>NC_140526.1:22007844-23233678 GCF_057382185.1 Mchenga conophoros
ACAATTCCAACTTGTAGTGACTAAACGGTTGCCCAGACCTTCTGCGTGTTGGACACTCATGACTACTTTTGATCGCAAGGAGACTGAACAGGTTGCAACATTCTTATGGCAGGTTTTAGTAATTCCCACCTCTAGCTTTGCTAACCAAGCTAGCAAGTTATCACAATCTTCTTCTGTTAATATGTCCACTTCAAGCTCCGAAATGGAGACTCCAGCAGCCAAAATGCCATCTCAAACCAGTGGGTGACATAAGATGACTCAATATTGAGTCTATGGTGAAAGTTACTGAGGGGCTTATTTGCTCTCACTGAGGCGCCACTCTGTGAGAAGCCAAGGTGTGACCACTCAATAGTGTTAAACAAACAGTTATTCTCCTCACCTACCCCCACACACACACATCTGCCACATCCTACACTTAAAATGAGTTTACTGTTATACTGGTCAGTTTTAGGAGAATGTTATACTTTCCCTGTATAAAGCACTTTTTTTTTCACTTTAATTAAGCAGTCAAAGAACTTTTTACCACAGCCAATGCAATCATGCACACATACAGCACTTTATTGCCTATAGATACTTCAATGTCTAGACTGGAGCAGCCGGGTATCAAACCGCTGACCTATCGATTTTTCAATTGATAAATGACCGCCTCTGCCTATGGAGGCATCCCAAAGTTCATAAAAGCAAAGCCGAGTGGAGTTTATTAGGAAAATTTCAAGCGGTCTTTGAAAAAGCAGACAGAAATAACTACTTGTCTGGTGTCTGCAGGTGTCCGTGTCTGCATCTGAAAGCAAATATAATCCTCAGCTTGCACGAGACATAACAAAAAGACATAAACTTCCTTATAAAAGAAAAAACACCAGTCAGAATATCCAGTGAATGGAGCTGTTTGCACTCATTGGTATGGTATTTGGCATATGACTAAGCCCTACAAAAAGCTACAAACCGCCCGTATTTAAAAATGGGCTGAGAGCATGCACTGTGTGGAAATACATAAAACAATCTCTCAAAACACACATTCACCAAAACATTGTTGCAAAGCCCAGACACCTGTGGCTGTTTCTGAAATGGCACCCTCCACATTTCTACTCAAACACTACTATTACAGCCATATCCTGCCTCCACATGCTCAACCAGGGCTGCTGCCCTCATAATCCAGACTTTTTTTCCCCTACTGAGCTGCTACTTTTGGCAACATGTCTCTTGAAAGTTTTCATATCTGACTAATCAAATCCATTTTAGAAGTTATGAGAGATGCATGTAATGAGGGTGTGTATTAAAGAAACTGGAGAACACGTGCTTTAGCTGTAAATCCAGCTGAGGTCCACATAAATCCTCAGCTAATCTGTCTGGACTTGATCAGTCAGGATGTTTTGCTCTCATTTATGAATCTCCATGGCCAGGGGCTGCCATCATGCTAATATTAGCAAGCATGTGAGAAAACAACACCACGCTTCACCTCAACATTTCTAGAGCTGTCTCATGCTGGCGGCTTCTCTGGTAACCCAGAGTAAATTGAGAAGGGTTTCTAATATACCATTATTTCAGGCACAAAAAAGGCACAGACGCAACCCACATGCAGTGCTCACATGGCTAATGTGAGTCATCTTTTCCCTTACTTGGGATGCTTCCTGCCCCGCAGACGTCACATTAAACAACACGCAGTGTTCAACAACTTTTGTCAGATGACTCAATGTTATGTCATCCTAACGCTATTTCAACTTGAGTCTAATGCTTGGCATTAGGGTGGCCAGCAGCCAGGGACCTGCCACTCTTTGTTATTGCTAGCGACATCATCTTTCATGTTCTGACTCCCCAAAAAGTCTTTTATTTGAGCTGCTCGGGAACCTCAAGATCAACATTAGCTAATACACCTTAGGACTAGCAAGTGATTAAAATGTGCTCGCGGAATAAATATAAAAGCTGACATCAGATGATTGGCCACATTGACGAAGTGCTTTTAAAAATGCTACTGTGCTGGTGCATTGTGGTCACCCACAGCCACCCCTACACACGAACAACAACGATAAACATTTCAGCACACAAACAAAATTCTAAACTGTGATGCCACAAGAGGATGATCTAAATATATGGATCCAATGGAAGTAGATAACAAAATACCATAAATATCTCATTGTTACTGGTTTATTAGAAGTAGATCTTCTAGTCACAGTCTTAATCTGTCATGATCCCCAATCCTAACCATAACCCACCGCACTTTTCTAAAGAAATCCAAACTTTTTTTTTGTTCCCCAATTCCAAACACTTGAGGGAACAATTGTTTTTTGAAACCGTAGAACAACAAGTTCTGATAGTACAGGATGTGGGTCAGGGTTAGGGTTGGAGTTGTCACTGATGACGACTCTGACCTCAGAGGGTTACTGACAAGATAATAAATGACGTTAACCTGTTTCACCAGCAGCTGAGGCTAAAACTATGAGCAATATTTCATACCATGAAGGTGATTAAAAGCACATTAATGAGCAATGTAGGAAAAATCTATTAGTGGAAAAAGAGCGTTTGCTAAAGAGAAATCTAACCAAAGAAGGGTATTTGGGATATATTGAGACTTGAGACACTTGCAGTCACTTCATCGAGTATTTTATGTTTTTGGTAAAACACATAAAACTAAAATTAGTGCTAGTCAAAGTGACAACTAACACACACACACACACACACACACAAACGCACACGTGCACAGAATTCCAGTGATTCAGGAAGCAGGTCATGTTTTTCCATACAGAACTAGGAGGCCCTAAGAGCAGCAGTAGAGGGACTTCCTCTGCCAAAGGGCCAAATTCCACATGGTCCGTGACCATTAACCCATCCAGGCTGACTCAGACACCCTCCGACCCCTCCACCCCCACCCCACCACCACACACACACACACCCTCAAACTCACAACACTCAGCATAGTTCTGAGTATCGCCTCGACTTCACAACCAGCTGTCAGGTCCACCCCAACACAGCACAGCAGGCGACTTCTTGAAACCTCTGAAGAGTTTGTCAGTTCTCCCCTAACCCTACTATTTCTATCACCATCACGGCACAAGACATGCAAGCCGGCAGTAAGAAAAACACACACGGTGATTAACTGAAAAGGGGACATCCAAGCAAAATCCTCAGTCAGCAGTCAGTTAGCTGATTTGAAAATGAGTCTGTGAGACCTTAGAGAAAACTTTATTACTAAATCCAGGCCCACCTCGTGCATATATGAAGCACGTTTTAAACGATTATTACATATGACAAGCAAAACTACAAATGAGAAAATTCACAATGACATTATCAGCGTTATTCCAGTGGTGTTACCATAACATCTCAAGTGTTTCCACCCAGTTCAGGTCTATCTGATCCCTTCCTACTTGGTATGCAGTTAATGAGCTTTTTGAACCCTCATTAGGATACAACTCTCCCCCACCCACCCAACACACACATTTGCTCACAAGCTTCACAATCCACCCCCCCAACTATTGTCTGTCAGTGTGGAGACACACAGCTGCCTGCCTGTCTTGTCTCCTGCAATCCAGAGCAAGCATCAGTAACACAGTGACACCATGGTGGGGACACACACACACACAAGGCAAAGGGCAAAGAATGTCATCTCTTTCTTACAGTGTGTGTGTGTGTGTGTGTGTGTGTGTGTGTGTGTGTGTGTGTGTGTGTTTGGGCCCTCTCCTAAATGGCGATTATGAAAGCCTGGAAGGTCAGAGCAGTGTCTGCACTGTGCTGGAATGCAACCAGGCATTACAGGGAGGTAAACTGTTTACACGCCTTTTATATGTGACACCCAGCAAGTTTTCTTCAAGCAGGCTGCTGTAAAACTGATTAAGAGTGGTGGAAGCAACCTTTCATTTCTATAGATTATCTATATTAGTGCGCTTGCTTGCCTTTGGTTTCAGCTTGAAACGAGGTTAACCAGCAGACCTGGTGAGACTCTGCATCAGAGCACAAAAGTTAATCATCTCTCACTGGACATTTTGTGCAGCTGCTGCTTATTTTACAGTCACCCAACCTGAACGGATTTTCTCTGTCTAGTTCACATATTTCCAGTGAGATCTGGAGGATCCGTTTTGGTGGCACTTAAAAAGAACTCAAACGCACTTTTTCCTCTTGAGAGTGACACAGAGAGACACCAATGTACCAACGTTGTACAGCTTTTGCATCCTTCTATTTGAAGTATTACATTGTGTGGCTTGGTGGGCCAGTGCACCCCCTCTCAAAGAAAATCACAGGACTTCTAACAACTTAGCACGAACTCTAAATCCGCTGCTTTACTTTGTAGGGAAACTTAGGTACAAGAAAATAGGACAACTCTTTAAGCTCCAAAGACCCACTTTCCTTTCTCTTATGACTAGCGGCTGTACAAACTGCAAAGTGGAAGTGGTCCTCTCGGAAATCGTCGCGTTAAAGTGACAGACGTTTAATTCTCCAAAACCTCCCCATCCGTCCGACAGTCGCAGGCCTCGGCAAAGTAGTGAGGAAAAACAGACCCCGGTGTCCGTTTACGGACGGAACCCGTGTCCGGCCTCTCCCTCCTTGTTTGGCCGTGTTTTTTCGGGCGAGCGTGGAAATCAGAGCGAGGCTTACATTCGCTTCAACTGCAAGGTTTACCGCTACTGACCTGAATAAACTGGATAGTCAGGGCTGATTTCCCGACGCCACCTCCTCCGACCACAACCAGGCGATACTTCTCCTGCACCGAGCCGTCCTTCCAGCCTGCCATCGAGGACACCACCGCCGCTGCCGCTGCCGAAACACCAGTGAAGCAGCAAACACCCACTTTTCCCCCTGTAAACTGAAGAGGCCCTCGTAGTTGGAGGCACCGGAACGCAGATACAGAGGCCAGCTACGTGCCGAAACAGTCTCGCCTGTGCAGCAGCCCCCCTTTCTCTTTTTATTTAGTTGTAGGGATGTAAACGAAGAGGGATCCCGATCGGAGCTACCACCGACTGTCCATACGCCTGACCGCGTTTCGGGCTCGCCAACACTGCACCGTTCAAGATGCTGATCCGATAGTTAAGAGTAATCAGCCAGGCTAATACTGATGTCTGACGCTAGGGGCTGTTTCTAGAGGCAGTCTGCAAACTGCTTCAACACCCTCCTGCACGCACACACACCGACGCAAGTAGACCTCAACCCACTCTGCAGCTCTGCCCTGACACTAATATCATGCACCCTGCAGTCACATTCCTGTCCTCAAATGGCTCTGCGCTGTCTGCTCGCTGTAATTACAGCCAATTACGCAGCGATAACGCGCCCCGTGGCCGTCGTCGTCGCAACGTAAATATGGTTTAAACATGCTGGAAGTTACTAGTTTCTTTACTTTTCAGTCCAATGAATAAAAAAATAAAAACTGTAAAAAAAAAAAACAAACTCAGGGTGACGTTTCTTGATATGTTATCTACAATATTTCCACAGCTTAGTCGGATTTAAACATTTTATTTGTGCTGTGCGCGACATCCAATTTTAGATAGATTTAATTAGAAAAAAATCACTTATTTTAATATTCAATTATTTAAAAAAAAAAAAAAAAAAACCTTTTCCAGCACAGTGGGGAAAAATAGGTTTTGTGGACAGATAAAGCAAACGGAGGAAATGCAGTAAAAGTGATGTTTGCAGGAGTATTTCTGCACGCTGCACACACGCCTGCTGCTGCCCCGCAATTTACTATAAAATGCGCACATGTGTGCACTTTATATGCGGCGTCATAACTCATCACGCAGGTGGAAATTGAAAGTGGTGGACTGTGATTTGTGTTTTCTTTTTGTTTTTTCCCTTGTTGAAACGGACTCATACCAGTTCGTCTAAATTACAACCTTTTATTTCATTGCGCAAAAGTCCCTACTTGTGTTGTCAGCGCGTAAATCGTGTCTCACTTCGTGCTAAATCCAATGTTTAACTGCATTAAAACAACAACAACAACAAAACATAAAACACCACATGGCTTTGGGACCCGTGGCGCCACCCGGTGTCAGAAAAGAGAAAACGCGGGGCCTTAAAAAAACTCCCTCCAAATCTCCAAAAGTTGATTCTGTTCATCTGGACGTAGCGTTTTGTGGGAGAAACGTTTCGTCACTCATCCAAGTGACTTCTTCAGTCTCAGCTGACTGCAGGTTTCCCCAATCTTATAAACAGTACATTTGCAGAATGACTGAAACTACCCACTGGATGATTGAGCATGCATCAAGACTCCCTCCAAATGGTTTACATGGTGAGTGCTGTCAGTTTCAGTCGTACCAGAGTGGTTTTAAAATATAATACAAAATATTATATCACCCAAACCTTCTTAAAATTTGGAGGAATTGTGACAGTGATCCTGTGTTTAGCATGAACACTTTGTGTCTACATATTGATGTGGCAAAGCAAGAAAATCACCCAAAAGCACAATGCCAAAGTCATGCCTTGTGTTAGAAGGTGTAGCTGTGATTCTCATAATAACTATACCCGAACCAGACAGTCTGTGCTGTGCACACGGCAGTTGGAGTTGGCTGTTTATTTTCACAGTTGAAGGTCTGACCTCAACGCCACCTTTCAGCCTTTATCTAAAAACCCTGGGGGGAGATTTTTACAGATACTGTAAATGTATGACTGGGGTGGTGACCCTTTAATCTGGCCTACTGCCAGAAATATCCCTTTACTCATAAATAATAAACTGGAGGGCGAGTGGAATATGGAGGCCTGTGCCAGCACTAATCTATCGCCATCTCATTATCACGCTGACAGTGAAACTTGCAGATGGATCAGAGTTCAATTCAAATCTTGGCAATATATTACCTGAGGTTAAAAGAATTTATGTTCTTGCCCAGGTTATGCATGTAGACAGACATTTTCAAGGTGATGTCGTCAGTTTAGAGGTACTGGCAGTACAAATTCCAATCAGTTACCCCACTGTGGGAGATATTGTGGAAGGAATCTGAGGAATTCTAATTAGATCCCAGAGCTACAAGCTACAAGCTAGACACTCTCTTCACTTTGGGGCACAACGTCCTTTAGGTAATTGTAACAGCTTCTTTAAAGATTATTACTAAACATCTACTGTCATGCACATTAAGGCAGGTACAGCACAACTTTCCATATTTTCCAAAAGAAGGCATACAGTCCAACTACATTTCTGGGTTACCGTTGTGCTGAAGATGCTCCCAGCTGTCACAGTGGGTGGGGTGCACCCTGCACAGGTTGCTAATCTGTCACAGGGATAACACAGGGACAAGCAGACAACCGGTCACACTCACACCTATGCCCAATTTAGAATCTTTACAATGAAAGGCTCCAGCCAGCTGATTCAAACCTATTACTAACCACTGCTCCTCCCTGCCATCTCCAAAATTCAATTCAATTTTATTTATAAAGCACCAAATCTCATCAACAGTCACCCCAGGAAGCCTTATACTGACCCTATAAAAAGGGTACACACTTATTTAAAGATCATTGTTTTAGTTTGGATGTTTTTCTGTCTTATGCCTTTAAGAATATCAAATTCAATATGAACCTTAGTGGTTCTGGGAGGTACTAGAGAATTTTTTTACCCTTTTCTTACTGAATTGAACTGGAATTCCCTATCTTTTGCATATACTGTCTTAAGTTTCATTTGTAAATTGCACTATTTTGAAAAAAAAAAAGAAAATAAAAAATGAAAATAATGAGGTTTTAATAAGAAAAAAAGGCTCTTAACTCAATGAAAACACCACAGAGCATCTTTTGGACATTATTTCAATACATTTATTGAAAATGAAACAGGACAGCGAAAGCACATTGCTGAGATGTAGTTTTCAGAAAGAGGTGATGTTAAAAAATATAGAGCACAGAAGTAACTGACCATATAATAGTTCATATCTGCTATGACGATGATCAAACAGTAAGTTAGGTGACACAGAACAGCAGCTGTTTCAGACATTTGCCTTTTTTTGGGAGAGGTTGATCTTGTCACCCAGACTCAGGGCCATCCCCTGTGGAACAAAGGAAAGAGGGTTAGCTGCGACACATGCTACATATTAGCATATTTAAAATACAGTGAAATCCATCAGCATTTGGAGATTATTAAATGCAAATTTTTTGTTAACTGCGTGCATTTAAGGATGAAAGTCCACACTTGGGGTACTTTAGAGAGGCAAAAACTGTGTCACTGTGCAAATACTTGCAGAACTGATCAATTATTTCAAATCAAATCAGTCATGTGATATTTTTACAAATGGATGCATTGCTTTACTGAGGGGAAATAAAGTCCACCTAGCCTTTACCTCTCAGATTCTTAAGAGTTCACGGTGTGGCAGCTGTGACCTACCTGACTTTTAGCTCTAATGCGTATGTGTCCATTGACAGGTGCATCGGGCCCCAGGTGGAAAGGCTTCTCAATGCTGACATTAGCCAGGGCATCTTCTCCAAAGATAGAACGAGCATAAAGGTTGGCCGCCATGAAGCCACAGAAGCCAGACAGAGCCTTGTTTATGAGAGAAGAACGTTGGTTAAGAACAACAAACAACATCACAGTATCTGCACATTCATCTTATAAGGAAGCACTTGCATGTCTTATGTTTACATATATTCTTTATATAGTCAGCACAAGAAACTATCCTGCTATACGGCCGCTAATGATTCTTTCCGATGTGCACTGGTGCCAAAAATTTTAATTACCCTTGTTATTTGTATTTGGGAAAGCTGCCAAGATTTAAAAGGTTGTTTACTTTCCTTAGTCTGTGGTTTACAAAATGTTCTCATACCAACCTTTTCAGGAGTCAAACACTTCATGTTGGTGGACTTGAGGATATGCTGGAGATACTCGTTCAGCTCAGTGATGTTGGTGTTCACTGTCACCTACAATAAAGAAAGGACAATCAGTGCTCAATGTTAGTTGAATGTGCATCAACTAAACCCATTTAAAAAAAAAGAGAGAGAGAGAGAGAGAGAGAGAGCGAGAGAGAGAGAGAGAGAGAGAGAGAACTTTTAACATGTCCCACTTTTTGCAAAACGAGTCAGCTTTCAGGAATGTGTTTTAACCCCTTAAGTTTACCTTGTTTTCCCACTCAAACTCTGCCCACATCTGTCTGAATTCTGCATCAGTGCAGGAGGCTGGCTGGATGTAGTCCATGATGTCAATATGGATGTCGCTGAGGACAACGCAGTTTCTGTCGCTAGCAGCTCCTGACACATCGTAGACTGAAAAGAAGAATCCAGACATCCCCACAATTAATTTAAAAAATGCATTTAGAGAAAAAAAAGAAAGAAAAAAAGGTGTGACTTGAGATGTGATGCTAAAAATAGTCAAAAATTATTTTACCGATGTTTCCAAATATAATGCCATTCTCTGTTGATGCCACCTTCACATTGGCCTTGATGTTAGCAAAATCATGAGGTGCCAGAGTTAAAGGTGAAGGCTTCTCAACCAACTTAAGATCGCCTGCAGGACAGAAAGTTGAATTACATTATAGTAGAAACCCAAATGTGTACAGCTTAAATGAGAGAAAAAAAACATATTTTCACAGAAGTTGAAAAAACTACACTAACCTAAAGTGGCCAGCTCAAGTGTGCAGTTCTGAAGAGTATCACTGGTCTGATTGACCACCAGCACATCCAGCACAATGTCATACTGGTTCACATGAACGTAGGCTTCAGCATAGACTGGATCTGAGAAGCCCGTCAGCTGGGTCACCTAAGTTGGACAAAATGCATTCATTTAATGATTAATAAACAACCTAGTACAAGCACTCCCTAAACACTAGTTTATTATCTTTTAATAACCTATTAAAAGCAAAGCATGTGCACAAGAAGGGCTTCAGCAGCGGTTGCTGCCATGTTGCCAATAATATGAAATAATATGAACAGTAAATAAGTTAGACTAAGCCGTAAACTTGAAATGCACGCAAACAGCAATAATCAGTCCCTTTCCCTCTTTTTCTGTTCAAAAGCACTACTCCAACATTATCTCTCACATTAATTTCCAGTTTCCTTTTATGGAAAGGCTTTTAGGGGTTAAGTATGGTGCACCTTGTTGAGTTTCGATGCCAGAGGATCGGCGGCCTCCTTCCTCTGAGTGTTGCCCATAGCAGCCAGCAGGCTGAGCTGGAACTGGTCCTCCTTGGAAGTCATCTCATTTTTGGCCGTGAGCTGCATGAAGGATATTGGATCGTCGGCCTGGACCGTTACATTGCGTTTCTCAGACTCTTTCTGTAGTCAGAAGAAGAAACACATGTGGTTATTTTTGGAGGAAATAACAACCCCAATGGAACAACAACAAAAGTATGTAGTCTAGTATAGTGAAAATAACACAGCATAGCAAGTTACAAAAAAGACATAAGAAACAGTTGTTCAACAGAAAGAGAATAAAAACAGATGTTATTGTGCAGAACTAAGAGAAACTGGAAAGACAGAGACAATGCTGCTGTCAAGAGAAACTGGTGCACTATAAAAAAAAAAAGTTTTCCATCAGTCCCAAAAGTCTTATGTGTATACACATCAGGTTTAAATGATCATCTAGGGGTGTGATATTACTACACTCCTCCTTAGACCTATCAGGGTGCAGGCTCTTGAAAACAAAAGTTGGCTTATAAACATATCACAGGTTTCGTATTAAATTTGGCACCAAAAATTTGCTCATTTTCTGTGTAACGAGGTTGGTGAGTTTTAGGTCAACTTTCATTACCTTCTGTGACAGCTTCTCTTCCTCCAGCCTGACAGCCAGCATGTGTGACAGGGATCTGCGACACTCCTTGTTGAAAATGTCATTCATAAGTGGTGAACACTCTGACAGGACCTTCAGGCACAGTGAGATGCGATCCACATCGTCGTCTGTAATTGGCTTCTTGGGCAGAGAGCACTTACCCAGGTGCAGCACAGTGACCATGATCAACATGGCCTCTGCAACAAAAGACTGCAAGGGGGGGCGCCAAGACAGCAGGGGTCAGAAGAAGCAAAGGTAGGGCAAATTATTAAAAGTGCTTTTATTGAAATGAAGGAAGAATAACTTACATTTTGCTTCTTTTTATCTTGAACAAGAGCAACATAGCGCAAAGCCACTTTGGTCAGCGTTGTGGCCAAAGAAGCTGCCACATAGAAGTCTCCATCCATTAGGAAGCCTCTGAGTGGAGGTCTGGAACAACAAATTCTTAATGAGCGAGGTGGATGGAAAATTCAGCACAATGAAGGGTATACAGTGTTAGCAAAATGCTTTTCCTCCATGATGTCCAGTGTTTACCTGTCTTCCTCCTTCTTTGAAGGCCTGGAGGAGCTGAGGGCACTCTGTGTCACATAAGTGCCCATTTCTGTCACAAGTTTCTGAGCTGGAGCTGCGCTCACTTCATCTTCTGGCTTCACCTCACCGGTCTCCTTCTTAATCTCATTCTCCACAATTGGGATCTGTCCCGGGGAGAGACAATTATAAACGTTTTAATCAAAATAGCGTGCGTTACTTGTAATTCTGACAACAATGAACAAACATACCTCTCCCAAGGACCTGCGAACTTCTGTCATCACACTCTGGATGTCTTCCTTGGTGCTGCAGTATTCTCCTAAGATCCACAGTGCCCCCCTGTAAATCCTGAAACAGGACAATTGTGATGAACTTTATAAACAATCACAGTGCTACACAATCAAAGAGTAAGTAGTGACTTCCCTTTAGCAAGCACAGCCTATACAATGGTTTCTTAACCACGAATTGACTTTCATCTGCTCTTTAGACTCATCAGGATTACTTACTTGACAGTTCTGATGGCATGAAAGACTTCCAGCATCTTCTCGATGATCAGGGGTCTCAAGTTGTCAAACCTCTGAATGGCTTCCCGCACAAACTCCAGCACATCGGCAGCAGCTGCCTCATTAGTGTCACTCAAGAATTCCATCAGCTGTAAAACATCAACATATAGAAAATTTTTTATTTTAAAGACCATTTATGATAAAAATGTATATTTAGAAATCTAAAGATATCACGAGAATCTTAAAAGGAAATAAGAGGAAACTCACCACAGGTATGACATTGGCTGCCATGTCAGGAAAACGCACGCTACACGAGTGGAGGGTGCGCACCAAGAGCTGCCTGTACTTATCAGTGTCTTCATGCTCTGTTACGTTGTTTGTTTTGATCACCTCTTTCTTCAAAACAATCACCAACTAGCAGCCAGACAGAAGTCACTACTTTAACACTGTATTCCAGTTTTTCTAGGTGTCAATGCAAAAACAAAAAAAGCAACAACAAAAATACACAAAAGCTGCAAATGTCAACAGACCTCTTCTACATTACGGGATGAAACAAGGTCCAGTGCCAGCTGTAAGGTCTTCTTTCTGACTTCCAGGTCAGGAGTGCTTAGAACACGCAGGATGTCCATCACAAGGTCCTGAATGAAAACGTATTAGTGAGACCCAATTTTTAACACAGTTGGTACTGACACATAACAATTTTTGTATATTTTCTAATAAATTTTATGATCTCAAAAAGACTTCTTTTGGGTACCATTCCTTTCCTTTTATGGTTTCTGTAGTGAAAGAGCCACTAACAACTTTATTTGTTAAGTGCTAGAAAAACTAATAAAAGCCATTATGAGACGTACCTGGAGCACACGCTCATGAGTGGGATGCTCCTTCAGTTCGATGAGACGATCAAGAACGATCAGTTTCACATTATTGTCACTCTCCTTGATGATCAAATCAATGTAGCACTGGGCAGCAGCCTAGAGTCCAACAAAGCACAGAATGCATACAGGCTTTAATAAAGCAAAGATACCAATCTATCTAAACGTAATACAATGTATAAAGCACTGTATAAATGATACAAGACATACACACAACCACTGAAACACTGATGACGTACCTTAATGGCTGTGGGAGCGCTGGAGAGTGTTACAAGGGTGCCAGCAGCCTCATACTTAACCGCCGGGCTGGAAGACTGCAGCAGGTTGTAAATGCAACGGATAAAACGGGCACGCTCAGAAGGGTTAGCATGGCAAACCTAACAGAGGGGAAAAAAGAAAAACAACAAGAACTTGGATGTGAAATCATCCATTGTGCTAAAAGGTTTAGATATGACCACCACAAGCTGTGACTCACTTTGTAAATCAGCTCCACAATAACCAGCTGGAGGATGTCTCCAAAAGTGTGAACTTGGTCAATACATGTGCTGAGGTAGTCCAGAGCTCGATCCTGCAACATATAAATGCATGAATGACAAGGTGTGAGATAGACCTTTGGCATATTTACTGTATGACTAAAAGTAAAAGTAGAAACAGTAAGAAAAGAACAGACAATATGCTACAGACCTGGTCTGCATGAATCAGCATCATGAAAGCATTTCTCTTACAGCTGGCATCTTTCTCATTGACCAGGAAATCATGGATCAGCTCTGGAGCATCTGGGATGAGATGTTCAAAGTTCCTACAAAACAAACAGAGCTGGTTGTTGTTCATGATGAATACAGTTCAAAATTTATACGTTATAATATTTAGCAGCTAGTACCTGTAGATTGTGTAAATGGCCAGGACAGCGTTACGGCGCACATAACTGTGGCGGTGCTCCAGGCAGGCCCGGATCGCTGGCATGAGAGGCTCAAGCAACTCAGACTCCTTCAGCTTGCACAGGAAACGCAGAGTGGAGCCACGGATGAACTCATTGGGATGCTGCAGGTCCTGAAATAGAAGAAATATTTAAAATTAGAATTGCTGAACTGATTTTTTTTAACCTTTAGTTTTCCCCCATTGCTATAGTTATGCAGTAATAAATAGTGTAACCTGATGTGTATATTTAAAAATGCACTGTTTATAGCAGCTGATAGTATATCACTTAGATTACCTTCCTGTAGGCATCACAGACCAGGATCATCTCCTGAAGGAGTTTGCCATCAGGAGTTGTTTTGGGAACAATCTCCCAGAAAACCAGCAGCAGCTTCTTGATGGTGTGGTCTTGAAGCGGCAGCACAAAACGGATTATAGTCATCAGCAGTCCCGGCAACTTCTCGCCATTCAGGATCATGATGATGACCTTCTTCAAGGCTTCAGTTTTGGCCTTGATCTCTCCCTTTTCTAAAGAAAGATTATTATATTTAGCATAGCAATCAGTTATTATTTAAACTAGTCTTCATCGAATTAAATTCATCTGATACTAAACTTCACCAAAAACTCTCAAAGGACGTTGTGAGGTTTTACCCCCCAAAGGACACTGACTTATTTGCACGTTAATGCAAAAAAAGTTAAACCAATCCTGATCAAAGCTTGATGTCATACATCAACAATGCTTCTTTGAATCAAAATTAATCTATAAAAAAAGATTTGAACTGTTTTTCCCCTAAACCAGACATTATATAATGGCCTATAAAAATAACACTCATACATCACAAATGCATTAAGATGTAGAAAAAAGTGGAGAAAGGCTATTTTTCCCTTTGTACTGTATATTGAGGTAAGTTATTAAACTTTACAGCAAATGGTTACCTAGATCTGCCTTTAGGCTGACTTCAGAAGGGGGCTCTGAGTCTGAGGCAACATTGATCAGAGTGTAACAAACGTTCTCTGCAGCCGTCATTTTGCTGCTGTGCTTGTATCAGATTAGAAGAATCCAAATGTATGTTGCTCACTGGATAATACCTATGAAAACAGAAAAAGAACAGATTTCGTCAGTGATGGAGAAAACATTTACACTGGTGAAAAAATCTCAGTGAAGTCAAAACTAACCTAATCTCATGGAATACGTTTGCCAGTTCTTCCTCTTTGTTTATGCTAACTATGATCATCAACATGTTTCCACACAAGATAAAAGCACATAGATTTTATACACACAATTTGATAAAGTCCTATACTTATAATTGATCTATATCTGAAATAAAAGCTGTGGTAGTTTGAGTTAGTCAGATCAAGTTGTTGCCTTTTTGTACACATTTTTTTCTGTTTCCAAATAGCATTTCCCTGGTAATCTGTGGTAGGGTAAATTTGTCCTAGAATTTCTCTTGTAGATATTCAGAAACTACAGCACATCAGTCCACTCCCTTAATAGCTCAGCTGCACTGGGTACAGTTTTGGATAAATGTTAAACTTATATTACACATTCTTAAGGCCTTCTGTGGATTTGGTTGCACTATATATCGAAATCTTTTAAATCTGTGATATTTTGCCTTCAAGTCATTGAGGTCATCCTCCCAACAACTGCTCAAAGTGCCATCTTCTCACCTAAAAACTTAAGGTGACTGGACCATCGTTATTGCCCCTAGTCGATGAAGCAGTCTGGCTTCCCGGACAAGAACCTCTAAGGTATACCCAATTTCAGCTGCTTTTAGTAGAGTTCATCATGATTTGGCCAAACGTATTGCAAATGTTTTCCATTGCTTTTTGTGCGTGTGTGGATGTTTTTACCAATATTGAAATCTAATTATGTTTTTATTCTTAGTTTCTCGCTTCTCCTTAACTGCAGTTTTATTTTGCCGTCTGTTTTTGTGAGTTCCATGTTTTTAGTTGGGTTCTAGGAGACCTGTATTACAAATGAGTGTGTCAGTAAAGCACTTTGTGCTAACTTCTGTTGCTTTAGAATTTAGCTATAGAGCTACAACTGAATTGCAAAACATACTACTAGCTGAAACCTGGAGAACCAGGTGATTGGTGTTCAGTCTACGTCTGGATTAAACCTGAAAACGACAATTACTTCTCAAAATTAAAGTCAGATCAAAGTTTTCAGCTGCTTTTTACGGAAAATCTTGGTTGCCTTCATCACAAAACAGCATAAGCTAACAAGTCAAAAAATAGTGACACGCAGCTAATAAGCTTTCTAACAGGTTAAATGGCGTTACATGCGTAAAGACAAAAATGCTAAAATAGCAAGGTTTTGCTCATTTTTATTAGTTAGTTGTCCCCAAAGCTGGTTTTTCTAGGTTAAAACACAGAACCAACTGCTGACTATCAAGAATTAGCTGACAGGAGTTTAGCTTTTGCTTCGGTTAGCAATGAAATGGAGGACAGTAACGTTAGCTAACGAGCTTATGAGTTACCACCAGACAGCGAAACAAATGTCACTCATGTTGGTTAAAAATAAGTCCCAAAACCTACCTATCTGCAGGACTATTATCCTCCCAGGTGACCTTCGATGTGCAGTTTGAGATATTTACATCTGTAAAATTTCTCAAAAGCTCCCGCAGGCGAGCTCTCACTCCCTCGGCTCTGCACTACTTCCTAGTGACGTGGAAGATTACTTTACCGAGAGCCACATCACTGCTACCGTGCGCCACAAGGCTCAAACCGAACGCCTGTGCAACACAAACGCAAAAAAATGAAAAAATAAAATAAAATAAAATAAAATAAAATCAATCAGTAAACAAAAAGAAAATCTAACAAGCTGGTCCTCTCTTTCTGCTTAACAATAACACGAGAAAGGCCGTTAATCTTATACTGCCAACTTTAAATGAATATATTGTTATGTATGTTGTCTGTCACCTTGTTTCTATGGTTGAGATACGTTTACTTTTTTAAGCTGTTTTGTAAGTAAGTAAGGCATTATAGTTAACTAAAATTAAACTAAAACAACACAATGAATAAATAATTCTTGCCCTCATAAACATGAAGCAATAATGTTGAGTGAAATGCAAATGAAATATATAAAATCAACAGTTTATGTATCCAAATAATGAATCATTAAGAAAAAAGTAATGGGTATAAACTGAATGCATACCAATCAAGTACATTTAATTAGACCATATTCCATAAAATTTTACATTTTACATTTTACAGTTATGTAAGAAATTACGCGGAACACATACTTAAAATCAAATTATTAAAGTTAGCATTTTGGGGATAAATATTTTTTGACAGTAGATTTGTCAACGAATTTAAAAAAATAAAAACTATAGTTTAGATTTTTTTTTTTAAATTACAATTATTTTGTCAACTTGGAAAGCTAACTAAAAATTTGGTTAAAAAGAAAAAAGAAAAAAAAGAAAAAGTGATGATGATGGCTTTGATAGACATGCTAATTGAGACTTTGGGTATCTACGGGTCTCCTTTCAAAAACATATGTGTTTTTTAATAGTAATACCCACCTGCTGAAGTCTGCCTAATCTCACCTTGATAAACCACCTACACACTACACCTACAAGAGCTGCTCAGGCATAGATAATGCGTGTATGGATGGACCCCGAATTAAAACACGAGTACCTTAACAATAACAGTATGCAGCACCCTCCAGTGGAAGGTTTTAGTGTTTACTTTAGTAACACATTGGATGGGCAGAGACTTGAGTGAATCATATGAGTGCCTCAGAATCTTCCATCCACCCATTATTATCACTTTTCAGTCATGCATCAATCAATGGCCAACAGCACCAAAGCAAAGAGACTATTAGGATATATTTTTAAAAATCTGAATACTTAATTATTTAATTATTAATAATTTCCATGACTGAAAGTGATTTTATACGCACAGATGGTGAATAGACAAGTCCCATTAAAAGTCTGTTAAACAGCAGTTATTTGGTCAGTAGGTTTATGGCAGAATAACGCCCAGTAAAAGAATAATGCTCCCATGTACAGTAACGTGGCACTGTTATTGTTACTTTTTGAGGTGTCAGGTTCTATGTGTTTATACACCACTTATTATTTATCTCTGGCTCTCTTCCACAGCATGTCTTTATGCTGTCTTCCTCCCCTCACCCCCAACCAGTATGGCAGATGGCTGCCTATCCATCAGCCTGGTTCTGCTGGAGGTTTCTTTCATTTAAAAGGGAGTTTTTCCTTCCCACTGTTGCCAAAGCACTTGCTCATAGGCGGTCATCTGATTGTTGGAGTTTTCTCTGTTTCCTCTGTATTCTCTAAGCCCTTTACCTTACATTATAAAATGCCTTGAGACAACTATTGTTGTGATTTAGCACTATATGAATATAATTGAATTGAATTAAATTGTCATATCAGGCTTTCACAACGCTGTTTTGCAAACTATCTGTTGTAGACGCCACAGTAGGCAAAATTGATCCCAACACTGATTAATTCCCACTTCCACAGACCCGTTTATTGCGCTAATTCAAACTGAAGCTGATAAAGAAGATTTATGGCTCAAGTTAAGAGCAAAGTACACTTATCACAAAGAGCCCTGCCAGCCAGGGAACAAAATACATGTTTGCTTCATACAGATGGATGATGAGCCTTTTGGAAATGATAAGTAATCATAGGATTGGCATTTAACACATATCCTGTTCAACGGGCATGCTTACTTTTGGGGCAGTAACGTCATATTGTGCCAGACCATTCAGATTAGCTTAAGAAGGAATATAAAAGGTCATTGTTACTTATATTTCACATAATCGTAGTTGCCAGTATAAGCGCTGACTTTCATTCATTTTGCTTGTGTGTATTTTCATGCAAAGCACAGTTTATTAAATTAAACAAACTCTGTCTGCACCTTGCCCTTCCACTGAGCTCCGCTGCAGAGACAAAGATGTAACCAATCAGGGCTACATTACAAATGCCTTAATTTTAAGGGGAAACACTTTAAGGGCTCTGTGACTGACTAAAGGAAACTGCAGTCATTATTAATATTATTAATGAAATGTGATTTTCTACTGTGTCGGTGGAAAAATGACAGAAATAGCAGCTCTAAGAATAGTCTGTTATGGCGTCAACATACTTTCTTCTGCATGATTAAGGTAACCTGAGACTGTCAGTTTAATTCATGGGACTTCAGCAATGCTTAGCAGTGGAAAGGAGTTTTTTAAAGGCCAATTTCTTGGTTTCTGCCATTCTTTGCACATTTGGCATATTAATGAAAATGGGGAAATGCCTTCTGTGCAGTTCAGTGCAGGTGATCTCTACACAGTAATAGTAATTTAACCACAGCTCGCTCGAACCAGGAAGTCATTTTTTTTTTAACTCAAAGAGATGTCTAAGCCTATCATCAGCTAAAAAGAAACAACAAAGCTCACAAGCTGGCTACAAAAAACAACCATCAGTATGGTTTTGTAACAAATGCTAAAACAGTTGAATTAAAACGTGTAAGGTTTTTAAGACCTAATCTTTTATAAATACCAGCAATCCTTGTCCCTAGTGAGACTTACAATTGTAATAACATAAAAAATAACATTAAAATAACATTTTTAAAAAACTACATTCAGCAGATTTTTGTAATTTTTAAGAATCTATATATGAATATAGATCTGTTTTCATCACTTGTAGTTTAAATCAGACATTATTTAAAATATATACAGTGAAATAAAGTACACTTGTATAAGCTGCACTTTGGAATTTGCAGTTAGGATTTTAACCTGTTTTGACTTTATTCACCATGCAGTAAAGGAGAAATTTACTGTGCAAAATTATGGTGAAAAAATTATTTGCCCTTGTTCTGATATCAGTCTGGAACACTGACTAATGTCAAAGAACCCAGAACAACATCTAAAGAACTGCAGGCCTCGCTTGCCTCAGTTAAGGTCAGAGTAAGAAAGTAAGAAAGAGGCTGTGCAAAAATGGCATCTGTGGGAGAGCTCCAAGGGGAAAACCACTGTTGAGCAAAAAGAACACAAAGGCTTGTCTCACACTTCCCAAAAAAACATTTCGATGATCCCCAGCACTTTGGGGATTTTTTTTTCTTTAGGAGTGACTAGGTCAAAGTCTAGACTCCAATCTAATCAGGATGCTTTGGCATGACCTTAAACAGACCATTCATACTTGAAAACCCTCCAGTGTGGCTGAATTATAACAATCCTACAAATAAAAGTGAGCCAAAATTCCTCCACAGCAAACGCTTGATTGAGAGTGGATGTATCCACAGCTAAATAAATAAATAAATAAAAAATTAAGGGAGTACTTAAATCACACATAAATCATAATGATTTAAATGTTCAAGATCAAAAAAAATGTTTTAACAAACGCTGTGTAATTTGTAAAAAATAAAATAAATAAATACATAATAAATGTTAAAAATGGTCCGAGTGCCCCTTAAATGTTTTAGCGGCATAATTTTGTATATGTCTACATTACGTCCGTGGATAATGGGTGATATTCACTGTTGTTTGGTTTAGCCTGATCAGATCGATAAAATCGAGAATCGATTGAGCTAAAGACAGGCAAACCAAACGATCACAGTGCAAGTCGATGGATCCAACGACTGCGAAAAGCAGCGATGACATTTTAACCAGAAGACCAAAACAATTTCGGCGTCGTGCAGTATCATTTTATTTAAATTAAATTACATTTATTTGTATCTAATAATAAGCGAGAGAGGAGAAAGAGTCAACACTACAAGAAACTCTGCGTTAGTGGGTTTATTTATGAAGCGAAGACTTCCATGAAGCCTTTGCCACACATATAAGATGAATAGTGAACTAACAAAGACTTCCCGTGCACACAAGGGATGCAGACAAAACAAGTAAACTGCATTGTGGGACATCCTGCGATGGAAATTTAACAGTTTTCCTCGCTATATTATATTCTAATGAGCTTCTTCTGTCTAATCGTACACTGCTGCTAATATTGGGTTATAAAGTCTCAGGATTGGTTCGGTCTGTGGGCTCAGCGCTCCACATCGCAAAAATAAGCCATGCAGTGTGAGTTGTGGCCTATAGCCGGCGACAGAGAGCCCCATTTCTGTAAAAACAACATCTCACCTTCTTTCTTTAGTCCAAGTGCTGGAGCACGTTTGAGTGACCATGGAGTGCGTTTGCTGTCATGTAGTTGAGCGTTAATACGGCGTGAATAGCAGGAGAGGGGGACTTTCGCGTGGATACGAGGAGCCACAGTCGAGCCATGGCTGCACGGGAGGAAGGAGAGGTTTTGCACAGTAAAACAAGGCACCACGACGGAGCTGGAAGTGTAAACAGCTCAGAAGGCTTCAGGAACGGCTATGTGAAGAGCTGCGTCACCCCCCTGAAACAGGACCATCAGAGGGGATTTTTGTTTAGCGTGTGCAGGTTTTGCAACGAAGACATTCTCAGCTCCAAACTGTTAAAGGTCTCTGCCCTGTACGTGGGCGCTTTTGTGATTTTCGCGGTCTCCTTTCTAATTTCCAGGAGCTTGCAAAGTGACTCGCTTTGGGATTTGCGGACTTTTTTGTCGGGCTTCTCCCAGTCCATCAGTCCTTTATTCAGCATAGGATGTGCTTTCTTCTTCCTGACACTTTACCTGAGGAGGAAAAAGAAGGAGAGCACCAAATGCTGGCTGGTGTCACTGCCAGCATCGTGTTACCTCGGGGATTTTTTGGTCTTGCGGTTTTTACAATGGGGAGAGGACCAGCACCAGATGCAAATGGTGGGCAGGTTGTTATTCGTGTTGGGATGTGTGGGTCTGCTCACGCTGATCCCAACGCTAAAACTCAAACACAGTGTTCTCATACTGGTTTTTGCCAGCGTTGTGTGGCTTGTTTCTTTCACAAGTTTGAGCGGTCTGCCCGCACTGCTCAGACCGCTCTTTGCCTGCTTTGCGGGGGTTTCTGGCTCCCTGTTGGGGCTCTGCTTTGACCGCTACTACCCGTCGAGGGAAGCACCGAGTGGGATTTCCAGCGCGGAGGAAAAGGTCCCTGTGATCAGACCTAGGAGAAGGTCCAGTTGCGTGTCGCTGGGGGAGACGTCGACCAGCTATTATGGCAGTTGTAAAATGCCTCGCAGACCTTCGTTGCCCTGTATATCCAGAGAGCAGGTAGGTCTCCCCCCTGCAGGACCACGTCTGTTGCTGCTGTTGTTGTTGTTGTTGTTGCAAAAGTAGGCCCACTGTTCATCCACAGCTACTCTGAGTGCACATGTGCACAAGTTGAAAGCACAATACTGTATCACTAAAGCCCACACAGAGCATTTACAAAAGTCACTTTGGTAGAATTTGTTTTCCAAATTCAATATGGTTGCTGCAGGTTGCTTCTAACACGTATATAATATTCTTATATTAATGCTAATAATCTGTGATCGATAATGTCAAGCAAATGGCCAAAACCCCGATTTTAACCCTGAAACACAATGCTACCATTGGTTTGAAGTGCACTCGGATACAAAACTTAGGCAGTGCTGTCTCTCCACATTTTCGTGGGAATGTCCTCACCGAAGAGCTCGTGTGGCACACAAGCCATAAAATGCAAGTGCACGTCAACATCCTCCTGGCAGCATAACAGCACAGCCAGCAACAAAGCAAGTGATGTGGGCTCAGTCCCACATGACAAACAGTCAACAACACAAAATGATGGCGAGTGCGCACTGGCATCTTTCAGTGTCCACAATTCCACAGCAGAGCCTGCGGTGCTCCTTTCCACTTTGCAGCACTTCTGAAAACTGATACACCCACATGGAGTGATATGCGTACAAAATGAAGACTATCAGGTTGCATGCAATATGTTGGGAGCAAACAGCTTACGCCGCCCGTCGCCTTAATTTAAGTGTAGGCAGTGTAGACAAATGCCAGCATTATTGTTGCCAGTGCTATTCTTTAGTGGATGCCAAGCCATCAGTTCACACACATTGTTTTGTGTCCTTCGAGGTTTGTTAGAAATGATAAGAGAACTAAAAATATATGTCCAGTTTGTCTCAGTTGTGCTATTTCCAGTAGTTGTTTTTAACCTCATTGTGTTGTGTGCCGTTAGAAGCCTGATAGTCACATTGCACTAGGCCTCAAACAGAGCACCGAAAAGTTGAATGCACCTTGTGTGTTGCTGAAAATGATGGAGAAGTGAATAGTTACATGGTAGGTTGTAATATCTGTGAATTAGGCTTTGGGATTAAGGCCTCAGCTCCAGCATTTGTCAGCTTCTCATTATTATTATTTATAAGAACTGACCTTAAATATTTTTGGGAAAAATATTTGAATAGAAGTGGAAATTTGCAAAGTCAACCCAACAAAAGCAAAGAACTGTTGCCTCGCTGTGTGCCTGCAGTTAGTTTTTAGGCTTTTTGCTGATAGGAATTTAATTTAAAATTACTGGGCAATACTGCTTTCAGCTAAAAAGTAAAAACGGGACACTGATTGCAAATTAACAAATTAATAATAAACTTTAGTTCCCACATGTTATCATCACAGTATCCTGGCCTCTCTTCCAGTGAACACTAAAGCAAAGAGTTTTTCTTTGTGACTAGAAGAGACAAACAGCTTAAGTGCTCTCCATCTGCTGCGTGGACACATGCCAGTCAGGTGAATTAAAGCCTGGATTGCCCGTTAGTTGTCAATGTGTGAGTGAGTGTGTAGTGAAGAGCTATCAGGGATGTTTGTGTCTGTTTTATATTGCACATAAGTAATAATTAATGATTTAAAGACCTGACCGTTTCTGTGTCAGATGCAGATTAAAAAAAAATAAAATACAGAGACAGATAAAAACACTCAGGGTTCATTGGTAATGTCAAACACGTTATTTATTTTCACATAACAGTTCAGTTCATAACAGTTCTGCATTTCTGACTAGGGTACTGGTTTCTGTCTTTCAGTTGCAAAGACAGGAGGTTGTTTTTCTGTTTGCAGCAACATGTGGTTTTCAATATAAAATGTCTATCGCCTTGGGAAAACCGATTTAAAGTTCAACCCCAATGCAGACACAAGTCAAGATGCTCTGGATCAGAACTACAGACATGAGTGTGCGACTAGAGTCAGACTAAAGATATTCAAATTGTGCTTTCAAATCTCAAAACAGAACATTAGAATCATTGTCAGATCACAGTTGCATGCTATCATGCTCCCTCATCGCACGCAAAACTGCATGTTGATTTGAACTATTATGTACTTTATTAGCGCTAACTTCAGCATCAGTGCTTTTTGCACCATCATGTATAACAGTTCCATTAATGAAATGGGGCTCGTCAGGGCTTAAACCCACGGCCAACAACCTTTAACAAAACAGATAATGATGTAAACACAGCTTCCCTTTTTTTAATCTCTGATAAAAGACCGTTTTATAACTGTGGCAGTGCAGAAAATAATGGAGCAGATAGAGGACATTCCAGTTGATGCGTCACATTTCTCCGTATGTTTTTTTTATTTGTATTTTTACATTATGATACTCCTTGTGTAAAAAGAAAGAAAGAAAAGGATGTAGCGCACAACAGTGGCTGTTTTTTGTCATCAAGTGGAATTTTGCAAAGTTGAGACTCATCTATATCCTGTGTTTGGTGACTTTAGCGGGTTCTGTCAGAAAAATCAAAAACAGCCTTTAGTCTTTCTACAATACATCTATTCACAATAGTAGGAAGCTTTTTTTAAAGTCATGATTGAACTAGCAGATATGCTCTCAATAACGCGCCATTGTTATTAGTCTTGTTCCATCATGAATACCCTTAAAAAAGGCAGCTTCAGACAGTGCAACTCCTAAGAGACACCACAGTCAGATATATATTTATACCTTTTTAGGCGCATGTTTCTAACAACAATAAGTAGCAGATAATGAATAATGTTTAATTGGTGCTTACAATAAGTGTAAGTAAATCAAGGACATTTTCCATGTTTCTTTTCCACTGAGCTAATGTCACTGATGACAGACTTCCTAATTTGAAATGTGAATCTATTGAAACAAGATCCCAGCCGCTGTGGCATTATATTGCAATAGTAATGAGACAAGATTATATCCAGTGACGAAACATAGAATTAGAAGAATTTTCCCTGGAAATTTGAATTAAATGCATAAAATAACAACTTTAGTGCTTTTAAGTTAACAATAATTAAAATAACTTAACATTGTAACTTGTAGGAAGTCTGCACGATAATGTCACATAATACCACTGAAAAATGTATATCACTATGTAACCATATTAGTTATTTCCATCCACTCTTGGCTCTTCCTGTCACATGGAGCGCCACTAGCGAGCGCTCCGGCAGCGCTCGATGGGGTAATTTGTTTACATATTTCAGTTGCACGTCACCAGCGGATAGTATCTGCCTCTTCAAAGCCTGTTTGTAGTCAACGGTGTGGTTTTTCCTCAAGTGGGGGAAAAAGTGTGTCTTCACCCAGCAAAATTCCCGTGCTTTGTTAAAGTAGCTCCCTTTTTTGGTCCTAAATCATCATCGGAAGCTGACTCACAGCTCTTACGCTCAGATGTGCCTGGGCCTAAAAAGATAAAATATTAAAAAACAATTTGTGCAGTTTCCCTTTTCACCTTCTCCTTTTTGAGGAGTGCTGGATCTCCTCTAGTATGTAAAAAAAGCCAACCTTTAACTTGATTTTCATGGTATTGAGGTTCACAGAGAAGTGAATCTGGCAACTATGGCAACACGTCTGTTGATGCGGCCAAAAATCATACTTTAGTCAGCACCGTGTGTTTCCCTTTGCTTGAGATCGTTACTGCTGGATGTTCTGTCTTAGACACGTGAGGACCTCACAGTAGAAGGTATATGATTATAATCTGCCTCTGGGAGACAAATTCATGTACTACCTGATGAATGTTGAAAACAAAATGCTACACAGCACATGCTTGTGGCTACACGCCAGGTCCAGTGTGTTCCTTTTATCATTTGACTAGATATCCAGCTCTTATCACCAGATGTCGGGCGTGTTTATATAAAATTTCTTTCTTTGCTGTGTGTCCTTTCCAAGAGGTCCATGATGAGGTTGCAGAGTGCACAATGAAATAGAGTGTAATTGGACTTCCAGGAAGCAATAAAAAAAAAGCAAACGTTTCTAAAGTGAGAGATGTACGACGAGATGGTGTTGACATGGATCATTGGTCATATTAGAGTTATGTATGGTTTTTGACTTTTATGGGCTCGTTCCCAAAACTTTTTGATCACGCCTCATGAGAGGAGAGACATAATTTTGTGCTAAATCATTTTTTAAGTGTCTTTCTAGAACGTCTCTGATTTTGTTAAAGTTACACCACAACATATTTTCGTCAGACAGTAATAACTTCTTAACTTCTTTCAAATCACTGTTTATGAGCGAGAAAAATCATTTTTCTTTATGTTAGGGCATTTTTTACTGCCTTCTTTGCCTGTCTTCTCTTTCTTTAAGTTTTATTTTCAATTGCAAAGTAGTCAAATTACAAAAGTCTGTTTTTAAAAGTACCCTACTATTTAATCATTGATCTTTCTTTTTGGTATTTTTGGTATCACTAAGATAGAACTATAATGATGGTTTACAGGTGCCACAGATATATACTTCTATATCCATTTGGTTCATTATGCAAAGCCTTATTTTAATTTTACACCTCAAATGTATGTACATAACAAGTACTGTCTGTAATATGCACATTCTAGCAGATTTTCCTTAAATTGTGTAAAACAGTGTACATAGTTTTTTGGTGTGCAGATATTGTTTATGTAGCTGGCTCCCAAAATTTTATTTGTCTTGCTTTGCATTGTGTTTCCACCGTGGGCCTTACACTGGTGGAGGTGGAACAGTATGAGTAAAAACATGGTAATAAAAGCAGTTTTAACCTAGTTTTTTCCCCCCTAAAATCTCGTTTACAAATCACTTCTGTGAGTTAAATGTGAGGATACATTTATGAACATACTGTTTTAACCTTAAAGCTTTAAGATGTTTTTCTTTTAAAGTGTTATGTCAGCCACCAAGTATTGCTCACAAAGTCCCCAGTCACTTGAAGGTATTATTCCAATTTCTGGTACATTACAGTACCAGAAATTGGTTAACAATTGTGTAGAACTAGTATTTCTTTGATGTTTAGACAAAAGCCATCACCGTTGTTTCTTAAAGGTAAAGTTAGGAATTTTGGACTCCAGAGTTGCTGTAGAATAACTTGAATTGAACTTAGGGTATGCACTGCTATTACACTCCGTTGCAGTCCTGACAGAACCAAAGGCCGAGGAGTTATTCCTGTTCCTGTTATAGTTTTTTGAAGTCCGGTGCCTGGGGCGCATGCTTAATTGGTCCATTGCAATGTAAATTCTCTAGGAAAAGCCCCTAAAAAACCAGCAGGCATATCTGAAAGGAGTTTTGCCCTCACTGTCTGATGACAGAATCTATGTCGCTCTGACCGAAGCGGACCCTAGTGGACTGGGAGACATGGGTTTATTAGATAGCAAAAATCAGGATTTACAATTGTGTTCCCAATTAAATTTGGAATTAAAAATTCAATCATTCAGTCCCTAATTTCAGTTACCAAAAGTTGGCATTTGAAAATTAATGAAAAGGTTTGTAGTCATAAAAAATATTTGATGGAATACAATACAACAGCAAGTCAAGTATCATGACTGGCTAAAAAAGGAGCATCCTGGTTCGACAAATTGTTTAAGAATTGAAAAATCATGTTTGTGAATGGAAAATTGAATGTCCAGTCAAATATTATTACCTTTTAGAAAATCCGATCACCTGATGTCTGAATGTGTAATCTGAATCAGTTTATACATTTCAATACTGCATCTAAAATGCAAAGTAAAGCTTTCTAAATAAAATCAGGAAAAGCTGAAGCCTTCTCTGACTCGGTGTCCATTTATGTGGAGTGGCAAAGTGTCCTGTACCACGGAGTTATACAAAGAAAATGAAGGAAGCATTTTGTTTTAGTAAACTACTGATTTGTAATTACTGGTTCATTGCCATAAGTGACAGGCTTTGGAAGAGCTTTATTTTGAAAAGACTGAACCTCCAAACAGGTGTAATATGTTAGCTACGTAACACCTCCGACTCTGAAGACATTTAAGCACATTCACGGTTCCACTCGTGTCCACTCAAATCATGAACTTTTTATTTTAACTGTATACTGTTTACTACCTTTGTAAATTTTATCTGTCATTTTTTAAATACTCTCAGGTAGTGGGCAAGCATAAAAATGAAATAGACTTTGCCGTTACAGCCTTACTTAATCTTTTGTCAACCGCAACTCTACAATTTAAATAGAATTGTACCAACTGCACTAGTGTCAGCGCTTCTTTGGGTAAGAAGCAAATGCAAAAATGAGAGGACATCATCAGGATTTCACCTTGAGTCAAAAAACTACTTTACTATTCTTGAAAGCCAATTTCTCAGCTCTCGCTGCTTGTGACTGTATGGGAACAGTTTCTGTTGTTAGTTGAGAACACGATTTTTTGTAATGTGTGATCCTTGAATGTGTCAGATTGACAAGATAGGAAAACCCTTTGTGGTTGCTGTCACCTTAAATTCAGGCTATGAATTTTAGACTTAGTTTTAGTTTCAGTTAATGTTAACTTGTGCTCTCAGTTTTACGTTTTGTCACTCAAAATCTGCACAGCCAAAGCATTGTGGGTTAACTGCAATCGCAGAATCTTTGATTTACTATGTTAACTGTGTGTGTTAAATTCTTATTTAATAGATATTTTAAACAGATCAATGATTTCAATCTGACTTAGTAAAAACTATATTTCGCTAATTTCATTGTGGGATCAGTCTTGCACTTTGAGACTGTCTAATAGTCATAAGGGTCACCGGATGGAAAAAACAAACAAACCCAAGAACCCACAAACCAAGTGAAAATTTATATTAACCGCTCCATATTTGGTTATGGGCCTTTAGAATAATTTATCTCCAATGACTGTTTTTCCAAAACAGTGATTTTATTGTCCAACCCTCTCTGTCAGCGTGCGTCTGTGAGATCAACTGAGGTATTTTGAGACGGAGAGAGTAAAGTAGACTTAATTTTTTTTTAAAGTAGGATTAATGTATTTGGGCTTTCATGGCAGAAATCTAAAAGCTCTGCTTCATGACTAAGACCTCAGAGGCTGTATTAGCAGGCCAGTGTTGAATTCAGGGAGACAGCCCTTTTATGTGTGGTTACCACTTCACGGGGGCAAGAAGAAGTAAATAATACACTTAACTAACCCCCTCTCCCATCAGCGCAACCCCCACCATGCAGACAGGAACAGAGAAGCAGGCTGTAGAGAGAAAGGTTGGAGGGAGAGCAGCGAAAACGCAGAGCAGCTCTCAGCTGTCACGTTAGCTTGCTGTAAAGCCATGTGGAATGATATAACATTGACGTCACAACCAAGTGACGTACAACAGGGTTATTGCAGAGAAGGGGGGGGGGGGGATTACAAGTCTTATTAATTGCCTGGTAGTATATAATGTCTGCCTCCAGCAGCGATGAGAAAGAGCGAAGCACTCAGTCTTTAGGCAGTGTGCAGTATGAAGTGTGTTTTGGTGGAAAAAAGGTGCCACAAAAAAAAAAGAGTCTACTTCATATCAACTTATTCATTCAGAAAATCACATAAAGGTCCAAAATATATAGAAATTATATATTTATCTGTAATTATACTTTGCTTTGATATATGCATATATTTTGCTGGCAGTTTATTTAATTCTGTAAGCACTGTGTAAGTTAATGTTTACTTTGAGCAAATCCTGCCTTATCAGTATTTTCAGAAAAGCAGTCACGTATGTGTTGGAGAATCAGTGCTTGTAATCTGCTCGGGCCTAAATGCAGTTGATCTACAGATCAAATCGTGGTGAAAAACGTACGTTTTTACTGTTATGCGTCTTTAGCCTCTTCATGTGTTGTTTGTGGAGATGTAAACCCTTGATGCACGTTTAGTTTTCCCCCCCTTTGATTTGCTGTTATATCAAAACTGAAACACTGTCTGAGCAATGTATATTAAATTCAGGAGTAGTGTGTGTGTGTGTGTGTGTGTGTGCGTGTGTGTGTGTGTGTGGACTGCATGCTGAAACAAGCACTGTTTTGTGTTCCAATACACATTTAATCCTGGTCATTGCATCTTTTTCAATTTGGTATTAAGTATGAAAAAAGCATATATATCTCATATTTTAATTGTATAAAAGATAATCAAATCAAGTCTGATTGGCTGAGATTGGGCCACTCGGGGCCTGATATTTACAGAGGATGCATCGTGAACACTTAAGACAGCACTGATATGTAGTTTTATGTTGTTGTTGTTTTTTTTAACTTAGAAAATAATTTAAAATAAAATAGTAGACGTGTTTGTGTAGTATAAAAAAAATTTAATCATTGTTTTTTTTCCCTCTCAGTCCAAGTCAGACAAGAATAGTTTTCAAATATAGGAATTGTGTTTTTCTTGGTTTCTAAATTGAAATGGAAATAGCCATTTTTAGCGAAAGTGATAATTCTCTGGGACAAATTGTGAGCCAAGCTGAGCCTCTGTTGAACTGAAGGAGAGTGATACATGAGGGGTAAACTGTGTGTTTAGGAGGTTGTGTAACAGTTGCGATATCAAGACCAAGATGTCCCAATTCTCAACGTAGCAACTTTTCACTGATTCCACAGGTAGCTTTCATAATATAGGTAACAATTTTATAAATATTAAATTAATCAGTAATATTGTCCGTATGAGTGATGGAAATTCTTCAGGTGTTTCTGTTTGAAAAGTGTATAATTTGCAAGCCCCAGTTGGGAATTGCACTGGTTAAAACTCTTGCTTTTTGGGATTGGATCCAGATGGGCTGCCGTGATAGCTTCTGTGAATTCTGCTCCCAGCCCGCTTTCTTTAAAGTCAAAACTAGTTTGCGTAGCTGCTTTTAATTTCTCATCGCAGCGGCAGAAGTGTTAGAAAGGGTTAACTTGTGCGAGGCGCAGAGTGAAACAGGATGCAGCGACTGCATTGTCAGCCTGCTGGTGTGAGTGCAAACAGATGAGGAAATGCTGGAGCGGGTACTCCAAAACTCGGGTTGCCCTGGAAACGGTTTGCGTCATGATCACCAGCAATTAGCTTGCAGCTCTTTAGTTTTCATGATAGGTCTACCAGAGCTTAGCCTAATGACTCTGGTGTCTGAGGAGTCACTGTCTAAAAGGGGGCTGAAAAAAAATTATGAATTTATAGTTTTATTTTCTTTGGTTTTTGTTGTTGTTGTTGTATTTTTTTTTAACATTTTGTTTACAAGACTAACAATAAATTACAGTTATTTGAGGGATTAGTTATGGCAGCATGTCCCCTGTTTCTTATTTGTCTCTAATGAGCCTTAATGTGCTGTCCCGACTTTGTCTCAGCCTGTATTATTATCTATACAAAGCTTATTTGTGCTGAGTTTGTGTGTTGTTGAGGCCCAGAATGTTGGACTGGTCAGAGCGATGCGGAGCCATTGCCATCAGATAAATCTGGGCCATTAAAAAAAAAAAAAAAAAAAAAAATCTGCAACTGTTGTGCCAGCCTCCCATACTTTGCATATCTTGGCTTCTGCTCAGGTTTTCTTAAATACACCACGAGATTCCCCACAATTCAAACATTTTAGGTGGCGTTGCTTTTTAGGTTCAGGCTGAGGTAGCTGAACTTTTCACGTGCTGGCTGTTTGCTCAGTCCAGTGATGGTGTGTGAGCAGCGTGGTAGGGTTAAATTTGACTGCTGTGACATAGATGGTGGGAGCCCCCTGTGAGAATTTAAGTGTGGAGAAGGAGAGGTTAAGGATGTAATAAATTTCAGTCTAACGTAAAAGAGCACATGCCATGGGTTTTACTGACTGTTAATAGTCTCCAGACAACTTTATTGACATAACCTAATCTTTTCCTCCAATGTTCTTAAAGTGTTTTCAGCTTTTGCTGGTGATTCGTTCTTACAATTATCATTTTTTGCCTTGCAATCTTTCTCCCTCGTCTTTTCTCTCGCTCAGTATCTGTTTCTCATTCTCTCTGAGTTTCTTTCTGTCTCTCTGTGTGCGCCTCTTTTGAAAACGGTGTCAGCACTGCTGCTTTTACACCAAAAGGCTGTTGCTAAGTGACGGTTGACGTCAGCCGCAGCTACAGAGGAGGGCTTGTGTGTGTTTAGCAGCTGAGGGCAGATCCTACTGAAAAGGGCAAAACTGTGAAGCGCTATTAGTCACTGCAATGAAAACCCTAACTCCAACCAACAAGATCGTCATTTGCACTAACTGTGCACGAATTATTCAGAGCAACTCATGTTTAAAAGTAAATATTTTAAAGTGGAATGATGAGGTTTAGACTCATATATATTCTTTTGTAGGGGGGGGGGGGGGACTGCACCCGACCAATCCCCACCCCCTTTTCTTCACTTTTTCTTCAGTCTGTCACTGTCTCACTTTTTTTCTCACTTTAACCCCCACTCCTCCATCTACCCTTCCCCCAACACGCAAACACACACTCACACAGACACACACGCACGCACGCACACTGAAATGTCAGATCCCCCTTCCTCTCAAGTCAGATTTTGTAGGTAGATTTAGTGTCGGACAGAGGTCTCTAACTCGGAGCTTCAGGGTGATATCTCCCCCATCCTGTCAAGGCTGCTCTTGATCTACTGGCAGTTGTTCAAGGTAATCAATTCCTAGGGAACCTGTATCATTGTTTACATCAATGCAATCTGCTCTCCCTCCTGTGACAGCAAATTTTCAAATTTGAAATAAAAAGTGCAAACTACACTGCTAATATTTTTTTTTTTTTTACAACCCCAATTCCAAAAAAGTCATGGTGCTGTTTAAAATTTAAATAAAAAACAGAATGATTTTCTAATCTTATAAACCCAGAGTTTATCCACAATAGAACATAGAAAACATATCAGATCTGGCACATTTCACTATTTTGTTAAAAAAAAAAAAAAAATCAAATTTTGAATTTGATGGCAACAACTCGTCTCAAAAAAGTTGAGATGGGATGGAACAAAAGCCTGGAAAAGTAAGTGGCACTGAAAGGAAACAGCTGAAGGAACGTTTTGCAACTAATTACGTCAACTGGCAGCAGACAAATAACACGACTGGGTATAAAAAGAGCATCTTTTAATCAAGAGGCAGAGTATATAAGAACTAAAGATGGGCAAAGGGTCACCAATTTGAAAAAAAAAATGAAAGAAAAAAAAGAAATACATTCACAATTTCCCTTAACATAAAATTACAGACACTCTGGGTACGTCATCACTTACAGGGCATGATATCAGCCAATTATTTAGAGAATCTGGAGAAATCTCTGTGCGCAAGCGACAGTGGCAAAACTTTGTATTGAATCCCTGTGATCTTCAGGCCCTGCATCTCTGCACCTTAATTTTAACAAAGGAGTAATATAGCTGACATTGTTTTAATCAGTAAATATCCCTGGACCCTCATTTTGAAGATAACTAATTTTTTTTAGAACTGTCCCTAAAGTTGCGTTGTTTAACAACTACAACACCCAGACGAAGCGCCGTCACTGTAGTGTGCTCTGTTTTGCTCTTACTGTTGTCTCGTTTGATCTCCTTGATGAAATCTTGTGTTTTACCCGGGAAGCTGATGTGGCTTCACTCTTTGCATATTACCACTAGTCTTGCAGGTGCAGTCAGTTTGTGTCATATCCCCAGGGTCCACAGCAGCTGGCGAACCAAATAACACTTTTGATGCATTGTATAACCTCACTTGTTTTTTTCCTCTACAAAATGTCTTTTGTTTGCCCAGGCACCATTGCCTGTTGTTTCCCCCTTTGGTTAAGGTTTCACTATCAAACCTAAGTATTTTATGTAAGTAAGTATTGCCTGAGTTTGTTCACTCATTATCTTATCTCCATATCTAAGAGTTTATCTTCCAAAGTTTTGTTTTTCATCTGTGATGCATGTACCTCCGTCTGCCGTGGAAGCGCATCATCCTTGGCCGTCAATATTCATAGTTTGTGACATCCGTCCAGAAGGAAGCATAGATACTATAAGTGCTACTATGATTATTTTGCAACATGTTTCCATCTCACAGTCTGTTTACTGTTTACAGTTTTTGCAGAACCATATTATCAGAAGTTTGCAGTCGAAATTATCAGAAGTTTCAGCAGATCAGTGCAAGGAACATCTTAGTAGGTGGCCTCTAATCTAAAAAGCTTGTGCTTTCGTGATGCTCACTGGGGAAAAATATTTGTGAGAAACATTACAGAGTAATGGCACAGGAGTTCATGAGTCTGTATACAGCAAAAGATGCAAAATGATTATGGCTAATAGAGGCTGCTGCAGGTGGAACAAGCACAACACAGAAGATCCATGGACAGGGTTATGGGGTTTAGCAGTCATATGGAGCTGACTGATGGCAGAATGAGTGAGCGTAGCGCACATGGTTTAATTACTGCAGCTAAGAGGTGGGGAGTTAGAGCTGGGATCTGCCCCAAATTATTACTGATCCTTCAGATGGTCTCGTCATGATATGTCCATAGGATTTTTTGGAGAGTGATATACAGGGATCAAGGCATGATGGAAGAGGAATTACTGTCAAAATTTTAATGTGTTTATTTAGTTAGTTTACTTTAGCAATGTGTAGGTCCCCTTGAATAACTCCTAAACTGCTCTGTTCTGTCTGTGCGTGGACCTCTGGGGTTGTCCGCTTGTTTCTCTTGCAGTCCGACTCTCCTTCTTTGTCCTTATCTGTCTCAACTGTATCAAAGGATCAACCGGATCAGCAGTGGACTTGATGCCACATATCAACAGCAGGCTCCCTGGCACGACTCTACAGACATGGAGCATTAGGCACGGCAGTAGTTGGCTGGATTTAGGCACGGATTAAAGATGAAATATGTGCAACATAAGCTTAACTGTACTCAGAACAGATCATATAGAAAGTTTTGTGGCTCTAAACACAGACACATCAGGTTGGTGTTTATACATTTAGCAAAAAACACAGGCATAAATTCAATTTAAAAATAGAGGTAAATACACTTGGCAGTTTTCAAAACTCGCTAGATGGCTGTAAGAGTTGTTTCCATTCTCTTTTGGTTTGTCTTTTTCATATACAATGACTTGGGACCAGGTTCAGAGCGCCGGCACGTCCACAAATTTACCAAAGGCTAGTAAATCATCAGCCATATGTAAAATATTTAAGGTATTTATTATAGGCATCAAGGCAAAGGGTTGAAGAGGCAAACAGGAGGGTAAAGATAGAAATGCGAGAGTCTCTCTCACCAACTCTGCTTAGACGACACCATCAGGAACGATGACAAGGACGGTAGTAAAAAAACTAGTAGGGGATGTTGGGTTGTTTGAAAGGAGTTATCAGGTCGTTAAGATAATGTTTAGAGACATAAATAAATCCACAGCACAGGTTTCTGAGAAATAAAAGGTATTTAAAAGTAGAATTTAATAGGATTTTTTAGTATAGTATAGCTATAGCTATGTTGTATGAAAGAGTTATATATGTCTTGAGCAAAAAAGGAAATAAATCCAATTTTCTGCTATATTGATGTATTTATTATTTTTCTTTAGAAGCGTTTTATACAACTTGACTCTTCCTTTTCATCAGCACCACAGTTTAATACCTAGAAAGAGTGTGTTCTACACATGTTGGTGAAATGGGTACACAAAGATCTTACCTTTGTTCTTCTTATCTCTGTTTAGTAAACCTACTTCAGGTTTGTTTGTGTTACTCTGACTCATCTGACAGTCCGTCAGAGTTCATGCTATGTTGCATCTGTTTCAGGTGACGTAGGCAATGCTCGCCAAGGTCTAATTTTATACTTTTCGATTTCGACTCATCTGGCCACAGAGCAGTATTCCACTTTGCCTCAGTCCATTTTAAATGAGCTTTGGCGTAGAGAAGACAGTGGCATTTCTGGATCATGTTCACATGCGGCTTCTTCATCGCACGATAGAGCTTTAATCTGCATTGTGACCTGCATTCACAAGTAATGATTTCTGGAAGTGTTCTCGAGTCCATGCGGTGATTTCCTAAATCGCTAAATCATGTCTGTTATTAATGCAGAATCACCCGAGGGCCAGAAGATCACAGGCGTGCAATAATTATTTTTTAAACTTGTCCCTTGTGCACGGAGATTTCACCAAATTCTCTTTTCATAATATTACGTACTATAGATGATGAGATATTTAAAGCCTTTGCATTTATTCTTAAATTGTTCCGCAACTCGTAGCTGCATTTTTCTGCAGATGAGTGAACCTCTGCTCATACCTAATTGTGTTACTACCCTGCTGCTAATTAACCTAATCAACGACAAAATGTCCTTTTATCGATACTTACTTTTTGAGCCTTTTCTTGCCCCCGTTCAAACGCTTTGAGACGTGTCATTAAGCTGAATTTCAGTTTAAAATGAGTCAGTGATTTTTAATTAAAAGGTAAAATTCCAGAAGTATTTATTTTAATTAAATCGAAATAAAGTTAATAGAAACATTTGTAAAGGTGGAAACTATATTTACTGGCAAAGATTTAACATTTTTGTTTTGTGCTTTTGGTCACTGTGGGGATATAATATATGTTTAATACAATATATATAGTCTAAATACAGCCTATTCAGAATCATTTCACCTTAAACTTTAGTGAACACATTTACTTTGACTTCTGCTGGTTTTCTTTTGATTCACAAAAGTTCTCTGTTTTCCCTCCAGCAGTTTCTCCACGTTTTGTCGTAGATAGCGTACCGGTGTCGTGACAGTTTCACTTCATTATGTGTGTACTAAACACCAGAGACTCCACACTGTGAAAGACGCTGCAATCACGTATGAAGCCAGGGTAGATTATTCTCATGCTTTTGGACAATGTAACAAAAGTAATCTTGAAGCCTTTTGCACTGCTGTAGGATTTAGTCCCTGACCTGCTACCCATTGTTCAGGCATACCAAGAAGTTGGGGGGTGGGTACATGGAAATTTTGAATGTGAGGATATAATAAAAATAGAGGTGCATATATCTTGGACTTGATCACAAGTAGAGAAAAAGCTTACACCCAGCTCACAGGCACACCGTTAACCATTACTAGGCCCTATAAAATTCTAATGGTTAAAATTTGAACATTTATCTAAACATAGAGAAGCACCCTCTCTCATTTGAGTCATATATTCTGAGGAATATATATTTCCAGTAGTCACTGTTCAGCTTTTATCTCTGCAGGGTTTCTGCCAGTGTATTGCAAGCCTGGCGTCCGGCTGCTGAGTCCAAGCATTTTTTAGAAAATGTAATTTTAAGATTTTTTTAACATGTAAGAAATACATTTAAAGTTGGCTAATTTATGTTTTAATTATCATGCTCACAATTTTTATTAAAGCAGCTCAGAAGTGCTGCTAAAACTCTAAAAATGTATTAAAAAGTGAAAAAGAAACCAATGTGTAATATTGTGTAAGGCTCAGCTGCTACACGTATGGCAGGTATGGTTCAGCTGATCCCTTGCTGCTATAGCATGCTTTGCTTTGCAAGTGGGGGATAAACTGTCCTGTGTCTCTGTCATCAGCTCCAGTGTGTCTGCACTGCAGCTCCACGTGTTACAGTGAGTGGATAGCGCTACATTAACCGAGCGCTACGTCAATTGCAAACAAGACGAGAGGAGTGAACCGAACAGACCGAAACATATAGTAAAAATATGTAGCTGTAAAACCACACAGGGGTGCTACGGGAGGCTTAGAGAAATTCTCAGGGTATTAAAGAGTTTAGTGTATTGATGAATTCAGCTGTTAATGTTTAATGGCAAGTTTTCTATTGTAGCTCCTAGCTGGAGTTGACAAACTCACAGAGTGCTGTGAGGCATTTTGAAAAGAACATGTACAAGCCCTGTATGATGCTGACCTTTACTTCTGTGATCCAACCCAGACCTTCACACCACGATCAACAGAGTAAGAAAGAACAGGATGAAACATGCTCTTTGTTGCTATGGAGCAGCCGAACAGCCTCTCACTATGGATTTGCTTAGATGGATGAACTGAGTTTGGTCAAATTGTGCTCATACTGTACAGCTATTGAGTTATTTAACTGTGTTCCCAAAAAACTTTAACACCAACTTGCCTGCCCGATGTTGAGGTGCTTCATCGTGGCCCAAACTGTACTGATTTGAACTCCCCATAAGCTCCTCTTTTTGACATTTAACCTCCCTGTCGCCTGAATGTTAATGGCAGCTTTGTGACTGTGATACGTAAAGGAGAAATAAGACGCTTCCTAGAGCCAGTGTTGGTCACTTGCTTGTAAATGATTTACTTAATCGCAGTTGTGCTCTTGTCTCTCTGTTCTTCTTGCTCTGTCTCTGCTTCCCTGGGAACTCCTCCTACCACTGCTCAGCTCTGATGGATGGCGTTTGTGTTCACATGCTTGTTATTGGCCAGAGCTCTGGGGCTCAGGCGTTAGGTTGTGTTTATGAGAGGAGCCTGCACTGATTCCATGATAAAACCAGATGTTCCCTTACAAGGCTTCGAGCCTCCCTCATCTAGTTCTCATGTCCATATCAGGTATAACCTTCCTGTTCTGTACTCGGGCCTCCCAGCCTCGAAACTATAGCTTGCTCTTGGGCTCCGCAGTGGTCAAAAAAGGTTGTGTGTGAAGGGCATGGATCATATGTTTGCACTTTGATAGAGAGAAACAGTCCTTAATAGAAAATGCAAGGAATATGGACTAGTTGTTGTCAACACGGAAGTGTAAAAATATTAGAGTAACAGCTTTGCTTCCATGTTTTCTCGCAGTGCATCCAGTATTGTGGGCTTGTAATTTGCAATGAGGAGAGGGTAGCTAATTCTCCCACTGGAGACAGATTGATAAATGACTTAACTAGTTAATCAATTATCAGAACTGTTGCCTACTTCAGCACTAAATTATACCGTTAAACCAAAACACATGGCGCAGCTGCAGATGTTGCACGTAATGTTTTGCAGGGTTAGGACATACATGAAGGGAAATGGCACACGGATTAGCTGTTGTATTTAAGAGATTGTTACCTCACTGCTATCTCATCTGTTCATTGTTAGCATACGTAAGCCCTGTTAGATGCCAAAACACCGGACAGCAGGTTACAGTAAAATGAGGCAGGATTTTACAGCTCTATAAAGTTACCACAGTGGCATTATTCAGTCCTCTGTTTAGATAATTGTGACATACACACTGGAACTATGTAGTAATCCACCTGGAATGTGAATTTGCCCGTATTTGATTTTCCAATTTGCCGTACAGCATTGTTGTAAAAGTTCACACTGTTACCATTTCAAGAGTTTATGTGTCTAAAAAAGCGAAATAAAAAGCAGACGGTCAGGATACTGTGCAGTCAAATGGATCTGCCAGCACGGAAGCTCTGCGAGTACTGTCAGGTTAATTTGTTTATTCTACCTACAGGGCTTTCATTTTTTTTATACCTCTATGCTGGCATATGCAAAACAAGCATGTAACATTAAGCAGTAAAATATGCAAAATATATACTGCATGACTGTGTGTGCAGGATGGAAGCTTGTTGCCTTGGACAACAAGCCTACCTTTGTCCCTGGCATACATCGAGCCTTTGATAATGCAAAGTTTCAAACGGCGTGTTGTAAATCAAACATTGGACTGATATAGGGATATACAGCTGTAAGGTCTGAAAAACAAAGTGGCGCTGCTTATTGTGCCCCGATAAATAACTGCTGAATAGGTTTCATTTTTTTCACGACTTTAAGTGGCCATGACACTTTGATTAAACATTCTGTGTGTCAGAAGGTCATTTGCCTTTTCAGTAATTATGTGCGGTACTATTTGGTAAATCTAGTATTTTTGTATGAACCTGCAGATCAGAAAATCAATGCCAGCAGAAAGGACTTTGAGAAGCACTGTTTAGAGTATTTACACCTGGGCTCTCTGCCACCGCTCTTCAAAGGTCATACATGCCTATATTCTTGCCAATCTCTCGTGATAACGATGAATTGCAGCGTACCAGGTCAACAGAAAATTTAAGCTCAGATAAAATGTAACCTGGATACATATCGTCTACTAGAGACTACCTTCAGCTATTTATAGGGGCATGATTTACAGAGTGGTTTCCAGTAAACGTGGAGCCGAAGTCACGCATGAATTAAGTCCCTTTTGAGGAATATGTTGTGTAGAGTTAAAAGCTGTAAGACATTTTGTTCCCCTTTCATTTGACTTTTACTTGAAGCTCATCTTAACTTTAATCTTAACCAAGGTATAAGTTAGTACAGTGTGTTTTTTTTTTTTTACAAGCTAAACTCTGCTTAGTTTCAGTGTAGTAGAGCACAGTCAAAAGGTTGAGGGCCGTTGGAGCATGAAACATACCATTGTGGGAAAAAGTTCATCATTGACGTAGCAGGGTTGACCTTACTCATATTGTGGCATTTATGTTGTTCCTGCATGTTGTGGTTGTCATTGTGCAAGCTCCATTTTGTCTGCTGTGCAGGCCACTGAACTGAATTGTCTGTGTCTTACCTTTTCTCACTTTGCAAAATAGAATTCAGAACGTTTTGAAATTATATACATTAAAACCTAAAGCCATATGGCTTAACAAAAATTGGATTATGTTGTATTTTTTGTGTATTTAAAATATTTGGATATTGAAAAATAACTCAGCAGAATTTTTATTTTATGCTTGACATTTTTTTCTTGGTGGTGCATTCGCTGCATGTTGAAGAATATATGGATAGACATTATCGTTATTATTAGTGCTACTAATAAGTAGTAATAAGAAATAATCCAATCTAAGCTTTCATGCTCTTTACACCGAGACTCATCAGACCAGACAACATTTTTTTCAGCCTTTTATTGACCTGTTTTGGTATCCAGTGTGCTCTTCTGCATACCTTGAGTGTAACAAGTGGTCATTTGTATGGAAGCCCGTTTCCGCCACACACAAAAAAAGTATCCATAACTCAAAATTTCAAGTTAATAACTTGAAATTTTGAGAAAAGTAACTTAAAATTGTGACTTACTTTTCTCGAAATTTCAAGTTAGCGCTGCCAATCAGTAATCTACGTGAATTACGTCATATTCTTGTTGCCCAGAAGGATATTCCACAGAGGGATACGCAACAAACTGGCGCTTTCGAGAGTATGTTTGCCATAGTAACGCCATGTGATTCAGCTAACAACACAAGGATTCATCATTTGTGAAGCCACGCTGAAAATACTCAGCAATTTGTGCATCATGACTGGCTGTAATACTGGTAGTTTAGCTGTAGTATTTGGAGCTGAGGGCTTCAGCTTACAGGTAAAAAGGAAATAATAAATAATAAGGAAGTAATTCACGTAGATTACTGATTGGCAGCGCTAACTTGAAATTTTGTGTTACTTTTCTCTAAATTAAAAAAAAACAAAACTCAAAATTTCGAGTTATGGATACTTTTTTTTCAGTGGCAGAAACGGGCTTTCATACATTTGAGTTACTGTTGCATAAGTAACAACAAAAGGCATTTTCGCTCAGAAAATTTGATATTTTCTATTTTTGGAGTCTTTATCTCTAAATACTAGAGATGGTTGTGACTCAAAAAAATTGTTAACTAACAAACTTTAACCACTAGTTAATTCTGTTTTCAGCTCCTGTCTTATTGCTTATACACTTTTACACATAGCCTTGGACACTACACACCTTGTGAAGTACTTGTGTGTACTTTTTTTGTCTACATCCCCACAGTGTGAATTGATTTTATGCAGAAAAGTGGGGGGGGGGGGGGGGGGGGGGGGGGTTTGTTTTGTTTTTTCAAAATCTGCTGCTGATAGATTCCTTCTGTGGATGTTCATCTCGAAGTTCATAGCCAATAAGATCGTGTTGTTGACAGAAACCAGGTCGATCCAGGATGAGTTCACAGATCCTTTTAAATAGCTGGATTCATAACCATCTTGCAGTATGTCCCAACTAAAACGTTTCATTATGGAACTTCTTTCACTTTTACATTTGTCAGTGCTTTGCTTTTTAACAGCTGAGTTAGAAGGTGTTGACAGTCCTATCAATCAGTATTGTCGCTTGTGTGAGTTGATGCTTAAAGTATTTTTTGGAGGCCTGTGCAGCCAAGCGAAGCTAAAATACAATGCTGTGGTAGCAATCAGCCTGTAACTGAAAGTGACTACAATAAGTTAAGCAAAAACATTAAATGAAGATAAATGGCTTGTTTCCTGTGCAACTATGAAATGCTTATATTGTCAAACTATGCTATAAAGCAGGAAGTACAGTTTTCATTGGAAAAACAATATGTGACCACGTTGGGTGCAAAAAAGTGACACTAGTAATTTTCTTCTGATTTTATTTGGTATTTGTAAAATTCTGGGCTAATGTAAATGCCAGGATTTAAAACAAGCTGCAGTCTCTGGGGTTGTTGAAGTGCCCTAAACGTAATATCCTTGAATGACCACTTGAGGCTGGTCCAAAGGTGAATCATTTCTTATGGAACCATAAAGACTAGTTTTATAGGAGAAATAAACATGTTTACGTGACTCACCTGTTAAATTGTACTAATGCTTATGCAGGTCTTACAGGGTCTGAGTGACCACTCCAGTCACAATAACAGTTTCTTCAAGGCACTTTATATTGTGAGGTAAAGATTCTACAAAAATACAGGGAAATCAGATGACCCCCTATAAACTAGAGATGGCACGATACCACTTTTTTATGTCCGATACCGATATCATAAATTTGGATATCGGCTGATACCGATATGAATCCGATATAGTGTGTTTTTTAATCAATAAAACTGTTTTTTAAAATATCTTGCTGCATTTTGTATAAGTTCAAATTCAATTTTAAAAATCAAACAAACACTAAAGCTATTTTGTTATACCTGTATGTAAAAAATACACTGCACCCAAAATATTTCATAGTTCAGCAACACTGATCAATCTAATAAACTTAAACCTACTCAATCCTTCCTATTCTGGTATTTTAAAGAGTAAGCAACCTAACCAATACGGTTCTAAAACTCCCAGCAAAAAAAAAAAAAAAAAATAGGGAACCACCCCCCACCTCATGATGCTTAATTGACGTAATCAACTTTAATTTGATGCAGTGTGAAAAAAATGCACAGAAATCCATTATTTTTCAAGAATAATTAAATAGATTCAACATCTTTCTTCAACAGAATTGCAGACTGCACAGATGGTATCTTCCCAAAGGAAAAAGTACTATAGCTTACTAGGGTATATTAGACTTAATAGTTACTATATACAGTAATGGACTTCTATACATTTTACATCAGATTAAAACTTTGGGTGTAAGATTCAGAAAATGATTTATTAAAAGCTAGACATTTTAAATGAGAATAAGAAAGAAAAGTATGTCTTTGTGCCCCCTTTTCCCTGTTCATGCCCTATCGGCCCCCCTGGCTAAACTTTGGTAGATCCGCCCCTGCACAGTTACCAGCCGTCAGCTACGTAGAAAAGGATCCTGGTGTAGAAAGTAATATTAAATAAATTCTAACAACAGATTATCAAGCTTAAACGTGCTGCTGTTGTTCAGCTGCTGGTTTCCTCTTTCTGGAACGAAGTGGGCGATAAATAAACATGAGAGACGGACTCGTGACAGAAAAGTCGATCAGCTGATCATTGATCAGTTTCACGATTGAAGTAGCAGCAGGAGAGGGAGGGAGAGAGAAGAGGCAGTCGCTCCATATATCGGTTGTTAAGCGTAACGCTAGAATGCTTTACAAACATTCAGAGATGAACTTACACATAGGGCTGGGCCATATTATACCGTTCACGGTAATACCGGTATAATGTTAGGCAACGATAGGAAGATGAAATATTGCCATAGAATATGAGTAAAACGCGCATGCGCAGTGCCTTTGTTTTCATACGCACATGGCCGATTGTTGAGTGAAACAGATGAACCAGAATTGGTTTGTAAAAATGGTGCAACTTCAGTGATGTGGAACTGGTTTGGCGTTTGTCCGTCAGATACACGACAAAGCACATTTTTTGCAGAATATGCAAGCGGCCGTCGTTATTGTCGTATTTGTCGTATTTGTTGGACTAAGATGCTCTTAAATCTGGGAGTAATCTGGGTCCTAAACTCCGTCTCTTCAGGTCAAACGAACACTGCAGCATCACCGAGAGTTAAAAACTGTCTAAATTCTTTCATCTTTAATAAAACGATCAGCATTACTGCTTTATCAGGTGTAACTATGAAGTTTAACTTCCAGGCATCCATGAAAACAAAATGTATTACATTTAACGGAGTTAGAAGTTAGCAGGAAGCCAGCGGAAGTTAGCAGGAAGCTAGCAGAAGTTAGCTCGCTAGTTTCGCTAGTTACCTAAGCATGATATTGCATGTTCTGACTGAGAGATTTCTGAAAAAAATCAAACGTACAGCTCTGCTATCACTTCCAACATAAATGAAGACAGGAAACTAAACAGCAGTGACGTTTGTAGGGTTACTGAAGTTGGGCTAGCTGGTATATAATTATGTGCTACGTGCTCGCTAGCGACACAGCTATGTTAGCATAACATAAACAGTGAAGCTGGAGGACGAACACTAACACTTTTCCACTTATAAAAGTTAACGTGAAGGTTCCTCATGGTTAGAGACAAATGCAATCGCATGGCAGGATGCTGTAAACGGACCAAACTTCAGTCAGGAGACTGAGATAATCCATCCACAATACGAGGTTAGTCATTAATATACTGCAACAACATGGGAATAGAACAGCTGCCAGAGAATTCAACATTAATGAATCAATGGTACAGAAGTGGAGGAAGCAAGAAGAATGAGTTTAATAAAGTTTGATTTATCTGACTGCTTTGTTTCGCTTAATGTGCCTTATAATCCCGTGCACCTTATGGTCCGAAAAATACGTACTGCACACTGCAGTTTAATGTTGCAAAGCACCTATTTTTAACTTCAGTGGATATTATATATGGTTATGCTCAGGATATGTCAGCCCATTTCTACTGAAAATGCCTTTTGGTTAAACTTTCAGCAAGGAATTTGCATTTGCACTGTTAAATTTTTATAAAGCTTTAATGTACATAAAAACCAGCTTCTTGTTTAAGTGAAAATAAATGGAAGGTTGTCTTTTTGCGCTAGTAATGTTGTGGAGTTGTATTTTGTCTCGCATCAATTATATCGTCAGTTATATCGTTATCGCAAATTTTCAAATATATATCGTGATAAATATTTTTGGCCATATCGCCCTGCTCTACTTACACACTTTCTTTACTTCTCTCTGGGATAACTTTCTCGGAGATGAAATGCCGGTTTGGTAGCGAGGCTCCAAATGCTGAACCAGACAACAGATCTCGCACGCCACAGCCGCTCTATCACGTGATGCATACTGCTCCGACGCGCTACGGTTATGAGCCGAGTTATGCCATGTTGCAAGTTTTGTGAGGTGCTTTTTTGATATTTAATGGATCGGATTACATTTTTTATTTCTCTCCGATATCCGATCCAGTAATTTACGTCAGTATCGGACCGATACCGATACTTAATATCAGATTGGTCCATCTCTACTATAAACAAGCACTTTGGCAACAGTGGGAAGATTAAACTCACTTTTAACAGGAAGAAACCTTTAGCAGAACCAGGCTGAAGGAGGGGCAGCCATCTAGCATGACTTGTTGGGAGTGAGGAAGGAAAACAATGGAAGACAGCATGAAATTAATAACTAATAATTAAATGCAGAGTGGTGTGCAAGCACATAGTGAGCGAAGAAGGTGAGTGAACACGAAACATTTGGTGCACTGTGGGAAGCCCCAAGCAGCATTACTGAAGGAGGATTCAGGGTCACCTGATCCAGCCCTAACTATATGCTTTGTCAAAGCGGAAAGCCTAATGGTCTAGACAAAACACTCATCTCTGGTGAATGCAGATGGTGTCTGCATATGAATATAATGCCCACTTCAAAGTTATGCTCAATTAAGTGCATAACCACTTTGAGTAAAACTTGGGTGGTGACACAGATGGCTTGCTGTGTGGTTATTTGTACCAGCAGAAAAGTAGTTAGCTTTCGGTGACAACTTTTCATTCCACCCTCTCCTGCAAATATGGTTACCCCAAAACCCTGGGTGCTCATAGGCAAAATGGCATATTCAAGGCTTTAAAATGGTAGTCTAGCAAACAATGTGGTAGATATGTTGGCTTTAACCATATTTTACGTGCAGTGTGTTTTATTTATTCCGCCTTGTGTGACAGGCAAACAAAAGCTGAAGCGTTCTAATGTCTTTCTGGTCTTTGATCAAATTATTTTAGAGCAATTACTCAAAATAAAACTGATGACATACAAAAAACAAAAGCCCCCCAAAAAGCCAGCAAAGACATAAGAAGTACTCGCTGTTTACTGACACTTCTTGCAGCAGCAGCAACACTCACACAAAGAGACTTCCTGTATCTTTTCTTGGGAGATCCAAGAGTGATCTTAGGTCAACTGTGTTGTACTGTAAATCAACAAAGTGGAAAGTCTGCCGGGACACTTAAGTATCCTCTACCGCCACTTTCTCTTGAATTGAGGACACACCTGCAGAAACAGAGCTGCCTGAGTGATTTCTGCTCTTGCCTTTGCTTCCTTAGGCAGCCACGTGTTTTTACTGTAGACTCCTCCAATGTGTTCTGCATGCTTTTGCTTGTAAGGCCTCTGTGTCTTTTGCTAAAACTTTATTTGATCAGCAGTTTCTTTGGCATCGACCATGTTGAACACAAAGTAACTTCTTAGTGTCGGCTCATAGCCATTTCCTTCACCACACAGGGGTGTAAATGGGTCAGTTTAGTACCTCAGATTGTGCCACATAAAGTTAAAAAAAAGTCATCTAATATTTTGAGTTGAACTATCTGACAAAAAACACCCTTTCCACATGCCTCAGGCTTGTCCAGTCTCTACGCCTTGACAGCAGTATCCAACTTGGCACGCATAATTTTCCTTCTACATTCCAAAAGTCAAGTTGAGCTTAGTTATAACTCTTCCATTCTCTTTCTCTGTTAGCCTCTGTCCAGCCCATCTGCTTTTTGTGGGGACACAGACAGCAGGAACAATTTTCCCCTGTGGAATTAGCGCCTGCGTGTGCACAGGCTGTGTGCCGCACATCTACAAACTCATGTAAACAAAGTGCCATAGTAAAATCACATGCTAGGCCTCAATGATAGAAGATGAGAAGATCAGTCTGCAGCTGCAAGGAGCGACCATAAGTGTCTTTAGCCTTAGTCTTTGATTAAACAAAGCTTTGTTGATGTACGCCAGACATGCTTGGATGTTGGATTAGTGTTGAAGCTGATCAATCACTTGGTCTTGTCCAAATTCCTCTGGTTTCCTGTTTTTCCTATTTTTGCTGCTATTTTTAGATGTAGTTTTAGTTGTATTTATTTAACTTTATAAAAACTCATTTTCCATTACATCTCCGAGGACAAATTCACATTCCACATTTAATTCACAACATACAGTAAAGTCTTGCTCTGCTGCTTCATCCCACATGTGATTTTTGCAGGACAAAATTTTATTAGTCTCATTTGTAACATAATCTTGACAAATGGGCACATGTGGTCACATCACATTTGGGACCACTTACGCTTGTTATTAAAACTATTATTATCTATAGGGCACGGAAATCTGGAAATGCTGCTTTTTAGGTGAAAAATGTGTAACACACCCAAAGAAAGATTCTAGGTCTGACCAACCGTCTCTGTCGTGGGCAAAAAGATGACAGTCAATAAAATTCTAAAAGATAATTTATTGACAAAAAAAATATATCAAGAGATAAAAGATAAAACAGTCCAGTGTCCCATTTATGAATTGTATAAAAAACACACAGTCCCAAGGCCAGAGCCAGCTATGCCACACGGCCAGTTGCACTCCACGTGTTGCCTGTAACAGGGTTAGAAGTTGTCCTTGGAGACCCACCACCCTGCAAGCATATAGCCAGTGGTCACTCCAGCCTCTGCAACTCTGCTGCCTTTAGGCTGTGGCATATAATAGGCCCTGGCCTGCACAGAGAGACAAAACGACACTTTCACTATAGAATTCATAGCACAAAATCCATCCATCCCAAACATATCTGATTTCATCACATTACATACCTGCACAGAGAGACAAAACGACACAGCAGTGTTTGTAGTGTGGGCTATAAGTAGACCAGTGTATCAGTGCAATCAAGTACACCTGCCTCTAATTAGTCCAACCCCATTCCAGCCATTGGCTCACCAAAAATGTGACACACACACACACACACACACACAAAACCACTCCCAACCCAGTGCAACTTCACACAATAATATGGAGCTGAATTAACACAGGCACATTGGTCTACCATGTTACAAATGGCCTGCAAACTGCAAAAAGCTCCACAAAGATATTCTAAATAGTTGTTACACATATACATTAAAAATAAACAAGCCCAGCACAAAACATGGCTGAACATGGTTTTGCATGCACATCTGTGGATACTTGCTCTTGCTTGTCGTTCACTTAAGTACACTCTGGAGCTGGTGGGGTCCCATGAAAAGGCATCTGTAACTTATCAAGGAAACTAGAGTAAACGAATTATACTCCTCTGAGAACAAACAACAATGTTTTTCTAGAAGGAGACAAATAAAAAGGAGGATTTGGAACTTTTCACGGTATCTTGGTCTGTGATAAAGGTCACGCGAGTGTAAAAGCTTTCTGTAGAACTGGTTTGAATGGAGTATATAGTTCACAAGATGGTAGCAACACCCATATGGAAATAGAAAAGAGCTATAGTAAATGTTTATGTTGTACATGACATATCTCATGCAATGATTTACTCATATAAGTGTCCCCTTTAGGATTTTCTTAAACTATATGACTATAAAAATGAAGAAATAATTAAAGAAAACATTATGCAGCATGAGAAAAATGTGAAAGGACCTACTCTCATAATAGTGTGAGACAAAGAAATATTATTGGACTTATAAATGATCTTTTTTAGATCAGCTTTCAGTAATGACTCTAAATAGAGAGAAATAGCTACAATAACAATTATCCTCATCTGCCCTCCTCATTCTTCTATTTACGACACTTTTTAGGAGGTTATTTGTGTACTTGCCATTAGTTCCGGGCTGCTCCTTTATTAGCCTCCTAAAATATTGTGGATAATTATTTAATGGGGCTTATCTTATCGTATCATGTAGCATGTACCAGTTGTTGTAGTTTACACAACCAGTTCTTATAGTGTTAGTGCTAAAGACCAACTGTTTAGGCTTATCTTCATTAGAGATTGTTAAAGCCTTAACCTCATAAGATGGATGTTACATTAAGGATGGACCAGTGGATTGCCTTTACAGTTCCCAGTAGTTTAAAAGGTGTAATCACACAGTTAGATTTGCAGTGTACAGTTCCCAATAGGGTGGGAAGTGGAGTCTGTAGTAAATGTAACCAACCATATGGTGATGTAATTGGGAAGAGCAAAAACAAATTCATAAAAACTCACTGGTTACCACATGGCCATTAGTTGCATGGTACTAAAACTGGGTTGGACCCTTTTTGCCGGAATTCATCATGGAAACATTCCTCGTGGATTTTGATCCGTATTGAAGTGATAGCATCACACAGTTGTTGCAGATTTGTTGGTTGCACATCCTTGATGGGACTCTCCAGTTTCACCACATCCTGTATGCTGTATTGGATTGAGATCTGGTGACTGTGGCGGCCACAGTGAACTCATTGTTAAATGTTCAAGAAACCAGGCTGATGAGCTTTATGATACGGCTGATTATCCTGCTGGAAGTAACCATCAGAAGATGGGTAGATTGTGGACATAAAAGGATAGACAATGGTCAGCAATCGTACTCATGTAGGCTCTGGTTTTTAAATGGTACTCAAGTGGTACTGAGCCAAGTGTGCCAAGAAAATATCCACACCATTACACCACAGATAGATGGTAGGATGGATCCATGCCCTCACGATGTTATCAGCAGAAATCGAGACTCATCAGACCAGGCAATGTTTCCTCCCCCCAATCTTCTCTTGTCCAATTTCGACAAGGCCATGCAAACTCTTGCCTCAGTTTCCTGTTCTTAGCTAACAGGAGTGTTGTTTTCAAAGATGCTCTATGAACACATCACATGATACGTCAGATGATACGGAGGAAATCAGAAATCTCTCTTTGAAAGTCTGCCAATTTAAATTTTGCCATATCAAGGGGAAACCTGATAGAGAAATTTAAAAAAAAACCACTTTCAATTTCTTTTTGCATTTTAGAATATTGTATTCAAATGCTTTCTTGTGGTGTAGTTTGTTAAACTCCAGATAAAAAAGTGCAAGTACACTCTTGAGGATCAGACGATAGTAGATGTTAGATGTTTTTATTGTGGAAAATGCATAGAGATAATGATGGTGAGGTGAAGTGAGACATTGAATTAACAGCTGCTGTCTTCTGTGTGTTTCTCTCAAATGTCTAGAGAGCATTTTTCAAATTTTGCACAGAGGTTTACTTGGATTCAAGTTCAGTCTGATTGGAATCAGTTGGTCAAAGATCAAGGTCGCTGTGAATTAACAAAAGCCATAGCTCAAGAAGTGATGACATTTGATATGCACAAGGTCAAGGGTCAAATTCACTTGCCTTCATAGCAATCTGCTGCAAAAACACACTCGCCATTATTTAAAGCTGCAGCTCAGGAACACAAGAGGGAATTGTAAAGTGTGCGTGTTAGTCCCCATAGGGAAATAGTTCCTCTGCATTTAACCCATTCACCCAGTGAAGCAGTGGGCAGCCGCCAGTGCAGCGCCCGGGGAGCAGTGTGTAGGGACGGTACCTTGCTCAGGGGTACCTCAGGGTAGCCGTTCAGTGGAGTCGAACCCCCGACCTTCCGATCATGGGGCCACCACTCTACCTACTGAGCTATCCCTGCCCTGAATTTTGACCATATTTCATCTTTGGTCAGACACTGAATTGGTGACGTCTGTTTACCAATTTAATTCTTTTAAAGTCTTTTCTGCATATAAAATATGAGTCTAAGATATGTGGATGCAGCAACTCTACTTGTATTCTTTGTAGTAGAATACAGTTTGTCTGATATATACAAATACCAAGAAACCGGTTTTATAGTATTTAAAAATACTCCAAAGGACACTTGCAGATGTTTGCTTGCGCAAGGCACGCGCTGAACAATTCCAGGTCCAGTGAAGTAGTAGATGAGTGTGAAAGAGAGGAATGACATTTTGAACGAGCTCCTTTCCACAGTCAAAGAATTTTCCATGGCCTTGCCAGGTCGCCCTGACAACACTGGTGACAGCCATAGGCGGCCTGGCCATCTGGAGGCCCCTGATTTTTCCCATTGGACTTGCTGATCTATGGGGCTGCTGTTGAGACCAGCAAAAGTCTTTGGCCCTGTGGGCTGTCCAGCTGAGTTTTTACAAAGTGCAATTAGAAAATCCGTCCTTGTGATGTAATGCATGCTAAATTTGAAGAATTTTAGTAAAGCAAAATATTTTATCACACAGGTTTCCAGTTTATCTGCGGTTGAATGTAGGATAAAGCCTTGTAGCAAGTCTGTCAAGGTCAGAAGTTCAGAGACAATTTTTAATCCCAGTCTGCTTCTTCCTTAGCCTGCCTGAGCTCTTACACTAAGCTACAGGCACACTTCTGTCAGTTCAGGATGTGCCTCCACCCCCCACCCCTATTGCACTTTTTTCCTGAATATAGTCTTAAAAACAATCAGGCTGTATCATCTTGTCCCCCTCTGCAGGTCTTGACAGCCAGAGCTTAGCCCTCATTATCAGCAAGTGCATGTGCAGAGGGCTGCTGACGCTGTGTGTGTCGCTGCACACTGACGTCAGCAGTGCCCCGCTCCTCTACATGCAAATGCCCTTCCTGTCTGGCTGCCATTGATACCGTTTCTCTGCCCTCCCCACGCACTCTTATTAGCATGTTTTTATCAGTTCTAGCACCTCTCGCGCCACACAGCCCAGCTAATATGACACACAGGTGTAACCAGCCGGAGGCCTAATGGCCTGCACAGTTTTATTGACTCCTGTTAGGAAATATTTATGACCTGTGAGAGGAGTTATTTTCACATTTCATGTTATGCCATGTTTATCAGTATTTGCCAGTGTGTTTTGATGTGTGTTCTTATCTGTACAGCTCGCTTTCTAGCCATCTTCAAACATGCAGAGAAGCTCAAAAACTCTGGAGACGTCAGTTGGCAGCTCCCTAGTACAAACTCCATGTGAGAACAATGCAAGATTATCCGGATAATTCACAGCGAGCAAGTGGACGTCATATGTCCTGCATTGCCCGTAGTTGACTGTTAAAAATGCGTGCGTCTGATAATTTCCGTCCTGGAGATAAAATAATCCTCATATAGGCGATATGTTCAGTTGTTAATGTGTCACTGCTCCTACGTAAAAAATGTGTTGATTAATTAAATTAATCAGATAAGCAGGTGGTCTGACATAATCGGCATCATGTCAGAAAAAGTCAAATTAAGCTGCAAGCATGTTTAGTTTAGTTTGATTCAAATCTAGTTTTTAATTAGTTTGAGTAAAAACAAAACAAAACTCTACCACAATGTGAAAAACTGTCATAGCACGTTTAAGTATAAGTTGTATCAAAATGTACTTAAAATTAGAAGGGAAAGTTGCATATTACCTATATTAACTATGTTTATTATCGGTGTATTACTGTTTCATAAGGATAAACATGTACGTGTTATATCCATGCTGCACAATACTTTTGACGAGTATAGCTGCAATGCTTGCATGATGGTGAAAGAGGTGAATGGCATTTCACTTGTGTTTTGCTGTGCCTGTGCGGCTGCTTGCGTAAAGGTGTCTACGTGTGCTGAATTGTGCTTCTTTCCCCATGCTATGATTTCGTGACGTCGCTGGAGACAATATTTCGTGCTCATTGAAAGATTTTTATCGCGTCACGTGCACAAGGAGCACGTGCCTCTTGACACAAGCTTTACCGGTTGTGGCGCTAGCAGTGATTCATCCAGCTATTCCTGTTTCTGAGCTTAGCGAGAATCACGGAGGAGCCCGTGCTCTTGTGCGTTATGCGCTCAGGTAAGGCAGAGGAGAAGGAGAGAAGTGAAGAGACTAGTGTAACTGTGAGGTTTTGGCAGCTTTTGTACACATGTTTTTTTTTTTTTTGTCTCTCTCGCTGTAGGTCTCAGCCCTTTACTCTCCATCCCGGCTTTAATGGCATCCGCTCCTTCAGCTTTTACCCATCTCCCTCTCTGTTTCGGCCCTTCTATTTCTCTCTGTAAACAAGCAGAAGGCCAACAACTCTGTCCTCAGGCTGTCTCCCGCCATCTCGTTGCCATGGTGTATGGAGCATTGTTTGCTGGCCTCTATGTCGGGTTGCCATGGCAGGGCTTATTTGCCATATTAAATGTTTGGCAGCACTGTACAGATGCTGATGACAAACACCCATCATCCCACTTTGATCAGTGAAACAGTCAGTGATTAGAGGAGATGGCATGGATCTACTGATCTATTTATCAAGCTTAGTAATAGATTACTGTATGGACATAATCAACAAATGATGCTGCAGCTGGTAAAAAATATAGTGTAAAATAGCTAGTTTTGGCATTTAAGTGCCAAAACGCAAACTTTTTGCTTTTCAGTGTTCCTCTGCTCAGTCCCGTGTAACAGTAATATTTCAGAATGATAAAAATTTGCTTTTGATTTTGCTGATTGTGACCTAATTATGTCTGATGGTATCATGGCTGCATGCGTGTTTACATGATCAGATGAGACTTGTGCTGCTTCTGTGTGAGGCATACTCCCCTGCGGTTCTCCCTCTTGTGGAACGGGGTGAGACTGCATGCTGGTGCTGCAAAAGAAATGTTTAATGTCTGGATTTTTACACATGAAAGTTCACTTTTTGGCACACATTTATCCAGTTCGTAAGCTTCACGTTGTGATTTGTTATGCTACCCAGAAATGCATATGCATATATTTTATAAAGTGCATGGCTGAAATGTTAGGAAAACAGAAAATGTGCAAGAGGATAACTAAATTCAAATACTTACAAATTGCTACATTTGTATATGCTGTCATAAAGCTTTAGGCTATTTCTGAAACATACTGTTAAACAACTTGCACAGCACTTTGACTGTGCAGCTCTGTAATATGTGAGAGCTCCTTTGTAGTTACCAACAGATAGCGCTTCTAATTGACGTAGTTGAGGCTTGATAAGATCTCATAGCTCTATTGTAGACGCACCTTGGTGGTTTTCGTGGTTTGCTTTTCTGCTTTTGCTTTCAGTGAGAGGCCTCTGTCTGCCGTCACTCAGGCAGACTGCATTAGCATACCTGTAGTAAAATTTGTATTTTGTGGCACGGGGAATCCCTAATGTAATCTGCGACTACACTGTTGTGTTTAATGTTTAGATAACATGAAGAACAGACGAGCAGAAGCTGTCTGTTTGTGGCCCACCGGCGCCTGCTCTATAAGGTCATAAAGCATTGTGCTCAAAGTGGAGCATAGGTCAGAGCCCGAGCTCCATCTGTGTAGATACATTTCATATTCTCTTTTATAAATAAACACACAACATACAAAGATGACATTTGACTGACGTTTCCTTTGTTTCTTCTTTTCAGATGATCTTATGGGACTGGGATCTGAAACACTGGTACAAACCACAGTATCAGGTCAGTGCTGTGCTTTGTTTAGCTCGCATGTTTATGAGGGTTTAAGGTTGTGGGTAATTCAGGAAACACACTGCCTATATAGTTTCTTTTAGATAGTCAGTCTGTAGTCCACCCACAGAGAGTAATTCAGGTTTAGTGCGTTAAGTTAAAACACGCATTTTGTTCATACAGCAACCTTTTCGTCAGGTTTTGCTCTTGTGTCTCACAAACAACAGCATTTCATATGAAATCTGCTCTAAAAAAAAGAAGGGATAAAACCCTGTAACAGATTGCGCTCACAATTTTGGGGATTTCACTTTAGACAATAGCATGTCACTTCAATAATCCAAATTTCTGGTCTAGACAGTGTGTTTTCATCCACGTACACTATTTTTATTATCTTGCTGTGCAAAAGGCTAGAGGAAGAGAAGAGGGATAAGGAGACAAGAAAATAGAAATCATGTGGAAGAAGAAGTTGGAAACAATACATAGTGTTTAGAAACAATTAGGGAACACTTAAATTACACATCAGATCTGCAGTTCTGTGAAAAACTAAGTATACCCTTAGTCCATCCATAGGAACTAAGAGGGTAAGTAGCAGTCAGGTGCTGCTTATCAAATGTACTTGATTAAATGTAAACGCAAGTGTGAGCGGCACCAGAAACGCAGAAGTTTCTAGAAGAAGTTAGTTTCTAGTCTGGAGCATTCAAGTGTGTGTTACAAAATGCCACAAGATTTCCAGGAGTGGACATCCCAGGAAATTCAACCCAAGGTCAGAGCATGAAATGCTTGAAGAAACTGCAAAAAACCCAGTAGCTACATCTCAGACTTAACAGGCCACAGTTAGCATGTTAAATGCTAAAGTTCAAAAAGACTGAACAAGTACGGCTTCGTTGGAAGGGTTGCAAGAACAAAGCATCTTCTCTCTAAGAAGAAAATTGCTTAGGTTTGCAAAACTGCATCCGAACAAACCACAGATGAGACCGAGGTAGAGATGTTTGGCTGTAATACATTTCACCACATCTGGGGAAAACCAAACACAAACACAAACACAAACACATCAACACAAACACTACACAAGCAACTGTCAAGCATGGTGGTGGAGGGTTGATGATTTAGCAGCCACATTATTATGGCACCTTGCAGTTATTGGGTTGACAATGAATTATCAGTGAATGTGAGACCATTTAACTGAGAGCTAAAGCTCAGCCTAAAATAGGCCAAACAGCAGAACAATAATCCCAAACAGAGCAGCAGCAGAATGGCTGAAGAGACAAGCATCAAGGTGTCCAAAATCAACCTGGTTGAAACGGTGTGACTTTGAAGGAGCTGTGGGTGCACAAATGCCCAAAATTCATTGAACTGAAGCAATGCTGTAAAGGAAGTGGGTAAAAAAAACAATGATGTAAGAGATGGATAAAGTCATAAAGAAAACGATAACTTCAAGTTATTGCTGTTAAAAGTAGACCTACGAGTGGCTGAGTCATGGGTTGTTAGTTTTTTACAGTGATGAATAGAGTCCTGTGAAAACGTTATCTTTATCTATCACGTGACTGTATATAAAGTTGATGTACATTGTGCAATTTACACAAAGACATAACAGTCAGTGGAAACCAAAATCGTCAAGGACCGGATTCAGAATCATTTAAAATGCCTTCTTCATGTTTTTGCACAGTTTATGTGTAATTTATGGGAAAGTGGAATTTATAAAAGAGAGCGTGAAGAAATAAAGAACGCGATTATAAACCTCATACTATTCCTGGCCACCTATCTGCCATAAACCAGTACTCACACTCCAGCAGGAGTCTACTAGACACCACAAACCATAAACTTTTAACTGTCATTTTATGTCTGCCTTTGCAGCTCTGCTCCCTAACCTGTGCAGTGAATGTGCATTTACAACAGGGTGCAGTGAGCGGCAACGGTGTGGACCTTTCAGTCATCAACGAGGCCAGGAATCTGGTGTCAGACCTGCTCATGGACTCGTCGCTGCCTCCACACACTATCTCAGTTCTGCGCAGCATCTCCAGCCTCATGGGGACGTTTTCAGGCTCATGCCGCCCCAGGGTCAACCCTTTTACCCCCTTTCCAGGTTTCTACTCCTGCGATGAGGTGGAGGACTCTGTAGAGAGGAGTGATAGGAAACCTATTAAGGTGGGAACAAGTGTTACTACTGCACAAAACTAGTCCCTTATCAGTTATTAATAGTTTTAACCAGCACTGGTTTGTGATGGGAAATAGTTCTGAAGCCATAAAACTGATTACTAGTTTCAAATAGTCAGCCAAGTTAACTTATGATGTTAATGTTACTGTATAAAACATATATTTATCACTGGATCTTTCTTCACCAATCAGGGTTTGAACAGCAGAAACAGCCTCCCCACCCCTCAGCCAAGGCGTAGCTCCACCTCATCTGCATCCTCCACACTCCCTTCTCTTGACTGCGCCTCTTTACGGTGGGAACGTAACAACGGCAAGAGACCCCACCCTGACCTCAACTTGATCAGGTACTCATCACAAACTCAGCCGTCTACCTTACCACCTCGCAGAAACACAAGAGTATCTGTAGAGCTGCTAGCGCACGTTATTTATCTCTTACTTGAATCTCTCCTGTTTTGGAGCAGATAAAATTGCTTTTCTTGCAGGATCTAACGTGTTCCTTTTATTGCCAGAAAGTCATAATGAAAGTTATCATGAAAAGTAAGTGCAGTGATAGTTTTACCCAAATGTAAATAAATCACTGTACTTTTAGTACAGTTGTCACTTCTTTAACTAAGGCTACCTCGATGAACCAAGGAATAGCAAATCTATTCTTTGATGCACAATCAAGAAATGGACTTATTAATTATAGCATAACACTTCAGTGTTAAAAATGGGTTTAGAAGCTTTAAATAAATTCATTTCAAAATTGGTTTGAATTACCATAGTGACGGTGGGGTGCAGTGCCTGTTACCGTGTGTCTCCACTGGATGGCAGGAGAGGATTGGCTATGTTGGCACCTTTTTTTGTCTTTGTTTCTGTAGTGTAACGTGATTGGCTTGCCAGAGTAGCCTTGAACTGTTGTTCTTTGTCTGGATAATGCATAACATCTGATAAAAAGAAACCCTTTTTATATTTTCTTGATAAATCCCGTGTTTAATATATGTGTTTTTGTCCTGCAGCTCAGGTTTGTCCAATGGGCCTAATGCAAACCTGCTCACCATTCCCAAGCAGAGATCTTCCTCTGTCACCCTCACATACCATGCGGGGCCCAGGAGAGCAGGTGAGACTTAAATATAAAGCTCCTCGGACTCACTGCACGTCTGTTTATTACTCATGTTTGACTCTGTTTTTGTCTTTTCCTGCACTCCCTTTATTCTCTCTAGGCACATCACCGAGCCTGAGCCCCGTCACCTCTCCAAGCCACAGTCCTCCCACTGTAGGCACAGGTTCTTCATCATCCCTTGTTCCTCGATTGCCTGTGGAGTTCCCAGACACGGCTGACTTCTTGACGAAGCCTAGTGTAAATCTGAACCTGCATAAACCCTTGGGCTACACAGTAAACTCCCCTGATTTCCGTAGCTCCGCCTTACCTCTCTGCACCAGGTGAGACCTGCAGAACTGAAGAGACACGCCACACTGTCATCTTTTATCCAGTCTATCAGCGATTGCCATTAAGATATATGATGGATTGCATTTGGTTATGTCTGTGATTATTAGCTGTGGTCGTCAGATGCTCAAGGGCAACAGTGATACAGGGGAATCCCATCAACCGTACACCACTGAGGCTCAGCGGAGACGCTCAGGTACATATAGTTAGATGTTATGGAACAATGGCACAGTTTCGAGTCTTAGGGTTGAAAATATAAAACTTCTATAAGCTGCGTAAGGTGCTAATGTTTTTCTCTGCATGTGATGCATTACTGGGTGGTTTTACATTGTGTTTTTATACATAGCAGGGGAAGGACCAGAGTTCATAGGAGAACCTCTGATCAGGGAGGAGAGTTCGGAGATGGATGTGTCTGAAGATGGGTGCCCAGACGATGGGGGGAACCAGAGGCTGACAGAGGAGGAGAAGGAGAAGAGCACGAGCACAGACCAGCAGACTCAGGAATCAGAGGTGAGCTTAATCAGAGGGCTTTTACTCACAGTGTGATTATCGACCGGAGAACAACCTGTGAAAAAAACATAAGTGCACTGTTCCCGTAGAAGTTAAGAGGGTGATTAGCAGCCAGATACTGCTAATCAAATGCACTTGAAGAACTGATCATCAACAAGTGTGAGACGTTTGGGGAGTTTTTTGGTCTGGAGCAGTCAGACCAAAAAACTGGTCTTATTGCTCAGGCTTTCGAGGATCAGATATCTCAGCAAATTCCTCCCAAGGTCAGACCATGCAATGCCCAAAGAAGCTGTAAAAAGCCTTCAATGACAACTTCCTGGGAGTTTATCGGAGATACGAAGCAAGGTGTTTAGCACCGTTTTAATACGCCATGCGAGGTCCTGCTATCAGCAGAAGGGTACATTAGCGGTGACCAGCAAACAAAATATTTGCAAATCTCTGATCAAACTGTCAGCAGGCTAGCTGCAGAATCAGAAGGAAAATACTGCATTGTTTTGTTGTTTGTTTGTCTATAGTGAGCCTAATGATCTTGTGTCATCAGGATGAACAGGAGTTTATGCTAGATCCTATGCTTGAGGAACACGAGACCCTCATGGAGAGGATGAACACCTGGAACTTCCAGATTTTTGACCTGGTGGACAAAACAGGAGGGAAGACCGGAAGGATCCTAAGCTATGTTAGTAACAACTCCAAACCCAATATGTACATATCTGATAAGCAGTTCTGCTAGTAGCATATAATGACCATTGTTTTCCCTGTTGGATAGACTTTAAACCTTTTAGTCTGAAGTGAATATGTCCAGTTTTTTCGTAAACTTTGATTACCAAAATTAGCAGAGGTGCCCCAGAGGCACAGCTTCATACATTTTCAGCAGTCTAGTGGAGCCTGGATGCTCCGGTACCTCCTCCCTAAGTTATGACTGATTATGATTATGAGTATGATTCAGTTTGAGCCAACTGTGGACTTTATTACTTGTGGAATCTACTTTGTTTTACTGTAGCACTAAACTGATGTGATGTCGCTGGCTTTCCTGTTTTCGGATGGGTGTTTTAGTAAAGTTGCCTTTTCTTTCCCCAGGTGACATACACCCTTTTCCAGGATATGTGTCTCTTTGAGATCTTCAAGATCCCTGTGAGGGAGTTCATGACATACTTCTGTGCTCTGGAAAATGGATACAGAGACATTCCTTGTGAGTGTTGCGCTGTGCAGTGTTTAAGACTTAAAAAAAAATCTTATACATGGTTATGTTTATTTTTGCAATAATCAAGCACAATAATTTTTAAGTTAAACTGTTATGGTTAAAAACACACAGATCATAATCGGGTACATGCTACTGATGTGCTGCACGCTGTTTGGTACCTGACCACTCGACCAATCCCTGGGTTCCAGCAGATCCACAGTGAGCATGTGACTGGGAGTGACACAGGTAAACAACAGTTTGTACTATTACATTATAATCTTATAAATCACTTTTCTCATGCATACCAGTTTCCTCCACTGGAAATACTGCCATTTGGTTTAGACAGAGGGAGGCACCGGGGTAGAGTGTGCAGGTGACAGGACACAGGGCCTGGATTTGCGCTCAGTCGGATATTATCCGACCTTTGTACTAATAGGTCTCGGGGTAAAGTCAGCGATTGATCTGCCTGAATTGAACATTTACATTCATTTACATTCACTCCGTGTCTTGAAAAGTTCAGGGCCGTAGTGCATGTGCGAAAGCTGCTCTAGACAATGCTGTTTGCAGTCCAAACACATGGTCGCACAACATTGACTCCCAGTGATTCCCTCACACTGTAAAAAAATTTCAAATGTCATTAACATGCAGAAACACTTTGGTCTTCTAAGTTTCATTTTTTTCTGTTCTGGTAAAAAAAAATACAGCCAACTAAACATAATTAGCCTTGTTGTGTTAACTTAGCTAAAGTGTGCATGCTTTGGAAGTGCCCGCACTGTTACTGCTGCTTGATGCTTTTAAGAGTTTCTTCCTCACGGGTTGGTTTAAAGAAAGCAGATGGTTTGGCTCAAATGGCAGAGATTCCCAGGCTCGTTTCTGCAGATGATATTTAAGCTCTATTAGAAATTATCTGAGGCTTATCCACTGACGTGCACCCACTGCTGCCAGAGCAGCTGTCATTTGATAAGGAGAGGGGGAGTGAGAAAATGGAAGTGATCTGGGAAATGAAATCTAAAACAGCGAATACGCTGGCATAGAACGCTGTGTGTGTGTGTGTGCGTGTGTGTGTGTGTGTGTGTGTGTGTGTGTGTGTGTGTGTGTGTGTGCGTGTGCATGTAGGTGTATGGAGACCTTTACATTAGCTCCAGTTTAGTTTTGCTTAATTACAAAAGAGCTAAAAGTGTAATCTGTCTGATTTTTTTTATTGCTGAGACTCATCAGTCTTGTTTGTTATGTTCCAGATTCAGACAGTGGAATCTCTCCAGGCAGGATATCCTACGCCTCGTCCAAGAGCTCCTCAATTTCAGATGACAGCTATGGCTGCCTGTCCTGGAACATCCCTGCCCTGGAGCTCATGGCCCTTTATGTAGCAGCTGCAATGCACGACTATGACCACCCTGGTCGCACAAATGCCTTTCTAGTAGCCACTAATGCACCTCAGGTAGCGTACAGTTTCTGCTTGTACTTCAGAGGGTTGCAGACATAACAGAAACAGAGGATAACAATATGAATTCAAAATATGGGTTAAGGCAAAGTGCCATTTTCATGGATTGCTAAAAATGGAGTGGTGAAGACAGAGTATACAAAATGTTGTTATTAGTTATACTTACTCAGCTTACACCCCTATTTAGGCGGATAAATCACTTAGTATTTGTCCTGCGCTTTGTTTGCTAGTACAGCAGTGTTAGATATGGTGTCTCACACTCAGAGTTGGTGGCCAGTCTATATAGTCCTCTAGGCTTCCTGTGGAAATTAACAGTATCTTCCATAAAACAAAGTACAAAATACATTTATGTCAAAGTCTGCAGGGTGAATTACTCACTGGCTGTTGATGGTCATTGCCTGAAAGGCGCTGGAACCTGTTTTCCCTGAAGACCAACAGCCCAAGAGCAAATATCAACACTTGGCCTGAGACAAGCCTCGTGTACATACAGAAACTCACATGGCTGTCTGTGCAGCATTGATTGGGCTTCCCTGAAGTGTCACCCGACGGATATTGTGTGGCTTTACTTTTACATTCCTCCGATTCCACCCCAAGGAATACTTACTGCCACTGGACATAAGATGTATGATTTATTATATTAACATTACTAGCAATATAGTAACATCAGATACATTAGGTTCCTACACTAGAGATAGCATTACAGCTAATGCAGCAATGTAAGCATAATGTTAAATTTTAACTTGCATGCACCTCGGTATCAGATTGCCTCACGTGGTATTTTTTGTGGTTTGTCTTTATGTAGTTAGTGTCCGGTTTTTCAGTTAATCTTTAACTTTTCTTTACATCACCGCTGCGTGACACACGAGCCACACTTGTGCTTGTCTGACAGGCTATTTTACGCTGAGGTGTTATTTGATTTCCTGAGACTTCCTTAGTTATCTCTACAAATGAAGATCATGTGCAAGATTAGCTTGTCACCACATGGCCAGTTAATGCTCCCTCATTGGTGGTGAGTTATGTAAATGAGCGATGAAACAGTTAACCACTTGCCCCAGTTTAAATATTGTATTTTGACGACATGTCCAGCGATAGCGCTCACTCTGTCTGGGTTTCGTGCTAGGAAAGTGAGTTAAAAGAAAAGGAGAAAAGAACCTTGGACCTATTGATTGCTAACGATGTTGACGACCACTATGTCTGTTGAAAGGATCTTAAGTATTTTGTGGTATCAAATGTTTTAACATTTGTTATCATTTGATACCTTTCAACCAGTAGATGTTTTCAGCTGTGTCTGCGCCTTTGCTTGTCACAGTAAAAGTTTTACATACTAAGATTGATCTAAGATGAAAATGACATATTACACTGTCTCATTATTTACTTAACAGACACTAGGCTAAAATGCAGAACCAGAATGTGAAAACCTAAGGTGACCCCACGATTCAGTAGCTGATAGAACCACCTCTGAATCATTGAATTTTGTCTCTTCTTTGCAGCATTGTGTCAGTTCATTGAGGTTTGCATTCATTTATGCACAGCTCTCTCAAAGGTCCTGCCACTGCATTTCAGTCAGGTTGATTCTAGACGTTGACTGCTCCATTAAACGCCTTGATTCTTTTCTTTTTCTTGCTCGTAACATTGTCCTGCTGCATGATCCGGTTTAGGCCAGGTTTTAGCTGCTTGAGAATGATGGCCTCACATTTGCCTCTACAATACTTTGTTATACGGACGACTTTATGGACGATTCATTGACTGCCAAGTGCACAAGTACTGTGGCTGCAGAACAAGGCAAAATGATCACTTCTCCATCACCTGACTTGACAGTTTGTCGACAGTTTGATGCAATAGGTGAATCTACTAAGAGTCTGGATTAGTTTGAATAACAATGACCTTTGACCTTGAGATCTAAGGACTTTGTTATTAAACAGTGAACACGATAACTCAAGAACGATCACCCGGGATTTAAAAATCAATACCTTTGCGATTTTATACACAATACAAGTTATGCAGCTCATACGCACAACACGAGCAACCCTATTATTAACCTTTTAGAACTTTTTAGGAATCATTTTAGTGTGCCACTTTGACACCTTGTGCTTTTGTCCTCCTGGGCGCTGTAGGCTGTGCTGTACAATGACCGCTCAGTGCTGGAGAACCACCATGCAGCATCTGCCTGGAGCCTCTACCTTTCCCAACCTGAGTTCAACTTCCTCGTCAACCTGGATCACATGGAATTCAAGCGTTTTCGTTTCCTCGTCATCGAGGCTATACTGGCCACAGACCTCAAGAAGCACTTTGATTTCCTGGCTGAATTCAATTCCAAGGTCTGAGATGAATTATTTTGAACAGACAGCTTACAAAAAGTATAATTTTCTGCAAAACATTGATTTAAGCATTGAGAGGTTGTTAAGTTAAAAAAAAAATCAGTTGAGCAATACATGGCATAATGAGTCTACGATACAAGTTGTACTAAGGCATCCATCTTTGTAAACAGGTGAACGATGTGAACAGTCCAGGAATTGATTGGACCAACGAGAACGATAGACTGCTGGTGTGCCAAGTGTGCATAAAGTTGGCAGATATCAATGGACCAGCCAAAGTCCGTGACTTGCACCTCAAATGGACAGAAGGAATCGTCAATGAGTTCTACGAACAGGTACAGACTGCGTGCTAATGCTGCAGAGAGTTTTTAGTTATCATAGATCATAGATTTTTATCTCTGTATTAAACTTTAAGCATTTCCTTCTAGAAGATTTGAACTTTTTTGTAAAATGAGAGTGCACCCTCTTGTAAAACTGATCCTGAAACCAGGAAAGAAGAAATATCAAGAAATATCAACACTCAAAAAACCTTTCAAATTTGTGTCAAATCTGCTTTTGTGTGCGCATGGTCATACGAGGAAAAAAGTCAGAGCTGCGCAACGCTTTCTGTTCCTCTGATTGTGATATAGTTTGTATCAAATATCAAATCTCATCTCTAAATGTCTGTAATCTGCGGTTTTAATCTGCAGGGAGATGAAGAATCCAGGTTGGGATTACCCATCAGCCCCTTCATGGACCGCTCCTCCCCTCAGTTGGCCAAGCTGCAGGAGTCCTTCATCACACACATTGTAGGACCGCTTTGTAACTCCTACGATGCTGCTGGCTTACTTCCTGGCCACTGGATCACTGAAGAGGGGTCGGATGATGATGACGAAGAGGGCCAGGTGGACATCGAAACAGACGAAGATGAAGATGAGGAAGATGAGCTAGAAGAAGAGCTGGCACCAAGTAAGATGTGGTACCCACAAATTTTAAATAAAGCCACTTCAGGTGTCGTTATGAGACAGGTATTCTTAGTATTTTGGGTTTTGTGGTCATGTGACTGTTAACGGCATGACATTGACTCGTCTGACATTTTGATATTTACCTCTCCCTGTTTTTAAGCTAATTGGTTAATTTAGTGTAACAGTCTAAAGTATTTAGCACTTTTGTACTATTTTGTACTCCTTGTGCAGCTTTGAGAAAACCTCAGTAAAAGTTATATCAAAGTGACTGTGTCGAGAATAGCACGCTATAACTCCTGGTACCGATTTGTTTGATAGTTTTCCTGAAATTCGCATAGAACTGTGTCCAAAAAAACCCCCTCCACATTGAAGAACAATCAACTCATTCAGTCTCCGTTGTCACTTTGTTATATATACAGACAGAAAATTACATGCTTCCATGATAGTTGTTACAGTTGAGAGCGATTTTGTTTGTTTTGGTCAAATTTAACTGCTTCCAACTTCCTCGGTCTGCTCAGTGTTTTGCACTAGAAGATTCCTCTTGCTGCCAATGCGTTTTGTTAGGCTGACAGTCCTTGTATGATAAGGCAATGATTTTTTTCTTTATTTTCAACGTCTTTACCAACCTAAACCGTCCCTTTACGCTAACCAGTGCTAAAACTTTTGCTGTACTTGGAGTTTATACCTACACCAAACTATACCAGCACTTCCACTTTGTCTGTCTTTCTGTTCTAAGCTGTTAAGCTGTTAACAGTATTGGCTGCTACTAACTCAAATCGTAATTATATAATTATTATATCAGTAATTATTATCTAATAATTATTATCTAATTGCACACTCAAAATTTTTTCAGAAATGTTCCTAGTTGACATTGATTGTTGCATTTATTTCTATTCCTGGTTGCACAGTCAGTTTCATACACTGTATATATATCAACAAAGCCTGCAGGTCTGAAAAGTTAAAGCAATGCAAAATATCTCATTCGTCCTGATAGCCAGCAGGGGCCAACTCTCTTAAAGACCATCTGTATGAAAGTAAAATGTAATTTATAGCACTTGTGAAACTTTTACAGTCTCAGTCCCAGGTTTCAAGTCATACGGCATGTTGATGTTTATTTAGTACATAATTTTATAATTAGTTGATCAAACATTGTTTTTATTTATGTAATTTGTTTGTTGTGATTTTAAAAAATCATAAGAGTGGCCAGTGTTTCTTGTTTCTTAGTTGGATCCACCTCCACCTGTGATGTCTGGTGAAATTTTAAAAATAAATAATCAAGGCTTATAAATGGGACTTTACAAACTAATGAGTGATGTCACTGTGCGTCCATCCTTTAATTACAGTCTATGATCAGGGCACCAAACTCTGACTATTTCCCACCCTGGTCAGACGGGGAGTCGGTTGATGTGTTGAGAAAATAAAGAATCATTTATGTTTACGTTACAGTTACACCAGTGTGGAATTCCCTAAACACATTTATTTTTTTATTTTTGGTGTTGTTGTAGGAAGGAGGAAAAAACGGCGCAGGTTGTTCTGCAGCATCATGCAGCACCTGACAGAGAACCACAAGGTGTGGAAGAAGGTCATCGATGAGGAGGATAAGAGCAAAGAGCTTGCCAAACAGCAGCAGCCAGACAGTTTGCCCACCTCTCCGTCAGATGACATCCAGGTCATCCAAGAGGAGGAAGAAGGGGAGGAGCGTCAGTAGCAGCAAGAGGAGCAGACGCGTGGACAAGAAAAGGAGAGGCAGTACAAGGGCACGAGGCCCTCAACCACCTGCCTCTCACCGACTTTAACATTTGACAAATGCACATAAAACACACGTTCCCTCTCTCTTACACACGCCCACACAAACATATTGAAAGATTCACTGTGCTGACACTCAAATGCTTAAGCAGTCACGTGGTTTTTGGAGAAACAAAAAGGCCTTACTACTGTGAGCGGATCCTTACTGCAACGGTGGGGGCCCAACTCCTATGCACTTTCACCCCATGGAGAGTCAAGTGCACCCAGAGAAACGCACCAGGACTGAGGAGGCAGAAGGTGCAGAAAAAGAAGAGCGTGGACTGACGTCCAGGATGAACTTGTCCTCCATGGTAACTTGGCTGTGATGCTGCCTTGAATGCAAAGCGCTTAACACTTACCACCTCCCTTAGGTACAAAAACAGTTTCTGTGTATTTCAAAAGGAAAGGTAGAGGAAACATACTGAAGCAAATGACATCATGAAGTGGTAGATACCCTTTACCAAAGGAAAGACAAGAGACTGAAACTGTTTCAGCTTCAATGTCAGGTATATTTTTGAATTATATATATGTAAATATATATATATATATATATATATACATATATATAGCAAATGTGCCTGTCTGAACCTTTACTAAGTCCATATTGGCCCAGAGCCTAGGCTTGTGTAGTTCTCTCCTTGCTGGTGACACGAAACACTGTATCAGACTCAGTCACAGAGACAGTATTGAAATGTTGACTGATTAATAGCATTATATATGCATCATTTTTGATGCTTTTACTCATGCGTACCACCTGTCTTCTTGGATTTTGTTTTGTTTTTTTTCTCTCTCTCTGTCCTTTGTTTCGTTTGAATGTGTGAACATTTTTGTCCGGAATGTGACGGAGAGAATGAGCAGGGAGAAAGAGATCGCATTTTTAATTATTTTATTATGTAATTTGTATGTATGTTTGTTTGTCCTGTTAGCAACAGTTGATTTCTAATCAGTGAAATGTCGTCTGGTTGGTGTTTAACATGTCGCATTCAGATCAGGAGTGCCGATTCAATGAATGGATTCTTCATTTTCCTTTTTTTTTGATTCTAAGTATTTTTTTAAAGGTTACTCAGGATTCACGCAAAGTTGAATAATTATTTTGCAAGAGTTTATGTCATTAATATGAAATACACTTTCAAACGTAAGAAGATTAAAAATCTGGGTGACTGAAGTAGTTTGTAATCTCTCAATGAACAACTCGACTACAAACAAATTCAAGCAATCCTCGAGAAATCCTCTGTGACAGAGGGACATGCGGTATGCGCCGTCTCTTGGCCATCCATACACTGTTTGCGTAACCTTTTTACAATCTCACTGGAGAAAGGCCTTTCTTGGTTGTCAGCAGACTGCAAATGTGTCTTCTGTAGCAGCAGCACATCATGCACACATGCTATAACAGTGTGTTTGGGTTTTTTTAGGGTTTTTTTTAATTGAATTTTAAAATGATTTAAAATTCAAACTCTCATTTTAACAGAACAGTATCTAAATGCAGACCTTAGATAGACAAACTTTTCTCTTTTGTTCACACTTATGACTTGGCCAGTTTGCAAAGAAGGGATCCAAAGTTTCATGTCACTTTGGTTTTGTTTCTATATATATACATATAAATATATATTCTAACCTACCATGAGGAAGGTTAAAGAACTCTTGGCATTCCACTAGAATAAGACATTATATCAAAGGGAAGTTAGAACTGTCACCTAGCTCCTTTCTCACCTTATTGAATCATATTGTTTGGAGAAAATGTTAAGTAAGCAGTGCAAACTGAGATAGTAATATTTAAAGACACAAAATAGATACAGATGTGCACATTTTAATACCAAACAAGTGTTTAGCCGCTGTACAAAAGAGTATGTGCATATAAAGATATATTTTTAAAATAATCAAATGAATGCATCTGTTTTCTACACACAGCTGACATATTGTACATTGCGATCCTGTAATTACCTTTGTGTTTCCAAAGTTTTTATCTACTTCTATTTCCAGGTGTGGAACTGTGGGGCTTGGTGTTTTGATTTAGATTTTTTCATTTTTCCAACTTCAGCGTCTGTCTGTTCTGTATCATAACCACTCTTATATTCTTCATCGTCTCTCTCTGTCCCTGTCTTTATCACCTGACCCAGCTAGTGCCAAACGTTACCTACATGGATTCATTTGTGTGCCGTGATGAGCTGATTGGCAAAACGCGCACACACACAAAAAAATTGCTCCGGTACCATTTGTGAAAAGAGAAGCAGCTCGTGTCAAATACTCCACTGGGATCAAAGTGGCAGTGACAGTGTTAAGAATAGCGGGTGGACTCAGAGCCATAAACAATATGACAAACGTGTCATAATTTTATTTTCTTCTTTTTTTCACATGGACCCGTGCTGGACTATAAAGCATCGGTAGCCCCTGATCTGACGTATTCCAGCTCATTAAGTTGTAAAAGTTTGTTGGCTTCTCGCTGTGCAGTCCTTCAAACCACAGTGTCCTCTGATGATTGTGCCATAAATACATCAATGAATGGTTGTTACCCTTATGTAGCATCAATATACGTACGTTTGTCTAATGTAACCATTCACCCTTATCTACACTGTGGAGGCAACAGATTTTTGTTGTTATTTATAGCTGTCATAAAACACCATCCCTCAAGTATCAGCAGTTCTCATTGATTTTTATTGGTGTCTGTGTTTGTCTGTGTGAGCCCAAAATATATACGCCTTTCTTTTCTTTTTTTTAATTTTATTTTTTATTTTTTGTCCATGCCACCCCATAAAAACAGGAGAATAACCTTAAAGACATTAGATATACCAACTGTGTATTCACTTCCTCTTATGGAACAGTACATGTACAAACTATGCTTGATTTACGAAGGATCAGGTCACTTCAATTCCACACAAGATCAGTACACAAAATGTGAGCGTCTCTCAATGTATTGGTTTGATCTTAGTAGTTTGATTTATAATCATTTGACTCATGAGTGGATTGTCTCCATGGTTTCAATGTCTACACCTTTAACAAAGGGGGCATACTGTGCCTGTTTAGGTTTTCTACCTATGAGTAGAATTATAGGTAGAAAAACATTTTTAAAGGAGCTGGTTTCAGCTCTTGGAGGTTTATTCCTGTTAAAAGGGAGTTTTTCCTTCCCACTGTCACCAAGTGCTTGCTTATATATTCATGGTGGGGGTCGTCTGATTTTGCAGGTTTTCTCTCTATTTTTTTAGGGTCTTTTCCTACAATTTAGAGTGACTCGAGGGGACTGTTGTGATTTTTTGCTACATAAATAAAATTGAACTGAATTTAACTGCTCCCTTGTCACAAGGGGTAGTTGCAGCAAGTAGCTGTGCGTGTGTGATTAGGCAGATTTTTTACACTTGGCACCATGTTTATGTTCAGGTTCCTTTTTCACTCTCATGAACATGATTTATAGATTTGAAATGAATAATGTTGGGTCTTTTAATTTTTTTGAAAATACTTTATTAATGTGCATAAAGCTCCTTCAAAAACACCAGCATTACAAAACAAATAAAGTACAAACAAATGTTAACATTCCACTTAAATTCAGTACATACTGAGAAGCACCATTTAACAGAAACCAGCGTTGCAACGTCAGTTTCTAGAAAAAAACAGGGTTGCATTTGCTTTCTAAGAGAAAGATTTTCCACAGACCGTTATGCCTGGAGAAGGGGTCAGTGTCAGTCAACATGATGTGAATCTTGGCCCACGTCTATCTTCAGCACACAGTGTTACGAACGTTCTTGGAAAGTCTGTTCATCCCATTTTGTGTGACCCACATAAATTGCTGGTGTCTTCTGTCTGACCCAGTGCTATCCTGAACCGCCACAGGTGCACATACTGTAAGTCATTGACTGGCATATAAGCTACTCATTGCTACTGTCCCAGGGTTCACAGATATTTCAGTCTCTGAGCTCAGAGAACTGAATCAATATGACACTCATGTTCCCAGGATGTTCTTTCATCACTTGCTGCCTCACCAGTTGTTTCCAAAAAGAGCATTGTGCAAACATGCATATTGCTCATTTTAAAAAAAGAGAAGCAATAGTAATTAGATAAAGTGGATTAAATAATCAGATGTACAGCCGTATTTGCCATAAATGATGCTTTGGAAAAATGCAATGCATTGAAACTTCAGAGTGATTAAGTTATCACGCAATTGCATTGTTGTGCAAAGTAGTGTAACACATAATGGCTAAACAAGCCATTGAAAATGTTCACCTGACTACTTGTAAAAAGGAGTGTATCCAGAGCAGGGAACTTTCTGCTGCCTGCGGATCGCACAGATGTAGTAAGTTTTGGGCTGTAAGGTCATGCCCAGCTTGGGAGTGACAGTTGGGACAGTTCCTGGAGGGAACTGAAGATGAAACCTCTGCAACAAAGTTGTGAAAAAGAGGAACATCTCCATTCTAGCCAGCTGTTCACCCAGGCACCCACGCCTCCCTGAAAAAAAAACAAAAAACTGTTAGTTTTTCACACACACACACACACACACACTGCATCTGGCTAATTATCTCAAGTCTGCAAATAAACAGGAAAGTCTTTGAGGAATAATTTGGTTTAACCAATCATAGCTAATGCTGGTTTTGAGAAACGAAGCCTTACCCAAGGAGAATGGAAGGAAAGCCTCGTGCCTCACAAAATTGCCGCTGCTGTCCAGAAACCTCTCCGGTGAGAAAACACCAGGATCGTTCCAGTACTTCTCATCGAAGTGCACCGAGTAGAGGTTTGTGATCACCATGGTCCCTTTGGGGATTGTGTACCCATTGACTTTTGCATCTTGGGACGTGGCACGGAAAATCCCAAGTGGTACAATATTGCAGAAGCGTAGAATCTCATGCAGCACAGCCTCTATGTATGGCATCCTCTGTTTGTCCTCCAAAGTGGGCGCCCTCCCATTGGACAGCACGCTGTCGATCTCCTTGTGCACCCTCTCTTTGTAGGTAAAAACACAGATTATTAGGTGAGATTATATAACCATTAAATTTAGAGCAAACTCAGACTAAATAATTAGAAGTAAAAACATTTTTGGGGGTTTCTACTACAACTGACCTTGTATGTTGGGATACAGAGCCATGTAGAGCATGGCCCAGCGCAGAGTGTTAGTTGTAGTCTCTGTACCAGCAATAATGAGCTCACCCACTGAATAGATGAGATTCTCATAAGAAAAGGAAGACCCCTGAATGCCTGCATTCTGCTCCAACTCATCCAAGTAGGCATCAACATAATGGCGTGGTGCATGGGGCACTCTGCCCTGTGAGAAACCGTTTATAACCTCCTGTAGAAAGTTGTAAACCTCAGCAGCATTGCGGAAGAGCTTCTGGTGTTTCCCAAAGGGCACATACTCAATGTAAGGGAAGGCATTATAGAGGAGGGCCCAGCCACTCACTGCTAGTTCCACATTCTCACTGAATATCTCAATCATGTGCTGGAAGTTGCGATCATCGTAGGTAAAACGCTGGCCAAAAATGATCAGATTGGTGATGTTGGACACTGCGTTGGTCACAAGATGTTTGGGGTTGAAGGGCTTTCCCTTGTGTTCATCGATGGCATCAACAAAAAACATGCACTCCTCCGAGATCTTCTTCTCAAAGAGTTTCTGGCCGCTGCCGAAGTAACGAAAAGAGCTGCATGCCAGTTTGCGGTGTTCGTTCCAGCCTTTGCCATATTTGCAATTAAGAAGCCCTTTAGACATTGGAAGAGAAAAACAGAATTTAATCATTTTGAATCAAAATAACATTTTTTTAGATTGCAAAAAACGGCATTCACTGTTATATCAAAGCATCTTACCGCCCATTTTGGTCATTTTCTTGAACAAAGGTAGTGATGGCCGATCAGCAAACACCTCACCCTGATGGTAAAGGCACTCTCTGACACAGTCGTATCCATTTAACACCACAGTCAAGATGCCTCCCAGGTCAAGGCTGAAAATCTGAAAGGTGTGAATTCCATTATTAGCAGTCACTGCAGTCATTTAGATCTTCACACACATTTCTATCCACATTAAAGCCTCTGTTAGAGGAATGTACTATTTTTTAGACAAATGTATTTGCATTTGCAAGTCTTTGCTGGTCTGTTCTTTCCAAAGTGGCTGTCTGAACTAGAGAAGGAGTTCCCTGGTATTCAATAGAGAGACAAACGGTTTTATAATACACACACTCAGTGGGCACTTTTTTGGTAAACCTTGCCAATAACATGATAGCATCACACAGTTGCTTCTGATTTTTTGTTTGCACATTCCTAATGTCAATCTCTTGTTCCACCAAAGGAGCTCTATTGAATTGAGATCTGGTGGCTGTTAAGTATGGGGCGCGAGTACACTGAACGCACTGTCATGTCCAAGAAACCAGTTTGAGATGATCTGAGCTTTGTGACATGGTTTGTGTTCTGAAATAAACTGACGTACAAACTACCAGGTTGCCATTATGAGTTTTATTCACCTTTCCAAGAGAGTCATATAAGGTCGGTAGAAATAGCGCTATATATATTTATATACATACATATGTGTGTGTGTGTTTTGGGGGAGGCCCTGACTTGTACGCTTTCCAGCTGTTCCCAGGCCATTAAGGCGAGTCTCTTTTGTTCTCTTGGTGTGTGGGTGTGGGTGTACACGCTGCAAACTAGTAAAAGCGTTAGATTCATAAAGTGCGCGTAAGGGCATTACCTGTCCATGAACTTCACTCTGCTTCTTGAGAAAGACGTGCGGCTCGGTGGCTAAAGAAAAAATGTTGCCTATCACAGGGATGGGAGATGGACCGGGAGGAAAACCAGGAGGTCTTCTCTGCTTGACGAGCTGGCGAACCAGCATGAACGCGAGGAGGGCGAAAGCCAAACAGCCCACACCGAGCAGAGCCTGCGCGCAGGGCGATTTTATTGAAATCATCTTTTTTTTTTTTTTTTAAACCAAACAAACTTTTTTCCCCTAACAGATCAACTCTGCTGACTTCGGCTTCGTCTCTGAGCAACCGAAGCGCACATGTATCTTCTTTCACGTTTCTATCCCCCGCCTCTAAGGCTAAGATTGGTCAGAAAATCAGTGTGACTTTGGCTGAACTTTGTTCAACTATCGATCAATGATCCGAAGAATTTCGGTGGCTATTACACGGAGTTTTGGCAACTATACATTCACTTCCAGGGGAGGTAGCGCAACATACAACTGCAATTCATCCTCTCGTTACTGGTTGTGAACATGCTTTAGAGCTTATGGTTGTGAAATGCATTTGTAAATGTATTCGATTAGACGAAGATGTGAATAAAAGAGGATGTAAAACAGTCACACACTAATTTCATCTAAATTCATTTCAAATCTATGACGTTACAGTAGAAGAGACTAGTGAACATATGGACACATGCAACTGAATAGCTTGCAGATGTCTCTCAGTTATCGATATAGAATATGCTATAGAGCACGAGTATGATGTATCAAAATAAGACTTCTTGGTAATTTTCACCCAAATTACAATGAAGCAGATGTACGTGCTCTTTGTCAGCTTTTATTTGAAGTTCAGCATGTACTTTTTTGCGCCACGGACCGGTTTATGCCCGACAATATTTTCACGGACCGGCCTTTAAAGTGTGGCGGATAAATACAACAAAATAAAACTAGTACCGGTACCGAAAAAAAGAAGATTTATTCATAACACACGTGAAAAGACCCAGGAAAACCGAGTTAATGATAAAAACGATAACAAAATAACGCTAAAAACCGATAAAAACCCTGAAAACCATACATTTCACACTCGAGCCTCAACTCTCGCGGCCCGGTACCAAACGACTCACGGACCGGTACCGGTTCAGGCTCTGTGCAAGTTTCTGGGTATTCATAGCTGGGGACTGTGGCTATGGCCGCTTCCTTTAAATGTTGGGAGTACTTTAAAACACAAGGTTTTGGTTAAAAAGGCATTTCTAGGTGTAGCACTCTCGTGTGATGCGACGAGCCAATAATCACTCTCGATGTTAGTCCGCTGTAAAACTTTAATGGTACTCCAGCACACGACAAAACACACAGACCGCACCGGAAGAACAAAACTCCCCCCACCATACTATTCCGGTTGGACTAGTCCCCCACAGTTATGGCAGGTCTGCACAAACAAATATTGCTTGGTGATCAAAATGATCTACATCCTCCCCATTTAGCTGGTAGCACCTAACAAAACTAATTCACTCACAAGTTTCTAAACAGTGCTTCTAACACAACTTTAACTTAACAATGTTTTTTTGCTCGGAGTAACCCCACACCTTAACATAACAGCAGTTATGAAAAATGCAAATAGCAAGCATCATATTTCAACATACTGATAACAAACTGATTACACCTAAGGCATCCTAGTGTTTTCCATTTACATGTATCTTGGGTTGGGTCTGCAGATGCGACCTGCACGTGTAGTGTATGGTGTCTGGTTCACAATGTTCTGTCCGGGCACCTGCACAGCAGGTTGGGGCTGAGGAGAGGATGTGTTTTGTGAATCTTCGTTTGAGCGTGTGTGTGATTGTGGTGTGAGTGTGGAACTGTCCATTGTAGAATGGTTAGTGTCCTGGCACTCAGGGTCATAGTCATGGAGTGGTGGCGGAGGCGGTTCTGCCACTGGGAGGATGTGGCAGCGATTCCTCCTGTAGGTTCTTCCATCGACCTGAATGATGTAGGATCGTAGCTCCTTGCTCTTCCTTTCCACAATTCCCAGCTTGTCGTAGCCTTTCTCTGTCTGCACGCGGACCACTTGTCCGTCTTGCAACGGCTGTAGCGTGCGACTGGACTTATCATAGTGACGCTTCAGTCTGAGTCTTTTGTTGCGAAGTCGGTCACAGATCTGTCCTGTGTCTTTTGCAATGGGTGCCAACAGCTTGCTGCACACAGGAATGCCCGCGCGTGTCTGACGAGACATGAGGCGTTCAGCAGGGGAGCCTAGTTGTGTGTCACGGGGAATGTTTCTAAGGTTTAGGAGGTCAAGAAACACGTCGGTCCCATCTCGGTGAGATTTTTCCATGAGCTGTTTTGCACTGCGCACCGCTCTCTCAGCAAGACCGTTTGACTGTGGAAACTCTGGGCTGCTGGTTGAATGGGTGAAGTCCCACTGTTTTGCGAAATCAATAAACTGTTGACTAGTGTATTGTCTGCCATTGTCAGTGAGGAGCGTGTGCGGTGTGCCATGAACTGAAAAGTGTCTCTTTAGCTTGGAGATGACCGCTGCTGTGGTCAAGTCACGGAGAAGGTCAATCTCAATCCATCCTGAATAGGAATCTACAAGGACCTGGTATTGTTTTCCATGCCAGGTAAAAATGTCAGCAGCCACCGTTGACCTTGGGAAGGCTGGAACAGGGTGCAGTTGTAGCGGTTCTCTCTGCTGATGTGTCTTAGTGCTGTTACACACAGTGCAAGAGAGCAGCTCTTCTGCGATGTCTTTTGACATTGCTGGCCAAAAAATGACACTCCTAGCTCTGCGCTTGGTTGCTTCGGTACCTGGATGGCCTTTGTGTACGATGTTGATGTACTCTTTGTGCAGGGACTGGGGAATGACAGTTTTGTGGCTTTTCATGATGATCCCATCCTCCATGCTGAGCTCATCTCTATATGGAAAAAACGGAGCCAGAGCGGGCTGTACTTGGCTCTCTCTGCTGGGCCACCCTCGCTGAATGACTGTGCTGAGCGCTTGTAGCACATCATCTTGTGCTGTGTGCTGTCTTAGCTCCTCCAGGCAAGCAGTGGAGATGTAGCTCACTGTCATCACTTCATAATCAGTGTGTTCAACCGGGCAGCGTGACAGCGGGGCGAGCGGGGCTCTTGAAAGGGTGTCGGCTAGATACATGTATTTCCCCTTTTTGTAGACCAGACTGATGTCGTAACTCTGTAGTCGCAGTAACATCCTCTGGAGCCGGGCAGGGGCGGCATGGATTGGCTTTTTCATTATGGTCACCAGGGGCTGGTGGTCGGTTTCAATGATTGTTGCTTTGCCATAGACATAATCTTTGAACTTCGTGCAGGCAAACACCACAGTGAGGAGCTCCTTCTCTATTTGAGCATATCGCGTCTCTGTGTCAGTGAGAGCACGCGAGGCGAAGGCCACCGGTCTGCCATTTTGCAAACACGCGGCACCCAGCCCATAGCATGATGCATCATATGTCAGTGTGACTGGCTCCTTGACGTTGTAATACGCCAATACTGGCGGGCTGGAGAGGCATGATTTGAGGTGGTCGAAAGCCTCTTGGTGCTGTGGGAACCAGCACCACGCAGTCTCCTTGTGGGTTAGTTTCCTTAGGGGTGCGGCAATCTCACCAAGGTTCGGTATGTATTTCCAAAGGTAATTAACCATACCGAGGAAGCGCTGTAGCGACGTGACATCCGTGGGCACCGGCATTGCTCCTATTGCTGTGGTTTTGGAGGGGTCTTCTTTTAGACCGTCCCTTGTGAAGATGTGGCCCACATATGACACTTGATCTAGGGGAAATTTGCACTTGTCAGGGTTTAGCCTGAGTTTGATCTCTCGAGCACGTGTCAGCACTTTTTTCAGGTTGGCATCATGTTCGGCCACTCCGTGTCCTCCGATGATGATGTCATCCACGATGACAGAGCACGGGTAACCGGCAAACAGCTGTCCCATGGAGCGCTGGAACACCTCACTGGCTGAGTTGATACCAAAGGGCATCCGCAGAAACTTGTATCGCCCAAATGGGGTGCTGAATGTGGTCAGCATTGAGGATTTCTCGTCAAGCCGTATTTGCCAGAAGGAGTTTTTTGCATCTAGCACTGAGAACACTGTTGCTCCTGACATCTGTGCTGCCACTTCCTCAACGCTGCGCATTGGGTGATGGGGTCTTTTCAGTGGTGTGTTGAGGTCTTTTGGATTTATGCACAGTCTGATCTCATGCTTGTTTTTCTTGTGTGCTGCCACCATTGAGGACACCCAGTCAGTAGGCTCGGTGACTGGTGTTACAACGCCGATGCGTTGCATACGTTCAAGTTCAGCTTTGACTCTTTCTTGCATCGCGACGGGGATGCGGTGAGCTGGACGGACCACAGGCTGTACATCAGGGTCTAGCATCATTGAGTATGTGACTGGAAGTTTGTTGTAGATAACAGGAGTATTCCTTTATCTGAATGAGGGGGTACTCCTTAACCATGAACACATAGTACAGAGACATTATCAATAGCTTGATAGAGTGACTTTATCAGCAAGAAATATAAGCAAGGAAGTCAGCATTGATATTTTAAATCAATTGTAATGGCAACACTGGAATCCACATTCAACAAAGTGAAAGGAGCAGAAGAGGTAGGCTACTCGTGCGTTATTAAAAAGCATGAGAACAAATGATTGAAGTTGGAGTGTAAAACTTTAGTAATAATAAGTGCCATGATACAGAAATGTAATTTCCTGACACCACCAACTACTCATAACTATTAATAATAGTTATGATTATTATTATTATTCATTATGTTTTAGTTTGTATTTTTTGTTTTGGTATTATTATTTTTTAATATTTTGGTTGTTACCCATGTCCTCTTTTGTGCTAAAGCAGGGGTGGGGAACTCCAGGTCTCAATGGCCAGTGTTCTGCAGGTTTTAGATGTGTGCTTGGTCCAACCCATCTGATTTAAATGGATAAATTACCTCCTCAACATGTCTTGAAGTTCTCCAGAGGCCTGGTAATGAACTAAAGGAACAAAAAAACAAACAAAAACAAGAACAACAAAAAACCCATAAGGAAATGAGCAACTTCAAGTTTTAGGTTCAAGTGTCAACCTATTTGCCCATATTAGTACAAAAAATCATTTTGTTTTCAAAAATAAGAATAATCTTTAATCTTTTAATATTTTGATGGATTATTTAGCTAGTTGTCTTAATGATAGCTGCTGTACTAGCATTCTTTACATTTTCATTTTTACTTGTGTAATCATAACTCACTGATAGTAAAATTAACGGCTCACAGAGTGCTTCTGGATTCATCAAACTTACTGAGGAGTCCAGGTACGTTACCAGGTTTTAAAGCAAATAAACGTTGACACCCGTAATCTGTTGCAGGTTCTTTTACCTCAACCCATTAAAGGTTAGGTCATGGACTAATTCAAGAGGGTAAAGTTGAAGGCACGTGCCACTTTCCAAACTTGTGAAGTTATGTGTGATCTTTTCAGGATTACTGGATGTGTATGTTTTAGGACAGGACAATAAAACAATGATTGATGAAATTATATTTAATAAAACAAAGCCCTAAGTGGGAACAAACAACAATAACCTACCTGGTAAAAGTACATAGGTCTCACATTATGTCATTATAGCTTTTATAGACACAAAATACTTCTAAAATTTGCTGGCCACACCGCTAGACAAGTTTGTCCTGATTGACTCCTCATTACACATGAAGTTGTTTACCCTGCCATTGCTTCCTGCTAAGACAGCTGGTATTTTTTTCTTTTATTAAAAAAAAATCCTTTTTCTGCAGAGCTCTCTGATTCAGATCTGTTAGAACTACTACATAATAAGGAGAATCTTGCATTTTGTCTTTGCTTCCTGCCATCTCCCTGAATCAAAGACTAGTCTGGGTGTGTTAAACATCTGTCAAATCTAATCAAAACTCGTGTTCTCTTACTGTACCTTGTTAGTGGATTAATCAAAACAGAAGAGACAAGAGTGGCCAGATGTTTAATACGGACACTCAAAAAGCCTACACTGGATTCAGACAAAGCAGACTCAGTTTTATTTCAAAGATATTTGTCTGAAATTCGAATGTTATTAGTAGAAAATGTAGAAAACAACAAATGCCACAAGCATACAAGCATTACAGGGTGCCAGTAAATATCTGAGAAGGAGACGAAAAGAAAAATGTCATAATTAGTATAGCTGCCCGTGTATAAACAGCCCCAAAATGACCACCAGAGGGCATAAAAATGGTTAGGTCTGGTTCAACAGTTACTTTCTCACACAGACTTGTAACAATGTAACAATACATTTTCTCACATCACCAGTTTTATAAAATAAATTAACTTTACTTGATATGTGAAGTCCCACAAAATCTTGGCAGAACCTCATATGAGTTAAGAAAAAAAGAGTTTATGGCACATTACCCAAGATCCTAATACTATGAAAAGTTTTTAAAGAGGTAGCCACCACTATATATACATATATATAAATATAGCCCTATCCTGGAGAGATTTTAGTCATGTCTAGTATACAGGATATCAATGCAGTTACCATATGTGCTGTAGGAAACATCAGTTTGCATATTATGAGGCTATTTGTGGAGTGCTCTTCCTGCTTTGCTATACTGTGTGCATGCATGCTAGTTTAATTGGGTGGGACTCTTGACTACTCTGGTTCTACAGTAAATTATTTACCATCTGGATGACCGGAATTATCAAGTGCATGTGGAAAATCTAATAACTGGCCTTCTCTGTTAATGCTAATACTGTCCAGAACCTCGTCTTTCTAACAACATAATGACGCTGGCAGGAACATCAAGAGCTCTTGTAATCCCTCTGCAACTTCTGGGCAGGTGTTTAAATGTTAAATTGAGTTTGGTTAGCTTTCTAATGGAGAGCAGCAGGTGGAAGTACCTCTGCTGAAGCATACTTCACTTCTTTGTGTTTATAATTCCATGAAGTTGAATTTTATGTTCCATTTGAAGATACGGAGCAATCTGTAAATGTCCTCCTCGGGCTGCTCTTTTCCCAGGACTTTGCATAACACCATTTCTACAGTTATATTTCTTTTATCCACTGTTTGTTTTTTGTTTTTTCACTTTTGAGCTCTTACAGGATAGGTTGACATTTGATTTCTGACCATGGGTTTAAAACATATTTAAACATGTTATACTCACGGCCTATTTAGTTGTGCTCAATGCTTCAGTGCAGCTTTACTTTTTGCATATAAGCCTATTATTAAAAAAAAAGAGAGAGAGAAACCATCTCTTTAACAAAATGCATACATTCAAATTCACTTAATTTTTGTTCAGCAATTTTTGTTCATTATGTGGTCATTTCCTCATGGTGCCTGCACAAATAATGATATAAGCAAACATTAGGAGTTTGGAAAGAATAATTCTTGTGAAGACTAGAGTTACTTCTGTTTCCGAACAGTTACATTCACAGTGACTCTGCTGAGACTGTCAGTGATGAGCACCGCGCCGAGCCTAATGTTGCCCTAGCTGTCATGAACATTCTCCTGTGTTTCAATTAATCTTCCAGGCCAAATCATGCTTAACGTTAGCGAACGTGAATATTGTGAGCTAATTGCAATCTTGACAATGCACTTTTCCCTTTGGAATGTAATTTCTCTGCCTCATTTGGTGTCCCTGGTCAACCAGATAGTGGCCAGTTGGGGCTCTAAGCGTCAGTCCAAAACAGTGTGAATGATACTTAATTATACACATGCTAATACAATATGTATTTGATCTGTTTGGCTTATTAGAGGGGGCACCTTACATCCTTTTCTGAGTTGGGAATGATTCAGTGTAGATTTACATCATTATTACAAAACTCTTGGCTTCGGTATTAACTGTCATCTTTTGAGAAAACCAAGACGTAGCATCGAATTCCAGATTCTTGTATTTTCATGCCCTTCAATTTTCAATTATGTGCTCTACTTGGCTAACGCTGCACTTAAACTTGGGGATGAGCAGTTACCTAAAAGATAAATATATATATAATTAAAATGTCTTGGCAGAGAACAAGATAATTAACATTAGTCATTGTGAATGGGATTGCTTGCTTTAAAGTCTTTCGTTTTCATAAGCTTCAGCCTTTCAGGAGTAGTTTCTGACAGCATGTGGAGCTGGGGGAAACTAATTTAGTGCTTCTGGTATAAGAGGCTGCAGGTCTGCACAATAGTACTAAAAGGCTCATCTACTCTAATGAGTTTCCATGTGACGCAAAAAATAACTAGGAGGCAGGATGGTTTATGATACCTCATCCAATATCATTACATAAGAGGAATTAGAAGATGGCCAGAGACCAACAGCCCAGTAATTAGCTCGGAGAAACAGGATGGATACCAGGAAATAGGAGGTTTAGCTGATCGATGTATCTCACTGTGATGCTATTTCCATGTATTAAACAACTGCCTAACTAGCTAACACAACTAAGAAATTAACTCCAGATTCACTGATTTACAGCATTACATTTAAATTGTTGTCAAATGGGACATCATTGTGTTCAGTATTTCTCTACACCTCATGATGCCAGGTCAATCGTAAGATCAGCTAGAAGAAGATAACCTGATTGGCAGTTCAGGAGGTAGAAAAATAAATTACCGTGATAATAAATCAATTTAGACGCATATTATGCATTCTTACGAGTCTTAGATTTTCTTGCTATCAGTACTAATGTGTGAGGTTTTAACTGAACGTAAATTGTTTAGAATGTTTAATCAGCTGTGTTGTTAAGTCATAGATAATCAAGATGTCTTTTTTAGAGGTATTTTAGCATTTTTCTGCAGATGGCATTCAAACCTGTTCACATTCAGTAACCAACAGTACGGGGGATCTATGAACACCACATTATCATACATTTGTGTCATGCACAGCCTGTTTCCTGTTTGTTTTCACTGTCAGTCTTCTGTTTGTAAGTGTCAGGGTTAGCTTTTCTCCTGAACAATGTCCAGTACCTAAAGTCGGAGTTCTTAGTGCCACAAAGGTCACTCTCCTTTGTCTTAGCTAATTCACAATAACAACTAGTACTAATCATATGTTGAACCTGATCTGGAGCGGTTTATAATTAGAGTTTTAGTTTAAAATTGGCTTCAAGAGCCATATTTTTGCTTTGATAATGTCTCTGATTGGCATAAGAAGCACTCAGTTGATGAATTTTATGCAGAAGAGTCACATTTCTTTTGGTTAAAGGTTGACTACACTGCAAATTCCACCACCAACAAAAAACAAATACTTGACAGCACAGTAAATTTGACTGTGTAGTGATGTCATTTGCACAGAGGCACTTTTGTTGGCTTACTTTAAGAGACAAAGGACTTCTGATTGGCTGGTAGTTTGAGGTAAAGCATTTGATTGGCCAATAAGCTACTGTTGAGTGCTCACTCACTTGATGCTGAAACCCATAGGGAACATATATAAAAGCGTGTACTGTGGGAGTGCTCAGCAGATCCACGAGTAGGTCCATCACTTGAACCTTCAACAGCTGAAAAATCTTGTACGGTAAGTAGAGAAAAGATTGCTTACTTTGGTTTTACTGAAAAATGTGCTGTCAGTCTTAGAAACAGCAGATTTTAAGAAGGTGGGTAAATCGGATAGTAGCTGGCACCCACTGGTGTGATGTTGTTAGGATGTCTCTGGTTTGCTGCTGTTAATTTTGCTAACACGGAAAGCTGGTGGTATAGTTTCTGGGGGAACATGCAGTTACTAATAACTCTCCTGCTTTCCTCCGCAACTTCAAGGACTTCAAGCAGAAAGGCAGTGAGTGTGTGAGAGAGAAAGGGGATTCATACAGCTGTGGATGTATGGAATAGAGAAAATCTTGTGAGCATATGTGGAAAACCCTCCAAAACAAATCACAAAACCTTTTCCTGATCATATTTAATTACCTTGTTTTGTATTGTATGTGTCTTCCACAGTGAATAATGATAATGTTCAAGCTGTGGACGCTTTTTCTTGCTTATGCCTTGATCATTTGCCAGATGTATGTCTCAGAGGCAGCTCCAACTAGGTGAGAACTGTGTTATTATTCCTATGAAAATAAAATATTGACCTTTAAAAAGTACGATAATCATCTGTATTTACATACATTATTACATGTTGCAAGCTGAATGAAATATTGCTACTTTAGTGTACTCCAGTAAAAAAACAAACAAACAATCACTTCACATAGTTTTTGGTTTACTTTGTGCGCTATTGTATTTACGCTGGACAACACCTATAATTTATGAGCAAGTGCATTGGCAGAGCCTGAGAGATCAATGCACTGTACAGTAATTGAATGTGTATTTTCAGAACCAGTAAGGAATCCATGTCAGATGGAGTCACACTATCAAATGATGACGCCCAAAGGTTGCTCAGAGCTATGAAGGAGTTCATGCAGATAACTTCAGAGGACCAAGCCCAACAAACAGCTGATGGGAACAAGTATGACTCTTTTTAATCTATCTATCTATCTATCTATCTATCTATCTATCTATCTATCTATCTATCTATCTATCTATCTATCTATCTATCTATCTATCTATCTATCTATCTATCTATCTATCTATCTATCATATTGTTACACTACACTTTTGGATAAGCCCAACAGCTCCAACTTTGTGTTTATTACTTAATAAGGTATAGAGTGAGATCTGTAAACATTTTCATTATCTGTTAATGCATGGACAGCAATTATTCATTCATCCATTCATTTCTTGAATGTTAAATGACATGCCTGGAACAGGAATAGGCCTGGAATAGGCGCAACACTGGAAAAGCATGATGTCATACATACAGGAACATGCATGATAGCCAGCCTTAGAGCAGATTATACCAATAGCATGAAAACATGCATAAGCTATTTTGGTTAATAAGATATCATTATATGCATTCAAAACCGTTAGCATGCCTTTGAAATATTAATTGAAGCTTTTCTGCTGGTGCATGACATTTCAGGAAAAAAAAACCATATGTCTGCATGTAAATAGTAATAATTATCTGCATGTTACTGTAAGCCTGTTTTTGCATGTTTGTCTCCATCTCTAACAGCTTGGATAGACCCATGTCTAAGCGCTGCACAGGCTTAAGCACTTGTGTGCTGGGAAAACTCTCCCAGGATATTCACAAACTACAAACCCATCCTCGCACTGACGTGGGAGCAGAAACACCCGGCAAGAAGAGAAGTCTATTTGAGAAATATGAAAACTACAGCAACTCTTACAATTGAAGCTCTCAGCGCTAGCCCATTTATGTTACATTTATCTGAGTCAACATTTTCTTGCAGATATATACGTTTACATGTATAGGATTGTATGTATTGTATGACCACCTTAAAACAAAGGGACAAAAAAAGCTTAAAGAGCTTAATGGCAGTGCTTACACTAGTTTTAGACAGCAAACTGAAGATTTCATCACCTATAAAGTTGTAGTAATTCTACAAAAAAAATTTCTTATGTAAATTTTTTTCCTGGCATTTTTCTCTTATAATAAATTCATATTTTACTTCAAAGCAGTTTTTCAGTGCCTTTAATTTGGTGTTCACAATTCCAGACTGTATTGTTTGCTTAATGTCTGTCACATACGTTTCCAGTCTTATCTTGAATACCATAATTTGCTGTCTTGTTTCTATTCCTTACAAGCAATGCAACAGCACAAAAGCGGGCATGCAACACAGCCACCTGTGTAACCCACCGCCTAGCAGACTATTTGAGTCGGTCTGGGGGACTTGGATACAGCAACTTTGTTCCCACCAACGTTGGTGCCCAGGCTTTTGGCAGACGGAAGCGGTTCATCTCTGTGTGAGCACATTGCCAGATAAACGGTATGTAGTCACTGGATACAATCGACTGCAGGTAAAAGATGGATAAAGCTTGCTGATCTGAAAAATCAAGTCAATAAAAAGTTCTTTAAAATCTGCATTCTTTCTAATTGCAAGCAGGGTGCAACTCTTTTGACTCCACAAAAGATATACAGTATGCATTATAAAGTCTATGTTAAAAACATTCAGTTCACCCGATGTACCATCTGATTGGTTTAAGGTCTTACTTGCAGATACACGTCTGAAATTTGGGACTTCACTGACCAGTGAGAGGCTATGTCCGTCTTTACATGGACTCCATGCTCTGTACTTCTTTTACGGCTGAACTCATCGGAGATTGAGCTGAAAATAAAGTATAAGAGAGGGAGTATGTCTGTGAAGGTTCTCAGTCATCCAGGTCATCGTAGTCTAAGGAGCTTGGAAAGGAAGGCGTCTGGACCTCTTTGAGTTGCTTGAAGACGTTTCACCTCTCATCTGAGAAGCTTCTTCAATTAGAACTGAAGAAGCTTCTCGGATGAGAGGTGAAACGTCTTCAAGCAACTCAAAGAAGTCCAGACGCTTTTCTTTCCAAGCTCCTTAGACTAAGAGAGGGAGTAAACAAATTTAGTGTGTCAGAATAATCGTATTAAAACTCATTAATGTATTAATTCCTCCAGAAGATTAACTTTTGGTGTAATCTACTTCTGTAATCTAGTCATATTTTATTTTATTTTGCACTCTATTGTTAAAGTCTGATATAAAATCCTAAATTCACCGCAAAAATCTGGATCTTATACATCGTGTTGTGATTCACTGCAAGTTCAGAAAAGATAAACTTTTTTGTTTTGTCTTCTCTTTTTTTTTTAGGACAAAGTGCCTCTTTCCTTGGGTGACATCAACTTCATCATCAATCCATTTACACACTTCATAAACACTGACTGATGTCTTGTTTTCAGGCTAACAAACATTTCCATAGTATTGATGATTAATCTGTGCTTAAAACCAGAGAAATAACTACAGTTACAGAAAGGTAACTCAATAGGATAAAATAGAGTGGATTTCTTTCTGTCTCAGCCTGTGGCTCAGCTGCGCTTCTATTTTGTGCTGATGTATCCATCTACATTAAAACCACCTTCACCTTCTTGTGGATTGCTGTAAAACACTTTAATTAAATTATCGTGAAAAATACAAATGTAAAATGCAGGAATAAATTGTATTTTAGCTACATTAGACTCTACTGTCTTACTGTGTTGTTGATCGACTCATGGACAAAGAAATGTACAAAGAAATGTTGATTTGTTTTTAAAAAGGTGCAATTTAAGTTGTATTAAAAATATGAAGTTGGTTTCTTTCGGAAGCTGCTCCCTGTGGTCGCCACAGCGAATGAATCTGCATGTTGAGAAAACGAAACTATGCTCTTGATTCTTAATTAAAGAGTAAGTATTGAATTATGAGTTATACATTATTATTTCATTTTATCTTGTCATGTGACACAAAAGCAAGCACAACACTTGTGTTATTTCTTTCCTGTTGGCGGTTCACATTTTATTCTGGTGAGAAATAACTTACATAACTACATTAGCATCATTTGCCAACCAATCAATTGCCTTTGAAAATGGCATCATCTGGCAAACGTCCACAATAAAACCGATTGGCCTTTCCTGATCATATAGATCTAATCCTCTGAGACTTCTGCCTTTTTCTTTTCAGACTTTAGCTGCAGCAACCTTTTAAAGTTTTAGTCTAATTGAGCTATATTACTAAATTCACAGATAAAGTTGTTGTAATATAATGACAGCGCTTTAAGAATAAGGAGATGTACTTTTAGTGAAGAGGGCGTTTCTGTCAGACCAAACCATCCAAAAAAAAAATTTATGCTTTTCCCTTAACAGTTAAACGGGTTGAGTAGGTCTAAGTGGAACGTTAGAAATTAAGTAAACATGCTTATAAAAATAAAGCTCTACATAAGTTGACAGACTTTGAGAAAAAAGAAAGAACTAGCTAACTGTGTGGCAATAAATTGCAGAAAAGCTTTTGTTTGTGTTGATACACACTGACTGGCCACCTCATTAGGCACACCTATTTAACCATTACTATCTAATCAGCCAAACACATGGTAGGGACTCAATCAATACATGTAGGCAAGTAGGCTTGGTCAAGATGACCTGCCAAAGTGGAAACTGAGCATTGAATGAGGAAAAAGTTGATTTAAGTTACTTTAAACAGAGTATGACTTTTGGTGCCAAATGGGCTGGTCTTAGTATTTAAGAAACTGAAACAGTGTACTGAAAAAGAGAACATATCCAGTGAGCAGTGGTTCTCTGGGTAAAAAGTCAGGAAAAAGAAATGACTGCTTCGAGCTGATAGCAAGGCAGTAGAATTCAGAAAACCACCAGTTGAAACCAAGATCTACAGAAAAGTATCAGCAAGAACCACAGTGACCATGTTCACTGAAAGCCTTCATTTTATATTATTTCACTTTCAATATGATAATTGTTACAAAAACCTTGAAGTTAACATGTGTAGTACACCCTATTACATATGTGCTTGCAGGAAATACTGTCTTAGAGGCCAAAAACACCTTGTCTTTAGCTCTACCTGAGCTCACCGTCTCTGTGTGTGTCTGTACATACTAGCCTTCTTGTAAACTGTGCCAGCGTCATCATCACTGCTGCTTTTGTGTTATCAGTCGGTTTGCTGAAAAAAATGGGAGTTGGGTAGGTTTATTGTTGTCAGACTTTTTATTCACATGCTACTCCTATCATCAAATTAATACTGGTCCACTGTTTTGAAGTCTTGGCTTTAAAATACGTGTTTATAAAAAAAAAACCCTCTTCTCTAGAATACACATTAAATTTGCTGTTAGCCAAATTTTGATTACTCATGCTGGTTTACTTGTGAGTTTTAATAGCATTAGCTAACATCTCGGCTAATGCTAACTGAATGCTCAGACAACATGACTGGTCAGGTGCAATGTTGATCCTTGACCTGGTATGAAGATATCAGAGCTGCCATCAGAGCCTATACTTATGAAGATGTTAGCATGATGCTACTGCTAAAGAATTAAGCTAGCTGCAGCAGGCTATGAAGTTTGGACCAAACTTCTGTTTGGTTTAGAGAAGTGTATTTTCCCCAGACAAAGTAAAAAAGTCTTAAGGTGAATATATATATATATATATATATATATATATATATATATATATATAAGCTCAAGCTCAGCTAAGTTAACATATATAGTTCATGGCTCTGTAGAGTAAACATACACATTTTTCTCCCAAAAAGTGTGTATGTGAAAATGTAGGACATATAAACTTAAAGGAACGTTTTGGAACATTTTTCTTGACTCACATGTGCAAGTTTGACAAATACAGTATAACATCAATAAAGAATCAAAGTGAAGTTCTGTCCAGTTCAAGGCAACAGCTTCATAGTGCTTTGTGAAGCTGATATAAGGTGGCAATAATCTCCAGTAAATTAATGTGGCTAAACATTTATGTACTTCTCTTCAAAGATTTAAATTCATTTCTTCAACATAGCATGTGTATATAGACCCAAATTCCAGTTGTGCTATTCTGTGTCATGGTACTTGATGGGCAGGCTTTCATTAAAGAGTCGACTAGACAGCTGCAAGAGAAAAGAGTACATTTTTGAGTCAATATCAATCCAACTTTGAAGGAAAACAGTAACAGTGAAGTGTAGATCTACTGAAAACAAACAAAAAAATTGACATGGAAAATCGTAAATGTTTAACAAGAAGTAAAAAAAATAGTGTTTTAACTACTGGTGTTAGCTGTTTTTTTCTTATACATAATTCAATCAAAACTAAATAAAACAGAAATATTGAACTACTAAATCAATTTTAGCAGTAAATAAAACTCACAAAAAATAAACAAAAAGCAAATACCAATATATGCAATTTGAGTATAATAAAAAAATACACATACATATGGTTATAAAACAAACAAAAGCACATATTTTAATATTTATAGCTTGACAATGTGCATAAGTGGATCCATATATAATTTTCTACTAACTTGTGGCAACATCAAATATACTGTTGAGTTCTACTGTAAACTTAAATAACACAAATGTGGCTTCATGGATCTGGTGTAAATATTGATTTACCATCATTTGACCCAGTTTTAGGTGAACAGGGCTTTCGATTAATATATAATGTTCCTTGTTATAAAGGCTATCATAAACATAAAGATGTGGGGTTAGGCATGGGCCAAAAACCCAGTTTCCTGAATTCTGGAAGGACAGTGAAGTCTTCAAATGCTCAGGGCCACTGCTGATTGGTCAGATGCAATAATGTTACTATTTGTCATGTAACCTGATCGTTTTTTTTATTGGCTGAGATAAATCTATGTGGTACCACAACCTCACAGAGAGGGATGGGGAGGCCAGTTTTAATGTCCTTGAAGTTACCAAATTCCTTACCCAATAAAGAGTAGAATACATAAAAAAAATTAGACCTATTCTATGGCGGTTGGTGGTACATGTTGATATGCATTCTTGTAAAGGAAGTTGTTGTAAAGGAAGTTCAACATTGCCAGGCTCTCTTAATTGGTTTGACAAAACCTGAAACCTTGTTAAGCACACTTATCAACTTTTCTGTTAACCCAGGCTTTCTACTTCAGCCTGTGTGCATGCTTATGCAAAAAAGGGGGCGTTTGACAGTCATTTCTTCTTTCTTCTGCATAGAATTGATCTATTGAACCCTGCCTGCTTCAGTCAGACGTTATAAGGGAGCGGCTGATAGAGATCTATAAAGATTACAAAAAAATTTGTAGTTGCAAAATGCAACAGTGATGCTGTAAATAAGAGAGTAATGCTACGGATAGTGGTGTTAATCTTATGAATTCATGATCATCACAAGCCACTGTGCATAATGTATTTATATTTTACCCCTGAGTGCGCTCTCTGCTGCTGTTTATTTTTAACGCGACAGCTCTACGTTAGAGCTCCGTAACTTTAAAATGGATGCAATTTACAACATTACAGGTTACTTAGTGTGTTCATTTTTGACTCTGTCCCATAGCTTACTAAAGGATTTGGGCACCTCAACAGTTTTTCACCACATCAAAGTGAAATTAATTTTATTGATGGAATATTCTTGGTGATTAAATAGCCTAAAAATGTAGTCGATCAATTTTCTGATCTGTGTTTCTAGCAGTTGCAATTCCAGCGCTGTGAAACAGACTTAGTAGCAGATTAGAGCCAGTCATAAAAAAAACAAACACTTGTACACTTCCTGCTTTTTCTTTATGGTAAATTATCTAAACTTGGAAAAAAATTATAGGACCATAAAAATTAGCCTAACCACATTAATATAAAAAGTGAGCTCACATACTTTTATAAAAAAAAGAAAGTAATGCTTTAATAATGTGGCATGAAGCGCAAATTATTATGGATAGAGACAGCTTGAAAGGTCTTCTGACATAGAAACACCTGGATTAAATGATGCAGATCATTATGTCAATGTGGAGTACACACTGAGAGAATTACACAAGAGGAGGATCTAGGAACTAAATATCAATTCACCTTTATCACTAGAGTGCTGCCCCATTGATATGAGCTTCAGTGAATGTCTTTCTCTGTAGCGTTGCTATGTTTGTCAAATCATCGTTGTCATGTTCAAAACAATAACAAAGCAAAAAAAATCATAAAAACAGAAACTCCCAAAAGCATGACTTGCTAAAAGCGCTATCTTGCTAAGTATTCTCAGTTTATCTCTCGCCGGCAAATATTGATTTCAAATTATGACACTCTTACATAATTGTTTACAAGATAGTGAAAATGTTTTCTGTCTTGTCAAGATATGAGTGTACTTTGTATGTTCTGATGTCAGGCTAAGGTTGTGATAGTGCAAGGCTAGTAGGAAGGTGACTTGCTCTGAACTTGGTTTCGCTTGCCCACATTTAACGATGATGTTTGCTCTTTTTTTGTTGGTGTACGACTGGTGGCCGGTATGGTTGGAGCCGGGGCATGGATTACTGTGTCTTACTGTACCAGGATGATGCAAAGAAAACACTCCCAAAAAACAGTGCTTTGAATATCAAATATTGCCCTTTGGTTGTATAAGAGAATCCATGTAAAAAATATGCACAATATAGACGGATATATATGCGTGTGTATATCGCTATATCTAGAAAACAAACCGAAAACAAAATAAAGCCAATCCCTAAGCTTTTTCTATGGGAGAGGGCGGGACTGTGCCTCATGTACAGTAGGCATTGATTGGATAATTAACTCATTGGGTTTTTCTACTCGTTTGTTTTTGCTAAACCAAAACATAGGGTCAGTAATTTTTGGTGGATAAGTGTTATTTAAAAAAATGAAAGTGTTTTTTTCATTTAAATAGATCAGAATGACTAAAGTTTTAGCCACTTGAGCAACCTTGACAAAAAATCTTATTGTCTCACCATTAGCTCTGTTTCTGCAGCCCTTTGTTCCAGAGTAAGAAGCATGATGTTGATTCATCATTTACTTGTGTCCTCCTTCGAGGCTAAATTTAGCCATCTTGTAATTATTAGTGACAAACTCAATAAATCTGACTTTTGCTCTTTTAGTCACATTTGTCTGAGATTAGGCCCTTGACTTTTACGGTTACTGTGTTGTAGCAGTAGTTAGTCTGTCCTTTTACTTCATAATGAAGGATATCCCCTGGAACCTGCTGTTCCAGACCTAACAGCACCCTAGAGTACTGCCACATTTCTCAAGCGTTCTTGTGTAACAGACCCTTAACTTCATGGCTGCTAGTCTTGGCTAATTGACATGTTTGTTGTACAAGTTGTTTGACTTCTTGATTCTAGTGTCTCTTTTGGGAGAATGTGCTTTTCTAAACTTGAAATATCAACAACAGGAGATTATTATGTGAATATACAGTGGTGTACAGAGACACTAATATGCACCGTGTATGCTGTCTGGTTCTGAACATTGTGAAATTCTAACTGGGTGTTATACAAAATGGAGAAAAGGTGGGTAACTCAGCTGAATGAAACTCAACCTAATCTAAGTGTTACTCACTGTTGTCTATCTGCAATCCATATTAAATGTATTTATCAACATTAAAATAAATATTAATAGTGGAAAATGCGTGTTTATGGAGAATAGCTGACAAAATGTGTGCACATGTTTTTTCCCTCCTTGTCTAAATATATTCTGGCATCATGTCAAGGTATAACATTAAAATACAAATGTTGAACTGCTAACATAATGTTAGGCCTGGATATGTGGTGTTTGCTGATTGTGTAGAGTATATATGAACAACTCACTACTCAGTGTTAATAATGGGATCATTTATAGCCAGCCAAGTCAATATCATTCAGCTGGAGACTTGATACATACTTCTTACTGGGAAAAAAGTACTAGGCCACCAAAACATTACACGTAAAGGAGCTGTTTGGCCTTGGAAATCTGTGCCATTAAACTCCTGCTTCAACATTTTTGTCCATCCATCCATCCATTCTCTTCCACTCATCCTTATCAGGGTTGTGATGGGGCTGGGCCTGTCCCAACTGCCATTGGGTGAGAGGCGGGTTCACCCTGGTAAGGTTGGCAATCTGATAGAGGGCTAATGTGCTGATATTTTCAGAGATTTGGAGCACTGGTGACTTTTGTGCACTGCACCACAACAACTATGCTCATAAATTCTATCTTGCTTAATGAGAAGTTTCTTATTTAGAACAACCAACGCTTTCACAAATATTGTTTGCTGTGCTATATGGACATCCTTCTTCTTTTTCTGGATGGCTTCTTCAGGATAGGCAAGAAAACTTGTAGTCATAGCCCCACCATGACGAAAAAAGTACTGCCATGTTTTCAGAATTTTGTAATCGAAGATGTCTAAATCAGAGGTTTTGGTTAAAAACCCTAGTATCGAAGAAGCAGGAAACCATAATGTTTAAAAAAAAGAAAGAAAGAAAGAAAGAAAGAAAGAAAGAAAGAAAGAAAGAAAGAAAGAAAGAAAGAAAGAAAGAAAGAAAAAATTAACATAATATACATAGAAGAGGAGAATTTCAGAATTTCTACATTTATAGAACCATAAATCTGAACATGACCTTTCTTACATTTAGAGTTCTCCCCTGAGCATTTATGAATCATACATATCTTGGTTGATTAGACAGAGGAGAGTTGGTCTACTCATAAATGTGAGTGGCCATGTGTAAACTCCCAATCAAAGCTAATGAGGGAGATGAGGGTGGGTGTGCGAGTTGGTTCAAAGTCTCAGTGGAGCTGAGATGCCACAACTTTTGAGCATCTGGGGACAAGCATCTGCCACGTTTGTCTCAACACCATCTGGATACAAAACTGGCACTCAGTTTTAATGCTGAAACAGTCACATATTTTCTTGTGTGTGCCAGCCAGTTGTTAGGTATACAGAACTGTTATGTAAAGCCTGACTGATACTGGTACTGATATTTGTTGGTTGATGGAATTATGAAAGTGTAAACACATTAAAGTATCATGAGACTTCTGATTGACAATGGCTGTATTTTTCAGCATGACAATGATCCAAGACACACTGCCAAAGCATGAAGTAAAAGGATACCTGGACAGAAAAACACAGTGTAAGATTATCAATCATGGATTGGCCACCCCACAGCCCAGACCTCAACATTATTGAAGCAATGTGAGATCATTCTGACAGAGAACTGAACAAAAAGCAGCCAACATCCAAAGAAGAGCTTTGAATGTCCTTCAAGAAGCCTGGAGAACTATTCCTGAAAACGGGTTAAAGAAATTACAATAACACTTTCCTAAGAGACTTCAGGCTGTGTTGACAAAAGTGGTCACACCAATTATTGACATTCAAGCTCAGCAGAATTTTGAAAACTATTTCTTGTTTGCACATGTTCCAATAAACTGCTGCACCAATTCCCATTTTCATAGGGGGTTGCTCAAGACTATGAAAATGTGCCTTAACATTACTGTAACAATGGTTGATAGTAGGCACACTTAAACCAGATCCTCATTGAAGTTGAAGTTACAGCTTGTCTTTAACGAAGCACAATTTGTCCTATATGTAAAAAAAAAAAAATCACTGATTTCACCACCTATCATATTCTTTTAGCAACTTTCTTTTGAAAGCACAGATTTGAATTGAACTGGCTAAGCAGTCACCAGTTTTTACTCTGCAAGGATAATATTCAAGGATGATCTTTTTCTCTCGCTGCAGGCTCGCCTCTTACTGTGTGTACTCTGTTCAGTGAGTGGTTGAGAGAAAATACAGAAAGCATCTGTGAATGTGTTGTTCTTGTACTTTGCACTCATATGAAGGCTTGGACTTCTGTGAAGGAAAGAAAATAGTGAGAAAATGATATACAGGACAGCTCTAGCACCTCAGCTCTTCAAGGGCTGTGTTGTGTTGACACATAATTTGCATACTCTGCCCTACTTTGCTGTGAGCAATTACACTTGACAGAAAATGTCTTTAGATTAGCAGTATTGCTATGTACTGGTCTAAATTGGCTGTAGGTGTGAATAGACACGTGTGTTAAGCTGGTGATTAACTAGTGACCAGGACGGGGTGTACATTAGATTTCGCCTCATTGATAGCTGTGATAGGCTCCAACTGGAATAACATAAGTGGAAGATAATGTAAAGATGATTGGATGGTATTACCGTATTTCTGTACTGGTTTTTAGAAAAACTTATGCTATAGTTTTTAATACTGTCAGAAAACCGCATTAACAGTATTGCCAGTCTTTTGCCAAAGTGAAATACAATGTTGTATTGAGGTCAAGTATTATAGTCCACATGCATGAAAACACCAGTCTGCTGTATCGGCAGCGAAATCCTTTCTGCTGTGTTGTGTCTTTGAAGCAACAACTAGAGGTTTCCCTAGTGACTAAATAGTCATTTTTACAAATAAATAACTGAATAAGCAATGAAGTAGTCTAAACTAAAACACTATAAGTGTGTATAGTCTTAGCCTTAGTAGCACTGGCCTTCTTTCCTTATAGGTTATTGTCAACATGATTATAATTAATGTGGTTTTTACAGTGATCAGATCATCATACCATACCATACCACCATACCAGTTTACTCTGACATATCAATACTGAATATGATCCAATAGGAACAGTTCGTTTCTTATCTATGTTTTTTTTTATTTATAAACCTTTCTAGTAGTGTCCAGCCATCACTCACACTGCATCAGGATATTTGCGGACGTTGAGACGTTTCTTAACATTATGTTTTGTGAAACTCAATAGGATTATTGTCCTGGTTAAAAATTAAAAATTCTTGTGATGTATTTTGGCAGTGGAGGAATCAACCAGATTTGCCCTGGCTTCTAACTATATAGTTGCTGGAATACAGCTGCCGCCTACTGTAGTTAGAACTAGACATTATGACATGGCTAAACTTTTAAAAATGTTTTAATTTTCTTGCCACATATTTGTATTTATACATTTAGAAATGTAGCAAATTTAACAGATCTTTTAAAATTGTTCTTTTCTTGATTGTTATATCTTTCCATTGACTGATAAGCGGTCAGGGTTTAATTTGAGGCACATAGTTTAACAGGCACATTTTCCACATGGATCACTGCATATCAAAATACACATGGCAACAAAAATCAGAGGGAAAAACACTGTCTCCTTCTCTTTGCAGTACAATGCCACCATGTGGCTCAAAATGTGTGTTGGTGCATCCAAAGTGCTTCACAACAATGGGGATGGCTGCTGTAATGTACATTTAGGATTATTGATGCAGAATGATATTTTTGAGAGGTTTAGCTGCCAGGACCAAACCTCACATGTTTGATTTCCAATTTATTTTTAAAAATGCAGAACAATACTAATCCAGCCAAATAATCTGATAACCTATGTGCAAAAGTTTTAATCTTTACTCATGTTACGTTCCCCTGAGGGGTCTAGGCAAGGAGGGGGAAGTAACAAAAGTGACCGGGTCAGAAAAAGGAGTCAAGGAGGCAAAAGGGTTAAATTAAAGAGTTTTATTAAAGTTTCAATTTATACTAACTAAAAGAGACGGACAAGCCGCTATCACCATTTAAGAAAACAAACAAAACTCAGGCGTTGGTCAATAAAGTAAAACGTAAGCCAAAAAGAAAGAGCAGCTCACTAGCTGAAAACCACCAAAAACACAGCTCACTAGCTGAAAACACAACAACAGCTCACAAGCTGTAACCACACTACTGGCACTCTGGCCCAGAGCTCACCTTTCCCTGGGCTTAAATCTCCTTGATTACTGACGAGAGTCAGCTGCACAAAAGGGAAAGGTGGCACCTCAGGCAGAAGAGGTAGTGTGACACGCCCACACAGGCACCTTCAGGAGGAGAGAGGCCCTGCTAGGGCCGTAACACTCAATTTGATTAAAATGCTTCGATTCTTCTCTGTTCAAGTCAAGATATTTCACATGCAAACACAACACAGGAGTAACGCAGTCAAATGGCATTGGTCAGGACAAATAATAATTAGACATACTGCAATTTTTCACATTTACAACAATAACTGTAAAACTGTTGGTAACCTGCACTTTGTTTCAGTCAAAGACTAAACGACCTTTATATGGAGTTGGCTAACCATCATCCTGTACACTTTATCATAAGCATATTTATCTTCATTTAAGGTTAATAGTGAGATTTTAGATTTCTACTAAACTCTTGTATTGTTAACTGCTGCTCCCACAGTGTGTCTTTTGGCTTGTCTCCCTCCCCTCACCCTCAACTGGTCAAGGTGGATGGCTGCCCCTCCCTGAGCCTGGTTCTCCTTTTTCTTTTTTCTTTCCAACTGTCTCCAAGTGCTTGCTCATAGGGCGTTTTGTCTTTATTTTGGTAGTATCTTTGCTTTACATATACTGTATAGTGCCTTGAGATGACTATTATTGTGAATTAGTGTGATATAAATACAATTAATCTGAATCTGTTACAGTGAGATAACAAATCTTTCTCATAAATTCTAAACTGCTCACGTAGACATGGACCACTGGGTCATCTGTGCATCAGTGTTACATGTGTGACACCTTGCGTTGGATTGAATTTGTCCTATCAGTGAGGTCTTGGTTTGCCAAATACACAGCTGTAAGTGTTCCCAGCTCCAAAAACATATTCTGCCAGCTTGAAGGGCCTTTTCAATAATACAACACTTTCATATTATATTCATAATGTGCTACAGTGAACAGTGAGCCCAAGTCTGCTGGGTTTAATTTAACGTAATTTTAGGGCCTAATTTGGCTTCCTACATGTCAGTGGTAATGAAACGTTTGTATTTGATCTAGATACCCTCCAGTTAGATTTTCAAGATTTCGAGATGAACTTTGTGCATAATATTAAATTCAAAGAGAAAAATAATCCCATGGCTTTTAATTGTGCAACAGAAAAATGAAAACTTAGATATCAAAGAGGTGAAAAAAATACAGGGGAGCTATTGTAAGATTTATAATGGCCTACTATTATTTTTCTTACCTTAATAATATAGTCTTTTTATATATGAAACGCTAATAACGAGTGCCACTTACATGTGTACTGTAAATCCTTATGGTCATTAACTTAAGTAGTCAGTGCTGAGAGTTTCTCCAAAGACTGAACTAACTTCATAAAAACTTATTGCTATACGTTTGTAAAAAGCAAAGCTTTTATTTTAATAGTGTAATGTATCTTCATGTACACTAGATGGCAGCAAACAGCCATACTACCCCACTTTTCAACTCATCAGTTTTATGTTTATCAAAGAGAATGAAAACAGTATTCTGCCTTTTTTTTAATATCCTAATTTTGATCTTATTTCATTTTTGGATTTATACTTTACAGAATGGATAAAATGATTTTCTCTTCCTGAAGTAAAACTGTCCAGTCAAATAACCTATTCAACCAGAAAGGAGTGTGGTAACTAAATCAAAATGACAAAACTGATAACTGACATCTCTGTGATGAGCAAAATTAACATCAAACGGCGGTGTGTTGTTTCATTCAGCTTTTTTCATACCTCGAGAGTCGAGTCTTCATGAGGTATAAATTAAAAGCATTTAGCCAGTTTCACAAGAAAATCAGAATGAAGTCAGTTTATCGGTATAGCATTGAATGAGCGTATTGTGGTACTGCTGTTTAGGATTATAATACCTCTGAATGCCTATGATACTTAAGTATGACCTTAACACCGAAGTTATCAAATGCAAGCTAGCATAGCTCTTTTTAGGTTGATCTCAAATCATCAGTCATTCTTTCTGAAGGCCCCCTTTGTAAGCATAGGAATGCCCTGTGTATACTCTGAAAAGGAAAGCAGGCTTCCTGTTCTGATATGCACGCTCCTGCTGTTCATCTGTTTAATTGTAAGTGACAGAAGGATTTATAAAGAACTATGTCTGATAAAGATGCCTTTCTGATATTCCCTTAAAGAAGACACACACAACATGTAGTCCTAATTGTTAGACTTCTCATTAGGGCAGTGTCATGGGACCTCGCTGGATAATGAAATAGCTGTAATTCTTTGACAGTCGTCTTGTGTGTCTCCTGATCGTACGTGAATATTGAGCAGCTTGTGATAATTTTGCACCACAACTGGCTATATTGCCTCCAGCCTATATAAATATATTGACGACTTCTGCGCACCAGATTGTGTATAGAGATTCAGTGGTTGTCAAATATTTGGAGCAAACATCTGGAAAAATCTATCTTATATTGTGATATTTCAATAGTAATGATCAGTTTGTTATTAATTTTCATAGCGCTATACAAGTAAAATTATTATAAAATTAGGAACTGAAAAAGTTGAACTGCATGAATCTGCATGATCCTGAAATATAAATCTTTATAGCTCTTGCCATCTTACTCCTTAAAAGTAACAATATGTTTAAAGCCTGGATGGTTTAAAACACAACTGCTTTATAAATCAGCCATTGCAGATACATCCCTATTACCACGGTGTACTCACACTTCGCTCAATTGTACAGCAAGAACAACATCACTCGTCCCACCTTTGGCCTTAACATTACACAGCACACAGTACAGATAGATGTTCATATGCTGCTCATATTGTCTTCCAGCCACACTTTTAACTTCAAAGACTTGCTCACCCTTGTGTCTCAGGAGGAATGGAGGCACCATAGCAGCCAGCTTTCACTGCCTTGCCATGGTTAACTATGACTGCAGGCTGGAGCACCACCCCATGCCTTCTATACCAGAGTGGAGGTGGTGGAAGGGAGAGTTGGTGTCCTGTACCTCCACAGCACACTGGTTTGGGCCATACCACTGCAGAATCTGACCCCTGCATTATGCAACCTATTATAAGACTACCTCTCTGCTTGCAGCATAGGTAGTCTGCGTACTGAGTTGTTCTTGACGAGGATGGCTAAACATAGATTTTTAATGAGAATATCATCCACTGTCTAATCATAAAGAAGACTAGGTTTGCATATCAGATGGAGAGTTTTTAAAAAGAAGGTTTTAATTGCATAACTTTGAAAGGGAACATCACACGGTCTAAAATCGATGAAAATTAAACTTTCTCTCTTTCTTTTTAGATTTTTAAAAGATGTCAGCGCCTGTGATGTATTTGTAGACACATTCATGCTCTGCTCAGGTCGGGAAAGTGTCCTCCCGGTTGAAATGGTGATGTTCAGCTCAAAGGAACAATGTGGTGGATTTACTTTATTATGAACAAAGCCTTTGTCTGAGGTGCTCACATACTGAACAGGGGTCCAGAGTCCAGGAGCAGCTTTGAACTATCAGGTCAAAGACATCACAGAACTGACGCACTGTTTCGCATTCATCTTGTACCTCACACAGGAGGCCCGTCACATTTGTCCTTTTGATTGTTCTCCATTTCTTTAAAGGTCTGGCTGGAACCATAGGTCATCTGGAGGCTTTTATGTAGAGAAAAACAAACGCTGCGCTCTTACTTTTGCTCTACATTTTTTTGGGTAAGAACTGCACAGGGGTGGCGGCTTCCACGTGTTAGCATCGCTCCCCACGGCAGAAAAACACAATTGAAATTACAGCTTTAAACCAAAACAACAGATTATCATTTCAAATAAAAAAAGCCCACATTTTAATTGAAAAATAGAAAAGGCTTTGCTCTTATCAATAGAAAGGTGGGCTTAGATATGAAATCCTCCGCCATGAAATATGCAAAGCAAGCCCACCACAGAGAATAGCTGAAAACACAGGTTCTTTTGATGTTAAGTCCTTTGGTTGTGCATGTCTTCATTCAACTAGCCCGTGGATGTTTTAACCTTCTCTAAAACTTGCTCCAGCACCGCACTCTCCCTCTCTACATCAGAGTAATGTGGGTCTGCAGATCTGCCCATGATTTTTATTTCATGAACACTGTATTTCTCTTTGCTGAGGTTTATAAGTGCCCACCGTAGCATTTATTATTCTCAGTTCACTATCCCGGTTATGATTGTTGACACCAACAACCTGTTATGACTGCTGTTAACATTGCAGGCGCTTTTCCTGCTTTGGCTTTCTCGCACAATGTTTTGATGGCCTCATTTCTGTTTTATTGACTGGTTTAAGCTGGGCATGGTTCGCTAACTTAATTAATTCTTAAAATACAACAACAAAAAACCTATTGTGGACACTGAATTCTTATCAATAAAATAAGAAGTTAGTTTATCTGCAGCTAAAAATGTTTTCTATACGCAGACAGGCACATACGCATCCACTTGTCTCTCTGTCTCACATAAACAAAGTAATCCAAATGGGACTAATAATCAATCAGCCGTGGAACACGTATCCTTTGACTCCAGGCTATTATTGCTTGGGTGAGCCTATGTGTGTTGTGCAGTATTGACTGCTCGCGTTTTGATAATCCATTCTCAGATGAGAGGAAGCATATGAGGCCACTGAACATCATAAAGGGCTAGATGAAACACAATGCGTCACATGCTAGAGCAGATAATTACAGAAAACATCACCTTCACTCACTCTGTACAATTCCCTCCTCCTCCTCACTTCCCTTGTGATGTTACAGAGGTCTGCTTTGGGAACTGTAAGGACCAGACAAAGTCCCAGCATTGAACCAGACACTGCTGCTCTTACAGGCTTTCGACGCTCCCAAAGCAAAAACTCGGGATTAGTTAGTATTCACTGGACATAACAAGGCCTTTGATGTAGCCAGTATTCTCTTTACTCACCAGGAGCATCAACATTTAATGAGACCTGATATCAGCCTTTTTAGGAGCTGTGAATATTTCAGATAAAAGCAAATTGTATTCACCAATACAAACAGACTGTGAGGTGGTCAGAGGTTCATTGTCACCTGTGTGTTCCAAGTGATATACTGGAGCTATGCCTTTGTGTAATGGGATATGTTCATTAAAACAGACCCATTTCACTCCCTCTTAATCAGCACCACACATGTCATGGGAGCACAGTGCCTGGAGCTAAAAACTAGTGCATAATTTATAATTCCAGGTCAGGCTGTGCAATGAGTGCATATTATCTCAACAAAGATGCATTACTCTCCCATCATTTCATATTTACAATTATGTCTTGATGCAAAGTCAATTTAGCACACAATAGTTCAACAATCAGGCAGACTAGATTTCAGCATGTAAATATTAAATGGCACAGCGCACATTTCAGTACAGACTTAAATTAGATCCTGATAAAGGCACCTTTCCTTTCTCAAAGTCTTCAGCAGCTGCCTAACACAACTTATCTGTGTGTGTGTGTGTGTGTGTGTGTGTGTGTGTGTCTGTGTGAGAGAGACAGAGAGTGTGCAAGAAAGTGTCACAGTGAGCTGTGACACTGCAGGTGTTTAAACTGTGGTGATGTAATTGGTCACAAGGGGAATAGAAACAAGAGCTTCACAGTCCTTGATTTGATCCCTTGGTTATTGATTTCTCAGTCTGCTTCTAACAGAAATAATTGCCACATGTAATGTATTATTCAATTACAAGACACTGCTCTCAAGTTTGGGTTTGATGGTCCTTTTTGAATCGCTGAGACCTATAGATAATTCAACACTGTCAGCCTATTAAGCAGCGTGAATATTAATAGGTATGCGTTAATCCTGCCTATTTATTAGCAACCGTGACATTCACCAGCACTCAAAATTTCCCATTTTCAGCCTTTGTATAGTTGAAGGGAGCAGGGTTAACTTTCAGGCATACAGTTATCCTGGCTGTGGTTTATAGGAAGTGAACTTACTTTAACTGTCCTTTGAAGACAAATCAGAATAATTAACACCACCCTATTGTTCACACGATGCGTGTGTATGGGCAGCCTAACAGCAAGAAACATTTGCAGTTCTATTTTTCTATATTTATGTGGCAATATTTATGAGGTTGCTACTATTTCATGATGATGGGGTGGGGCCTCAGTATTTGTTTATGGTGGAGTTGGTTTACGTTTTTAGCTGTTTTTTATACCCTCAACAATGATGCAATAAATGATAGATTTAATAGGTGAGAGCAACCAGTGGTGTTGACCAGCTTCCCTTCTGGCTGAGGATAATACCGAGTGCTTCATTCAGCTCTGAAGAAAAATCAGTAATCGTGTTGAAATCACTAGCTCGCCAAAACTGTGCAGCACTGTGTGACACAGTTTTAATGATCAGCCATCCAGCACTTGTTTACAGCTTGGCTTCCCAGTTATGTTCTGTTAATACCCACTCCTGTTAATATTTATCGTCAGTCTTAATTGGTTTGATGTCACTACACTGGCGCTGTTGTCGGCTTGCTTGTTGAGCTGGCCTCGGTGTTGTTTCAAAGTCTTTATTATCTTGACAGTTGAGTCCTGTTCATTAAACTTTCACTTTCCATTTTCATCAGTGTGAGGCTGATTCTGTAAATGCAAGAGGGCTGTGGAAAAGTCAAACCCTGCAAGCGATCACAGGGGAGGTGCATAGTCTGTATAAATTATCAGGAATATGAACCCGATCGAAGATGTTAATTGCACGAATGCTTAGTTATGTGGGGAATTGCCGTGCATTTCATGCAGCGATAATAAAAATGAATTTTTGAACAAAGGGATCTTAAAATAATATCTAATCTACAGAGAATAACCACATCAAACGAATAATTCAAAGCTTTGAATTTTATCTTTGTGGTCCGAAATGTTAAGCACTAGCCTTGTGAATATTGTACTCGATTCAAGTTTGTCAAAGGGAAAAAACAAAACCAGAGTTAATTAACAGTTATTACGGGCCTTTTCAACTTTAATTTGACTTTCAAATATTAGTTCTTATATATAAACTATGCTTCTGGCGTCTGCAAATTAGCTTAGTGTATCTCCTCTAATTAGGCCTCATTGAACCCAAGCTAACCCACACACAATAACATAAATAATTCAGCAGCATAAGATGCATTTAAGAGTATTCATTAGCTTGCATTTCATTCACATTATAATAATTTGAAACACTTCACCTTTGCAGTTTATTAAAACAATAATCTTAGGTCAGAAGAAAAGTCAATGATGAGGTGATCATGAATATTAAAATGAGAGTAAATTTAATGGATTTCATTGGGGTTTGGAGAAGTTCTCGTTATGAAACAAGATGACAAGTTTGAGTTCCGAAACTCAGTTTGTTTAAGTCGTGATAATATATAAATAAAATATATAAGCCATAATATTTAAACTGTAATAATTAATTCTAAAGGTCTGTATTATTACTATAAATTAGATTGAGCTTGATTGACCCACTATCTATCTATCTATATATATATAGATATATATATGAGAGAGAGAGAGATGGATAGATATAACAGATCACTGTGACATGTAAAACAATGTTCACAATATTTAATCGATTAACTGACTCCTGTTGTTCTTGCCCAGTAAATAACCTCATATAAACGCCACTTTTTTTTTGTCAGTAATTTAAAAAAAAAGGTTTAGAAAAACCTGCCCCTAAGCCAGCATGCTTTTGACTCCTCCACCCACTTGCCCTCCCATTTCCATCCTCCTGCCATCTTTTTCTGTCAACAGTGATTTTGCCTCTTGCCACTGATCAAACGCACCTGCCAAACCCTTCTAACATTCCCGAGCATGTTCACTAATTACCCACAAAGCCTTGCAGATTTATACTCCTAATGGGGAATTTGCCTCAAATCGGGGGCAGGGTTGTACTGCATTACAATGGTATTTATTTGCTCATCTGGGGGAGGGCCTCTAGGGATAATGTGATTATAAATGTTTTAAGGCAAATAAACTTGTTATTTTTTCATGACTATACTGTTCTGAATAAGTATCAACCCCTTTGTACTCTTCATTTTTCAAAGGCTAAAAACGACTACAGAACAAAAAAAAGACATTGTTATAATTATGTCTTGATTTACATTGTTAAAGGACTTGAACCCTACAAAGGCATGGCAACATCATCAGGGAGATCAAGAACAAAGCTTAGCGCTTTTAGAGTCTTCTTGTTTCAGTGTAATTATAAAAAAGAGCCTTTTAACTGTACAGTTACAGGATACAAGATGGATTATGTATTTAGCAAATGGCTAATTACTTTTATGTTTAAAACACTGCAGTTGGTACAATGGATACCACACACACACACCCTCAAATAAAAAATAGCATCAAACCCACAGCCATCAATTTTAATGCGTTTTGTAAGAATCTGAAAGTTGTTTATTTCCTTCCTCTGAGTTATTTAATGGTAATATGCTTCCAGATTAATTTAATAGTGTTAACAACAATAAACTCATATTTAGTTGTGCTTGAACTTGAATTGTGCTGATAAAGCAAATAGTCCCAGCAGTTTTAATGTGGGTTAGGTTTACAACAAATATAGATTATTGGATGATATTAACTATATGCTGATATATTAAATCTGCATTTATGATAGCTGCTAAATGACCATTTAAAATGTAAAGCAGATGTTGGCGAAACACTTGCTGTGGTAGAAGTGACTCATCTGTCAATCAGAAGGTCAAGGGTTCAATCCCTGACTATTTCTGCCTGCATGTCAAAGTATCCTTGGGCCAGATACTGAACCCTGGGCTTCCTATGGATGCATCCATGTGTGTGCACAAATGCTAGACAGCTTGTTTAGGTATAGATAAAAGGGCTGTATGTGTGATTGGATGAATGAAGCTTTCAGTGTTAAATTATAATCGAAAAGCACTATATAAGAACAAGCTGAGTCAAGCAGAGCTTTAAGTAATCCACAACTTGCAGTGACAATAAAACAAATGTATTGTCATAATGTCTTTGTAAAGACCTTTAATAAAAAACTTCACATAACAAATGTTAAATATATATGAAATCGGCAAATAGATCGCATTTTTAAATCGCCAAATCTCCATATTGATATCAGTCATAAAACTCCAATGTGTCTGACTTAAGTGCGCACACTGTGTTTATCTGTTTGTTTCTGCGTCCCTAAGCCTGGAGATAAATGTGGTTGTGGGTTTTTGTTACATTTTTTTTCCAGCCACAAATACTTGTGCTGAACTGTTTTCATGGCAAGTAAATGCAAGTAAATTTTTGTTTTTAAATCTGTCACCTGGTCACTGTCATTAACATTCAGCTGGGCTTAATCGTTGTCTTGCAAAGACATTCCTTTGCAGTACATTTTTATACAAACTCAGCCATACCTAGACAGTAAAAAATGTAGGTGAATATGTGCGTACGATATGAAAATACTATTTTCCAGGTGTGCTTACTCATGCAGTTTATAATTTACATACTTTAGTAAGCTAAATTGTGTAGCTTATTGAACATGAAAGACTTATTAATGTTTGCTCTGAAGGGGTTGAGGTCAGCTGAACTGTTGCTTCACATGTAAAAAAATTAATTCATCTTGAAAAAAAGTCCAACTGAGCCCTGAGTCTGGCGGAGACCTCACTATTGAGGGCTTCATCTGGGTCTAGTCAGTTGGTATAAGCATCAAATATCATTTTGTCAGGAGAAAGCAGTCACTAGGGAGAGTGTTTACTGCCTATCCATTTAAAAGAGAAGCAAGTTTTCCTCAAGCCTGCTGCTTTCTGCATGGTTAGTTCCCCAATGCTGCTCTAATGGAAGGCAGCCCACTCTGCCAGTTCTCAGCAGCGGTAACAGCAGCATCGCATGGGGAGAGCATGAACGTGTTTGGGAGAAGTGCTTGAATGCTCCTCAAAACAAACAAGCCTGACTTTCTGCTTCCATTGTTAGTAGAGAGGAAAAAGGAAACATGAGGGCATTAAGATACCCAATTTTAAGTCAGTATTTTTTTTATAGATTAATGTGCAGTTTGAGTCTATTCATCAGTCTGTTCCAATTATTACCAGATTTCCCAGTTTTAGCACAGTTTATTTTTTTTTTTACAAGAAGAGTAGAATCATAATAGATCTGAGGCCTCCTTTGCTAACTTTTATAAAAATTTTAAATCCAATCATAACGTTTTATTAGCATTTGTCCTCCTGTTCAAGCAGTTGTAAGACGTTCTTCTGTCTGTGGATGTCTGTAGCAGTTCCATCAAGACATTCAAAAAACACTTATTTTTTGCGAACTTTGCATGTTAAATTTTCACGACAGTCATTCAGACACTCATGTGAATGTACTCACGCTTTTACAGCATTGGACCAGCGTTTTTAATTTTATCCACATTGGCACTTGTGTCTAAAATGTTCATTGGATTTGGAGGAAATGGAAAGAAGAAGTGTGGACCAAAGGTGTTGAGCATGGGCACGTACTTACACATGAGGAATAGCAATAAATGGAGATATATATTTTCAAGACCAACCTATTAACATTGTGAGAGTGGAAGGGCCCAAAGTCAAGATTACAAACAGGTAATCAGTGTAAGGATCTCAGAACTATAGATTGAAAGTGGATGATCTTTAAAAATACATGATAAATTCCATTTATTTAATGCCTTCTTCAACCTCATGCTGTCCTTTTTTACAGCATGATTTTGTGTGATTTTCACAGAGCTCATATGCAGAAGTCTCTTTTTGGTTTCTATTTAAATGATGGAACATTATCAAAGTAATTGTGAATGTTTTTGAACAAAGTAAGTCACATAAAGCAATTACAAATTGTTGGTTAAAAATAAGAGAGCTGGGGTGTTAATTGTTAAATTTACTCAAAAAAGTGCCTCAACAAAAACGTAAAAAATAAAATAAAACCAACATACATACACCTACCTGTATATGGCACACATACAAGCAGATTATTTTTTTTTTCAAAGGATGTTGTCAGTAGGTGAATAAGCAATGGAGACACCGCATCTGTAACCTGCCATGACTGATCCCCCCCCAGCCTGTCTTCAAAAGCAAATGAAGAGCCTTAATAACAGCTGCCATAACATGAGGTCTTTTTAAGTGAGACTCCCCCCTTCCTTTACCAGCCTACTCCCCGGTGAGGATAAACCCGCTCTTTACCAACCAGCAACCGAGCAACACCACAGCTTTGTCTCCCCCCTCCCCTGCAAAATACAAGCAAACATTACACTCTTATTCATACCAGAGATAATAAATGCTATGCTAAACAATATCCGGTAATAATTTATGTGCAATTCCTTTGACAGTGGAACTGACAGTTGCAGGGCATTTACTTCCTTTCCTGGCCATTTAAGTCATTACATCCAAGGTCTCCAAAAATATCTTCTTTTGCCTGATACAAAGTCAGAGTTAAACAATTAAGCAATTAATTCATCATTGAAATTATAACAGAATTTCTTCTTTCTTATGTATTTTTTTTCCATAAGCAAGAAGAAAATCTTCTCAGTTACTGTGTTATAAATGCAGCATAATAACATTCCTGAATATATTTGATGTATAAGCTGTAATGTTAATGAATAGTACAAGTGTTGGATCGAGAATTGTGTCAGCGTTGACCAGATGGTGGAGCCAAAAACTCAGAGGAGAACATGCCGGATTTCTAATTTGTCCTAATGCAAGTTTCTTGGATGGCTCTGTAGTTTGCAGCGACTTTGTGTGTGTGTGTTCGCGTGTGTGCGTAGGTATGTGTGAGTGCGCGTGTGTATAAAAGCAAGTGTATTTACCCTTGACTAAAAACACTCACTTGAAAAACAGAGAACAGGGCTCATTTTCTAACCAACCCCGTCGGCTGGTTCTGGGCTATGGATGAATAATGGCTGAATTCAACTGTACTGAAACAGAAACACATTCCACACACTCTGCAAAGCTAATAGCCAGAGCAAAACAACCACATGTGAACATTTACAATTAAGAAAGCTCAGTGATTGAATGTCCGGGTGACTGGTAAGTCACGCTTCGGAATGAAATAAAATGTTGCTCCTGAATATTGCTGAATGCTTCACAAAACCCTAACTATGTTTTAGATGTGCCTCAACATTGGGAAATGAGTCAATTTGACAAGGGAGCAGCATTTGTTTGTAGTGAGAGAGCACAGGGAACATAGGCATTGACATGTCAAGAACGAAAATTTCTGTGATGGTAGCACTTGGCTTAAAAATTGAAATTCAGACTGTATGTTACAATATTTCCTAAGATAAATTTTGGAGTTTTATAAAATATATTCTTAAATTCATATTTACATATTTAGTTTTGCAACATCTGGACAATAACAGGTATTTTAATAGTGCTTTTTAAAAATTATTTTCCAGTTTATTGTACAACATTTGCTTTGGCTCCAGTGCATTTTTCCAGACTGCCCATATTATTGTCTGAAGCTGTTTGATGCACAAGACAGGCACAGAAAATGTTAAAATATTGAGGCGATGAGGGGCCAAAACCTCAAACTTGGCCTGCTTCCACTAGGGATGATATAGATATGTTATAATAGAACATATTTTACATTAAGACTCCCACCTGAAAGTTTTCACTTCATGGTGAAGAGGTTAAAAATATCCCTGAATGATCATGAATACCTTTAAATAAACTTCCTTTTAGGAAGGTGAAAGATATCCTTTCTGTGTATTTTAGCCTAAATGGTGACATGTATATATGCATATATACATTCTGATATCTAAAATAAGAGTTTCACATGGTAAACTGTTTTAAAACAGATAAGGACACTGTTTGTAGTGCATTTTCATTAAGTACTTATGCATAGTCTGTTTAGGTTTGTTTAAGAGGTTTGCAAACCCTCATGTAGTGCCATGGAGAGAGTGAGGAGAAAAATATTTGAGGCAACTGAAAAAGGCCGCACTGTTAACAAAAAAAGTAATTTAACCTCAGAGAGCACAGGCATGGGACTTAAAACACCAAAGTTACACAGCAGATCAGCACCTCCTGTGTTCTGCGAGGTAAAATGACTGGCTTTGTCCAAAAAGTCTGATGGCTTTAAAGAGAGCAAGTTCTTTTTTTTCTGTGTTGTTTTTGAAAATCAGCTAATTTTTTCAGCTGCTGCCACACTCGCACCTCTAAACATCAAGATATTTATTGTTGGACTGACACTGAGATTTAAGTGGGGCCTAATACAGAGTGGGGGTTGTGTTAAAAAAAAGGATAAAGAGGTTTAATGCAACATTTAATTAGAGCAGCAGCAGCAGCATTGTATTATCCTTTATCTTGTTCGACGAAATGTAAGTGTATGTAAAAAATCTGTATACTGCCCAGCTGTTAATTGTTTGCTGCACATTAGAAGGAAAACAAATGCATTTTATGGAAATCTGCCATTAATGAGTGTCTTGTCAAAGCTATAAATAATAACTTGTTGAGATCTATGGGCAGAAATCTATGCTATCAGAAACTGAATTTGAATAAGTTAAATTTGAATTTGAATTGCTCGGATTGAATCTGAATTGTAACTTGAATAAATGCTTTTACAAACTGAATTTGAATTAGCCTAATTTGAAATTCAATTTATTGGTTTGAAAATGATCATCACTAAATTGAAATTGAATTTTATATTTTGAAAATGAATTCATTTGCTTTGAAACTGCATTTTATCCTTTAAAAATTTAGCTCTCGAATAATTTCAGATTCACTTCTCACCATTCAGTTCAATTTCAGTTCCAAAATTCAGTTTTTATGGGACTTACATCCGGTTCCGGTTCAAGAGTAGTCGAGCACAGATTAATAGAACTACGTTTTACTAGCGGGCCGAAAGTGTTACTGACGGGAATCTACAGCGTCTTGAGCTGAATTAAGACTTCAGAAGTCATTCGTCATGTCGAATGACCAGCAGATAAACTCTCAGGTTGGTAATAAATGTATTACATGTATAAGAACAAGTGTCATGTTAACAAATCATGTTAACAAATTTCCCATGTGTAACAAATTTCCTACGTGTGGGACTAATAAAGGTTATCTTATCTTAAATGATAGCTGTACAGTAACTTTTATCCTTATTGTAGCTGTTAGCTAAAAATGCTAATTTAGCGTAGTTTGCACTGAATTCAGCTTTGACAAACAAATATGATCGACTGTTTCTAGTAGAATTCCAGAGTTGTCATCTTGTACCCTCTCAGAGCCCTGTATGCTTGCAGAGACCCCTACATTAGGGAAACATGCAAAACGGTGTCCAAACCTTTGTATTTTAGCTTTATTTATGTCTTACACAGCATCCCAACTCTTTAGCTAACTTAATAACTTTAGCTAAAGTGAATAGTTAGTCTAATTCATTAGTGCAGCATTACTGGATCACCTCTGTTTGAAGTGTTATAATATGATATACAACTATCACTGAAACAGCAAACTTTGTAAATAAACAAACAACACTTCTCATTCTCTAAACGTTTGGCCACAGCTGTAGATTACACTATCAGTGCTTGTTCACTCTTGACAATAATTACATTTCTAAATTCTCTTTGTGCATTTACAGGTAAACAATATCTAATATTTTATCTAAATGACTGCTTTGTCTTTGAAAAGGTGAAGAGCCTGAGGCCGGTGACAGTCCAGTTCTACTCTAAGTACATCCTTACAGTGGCTCACAGGACAAGGCCACATTCCTGTCCTGCCAGAAGAGAAGAGAAACTTCAGAGTCTTCATGCAGTTCAACCACACCTGTCATATTCCGTATGACAGGGGTCTCAAACTCCAGTCCTCGAGGGCCGGTGTCATGCAACTTTTCCATGTGTCCCTGGTGCAACACACCTGAATACAATTAGTAGGTCATTAGCAAGAGTATAGAACTTGACTGCATGCTGAGGTGGCAACCCCTAACCCTACCTACTCAAGTAATAATAATAATAATGGATTGGATTTACAGTGGTGCAAAAAAGTATTTAGTCAGCCACCGATTGTGCAAGTTCCCCCACTTAAAACGATGACAGAGGTCAGTAATTTGCACCAGAGGTACACTTCAACTGTGAGAGACAGAATGTGAAAAAAAAATCCATGAATCCACATGGTAGGATTTGTAAAGAATTTATTCGTAAATCAGGGTGGAAAATAAGTATTTGGTCAATAACAAAAATACAACTCAATACTTTGTAACATAACCTTTGTTGGCAATAACAGAGGTCAAACGTTTACTATAGGTCTTTACCAGGTTTGCACACACAGTAGCTGGTATTTTGGCCCATTCCTCCATGCAGATCTTCTCGAGAGCAGTGATGTTTTGGGGCTGTCGCCGAGCAACACGGACTTTCAACTCCGCCACAGATTTTCTATGGGGTTGAGGTCTGGAGACTGGCTAGGCCACTCCAGGACTTTCAAATGCTTCTTACGGAGCCACTCCTTTGTTGCCCGGGCGGTGTGTTTTGGATCATTGTCATGTTGGAAGACCCAGCCTCGTTTCATCTTCAAAGTTCCCACTGATGGAAGGTGGTTTTGGCTCAAAATCTCACGATACATGGCCCCATTCATTCTGTCCTTAACACGGATCAGTCGTCCTGTCCCCTTGGCAGAAAAACAGCCCCATAGCATGATGTTTCCACCCCCATGCTTCACAGTAGGTATGGTGTTCTTGGGATGCAACTCAGTATTCTTCTTCCTCCAAACACGACGAGTTGAGTTTATACCAAAAAGTTCTACTTTGGTTTCATCTGACCACATGACATTCTCCCAATCCTCTGCTGTATCATCCATGTGCTCTCTGGCAAACTTCAGACGGGCCTGGACATGCACTGGCTTCAGCAGCGGAACACGTCTGGCACTGCGGGATTTGATTCCCTGCCGTTGTAGTGTGTTACTGATGGTGACCTTTGTTACTTTGGTCCCAGCTCTCTGCAGGTCATTCACCAGGTCCCCCCGTGTGGTTCTGGGATCTTTGCTCACCGTTGTCATGATCATTTTGACCCCACGGGATGAGATCTTGCGTGGAGCCCCAGATCGAGGGAGATTATCAGTGGTCTTGTATGTCTTCCATTTTCTGATGATTGCTCCCACAGTTGATTCTTTCACACCAAGCTGCTTGCCTATTGTAGATTCACTCTTCCCAGTCTGGTGCAGGTCTACAATACTTTTCCTGGTGTCCTTCGAAAGCTCTTTGGTCTTGGCCATGGCGGAGTTTGGAGTCTGACTGTTTGAGGCTGTGGACAGGTGTCTTTTATACAGATGATGAGTTCAAACAGGTGCCATTCATACAGGTAACGAGTGGGGGACAGAAAAGCTTCTTACAGAAGACGTTACAGGTCTGTGAGAGCCAGAGATTTTCCTTGTTTGAGGTGACCAAATACTTATTTTTCACCCTGATTTACGAATTAATTCTTTACAAATCCTACCATGTGGATTCATGGATTTTTTTTTTCACATTCTGTCTCTCACAGTTGAAGTGTACCTCTGGTGCAAATTACTGACCTCTGTCATCATTTTAAGTGGGGGAACTTGCACAATCGGTGGCTGACTAAATACTTTTTTGCCCCACTGTATATAGCGCTTTTCAAGGCACCCAAAGTGCTTTACAATGCCACTATTCATTCACTCTCGCATTCACACACTGGTGGAGGCAGCTACAGTTGTAGCCACAGCTGCCCTGGGGCAGGCTGACAGAAGTGAGGCTACCATATCGCGCCATCGGCCCCTCTGACCACCAGTACGACCAGGACTAGGACGACCACAACGACCAGGACAGAGAGCCCAAGGATCGAACCGGCGACCTTCCGGTTACAGATACGCTTCACAACCCCCTGAGCCACAGTCGCCCAAGTAAATTTAAGTAAATGTATGTAACACGAATCAAATGGCTGAATTGCCAACTCAGCATGCAGTCAAGTTGTATAGTCTTGCTAATGACCTACTAGATGAGTTGGACCAGGGACACATGGAAAAGTTGCAGGACAGCGGCCCTCGAGGACTGGAGTTTGAGACCCCTGCTGTATAGTGTTCATGCAGTTTTCTACCCCACAGTTACAGCATGTCTGACTGCCTGTTCAGCATATGCAAAAATATATGATGAGTTTAAGCATGTGATGACAAAGGCCTTCCATTATGGTGTTTGTCATCATATTTGTTTGTAAAAGCTGAATCCAGGGCAAACTACGCTAAATTATCATTTTTAGCTAACAGCTACAAAAAGCATAAAAGTTACTGTACGGCTATCATTTGTAAACATGACACTTGTTCTTATAAATGTAATACATTTATTACCAACCTGAGAGTTTATCCGCTGGTCATTCGACATGACGAATGACTTCTGAAGTCTTAATTCAGCTCAAGACGCTGTAGATTCCCGTCAGTAACACTTTCGGCCCGCTAGTAAAACGTAGTTCTATTAATCTGCGCTCGACTACTCTTGAACCGGAACCAGATGTAAGTCCCATAAAAACTGAATTTTGGAACTGAAATTGTAGACCTGAAACTGAATGGTGAAAAGTGAATCTGAAATTATTCGAGAGCTAAATTTTTAAAGGATAAAATACAGTTTCAAAGCAAATGAATTCATTTTCAAAATATAAAATTCAATTTCGATTTAGTGATGATCATTTTCAAACCAATAAATTGAATTTCAAATTAGGCTAATTCAAATTCAGTTTGTAAAAGCATTTATTCAAGTTACAATTCAGATTCAATCCGAGCAATTCAAATTCGAATTTAACTTATTCAAATTCAGTTTCTGATGGCACAGATTTCTGCCCATAGAGATTGTGATGTATCTTTGTGATTTATACTCATAGTGAAATGATTTAGAGATTAAGCGGAGGACATGAAGAACAAGATAAAATTTAAAAAATGCATGTAACATTTGCATAGTCTGTTTCAGATAACCTCTTTCCGTCCACATTTTATCTGTTCATTTTCTTTATATCTTTCGGATCTAAGGTACTCTTATCTCACAGGTAAACTAAGTAGCGCCTGGATCTTTACATTTAAAATTAACAGTGTAACAAAAGGCTCAGGGTTGATATCCAGGTCAGCGCACGAAGGATCACAAACAATCAACTTTGTGAAGAATGCTGAGAAACATCTGGGGATTCACTCACCCATGGCCTCTCAGATTGCCGTGGCTATCACAAGCTCTAATGGCTTTACCTGGTGGCACCTTCATTCACAGGACTGACATTTCATGTAGTTAGATTTGGCAGGTGTTCATTCCGCAGAGCATCGGTAGCTTACTTCTCCATTTTATCAGCCCCTGGTTAGAGAGCTGGCCAGAAAATAATTCTGCAGCAATTACCATATGTTGTGATTGTGGTCTTGGAGCAACACTACAACATCTGTGTTATACTGGCATCTGGGGCACCCTGAAAGAAACTTCCTCAGTCCACATTCCTTCCTTGTATCTACTGAACAGGTGCTCCCTGCGACACTGCTCTCCTATGGAGGGCTTTTTTAGCCAACCACATGGTTCCCTCCCTGTTAAAGCTTTTATGTACACACAGCATGTTTGTAAAAGGGTAATTACTGACTTGCAGAGTGTAAAAGAGTTGCACAAACAGCAGCTTCATGTTTTTATTGTTTAAACTGTTTTCATTGAAAGCACGACACAACAGAGCGCTAAGTATATCTTATTAACTATTACAGAAGTTTGGATTGGCAGGGGCTGATCAATGTGGAAAATAGATCGCTCAAAATAAAAGATGGAGGCCTGTCACGAACAGATAGACAAGAACCTACAAACACACATACACAGAATTAAAGGGCCAAATGGCAAATTGGCAAATGACAGTAACACGCCATAGGTAAATGAAGCCTGCGTATGGGGATTCCCTAGCTTAAACAATCAATTATCTCTATAAACTTGCAACATCTATCAACATTTGTCACAAACCATACAGCAGAGCAGGTGGTGACTGAACACTGGGGACCAGTGAGAGCAGCCAGCAGGCTCCTAGTCAGGGTGGTGTATATTCCAGTGCTAAGTGATGCCTCCTACTGCAGGGCTGTGCTGCTCTGTCATACAACCACTCAGAGCCTCAATGTACATGTTATTATTGTGCAGCAGAATGGCAACTGTCACAGAACCTGGCAATCTTTCCAAACTGGCTCTGTAGGTGTTTGTAAATGTGCACTTTTATTTTCTTACCAAATCAAAGGCCTCTCTCCGCTATTCTGTTTTTCCACACCTTCCCTGACCTGCAGCCAACAATGACGATGAAAGAAGTTATGGCAGCTGAAGTAGTTAATCACAAACTTACAGGGCGTGACCTGGACACAGGCTTATTTCATATTTCAGTTTATGATTTATTACACATGACAATTATACATGAATGGGGCATTTAATTCAATCATTCCAATGATGTCACCTCACTAATTGATAGGAGCTGGAGAGATTAATCAATTGTATTCATAAAACCACTGACTCCATGAAACAGACGGATCCTGCTTTGCCTTCTGCATATAAATATATGTCAGTGACAGTCATTTGGAAATTTACATTAAAATGAACAAACTCCCTTTCTATAGTGTTTAAACAGTCAAGTAAAAGTAAGCAATCGGTAAAGAGAGTGTAAAACCAAAAAAAAACAAGAAGTGAGTTTTATTGACAAAGTGTGATTAAATGTTTTCCAGAGGTACTGTGTGTATATTGCCTGCTCATTTGCAAACATTCCTTAATATTTCCCCCTTGCTTTCTAACACTGTAACTGCGTGATTTATTGTAGATTTGGAGACAGAGATAATGCTTAATGTGCACAAAGCAGAGACAAAAAAAAATTAAATAAGCCAGAAAGTATGAAGTGAAACACTGCCAAGATGACAATCTGTTTTCAAGAAGTGTGTAATTAGGAGACCAACACATTTTAACATCAATAGAACAGCACTTGGCTCTTCAGAGGAAGGAAACGGAAAGAATTAAACACTTAGAGCATGACCACAGCATCGTTTTTGAATAAATGGGAAGAATAAGTCAATTAAAAGGAGCTATTTCAGTTCATAAAAGATGGGGTAAACACTGGGTTAGCTGCAGAAGAATAATCAGAATCACATTTTGTAGAGCTGTAAATTTGTCAAGGGACTGCAGAGAAGACAAAGACCTAGAAATTATCTCAAAGACTATTCAAGAATAATTAAACTTTCATGGTTTGCGAAATAATTGAATTATCCATAGAAATGCAGTCTTTATAGCGGGATTTTTACCACAACAGCGTTCATTACAAACACATGGAGGCATGCTCAGGCATGCTCATTCTCTTCAAAATATGTTCACGTCCCTGCTCTCTCTTCACAACTTATATAGATAAATGATGCGCTTCTGCACATTTTACCTACTTTAGGACAAATATATCAAGAACTCTTGTATGTTTGATCATTTTAAGAAGAGTGCTTGAAGAAAGTGTGCTGAATTTAATTTTCCTGATATGGAAAGTTATATTCTTATTAATTTATGAACCTGCCACTAAAGCTTGTTGGAAAAAAATAGTGGACTGAAATGTAGTGAAAAATGTAGCAGCTGTATGAAGTTTTAACGTAGTAAATCGAACATGTATTTGACAATATATTTTAAACGGTTTTGTTGCTGTTGTTTAATTAACTTTGCACTTTTCCTTTCGAGAACCAATGCTGTTATACGCAAAAATCCCTTTTACAGTGACAAAGGGAAACATAAAAAGCCAGCAGAGCATAGAGAGGATGACAAATTATATTCAATATTCAAATTCCTATCAATGTGTCTGTGTATGTGCTCGGCGGTCGCAGCGTTACCGATTGCTGCTTGAAGTACTGTAGATTGCTGGCTTTGACATTTTCCCATTGTGCATGGTGGTGCAGCAGGCAATAATTAAATATCAGGTGCATAAGCTGCTCTTTAATTTGACATGTGTGCTTGAGGCAATAAACACATGTGGTGCAGTGGGGGCTGCATAATTGCAGAGGAATAAAATATCATATCAAGAGTGAGAGGATCATTGTATCAGGTACCCGATGACAGCTCGTTTGATCATTATGCCAAGGCTAAAGAGGTTGGCTAATTAGTTGTCATTAAAACTCACCCTCTAATCAGGGCTCGCTCTTGGATAAAAAATGTCCCTATCACACGATAAGTGAACAATGCCCTTAACCCTTTCAGCCCAACCTCAGTGATTACAGCTATCAGCTATGGGAATAATGAAACATGGGAAGATAGATATGACTCCGTTTTGTATTTTTGCAAAAGTTAAGATAAAATGAGCCAGTGTTGCTATGTGATGGTTGGATACAAGTCCCTTTAAATGGAATATCCCACGCTAACATTCACTATTATTTTGGCCCGTGTGAGCTGTGATATTAAAAGTCTTACAATCATCAGGCCAGTGGTAACATGCAAGCCAATGCACTGAACAGAAGAAGGGAGCAAATCAGTGAACAGAGATAAAGAAGCCAGGTCTCAATGCACAGCAGCATAGGTGCATTATATCAGTTTAAGTGGGAATGACTTCTTCAGACAACACCCTGGTGAAAGGACCCTTGACGTCTCAGGAAACCATGGGTGCCTCTTGCCATGACTTTCAAATATGGCAGAAAGTGCTCTAGTGAGAGACCCATGCATTATTAGCTGACAGCCCCATATAAATAATAAGGTACATAATGCCAAGTGTGAGTGCATGTGTCTCCGCAAGGACGCTCAACAGGTGCACCTCTCATTGCTGCATTTCCATTTTGTTCAACAAAGAGTCTTCCTGCGCGAACAACTTCTGTCTGAAAGCTTTGCCTGATCATTCTTTTATGTGCCACTTCCCAGAATGCACAGCATTCACAGGACCTCATGATAATAGGCTCGTCGGGACACAGAGAAAGGAGCGAGACGCTTGTCAGAGTGGATACATCCGTGCCTTACCCGAGGGAGATGGTTCAGTGCACGACACATCAGCTACAGGACACTGAGAGACCCTCCCACCCCTCCTCTTCCCCTCCCCGCTGCCTCCTCACAGACTAATGGTTGTCAAGTCGGTGAGGGCCTGCGCTCTTGTCTGGCCCAGGCCTGTTGTCATGTGAAATCCATTAGAGGTCGCAAGCACACAGGATGGGTGGTCGATTGATAAGGCAGGGGGAGAAGTGAGGCAGAAGCAGGGGAAGAAAAGAAGCTTTTTATCTCCCGACTGTACTGTACTCCCCATAAGGACTTGTTAAAGCAAACTGAAGTAGAGTGGAAAATTGATGGAGATGTCTTATATTATGATTGTACTTCTGAGGCATGGGTTGTAAGTTTTTATTCTGAAATGGCAAGAAAATTGAAAATAGTCTCCAGTGTAATCCAAAACATGTCAAATGGAAGCTGTCTCACTGCCCACAAAGATGTATAGCACATTCTCAAAAATGGCAATAGACTGATATTCACTTTGCTTTTGAAGAACATTACAGTGCTCGCCAATTGCTACCTAAACACGTCTATTGTATATTTGATCTGTTTATCATTGAATGTACTTATTCTCCCTTTACTGTCATTTTTCTTTACAGGTTTTATAGTTCTCATATTTTCAAAACTTCTTACAGATCTTATTTTTTTAAATACTTGACACTGCTGCAAACTATGAAAGACTTGTTAGTCTCAGTGACAGCACACTGAGTCACACTTTGGGTCTCCTAATTAGATTAATTTACAAGTAATTTACCGGGGAGCTACGAGAACCAGTCCATATGCTATTCACTTACAGCGTTTCTTTTTTCTCTCTCTTCATTTATTAAAATTTTGCATGAGAGACAGAGAGAGCGGCTCATCTTCCTTACAAATCAGTCAAAACAGCAGCATGTTTTTGGGTCCAAGCACATTAAGTGTATATTTTTTTTAAGTGTCGAACATGATATTAATAATGTATTTTGCATTCTCTTTTTTATGCTTATTTCACATCATATATGAATAATGATTAGCATCTTGTGCTGTGAGGCAGGACAGTTTCCCATATTTTGAAATGGCGAGAACAAATATTTTTTTAAACCAAAGCATACTGCTTATTCCTCCATTAAAAATTTATATTTAGCACATCTACTTTTCAGCTCTTGTGGTGCAGTTTATTTATTTATTTTTTAATACATTTTTTTCATTAGGAGCGTGTTTGGTAATCATATTTGGTGATGGCAACAATGGTGTTCCAGTTAAGGTCGTAGCAGAGATGCTTTCAAGAGTGAGATGATATTCGCTTCTTCCTGTTAAGATGTTGTTACCTTTTAAATATGATCAGTAGCCTTCAGATTTTTGAACGGATTTTTTGTTGTTTTGTGTTTTTTTACAAACACATTGACACCTATCTTGTCAATGCATTTGTATTGTTTTTTCTTTATATGCAACTATTCAGCTTCATCTAACGCCAAATATATCTATATATGTATAGATATATATATATATATATGTCTATATTTGCCCATTTGCTAAGCTACAACCAAAACATTAGACTACCAGTTGCTGAATTATGAAGGTGATACTTGCTATCAGTGAGTAGTTTCTGTCGCTTGCCTTATCAATTCCTTTTAAGTTTAGTAACGTTATCCTCGGATGTCTTATCGTGTAAATTTCAGGTTACATACATTATTTGTTGTGGACATGAACAATCTTTACATTGCGTGTTTGTCTGAATATACATCTTTTCATCATTGAAAATGTTTTTATTAGCATTTTTCCAAGCAGGTAACCAACAAATATTGACTTATATTGATTGACTTAAACATTAATTGGTGGTTATTTTTGAATTTTTGATTGTAAAGTGATCCTTTTGTTTACATGAGTGGTCTTGTATTATGACATTTGTATGGATCTATCTCATTTGTATGCTAGGTGCATACAGTCAAATAAATACAGGGTTAAAATAAGTAATTTTGTTAGTCAAAGTCTGTGTTTGCTTACATATAGTGCTAAATGTTGTTTATTGATTCCAGGTTTGCTAACATATGGGACCGAATATACAGTAGGTGTTTGTTGACGTCTGTGTTTGCTTACACATGCAACTGAATATAGCTGTTTCAGAATATTGTCTGAAACCGGTGCTCTCCTGGGGTCTTTTGAAGGATGCTACTGAGCTACCTATGATAATTAGAGAGCTATGACCTTCTCATTAGTGCCAGGAGGCTGCTCTTTCTCTCTAGCCCTCCTTTCTACCACCACGCAGGCCTGCCACAGGACAACTAGTATATCAAAGGAAAAATATTTATTAAAGCTAAAATTACAAAATACACAGCACTGCCTTTGAAATACGGCCCCTCATATATGCAGAGTCAAATGAATTGCTGTGCTTAGCCTACCTAAAACCCTTCCCATCCTGCTCACTTGTAGCTTAAATTTTTTATTACAAATTTCCAGGGCTTCAAAGTACCATCTCAGAGCTAATCCCTTTCTTTTCCTCCGACAAAGACAAAGACCTGTTTTGGGCTTGCTATACTACTTGCTTTATAGCTAAATGTCAGAACTGCTGAATTAAATAGTCATCTGGTAAGACTGGCAGAAGATAATAAGGGGTGAATGTAGCAGAAAGGGTCTAAAAGCTATTTAATTAATCTTCCAACTTAATTAGTTTGTCTTTTTTGTGTACTGTACTATATAAGTCATTAGCATCTCAGTGTTCACAGAAAAACCATTTAACACTTTAAACTTTTAGTAGGTTTTGTAACTCTCATGGCTGAATAATAGCCTTGAGGTGTGTGTGTGTGTGTGTGTGTGTGTGTGTGTGTGTGTGTGTGTGTTTTTGCATGTTTGTATGTGTGTATTATTAATTTATTTTTTCAAGCAGATGAAATTGGAACAGGGAATGGAGACAAAATGGTAAACAATGATAAAAATTGCACCTCTGTTTCTTGTGAAGGCTCAGTTGAAGAAGACGGGATGAATTGTGGACAGTTAATACTTCAGTGTTAAAAGTGCTGTAATTGTTAAATGTGCTGCAAGTATGTCGTAACTGCAAAACCTTTCTGTAACACTATGCCTTAACATATGCTACAACCTGACGTGCACCTCCCTAAAAACATAACTAAAGATATAAATGCTGGCAGCACCACTGGTTATGCTTCATGTACTACATAGATTCACCATAAAAATACCATATAGGGATGTCAATAGACCATGCACTATCAATACCTTTCAATACCAGAAATCACAAAATGCAATGGTACTTATTGGATTTAGTGCAACTCTTCTGGAACTGGTGTGGGCAGGATATATTTATGTTTAATTATATATCAAGTATCAAGAATTCCACTGGTATTACCTACTAAATTTCTATTATGGTCACATCTGTGTCTGAGAGCTATTCTTATGAAAAGATTAATGCATTAGCCTGAAGTCTTAAGAAATGTGCTGAACTTATTATCAAAAGAGCAAGTTAAAGTGTTCTCTCTTTTATCTTAAAGCTACACCCCTTGTCACTGAACAGATATCTTAGGCATTTTGGGTTGTTGCTACTGGATTAAGCCAAAAGCAGAAATCTATTATCGCGTACACATATTAAAGCACTGGGTATTGCACACAGCCCTGTTATTACAGGTCAGAACTAACCAAATGATCAGCAATTATTTTTGGAAGTTAAAAAAAGAAGAATGTTAGAAATGAGTATATCAGAGGGACAGCTCAGGTTGAGCACCAGAAGCAAGGTTGTGCAGAGGAGTGATAGTAGCCAGCTGAGACTACAGGACTAGGATGACCAACCTGTGCACTAACTGGATTGACTACAAGAAGGCCTATGACTCAATTTTTATTTATTTATTAACCTTTATTTAACCAGGAAGATCCCATTGAGATTAAAAACCTCTTTTTCAAGGGAGACCTGGCCAAGATAGGCAGCAGCAGATGTCTCACAGTTACAGAAATTACTCAAACACAGGCAGCAACAACACACATGCAACAATAAGTGAAAGAATACAAATAAAATAAAAAATAAAATTCAATAAAATTCAAATAAAATAAAAAAGTCAGTTAAAATGATAATCAATCTAATTGAAACAGTTGCATGTTATGGACTTGGCCTCAAGGATTCGTAGTTTAGATTTAAAATCACTTAATGAAATGAATTCAGTCATTTTCCAGGCCAAGGGTGCTAAATGGACAAAAGCTCTTTTACCAAGTTCAGTTCGGGCAAATGGAACAGAAAGCAACAAGTAACCATGCGGACGAAGAGAATACCGACCAGCATGTTTCATTACAAGCAGGGAACATACTGTATATAAGAAGGCAGCAACCCAAGTATCGCCTTATATATAAAACTGTATAAATGACAGTTCCTCCGACTTACCAAAGCAGGCCCCAAACCTGGATCCTGGAATGCCTAGAACTATACAAGATCAACAGGGCCCTAAGAGCCTTCATCAGGAACTCAATAGGGGCATGGCATACAACACTGGAGGCCAACTTCAAGCCCATAGCCCAAGTCAGCATCAAGCCCAGGATCTACCAAGGAGATGGTCTGTCTCTGACTCTTGAACGGCCAAGTTGAACAGCCACAAGGAGCAGTACCCTCCATGGAGAAGGAGACTAGAGGCTAAGATCAAGGTAGCACGGAGGGAGGTTAGCCAACTATTGGAGCTCCAGAAAGGTGAGATAAAGAAGGTGCCTAAGAAGTAGAACAAGTTGTCCATACCTGAGGCCTTGGAAACTGCCATGCAAAGACTTACAGTCTTGGCCAGCTGCTTGAAGAGGTAGACCAGAGAGATAAAAGGCAGGAGAATAAAGCAGCTGTTCTCCATGGAACCAGCCAAGGTAAACAAACAGAAGAAGACAGCTGTAGTGATAGATGTAGCGGTTCTGAATGACAGCAATCAGGAAGAAGGAACACAAGAAACTTAAATACCAAGGGCTCAGAGAAGAGCTCGAGAAGATGTGGTGGGTGAAGTAAACAGTGGTCCCAGTGCTCATGGGAGCACTAGGTGTGGTGACTCCCAAGCTAGGCGAGTGGCTCCAGTAGATCCCAGGAACAACATTGAAGAGCTCTGTCCAGAAGAGCACAATCCTATGAACAGCTAAGATACTGCGCAGGACCCTCAAGCTCCCAGGCCTCTGGTAGAGGACCCGAGCTTGAAGGATAGATTGCCTGCAAGGGCGAGAGGGGAATTTCTTTATATATACAGTGGCTTGCAAAAGTATTCGGCCCCCTTGAACTTTGTTTTGGTCTTTCACGTGGAATTCCAATAAAATTGATTCATGTTTGTGGCTATAATGTGACAAAATGTGGGAAAGTTCAAGGGGGCCGAATACTTTTGCAAGCCACTGTATATAATATGTATATATATGGACAGGAGGGGAAAAGGAAGACCTCAGAGAGGACATGCAGAGGGTTGGTGTGACAGAAAAGAATGCTAAGGTTAGTTAAGATGGGCAGATGATCCTCTATGGGGACCCCTAAAGGGAGTAGCCAAAAGGAGAAGAAGTAGTAGTAAAAGGTGGTCTATTTCATCTTTGATCCATAACTTTGGATTTAAGTGTTTTAGCAGTATGAGTTTGTAAGTGGGTCTATGTATGCATTATAAGAATGGGCATGCGAGTGCATGAGTATCTATGCATAAGGTTGTGTTTATGGCAAAAGCACAAAAATAATCACATCACTACGCCATGAAATATGGAAACAATGTCACTTGGTAGCTTCTGCAGTTATTTTGGACTAAGCTAGACCAACCAACTATCTAAATGGATAAGTATATTTTGAATGAAAAAAAAATATTGCATTTATTGAATCATGTGAATTCTGGGGAAGAGAAAAACAGCTTTTTTTCCACTTGTAAAGTTTTTTGGGGAACTCATCTATTCCATCCCCGAATGCATGACGTTTTGAAATATGAGAAAGCCAAACACTGCGCTTCCTCCACACTTCACTGTGTTTATGTTATGCTAACATAGCTGTGTCACTCTCGATCACATAGCACATCATTATATACCAGCAAGTCCAACTTTGGCAACCCTAAAAAAGTCATTTTTTAAGGATTTAGTTTAGTTTAGTTTTCTGTCTTCATTTATGTTGGAAGTGATAGCAGAGCTGTACGTTTTAATCTCTCAGTCAGAACATGGTATATCATGTTTAGGTAGAAACTAGTGAGCTAACTTCCTGCTAACTTCTAACTCTGTTAAATTTAATAAATTCTGTTTTCATGGATGCCTGGATATTAAACTTAATTGTTACACCTGGTAAAGCAGCAATACTAATCATTTTATTAAAGATGAAAGAATTTAGACAGTTTTTAACTCCCAGTGATGCCGCAGTGTTCGTTTGACTTTGGGACCTGAAACCGACTGAGTTTTGGACCCAGATTGCTCCGCGAGGCTCCTGACTACGGTAGCTCCAACAGTCCATCAAGCGGTGCAGCTTCATGGCTTACCAAAGTCATACTAAAACATTTTCTGACAGATTTTTGAGCACCGTGTACCACGTAAAATCGGTTCGAGGTCAGTAAGCATAACCACAATTCAGACCTAAAGCTTACCGGATTATAAGGCGCACTGTCAATTTTTGAGAAAATTAAAGGATTTTAAGTGTGCCTTATAGAGCTGAAAATATGGTATACAGAAGAAAAGAATATATCGCGATATATGTCGTTACCGCACATGCTTCAAATTATACCGCGATACGGATTTTAGGCCATTTCGCCTACTCACATCTATGGGCAATTTAGAGTTTCCAGTTAACCTAACCCACTAACTGCATGTCTTTGGACTGTGAGAGGAATTGGAATGGAATGGAGAGAACCCTCACAAACACAGAGAGAACATGTGTGGTTAGCACAAGGGAACAGTGCTAACCACCGCGCTGCCCCTTTTTGCAGTTCTACAAATCGAATTGCGAAAAAGTTGGAACACTGACAAAAGTGATAATGCCATATTATATTTACAATCGATCCCAGAAAACATGTAAAATGTTTAAAATGAGAAAATCTACCGTTTTAAGAAAGATATTAGCTGATTTTGAATTTGATGACAGAAACACATCTCAGGGCCATGTTTACCACTGTATATCTTTTCCTCTTCATTTAACAACAGTTCATAAGCATGTAGGAAGTGACCAAGGGAGAAATCTTGTCCCATTCTTCTTATGGGAAGATTCAGTTTCAGTTGGTACAAGGATTGCAGGCAGTTTAGCACCCAGACTGCTCTATGTGGTCTAACATTGTTTTGCTGAGACATGCAAGACCTTCCCTTAAAAAAACGTTGTCTAGATAGGAGCATGTATTGCTCTAAAACCTTTATATGCCTTTCAGAACTGTTGGTGCGCTAACAAAAAGGCAAATGGTCCCTCTCCTCTTCAGTCTGGTATGTAGTGCCTCTGTCCACTTTAAATGAGCTGTAGCATAGAGATGACAGTGGTGCTTGTAGACAGAGATGGGCAGTAACGCGTTACTTGTAACGTGTTACTGTAATCCGATTACTTTTTTCAAGTAACTAGTAAAGTAAGGGATTACTATTGCAAAAACGGTAATTAGATTACCGTTACTTTCCCGTAGGAACGCTGCGTTACTGCGTTACTAAAACCGTGATTTTTTTGCGAGAATGTCTCATGACAGTGACGTAAGCGAGTGCGACGTTTGTGACAACAGCTGTGTGCAGATCAACAATGGATCATATATCGAGTGCGGGAGAGAGTATGAGCGTGCAGCGTTTAAAGCGTGGAAGTACTGACCTTACTTTGAGTTTGATTCCATAAAAAGTGACAAAAACATTAGCGTCCATTAGCATTGTGCGTGGGAAGAAAACATCTTTTTACAGCGAAAAAAAACCCTAAACTTCCAAGCAAGCTCCGAGTGCGCAACGACGTAATGGGAAACTCACAGAGAAACTGCCGTATCCTTCCACTGACTGCTGCGGCACACCTGCACCAGGGTAAACCTCCGCCTACCCAACTCCGGCTGTACAGGTGAAAATAGAGCAACAGGACCGCTAGTCTTTGATTTTATTTATTTTCTGCTGTGTTTTACTTGCATCTATTTGAAAGAGTGAGTGTAAACACACAAAAAAAAAAAAAATTTTATGTGCTGGAATGTGCAGAAAATAGGTTTAAATATTAAACAAATTTCTTCCAGTCAGAGAATGTTGCATATAATTAAATTTTTGCTTGATGCATAAAGTTAAAAGATTAAAATTAATAAAACTATAAAAGTTTTAAAAAGAGACTTTTCCATTTGATTACATTTTGTATGATGGATTATGCAGAAAAAGTAGAATTGGGCTGAAAGATCTATCACTTTATCACCTACTCAGGTTGTAAATCGTGTTTTTAAAAAGTAACTAAGTAACTAAGTAATTAATTACTTTTGAAAATAAGTAATCAGTAAAGTAACGGGATTACTTTTTGGGGGAAGTAATCAGTAATTAGTTACTGATTACTTTTTTCAAGTAACTTGACCAACACTGCTTGTAGATCATGTTCAGATGTTGCTTTTTCTTTGCATGATTTGTGGATGGCACGTGTTTACACACGGTGATTTCAATGACAGAATCACACAAATTTTTAATGGACTGCTACCTGAGGGGCTAAAGATCATGGATATCCAGTAATTATTTTTGGCCTTGTCCTTTGAACACAAAGATTTCTGTAGATTCTAAAAATTTATTGATGATTTTATGTACTGATATATTGAAAGCCTTCACAATTTTACATTGAGGAACACTGGAACACTGAAATTCTACAGTTTATAAGGTTAGGCTTCCATTTCTTTTTTAATTCCTAGTCAGTTAGCACCGCTTACTTTTCCAGCCTTTTGTTAAACTGCTTCTGCTTTGTTGAGGTGTGTTACTGCTATTAAATTCAAAATGAACTGATATATTTTGTGAAATAGTAAAAATGTCTCAGTTTAAACATGTTCTATGTTCTGTTCTGTCAGTTCGTGACATTGTATTCTGTTTTTATTTTCATTTTATTTATTTATCTTTTGGAATCAGAGTTTTTCTTTAAGATACTGCAAATTCAAGCACTTTACCACCATTCATCCCAACACATTTATCACACTGTAAGACAAAATGACATCTTTTTTACCTATAAGAAATATAAACTGTAAGTAGAATAACTGGTACTAATTGGCTCTTTCTTTTTTTTCATTGCTCAGATGTGTGCATTTAAATACTGATGACCCACAGTGTCCACATTGTGTCATTAACTGGAGCTCTGTGAATAAGTGAGACTGTAAATGTGTAATTATTCTGTGATAAACGACCATTTTCCTTCTTAGTTCATAATTTTTATTGTGGCTTCATATGTTGATTGGAATTGACATGAGGTTAAAACCATTTATTGAAACTAATCAGGTCAGATTGTCATTATGCATAAGATTGGATTTTTTTTAGTTGTTTTGGACACTGTGTCTAAGCGTGTAATCTTCATCCTCGGGTCCTGTGAACCTCTGCTGGGATGACAGACACATGCCAGAGCTGACACCCAGCACACTGCATTGAGAATGAGACCTCATTGTAGCGGTGCCACCCAAACCAAATCATTAGGCTCCTTGGCACCTGCATTTTCCTCCTACGTAAAGAGCTGTATAAATTAATCACACACACCCTTATGCACTTTGATGCAATTTATAATGCACATTAATGAGGGCTGACAGCTGTAACTAAAAGGCAGAATGATCACTTACAATTCAAATAAAAATCACAGTGCAATAACAAAAGTCATTTGCATGACTTTTTTCCTGTCATGCTCTATTTTCATCTTTATCCAGCTTTGATTCCTGCTGTTTTATCAAGGCCGAATGCATGTGAAAAGACTAAATGATCTGCAAATTGATGCAACACTTTGGCTGTGTCTCACTCCAGAGTATGAGCCCTAATTGTACATTGTGTGAAGGTATGGCACTGGATGATAAAAAGGCTTTTCTCCACACCTCATTTCAATCTCAATGTCTTATCAGTTGCCTTTGTTAACTTGCTGCTTGTTGATGGCCATTCATAAGTTATATAGTTAGCACTTCATTACTAATTACATTTCTTTTGCATATGTTTCTACACAGGGGCAACTTTGCTTTTGTTGTGCTATATTGCACATGCAAAATAAAAGTGGAAATAAATTTACAACCAAACATTGTGCTCACACGAAAACATCACGAGGAAAGCATTTGAGCTGACCTTCAGAGGTGCTAATTAAATTTTGGGCATGTGGTGATGGTATAACTGATTTCATTCTTCATTATGGCCTGTAATGACATTTCTCAGCTGTCACAAGTATTGCAGGCGCCTCGCTTTGGGATGAATTAACTATTATACCATTATAGAGACAGCATAACCATAAAGAGAGAGAGACCGTGTGGAGGAAAGAGTTAAGAATTCAGGCGCCGGAGTAAAATGTTTACTCCCAAAGCACATTTGGCAAAGCTTTCTAGAAATTGATACAATGTGCTTTTTGCCATTCGGCTGCTTATAACAAGAAGACATATATGTCTTCCCCGACTGCAAAGCAAACCCATATGTCTCTTCCCCCAGTAAAAGGTTTTAACAGGATCCTAAAGATTTAATTAAGATGTCAGTATGCGTAGGTCAGCTGCAGTGCAGAATCTGGAGTGGAAGATATACCACCAACAGTACAAAGAGCCCAGCTGGGTCTGTGAGGACATGCAGAGAAGAGAGATCTCCCCGGCTCAGATTTACATGCAGAGCTTTGTTGTAAAAGCAATGACATTTTAAATACTCGTTCATTTGCTAGAAGTATAGCAAAGCTTCCATCGGTTTTGGACTGGAGGAAAAGAGAAAAAGCTAGAGTCATCACACATCAGCTGGTTTTTAGTGTCAACAGCTGTACTGTCTCATACAGTATCAAATAAGTAAGTATCAAGTCAGCAGTGTGTGCTGTACTAGTGAAGTTAGAGTGAAGAAGAATAACTGCCCAATACAATAGTGCAAAAACAGATTAACAGATTACTATTTTTATATAGCTTATAATATGTACTAACATAGTACATAATGAGCACTACTATATGTAAACAATTTAACATTTAATCATCAACTAGCTAGAGTGCAGCACACTCTAATTTTACACGATAAATATAAATATTAGATCAAATGCTTTCCTTTGATTTAGTATAAGATTGATAATACTGTAGGTGGTCTACACCAAAAAGTAAAAGTATTTTCTGACCCTAAAATACCTATTAAATGAAATTAAAATAAACCTAAAAATATATAGATTTAACAACAGAAATTGCTTGTTTTCTCATGTTGTCACTTCTGAGAGCCTTTGTACAACAGATAAGATCTGAAGAGCCCCTCATCTACTGAAAGAGTGGAGGATAAGTAGATGGGATGTAGGCTGAGAAAAGAGAAGGCTGACTGACAAAGTTAAATGTTTCATTCCCTGGGGGTCGGATGTAGTCTTGTTATTTCTATTTCCCGCCACCTCTGTATCCATCTGACTGTTGGTCTCACTCTTTTTTGATTACACAGACGATCTGATCCCACAATGTGCAGTGAAAAGTGGTCTGCCTGAGTTCTGTCAGACAGGCAGGATTTCAGTAAAAAGGACTCATCCATTAGATCTCGTGGTAGTGAAGAAAAAAGAAAAGCAAACATCGCAATTGAAACACCCTGATTTAGCTGAAAATTGCACAGCTGGTAAAGGACATTCTTGCAAATTAAAGTTTTTCTTTCTCTGTTTTGAAAAAGGAAATAACATCTTCTGGCTTTGAACATCAGACGATGCAAGTAACCTAGTATGCAGTTATCAGCTATTTCTCCTAAACAATTGAAGTACATAGTTTTCTTGTCACTGTGTGTATTTTTGCATGTGCTTTGTGGTTATTATGAGCTTGGTTGCTTTCAGGTTTCTATGAAACAATAACTGCATCTTGACAGAGCACAGAAAAAAGACATAAACCATCCAAACAAAAAGAGCTTTAGATGTCCTTCAAGAATCCTGGAGAGCTATACCTGAAGACTACAATAATGCTTTCATAAGAGAATTCAGGGTGTGTTGAAGAAATAAGGTGGTCATAACAAGTTTGTCTTGACTTTCAAGTTTATTAGAATTGTTTAAACTCAGTTTTTTCCTTTTATACTTTGTTTCCATGTTGTTTGGGCATTTTTTTTAAATATATTGCTGTGCCCATTTCTCATTTTCACAGCATAATTTAAAGATATGAGGGGTGGCTCTTGGATATTGATGGATATCTAAAAGTAGTGACTTAAATATGAGATCTACTGGAATTTGGGGGGAGTTTCTTGGTCATGGGGACAGCTTGTCCTTTTTAATACTACTCCACTAGAGGCCAATGAAGTGAACCACCAGTGTCTTTGTTAAATATTCATCTCCTGTCAATAATTAAATGCTCATTATTTGAACCTGAAGAGTGCTGTGATTCTAAATTTAATGTGCTTCTAATGCATGGGGCGATAAGGCATGCCTGGTAGCTATGCTGCATGATGAAAGGTATGCATGTACAGTCATACCCATTCTTTTTCGGCTGAACAGGTAAAAAGAATCCATGTTTCAAATGAAAAATTTACATTCGTTGTCCAGATTTTTTGAAGAACATCTAAGGTTTTGTATTCTGTGACTGTACAAGATTTTGAACAAATGTCAGAGAAAAGAAGCTTGTTATCTCAGACCTTTTAAATTGAATCCTTTCTGAAGGCAAAAAGACTTTTCAGGAGATCTGTTCCTAGAACTGCCACAGCACAATCAACCACCCACACAAGAAATAATGACACATGAGCCAATTTAGGTGATAAGAAACAGGCAGAGCATAAATACACAAATACACAATAAATATGCAAACAGCGAGATCTGTTACCCAAGGGCAAGGGGCTCACATGATAATACAAGTATTGTCCTGCAGCTATGTAGCGCACTCACAACCAGTAGTGGTATCAATTAACTCTAGCAGGAAACCAGTGCATTTTCAGTCTTTTTGCCTCTTTCCTAAAACTTTAAAGGATTTTTAAATACATAATAACTTCCTTCTTTGATGTGAGGCATTTCTCATTGTTTGTTGTTATTATGATCTGCACTGTGAACAACTGAGAATTACCATAGCTGTTTTTACAAATCTCTCCGAGTGTGTGTGTGCGTGTGCATGCACGTTTCTTTGCATATGGCTCAAGGACCTGTCTGTGGTGTAAACAGAAGGAGGGTAAACACACAGGCAGCTTGTAGTCTCCATTGTTATTATCCTGTTTGTATAATTAGCCTTATAAATTGCTCACATCAAAGGCACTGTCCCTTGAAATACTGCTGGGCTTCTTTTCAAGTAAAAGAGAATAGAGTGGGGAGGGGCAGCTCTGGTCCCTCAACTGAGACATGTTTAAGGCATAACGGGAAACGTAACCTAGTGCAGCGATGTCCGGTGGCACTTTTAAAAAAAAATTCTGTTTTTCTAATCATGGTATTTCTGGATCTATTAAACAGTGGAAATATGAAAGCTCCTCCTTCTTTTGATCGACCTCTCCTAGCAACAACCAGCTACCATCAGCAACCAGTTGCCAACCAGTCAGCCAACCGGATGTTGCAAGTGATTTCACTGACTTTTCTAGGCCTGTGTGGCTAGGGTCTAATGTAGAATCACTCTAAAATAGGTGGCCCACTGTGAGCAGAGGCATTATTGTGTGGAGAGTTACAAATGAAGGTCATCCCAGACTAGAGTCTAGTTATGTCCCGCCAACACAAGAGTGGAAAATATTTGGTGGCCCCCCACTGATTTTGTTTTGATTGAAGATGCATTCTCCTCAATTGTGACACCATTTTTGTTTGTGTTTTAAAAACTCAGTTGGATGTAGGGGGGACTGTCTTTTCCTCATCACTGTGTGAGAGGATAAAGCATTGAACTCTGTCTCTGATGTTATTAAGATGCTATTATTAAGCTTCAACTGTTTGGATCAAGCTTAGTAATGCCTGTAACCTGTATTCATCTCAGCAACTGTACTGTGCACAAATGATCACTTCACGAGTTGACCATACTTTGTTACATTTTTTTTCAGAATCCCGTCATCACAGACAGGAAGGAACATTTTTCCTGTTCCCTTCTCCGCCGTGTCCACACAGTGGCAAAATAGTTAATATTGCTAAGCCTCCAGTTTAATTGCTCTCTCAGTAAAAAAGAAGAAGAAGTTTTACAGTATATTTAACGTGCCAGAGAGTACAGTATGTGCTGATTCTGCTGCACTCTGAGACGCTGGCGTGAACAATGATGGCTTGGCAGCTGGAAGTGATGAGAGACAGAAAGTGTCAGAGGGGGTTTGTGCAAATTTGATTGACAGTACCAAAGCTGCCTCTGCCATCAATTTAATGGGAATTATTATTTAATGCTTATTACTTAAAAGCATATGCAAAATTAAGATTAAGGCACAAAAACACATTTTATATGGTATTTAAAGAATAATATGCATAATATATTGCTTGTTAATATTTATGGCAAAGAAGTTCAAGCATTTCTTGTGTTGAACTAGCCCTGCTGAAAGCGTTGACTCTCATGATTTCAATTAATAACTAACAAAGTAAGAAAAGGAGGAAGAAGCACAAAACTGGAAGCTTTTTACACAGAGGAGAAAAAACTGCCAAGGGGAATTTATCTCAGATTCAGATTCACTTAAGTGTAAGAATAAGAGGCTGGCCTCCTTCAGGGTAAGATTTAAAAAAGGAAAAAAAAAAAAAAGCACTCCGGAAGAAATATTCATTGCAGATTTCAAAAGAGACATTATCTGTTGAACAAACGTTAAATTATAATCTATTAGAACCTCCCCTACTTAAAAAGATCTTAGTTATTTGTAGTAGTAGCTTTGAGAAGTTTTAAGTGCAAGGTTAAAAACGTAGGGTCTAGTGGCACAATGACTGCAACACATGCAGGTGCACAATCTGAATATAGAACATTTGGCCCTCACAAGACTGGTGTGTTAGATAAAAGAGGCATAAAATAAGATGAAAGGAAGTGAGCTTTCCTTTTAAATATTTTGGAAAATGTGCATTCAGTGCATAAAGAGAGAGGATATCTTCTCCTTAACATGGGTAAAAAGCATTTGACCACTTACAATGAGTCATGATTGTTTTCTTTATCAATTATTTAATTACAAAAGTAGTAGTACTAATAGGAGCAATGGTGCCCAAGATTAGCATCCAGTTGTAGTTTTAGTGACAGTTATGGGGCAAATACAGAAAATCAGTTTAGTCAAATATAAACATCTAGTTTTAGCCAGGTCAGCGGGTCTTAAATGTGTCTATGGTCCCTGAAGTGCACATTCAGGACTTGGCACATTCTAAAAAAAATAAGCATGAGACAATAAAATCATCCCACCTAGTAGCTTGTAAATATTTTGTTGTTTCATTATATCTTTGTTCTATTATTGCAGAGATAAATATCCAACTATAAAGTGTGATTGACACTTAGATAAGGATTTGATGGCCTGTCATCACTCAGACTGAAACCCTGTGTTAATATAATTAAATTATAAATGGGAGCATGAATATTATATCGAGATGGGAGAGCTGTCAGGGAATTCAGCATTGCTTTCCAACATTAACAATTCGACCATTTTAGTCATCTCTGTCGGTGAAACACACTACTAAAACACAATACAAGAGAGTTCTAGCTTAATTCACTGATGTGAATGTGAATTGATCCCCGAGTCCTAATGTAGTCTCATTTACAGGATGGAGGTCACTGTGATTGCAACAGGGACCAAAGAGAAAACCAGTTTAGAAGAGGACAAGGACTGAGGTTATAAAATCTGCTTAGCTTATTTTCTGGCAACCCCCTGAGGGAGAGAGACCATGAACTGACAGCCTCTATGTAATTCCTGACAGAGGAAAACTTTGTATACAGACAGTCTCAGCAACATGTTATTAAAAAGATGAGCATGGCTGTGGAAAATAAATAAATAAAGAAAAAAATACTGATTAAATTTTAAGCAGCCGGCGGGCCGATAGTTTGCCCGAGGCATATTTGTCAGTTTCAAAGGGTGTTTTTATTAATTTTGTATTTTGCATTTTGTTAGTGGAAAGAGCTTACTCCACCGGGAGCGCCACAAGCTATAGCCAGCAGAGCCTATAGCAGGGAGAAAGGAGACGCAGAGCATGCCAAGCAGATCCTGCACACTTAAAGAAAGAAATCAGCTCTAGATCACCAGCATAACACACAGACCCCCTACCCTACACTCAAAACACACCCAAAAACACGCAGACATAGAAGTAGTAATAAAATGAGCTAAGTACACGCATACAAATCTTTACCTAAAATTTACTTTTTATTTACATAACAAGTTTATTTTGCCAGTTAGCTGCTGGCATCGGAGTCAGATTGTTTCCTCTACATCTTCTTGTCCTTGTTCACCTCCTTTGAACTTTGAGCAATGTACTGCAAATTGCAGTGCTGCCCCTTAAGTCCCTAGCCATTCACATAACTCATCAACTCACAAGGATGCTGACTTTTTGCCTGGGAACACAGGTTGTGGTCTTTTCAATGCTGAGTTAGCGTTACCACCCATAACCTTTCAGGTATTCTAGGGAGAAATTTGATTTAAGTCTTTAACCTATTGTCAGCACAGATTGTCTTCTTGCTTTCTTAATTGTAGGCAATAAGAAAAATGTGTGAGAATACTTTGTTCAGTGTTCCTCATATTCCCTTCAAATCAATTAAATTGAATTCACTTTTATTTATATAGCACATATACACATTGTCTTCAAATCAGAAGACATTTCTGCTTTAATATAATAGATACAGTTAACTATAATGGCAGTACATCCATGCCAGTTTTCACACAAGTAGAACACTTATGAATGTTAAATATTTTGCCAAACTTTCAGACATGAGTACACTCTGAACAGACAGATTTTCTGCCTTCTATCAGCTCAGTCTAAGCCCAGTGCTCAGATGCACTCAACTAAAATTAACATTCACAACCAACAACGTCTGAAAGCTATACTTCTTTTGGCTTTGGCAAAACATGACCTGGAGTTGAGTGGCAAAACATAGTAATGATCAACGTCATTATTCATTTCTTTTCTCTTTTTGTGTTTCTTTTGTTTGTTGTTCCATCAATCTTTACATTTTGCTCAGCTGTCTACGAGGTGAGGTAACGTGGGGCAAATTCCCTGGATCATCATTCAACTGTGCGTGCGATCAAGAAGCCAGGTGGGCTATATAATCCCTCCAGGGTGTTCTGGTTCCACCCTGAGGTCTCCTCACAGTTTGGATGTGCCTGGAATATTTCCAGTATGATTTTATTGTGATTTACGTTGTCACTGATACACATTTGTAAAGTTTTATGTTAGCTTAAGACCTTTTACTTGATATTCACTGTTATATACGATACAAATAAATGGTAAAACCACGTATAGGTTACAAAGAAATTATGAAAGACAGCAATTAAATATATGCCAATAAAATAAGAAAAATGAAAATATAGCTACAGTTTGATACCACATGTAATCTGTCAGAAACAATCACTGCTTTGCCTCAGTTCTTGTGGAAAACAGTTAACACGAAAAGACTAATAGGGAAAAAAACCCTCAATAAGAGAAAGTTGGATTTTCACAAACTGCACGCAGACAGTATCAAACAGCATCGAACACTGGGCAGCAAAGACTGCCCTCGGGCTATAATTTGCAGAAGTTTTACCTGCTGCTGGCTCAGAGTGAACACAAGTGTGAAGACAAAGCTTAGCCAGTGTGTGTATATATTTTTGTGTGCGCAACTCACAACACACACGGTTTCATAGAAAATTGCCGGCATTTGGGTCAGGTAAGCCTCCCAAACCCACAGACAGCTTTAATCATTGTATAAAAGGAATAGCCGTTGAGGCATTTGATGACTATTAGTGATGTATGTTGCATCTTCAAAATCAGCTTTCATTCCAAAATACTCATAAAGCATTTGTGTCAAATCAATCAGGCAGAGCAGTTTGAAGTAGATACTTTGTTGTGTAAAGGTGAAGAAGTTAATTAGGTGATGGGAAGATGACTGATGCTATCTATATACAGCACATACGACAGGGACAGAAGCCAAGTGGGCTGCTAATCATGCCCTCCACCCCCTTACTCCTGCATTCATCTCCAAGCACACGCTTTTGAAGTCAAGACTGTCAGGAGTTCTGTGACATGCACTCAGTTTTATTGGATTTCACAGAGAAAGTATGCTTTGTTTATTATGCTTGATTTTGAATAAATCTCAAATAAATCCCCAAAATACATTTAAGTTAAGTGTTCAAAGGAGCTTACTCTAAATAGGACAAAGATAGAGGCTTCCGTGCATTTCTTTCTATGCTTCTGGGGTAAATTAATGCATGTTTTGTTTAGTAGCATAGTTTAAATGATATAAGTTAACGTGAGCAACATAAATGTATCAATAGGGATTGATCACTGAGTAAAATAATGGCTTTTTCACAAAGCTGAAATAATTAAGGGATCACATACTAAGATTTTAACAGCTGGCTGCATTAACCACATACAGTTCAGGTCCCTAAGTAAAGCTAATTGTTTCACTGCAGGTTTTGCTTGCCTAAGTAATAAATTAAACGACGTTCAATTATTATTGAACGTCATTTTAAAAAGCTAAAGAGTTTAGGTTAGACACCAGTCATCCAACCTGTAGACTTGGCATTAATGTGGTCACCTGCCAACACTGAGTAGCATGGTTGCTGTTAACCCAAAAAAACATTTTTTTAGTGCTGCTTTTCATATTTATTATCATTATATAGTCCTTCAGTATTTGATTTTTGTTTAATTTCTAGTATCTTTTTCAATATTTTGTTTCCAGTAGCTATAACTAAACCCTCATTGTTTGCCTTTGAAAATAATTACGTTGCAATGCCTCACAAAGCGATAGATGGCTGCTTGTAGAAATTAGTTAATTGATCACAGGCTGTGATCCAAATCAAAATCATAGCAAGCAATTAGAATCAAATCGCAAAAAAGATACAAATTAATGCAGAGGGTATTAATGAATTATTAATGACAAAGGAATTGTAGGCCTGACACGTTGTGTGTTGTTAATAGATGGATGTGCAGAGAAATGAGGTGACTTCAAGCGTAAGTGATAATCTTCTGTAACTGCTGGCTTCTGAACAGAATGAAGCAGATGCATAATGAGATGAAGGATACCCTTTTTCACAGTATGATGTTACTTTGAGAATTAACTTTATTTTTTACATGCAGTTTAAAAAAAGAAACAAACAATAAAACAACCAGAACCTCACATGCATGAGCAGTTTATAGTAAGTTTAATTAATGTGTAAACCCCCTAAAACTATTCACTCATTTTGATTAACCTATCTTCCAGTTTCTCTGCAAAAATTTGAACACTCATCATTGATTGGCTTTGTTTTTCCGTTGTGGGCTATTGACTCTAGAAGCAAAGTTGTTGGGGAAAAAAAGACCACGCTGACCTTTTATTTGGTGTTTGCTCATGCCTTCAGGATCCCTGGTGAGAATAAAGCAAATTTTGAGCATGTAATAAAGAGGTACAAGACCTTGTTTCTCTCCCATGTTTCCCAAAGCCCTTTCACTGTCTGTCGAGCTCCCCTGCCACCATTCGTTCTTAAACATATAAAAATAAATAAAAATCCACAGATAAAGTGCAAGGGTTCAGAAGGAAATACATGAGCTTGATAGCAGCTTGCAGTGCTGCTAGTGGCTTAACTGAGCAATTTATTTGAAATAATAGGTTTCCATTTTTTTGTTTAGACAACAGTAAGCTACAGAGAGGAATCACAGAAAAGAAAAAGGCTGATGGTGCAACACTATCCAATCTAATATGATACACTACATGTTTTTCACGTTCATCACTTGATAAGCATTAAAATCACAAATGTTCTTTCTATTTCCGAGCCAAGGCTTATTTCAATTTTGCTCTTTTTCTGTCTTCTTGTCTCCTCTTTGGTAGATGGTGGAATTCTTTACTTAATTCCATTAACTTTGTATTGCTCCTCAATCTTTGGTGCCATGGCCATCAGTGCTGTTCCTTGGCTGTCTTTTAGCAGTTCTGCTTCAGTGGTCTTGGATAGAACATGACAGTTACATTAATGTCTCCATGTAAATTGCTGTCTACATGGAGGAAACAAGGATAAAAAAAAAGAAAAAAAGAAGAAAGCACGGAACATTCATCGCCCCATGACAGGAGGAATTACAACAAAATTCATTGTGTAAAGCCCCAGATGGCCAAGTCTATTATAGTGCAGCATTTTCACTGAGAAGCCAACCGGAAGGTGCAGTATACAGTGAAAAAGCAATAACAAAAACCCCACAGTGCTTTATGCTTTTATTATGTAAGACGATAGAGGGAAACAGGAGTCAAGGTGCTTATCACAGAAGTTTTTTTGTTATATGGTATATTATAAGCTATATGGCAATCTTTTGGTATTAGCATGTATAAAGGTCATCAAATAAAAATGTAAAAAGTAAAAAAGAGATGGCAGAAACACCCTTCAACCTTGTACTGCTGTTGTATAGTTTGTCCACCTGAGGGCACTAATGACTTCCTCGTCGACAACACCAACCCGCTGATTCGAGCAGAGTCGAGTTAGCAAATGTTAGGGAAACCTGTTTATGTTTCGTGTGTCTGAAAGAAAAATAAACATACAGATGCATTTTTAAGCATTAAATAAATCAGTTGTAAAACTCTTATATTGGTCAGGGTCTAGACGAAGACCTTGTCGATTGTATTACTTGGATTAGAAAATGATACTCTGATAGTCATTAGTTGATGTGTTCATTTTGAAATACCTTGATTGTATCACTTTGATATTTTAAAGTGGACATGAAACACTATATGTATTGAGGCTAATTTATATCATGAAGCTCCACTTTAAAAAAAAACTGTCACAGATTGAACATTATGAAATTATGAAAAAGATGTTTAAAGTTTTCAGAGCATGTTTAGTGCCATCTTGTGCCAGGAAAGAATGTGATGTCACGGGGGTGGTTACAGCCGGGGGCAGTAACAGTGATCCCCTTAGGTTTTCTTTCCCAGTGTCAGTCAACCAGCAAACCCAGCGATGTCACGTTTTTTACTAGCACAAGATGGTGCTGAACGTGCTCTAAAAACGTGATAAAGCTGTGCAGACAGTATTAAACATCAGGGTGTAAATTAGCCTTAACACATGTACACATGTGGTGTTTCGTGTCCACTTTAGGTTGTGCTTGTATTTGTTGTTAACTTTTGTTTTTATTGGCTGGTTATTGTATGAAATAAAATGGAGCAGTTACTGCTTTTTTTCATGGTTGCAATGTTGACCTTACTCCCATTGAATTGCTACATACATCGTTAAGACATTAAACATTTTTCAACTGGAAATGTCCTAATTTCGAAATTGCAAAAGAAAGTACACGTTCATTTGTTTCCAAATACATTTTCAGGACTATTTCATATTTTGCCAAGAAACCAGGCTGGATAGTTCATGGTCTATATGTTCATAGTTGCTTGTTATTGCTTTTAATAGACACCTAAATGAGGTAGTCAGATGAAGCGCGCCTTGTAGAATCTTAATATGTGAACAAATATGGATAACCTATTCTGTATATGTGATGAAGCCAGTAAAAAATTAATATGTGGGTAGCTTACCTAGCATAGCTCCACTAAGGCTGGTTAACTCAGGAATTTGTTGTACAGTGGAGATTTTCAAAACAGGAAGAAGAGACCACCTTGTAGTTTTGACTGATTTTGTTGGGTGTGGCTGTGTGCAGGCAGGAATAGGACCCAAGGTGCAGACTCCGGAGACAGACGTGAACTCAAAAAAGGCTTTAATTCTGAACGCAACATGACATAACTTGAAAAACTCAAAATAAACTTACACCGGTGGACAGACAAAACACACAGCAAAATAAACGGTAGATCGCGACACAGACACTAAGAAACACAGGGCTTAAATACACAGAGGGAGCAATCAGGGAATGGGTAACAGGAGGGAAACACAGCTGGGGCAAATCAGGCCTAACGAGACAAGAGGAAGCAAAACCAGACATATTAACATCACACATGGACTTTCAAAGTAAAACAGGAAACATAACAGACTCACGGGCAGGCACTATAACAAAGGGAACAGAGACACTGACTGGATGTGGGGATACAGCAGAAAGGGGAGACAGCAACATGGAACCCAGACAGAAAACCAGAACACTAAAACTCTAACCAAACCCCACCCAGAGAACCTAAACTAAGAATAATCCTAAAACCCATAAAGCAAAGCTAGAATATAATGAAACAACAAAATCAAAGAACCAAAAACACAAAAACACTGGGTCAACGACCCAGGGACCCTAACAGATTTAAGTTTGACCATTGGTTGTATTTAATATTCAAGGAGACAGACTAAAATAGAAAAACAAATATGCTAAAAATTTTCAGTGTCCTCTGCCAATCAATAAAAAAGGCCACTATATTTATCCAGTCACCCACCCATAAGTCACAGATATAATTTTTATGTGCTTTCACTTGAGCCATACAGTAAGTTTTGTTTTAATGCAGTATATAACAATATAAACAGCATATATTATTTGGGATAAAAAAGGAAAATGACACGACAACTTCTACTACATCAGTTATTTATGTCAGCACAACACTTCTAAAAGTCAGTGCAATAAGCTACATGAAAAAGCTTTGTTTAATAACTGTAAAAAAGAAACATCTATGCAAACAAGCTGTAAATTTTTTTTTCAAACAACTTTACCTTTTAAAATCATACATGCTGCATAGAACTGGCCATATATTATTTGTATCTCATTGTAAATACTCTTTCTCTATATATATCCACACAAATATGATCTGTGACAGAAAGGCTTGTACAAACTACATAGTGTTCCTGTGATTTACACCATCTAGACAAAGTAAAACAACTCTGTGTGTGTGATCTTATACAGAGAGACACTAAGGACCATGGGCTTTTCTGAAGTGAGGTGGGCATTCTAAGCTTGAAAGTACATCTAACACAAAAGTTGTGCTGTTGAGACGACAACACCATGTCCTGAAGACATAACAGAGATGAGTGTCTCTGCCTTGCCTCTGTTGTACTGGCATTTTTTCGGGCATTTCTGGCTTCACACTAAGCCTTTCTGTCATCTTAAAAAAAAAAAAAGAGTTCAGGGAAGAAGAGTCTGCTTTTTTTTTTTAAACTATGTCAAATCTAAGTAGCAAACAGTGCAATTTTCTGTAGTTTGGGTATTTTATAAGAATAGGACAGTTAATTTTTTCATCTTTATTTATGTCTTGACTCATAAAAAATGTGCAAAGCTATAATATATAAAACTAACTTGATGTGGTAGTTTTAATTTTCGCAGATTGTTGTTTAAGTGTTTAACCAAATGATTTGGTTTTGTTGTCCTCGGTTTGAAATATAACATGTTCAGTGCCGTGAACGTGAGAGGTGACAAGAATAAGAGATATTTCTATTATTATGCAATTGCTACGGCTTTCCTACAGGGACCTTAACAATATTCCTTTTACACTGTGCTATCCATCATCATAATGAATGGCAGTAACTTATCCCGGGACATAAATCTGGCAAGCTCCAACAACACTGTGACACAGCATTTAATTACAACGCATGTCTAATTGAAAGACCCCCGGAAAATAGTGGGATGTCTCTTTGGCTAAAAAAAAACTTAATTAATTATGAGGCACCTCCCTCCCTCTTTATTCTGAGTCACTGGCATCCCTGCCTCAGTGAGCTGATGACATTTTCAGCCTCCCTTTCATCCTTCAGAGAAATGAATGGCGTGGCAAGAGCGTTATCAAATGAGCTGTAGAGCCAACCAGTGAATATGTCATTGAGTGTGACATATTCCCTGAGTGTGACTGCTCCCTGAGTGAATTGTGATTTATCTGTATGGCTCTCTCGTCATGTTAACTGACTTGAGACCCAGCACCCCTCGCCCCACCCTGTAGTTGACAGCCTCAGTAGATCATTTGGGGGATCTCTAGGTGAGGTGCTGGCTAATGTAGTCAGGGATCCTCCTCAATAACAATTCCCTTGTATCTGACCCCATGTGCCCCCCTCTACATGGGACTGTTTGCATTCACTTCTTCACAACCCCAATCAGTAGCACCTGAATTCTTACTTGCACAACTAATGTCTGCATTGGTATGCTTTCGTTAGAGGTGGAGATTATCAGCTTCAATATAACACAACAATCTGCATATCAGTTTTTTTTTTTTTGTTTTTTTTTTGTCGCATTATTGTAAATGAAGATATTGCTTGATGGGGATTCAGAATTATTAATTAACGCCTCTTTTTATTGGTAATGTGAATTCAAACTTAAGAAAACAGGAATGCAGGGTAATGACAGAAAGAAGAGCCGGGCTGTGGGACGTGATGGAAATATCAAAGCTTTGCAGTCACAAGTTTTAAATATTCTTGGAAGCTACGTTGAAATCTTGACCATACTTGTGCTGCACTAATGCTGAATCCAAGCTGTGCATAATTTGGAATTCACTGCATGTCCCGCAGCAACTTAAAAAACGAGCTTTTCTTCAAATGTTGCTTTTTTTATTAACTGAAAAATAATAGTAAATAAACAGTAAGTCATGATGTAGTTTTGTCAGCTTTATCACAGACTCTTGGAACCATGTGGTAAAAATTCAACTTTGCAGCTGATTAAAGATCTGGGGGTGCTTGATGCCTGCAAACCAAGAGGAGGCTACAGCAGAGCAATTTTTAGCTTGTATTTTTGCATCTGTCCGAAGCACTGTAGAGATGGGGCAATTAAGGTGAATTATTAAAGTCAAGTCGTGCTTTTACTGACCAAGAAAACTTTCAAAGTGTGCGACTTATTATTGTACGATCTACTGTACAATATAAAGCACCTTGAGGCAACTGTTGTTGTGATTTGGCGCTATATAAATAAAATTGAATTGAATTGAATTCTGGCCAAAAAAGACAAAGCAAAACTGCTGTATGAGTGACGCTGCATCAGTTTAGATGAAAAAAAGCTACCATGTTGTTGAACACCAAAGTCTAAAAATCATTTTACAGCAGATCTCTCAAAATCTCTACTCACTGCACCTTTCCTTTTTTTCTGACTGTTTTGCAGGACACTTTGTCTGAATGTCAGAGGACACTGGTTAGAGGGAGAATTGTAAAACAAATAAAAAGCGGAGATGACACAAAGTCTTGAATGACTTCCTTTAACATTTCATGAAAAAAAGTTTTAAATTCAAGTAAAACTTCTGATCTTAATGCAATTGTAAACACCCCAGTAAGTGTTGTTGCATAAATAACATCTTTTTTCTACAAGAAAACCAGAAATTATAAAAACCTCCAAAAATATTCAGTTACTATCCATCATACTTACTTAAATGATATAGTCCTAATTTATTAATAAGCTTCAAAATATTTTACCAAATAGTTCCACCCTTCTCCTGACATTATCCAGAAGAAAGCTTTTGTCAAAAGCAATGTAACTTTTACAATTTTTGAGAAACTTTAAAAAAAAAAATTGGAAAGAATATAGTTGTTTACAAAGTAAGGCAAGGTCCTGATGTTTTTGTGGGGGAAAAAAGACTTTAAACTTGTGTATCTCAATGCAATTTATGTGAGTAAGCAATATTATTCATCACTCTTCCAGTACCTCTGTTTGGCAAAAACAGCAGTTACAGGGTTTGTGGGGTAACACAGGACAAGCGACGGGACTGTGGAAAACTGTCTCGACTGAAAAGAAAAATGTGTTCAAGCTTCTCAAATAATCCTTTTACCAGCTTCATACATTTGTGTCATCTACACTCGCGCCCATCCCATGCCCCACCTGAGCTTGATTAATGAAAGTGTGAACCTGAGGTGCAGTGTTGAAAGGCTGCCAGCAGACACTCACTTCCAAATCAAAAGCTTCACTGTAGAATCAAAAGAGTTCAGTCTTTCCCTGCATAAACATGAGAGCAATGGAGGTGGTGGGCTGCAACTGGATGTGAGCCAATTCTGACACCCCCAAAAGGTTCCTGCACACTTAGCTGCATGCGCCGTCAAATTCAAGTGTCATTTTAAGCCAAGTAAAATAACTTGCGTGTACTTAACCCTCACATTGAGCTACATTTATTTATTTCGTTTATTTGTTTATCTTTAAATAGGGAGATCAGATCTCACAAGAGACAATAATATTACTGTTTTCTCTAAACAATACTTTCATCTTGTTGAATGACATGGTAATTTTTGGAGGATGGCTAAAGACAGAAAATATATTTTCTTTTGTAGTAAGGAACTAAGGAGCAGGTGAGTCAGTGTGAAGATGAAATCTCAGTGGGAGTATAGGAATTTAATGGCTTATCACAAATTTGACATCTGCATATTCAAGATGTGGAAAACATTGCATAGTTACAAGTGACAAGCAGTGACAAGATTAGTATGATTATTAAAATGCTTCAAATTATGTACAGTTTTAGTCTTTTATGGAAGCCCGATACACTTCAGTCCTGTTAACAACCTACAGAAGAACAATTTCTCGCTTTATTGCATAGCTTCATTGTCAGTCAGTGGCATGACTGCATACTTTGTGTTCCCCTGTCCTTATCTTTCTTGCTGTAAACCTTTTTTTTTGCATCGGATAAAAACAAAAGGTGAAGCGCACACATCTATCTTATCTCACGAGAGTAATGGCCATCATGTGAACATGTGCTGATGTTCACTGTAGTATACAGACTTTCGTATTAGCGCCTGCTCTGTCTCTGGTAACTGTCATGCAAAGAGACAGGTCATTTACATTTTTGATAAAATGATCCTGCATTTTTTATTTGTCTTTGAAATTAAAGACTCCTTTAATCATTGTGGATGGAAGGGGGACTTAGCCGACGTAGTCATGTGTTTCTGATGGCATTAGAACTGATGTGGCGTGGCATGATGGATATTTAATAGTTGCGCTGTCCCTCTGTATCATGTCAGGAGTCTAACACACACAGATGCTTTGGAGCTCTCCAGCCCATACAGAATTGCTTTAATTATTAGGCCTATCATCTTGGCTTTCAGATGAGAGGAAGGTTGAGGAGAGCCAAGCAGAGGAGATGGGCAAAACAAGGCCGTGCGAGACAAGTCAAAGGTTGTTGTCAAAGGTTCTAAATGAGTTTATCAGACGTTTGTGCGTGGTGATATGGTATCAAACTGACATGCCATATCCTGTTTGTCTCCAGTACTTTCTTCTCCACAGGCCTCATAGTGGGGCCTAATTGCTGTGTGTATCTACAGAGGGCTGCTGAGAGCCCACGGCAGCTCTGTAGTGCCCCAGGCAGTGTGCTGATCAGACCTCTGCCTCGGCTGCGCTAAACTGTCATCTTCTACAGCTATGTGTTTTTATATTGCAGCATAAAACTGATTTTACTTGATTAAAACGATCAAATGCTGGCCGTGCCAATACGAGTGACTCAAAAGAAGCCTCACAATTGCGTCACCACTAACCCAGAAACATTCATCAGAGCACAGGCGCTGGCAAGTCTGTTCTTGATAATCCAGAGCTATAATGAAGGAACATAAAAACGGCCATACAAATTTTCCAAGAATTCTTTTTATGGAAATAAAGAGGACAGATGAGAGCAGAGGCCAGAGAGTGATTATGTGAGGGAGAACAGCCACTCTTTCATTGGCACCTCCAGCATGCGGGCCATCTGCATAGAGGGCCTGGAAATGAGGATGACAATGCTAATCACTGCCATGGAGGCCTGACTGGTGTGGATGAATGGCCATCCCAGGCTCTAAACACACTGAGTAGCGCTCATCACACAATGTTTTTGTCTGGGCATGCCAGGTCCACAAGCCTCCACCAGCCCCGCCCTTTTCCTGTACACACTCCATCAGTCAGTGGCAACATGTGTATGGCTTCCTGTCAATTCAGGAAGTCTTGGTTCATGTCCCAGCCACATTAATGGACTAGGCAGAAGATACTTAGTAATTTCCTATTTCCCTATTGAAGCAATTGTTGTTGGCTATTCTCATTCATACCATTCAAAAAAACCCTACTTATCTGTTTCTTGTTTCTTTTTTTTCTTATTTTCAATCCTTCATTCTAGAAATCCTGCATTTACCCCATTTAACGACTTTTCGTCAGGCCAGTGACTTGAACAAGAGGAAACTTTAGGGTTGTTAGGAATGTTTGCTCTGAAGTTGAGTCTCTTACATTGGTCATATAAGGGGGCCCGAGGTCAAATCAGAAAATCAAAGCTACTGAAATTGTCTAGAGAATAAAATCAATTTGTGTAGCATGTATTTTCATGACATGTCCCTCAATAGGGTAAATCCAAGAAATAAGGGTTTGATTTAGAGAAAACATTTGTTGAGTTTCTTCAGTTGAGGAAAATGGGAAGAATACATTAGAATACAAATGAAATCACAGATTTACATTTGCAAATAAAACACTGTCTACCCAAAGACCAGACTGGCTTTTGGCACATGGGGCGTTTAGCCAGGGAGAGAAGGCCCATAGTCTAAACTTTTCATCCTGATGGCTTCCAGCTGTAGTTGGGGGATATTGTCAGCATCTCGGGGCTTGCTTTTGGGGGTGTCCCCATAAATGAATGTGAAGTGGACCAGCTGCCTGGCAGTCAGAATGTCTATCGCCTCAACTCAGGGTAACCAGTAAAACCAATGCTTTTACAACAGAAGGGCCCTCTGACATAAGCTCTCAGCCTTCTGTTTGGCTGTATTAATTTTAAATGTAACATCATATAACAAAGCTTAATTGACATTAACAATCTGTTGTGAGAATCCATACCATAACTCATCAAAAATAAAAGTTCTGTGTTGTGAAACATGCAGTGAAATTTCAGTATGAATACTTTGGGAGTGTTTGTGTTGAAATGAATAGTGAAATTATATATATGTTGGGCATAAAGAGCTTAGAAATGACCATGCTTGGCATTATTTTACTTGAGAAAAAAAAGAGTAATTAATCTACCAATGTATTCATCTTCCATGAATTTAGCTTGAGAAATCCCAAATCTTCTCTGGTGAGTGCTCTGAAACTGAAAATATGAATATCATAGCAACAGTTCAGATGGTTTTCAAATGACTTTGAAACTTTGTCTCATGTTTAGTTCAGTGCACATATGGACTCTATACACTGTTAGTATTCGTAACGTGGAAATTTAACAGCTCAAATTTTTTATTTGACATATGTTGTTGTGAGTTTGTGTTGATGTAAGTATAACGTCTATAAATATTAATTTGTTTTTCTGTTAGTTAAACTGAGAAATGAAAAGCTTGTGACTAAGTGACGGAGAAGTGGAGAGGTTTTTGAGATTAATTGTTTTTTAATGATTTATTAATCGCTATTTATTCTAAGGCCTGAATGCTCATTCAGTTGTCTAATTTTTGATGCAGCAGTTGTTTGATTCAGGGTGATTTCTCCTATGCGAGACAATAAAGTTATGTTATAATACCTGAGGCACTGTGAAAGCCCTGTGACAGATGGGCGACCTGTCCCAGGTGTATCCTGTCTCTTGCCCTATGAGAGCTGTGATAGCCTCTTGTCCCCCACGGGACTCTGAATTGTAGGTGTGGATAAGTGGATGGATGGATGGATGGATGGATGAGATATTCTGAGAGGTAGGCAGATGAATCTCAGTATTTCATCATGTTTGTGAGGGACTTATATCAGCAGTTTAGAAAGATTATGTATGTAACCACATTTTTAAATGTTTAGTACTCTCTGCCATTGTCAAAAACAAATGAACAAAAACCCCAAAATAAAATAATTTTCTTACATTTCAAGTTAAAAGAACAGCACCCGTAAGAGCTTATCAACAGCATTGCAGCAATTTAATGGTCATAGTTCCAGCAACCTATGCCCTTGTTGATAACATTTACTGATTTTTCTTTTGTGTCACATCAGTTTTACATTGACTAAATGTTTAAAGGCAGATTGAGTTCAGTTGAAGGAAACCTATGCAAAGGTTTAAAAAAACTGAGTGAAGATTCGTTTGATTTCATGCTGCATCGGGGGGGGGGGGGAATACTTCCAAAAACAACCAACAAAAGCAAACATTAGCATCAGCCAAGACAATCCAGTGTTATATCCAACCAACATTAATGTTTTGTATCATTCCGTACCATCCCTATACACAATAAATCATATCACACATTATGTAGTTGATAACAGTAATATTAAATAGTAATATTTCTCTGTCAGGGTTAAACTTAAATGTCCTGCTTCATGAGGATATTTTTTTAATTGCATATAAAAAAGATGCCATTAATTTGTCAAATTTTATGAATTAAATTTTTCATTTAAAAGGGTATAATAACAACATTATACCAGTAACAATATATTATAACATTTCACTGCAACCTTTGGTGTCCCTTTCAGGAACTCTAGATAATTTTTCTGTTTATTGATATTCATCACAGTAAAATGAGCCAGCTGTCGTTTTTGAATTTATTTATTTATTTTTTGCTTTTCACTTAAAAGTCAAACTGCAGGTCACTATTATAGGCAAATGGTTCTGAATATTCAATATTTGCAGAATATAAACAGAATTTTTAAATTGTTACCTTTTAAAAATTAACTAGGTTTTACTCGTTGCAGTGGAACAAAGTGCTGCAGTTCAACTTTCCTCCTGCTACTTTATTCTAATGTGCTGCAGCTTTTCAAAATCCAATCCCAAGTAAGAAATAAAAGCTCAGACAACTACATTACTGGCCAGCCTGTCAGCTTTGTTAAATATAAGCTCTATTCTGCCTGCCAGAGCCTAAAAGCTAAGCTGGCAGAGCGCAGGACTGGAAGTGACAAAAGCAGATAGCTGCATCCGTGATTTTAGGAAAGGAGAATGGACATTTAAAAGCATTTTCATACCTTTACAAGGAGTTCATTCTGTTCTCTATGAATCAATAATAAGCAGCATGCAGGAGACTGAAGATACAATTATCCACCCTGAAGTACCTCCCCTGTCTCTACTATGAGAATTAAAATCAACATGCTGTCAGATGCTATGGCACTCATGTTTCTTGTGAGCTCCAGTGAGCGCTCAAGAAACATGCTCTCGTGGGGCAGAGCAAACCAAAAATAGCAAACTAAAAAAGAAATAACACATTTCCTGTTTAAAAATTCCAAACCTAATTTTGAAAGATGGGAAAAAAAGAAATGTATAGCATTACCTCAAGAATAACGAAAAACAAATATAAACACTTTGCTTACGGTAGTTTCACTGTCATAATAATATTCAATTAGACCACGACATGGCAGCACTGACTTGTATACACTGGTATTTCCATCACGCTCCACCATTCAGAATTTTTATTTATCCTGTATAAAGTTCATATACACATAGGTATATCTAAAACTGTTTCTTATGTTGGATCTCAGCAGCTGTTCTTTAGTTGGACGATGCAAACCCCATAGTTCACATGACCATTGAGATATTTATTTATTGAAAAACAGACAATGGAGTTTAACATAGTTCCAGTATGGCGCATGAAACTGATGTGCTGCACACAGCATTTATAGCTGTTGCTAATTTTCAACCCTTCTGTCTTCTATTATTGCTCACATACCCCAACCGGTGGCTGCAGATGACCTCCCCTGCAGATGGCTGCCCCTCCCTGAGCCTGGTTCTGCTGGAGGCTTATTTCTGTTAAAAGGGAGTTTTTCCTTCCCACTGTTGCCAAAGCCCTTGCTCATAGGGGGCCATATGATTATTGGGATTTGCTCTGTTGTCTTCTTATTATTGTAGGGCCTTTACCTTACAACATAAAGCGCCTTGCGGCAAGTGTTGTTCTGATTTGGTGCTTTATAAATACAACTAAATTGAATTGAACAAAACATCTATAAATTCAATCACAGCTTGTCTTTAAGTTGTGTTGCACTTTATCAATAGGTTTTGCTGTTTGTTCCTATTCAGTGACTTGCTCAGTCAAATAAAGAATGCAAATAATGTCTAAGCAGAAACGTCCATAGGTGATGAAAGAGTCTGAGCCAGACTGACATGTGAATGTGAGCGTGTGCACAATGATGATGCGAATCCATTGCATGGGATGAACGAATGAACAAAACATAATAGAAGAAAAACATAATGGTAAAATGTATTCATTCATAATAGTAAAAAAAGAGCACCTCAGCTGGCTTTTTTACTGCTGCTGGAGCTGATATTACATGTTGTGTAGCAGTATTTGAAGCTGGGCCAAATTTGAGCAATATGACTAAAACTAAAAACTAAACAGAGGCCATTGATTTTTTTTAATGTGTTTTTTTTTCTGTAATTTGCTATTTATGTAGAGGAAAATTGCTCTTACATAGTGAAATCTGCTCCACAATATACTCAGTATTAAAGATATATTTTTCTTTTTTTAAATATTTTTTGCCTGAATGTTTTTGCCTTAATGGGAGAAGCTGATAATTAAGAGGATGGGGGAAATATGGGTCAAAGATGAGCACGAGCACCAAAGGTCAAACCAGAGCAGCTGCACTGTTTTTCACTTCATGTCAGGGTATTAAAAAATGAAATGGAGGGCACACTTTTTTAGCTATGGATTGAATTGTGTTGCTTTAAGTGCTTCAGAACACGTTAAGAGAAACTCGGTGTGACAAAATGTGCTACGATGAAACACTGTACTGCAGTGGAGTTGTGTTGCTGTCTTCAAATTGTTGAGCTTTATCATCTTTGAAAGCAACTTAAATGTTATTGTTCTTAATAAGTAATTTGATATAATGAAATAGATGATTTTTTTCTCTCTACTGTGTCTCTGTAGTTCATATAAGAATTAGTTGTTTTGCAGTTATAGAGGCTACATTATACTGCTGTTAGTTTAAGACGAACTCCACACTAAAGCGGTTCATTTCATACCCTGGCACCTTTTATTTTTTTTTGAACATGTTGATCATACATTTATATTTGCTTCATGTGAATTGATTCCAGTACGGCAGCACAAAAAGCCTGAATGGAACGGTCCGGCGACAATATGCTTGAAAGATGAGGAACTCACCCCTTTCCAGCCATTTACTGCAACCCTTTTTCTACAAAGTGCTCCAAACTGAGCCATTACACGATTGAGGTGAAAATATTTGCTTTTATCACCCATCTATTTGAACACTGGTCATATCTCCAGCCAGCGAAACGCTCTGTGTGTAGCAATCACGGTCTTGCTTTGCGTGTCATCATTTCCAAATAATTTACCAGCGGCAATTAGCAGAATCTAGTTGTCATCGCAGTGCTTTATGGAGCCTTTAGGAGAGGAGTTAATGTATCGAAGAGACAAAAAATAAGATTGTACAATACAAATGTACAGGGAGATATAGTCTATATATGCATCAATGATGATTGCACACACCAATTCAAAGTAAAAATGACCTCCGCCTGACAAATTAGAAATAAACCTGTTTGACAGGCCCCGTTTGGTTAGAACAAATGTGAGACATGAAAAATTGTTTGACACACTTTCATAAAAGCAAGTGGCGGCAACCCATCCTTTAGCATGTGGTAATGGCCTCTCGTTGTTAGATTCAATGGAAAAAGCTATTCATACTGTTATGTGATTGAAAAGAAAATTGAATCCTTTTGATGTTATAAATGTGTCTATTACCGCATTTGCACACAAAATTTCTATGGAAATTATAGAGAAAGAAGTGATTCTCTGTAGGAAATGTTTGGGAATGACATATTGAATTCTATTCCTGCCTGAATATCAATATGGTGTTCCAGAACAACTCTAAAACTACATGATTTTTCACTGGGCTGAAAGGCTAAAATTACTATACTATATATGTAAAAAAAAAAAAAAAAAAGGTTAATGGTTAGATATTTCTTGTGTTCTAATGAACAGCCTCTTCAGTTTATTTCTAAAGTTATGAGAAACTTCCTCTCTCTTTTACATGATGAGGTATATCTGCAGCTACTGTTGGAGTTCAAAAAAGGGTCATAGGTGGTCAATGTGCCATTTAGTGCCTGAAAAATGATTTCACAGAGATGGAGCTGAGGGTGAGCTGTGTTATATTTCACCTTCCTGCACTGATATTTTCTTCTGGGTCAGGAGTCGAGTGGGGCAATTGCATCTAAAATCCCTGTTACTTTCAATTGTTTGATGTAGTCTGCTTCAGCAATAATTAGATTAAATATACTTGCTGCAATTTTAGCTTCAAAATAGCTTTTTAATTATTTTAATTAAACTTTAACTGCTACAGACCTGCACCTTTAATTAACATTCAACTGTTTGATCACTTACTTAAGGCAAAGTGTGTTCCTGTTTTTGGTTCTTTTGACAGTGAAATACATAATGTTGACTTCTTCTGTCATAAAGGTATCAAGCTGTCAATTTCTGTTAAGCATTTGCTGAGTCACATCTCTCATTACTTCAGGAAGTTAGAAGTGTAATAAAATGTAGCTTTATTAGCTAAATTTCTCTGATAGGGCATAACTTTATATATATCGGTCCTGAGACATTCATCAAATGGTGCTCAGTTTTGTCTGAAATGTTGTAAAACAAGTCTTTTTATGCCAATCTGCTGCTGGTACAAAGTTCCTGGGAGCAAGATCCACCTGAAACATTTTAGCAGTGCAGCACTGGTTGTCCATCAGGCATTAGCCTGATAGCAGTTTTTCCCTTTACCAACAGTTCAACATTTATAAGCAGAGCCTTTAAATTAATATAAATACAACCCTTTAGAGTTTGCCACTCTAAGGGAAGTTTAGATAAGAGAGATATTGTACTATCCTGAATAAAAAGGGAGGCTGACATATAATAGAGGATTAAACATTTAAGTGTTTCAAAGTTTTTGAAATGGGGTTTGAGGGCAAAGCCTTAACATTTCCACATTAGCAGTCCATTTCCTTCTGTTTATTTCAAGTCTTTCAGAGTTGATCAGCACTAAAAGTGATTTGCTCAGCTTAACCAGCAGGGAGATTTTCAAGGTAGAAATTAATTCATTCTAAGCAGAGAAGACTGCTCTGTTCTCAGTTGTGTTGGAAAAAAATGATTAATTTTAAAGCTGGAACTTTATTTATTAATATTTTTGCAATGGTCTAAATAGAAATACATTATTTGATTTATTTTATACTTCATAGAGGGTTTTTTCCTCCCTTTGACAGTTCGCCGTTGTGCTATTTAACTGTTGAGGTACCAATTATATTGTATTATGGCCACTACCAATAACCTGCACTATGGGTGGACTAAAAGTCATTTAGCTAAATACATTTATAAACAGTGTAAACATAATAGATGTAATGTTGCAGATCTTTTTTAGATCAGCTACTACAAATAATATAAATAGAATTTCAAAGGATTTGAGTGTTGAGGAGTTAGGTGGGGGAGGGTGAATGACAATGATCCTGTCATTTTTAAATGTAATTATAAGTTTGTCATAGTAGCTTAGTGTAGCATAGTAGACCACATTTTAATCTTGGAGAGTACACTGCCACACATGTGCAGGAGTGCAGACTTAGCTACAAGCGAGCACATCATTAACGTGGAAGCTTCTCACTTCCACGCGAAGACAAAAGGTTTGCCAAAGTAAAGTGTGGGGGTCCGTCACGAAAAACATTCATGTCAATAACCTCAGATGCTTAAATCACCCTTGCCCAGCTGAACATGGGCATTCTAAAGAAGCTAACAAATGTAGAGTGGCTAAAGTTGAAGCTACCTAGTGCTCGGGCACAGCCACAAGCCAGAGGCCTTGGTATGAGCAAAAGATCAAAGAATTTAGCAGGAAGGTATGAAGACTTGTAAAAAAGAGAAAAGGGGCAAGGTCCTGTTTTATAACAAAGAGATTAACATAAGGGAAAATGATTTAAATATCTGACATTAGCTTTGTAATTAAAAATGTGTTTAATAAGACATAATGTTTCAGGTGGAAGTGGGTATACAGCAGCTAATGTTTTTCTATAACTCTCAAATAACAGAAAACTTTATTTTCAGCTACTTCAACGAGTAAATTCTGTAACTGTGGTTTTGGGGAAATTGTAAAGTTTAATAAATTTCTTTATTATGAAAATAATATTTTGCAAATAAGAAAAGTTTATTTCCTTACCTTTTTTTTGTATATGCTGTCAGTTCTTAGACAGTAAATCTGCAGGTTATAGAAAAAAAGAGCAGGTTGGAATTGGCCAAGAAAATTGTATTTGATGAATCTCTGCAGTTCAGTTAAGAAACTTAAAGAATGCTGACAAAAGACAAATCTTACTGACTAGTGATAAACAGTACCGACCATTGGGATACCTTTATTTTACGTGTAAGGAAGTGAAACAGTAAAATCTTAAAAATACTTTTTAGTTTTAAAAAAGTTTTTTTTTTTTCCTTTTCAGTTTTTAACTCATTTGTTATGGAAATGTTTGACTCTTATGTGTAATGTGTATTCACCCAGCCACCATCAGACTTTAAACTACCATGTAAATTGATATGGCTATTAATTTATTTGAGTGTAAACTTTTGGTATGAATTTCTCATTATATGGAACATAATTCTATTCATTATAATCTTTTTCACTATCAATAACCCTGAGAGAGGCTTCTTTGATAAAGTTCCTGGAGAAACCATTTAGAGTGTTTTAATAGTGAGCCAAGTAATATGTGCTGCATGCGGCAAAACTACTGACAAAACAAGCAGGAAAACTAAAAAGGAATCTGCATTCAAGGTATCACACCTCATAATTTAACCCATCGTTGAACACAAGCTGCTTTCTGATCACTACACCACAACATTATTCAATTGCCTTAATGAGTGCATTTAAAAACTATTCAGCTATGCTCATATTTGATGTTTCAGGCCTGTTGTAAAACATTTTGAAGTCTCAGAAAATGCTTGTAATAGCTTCCTTTCAAAATCGTGATAATGATTATGGATGTATTCAAATGAAATTAAATCTCAAAGACTGTGAGGCAAGTCAGTGTGACTAACTCAAGCGCATCAATCATTTTCCTGAGACTTACAGGAACACTGTCAATTCAGTCTGAGGTACTTTTGATGTCAGACACAAAGGAATAATAATTGCTTTAATTCAAAGGTACACTTTTTACTTAAAATTGTAATCACACTTCAGTATACGATCAAAAAGATTTGTTTGCATTATGCTCTCGAGCGAGCCAATCCCCGAGCTTGTGGACAGATTTTTCCCAGAATGTTTTTTTAATAGAAAAGCAGATGGCAGTTCTTTTTTCAGCGCTCATTACATTAAAAAGATGCATAAAGTTTCCGCCCGGCAGGACATAAAACCAAAGCATCATGATTAGAACTGAGTATGCTATGTTGGATGTAGGAAATATAGGCTCTGATGAATCATTTTGGATAAAAACAAATATGTAGCAATTTTGGTAATTTGCTAAAGAATTGGATCAAAAGTGCTACGATACCAAAAGGAAACACTTCAAGGCTGGACAGAAGTAGTGCATAAAACAGCAAAACGGTCATACTTTTCGAGATTACCATAGGAATGGCGAGGAAGTCAGGCGGAGTGGTAGATTGTTCGTTGTTAACGTGATGGATGTGACCTGAGGACAAGGGGATATTAATTTGCATGTGATTAGCAAGACTGTGATTGAGTGGATACAGAAGTGGCATGCTGTGGTGTGTTGTTGCCGTGTCATGAGGTTGTCATCCGGTGCGCGGGCACGTGTGTGTGTGTGAGCGAGAGAATGTGCACTGTATCTGTGTGTATTTGAGTGTAAAACAAGCTCAGTGGCTGCAGGTGTGAAAGTAGCCCAGGCTGTGAACTCCACACACTCCCGCATCCTCTCTCTCACTTCCTCTCCAACTCATTTCTTTTTCTTTTTCTCTGATTTGGTTTTACACTGCTGCACTCTACTCATTTGCATCTGCTCCTGACACCCTTGTACCAGTCACAAGCAGCCCCTCTAACACACATAGGCTTTTTATCTTCTCCACATGCACACGCACTCACAAGAACGGAAAAAAACTACTATCATCACTGGCAACTTGTCCCATCTTCAGAGTGTGATTAGGGTGAAACTCAAAGTATAACATGTGTAAATTGTAATAGCTGTAGCTGACTCAAGAGACAAGGTGTGCTTCACTAATCTTGTAAGAAACAGTGTGTTTTGTTAATCACAGCTTATTAGATAAGCAAGAAGACAGATTGGCCTTCAATGTGAATGCAGCAGTTTCTTTAAAATCTTGTTCAGGGCACAAAGCATTTGTCCTGAGTAACTTGAGATAACACCAACAAGAATTAGATTAAAGTCTGCAATCGTCTCTACTTGGACACAAAGATTTCATCAAAATTAGATTCATTGTAGCAGAATTTTGATGAGACAGATTCAGATGTATATCCTCTTGTAAACAATGCTAATGAAAATGATAAATGTTATTTCTTGTAATGCAATCATACAAACCCCGAAACAAAACTATAGGCTGTCTCGAGTTCTTCCGAAACATTTTATACAGTTTAAGAAAATGGATAGTGTAAGAGAGCAGAACAATAAGCTTTTACAAGTCACAGGTCAGGCTAATTATGTCTTCTCTCGAAAGATAAGCCTGACCCTGTACAACTCATACAATCGTGCATTGATTTTCTAAAGAGAGCGCGTTTAATAAATTTAACTACAGTAGCAGGACCAGGTGGTCAATCATTGTCCCATTCTCAAAGCCCTTGATGAGCACTGAGAAAGATCACAGAAATAATACACCATTGTTCTGTCTAATTACAGCATGTCACAGACAAGAGCGGATTTGCATTTTAAACAAGCACTTGTTCTGATTGAGGAACAATTGTTATATATTTCATTAAATGTGCGAGCCGTGCAGAGGGCAGCACGATCCCTCCAAACAGCTCAGAAGGGGACATAAAGCAGCATCCAGTTTTGCTGGAACGTGGTTCTATCAGCGATTCAAGATAATCTTTAATATATGTTTGTTTGTTTTCATTTCTTTTACACTTATGCATACTTTAGTGATATTTTTTTCCTCCCACCAACGATTAATTTAATCTCTCAGCCTTCTTCAAGGTCTTTTTATATCACCCCCACTCCCAGTTCAAGCAGAAATGAGAGAGGGTCTGAGGAGAAAGGGAGAGGAAGACGAACTAAAACAAGATGCTAGAATCAAATACCCTTTAACAGTTTTTGACTGCTTTTGCACTATTTTCTTAGAGTGGATTTGAAGCAGGGCTGGGCTGCTTCCTGAATATCTTACAGCCTTCTCAGTGTCTTTATCTACAATTCCACTTATTTACAGATCACTGGAGGAACATCTGCTCCAACACTTGCCCCAAATCTAAGAAGTGATGTTTTGCAATATACCATTTAATTTTTAATGCCGAAATTCAGTTCTCCTTCAAAACAGAAGAACTTTCATGGATAAGCTGCTTTTGATGACAACCAAACAACATCCAATAGCCTGGAAATATACTGGAATTCAAGGGATAAACAAAACTGCAGCAAACAAACAACTAATGGTAAACACTGCAAAAGTTGACAATATCACAGAAACATTAAAGCAGCGCCACTATTTAATCTTAGTTATAAACAAGTCTGAATGCAGCTAATGAAATGAGAGGCACATTATGTCAAAGAATGCACAACAAATATAAATATACGCTATTTTTTAAAAGTCTATTTTCAGTTTTTGAGAAATAACCAAACGGGAAAGGTCATGGATACTTTGGTATTATCAGAATTTAACTGAAATAAATAAACAGGTGAATCAAACATATGGGAATTTCAAAACATACACATATAGACTCAAAGCACCTGCTTCACAAAGGAGTTTATGCAATTACTCTGAAGGAGATGGCTGTCATTGTTGCCGATCCGTTTTGTTACCCTGACGAGCACAGAAAAGTTGCGATGCACCTGCGTGTGTTAATCTGTACAGCAATAGGCTGGCCTCATGCCAACGCCTGGCACTTCAGCTACTGCCAGATACTACACATATTTGATTTGCAATGCTGCATAATAGGCCATCAGCTTAATAATTACTGAGTAGTTATCATCCTGAACCTTTCTGTACAGAATTGCCGCAATGAAATAGAGGGGCTGGTAATACTAGCGTTTGCATGGAGCTCAACAACAATGCAGATTTTCAGCTGCTCACTGAAAACATACCAAAGTTTCTTTTTTTTTTTAACTTATATTTGTGAACACAAATAAGAAAAAAATATAATTTTCAAAGTTTAACATTTACATGTTATGATGCGTGGTAACATCTTCACCCTGACTACTGATCAAGCCATGCATATAGAGAGAGACTCTTATTTAGCACAGTAAACATGGTAGACATAGGGTGCTTTATGAAACGGTCCCCTTCAGCATTTTTCTCATGCTTTGTAATCATGAGAATTAAAAATGGCAAGTAAATATGTAAAAAAGTAAATTTGTACTGATTATGACGAGAATGCTAAACCTGTGTTGAGTGAATCATGTAAAATTTACTGTTGGAGAGAAAATCTACTGAAGCCCTTTCAAAATTGAAATTGAAACAAACTTAATTAAAATGAAAACGGAAAATGAACATTCATGTTTTACATGTGTGAGAATGTAATGCAACATTAGCTTTTAACCACTGTGCCTGTTTATTTAATTTAAACATTGCAGGTGAGTACATAGACTGAAAAAAGTGCCCCGTAAAATAATGTACCTTTTTAAGAGTTTACCAGTCAGCCCTAATGTTTTTGCATGGTGTGAGTCAGAAGTTACACCCTGATCAAGCTGAAATGCTGAATAACGTTCCTAGAATGAAGCTTGCCAAAGATTTATAGGGCTGTTTGTGTTGAATGCATGACATCGAACTGATTCTACAACTAACTGTCTATGCAGTTTCCTTTACTTCAGGCAACATTTATCTTCTCACCAGAACACTGTCAGAACTGCAACATGTCAGTAAATACACATTTATTTTTGCAAGTGCTCTAACAGTATACTCATATCAGAGCACAAAACCTATATCTAGAAAAAAATCTGCTTATTTTGCCTACATGCTAACAATAAACTTGTAATTTCCTTTGTTTTTATTGGCATTGCTGACACTCCCTGACAGATATTTCTGCAACTGCTGTTCTTAGAAAGAGTGCAGACTGTCCATTAGTGAGTTTCCAGTTTTGAATAGATGGCACATGTCAGCAACAATTAAATCACCCTGTGCAAAAGAGCTCTTCAAAGATCGTTCCAGCTACCTTGCAGGATCTAAGGACAGAAGAACAGGACAGTCCCTTCCCACTGTGCCTGCCCCTGCCTGGCCTTCTTTTCTATTTTAGTTGGCATGGTTCCTACACTATATCCATCATAGTTAGGCTGCTTTCTGACTGTAGTTGTGCAGAAAGGAAGTCTAAAGTAAATAGAAGTATTTAATCTGCTGAAACTATACTTAACAAACTATAGCTGAGTTAGATTTGTGGTTTTGGTATTGTTAGTTGTTATGTTTGAGCTGATTTGATTTTTTTTTTTTTTTTTATTTTATAAATAATGATTAAATTTAAAATTTAAAAAGTGACACTAAAGTTATGAATCGGGGCATTGTGACGTTCTGGTTGATTGATGCATGAACATGCAGTATTGGTTTGTCAGCTCTCTTCGAGACATCTGCTTTCCACCCAAAATGCTGAGCTTGAAGTTTTAAACGAACCAACGGATGACATATACTCCTATAACATACAAGATTTAAAGACAAAACTGTTATTGTGACGCTTTTTGGCCACATTGTTATGCTGTCATGCTGCCTAGTGCTGTAGATCTCTCCAGGTTGCATTTACTGCAACACTTTGACAGTTTGACAGAAAACAAAAGTATAACTTTTGTGCAATTGGAAACAGTCAGCTCTTATGTAGCACAGACCTGAGAAACACCCACTCAGAGAAATCACAGTAATTGCTCAACCTTGTTACACAGAACACCATACACATGTGCTTGCATATAAACATACGGTGCTTTCTGAAGGGCTGCCTCTCAGTGGCTCCAGGTTCTCAACGAATACACATCAGCAGTCGTTCCCCGCTGTGAGTGATGTCATTGTAAACTACCTCATGTTTGTTTGACAGCTCCTAATCACACCTCTTGTGTTTTGGGGAGTAGCCATTCAGCATTGCAGAACACTGCTACTTTTATGTGCCAGTCACTGTCAGTGGGTGATAGATTCTGTGAAGTGTGGTTGTCTGCTAGAATAGGGTCGGACACCGTATTCACATGTGGCCCATCAACTGTTTTTAGATTGATCCCATACAAACCTGACTGGCCTTTCAGTCTTATTTTTCCTTGGTTACTTCAGCTCTTTCAGCCAAGAATAGGCTGCTGGCCTTGTATTGACAATGCAACAACACGATTCAAACAAAAACCCAAGTCTTTCTACTTTCTTTTTTCTTCTCTCAAAGTGTGATCAATATATTGTGCAGCCGAAGTTGCTCCCACAAAAGCAAGAATATGTAAACTTTTGTTTTACACTATCTGTCTTTGGAAAAACTTCAAATAGAGGATACATCAAACAGAGAACCAGAACACTTTGATCTCACTCTGAGTGCAATGAAGTTACATTGCATTAAAATTTAAGAACTGGACTTGAAAATAGAATACCATGGAGAACCTGTATAGTAAAAAGACCTGTGTATTGAAAAGAATAAAGAATATTGTATAATACCTTTTGGAAAATGCGAGCTTCAAGAAAACCTGTGTACCTGTTGATGATAAAAGCCAGATTCACTGTGAGGTCCTGATAGATTTTGTTAAAAGTCTGCTTCAGCATACCATTTGATTTGTAGACAAATCTTATAATTGTGTGCTGCAGAGTATTGATTAGTCTGCAAAGCCTTGTGCTCTTCAAGCGTAGTGGACGACAAAAAGAGGTTTATGTTCATGCGTCCCTTGAAGCTGCAGAAGCAACAGTCTTCTTAGCTCCAACTTTTGGCAACAGGCATTGCTGTATGATGAATGACCTTGCAAGACAAGACAGTTTAATTTACGACATATTAAACAGCAGGGCTCTTAACAAAGAGCCAGTGTCCGTGTGGTTAACACATCTCATTTTTATGCAAGCATATATTATGGCATTACATGGGTGACATGCCCGGGCTGTAAACACAAGCAAACACAGCTCCTTGTTCTGTCAAAGTGATATAGCATATAATGCAGGGATCATAACAAAACACAGGAATAAGCAGGGAATTCAAAATGCTATTGATAATATGAGACTAGACAGCTGCTTTATTTAGCCCCGAGTGTAAATCAATAAGCGGTGCAGAAAAGCAGGCGTAATAAACAACATGCCAAAATGCAATCGCAAAAACTAAAAGTAATTTCATATGCAAACATAAAGGTGTAACAGAAATCAGTTCACTGTCGTCTTAATTTAAATCGGCGTGTAACTGCATTTTGTACAAATGCACCTATTAGCGGTGTCGTTCGCGTTTGTGGTATTCTAATTTGGTTTTGAACGTTCAGATTTGTTAGTGCCGTTGCTTTTACAATAGATTCCTGTGATATGTTAATTAATTCTTTCTTGAGCAGGTACGGGATTAGGTAAATTAAAACCAGGCTTCCACCTCCCTGTGTATAACAGCCGAGGTGAAAGACAGAACAGGCAGACTGATAGTATGAAGTTTACAGCTACAGCTGTTAACATATTTGAAAATGATTAAGTTTGGAGGTGGGTCTATATTTGGGGTGGGGATCTTTTCCATTAGGGGATGATTAAATAATGATAAGCTTGTGAATATTTACTGTGATATTACAGTGAATGTAGTGTGTGACCCACTTTAGACTTTCACATCTAAAAAGGATAAACCCTTTGATAATTCTTTGACTGCAGACACTATTTGACAGTCAGTTTTGGGTAATAAAATATGCTTCTACACCCCCCAACAGCCTCCTATCTTAGTTCTGTTGAAGATGCGCTTGTGTTAGACCAAGAGATGTGCATGAGATGTGCAGTCTGAGGTAAATGTGACTGACTGATGTGTCATATAATCTCTTGGACATATCTAGAGGACGTTATTTCAGGAGAGGATATGGGGACTGCCTCATGAAACATTTATCTGGGAAGAGTATCGCAGCGATGGCAGCGAGATGGAGTGACAGAATGGAATGAGGTAGAGAAGGGAGAATAACAAGGAAAGTGTTTGTATGTGTGTCCCACCATATTTCTGTCTTTCTGTCATCCTGGTACTTTTTTTTTGTGTGTGTGTACGCATTACCACACATCTGATTTACATTTAAAATGAACAATCCTGCAACCAGTGGACAAGTATATACATCTGCCAATGATATGAATATATATACACATCACACGTGTGCGCGCACAGTTTTAAAAACATGCTTGCAGAGCTTAGGGAGGCTTTGATAACTCTAACAAAAACCCCGAGGCTGAGCTCTTACACTAAGCTTATAATCCAGCCAAGTGTTAGCAACATAACTGAGCTGCACTGGACATACTTTTTGTTTCACAGTCACTTTTTTGGTTTCTTATCCTGTAAGAGGATAGATATGCTAAATGAATGAAGAGTTGCTCAAATGCAACAAAAGCCGTTGACTTAGATTTTACACTATTCTGTCTGAATTGAAATTAAATGTGGAATGAGCCATTGTGGATTCCGATCTTGCTTTAAAACCTAGAAATTGTGCTCACGCAATGTAAAGTGTCTGATATGTTTTACATTGCAAAGATATCTTAGCTGGCAGAGTATCCGTGTCAGTCATTTAAAGTGATAGATTCTTTCGGTTTTAGACTATTGATCAGTCAAAATAAAAAGTTTGAAAATATATTATCAGATATTTACATCATTTATTTTGGTCAGTAAAAGTCAAATCTTTATCTCTTTCTAAAATCAGTCACTTGAGTCTTTATTTAAACTTGACTTCTGTTGGCGCATGTCAAGTGAAGACCAGGATCTTGAAATAAACGACTGTGGGCCATGGGAAAGATTGCTCATCATAGTCTTGGTTGTGCTTGGCTGGCCCACTGTGGCGCTTCAGTGCTGGATCTTCTGATGCTGACACACACCAGAGCCTAGTGGGAGCCTGACGGAGTGGCCTCTCTCAGAAGCAGGGAGGCTGTTCCCACCCAGACAAGGTCATACTGGCCTCTTGTCATTATATTCTGAAAAGACAGGGAAAAAGCATTCCTATCCAGCTGCTATTAGTGCCAAGCAGAGACCAATTACCTCCAGGCCAAGGGCAAACAGTAAGCAGACATGAATGAAGCCAGACAGGTCAAAGTGGTCATACATAGCAAAGGTCAGTGTTGTCATAATTTTATACAAGTTGAAGCTGTAAATAGCTCCCCAGATAAATACACGAGCAAGAAGGGTTAAATTAAGTACACATTTCCTGAGTGCAATAAATTCTGTCCATTAGGGATCATATGTGCTCCAGAATAGCATTATTTTCATTTTCTGAATTGTCTTCCTGCAATCTCTTTATCTAAATTATTCCCAATAGAAATTTGTCATACACTAATGCTGCAGATCAATAAAGGCTTTTATTTTTTTTAGATAATGTTTATGATCTCCTTGAGTCTGAAAATCCTTACCCAGCAAACCACACCACTGCTACTGACCATCGCTAACACGTTTCTATCAGGCCTTCCCTGGAGTATATAATGAGACCCAGGAAGTTCTGCAAAGCTTCTGCACTGTGTGTGTACTTAATGTAGCAAGCGCAGCTCTGTGAAAAGTTTCCTGTGTCTGATAAAAATTGTACTTTTTGACAACTTAAAAAATAAAGTAAAAACACGCACTATTTGACATGCAGGACATAGGGTTAGTGAGGCAGCAAATACAGTTTTTTTTGGGGGGGTGGGAGTTATTTTTTCGTATACACAAAGATCTTTGCTCTTGGCTGTGGAGCACTGCAGAGAAACCACAGTGCTTATCACTGCTCTTAACTGTTCTGAAGCGAGAGAAAAAAATCCCCTAACCCATTAACATCCACAGGAAAGAATCCAGTTAACCACCTGCTGTTTCACAACTCTAATCTCGTCAACAGCAACATGTTATCACTAACAGGTTGTTGGGTTTGCAGGATATTCCCCAGGTCTTTTTTACTGTTTAGTCACAGCAGAAAAAAATAGGTGTAATTATGATCAGCAATCTGTTTGTGAGATGGATCAGACATCTTGTCCAACTGCTTAGAAGATGAAAGACCATGTGCCAGGTACATAAAACTCTGTGCGGGTTCAATGCTGAGTCTTTTCTAAAAAGAGTTTGACATTTTTTCACTCCCACATTTGTGCATAAATGAACTTAGGGACACTGTTGACAACTTGCAGGCACGCTTTAACGCATCAGCAGCAATACCGCTAACATTGTACTCCTCAAACATCAGAAAGGTCAGTAACGTAATTTATTTTTTAAGTCTGTCTCAGTTAAGTGTCTCTACTGTTGGGGATATTGATTTTATAAAGTTATCTTCGTATTAAATCTCTTGAAGCAAATGGAGGTTATTCAAAATGATAAACATTTCAAACATAGTTTGGCAATTGTGATTAAGTTTGTATTTATGCTCTGCTGAAAAGCACACATGATGAGAAAATTTCAATGGCAATTAAAAAGAGTGATCAGTTACAGATTTCCTTTTATTCAGCTTTCACAATTTCACCTTCTCATTTTCAGTAAACCATGTTAATGCATCTTCTGAAGTAGATTTCTGTGGGAAATTTTGGTATATTTTTTTCCCATCGGACCAGCCTTGTTGTATGCCAAAGGATAAATCACCCAAGTATGACCGTCTGTTGCTGTCAGTTTGCACAGAGGGAAGAAATTGTAAAATAAATGCAGAGGATTGTGCTTGAACAGCAACAGGGACCAAATAACACAAATCTGTCATCATTTATGCATTTGGTAAATTTTTATCTCTTCCGTGGTGTTAGATGTGTAACTAGAAATTTTCACACACCTCCTCCCACTCTGCACTTCCATGCCACATAGGGGTGATCAGCTGGAGGAAATCAAGCCCCTCTCTAAATTTCCTCTCAACTGATTAAGATAAACTGCTTTTCAGCCATGGTTACCCCCCAACCAATCAATTAAAGTAATCAATTAAAGGCCTGCCGGCTGAGCCTTTGGTAATTGAGGGTTGAATAAACACAGGCTGCTGATACTGATGATAAAGCCGTAACAAAACCATGAGCATGAAAAGGGCTTGAAAAATGTAATTTCTGGGATTTGAGTAGGTCTCAATTGTAAGATATCTAAGGAAAGCTAGGTTTAGTTATTTATTTCATTTCATAAACAGCACAGTGCTGGCTGTTTATCCTGTGCTCCCAGAGATTTTTGCCCTAAGACTTTAAATATTAAATAAAATCTTCAGCCAGGTCTTTCCAATTGGCTATGGGTACTACTTGAAAAAAGTGCCAGTAAAATTCAAACATGGCACTGTGTTCCAGCATGTCCTCCAGTGAAAACAAACCCTCAGAGGCGGGTGAAAGAGACTCTTTGGCCAGGCTGGCCTTTTCACTCCTGGCTTCAGGTCCAAGAGGTGAGGGGGCTGTGTGTACTATAGGATTCTGAAATATACCCTCACAAGGCGCCCTAATTGAGTCACATCCACTTAAATATGCATTTTTATCTTTCTCCTGCTAAAGCTTTAAAATGCATTTTGATTCACAGACAACATAAAGTTGGCATACAAACTTTATTTACAAACATAAAAAATATATCTATTTTTTTTAAATAAAGAAAATAATTTGGAGACTCTTTGAAATAATTACATTTCTTCCTTTTCCCTCTTTATGTAAAATCTGTTTTTGTAGCACTTTGCTCCTTCAAATCTTGTGAGGTTCTGCTGCCTGAGCGTAGCTTCAACAGAGAAGACAGATATTGAGGGAGTGGGATGGGTCCTTATTTAACATTTTTGTGACCTTGCTTCTCTACGAGGTCAACATTTATATCTGTTAGCTGCAGGGCGCAGCCCTCTGATCATTCACATCTTGACATGTGTCCTGGATTCTGGAAGAGAAATGGTACAGTACAGACACTCGTGTTTGGATATGACTAAGATTGGTGTTTTTAAAATCCATCCATGGTTCTAGTTAAAGAACAGAAAAAATCCAGAAGAAAAACGTGCACAAGCAAGCAGGGAAAAAAACAAGAAAAAGCTAATATTAGACATAGGTCTGTAACCTCCTTAAAAACACACTCCTAGGCGTAAAAATCATGGGGGCAAAATTTTGTTCCCTTTCTAAGGTGTTAAGAACAGTAAGACAGTAGTGTATGTATAGACTGTAATCAGAGCAGGGAGCAAAATGCTGTGCCTGCTTCAGCTCATTATCTAACAGCCGCATAACATAATTTAACATTTCCTTTGTGTTCAGGGACACCACTGCAATTAGCTAACAAGTGGGTCATCCATTAACCAGGCCCATGGCCCTGGGAGAGATATAAGCCTCCAGGGCAACACTCAACAATTCTCTGTAATAGAATGGCTAAGAGAGGGAGTCCATTAGTAAACATTTAGGAAATCAGTGAGAAGGCAGGTCTCTGCGGGTAATTATATTACTGATTATTTACAACAAATACACTCTACACTTTATTGTATTTTGTTCCTTTATCTCTCTCGCCATGTTGTTTTCCACTTTGTTCTTCTGCCATTTGCAGGTTCATGTTAATGAGCTAGGAGGTTATAAATAAAAGTTTGTTGCCTCTTAGATTGAGACTGCTGGTGCCCTTGAGCCTACAGATGATTTTTAACTAAAACACCAGATTCTTGCTTTTTTCTTTCTTTTTCTTTTTTTTTTTGAATGACATAAATAATGAAAGCCTGTTGGTTTTCCAGAGATTGCAATTATGATTGTGCTGTCCGAGGACCGATGCCGCTCTTTTGAGGATCCCAGCTCAAAGCCTGAAAGACTGGTAGATGCTTCCTGCTATTGACATCCTCCTTAACTGTGATTCCACTATCTCAGATGCATGCACAAAGAATAGGCTGCACTGTTGGACCCTGATCTCAACAGGGGTGATATAGTATGGACACCCCTTTGAAATAGTTTGCTTCAAAAATAAATACTTAATGCAGTTTGCTTTTTCTGATGAAATAATTCATTGAACACACTAACATTTGTAATAGCTAACCAGCCCCTCACAACAGCGTTAGAGTAAGACTCAAGGTTGATCAATAGAGGCCTTAGGGGTTTTATTTTCTGTTCCTTGATCAAGGCTGTCAGATTAGTATAGGTACAGTGTAAATAGGACTGCTCCTTGAGCATAGGCGGCGGCTCTGCAGCCCAGGTTAGAGGATCGCTCCCTCATTAATATGATTAGGAAAACAGCCTTCGGGCAGTAAGGATGCAGAGCAGCCCACACCGAGGCTCACTGGATACCAAAAACAGTACACCGGCACAATGGCAGAGTGTCAATGTGTTTTTTCATTGCCCTCCTTTAAAAAAATCAACAAATCCTATATAGACGGTGCTCAGAAAGAGAAATTTCTGCGACCGTGACCCAGAGTGAGATCCTTGGCTGATGTTTACTGCACTGTGTTGAAATTTATTAAGAACAAAGATTTTTTCTTTTTCTTTGCAAAACATTCGTCATTCAGGCTCTTTCTGCTTGTATCACTCATTCAGTCGGTAAACAAATTTCACAGCATTCACTGAAACCTTACACATTGTGATAGCTTTGTCAGTTGCAGGGTGTGAGGAGTGCGACCATGGGACATTTCTAACAGGTTTTAAGTGCAGATTTTGTTTTTCGTTTGCTTCATTAGTTTTTAAGAAATGAGCGGGAGGGTGGAATAAAGTGAAATATGAGTGATAATATAATTGATTAGTGGTGGTGATGCTTCATTTCTCATCTGATTTGCAATCCATTTGGTTCAGAAAATCACCAGACAAGCCCCCCTCCCCGCTTTTTTTTTTTTTTTTTTTTTTTTTTACAGTGGCTGTCATCTAGTGAGTAATTATCATTGGTCTATATGTCATAAGCCAGAAAGGATGGTGACACTTCTACTGATCTATTCATCTTTTAGAGAAGATGACATCTCCCTCCTGGCTTCGGAAACAGGTTGTCACCTCAGTTCAACAGACAGACAACACAAGTGTTATTAGAATGTGTTCCATATTCAGCAAAATGGGTGAGGGTGAAAACGGGCTTTACAGCTTTACATAGCAAAATCACTCCTTTACGGCAGTGATTATGCTCAGGGATATCTTGTTTATAATAAACAATAATTAATGGAATTTCAGGGAGAACATGTAGGATTACAGCGACATACAGTATTATTATTTAGTTTAAATAAACACGAGTTCCATCAGTAAATAAAAAATAATACTAAATGTAGTTTTTTGGCTTTATTTTACTTACATCTTAGATATGTTGTTCTTTTTTGTTACAAAAAATAAAATCACACTTATAAATGACTCAATTAACTTCCTTGCATGAGTTTAATATAACTGCAGACTTTCTGTGCTTTGCATTGCAACTTCATTTGAAAGGTTAAATGCCAGTTCAACCACACAAACTCAGCAGCAAGCAAAAACAATGCACGTAGTTAGAAATAAGTTGCCCTTATGCTGTATGTAAGTCAGGATGAGATGTTTTAAGGCACTGCGTCTGCATTTGTGGTTATGAAACTGCACAGATGATGCGGTCAGTCACATGTATGCCTTACGATAATATTATTTAAGGTGGAAGAGCAGACGAGATATGATTGTATCCAGCTGTTGACGCTGTATGTTCTGCATGCAGTACCACAGACAGCCAGTAGGTGGTACTCTACTGTGGGGCTAACTCAGAACAGGGCAGTGTACTGTTCACTGTTAATGTGGAAAAAAGGGATTCTCAATCACAAGGTCATTAAATAAAATAAAACATCTTTTCTTTTTATTATTTGCTTTTTTTATAATTTGATTCTCCACAGTGCATACTTGAGATTTTTCCACAGCGTATTGGTGTGTTGGGGACTGAAAAGCTTTAAAAAAGCCACAAGTTTAAGTTTAGAGATGTTTTAACTAGAGGATGTTGTGCCCAATTTCCGGACAATTCTGTGTCTAACAGACAACATGAAAATGCTCACGGCAAGCACGCCCCTGTTTGCGAGGTAGAGGTTACTTGTTCAAGTGATGGGAAAGGCAGATTATTCCTGTCAAAAAGAACCAACAATGCAGCCTGGGGCTTTGTTTCCCCGTTTTCAAAGCCATTTGTTCTTTGATAAGGTACCGGAAACAGTTAGCAACATGATGGTGGGAACCTATGGAAAAGAATACACTTTCTATCAATTGTGTGTTTCTTATCCCCTGGTGGTGTTTGTTGGGTGTGGGAATAGGCAGCATTCTGGGCACTGCTGCTCTGAGATAGCATTCACAGACCAGAGCACAAGAACAGGCTGCATTCAGTCTGAGGAACCAGGGGCCCTACACTGCAGAATTGTACACAGGGATGGACAATGTACACTATCTTTGGTTTGGACACAAAGAACCAAGGAAAGATTTTATTGTAAGGTTTGGCAGGTCTTATTTGCAGACCCTCTCCTCTTTCTCTCTCTTTCCCACCCTTATCCATCCTCTCTTTAGCCACCCTCTCCCCCCTTTGCCTTGCTATCGTTTTATGATGGCAATTTCATTACACATGTACTGTTTTACATTTGTGATTCACTAACGACAGATAGACTGGTAGTTACTGCCATTTCTCTTTCATCGCCTCCCTCTTCATCCAGCTTCCATCCATGTATTCAGTCATTCTGCCATTCTGTGGCTGAATTTGTGGAAATCTGACAGAAAATGTCAAATGTTTTTTTTTTCTCTTTCTCTTTTCTTTTCTTTTTTGTTTAGTCAAAAAAAAAAAGAAAAGAAAAGAAGAGCGACATTTCTGCCACAAAATCAGAAAACATAAAAAACGTGCCTATGGCACTTCTGAAACAAGCAGCGAAACATTGTTGTTGATATTGATGTAATTGATTCTATTTAATAATTGGCATCTCTGCGTGCTGAATGCCTCCTCTGACTTGTGATCCATTCAGTGCTGGAGCTCATCAGATGATGTGAAGGCTAAGCGTTTTTAATAGAAGTTGGACCCACTGCTGCCACCCACAGAGATACCACATTGCATTGGGTAAATTAGTATTATGATTTTAAGGGATAAATACCCGTTCCACCTAATTAATCCACCACATCACAGAGTTATGTGACACCATGAGCCCAATAGATCAAGGACCGCAGATCAAAGGCACCGCCACTGTTAGAATCCTACACAGGCAAGAAGAAGGTTTCTTGTTTATTTCTATATACAGATGGCCTGTGAACTAATGACTAAAGAATACAGCAATATATGCAAATTTGTTTATTGGTTATTGACCGAATGATGCTGCATCGCAGGCCCACCACTAAACATGTATAATTAGGCGGTGGGTGTTTCAAAACACAGGACTGAAATTTAAATGCTCGTTGAAATTCTTTCTTTGGGAGAATCTTATTCTGGCATAAGAATAGCACATGGTCTAAAGTATATGCTTTAGGTAAAAATACCATTTATATATTATATGTGTTTAAAATTAGTAACCTGGTTTTTGAAAAAATTGCTTAATCTCAGGGCTGTAAGTGAAGAAAAAGGTCAGTAAATAGGCTCACAGTGAATCAACCAAAGTTTGTGTGCAGCCATATTAACATTTGTTTTGTTTTGCGTTGCCATGGCCAGTGATTTAGTTTGAATTTCAAAGTTTTCATAAGACAATAAATAAAACCTAATCCCATAAGGGAAAAATAACATTGTGAAGCTGCAGTAGCATGTTGTGATGGTTCATTATATTCTGAACCTAACACACACTTTGGCCTGTCCTCAACTTGATATAAGGAGGGAAAAAAGTTAGCTGGGACTCTTTTTTTTTTTTATTATTTAACACACTCGCTGTACTCTAAAAATGTCACTGTTCTGCCAAGTTTACCACATATTCACTGTTTACTGATGGCTGTTACACATGTGGTTTTTGCATATGCTCTCCTCTCCCACTTAAATCATCTGCGGTCCCTGAGCTTTCCTTTGACATGTGCAATGTTGGTGCAGCCACTGAAGCTTAAATTTTTCAAGCAAAGAAAAGGCATGCGTATGAAATAATAATGACCATTTCAGACAGTTATATTTTCCGCATCTGACTGTCATCTCTTCTTCTCTGCTTCTCTGTCGCCAATGTTATTACTCGTCAGATTTTTTGAGGTTTTTGTTGATTTTGGCCCATTATTCTTCATTATAATAAGTTGCTAACTGAAAACTGTTACTGCAGCCTCCAAGAAAGATGTATTTTGGGTGGCCTCTCATATGGTGCACTCCCTAGTGTCACAGATTGACTGGACTGACTTGGGACAGTGGTCTCGCATTCAATCATTCATGCAAAGTATCAGTACTTCATTAATATCTCATTGCAGGTCATGTTAAAACAAGACAATGTATCCCATAAGTGCAGCTTTTTGAACTGAATTGTCTATTTTAAAACTTTAAGCAAAACCCTGGTCTGAAAACATGTATTATTGATGAATTACACGTCGATTATCTTAACATGGTGTTTCAGTTTGAGTCACAAATGCCACTCAAAGAATTTCCCATAATTTATTAAAGGTAGCATTGTGGAAATTCCTACTTCTGTCAGGCAACATCAGTGCAAATGATGTACACATGTCTCGTGGCATAGAATCTCTTTCAAGGCACTGTTTGTTTTGTCGCTGTTCCTTTGTGTAGGCACAGCTACAGTCTCGGCAGAGTGTGGATGTCACAAAGCATTAGGAAGTATGAGATTCAGGATGTTGCATTTAATCTCCTCGATTTCCCCAGTTAGCAGAGGAGCCAGGCAGCAGCCGAGGGAGTCCCAGCATCCTGTAGAACAAAGCTGGCTGACATGATGTTTGCCTGAGGGGCCTGCACTCACTCTCTCACAGGCATAGTCTGCAAGCATGTAAAACAATGAGAAACCAGTCAGCCGACAGATACACTAAGCTGCAGTCACTTTGAATGACAACAGTGCATGAGAGAAGGAGCGGCAGCCCCGGTCTGGGACTCAGCACAAACAGCTTTCCAAGCAGACTGAAGGCTCTATCACAGCTATCAGTTAGGGCTTCTTAGATCACACTGTTGCCATTTTATTGCTTTGTTGGAGTACTGCTGCGTGATCATAGTGTATATTGTAACAATATTTTGCCTGTCTGTGGAAGGACCTGCTGCCTGCATATGTGACAGTGATTTGTTCTCCTTCATTGCAAGGGTGATAAGTAAAGCACAGTGGTCACTCTGTTTACCCCCAGTGTATTTTGTAGCCTGAGGTTAAATAAGAGCAGATGCCTGCTTTGATAGAACGACTCGCCTCAATCAGCTCAAGGCTTCCCCCTTCGAACATCCCACTCCAGTGTAATAAGGATCCACAGCAACACGACACATTTGACCTCAATGAAGCCTAAGGTCATAGAAATTATAATCAAGTGAGTTATTTAGATTGACTCAATTTGATGCTCAGCTGATGGTAGTGCACCTCTGCTGCGTGTCAGTGTCTGTTTGACCCTTTCCTGTTTACCATAAGCTGTGGCTTCAGGTTACGGCAAAAGAAGTGACTGGAGATTTGAGAGCCCACTTTGTACTCAGGAATGAAGTGAACAATTTGTTTTAACAAACTTCACAAAAGGAAACAGATCTAAGAATACGGATCAGTTTCAAGGTTACCCACAGTAAAGTCATGTGTCTGGAGAAAGCAGACTTCTGATAATCAGCTGGTACGGGCTTAACCGGTAAATAAATCATGCTCTCCAATAACCACACTTAGCTGACACACATACAACACCATCCCAAGGGCGTACAGGCAGCCCCACCACTACCGCTCCCTCTACAGGTAAAGAGGCACTCTCAACAGGGTCATATGGCTCAGCCTCTGGCTTTTCTGCCCGTCCTCCTGTGCGTCTCTGGGGTACATGAGACTCTTCGGCATCCACCACTTCTCTCATTAACACATGCCAGGCTGCTAGTTGCTGTGGTTGAATCCAGGGCATGTCAGGAGCCATGTGTAGGACCCACTTGAACTGACAAGATGAGAATGAGAGGCCAGGAGCTGGCATATGGTGCTGATTTGCAGTCAAGTTTACACGGGTTCTCCATCCACGGAACATAATCAGACCTACTCTCAGCATCCTGCCTGCTGAGCATCATCTCACACACGTCGAATCCCCCTGTGATAACACTGCAGCATCTGAAAAAGAAATTATTTTCCATTATTTTAAACTTTTGCTCTGAAAGGGAGCGCAGAACTTGTGTGTATGTGTTTTTTTTTAAGTGGGTCTTTCTTACTTGGCTGAAAATGTACAAATATGTGTTTGATGATTTTTCTTGTAAACAGGTCTTTTGGAATTAATGAAAATGAAAAGCGAATTCTCAGGCTTACCCTGAGGGACCTTGTCAAATGTTGATGGATTTCTGTGTGCACTGACAAGTAAAAACTAATATCTTGAAAACAAGAAATCGCAAAACTATTCTACATATTAATGAGTGATTTCAAACAGTCTATGCCTGCCCTGGATGCGCCTCCCTGCCCACCAGGCACAGAGCACAACTCCCCTCAAACAAAACTTTCAGTGCCACAGTCGTAGCAGCAACATCTGGCTCCTCATGTAGGCACTTATTAGGATCAAATTAAGTAGAAATGAATGGGATGATACATGACAGGGTGCAGATGTTCAAAGCTGTGGTGTGAAAATCCGAGGGCAGAAAACAGCTTAATGAATTCTGCGTCTACAGCAGGGGTGAGGCTCTGGGTTCACAGGTTAAAAAAAAAAAGGCTAATTAAATTCTTAAGCAGACGCACAAGAAAATAAATGTTTGTTACTTGTTGCTCCCCTGTTTACCCGTGGCACGCTTGGGGACAATGTTGTGATTTGCAATTAATCAAGCAACGCAGGAACGTGTAAAGTGAGTGGTCTGCTCTTTTGTGAGGGTTGAACAGATGCATATCAGACTTGGCACTCTCGTGTCCCTGGTGAAGTGCTTCACATATTAGCTGAACCGTTACACGGACCATCAGAAAATACGGAGCTGCTGGCTCTGCAGGTTTAAGGTTTATATGCAACACAGAAGAATGTGGGAGAATTTTACTTTTATCATTAGATAAATTGGCCAATAAGGATGGGCTGTAAATTAAATATATATTTTTTTAAAAAGCAGTTTGTCTCTCACTGTGACAGAACTGCAAAATAAAACTGACAAATCTATCTTTTATTTTTATTTTATTGTAAGAGATCTTTTATAAATTCCTGTCATGTTTTCATGGCCCAGCACCTCAAGGGCCTGGGAATAGGCAAATCTAAAAGTACAAAAACATTATTTTAAATTGATATTTATTCTTTCCCTTGCATATTGCTCGGTAGGCTACAGAGGAATTAGCGCTCTAATTTTTCAAAGTGAGTAGAAGAATGGAGGACCAGCTGGGTATAGTGGTAAAGTGAGTTTATTCTCTATTCCTGCTGTTTGTGCAATAGTGTAGCGTTGTGTAATTTCTCTTATTTTCATCATCACTTGAGGGCAAGGGAATATCATCACATCTGGCCCTTAATGTGGGCTGCAGATAGTTACATATGTGCATATGTCTTTCTCAGCTCAAGTGACGCCTCTCTAAAAGTAGTAAGAGCATGCTAAAGGATCGCAATATTCACTCCACTTGAAATACTAATCTATTTTTTTTAGCCAGTGTACCAAGAACAAGTTCCTCCCACAAAAAAAAGAAAGAAAAAAGAAAAACTGTGAATAAATCTGTTTCCCAAATTGCAGTTGATTTGCTGCTAGGAGAACCAATCTAAGAAGAGTTTCAAAGATCTGAAAATCCTGCATTATATCTAAACTCAACCTCCACCTTCTGCCTGACATTACGTCCACCCCAAACAATGTCCGTGGGGGTGGACATTCAGTTTTCCATCAAAGTCCAACTCAATTTAACGTTGTTTTAACTCAACATGGATCCGTGGCAATGCCAACATACTGGTTTTGTAAAACTAATAGAACTGTTTTCACTGTGTCACTAGCTATTGGCTGATAAAAACAAATGAACACTCATTGTACAGTTGCTTTAATCCCACTATCAGTGTTGACCAATGTTGGCCAATCATTAAATCTTATAACAAATCAATCAACGTAATAGTCTGGACACATTCAAAGGATTAGACTCACAAGATTGCAGTAAATTCTCAAACTCTTTAACCAGAGCACAGACTGTTTGTGTTTTTGTTTTGTTTTTTTATTTCAGTCCATAGGGTTCGTTCCAAAGAGGGAAAATTGCTTAAATGATGTCACTTTCAACTGGCTGCCACGGCTGAACTATTTGATAGTTGAATCACAGTTTTGTAATTACATCATCAAGTTCTATTATTACAGGCTCTTTTTTTTTTTAGTGTGAGCCTCTTTTTAAATCACTGCTCACTGATGCCCTTAACTGGGCACAGCTAAAGGTTAAAACAGAGCAGCCCCTTGTTGAGTTCTCTAATTTGTTTATTGTTTATTGTCTTTTTGCAGAGAAATATAATCTTGAATTGTGTTTAATACTCTCATTAGTGTTTCTTTTTACTGCTGTGGCAGGGCGAAGTCGTTCTTATTGTTTGAAATCCTTAAGATGTATTGAAATAAACTGGCTTTTTCTATGTTGTCGGAATTATAAAAAAATACCTGCAACAGTCTGAATATCAACAGAAATGTTTGATGAGAAATACAACAACAATAAATTATGTGGAATGGATACCAAATAATTGTAAATGTATGTGTTCTTTTATTTTTTAAAATAGCAACATGTGGATTTGTTCCCTAAACTTGGGGATAACAAAAAATCTTTTATTTTGAAACCTTTTCGGCATGCTGTTCTTTATTGACCCGAGCATAATGGAGTACAAATAGTCACGTCCAAGGCCTTTCTATTGGTGGCATCTACAGGGAGCAATCCTTTTTTTACAATTCCAAGTAGAGGGCAGGTGAGTTATTTCTTTGGCTGTGTTTTACACATGACTGTATTCCTGCATATTATGGAGAAGACTATAAAAAGTGCAGACCCACTTCCCTGCTCAAGAGACTTATCACACTTTGTTCCAAGTTGTTCTCACACATAAACACACATTTTTGGTAATTCACAGTTAAGGGAAAAAAAACACTGGATCTCAGTTTTAGTTCTGTTTCCATACCAGTATATTTACTGCATGAGAAGATGAGAGGTCTTCTGAATTGTAATTTGAATAATGTGATACAAGGATACCAGAAAAAAGTAGACACACATATTTGCATGCTACATATATACATGTATATATAGTATAGACGCACACATATACTAATGTGAGTTTGCAAGCACGCTCCATCTTTCTGGGCTGGCACGTCCAACAGGAAACTGACTAACAGTATTATGTGACACCATGGAATGTTCTAGGGAGCAGCAGCCTAGCAGCACTGACCTACACCCAACAACAATACCTCTTTTTGTCCTGCCTTTCCCTTAAATTCTCAGCTCCCCTCTCAAATGCAGGTGTGGTGCTCCACAATAAACATTTTTCAACAGTCATAATTAAAAGAAATGAAGTCAGTGTTCCTTAGCACAAATCAGAGCACTCCTGGGAATGACACTATTCCCTCTATACAGGGATCTGGGAAGAACAGCATGCTTCAATACATGCCAACTCCCATGTAACTTAAATTTGCAAATAGCATTTGACTGGTGGACCAGTAAAAATCTGGGGGGGAGAGGGTTTGTAGCATGTATTTATCAAGTATCAAGTGTGGCAGAATTTGATTCAACTGAATAATAATTTATGGATATCTGTCTGTCTGTCTGTCTGTCTGTCTGTCTTGTCTAGTCTTTTTTGCCACCAAGGAAAAAGATGGAATGCACTAAAAGAAATTGCCTTCTAACAATGACGTATTTTCAAATCTAATGCACAAACCCTTCATCAATTCATTAGATGTAATATCCTTTAAGATATTACAGAGTTGGTTTTCCCCTGCTCGTCCTAATGTAAGGGATTTGAGGCTTGACACAGCTTCATTGGGGTTTCAGCCCCACAGCAGGAAGAAGATAAAAAAAAGGGGGGGCTTTGCGGGGAAAAAAAATCACATCGCATTAAAAACAAATCTACTGGGGGATCCACCAGCAGCTTAAGTGAGCCAAGACGATTAAAGGGTCAGTGGTCATAGACTGCAGGTTGAACGTACCTGATGCCACTCACCTTGGTCCACAAGAGGCATTGCCAACACCAATCTTTCAAACTCAAATATGTACACAGGAGACACTGTGAAGGTCAATACAAAGTTACAATACATAATGTCAACAAGCTCAGTGGATCTTCTGGCCTGTTTAGCTATTCTTGCTGTACATAACCTCAGGAGAATTAGACCTTTCTTCTCCAAGCTCTGGGCAGCTGTTAGCCTAGTTTATTTGTAAATTAACCTACAGATAGCTGAAATTTTTGTAAAGGTAACCAGACCATCATAAAAAGTCCTCTACCAGGTGACATTGGGTAGTTCTTTCTCCACCTGCATGATTATTTTGTATCTGTTTGTGATTCTATGCAATAAACTAACACTAACACATCTTTAAAAAATGCAACACGCAAAACTAATGACTGTTACTTCTGTTGTAATGCTTTGCATTGGCTGCAAAAAAAAAAATAAGGCACCATGTACATAATGTTTATATAATGTATATTTTTGATGTCGCAAAAGTGAAAATTACTGGAGAAACCTGTTGAGAACACATTTCCCGCTTGTAGTTTTTTTTTAGTGAAGCACTGAGGGTGGACTGCAGTGACTCAACATTTCACTGTATCAATAAGGGCCTCTCTCTTTCCTCTGTCTGGTGTCGCTAGTGGTGACTGTGAGTGGCTCCCCAGCCAAAGACCTGCTTTATCAAGCAGCCAATTTAACAAGACAGCTCCTTTCATGCTTCTTGGCTTCTCCAGTGGTAATGGATTTCCTCAATGAGTGTCTCTCTTTCTCCAGGTTTCACACTTTTCTTTCTGTACTGCTGGGCCCCACTCCAGATCAGATCTTCTGCCACTAACTTTGATTTCTTAAGGTAAGTGATCCATCGCTCCAGGCCTGACCATTGCCTGAAACCTGGCCTCACTTTGGCTCCCTGTGCCTGATATTGTACACTCTAATGCAAAGTGAAGGAGCACATCTAAGTAGCCTGTCACTCCACCTCACGCCTCACCAATCCACCCACCTATGCCTACCCTGTCTCCTAGTCTTTCTCGCCACCTCCTTTAGTTTCCAAGCTGCCCAGCTGGTCTTTATTTCCAGTGTTTGTAGGGAGTGTAAACAATATGGTGATATTACGGGCATTAAACAAGCTGATGATAGTTTGGGCACATTAATGAAGACTAGTACTTTTGGGGGAGGGGGGGGGGGATGACATCGTTTAATAATAGCGAGAAATGTTTTTGATAAACCCCCATCATTCTGCCGTTCATCTTTAATCTGCAACCTGAGACCAAGTTTGATGAATTCCATTTCCATTTGCTTTCTTTCGACTACACCAGTGTGTGGTGTTTCTGCTCAAATTTTGATTGTTTTCAGGACTTCCATACTTTCATTAGGAACTGAAACTAGAGAGTTGAGGAAATAACGCATGTATATTTTTGTTTAATTGGCCAGCACTGTTACTCATTCTAGGCCTACTGAACATGCAATTAGGGTGAGTGTTTGTCAACATGAAAGAATAAGTTCAGGATCAAATTATAGGAAACACAGATAATCTGGTACTTCAACGCTCAGTGGCCTGCCATATGATCTCTAAAACCAAATTACTGCTGGCTTTCTTGTAGGCTAGCAGATGGCTTCGCTCACACTGTAATCTAAGCCAAGAGCAAACTGGCAACTTATGCAATAGTGACATTTCTGCTTGATCCTTTTGTTCATTTACAGTTTGGCTGACTAAAATGTAAAGAACCTTGTTCGATGTCATTATCAATTAAGCAGATGAGTGGCCTGGAGTTGATTTAGGGTGTGGTGCTTGCATTTGGAAGTTTTTGCTGTTGGGTGGGTTTTTTATGTTTTCACAGCTTGAGGATGGCTTGTTTCACACTGCATGGAGTATGAAACACCTGCATGGAGCTTAACCCAATTGACCATGTATTTTCCTTGTTTTCACATACATGGTGAGCTCCTTTGATTGCATGTTTAGAGCAAAATTTTGCAAGCACCACACCTCAAATCAACTCCATACAATATTATTAGTGACAAAATCTACAGTTTGGTGCATCCTGAGAAAGAAAGAAAGCACTCGTGAACTCAGCAAATCAAAAAGACCTGGACGTCCACAGAAGACAACGGTAGTAGATGATGGGAGAGTCATTTCCATGGTCATGAGAAACCCCTTCACAATAGCCAACCAAGTAAACAACACTCTCCAGGAGGTAGGCGATATTTGTGATACAGGACAGAAGCAGTCGAAGGAATTCTGAGGTCTTTTAGACAAGGGAGGGTAGGGCTAGTGGTAAATGACAACCATGTTTGATATGTGCTGGAACAGTACTGTCTTCAAATATGTAGTCAACATATGCACAGTTGATTCAACCATGGATTCACTTTCAGTTGAATTCAGATTTATTTTAGTGCCAAATCACAACAACAGATGCCTCGAGGAGCTTTATATTGTAAGATAAAGCAGAGATCAGAGGACGATGGCCAGAATGCTTTGAAAGGCAGTAGTAACTCAGACAAATTCTTGTTACCACAAAAGTATGCAGAAGAGCACCTCTGACACACATCACATCATCCACAGCTACACCAGCATTAGACTATACAGGGTGTCATGCCTGTCAGCTATGAACAGGACACTACAGTGGACAGGAGAAGATGGGAAGATGGGTTAAAGTCTTAATTTCTGCTGTGACATTTAGATGGTCATGTCAGAGTGTGACATAAACACCATGAAAGCATGGATCCATTCTCCATTTCATTAACAGTTCAGGATGCTGCTGCTGGTCGTATATTAATAGTGTGAGGGAACATTTGGGGTATGGTCAGATATTATTTCCCCCAACTTGCATCTATTAGTAACCAAGTGTATCAAGTATAGTGAGTAGTGTTTAAATGCCACAGGCTACCTGAGTAGCTTTGCTGACCATGCCCATCCCTTTTGGACCATATTGTACCAAACTTCTGATTACTGCTTCCAGGAGGATAATGAAACATGTTACAAAGATCAAATAATCTCAAACTGGTTTCTGACACATGACAGTGAGCTCGCTGCACTCCAAGGGGCACCAGATCCAGCTTTGGGATGTGGTGGAAAAGTAGATTCATATCATTGATGTGCAGCTAACAAATCTGCAACAACTGTGCTGTTGTACTGCTGCTATCATGTCAATATAGAGCAAAATCTGTGAAGTAAAATCTCTTTCCATCTTCTCTTTGAATCTGTGCCATGGAGAATTAAAACAGTTCTGAAGGTAAAAGGGGGTCCAGTCCATTATTGCCACCTTTACCTAATGAAGTGGCTGGTGAGTGCACATACCTATTAATACATAGAGGTAATGGAGGGAAATGCTCTAACCCACTGGTTTACATATTGAGACTGTGAATGAACGAAAATCAAAAGTTGTTTTTCAGGTCATTTCTTTCCCTTAACACAGTAGCTCATAGGAACAAGAAATCAGTTTAACAGAGACAAAGATGGATAGAAGCAAATTTGACATTTCTGGACTTTTAAGACTGCTTTGAAAGAATAAGAGAGAAGAATTTTGAAACACACACACTGCAGTCAAAGGGGCCACTTCTTTCTCTTTGATATTCATCATCTACTTGAGCATAAATTTGGCATAGCTTGAACTTTACACAAGCAAGTTAAGAAAATATCATGAAGGCTAAAATCAGAATAAAAGCCCCTGAAGCAGGCTTTGAAAACCTGCGTTCACCCTAACTGTATTTTTTATTAAAACCAAAACTCGGTCAGCAGAAAATATCACACCAAAACAAAAACCAAATACAACACAAAGTAGAACGAAATTGCTCTGTCACACATACTTGTGAATTACTGTACACCATGTAAAGTGCAGGTTCTTAGCTGATGGTGTTTAATAAGTTCAACCTGGGAGCCCATTGGCTCGCTACAGGACTGATGGCCAATTTAGTCAGAATAACCTTTTGTGCACCGGTTATTGTTTCTGATTGATTTGACGATAACAGATACAAATGGATAATTGGTTCCATTATTTGCTCTCCACATGAACTTTTCATGTAAATAATCAAAGCCCTCTCAAACATGATTGGTCAATAGAACCCGGCCTTCAAGCAGACCACAAAGCGGAAAGCTTCAGGTACAGCAAATTTTGTCTCTTGGCTACATATTCATATGCAGATGTCTTCAAAGTGTAAATTTTCATATTTGCAACCATAGCAGCTCAGGTTACTTCATTAATATTAGCCTTTGGTAGATACCATTTTTAGCATCTCACCTGCATTCACAAACTTAATGTTACTTAATGCATTTCTTCAGCAAATGCCATCAGAGCTGATCTTCTGGTTGAGGCGAACACGATCTCACGCTCTTTTCTATCTACAGCGTTTGTTCTAAACGTTTGGCATGATGCTTCCATGTGATTCTGAGACATTAGTTACAGCACACTGTTTCCACTGCAGCATAAACTCACTTTAATTATTTGTTTCTTTAATAAAAGTGTCACCAGTTGTTTGCCATAAGCAAAAGATTTTTCCAAACACTGTGTGAATCTAGATGTTAATCTGCTTTTTGAATGTCCCTAGGAAAAATCGTAGTCTTTTGGTGAATCATGCAGCAATTAATCCATTAAACTTAAATGCTCAAGTACATTTGTAAGTTTAACTGCAAGAGTTACCAAATGGCAATAAAGCCAGTTCTCAAATTCAGTCTTTTTTTTCTTGTTTTTTTTTTTTTTTATTCCTGAAGTGAATTTTAACAGCTTCCATTTCCCTTCCACATCTTGTCTTGTGAATGCTCACTCATAATCATACCTATATGTGAGGCCTATAATGGGGGACAGAGTCACAAGAAAACCAGATGACAGCTGTTCCAGGGAGCCAACATTATATTTCAAACCACACACCATTACATCCTTAACTGTAGGAGCCACATTGAGAACACGGGGTCTGGAAAAACTGCATTACAGTTTAGCGGACTAGTTTAAAGCTTTTAAACCCAGAGTCTTAATATGAAACAGACGGCAAAAGTTTGATTTTGCTGCATCGATTCCAGAAGCGAACATGTGTCTCAACAAGGTGCCAAATTTCTGACAACTTAGATATTCAGGGCACCAACACTATTTATCCCACGAATTAACAACATAAATGGATTGCAATAATTCATTCAATCTTTTTTTTTTTTCCACTGCACGGTAACTTTTAAAAAAGTGAGTGAGATTTTCTTTTTCTCCTTTTATTTTTTTGATACAAGCGCTTTTATATCTTTGGTGCACAAATCCACAGCGGTGATAACTGCCAAATCCTTAAATGAAATACCCCATACTTAGCTGCAAAACCAATAAACTGATAAATTAATACGTTTCAATATGATCTCAGTTCCTTCTTTCTCTTTTCATGTGTAATGCACATTATATTGCCAGCAGCTTAAATAAATAGGAGGCTTCTCTCTGATGTTCATTATTAAGATATTTTCCGAACTCTATGCCACTGGAACATTATATCTTTCCTCCCTTTTCCCTCACCCTCTTTCTTTAACTTACATTTATGTTGCGATGCATTACTTTGCCGCATCTGAAACATAATTCAGAATCAGTTGTCACTACTTGTAATTTTTATTCCTTAACCTTTCCCATGATGCGTCTAATACTGACATTTCACTATAACTACAATTTTGTTTTTTTGTTTTTTCAAAATATCTCAAACCCAAAGGCATTTTTAAAAGAAATGTTTCTTTGTCTTAAATATCTACTATGGCTAACAGTCTGAATGACTGAAGGGTTCTTTATTCTAAGCATAATCACATGTTGGATATTTGAACAAATTGTGTTTTTGGCGCTTTCGTTTTAATTGTGATTGCTCATAAGGCACTGAGGCTGAATATTCTGGATGTTCCTGTGATCTTTCTCAGCGTTTATAATTTGCTGTCCAGTACTGAGGCAGTGGCATATAATGAGACTTATTAGAATTACACTAGATATTTAAAAGGCAGGGTAAATCAAAAGACTTTGCTACCTCTGGGTTGAGGGTAATTGAGCTAGCTGGCTGTATTCTGTAGCCAGCTATCTCAATTACCCTCAGTAGCTCTGTGGGGACTGAGAAACAAAGCCGCATTAATCATGCCACTATAATTGATACTACGACTAGTTTTTGTTCCACTGGTCATGCTGCAAGCATATAAATCCTAATAATAGCATAGTTCACAACTTTTCTTTGAGTCTTACAAATAAACTGGTTTTAATGAACGGTGAATATGACATCTGATTGGATGATAATACAAAGACAATGCATTCACTTCAGAGCTCTTAGCTGTTTGGAGAACCAGTAGGAATTCATCTGTAGTCTTGTCAACATTGGGAAAGAAGGCTCTAAGAAATATATGCACATCTTTCAATTAGTTACATGTTCCAGGTAGTAATTATTTGCTCTAAATAATGTATGTATTTTCAAAATCTCACTATTAGTACTGCATTATCAATGAATACTTCAAATCTGTTGTTATAGCTGCATTTTTAACTCTACAGAAACAAGTTCTTGAGGATATTTTGCTCACATCATTAGATTAGATTACCATTAAACCATTGCATCCTTTTCAAGTAGTGGGTATTTTTTCTGTCACATTTGTGTTGTAAATGTATGTTGGCATAGTGGTTGCAGTAACACCTGGGGCCACTATGCCAAGCTACAACACTTGAATTAATAATACTCAACCCTACCACAACTAAAGTTACATTAACCTGACCCGTGGTGCCTTTCCGCTCTTTGAAATGTGACTCATTTCAAAAAGAATCCATCACTGTGTGTATATATTGCATGCATCGTATGATTTTGTTTCTTTCTATAACTCAAGCTTTGAATTTTTTCGTATTATTTTTTCTTTCTTTCCCTTTCCCCCCTTCCTTTAACTTTTATCCATGTTGGGGGGTTTTCGTGATGCATTCATTTGCAGCATCTCAACACATAATTCGGTATTGATTGTCACTGCTTGTAATTTTTTCCTTAACCTTTTTTATGATCAAAGACATCATTTAGCCTGCTCCCCATCCTGCGTGGTGCATTGATGAAGATTTTAAGTGAAGCAGAAGAGATTTTGTTTTGACCAATCTTAATCCATTAGAAACGGATTTTCACTACCGTACTGAACTTCCCTTATCGCAGCATCAAATGTGCATAAACTTTTTTGCCATTGTGTAATATTTGTGCTTTGAAATCAGTTCTTTTCTGTTTGTAACCGATGCTTAAAATATGACTGCCACAGATAGAACTTTGTGGGTCGTGTACAAAACATGGTCATGCCAACTTAGTGTGCTAATGAATGGATATATGCCAGTGTAACAGTAATCTGTGTGAGCATCTCCTTTGATGCATCTTCGAGCAGAAAGCTCTTAAACAAAATGTTTGAAGTGTCTGCCTGTGTAATAATGATTTGTAATTCTCTTGAACTAATACAAAATTTGCTGGTAAAATTTTTTTGAAATAAAAATAAATTGTGCCCCGAGGGTCAGGCCAAGATTCAAAAGAAGATCACCCAAGAGCAGCAAATGATTTAATAAGCCACCAGCTCCACCAGGGCATGGAGAAAAGCAGAACGGAGAATTTTAAAGTGTGTCTAATTAACATCAGTTTATTACTATGTCAATCTCTTCAGCTGGTGTGTGAATAAGGGAAGGGTTCAGAGACGTAGAACTGCTCTGCTTAAATATATGGGATAACACTTAACTCCTTGGGTTAACGTGAAAGCGTTATCTCAACCTCCACGTGCAGAAGCATTTGCATGTGTCGCTTTTGCTACAGAAACAAAAATTATGAATCTCATCACAATTGGCTTTTCTTGGCTTTGTTAAAAAAAAAAAAAAAGTCATTAAAAATAGAAAACAACTTCCAAGATGTTTCCATCACCATTATTCCTCAAGGAATGACTAAATGAATATTTAATGTCATGTGCATCTATATGATTGCATACTAATTATTAGAACTCAAATGCTTGACAAACTTGGTGTAATATAATTTGTAATATGTTGAATTTGCAGAGGAGACAATGTTATCTTCCACTGGATTTTCATCACCGCTACTGTGTTAAATGGTAATAGTTATAAGATAAATAAAAACCAAACTGGAATTAAGAAATAAAGCAAAGTAGAAGGAAAATACAAGTATATCGATGCAGGCCAAAAATATTTACACACTCCAGTACTGCTCTGGTGTATATAACTAAATATTGTTCTTACCACTTAGCACTACACAAATTGGGAATGTAACTGTGTTCTTATTCCCTGTCATTGCCTTATCTTTGGTTCCTTTTGTGTAAATACTCGGTGGACTTGCAGGCGTTTTGACAAGCTTAAATTGCAGATTCTCATTTTAACAGTGGGGTTTCTCCGGTCCTGTATGTTTCTTTGGCCTCCTGGATTGTCTTGGCAAAATAAATACCGGTAGGCCTTTCATCTGAAGGCATGGTGGCTGCAGCAAAGCTCTGCGGTGAAGTAGAGGGCAGGGATCTTGCGTCAGCTTGCTGTCTGGACATTAAGTCACTTGTAAACTTAACCACATGTTTCATAACGTACATGAGTACATTAGGTAATTCATCCATGAAATCATAATTGAAATCACATTGAGATGCAAGAAGCGGCATTTAAAGCTTGACTGACGATCAACAACAGCAACAGTTTGGAAATGGGCACGCACAAAGACTAGATCTGCCTGCTGCCGCGCACCGTTGGAGTCATTACTCAGTCAACTTCAAGTAATAATAATTTAATGATTATTTATTACTCATTTCAAAAATAATTGCTTATTACTTCCTGAGAGAAATCTGTTGAATAATTTGTCATATCATCACTTTGTTTCACACTATAATTGTATTAAAGCTTACCTTCAGACCTAATATGTGATTCACCGCTATGTGCTGTGTGACTTTTGTAACTGCGTTTCAGTGATATTGACTAATATGATCAAATCACAACCCAAATGGGTATTTAAAGAAAAAAATGCTTGTTATCATAGACCTGAACATTATGTTTAAAAGGATAACTGAATGGCATCACGTTCTTCACTGAAAAACACAGTTTGTCGTTTTTGCTTTATGATACCACGAGCCACCAAACTTTACTTTTGTCATAAAGTACTGTGCAAGTGTTGAGCCTCCCACTGTTTCTGATACTTTGTTAGGAAAATGAAACATAGTTGCAACAGTTTATTGAAACATGTACAAACATACATGGAAATACAGAATAAAAGGCAAGAACAGAGCTTGTACACAAATCTCAAAAGTGAATATTTGGCATAAACACCTTTATTCTTAAACACAGCTTCACGGTTTAGGTCCATGGGTGAGTGTATTTCATTGTTTATTTTTCTACCCAGGTATGGTTTTACTGCATTGACAGTGTGTTTGGGATCATGGTCATAATTAAATACTTTCCAGATGGTAATGCATGGTGGATCAAAATCTGACTGCACTTTTCTGTATTTGCAATTCCATCCCCTACCTCACTGGCTGAAATGCAACCTCCACCTATCGCGTGACCTCTTTGATACATGCTGATGATGATTTGAAACACAAATTTCAAATGTGGATTCATCACTCCATAAGACGTGTGTCCACTGATTTTGTGTGACTTGGCATACCTCAGTCTTTTCTGCCTGTTTCCCTTCCTTAAGAACGGCTGCTTGATAGCCATGTTTCCACTGAGACCATTCCTGATGAGGCTTCAGTAAACGGTAGATGAATCCACTGAAGTTTCAGATGTACCCCTCGGGTCCTATGTCAGGTCTTCACTGGATTTTATTTTCCTGTGTCTTAAGGACATGACTATAGTTTTTAGGCTTGCTGCTTTTTCTTCCGTCTGGTGCTTGTCCAGTTTTTTTTAATGATACACTACAAACCATGCTGAACTATATCAATTGCTGGGCTACGAGCTCACTGAGAACCACCATGTTGGTGCAAAAATACAATTTTATTCCTTCAACCAATCTAATTGGGGAAAAAAGGCTGCTACTAACAAAGTATCTGAAGATACAATTTAAATTTGTCATTTACTAAGTTAACAGTTATGTGTAGACACAACACTGGTTCATCTCTTTGGTTAGGTGTAATTTTCGGCCTTGAATAATCTCATAGATCAGTGTTAAGCAGCAAAACAACAACAACAAAAAACCTGAAGAACTATTCCTCAAGACCACTTTAAAAAATTGTAGCAAAGTCTGGATCCTTGAAAGCAAAATATTAAGAAATGAGAGGTTGGCTCGAGACATTTTAACATTACTGTCGCTCAGAGAGCAAAGACATTAAATCCACCCTCCACCCAACACAACCCATTATTCAACTGTTTAATTTAACATAATCTTGATGACTGATTTAATGTTACACTTTTGAATTTTAAAGTGGTATACATTTTTATGATGACAGATTTTTTGTGTGTATTATAACTCCCTGACCCGCCGTCATACACTAACTGCTTGAAAGTCTCTTGGCACCGTTTCTTTAGCCTACACTCATGTTTACAACAAAGGGAATCCCGTCTATTTACATAAATAAATCTGGTGCCAATAGGGAGTCCAGCACAAAGTGTCTGCATCCGTAAGGTAGCAGACTTTAATCCCCAGCAGAAAAGGCAACATCACCAAGAGCTTCTGCTTCTATGCTTTCATGTTAAATTCATGGTGTAAGACTTTTGTCTGTCCTGCTCACTGATATACTGTGTTTGCACTTTGTCTCTGCGAGTATTTTTGTGATGGTGGTAATGATTTAACGTGGCTTGTTCAAACATCAGGACAGTACTGCTGTACACAAGATATAACAACTTCATAGACAATATTTTAATATTACTCTGGAATCTATTTTTGTGCATTTTTTTAAATCAAGCACACACACACAATTATGGGCAATTTATATGCACACTGTAAGATATTTAAATCCTGCAGTAAGTATTCGGTTTTCTGTCCTCACCTTAAATAGAAAAATAACAAAAAACATGTTTTTCATTGAAGACAGAGATTGCAAAATCTGGTTGAAATATTTCTGTGAAGGTCGTTGAATTTGTAGCACTTGGGCATTCTAACTTCACATTCCTGCACGTGTATTACATGAGATTTCTCTTTTGGTATCTCATGTTTTCTTCATGTCACTCTTAACATGAAACTACATACGTAGCTATTAAATCAAAAGAAACATATTGAGTAAAACAGACATGCTCGCGTTTTAATTACTATCTAAATTGAGAAGTATGCTTGTGCGCTGTCTATCTTGCGTGCTGCACAATATCGTTTATTATTTAGTAAATATTGATATCTATGACTAGCTAGTTTATTGTGATGGTGCTTTGTTTTCTCTATTATTATGTTGCTCTTTGTTGTTTGCTGTCTCCTCTGTTTGTTTTTTTTGTTTGTTTGTTTTTTTTTTTCTCCATACAGGTGACCCAGGAGTTCTTTTTTTTTTTTCTCTCTCTTCCCCCCCCTTCTCACCGTCTCTTCTCCCCTTTGGTTTTCTTTCTTTCTCTCCCCCTCTTTCTCTCATTCATTCCCCCTGTCCTATTTATTAAAAAAAAAAAAAAAAAAAAAAAAAAGACAAAGGATGAACTGAAGCTCTGCCATCACGTAATGTCGCATACTGCTGTTTCTGATGTCATTTAGAAAAAAAAAAAAAAAAAAAGAGAAGTATGCTTGTTAACATTAAAAGTGCGCTTGCACATTCTAAACAGAAACCTATAGATCATGAGACAGCTGCAGCGATACAACCATAAAGAAAGCTACACAAATCATATTCACTGAATTACACAAATTACAGATGTAACTGAAAACATCTGAAAACGTGATGATGAATCCCCCTTTTTTAAACTTCTGGCTGATAAACCATCAGACTACATTGGGAACGTATTGGGCTTGTGAAAAATGCATGAATTACTAATTAATGAGGCATTCTCGCAACATTTCCATATTCATAAAGGTGTGTAATTCACATATGCATGAGAGAGCTCAGTGATAGCTTAGCGAGAGTAACGCATATTCCAAGAAAGAAAAATCTTTTTTTTTGTTAAATTTTTCAAAAAAGCTGAGGGAGCAGAGATGCTTTTAAAAAAACATTACGCATTCATTCTTCCCTACAGACGTGCAGTCAAATGCTTTGGGAGACAAATGCACTGAGGAGATGCAATGATGTGAAACATATGCAAAATTACATTTTCTGAAATATTGTCCCATGTGGATTTTCAAAAGTTCATTTAGCAACCCAGTGTTCCTAACAACTGTGCTCAGAAAATCTGATTTACTGAGACAGAAATATATTTTCAGTATCATCTCTGTTTGAGAAGAATATGTGTCTATGTGACATCACTTGTGGCAAAATAATAAATAACTTAATTTTTTTTAAAATAAATCTAATATTTGGGAATTTTATCTTTGGGGGGTTCATGTATTACATTTAAAATTTGAGTCTGTGACATGATGCCTTGTTCTTTAGGTATCTTTGAATGCAGAATAATAATAATAATTCATAATTAAATTAACATTAATAAAAATCATTAGCTCATTATCATTTCCTTTTTTCAGCATGGCTAAATCAGCCATTAGCTTTGCTATGATGTCAGCCTTTTGGACACAAACTCTTTCAATGAAGCAGGTCCAAGATGGCTTGGCCGGAATTGTGGCCTGTCCCTCATTTGAAAGGGCCTCTCCATTGTTTCAACATTCTCACAAGGGCTTTGTGAAAGCTGTCCCAAATATGGGTCAAAAAGCACAAATAACATTGAGATGGTTCCTAGGCTTTCCTCACAGCTATGCACCAAAGAATGACAAGTCCAACAAAACCATGTCGAGTTTTTCATCCTATGCAATTGTCTTTTCACATTAACTCCAAGCTGGGCCTTTTCAGCTAGGCCAGAGTTGTGTCAGGCCTACTCGGAAACAGACCAACTATAGCAGCAGGCTTGGCCTGTTCAAAATACCATGCACTGAGTCACTCCTTTATTTCATTGTAATGGCTGTTGGATGCATTGTACAAAATATCTAAAGAGAAAGAACCCAAAGTACTGTTAGAAGTGAGATTCATCTCTGTGGCCAAAAAGGACAAATTTGATTCAGAGTGAAAGCCTTGTGCATTGTTTTACTCAGCAACAGGAAGTAAAAAGGAAAAGCTGAACTTCCCAAGGTGATATACAGGCAAACACATACACAACCAAAACAACAACAGTTAACTAAACAGCCACTAAATGTGGCTTTGACATGTACGTTACCTCTACCATACACCAAAATTGAAAGAGGTGTTTGCTGTCTTTCATAAAGTCAGAAATATTTCTAAGAAATAGACTTTGACCTAATCTTTTTTTAGACTGTGAACAAAAGGAGGATGAAGTTCGTCAAAGATGCAGAAAAGCTTATAACCATGTTCGCAAATTTTCAAGATACTTAAGTTTGAGTTTAACCTTGTAGGACTTTTGGAAGGCACTTCTGAGCATCAGGCGCAGGGTTTTGGCAGCTGCACAGGGAGCCTGGTGGGTCAGCCCTTCTCTGCGAGCTGCTACTCTACACTAATCTATTTTAAACCATCTGTGAAATTAGCAAGATTTCCTAAGTCCTTCACCTCCAAGGATTAAAACATTGCTAAGGGTGTGGACTGTTCTTACATACTGTTCTCATATGCATGTTTGATGACTCTTGAGATCAATATCAGCTTCTTTTTCCCCCCCTCTTTTTTTCACCTGCACTTGAATTGGATTGAAATAAGAAGCAAAAAAAATGCTAAACATCTGTCTGAGAACCACAGAAACAAATAGGAATAAAACGGTGTTTACGATAACTTAAACCGAAGCTTGAATACCAGGAAAAGAGAAGCTTTGTGTTACATATTTTTACATACAGTAACATCAGGGAGTTCAGCCTTCACTAAAAGAGCCATACCTAGGCATGCAGTACGTCTGCCAAAGCCAGTACAAAGAAGTCATGAGTCAAATCTAATGAGAAAATCAGATAAATAGCAGCTGTTCTTGGGGAAATGGTGCTGTCTGACAGATTCACTGGGTGCAGCGGCTGTAGCATTGAGCAGATCCAAATGAGTAAAATATTGTTCCAAGCGCCCCTCACTGCTTTCCTTCCCTCCGGTGTTTAGTCATCAGAGTTGTGAAATAGCCGCCCCGCCGCTACACGACAGAATTGCGGTATTAATTATTGTGCGCTGTTCACACATACACATCTTTGTACCACAGTGACAGTTCATTCAGAAAGGCCACTTACAAACAGCAGTTTTACTTACCTCAGCCAACCAGCCCGCCAGTTAGTCCTCACACCTCTTATTTAATTATTTGTAGATAAAATTCATTCACATAGGATTTAAAAATAAAAACGGAGTGTTACAGTTACAACTAAAAATTAAACTCCTGTTAAACCGTAACACACGCGACATGAACAGTAATGTAAAGACAAATACCCAAAGCAAAGAGCTTTGTCTATGCTATTAGATTTCATGCAGGCTGGGGAAATTATTAAGATTTACTGTGCAAAGTATATGTCTAGTTTTTCCATTTACTGCTAGAGAGCGCTTACACAGGCATCTATTACAGACACAGCCGTTAACTGTAGTTTTCCTTTGCTCTTGGGAAGGAGTGGTAAAAGATGAAGTGAATGATTAGGACAACAAATTTTCCCGAATGGTTAAAAAAGACTTTAGGTCCAGGCAGTTATATTTTGTTGAACTGATTTCCTTTTCTGTAGATGAATAGGCTAGCACTGAGCTAGAACAGTAAGTGTATGCTGATTTGTAATAACACTGACTTCAAATTTATTTGCAGTGTTTTACCCCGTGCATGATGAAGGAAGCAGGGTGTAGAACTCATGATTATTATGATGATAATGAGCATTAGATGGCAGAGATCCAGTGAAGAGTGATGGGCATAGCCTGGGCTTACAAGTCTCGCGATGACCTCTGGCTCTGGCACACACACAAACACCTGTCTCAATAGGCACACGCACACGCACACATTCACGCTACGAGCCCTCTGAATGCCTTTCATGAGGTCAAGGAACCTTTGAATGTGTACTTTCACAGATTGTTCTTAAAACCAAACCAGGCACAAATCCTTCTTTCGAGATGAACCTAACAAACTGTATGTTGTGTCTTATCAATTATACCCTTTATTTCTCTTTCTATTAAACTGATACCAGTTAGCTGTGTTGCTGTTTATCCTTCAACATACACCAGCAAAGGTCTGTCTCTCCTGAAGGAACAGGCTGTGATTTTGACTGTGATTAGTTAAAAAAAAAGTCACTGCATAGGGATAGTTTTGGTTTTTGATTGGCTGATAAAGGTGAGCTCACCACTGTTTGCCCTTTTTGCCTCCTGAAATTTGTGTCTTAAGAGGTTTAACAAGTAAAACTGCCAGTCTGCCACAGCCACCTGCACTTCATGTCCATTTAACCCACTGATGTATCAGTGTCTGCTATGGCTGCACAAGCCATCCAGTATTCCAGCAAGGGTGTACAAAAGAAGAGGTTTTGATGTGTTTATAACAACTTAATTTGCTACTCAAACAAATGAAAATTTAAATTAAGGCTGATAAACTGGAGTGTTGCTAACATTAGAGGTGCTAACGGTAGCCTTCTGTTCTTGAATATTCGAATTGTCTTAATTTATAATGCCAGTAAGATTATATACGGTCTTCTTTTTCTTCTTCTTTAAAGCCACCAAACTCAGGGTGCTATTACAGAGACTGGCCTTCTTGGCACACCCCCTTCTAAGGTTGAAATAGTAAGGAAAATTGTAATGTCAGTCAAATCCTGGTTCAGAAAATGCTGGTACTGAGGTAAACAAGGTTGATAGACTTGAATGCAGAGACCATTGGTAAAGGGATTGATGGGGTCCAAAAACACATATGCCATGGTTTTGCCATGAAAGAGGTCCGCATACCGATCGTCTTCAGTCATGTTTCTATTCACATATTTTTGTTGCTGACCAAAACGAGTTGGTAAGTTCGGTTGAAATGTTTCTACCTTGTTGTACCTTTCTAAGCTTTAATCTGGGACCATAACTACTTTTATTCACAAGTGGTTGTGTTATCCTGTTAAATTAACAGATTAAATTAATATTGTTACAGAGGCACAGGACTAATGATGGCTGCAGACTAGCTCTTACGTTAATGTTATCATGTAATTATTAGCTGCTACCCATTTCCTTAATAATAACGTAACAGATGGGTAATATTAATAATTGCTAACCGTTAACTGGCCAGATTAATGTTTATGATAATGCTTTAATACGTCAGTGTCAAAACAGGGGCTATAGGGAGTGCATGAAATTCTTCATAAAGACCAGGATGTCTTTAAGATGCTTCACAAAGATTTTTTGTGCTACTGTTCACATGGTTTTCTGTGTCCAGCAGTGTGTGTAAAGATGGAGGTTTCCATCCAAGTATCAATTATTTAATAACCCTACATTCTACTGAAAGAAATGAGTACTTTGGAGTTTTCAGAATTTTGGTATCCAAAGGTACTGTAAGTATCAGCTCTGGCAACATCCTTAATCCAGTGCAGTTGTATACAATGTTATTATAAAATGATTACATCCATCCATCTGTTTCCATCAGGCAGAGACCAAAAATGTTGAATTCTCTCTCAAAACCTTCTTAAAATGTTATAAATGAAGAAGTATCATCAAAACAGCAAGGCTGGTTTGATTTCATGTCCATAATTGTCTTCAGTTTGATTACTTGAGCATCAAAATTGACTTATCAGTTGAAGACAGCGATTCTACCCCCCCAAAAAAGAGATTCATATACTGCTGTCATTGTGGAGCACAATGATGCCAACGGTGTAAAACGACATCAGCTAACTGTTCCCCAGCCCTCGGTTTTCTTACATTGCAGACTTAAAGAATGTAACAAACGCCTCGACAATACAAATGATTACACAAATCTTAAAACAAAATGTCTCTTTAATTTGTAAGTGTCAACAGCAGTACAAAAGATGGAGTGATGTGAGCTTTTTGTAACACAATTTCTGTCTCTTTTACAGAAAAGGAGGAACTTCTTGAGGTAAATGAGCTAAAACAGGCAGTTATTGAGCCCACTGCTGCATTGTTACAATGGACAGAGATATTACAGAAATATGGTGTTACAATATGTCTGAATTGATCCTGTGGGGACAATTTAATCATATACAGTATACACATTCTTAAGGTGCCTAGATGCACCCAGTGTGTCCATCATCGGTTTGTTTTTACTTGATATAGTGTATTAATACTACCAAAGCCAAAGAAATTGCTTTCCACACACACACCAATGTAAAATTATTCACCTTAAGTTTACCTCACGTCAATACTGCACATGGAAACCAAAGACTTGCTGATGTACACTTTGAAGCCAAGCAAAACAAAACAAATATAAAATAAAAAAACAACTAAGTAACATTTTAATTTTTTTTTCTTTTTAGCAATAATATCCCTAGCAAATAATTGACCTTTTGTACTGTATAAAGAACAATGTGAACACAAACGTGATGGCAACATTTTTTTTTAAGTTGAATTAAAAACTTTACATTGGACTGTACAAGATATTATGATAAACTATTTACATATTCCGACATAAACTTTTTTAAAGCAGCAACAGACACTATTTAATTCATTTCTCTAATAACAGCCAAAACAATACTTTCCATGGGCCTAGGTACCTGCCAGAGGAGGGGGGGGGATAAGAGATTTCTAGGCGGAAAATTGTATCAGGCTGCCAGCAATTTCAAAACAGTGGCTCCAGTGATAGAAGAGCCCCACACAGTGTTGCTTGAGAAACAACGCTAAAAAGCAAAGTACCAAAGACGGCTATAAATGTCATCCTGAACAAAAAAAGTTTACACTTCTGAACAGCAGCTACCATGTCAGTCCAGCATGTCAGTGAATTGTGCTGATTAAATTAACACAGAGAACATTCCCACCATATACACATCACAAATTTCAGACGGAAAAAAAAAAAAATCAAATTACAGTAAGTAATGTTGAAACCATTTGTGAGTCTAGCAATTGGAAGAAAAGAAACAAATTGTGAGGGCTACGTTTTCGGGATGGCTGGATAGTCATGGACATGTTCATTAAAAATTGGCAACATACAAAAAGATGGCAAGTAGAGAATTAACTGAGAAGAATGCACAATCTGTGAATTTTGCCACATTGAAATAAATTGAAATAAATACTTGCACGCTCCCACATTTAAAACAATAAAAAAATCATTTGTGTTTGAAGCAGTCATTCATAAAAACATTTGTTTGTTACATTAATGTCAATGCAAGCCAAATGCATGCAGACTCTTTTTTTTTTTCAGATTTTGCACTCATTAAAAAAAGTGCCACATACTATGAGTGCTATTCTAAACACAAAGCACAAGTGAGCATTATACAGCATACCGTTTAAGTTCTATGATGATTGGAAACACACGATTTAATAATTCTTTTAAGTGCTTGTTGTCTGAATAAGTACCATACTCGTTACCAAGTTTAGCTTTCGTTGATTATTCAAATTGTCTGGGGAGCATCATGAAAACATAAGCGAGTGAGGTTCGTCTTTTTGTTTCAGGACCAGTGCTGCTCTCTTCTAATAAGCAGGAAAAAAATAAGCATCTACATGAGGTACAGTGACTTGTCAGGTTTTAAAAACATGAAACCACATACTACAAAAAAAATAAAACAGCCAAATACATAACTTATACTTCACTAATGAACAAAAATATATTTCCTATGTTGTATTTACAATTAAATCTTAATGAGATGGAGAATTAACTGAAAACTATGTTTAGCTCCAATTCATTAAATTGTTTGTTCTTTTTTTTTTTAATTAATCTGATTGTCCATGATGTCTTTAACTCAAAATTTTAGAGCCAGCAGTGGCAAACAATAAATATGTCGTGCAATATACAATGCACTGAAGTCTGGTTTTTCATGGCTCACTGAGCCTGCTGTTGAATTTCCTGCTCACTTTTCTTGTGCTGAGTCTCTCCTCTAGGCAGCCCTGAAGATTAAACAAAGTGTCCATTCATCACATGTGTCTTTGCATAAATAAACAAAACAAGCAGACAAAAAAAAGAAGAAAAAAAAAAGACTCAAATCTGGTAACTGTGAGAGCAAACCCACGTGAGTCCAACTGGGGAATTTTGTTCATTCGTGTTGTTTTTCCTCAAAACAGCTTCACATTAATCAGAATAGATAAAAATACAATTTATATCCAGTGCTTATAACACTTATGAAACATTGTCTCTTTGTGAGTTCTCGTTGTCATTATTTTCTTTCTTTTTTTGTTCTTTTTTTTTGTCCTTTTTTTTTTTTTTTTTTTTTGCTATTTAAGCTCAGTCAAGTTTCAGTTCCATGAAGAGTCCTTTTTAACTACCAGCCCACTAAAGTAGTGTGGCATAGTCATGAAAATATTTACAATCGCATACAAATACATCTAACCGCCAGCAAACAGGAGCAAACAGTTTAGAAATACCAAACAGGTTGACTTGGAGGGAAATCCACTTGGGTTTGTTTGTAGGAGAGCATCTTCATGACGTGTTCCTCAAAATGAGAACAATATAGAAAAGATGCAATGGAAAATAATAAAATCTGAATTATCTATGAGGTAATAAAAAGGGGAAAACATGACTTAATATAAATATGTCCAAAAGTTTAAATGATATAAGCCAGCATCTGATGGGTAATAACAATAAGAGTACAGAAGATAAGGGAGCATTAAAGAACCGTCTGTACCAATTTGAGCTAGGAGAAAAATGCAGTGACCAGCAGTGAGCGTCTTGACCAGTTAAAGCTCGTGACGAGATATTCATGTCCTCCAAAAAAGCTCTGCACGCTCTCTGAAATGGACAGGTTCAAGGGCATGGGAGGGGAATAGCTGGACTCATGCATTAATAATGCTGTATTTCAGATGATACCCAGTCGTCAGTCATTTTAATAATCCCCCACAGCTTGATGTACTTGTTCCATCTGCTCGCCAGTGCCTGGTGATTGGGCCAGGGTGGGAGCCCTGTTGAGGCCTTATTTCCAGCACTTTGATGGAGAGCACAATGAGCGACACACACACCATTTTTATTGTTTCCCATCCTTCCCTGGTGTTTTCTCCTTCTCTGAGCCAGATGGCGCCCCCTGGGTGCTGAGGTTGCCACAGGCTGGGGTCAGAGCAGGGCATGGCAGGGAGGAGAGCCACTTAGACCTTCTGCCCTGTAAAGAGGATCTGAGTCTCAACATCAAGGCCTTGACCGCTAGATGAGCTTTATCTATCTGCCGTCGCTGGAAGGTCAGGACTTGTCAGGTTTGAAACTTACATTAAGACTGAGTTGCCTCTTTTCTGATTCTTGCATTTAGTCTGTATTTTTTGAAGTGCAAACAATGAGAGCAGTATAAAGCTGATCAGATTATTGTAAATGTTTCAAAAGCCTCATAGGTGATAGAAGGTTTATAAGTGCACTAATTAAAAAATTGTGTATTTTATCCTTTGTATATGAGTCTTTTCTCTATGTACTTGCAAACTGTCATTTCTTTTCAAGACTACTTCAGTAATCAACTCATTGCATCAACCCGATGACCGTGCTCTCCTTTAAGACTTCTTAGTGTCAGTTTAAGATTTACAATGTCTAAAAAGAATTAAGATCAGAAAAAAAATTACGTTTTAAGACCTAAGACTTTAAACTTGCCATCCAAATGGGGCTAAAGTGTTTAACAGAGCGCACTGTAGCTACACATTGTACAACATCAATTTAAGATTGTAATGCCACCAAAGCTGCCTTTCGCTACTGTTCCAATCCCACAGATTGGAGGCCTTTGGCCCTTTAGCATTCTGGCCTGATTACAATCACTCTGATTAAGATCTTGGTGAGTCAGAGTGGACTGCAGAGCTGGAAATAAGTGAAGGATGCCACGGTGCTCTGTGTGGACAGGGATGAGGAAATGAAAGGGCTGGCTTCATTGATGATCACTGCATTGGCCTCCCCAAAGAACAGCTAGCATCACAAGCTACCGTCGACAGATGTAACATATTGTAACCTCCTGCAGAGCTTGCTGCTTCCAAGTTCCTGAGTTTAATTTGTTTATTCTGTTTGGGTAAATTAAAGAAAGACTGGATGATGAAGCTGCATTAAGAGATGAAGAGATTGTCTAAGACTGAAAGACTTGAAACAACTTGAAATGTTTGGCACTTGCGCACTAAATTAAGTTGTTTTGTAATAACAAAAAGAAAAACACAATAATAATAATAATATTACTGATAGTAATAATAATAATGTGTAATTAGCCTCTGTACTACGTTGGAATCACTCCTTATCATTTTGAGATATTTTGTTCATATTTATCTCTTGATTAAAAACATTCACAAGCTGTTGGCTGGCACGCTATACCTGAGTGAGAATATTATTCCCATCTTGAACAGTTAGGTAATGTAGCAAAATCATCTAATTGAAGAGGAAAAGAAGGTAAATGACAGTAAGAATTACCTAGGTTCATATCAAAGGTTGTAATTTCAAGTTGTCTTTTGTTTTAGGCAATAACCTAATTGTCTATATGTCCATGATCTTAACAAAAAATAAACAATGAGATAAAAAATATATATATATGTATATATATATATAAATTACCACAACCAAACTGCTTCACACACTTAAAGAAACACTTAAGACCAAATAGCTTTTGATTCAGATGAAGCCACAGCTGCATGCTGGCTTCGATATGATAAATCATTATTTTTTTAAACATGTTCAAACCTTTTGTGGTGTAGTTTTTGTTTTCTTTTGTTCTTTCCCTCCCTCAGATCAGACCAGCCCTCTGGGCATCCTCCTGTATGAGTACTGTTTCTGCACTGGCCTCTTCGGTTAAAAGGTCTCAGTTGGCACTGACTGGCTCTTGTGTGTCATTTTCACTGCTATAGTCTGATTTGGGCTCGTCCTCAAAATCTTCGTACATGTCCATTTCATCCTCGCCATTGACCGGCTCGCTGTTGTTCACCATGCCAGTGGGCTCTAGCTTCATGTTGTAGGTGCTCTGAATGACGGGAATGGATGGCTCAGGACTCGCTGAGGCACTTGAGCACTCCGATGTCATCTGAGGTGAGGGTGTGGTGGTCGCCATGGTGATGGCCCCAGGGTAGACCATGCTGGCGCTTGTGGTGATGGGAATCTGCGGTGGCTGCCTATATGTATAAGAAACACATACATTTATATTAAATGCAATCAGTTTTCACGACGCACTTGATTAAAAAGTGATCAGCATAATCGGAAAAAGAGCACACGGAAAAAGCGCTCAGTGGTGCTCATAGCGCGATTGCTGCTTAGGTTGGTGGCTACATGTCTCTAAAGTGCGTGATTTTTTTTCTTACAGCACTTAAACTGAGATGGCTGGATTACGGGTTTCCCACAGCAGTCTGCTGTAAGCCAGCAGCTCTGTGAAAATGATTTGGAAAAAGAGAGGTACTCCTGACAACTCCCGTTTTGAGCCGCTCAGAAACACTACCCAGTTTATTGGTGACATAAAACCAATACGTTGCTCCTGCTGCTCTTTGCTGCTTTTGCGCTGGATAATTGATACTCCAGCCACTGAATCTTATGACTGACATGGGAACACCTGGAGAAGGACTCTCCTGATAACCACAAACAGTAAATTAAAGTGTTAAGCCTTAGACTGCTGCTGTCCACGCTTACGTAAATATACACGTAGAGCTTATAATGTCTGTATTTGGTGCTCCATCAGGAGATTACTATTGTCTTAAATTATTAGTAACCCTCTGAATTAAGCTGCTGAGTTAGCAACAGTGGTTAACTCAGCGTTCACTTTTGCAAACACTGCTTTGCATTGCATGCACATGTTTTCTGCATTTTCTTGTGTATTACGTATGGCAAGGCTGGGCTAATCACAACTGTGTACTTACCCCACAGTAAAGAACTGCCTCATCTCTTGTCGCCGTGAACGCATCATCTGTTTGTACTCTCCGATGCGGAGTTTTTTTCCGTCAATAATGCAGGTCCTCTTAGGCCGTGGTTTGTACTTGTAGTTTGGGTACTTCTCTAGATGAAGCTTACTTAGACGAGCCTGCTCTTCATAGTAGGGCTGTTTGTCCTGGTTAGACATGGACTTCCACCGGGAACCTACACAGCACAGTACATTCAGATTTTCAGTAACCAGAAAAACTGTTTGTGATAGTAGGAAACTGCAGGAATCCATTGCTCTTAAACATAACCACTAATTGAACAAAATAAGCAGAGAGGTGGTGACCTTGCACTTATATAAAATAACCAATAATGCAATGTGAAATTCATAGTCCTTTACTTTTTACTACATTGCATCAAGATTTAATTTAATACAGAGTTACCCCTAATAAGGGTGGACGTTTTCTAGAAAATGCATAGATTTACTGTCTGCTGCACAACAATCTCTTGATAGCTCTGCATGTGCACATTATCTGAAACCAGAGGCAGGCTTTTTCCTTACTGTCAAACAGTAAGGAACAACAAGCTGGAGTAGTAAATACTGCAGCTCGGTGAAGTGCCCTACACTGGCATGGATGACAGCACTTTTAACAGCTCTGATGTATGGACTCCAGTGTTGAGGGGACAAGACCCATTTAGTCTCTGTCATTTTTCATGACAAACACTTATGCTAGTGATGGGCTATAAATCCATCTGTATGCTGAGGCGAACTGATGCACAGTGGTCTACGAGATAACGTGCACACTCTCTTTTTTAGACGCCAGACACTTTCTAAGATATATGCTTTTCCGAGTGCAATAAACCCATGAGAATGAGCAAAACTGAAAAAAAGCCTGGTAAGTCAGTGTTGGAGAAACACCATTAGTAATTGAAAAACTCAGATTGACTACAGTGCTCTTGAGCATGTCAAAAGCTATGAAACAAGCTGTGGTTCTAGCAAAACTATAAAACTAAACCAAAACTAAACTATAAATGGTGCATCATTATCAGTTTTGTATAAAGCAAAGAAGTCAAGTGCTCACAGCTGTATGTTTTTAAAGAGTCTTACCCAGAATCTTGCTTATGTTGGAATTGTGCATGTCGGGGAAAGCCTGGAGGATCTTGCGCCGCTCATCCTTGGCCCACACCATGAATGCATTCATTGGCCTTTTAATGTGGGGCTCGTTGTTGTTTCTTCCCCGAGATTCCCTGAAGACTCGCGCCTCGGTAGGTCCAGCGCCTCCTGTTGGCCAACAATAATAGGGTTGGGGTTTATCTGCAGAGCCATTGACTTCCTTGGACCCCGGAAAAAACAAGGGCAGGAACAAGAAGAGAGAGCGTGGCGAGACATTAAGTGACAAGCCATGTTTAAACTCTCCTTCATCTGCTATCTCCATCATGACAATTATTTCAAATGAGTGCAGAGATGCAAACACTGTTCAACAGAGTCTACAGGGTTGAATATGGCGTTTAAGGTGGACCTGATCTCTTTAAATCGGGTCTATCCAAAAGCAGTACAGAGAGAACAAGGAGGAGCCCTTTGACTTCAAGAATAATTCAGTTCTCTGTCCACAAGTCCAGCTTTTCTACTTGTGCACATATATTTCAGACTCACAGCCAACATAAATATAAGATTTGAGCCTGACTTTAAAAAAAAAAAAAGAAAGAAAGAAAAAGCGAGGAAACACAAACTCTTGCAAATCTTTATAAAAGCCAAACTCCATTTTACATATATATGCACAAAAAACCCCTTCGGTTTACACTTCTTTCTCCCCTTGTTTCTCACTTTCTTCCTCTTTCCTTCAAGCACGCACACAAACAAACAAACCAAGCACACATTAGCTGGGAGAGTGTGCCGATTCTGCAAAGTGCTGTTTCTCAATCAGGGCATTCACAATCAGCATAAGAGAGTTTCTCTCAGTATTAAACTGTACATCAGACTGATAATGATTTCTGTTTGCATGCGCATTTGCTTCCTTTTATATGTAAGATGTGAAAGAATTAAATAAAAGCAGTATGAATATTTAAACAAACAAAAATATGTTGATAAACAAGGCTTGAAAAATAAGACAAAAAAAGCCTTCCATATGCTACGATACATCTTTAATGATCTCAAATCTGGAAAAGAAAGCTTGGGATGACTCATGCATATTTCATCATCCACATGTGAAGCCTTCTCATTAGACCATTCCACTAGCAGCCTTGGCACACGTTACCTGGGGTCTGATTTCTATTATTATTTCAGTTGATAAACAAAATCAAACTCTTAATGAGTAATGGAGGGCTGTGCAGAGACATTAATTCCAAATCCACAGAAGCCTCGCCCTGCTCTAATCACTGAAGGTATTACTGCAGCATTTTCAGCCTCAAGAGTTGAAGTGTCTTTGCTTCAAAAGAACATGTCCTGTTTTCAGAATTATTATATGAGACAAGTCTTTTTAAAAAGGCAACATACTTGCAGTACAATAGAGATAAAGGTGTGCTGGAACTTTGTTTTTGTTTACAGGGTAAGAATTCTTGAGGTCTAACCTACCTAGTAGAAAAGCCTGTTTCTCACAGTGCAAAAGCAGATGAATTGACTTTTCAGCAGCTCATGTTTAACAGCCAAAGAGCCACATTTATGATCCCTTCCTTTACCTGGAAAGCCAATAAAAAGGTGTATTTACTTATGAGTCAAACTCATATAATTGCAGGTGTTTGCTGGTCTCTCTATTTGTCTTAAATAGACAGACTAAACATTACATATGCAGAGAAAGGTAATAAATGCATAGTTATCTATAACTTTAGATTCATTTTCAGTTGCCAAAATGTCCTTTTAACCATATATAAATGCGTTTCCTCATCATTGCTATCTAGACGCCTGTGTTCTTTTAATTTCACAGTCTTGTAAAATATGCACCAAATTAGAGATTTTTGTTACTTTTCGAAATACTTTCTCTACCTCTGCAAGCACCGCGTTTTACTCTGTTTGCTGAGCTCCCTCAAATGCTGTTGGCCCGAAAGCCATCATGAATTCAAAAATAATACACTACCTTTGCTGCCACCGAACCCCACAGTACGTTAATTTCATTTAGCATGCACTCACTGTACAGGATGAATTGATTTCACTTTGTTTGGTTTTGACAACCATGTTTATTGTGCAATGAAATGTGGTGTGGCGGAGGGCTGACAGTATCCATCAACGCGGGGCAATCTGCTGACTGCCGGGGCCAGATGAAGGTATTCATTAGCTCAGGAGCGCAGCGCTCACTCAGACACGACAGCCAGTGTCTGCGCCCTGGGATCGCTTGCCGTAATTTACGATGCCTGCCGTGCCATTACTCTATCACTGACACTGATTCAGCAATTTATATACTGGTGCGCATGTATATGGGCAGAGGTGATCTTCTTATGTAGAGCGAAGGGGGGGACAAAACAACTGCCTGCCATCACCTAGTGCCACATCCATAGTTAGCCAGGAAACCAGCCACGTGACTAGGTTCATTGGAGGGAATCCAGATGAGGCATGGTCTTTTGCTGCACATGACTGCACGCAGAAAAGCATCGCTTTCTGCTCTGTCAGATGCTGCAGAAAACTGCAGACTTGAACAACAGGAGTGATGCACCTCGTAAGTTGTTCCGAGGCAGACGCTGTGTGGCTTGGATATGTAAAATACTGAAAGTGATGGAAGCTGCCTCGGAGAAACGAACAGCCCAACTTTGCGAAAGACCTTTAACCTGAAATAGCAGCGAGGTCTGTGATCTGTCTGAAAGCACCTTGAAGTACAGAACTGCTTCCTTATTCAACCCCTGTAATATATATGACTTGATCGGGGACATCCTGTATATTCACACAGCAAACTGCTTGCAACTATAACATGCAATTTACTGCCAGGTTGTTTCCATATTTTTGCAGAAAATCGCAACGCTGCTCTGACATTTTGCAAATGAGCAATAACTATTGTTTTCCAGGAGGGGCAGGACATTTAGGAATCAGTTAGTTAGGTGTGTGATTGTGTAAATAAACACAGATGTTTAGCGGTGACAGGGCCAGGCCCCCTGGGTGGTAGCTGGGGAGGGAGCGAAACAGAGGGAGTGCTGCTTAATAGAATTTATTGTGATTCATGAGGCCCGCAGCTCAAGTGTGACAGAGCGATATGAGAATCCCCTTTTAATTTGTCTCTCCTGGAAACACTGCAGATGAGCAGCATGAATTACAGTGTGAAAGAATGATTGTGTGTGTGTCTATGTGTGTGCGCACACGGTGGAATAAAGAACGAAAAGGGAAAGTGAATAACGAGGAAGAAGGAAACAAAAAAAGAAAGGGGGCGAAATGGAGAGAGAATGTAGTGAGGCCCCACAGCCTGTCACACCTGTGAGCTGCAGGCTCAGACTCGACCATATAGCAAGCCAGAGGGTAGCGCTGCCCCAGCTGCCCCCTCTCCTCCTCCTTACTCATCTTTGTTCTATGGGCAGACACATAATGTCACCCAGGAATCCGCTCAAAAAGGATGAGCCTCAGTGAGCAGGCAACAATCACGCAAACCTGCCAAGCCCTCCCTGTTGGGATCAAATCTAACACCTCTGAGTGAAGGCATTTACTACTGACAATAGAGCCTCTCCCTCAGAGCAGGATCAGGCGAGATTAATGTGTGTGGACGGACAGGATGCGGCGCTCAGTGGCTCTGGTCCAGTCTGAGTTCGTGGCATGCTAATTAAACCGGTGAAAATCACAAGTGATGTAAACCACATTAAAACATCTCAATTGTCTTATTTTTAGTACCCAGTTGGGATCGTTTGGGTTTCCATACCCTCTGTGTGTATATGTGTGTGTGTGTGTGATAGTGTGTGAATGCATGCACACACGTGGGAACTTGGGAACAAACAGGCAGCTTGTTTCAACATGCCGCAGCTTTTACTTTTGCCTGCAGAGCCAGCTGTCTTATGCATTTAGTTTAATCTTTCACAACTTCTCGGCCTCTGACACTCACAGAGAAATACACACGTTTGTTCGTTTGCTCTAAATTTCAATTTGCCAGCTTCAAAACAGAACTTTCTTATTGATTGTTTTGACCTGTGCACCTACTGTTTTTGTGACTTGACACGTTATTATGTCAAAGGCTTCTCATCTAAGCTTTCTTCCAGAAAAACTCCCCGGCAATAAAAGCCAGAGCTTGATTCCCACAGACTCACAGCAGAAGAAAAACAAACATCTTCAAACAATCAGCCCATATAACACTTCACAACAGCTCTGAGCTACCGATGTAAAGAAACTCATTGTCAGTGATCTGTAGCAAAAGTGCAAGACTACTGTTTTTCTTATCCTATTCCACAAGGACACTTCTCAGCTGAAGCTTCTCTTTTGTTCTTCAGTCTTTGTTTGATATTATCTGATTGGGCTTTTAGATTAATTCTGTTTCCTGCCTGCACACATCTCTCAACAACTCCTTTGTTCTTTGTAGACCCTGAGTGATGGGGGCGTTTTAGACAAACACACAACCTCATATGGCAGCTCCATACTGCCATATGTGAATGAACGAAGGGCCTCAGGGCTCAGGCTTTTGTGGTATTTGGTAAAGACCTAATGAATTTGCCAAGGGATCATGTGTGTGGCTTGTGACTTTGTTAAATGATGAAAATCCCATCTATTCCTATTTTTTAACCATTCCCATACACACACACACACACACACACACACACACACACTTTTGGTTGTTCGGAGTTGGGTTTCTGCCTGCTTTGCAAATATTAGCTTAAAGAACCTAAAGCTTTCTGTGAACTGCCGCGATAACAGAAGTCACTGTGCCTGCTCAATGCGGTTACTCTGTTCTGGATGGAAAGCTGCTACACACCAATGGGCTTTCACACCCTATGTATGGGTGAGGTGGTGCACCCAGTAATTTTCCCTTTCAGGAAACACCAAAAGTATGTGCAGTGTGTTCTGATCTACTCGGGGGAGGGGGCTAAAATGTTTCCAAATTCATTTGCCTCCTATTTTTATAGGTTGTTCCAAAACTAGTTACTGATGCTACATTTTTTGGATAAAACTGCCTTTTTGTCATAGAAACATTTGTGGTTTTTTATGGTAATTTTTTAGAACAAGTTTCAATTCAGCAGATCTTATTCACATTGAAAAAAAATACTTGGCACCTGGATGACCTTTGACCTTACATAATCTAGAAGGCTAATGTTTTGTATGCTTTCATATTTATGCTATTAAACAGAATATAAATATTTTCGTGCACTGTATATTTCTTTATGTTATGGTATGCCAGGGAGCCGAGCTTTCTTTGGTTCAAGGAAGAGAAAATCCTCACAAGATTTCAGATGTAAGCATTAGTGATGGGTCGTTCGCGAACGAAATGGCTCTTAGAGCCGGCTCTTTGACGTGAACGACGCGAGCCGGCTCCTTATCGCGAGCCGTCACGTGGGTTTTTTTTGTTTTTTTTTTTTCTTTCTCTCACCCTCTCTCTCTCTCTCTCTCGCACTTTTTTTCCGCTTCACTTCGCACCTGAGCCTTGTGCTTTATGCTGGGCAGAGGGGGGAGGGGCGGTAGTTACACTCAGTAGCACAGGAACAGAGCCAGAGGGAGAGAGAGAGAAAGAGAGCCAGGGACAACAACGTCACATTAGAAAGGTATAGTAATCATCCACAACTATTTTCGGTTGCAGATGATAAAGGATTCAGAAAGTTTATTCATGCAGGCCCATATGACAGAGAATATTCATCTTCTTTTTGTTTTCATATTATAATTTATATTTAATTGTGTTTTGCAGTGTTTTGTGTTGTTTTCACTTTAAATTTGTAAAAGGAAAAAGCTGAAAATTTAAATAGTTAAAAGTTGAAATGTGAATAGTTGATTTTTGTATTATATGATTTATTTATTACATTTTATGTGGAGTGAAAAAACAAAAGTATATTTACAGTGGCCCCTACAGACAAAGCACATACAAACTTCAAATCACGTACGAACTCTGAAGCATGTACAAACTCCAAAACACGTAAAAACACGTACAAACTCCAAAACACGTAAAAACTCAAAACACGTACAAAAGACAACAGAAGTGCTCCAGGATGCTGGGCGCAGTGTTGAGCTTTTGTTACCTAGTGGCTACACAAGCCAGCAAGTACCAACGACCGGATTTGGTGTGTGGTAGTAACAGGTAAATGAACTTTTTTAAAATTATTTGAATATATATGAGTGCCTGTGTATAAATACACAAACAATACACACATGCTTTCAATTGTGTAATTTAAGTGATCTAGTAGCTCTGCTTTGGAAGTTCAGTTCATGCTAGAAATGTGTTTTGGAGTTTGTACGTGTTTTGTCTGTAGGGGCCACCGCATATATTTATATATAAACATATACAAATAAAACCACTTTTTTTACGTTAGTAATTCCTTTTGTGCATAATTTTATATTATTGTTAATAATAAATTAATTAAAGCAACAAAACAACCTGAAGAGCCGGTTCGGAGCCGAAAGAGCCGGCTCTTTTTAGTGAGCCGAACCGAAAGAGCCGGATCTCTAAAAAGAGCCGGAAATCCCATCACTAGTAAGCATGTTCTCAGAAGAGTAAATACTTTGTGGTTCACATCTCAAAATCCTGCTTCACATCATTCATCTCCGTGCCTTCCTGTTGGTAAAGCCTAAAGACACAGACCGATATATATATATATATATGTATGTATGTGGTGTAATAGAAGAAATGCTAACTGTGTTTTGAGTTATGTCCATTGCCCTGTCTCCCAGCCACCCCCCCACCTTGGGAAGAGGACCTCTTCTCTCCTCTAACCTTTGCTTGCTCCTAATCCATAACCCACTGGGAAAACTGATGTGCGGTGTCTGGTGCTAGCCTTTCCCTCGGCTCTAAACAGGACTTAAAAGGACAGAACTTCCCTGGTGCGCACTCTGTTTCAGTCCTGACTCCACAGTAGCCACAGAGGGAGGGTTACCACTGGGAGAATGAGCACTCAAAACACATCTGTCCAAGGAGTCAGACGGGTGGGATGGGATCTTCTGCTGTGGCTTACATGGGAAACATGTAAATGAATCCACTAAATGCACCTCTAATTCTCATCTTCAGAATTGGGTGTGATGTGAAACTAAATGTGCTTTGAAGTTGGTAAACAAATCTTTTTATAGCAAGATTTTTTTAAAAAAAAAGTCTATGTGAACCAACTGAGCAAGACCATTTAGTTCTAAAACTGAACTGAAACGTGCCTAAAACTTCATTGGAAAATGCCGATGTGTTACATTGTCCTGAGAAATATCTATCCCTCTGCCCCGAGACTTTCTGAGGCATGAAAGATGAGTCAGAACCATTTTATTTTCTGCTCTGGCTCTGAAGTCCCATGGAAACTGCCACAAATATTTATGTCAGACAAATATTAGTTGCACTGAGGAACTCTTTGCTCCTGTGTAGGAGCCAGCTCCACAAAAGCAGATGACGATTTGTCACACTGGTGTAATCAGAATTTACACACATGCGCCCAGGACCTCAGACAAGCAACAACAGCAACAGGAGTCAAGCTTGGAAAAAAGCCAGCTTTGTCCTCAGGCACCCTTGTTCTTCGCTCACCTACCTGTGAAAACCTCAGAGCGATGGCTCATTTCAAACGGCATTCACCACTTCTCTCTTGCACACAACTGTCCCAACCGCTCTGCATGCAGTACTGAGCAGTAGGCCTTTATTACACATCAAAACTCCCTTTTCTTTTAAAAGGTAGACTCAGTTTTGAGTGTGTAGACAATCCACCCATTGCTCTTAATATTCCCCCCCCCCCCCCAGGATAGTTTAGAAAGTTGAGTAAAATGTTACAAATTATGCCGATGTAAGGACTGAATTTAAAAGCATGTAATAATAATTAAAGGGAAAAGGCAGAAAAACAATGAAATAAAACAAAACAAAACAAGAGACCCAATAATGGCCTTACCATCTAGATCTTCTGGCCTGGTGAGGTCAATAACTCTGTGGCCAAGCTTTCCATCCTCACCCAGCTTGCCAAGGTGGTGCCCAATGCTGTCAAAGTGTGCTCTTTCCTACAGAGATATACAAAGAGTCAGGTAAACAAACCAGCACATATACACCTTTTTACAGTGACAAAACAGCTGGAAAAAAAATAACAAACTCCATCACAAATCTGAAAATTTGAAAAGAAAAAAAAAGTGTCTTTGATAAATGCAGTTTGTTTTGAAAAGCTGCTCTTTTGACATGAGCTAGATGCAGCTTTTTCCTCATCTCTCTATTCTGTAGCTGTTATAATGGATGACAGGAGGCAGCGAGACAGTGAGGGCCAGGGGTGCTCTAAATAGATTTACAGAAGGATACTTTGTGATCCCGAGCACACAATGGGGCCGTGGCCCTCTTTGCAGTGCTCAGATTTTCCTCTGTAATCTTCTCCTTACATCCTGCCTTCCAGTCTACAGCGCCCTGAGCTCAGCGCCCATCATTTATTCAGAGTTCATGCTTTGGAGAACACACCGTGTTTTCCCGTTTGTCATGTTTCTTTGTGCTCAGATTAAACTTGGCATCATGTTGTACTTGTCGCACAATGAAACCCTGTCATTCAGCGCTCCGTGACAATATTAAATGTCATGTCCATGTGCATTTACAGAATAAAATAACAGCTTTCGGGGGGTCTCTGAATAGTTGCTGCACATTACACTTAATGTATTATGCAAGGGGAGAGTGCCGACTGCTGCTGGCTCCATTGTTGAATGACCTACTTCCTCAGTGAATACACAGGGCATTAGCAAAGGGCTGTCTTCCTCTCTAAAGACTCAACTAGGAGATGGACACTTTGACTCTGCATGATACAAATAATCTCCCCCCCTCCCAGGTTTGCCTGGATGACACTAAAAGCAGGCATGTTGCCACCATTCAGAAAAAAGCATTTGTTTTACTCCCAGGGTGCACGTTCAATCTCTGCCAAAGATGCACTGTCTGCGCTGACCTCTGCCTCTTTTCTTTCTAAACAGGCCTATCACATGCAGTCTGAGCAGACACTCAGGTAGAGTCCCCACACAATACTAACAGCTCCCCTGCCTCATGCAACGACACCAACAAACACATTAATCTTTGAGCCCCTCCTCTGTGAGGCATTCCACTGTTTTGTTTTTGTTGGGTTTTTTCACGTTTTCTCCCCACAGGGAAGTTCTTTTTCCCCAGGTGATAAAAAATTAAGAAGCTCTAACAACTGTGCCCGCAAACATTTAGTTTATGCCTGTAGCCAGCTAGCCGACTTATTCGAACTTATTTGTTTTTATTATGATAAATGAAATCATGCTGGTGAAAAAAGTCAAAATGTATTATAGTGACAGAGGCAAGAACAACAAAAAAAGAAATCTCTTTAAAATGTTTTCTTTCTTTTTTTTTAAATTCTCCTTTTGTGCATTTTTTTTGTTGGGGGTTAAAAATTCTGACAAGATGAAGAATGAAGATAGTTCAAGTCCATTTGAGGCCTTTCACAGTATTTTGATTTTCCTCATGCTTTTATTTATTCAAGAACTATTCCTCAAAAGAAAGGACCACGCAAGAGACAGAAAGAGCACTGCAATTTACCATCATACTTGAAGGAGCAGTCATTATTTATGGCCAGCTGAGTGATTCTGATGTACAATTAACCACTACCTGCTTATGGCCTGTGATTAGAGGCTGTCTATCTGACGGCCCTTTGCTTACTTAAGTGTTTTCTAATTATGACATATGTGGTGGTCCCTGCTGGGCATGAGGACACTTTGTAAAGCGAAGATGGAGTATGGTGCCTCTCTCTGTGTCACATTCTGTGTAAAGCAACACACGCACGAGCAAGCACGCGCGCACACACGCACAGACGCGCATTCATCACCCAGCCACATTATTGCTCTTAATGAAAGAAGCTAGCAGCCTGATGACAAAGTGACTGAAGTGCGATTAGCTGGATGGGCGATGGTGCTGCTTCAGATGCTACTTGGACAGTCTGCTCAGAAGACGCGGCATTCATGGGGTAGTGTGTGTGTCTGTAATAAAGTAGTCATCTCGTCCCTCTTCTGCGCTTCGTTGCTCCCTCTTGATCAATCAAGTCCTTTTATAAACTCATGATCATTAAGCATCATGTTGGGCTGAGAAGGAAAGAGAACAGGGACCATCCGTCAATGAATTTCATTAATGGCTAGCTCAGCATTGAACTTCTTTCTCCACCGCACAAAGTCATATGATTAGTGAGCATCAGCACACCAGACAGCCCGGGACAAGACTGAATGAAGCTCTTGTCTTTGAGGTAGCTTTACTTAATTTGACCCAAGGAAAAAAAAAAAGGAAAAAAAGAAAAGGGGAGGTTGTGGTTAGTGGAAAAACATCTACATATACTTTATACAACCTCTTTTACGTGCTGTAATGTAATGGTCTAATTGCAGTATTCCCCTCCTGTGTGCTATGCTAATTAATATCAGACTATCTGTGCAATATGGTACCACAAATTTTCATAAAATTTTATATACTGCGCTTAATATACTTATTGGTTATAATTTCCATAATTTATATCGGTGAATTAGAAATAGACTGGAAATTAGGGCTGTAAATTATCCGCAAAGCATCCCGGTTTTGTTTTAAGGTTGGAAAAGATTCAGTGAACTAATGCTTCTTTACTGCACACGCATCAAGTGCTGTGATAAATTAATGGCAGTTTTATTATTTTATAGTGTCATTAAATTTTTACTGATCACTCTGACACAGAGAAGTAGCAAAGGACATGCAGTATCTGGGGAAGCTAGCCATCCTGCCAGAGAAAGAGAGGGAGAGACTTTGAAAGAGGGAGCCAATCAGTATATGGCCAATATTTAAAAAAACAAAACAAAACCCAAACACATATATATATGTATATATGGTTTTTAAAGTAGCAAAAACCAAACATAAATGCTACAAGGCCAGCTGAGGAAAATGTATTGAAACAACGCAAAATAAGAACAAATTGAGGCTGGTGTGAATAGACAAAGATAAAGAGAAAGGAAACAAAAGATATAACAGTACACATCATTTCCCTCCCACTCTGACCACGACCGCTGGCAAGCAACTTGTCCCTCCCTTAAATGACTTCAGCATGCAGCTCTCCTCCCCACAACTAAAATTATAGCAGTGCACTCAGAGCTGTAGTGGAGAACTGCCACCCACAATAATCTCATCTGCCCTGCCTGTGCAGTCTTTTGTCTTTAAAGTTTGGTAACACATGTATCTGTTCAGTTGCACATGGCTGGCTTGTGAGGGAACTCACAGGGAGACTGTGAGTCACAGAGGAAGATGAGAAAAAAAAGGGGGTAGATAGCAAAGTTTGTGTAACGTCTTGGGCGAGGGAGCCCAAAAGGGCCCTTGTCAGTGTTGTAAGGAAAGCTTTAATCTGGCTGGCCACAGAACATGTGCCGGAGGCCTGCTGCTCTACCCACAGGGTGTATTCTGGGCAGAGGCGGGTGGCGGACGGCCCTGTGCATTGTGCCTACTCCGCCCTATATTTAGGCAACGCATTGCCAATCCTGACACTCCTTCACTCTCTCCTTTGCAAATAGCTTTAGTCAAAAAGGCAAAGGCAAATCCAGATGGATCGGGATTGGTCAAATACACATGAAAGAAAAGTACAGCGAAAACTAACTGTGGTGCAGTTTTTGGAAGTCAGCTCGGTTTGGAGGATCGGGTTTGGCTGTGAAATGAAAACTGAATCTTCTACATAAATAAAATAAATAAGTAAGTGAAACTTTACATTTCTCACACCACAGTTAAATGAAACATTTAAGTCCCATTATGAATTCTGAGAGCAGTTACAACTGCACTTGGTGAGAACCATTAAACTAAATCTCACCACACTGGAAAGTGTATGATTGTATATGATTAAGATCTCATGATTCAAGCTTTTACAGCGACAGGACTCCCGCTTATATTTGATAATGTGCTGAACTGGCTCCAGTTATATCACACACCTGGTATGTGGCAAGCTGAAGGCAGTAGTCCTGACCACAATGCAGGGCTTTGTGTATCAAGTGTCAGTCACCACTGTGGTCTTCAGTCCTTGAGTGAAGACTCTGAGGGTCTCAGACTAAAGCCCTCAACAATCTGTCCCAGTCCTGATGCAGACAAAGACTGCACTTTAACATGGCTGCAGCTTCTCACAGCTCAGCACCTCATCTGTTTTGTATTTGTATTGTAACCAGTTGTAAGGTTATTTATAAGTCTGCAGCTTTCCAGTAGTTTTTGCTAGTTTTGAACCATTTAAATGTTAAGTACATCCAGCCATGCGGTAAACCCACAGTGCCTTTCATGCAGGCTGTTGCTCTCTTTTTACCCATAGATGTCCCTTTGCTAAGGCTAATGCAGGCAGCAGCAGAATCAACAGTAGCAGCCACAAAAGCCTGGCATCTGTTCCATAGTAGTCATACTCAACATCACACAGAGCGGAGATGGCCGGCTATTCCAGTCCTATTTGTACTGCCAGGGCATCAACCCGTTTGTTTTAAAAGGCCTTTAATTTAATTTAATTAAACCACTTAAACATCTTGTAAGCTAACCTCTTGTGTGCTTTCTGTGAGTTTCGTTTTTTTCGTGAAAAAAAAAAAGCATTTTCATTATTCAAGATCATTTTTGCTGCAGTGAAAACAAGACAAACCCACACAGTGTGACCCTTCAGTGCTAGTTTGAAATTTAGTTGAAACAGTTTATTTACTTCTACATGTCTACTATGAACATTTTCTGATCATGTTATTACATTACACATGTGGTTGGAAGGAAAATGTCGCAATACTGGGTCATTCTCAATTCAGCCCGCGTGCGCTGAAACATAAATTGTGTATCAATCTGAGTGCTGCGAAACATTTCTAACACGGTTTTCAGTTCCTATTTTCTTTGCCGCACCGCTGAGGTAATTTGTGGTGACAACATGTACTTTTACGAATTTCCAATTCTTGATGAACCAGAAATGTTCGATGTTAAGTTGGGCTTAAATCTCCAGCCTTATCAAACCTGTTCAGGTTACCAACAGCAGGATATTTCAAACTGCGGCTCTACCAAAACGCCTTTCACATCCAGACAACACATCAAGACTTGTTGGACACTCTGGCCATCATGGTCCTACTGCAACAATACCATAGACTATAAATGGTCCTTTGTAGCCTATTCTTTTCCTCATCCTTTGTTGAATGTGCCTTGTGGTGACTACAGCATCACAGGTCTTAGCCACCAGGGCCAGCAGCATTTCTAATCAACTGTAGCCAGCCAGAAATGCACTATGTTAGATGACAACTGTAGAAAATAATGGAGCCACCATCGCCAAATGACCCTACCAAGATGGACTCTTGATGTCTTTCTGGGGAAGAGGCAGGAGAGCAAAAGACTTGACCTGGGACAGGAGCCCGCAGACACACACACCATGCACAGGCGCATTTTATCCCGAGTCATACATTATTTTTTATTCTTTTGACTGAGCTGAACAATTGGACAAAGCATTAATGTAAGCAATCTTCACAATAGCACTTGCTGGCTACAGCCAGTGTCTGGGAGCGGAGCATAATCTAATTTGGATGGGCAAACCCTTGTATGCCAAGGATTTACATTGCAGCCAAAATGCCTTGGTTTGCAATTTCCAAGACAGCAGTCGAAAAGGAGCAGAAAATTGCTTCCAGGGCTGCAAACCAGACAAGATTATATTCAAAGTCTTTGTGAGGGCTTTGCCTGAATAGAGTCCTGGCATCACACACACACACACACACACACACACACACACACACACACACACACACACACACACACACGGGGGAACAGTATAACCACTATAACCAATAGGTTAGGAGTCTGGATTTTGTTGGAGCACCAGTGTAAGCTCATTTGAATATTTACAGGCTGAGCTTTGGGAAACGGGAAATGGACAATTGTAGTCATCAATACTGAGGAGAGGAGAGTTGTGGGGCAGAAAGGGCAGTTCGATAGGTTAATGCACTGACCTTTCCCCTTTTGATTCCGGTTAGGGACATGTCAGCAGAGGAATATATTTTATCTGACACCTCCAGAACATCACATACTACAGTTTATTGGAACTCAAGCAAAAGAGGTTGATGCTCCTATTTTAGAGATTTGTTTATGCACCACTTGTGAAAAAAACTGCAGATTTAGTCACATGATCAAACAGTATGTAGTACACTGCTTGTGTGTGTGTGCACATAATAGATGAAATGTATAAAATGACTTTTGTCACATAGTCATGAATGACTAAGGCTGAACATTCAATTAACACTCTTTCTTCTTAATATGAATTCCTCTGCTCATTAACAGGCAGTTTGCAGTTTCCAGACAATTACACTATTGATTGTACACTTGGCCAGTTTTTAAATGTATTGAATTCCACTTGGATTTTTTTTGTCTTTATTTAATGTGGCTAATTACATAAAAACGAAAACTCTTTTATCACTTCGTTATGTAGATGTATGCAGTATATGTCACAATGGGGCGATACAAGCCTACTATTGAAAACTTTTTTGAAATATTTAGCTTTCTACATCTCTCATGTGTTAATTCAGCTTGAACATTTGATATGAATGATTTGAAATGATTGCTCTGTCCTGCTGAGTCAGTGGAAATGTATTAGCAGGCGGTACCTCAGGTCAAAAATGCATCCATGCAACATCTGAGTAAAAACATATACACGCAGATGCTTCTTATGGTTCATATGACCCTGAAAAACAGCATGTCCACTTGAAGCTATGGTGCATTATAGAGGGGAAAAATTCAAATGGTTACAAATGGATTTGGTTGTAGTGTATATGACTGCAGGCATACTGGTGCATTCTAGGTAAAAGCTTCCACTGTGTGAGGAAGAGATGGTAAATAATGGAACAAAGTAATTGCCTCTGCAGACAATAATACCTATAGATAAATATTTTAAAAAGGCAAATTGCAGAAGGGTTGTAAAAGGTTTTATTGTACTGATGGGATATAGTAAAAACAGACAAATAAAAAGACAAGCAGGAAAATCTGCTCCTGTAAAACATGAATATTTCACATGTCCTCAGGTTAAAGCCTTGTATACCGTAGAACAGAGTCTGATCTACACAGTGTTCTCCTAGGTCAATGGCCAGGAAGGGAGAGTGAGAAAGAGAGAGCTAGAGTCATGGTGATAAAGGTTTGGGAGGAATGCATTGTACTGTTCAGATACACTTTATATGAAAAGATGAATTGATCCATCTCTAAGCAGCACTTAGACCCACTCCTCTGCCCGGTCATTACAGTGGGATAAATCAATATTTAATATCCCCCTCTAACAGCCACACTGAATGATCTTAACCTCTCCTTAATCCCATTTATGTTACCTTTCCAGAATCTTCTTCATGTAAGCTCTCACTTTGATAAACTTCCAAACAAGAGACTGGGAGGGGGGTTATTAAAGACCACGCCATATTTATGTCAGGTGAGGTGCTTTCTTAAAATATTAATATTCTGAAACTGACCAAAGTGAAAGCTTTTATCTCGGCTATTCGAACCATTCTAGTCTGCTGGCTTGTTGTATCAGCAAAAGACCCGCTCGGCTTCTCTCTCATTTCACTGCTGAATTACAACTGACTGTTCTTTATTACAGCCAAAGGATGAAGATGATGGGGGCAATTCTTTTAGCTGACTTGATAAAGCCTGCATCTAATTTTACACCATCCTAATAGGACCAGTGTCACTGAAACTAAGAGGTGACAATATCTCACTATGATTTGCGTAGGAGGCAGTCCAAGGGTGTGCTCAGTTAAGGTGCCGTTTAACAGGACTGATATGTCACAAAAAGAGGTGGGTATCATAGTTTTTTCAAAGGCATGCATGGGTCTAAATAGCCACAATACTGCGATCCAACTGTTCTAAATAGTACTTTATTGCCTTTCATACATTCTAGTATTGAATACTATACATTCACTTTGTTACTGCCATAAACAAGTAAGTGCTGAAAAATACAGACAAAAGGTGTTTTGGTGAGGAATGAGTCATTATTTCAAGCAAAAAGAAAGGATCTCTACAATCTCAGATTATTGCTCTAAAACTGGCTGATCACAAGCTGAGTGCAAAGTTGAAAGAAAAGAAAAAAAACCTTAAACCGACTAAAAAGAAAGTAAAAACATTTTATGCTCTACATACCACACGGACAGTGTAGCTGTAGGTGTGTGCAGTCTGTTGATTAAGCCATTGTTCTGCTCTTTTCTTGTCATGCCAGAATTAACTGCTTGGCTGACCACAGGTTCACCTCAGTTGTGACGCAGGGAGGCGGCTCCTGCGACTGAGGATGACTAAAGGGTACTTGAACACTCGTGCTTGAAGCGTGATGTGTCACAATGTAACTAAAATAATAAAATAAAAGCTCACAAATCTTTTGTGGAAGGCGGCACACCTGTTCGTCTCTTAAATTAAGTCACATCTATTTGAGTTTTTTGTTGGGGAATTACGAGATTGATCAGTTCAGTTAGTTTCTTATCTTTGTTCATGCTTCTGTGCTTCCTCTCCATCGCCTCGATGGGCTGCATCGGTTTATTTGCCTCACTTCAGTAAGAGCATAGTTGATTGCCACCTGCATAGACAGTGATATCTTCCAAACACCAAATTAGACGGAAATCAAAATAGATATTCATTGACTTTTTTACATATACATTGACCTAGTTGAGGCTGTTGGTTGAAAGTGTCAGGTGCTGAAATATTAATGAGCATCGCTCCCAGTTTCTGCCTGCTCCTCACAGCCAACTGGCAACATGGCATCAAGCTGAAGAGAGGAGGACAGCTTTTTTCTTTCCTTGATTGACTCATCGATTGAAGATATTTTTAAAGGGAATCCCTGGGAGTGTGTGCTCCTGGTACAAAGCAACCCCATCCCGTGTCAGGGGACGGAGAGGGCTGCAAGTCGGCTTTAATTGGGCAGAGACTTCAGAGTCTTCTTAACCCACACCGGGCAGTGCCATGGCCTGTCATGGCCCTCACACCAACACCGGCAACGCACAAGCTTCTAAACACGCACACACAAACATATTCATGCTAATTTGAGTAAACATACATGAACACACTAAACTATGCCAGCTGTTATCATTACGACCTCCCTGGACTTGGATTAAAGAAAATGATTAGTCTTAAGAATTAATGCTGTAGCAAAATCGGCATGTTCCACTTTCTTGCATAGTTTCTTTCCTCCGCTACTTGCAGGGAGAGCAAACAGTCTTGTGGTCAGCTACTAACATTTTTTCCTTTTTAGAGAAGTCCTGCAATAGAGAGGACCTGATTCAGGGATTAAAAAAAAAGAGAAAGATGAAATGGAACTTGTTCTAACCTTGTCAGCTCTGCAGTTGTTGAGGCCCACTGAAGTGAGGGCAGACAGCTTTGCCTCCATGCCCTGCTGGTGATGTTGCAGCTGTTCCCTCTGGATCTGCTCCCTCATTTTCCGAGCTTCCTGGATGGCCTTCATCACTGTGTCCTGGTCCCCGAACAACGCGGTAGAGTTTAGGCTGGACAGAATATCTGCATGCACACAGAGCAGAGTGAAATTAGCACGTCATGCTGAAAAAAGAAAAGAAAAACAACCAAAATGCATCCGTACAAACGTTTTCTACTCTGGTCTCTCTGGATGTGAGTGTATAGCGTAGGTGTATGTTTGAACAGAGTAAATCTGTGTTTGTCAAGTGGAAACACTTTGACGTCTTACCCAGAGAAGATCCCCGGCCCAGACCTCCAAGTGGGCTGGGGGTACCCCCCTTGCTCATGAAGCTGTTAGGGCTGCTTTTACTGCCGGGGAACAGATTTTGTGTCGGGGACGTAGGAGACTTGATCAGTTCTGTCGTCTTTGGCCGAGCAGACAGGTTGAGGGGCTGTGTTCCCTCCTCCTACAGCAGAAGAGATAGGAGTATGAAAGAAGACAGATGTTAATGGGTGCCCCCACCTCCTCCGTTTGGAGGAGCTCCGGGTTTCCAGACAGCACAGCTCTCCTCTGTTTCTGGTTAATTACAGAATCCCTATTGTGACCTACACCTCCTCCCTGATTCCTCCCTCATTTTGCTTTTTCCCCTCTCCTCTCTTCTCGTCTTCCCCTCTCCTACCATCCCCTCTCATCCATCCTTTCTTAGGAGCTGCGCCACTGTGAGCTTCCTCACAGTTGCCCAGCGCCTTTGTTCACACTAATTAAAGCAGATTCTGTCTCTCTGTACATCTTCATCTGTTCTCCCTCTCCTCCTCCCTGCTCTCTGTGTCTGCACTCTGGTTCGAAGAATAAATAATGACCAGATAACAGCGGTGCCAATGATCAAAGACAGCTGTTCCATTCATCAGATGTCGACTTACATTATCTACTTCATTAACTTGTTTTCTAATTTCATTCCTCATTTGTGCATACTTGGTTTTATCGTAAGCTTTGATATGCCTATTCCTAAAAAATATGATGTGCAGTGTGGTTCTGAGATGAGGTCAGGGAGCACAGATTTTCTTGGTGCTGTATTTTTGTGCTGGTTGTGGCCTTGAAGACCAGTTAATGATATAAGATGACAAATGCATTTTATACAGGACATTTGAGAACAAAAATGCTTTATCTACGGGTACCCGAAGAGGCCAGGTATTTAATAATGACATATTAAAGTACTCGCACTTTTTATGCTCTATGTATAATTTGAAGAAAAATATTATTTATACAGTTAAATATTTGATTATGACTAACAAACTGCTCTGTAAGCTAAAACTGGGCAAAAACCATGAAACAATGTGTATATTAGATTCTCTTAAATACAATCAAATGCTGAATGATTGTAAATGGGAATAATTCAAAGATGCCACAAGAAAAATGTCACACCGCTCAAGATAAGTCGCATGGATGTACACATCAGTTTTTAAAATCAGATTAGGGCTCATGCTGTCATTAACAGTATTTTTCAAAGCCCAAGTGTCTCCTTGTCCAAACATATGGCTCTACCATAGACTGCCCCAAGGCCTTGTTATTGCTGTGCCAATAACAGTTTGTCATGCAGTGAAGCTGAAAACAGACAAACAAAACTGAAGGCAATCCGATTCCACTGGACTGTGGATGGGGATGGGATGATGCCAGTATACGTTTGCCATCCATTTATTTATGAATAATTCATGTCATCTGAAGTCCTTAATTTTGGCATAATTGGTAATATTTGGACTAGAATTAGCCTTGTATTAACATTGCCCTACTTGACATCCATATACTTGAGCCAGATTGATGGATATTCCTGGAGGCAGAGGACCTGAATGGGTGTGTGTTTTTGGCTGTGTGTGAGCGCAAGCACACGAACAAAAAGCTGGAGTGCTTTCCTACTATTTGAAGGCATGATTTATGGTTTTTCTCCATTGTGATATTATTAAACTAAACTACTTCAAATGGGCGTATGTTTCTGATTATGGCCTTAATGAGCGGGAATGATGTATGCGGCCTTTCCTTTGCATGGAGGTCTGGTGGAGCCGTGCCATACAGCAGCAGAAAGCACATCCTAGTTTGTTTACAAGGGAAAAAAATTGTCAGTCCTACTCAGTAGTTGTATAGCACCGTGGTAAGAGATTTATTCCATTTTAGTTACAAAAAAAGAAAAGCCTTTTCATTGTGAAAAAGAAAGAAAAAAAAACACGTGTTCCACAAATTACTGGCTTGAAGCTGCCATAGCTATAGCAACCATTTCCACAGAGTTCTGGTTAAGAGAGAGAGGGCCTTGTTAAAGCCCCAGAGATTGATGGTCTGTTAGAGGTTGGGCTCACCAACGGCCGGGTGTAATACTGAAGTACTGAACATTGTAGATGCTAGTTTACTCAGACAACACCAAATAGGCTAGGCTAGGTCAAGTACCACTCAAGGCCTGGGTTGGTGGGTGGGCTGGTTGAAGTAGTCGAGGGTTGTACCTTGACTTGAGTGATGGGGCTGGAGGAACTCTTGTCATTCTTCAGAGATGACGGAGAAATGGGCCCACTAGCCGTGAGTGGCTGGGGGAGTGGAGGCATCTTGGCTCCGGGAGAGACCTGCATGCTGGCAAGCTGGGCAGCATACAGTTGCTGTAGAGAGGTGGAGAAACCCGCAAGGCGTTAACATCCAAATCCAGCAAACATTCAAAGTTTTATATTCTGTCTTTTCCTCTCCCTATAACTCTCTCTGCTTCTCTGTCTGCCTTCATCTCCCCTCTCTCTTTTACGTCTTTCCTCTCTTTCCATGAGGCTGGCAGAGAACCTCCATCAAAGGTCTTAACTGTATTTCAAAGGCTGAACCCAGAGAGAGACAGCAGTCTTAAAAACCACACAGAGATGGCTTTCATTCAAATACTTGGAGCCCCTATTTTCCACTCATCACAGAGAAAAGTTTGCCGAATGGATGCAAGTGTGTTAGCAAAGATCTCTCGTTTCTCTAGTTCTACACAACTTGCAATTGAAGTTTCTGGTCTGTGTTTTGTCTGTACACAGCAATGTGAGACGGTCCCGTTCCACAACCAACCGCAGTTGAATTGCCATCACAGAAAATGTTAAAAACACACATTATAAAAGATTAGAAATCTTTACAGAGAACACTGATGCAATCACTTTATATTTCTTGGTGTTCATTCAGTAAGGTTTTCAGCTGCTGGTGACATTATTACCCAAGAGCATGGTGCAAATGGCAAAACATTGCCTCAGATAGAGTTGAACTTTGAAGGCTCAATTTAAGAGGTTGATAATGTGGCAAATATTTGAACTGGTGGTTAAATACACTGATATTAGGGATTGGATGCATAAAAAGGCAGCGTGAGTCAAATGCATCACATTTTGGAGGGTAATTTATAAGTTATGGCTCGGTATCTTAAAATCAACTTGTCTATTTTTATCTCTTGATTTGATATCAAAATTTATAATATTTAACTGTAAATCAAATGATCATTTTCGTGCCTTTTCTGTGTGTCTGCAGATCCAGCACTCCCACTGGAGGCTTCTTTCAGTTGGAGGTGTGTTTTGATTGGCCACCAGGTAAGTGATGAAATTGGGTTTTGTCTCCTGCTGCAAATGGCAGGGGTCTGTAAAATAGAGCTACTGTCTGAGAAAATGTGTTACTCCACGTAGCCTTAGCCCTCACTTCATCAGACAAATAGCAGCCCTTAACTCCCCTGCTGCCTTGCTATCCTCAGACTAGCTAAACCTTATGGTTTGTTGTGTTATGCAGTCAGACGGTGCTGTCAGAGAGAATCTAATTTCGCTTCCACTGGCCAATCAACAAACCTTGTCTCATTTCCTGGTTTGCTTGGCCGAACACAGAACACATTTGTCTGGATGAGAAAAGGCAACCCGGCCCTGTTGTCCTCACCGTTGGCAGTTTAAATGAAGACTTAGACCAAATAAAGCACTTTATGTCCATGCACATATCTGCAGATATAAACACATATGTGCTCCTGTAAGAAACTTTATCGCTGCCACATAAGCGGCAGTACAAAAGGTCCATTCTTCCAGGGGACCTAGGGATAACAACAGCACATGGGCAGCGGAAATGACAGACTGATTATGTTCCCACAATGATAGCACTGCCTCCACCTTCCCTCACAAACAGTCTTTTGTCTCGGAAAGGATCGGACACAGGAGTGGGCCTAACTCTATTTTCTTCTCATCTGAGCTAGACTTAGTTAATGTCACTGTTAAGGGCACTCTTTGTGTCGGCGTATGTGTATCTGTGTGAGGTGAGGTGAGGTGAGATGGATGGTGGGGTTAGCGACAGAGAGAGAAAGAAATAGTGGACAGAAAGAACATATTCTCAATTCACTGCCTATCACTCTAGGCTACATGCAAGCCTAAGTCGAAGAGTCTGTTGGACAGATGTTTGCTAACAGGCCTGTCGATGGGCATGCCCCTGACCTTGTGTGGGAAGAATTTTATTGTCCCGGAAAAAGAACATAATTAGACTTTGCCTCAAATTGCACACAGTCAGGATGCTAGTACTGATTAGCAGGTCAATGCCACAGGGTGAGAAGCAACGGCTACTCTTAAGCCTGAGCAGGAACCCTCCATGAACCAAAGAACAATAAATACAATCAAGGGGAAAGTCAAATCTGTTAAGTTGCTATACAGTGTACAAGAAGAAACTGGAAAAATGTCAGTGTTCAGTGAGTATTTTTCAGTATTAAGTCTGGTAGGGTTTATAGATGTTTTTGGCTTTGTATTTCAATTGGAGACAACAATCACTCCGGTGTCAGAAAGTTGACGTATCCTGCCAAAGCTGGTCTCCCTGAGCTGAACACATCTGCCTGTTTCCCTCAGTTGACGCTCTCACATCTAATAACCCCTTCTTCATAACTGCTTGCCAGGTGGCGTAGAGAGAGGTTCATGGTAATGAGGGTCAAGCTGAAAGTCAGTGTTCCAACACTGGAGTACAGAAGGAGCAGTCAAACCTTTTAAAAATATCAGGACCCTCAATATTCTTAACACTTTTTATTTCCATGAAAAACAAGCAGCACGCTGAGCTACAGTTTGCAAATGTAAACATCAAAATGAATATGTTAGCTAATGGGATTACAATCAGGGGTTTTTAGGAACTGGCAAGAGATAAATATTCTATTTTATGTTCTCTATGAAAAACATGCCAGTCCCATTAAAAGTGTACATGTATGGCAATCACAATACAAAATAATATAAAAAGTAAAACAAAAACAGGACATATAAATCAGAAGGAAAACACATAACCTAATATCCTTCGTCTGACCCCATCATTCCTCATTTCCCAGTAGAGCAGAGCAGATCTCAGCAAGCATAGATTCAAAGTGAGCACAACACGCCCTAGGTCAGCTTGTTAGCCTCTGGTAATTAAAAACGAGCCCTCTGGAGGCAGCAGAGGTTAAACGGGGAGGTTCACTTTTCTGCCTGTGACATTAAACTGAGATTACACACTCTGCTGATGATGTTAGACATCTCAAAAGTATGATATGCAATCAGGGCGGGCAGCCCTGTATTTGTTTAGTGAAATAACAAAGCTGATAGCTCAGTACACAATATAATCAATTATGGAGTGAATGTTTTTCCTGCTGGAAACACAGGAGTGTAAGCCTTGTCTTTTAACGAGAAATTGATGAAAAACAAATGTGCGTCTTTCTTTTTTCTTTTTTTAAAGAAAGACATGAGTTGTAGCGTGGCAATATGTGGTGGAAAATATAGTGGCAGATATTTGTCAGATTCTTTGCTGCCAGCAATGACGGTGCATTGCACATTTCCAACTGTGGCTTTTGAATATATTAAATAGGGAAACTGCTTTTAAGCCATTGCAATTTTATATACCAACATCTTCTTTTACATTGTCTAAACACTGTCTAATAGCCACGGTTTCCTAAACACACTCTCATCTCTTTGTGTGCGAGTGCGTCTCTATGTCAATGTCTCATTCACCTCTGTCTGGCCTGGGCACTGAGCACTGGACTGGATATGAGGGCATTAACTGTGCTTCAGTGCACCACACCATTTAAAAGGCAGCACAGCGCCAGCCCAGTTTGCCACAAGGCTTGTACAGGCTCATTGCCCAGGGCGACCATGCAGCCTTGACCCAGGCTAAGCCCAGATGTCAAGAGTGGAGGAAGGCGTCCTGGTGCACTGTGCCGATGCTTTCCAGTATGGCTCAACATCTGTCTCATCTGCTGGCACCCAACCTGCTCTGCTCTCACCCCTCCTTCCCTCCCACTGCCTTTCTCGGATTCTCTATCACACAACTACTGAGTAGACAGTCCAGTCCTTCTCTCAGTTTCTAACTTGTATATATGCACACAATCGCAGACTGTCTTGTGTAGGCGTGAGTGTGGATACTCCAGGCCCAGGGGCCCCAGAGCCAACCCTCCCATTCACTGCTGCTCACTGCATTATCAACTCTATCTGTCCATCTGTCCCTCTGTTCACCACTGCCTCTATCCAGCTGCTCACCTAGCCTTCCTATTAGCCAGCCTTCCACACACACTCCAGCATTGCTGCACTGCTCTGGGTTACCTTCAAAGACCAAGCTCCTTTGCTCATAAACACAAAAACAGCTGCTCTCTACAGTATGTCTGTTCTCTACCCCCTCTCCTCCTCTCTCCCTCTCTTTCAAAGTCAAAAGTGCTTCACTTGTTAATGATAGAAGCCATTTCTTCACATCTGTACTACACAGGCATTTACATCCAAACAAAAGATAATGCGGGGTTTGCTGCTCTCCCACTTTCTTCCTGTTTGTACCTGATTGTGTAACACTCTTTCTTATCGCACCAGTCATCTAAGCCTGTGAGTACTCCTTTAGATGTGTCTGTCGGCTCGAGATCTGGTCCGGGTTGTTGCTAAGCATATGGGCTTCTTTTCATCTTTACAGTGAGAGCATGAGCTGAGGCTGGGCCCAGGTTTATCGTGGCCCTGGAGAGATGCCGTTGCAAATGCGGCAAAAGTCTTATTTCTAGCAGCTCCGCTTCCTTTAATGTAAAGCATGAGGATGTCATGCGCCAGGACAATTCATAGGGGAAAAAAAGCCAAGAGAAACACAAAAAATAGCATGGGGTAATTGAAAGAGAAATACTTAAACTAAGACACTTTGTGGTGGTTTAAGAGGTTTAAGAATGAGACGGCAGGAGAGAGAAAATGGACCTTTGACTGAGTAAACGCAGAGGGTTTCTTTTTTATTTTGTCCAGCGGTGACACTACATACAGAGAACCCAGATGTTTTGTCTTCTACAGTAATGCTTTCTGTAAAACGGCTTGAACTCCAAAGTCTGCTTCCAGTGGTAAAAACAGGGCTTTCTCGAAGGTTTTTCAACTGTTCAGCGGTTCATGAAGACGGGCGATATGCATTAGGGTCACATTTTCCTTAAGTAAATAGTTTTTTTCAGTTGGCAAGGAATAATGTACAAACAGCAAATTAAATGCTATCCCAAATAGAAAATTCTTTTGTGGAATTAGGGAAATTCCCTTCTTGTATCTTCACTCAATTGAATATAGTAGGTGTCCGGAGAGATTGGGTTACAATCTCAGCACAATTTCCTCTGTTAGGTGAGACATGTCAGTTGTAATCAGTGAGGGACAGGCAGGGATGGAGCCATTGTTTCCTGCTGGTCCTAGGCTCATCCCGCCTCTGTGTGGGCACTAATGAAGAGGGGCATGTCGCGCTGGGATAGTTTACCCGTCTCCTCTCCTGTGAGTTGCGGACCAGAGCCAATCTGTCAGGAAAACATTGAGTGAAATTGCCCTGTGGTACAGCAATGCCTGGTGACAGCCACTTGCAGACTGCCAGCCACCAGAGTGATGCTACCACCCTGTATTGACAAGCAAATTACAGTCTCCCAACACTCAAACGCATCCTGCAAGATTCATTTACATCCATCAGCTCGAAGCCTTTGTTACCTTGTTGGGTTTTCTTCTCTTGGCGAGAAAGGGCGGGGAATGGGGGAGGATCCCAGACTGTTATGACAGAGAAGATTGTGAAGAGGCTTCGTGGCCAACATTAAGACTGACGGAGCGGCTAGCCTCTTTGGCTGGATGGCTGATCACATTACCTCTGCAGCATTGTGGGAATTAATTCTACCAATAAGATAATTTTTTAAGGTTCATATATTGCACAGTCGAAATCGAGTAAATTGGTGAAAATTATACCTTGCCATTCAGCTGACAGGAAGAGATATTTTAATTGAGGGGGGCAGCCTATTCAACCATATGTGTGTGGGATGTTGTATCTGCGTGTGTTCATGTGACCGCGTGCACAAGGAAGATCAACAATAGGTTTGGGGGTGGGAACTAGAACATTTCAGGACAGTTTAATGAAGTTAATGGAGAATTGCGCTGGATGATTTATAAACTTTCAAAAATATCAAGTGGCGCTGGTATTAAGATGGCATTCATTTCAAGAGAAAGTGTGTTTCCTTTCTACACATTGGTCCCTTCTGTCACAAACAGGCATTTATTTAAGGACACTTTTCAGTAGTTTAATTTCGATGAAGGAAGTTGCTGGTGGTATTATTGGTTTGAAAAGAGAGGAAACAACTCCAACTTAATTCCATGACTGGGTTGAGATGATGGTTTTAATCATACCAGGCTCCCAGCGCTTTGTAGAGGAAGTGGTGGCAGTCACATGGTTTGTTGATCCCAGCTATGCAGAAAAGGGCATGTTTGATTAGCCTTACTGTTTTAAGGGGAATCTCTATGCAGGGTAAATAGCAGCCAGCAGGCGGAATATGTGACAGGCTGACAGACTTCAATTAATGGAAAATGCACCTCTTTTTGTTTACTGTGTTCTGTAAAGGTCAGCCAAGTCATGGTCTTGGAGGCACTGTTTTTGCCCATTCCCAGGGTTAGATACATAGTCAGAATTAATGACTCTAGACCCGTCTCCCGTTCTTACCCCAACCTTCAGATATACGACTGTTTCATCTGACCTCATACACCCCTATAAATAGGCTGAGTATGCCTGTCTGAACTGACACTCCTTTCCAATAAACTTCACTATGACACACAAAGCCACGCATATGTACTCCAGAAAGATATTCAGAAAAGCAGCTTCCATCTTTTACACTCACAGACACGCATCCTCAAACATGAACAGACTCATTTAACACCTTACATGCTTCTGATAGCTCTTCTCCTGGATGCATAATGACGCACGGCTCTTCAGAGCCAGCTGCGTGCATTGTTCGAACTTGCCAAGGCTCGTTAACACTGACAGTGGTAGCTTCTGAAGGACAAATGCCACATATATCAGTGTGCAAAGAGTCTCCCCTTAGTCTTGAGCTTAGCTTTTCACTCGTGGTTTACTTCTTTCTGCTGTTTAGCATCACATTCTGTAGCTGTAAAATAACTTACTGGTGTTGTTGATAAAGCAGCAGTGGCCACTTAACCATATGCTGGGTAGGATACTTTTATATTCTTTGTTTGCTGCTTTTGTTTCCAAAGAACTACAACTAAGATTTCCAGACAGAAATTCTACAATTACTCAGAACTACTAAGAAAAATCATAATTAGAGAAGCAACAATCAGCAATGTTCAGATTTCCATTGGTTTTGTTTTTTTTAATGGAAATAAAAATCAGTGAAAAGTTGGGGGGGGGGAAGTAATTATTTAAAATTTCTCATTAGCTATTTATATTTATTACTATTTATAATAGCGATAAGTTGAATAATAGAACACAGATAATTATCTACATTAAACATTATGGCCTCAGGTTAAGCCCTGACCTAGGTTTAGCTCTTAAACGCTGAGTGAGAGAAGTCCTGGAGCAGCCCGTAGGGCTCACAGCCTCTCTCAACATTTCTCGTTGCTCAAATCCTCTTCTCACACATTTTTTTTATTAGACTAATTTTAATAATTTTCTTAGCTGTTTTCTACAAAGAGATAAACTGTAAATAGCACAGTCGTTTTCTAGATGAAAGCATTAGGAAAGAGATTTTTTTTGCAGCCTGTTGTCTTCCGATAAATTCACTGGTGGGTGATTAATGCAACCAAAGTGATTTTCATTCTCTCTAATAACTATTATCTTCCTAACTCTCTGGCTGAGCTGGTGGGGATGAAACCTCTATCATATGGGATGAATTACATACGTAAGGTGATAAGCGAGCGTGAGCTTGGGGCCTCCAGGATTATTTAGTGTGCGCCTCATTACTTAGTGTACAGCTGCTTAGCCATCCTTTCTGCCCTGAGCTTGGCGAGCGTCGCTAACATTCTTTGTCATAGTACTGTACATACCTGAAGCTGGAGGGGGCTGAGTCCTGACGCTGCTGCAGCTGCCACTGAGGATGGAATGAACTGCACCGGGTAGTTATCACCTGTCAGAGACAGAAAGAAAGAGACAACAATGCATACAGGTTCAGACAATGAGCCGGCCCACAGCGACCAGGCAAGTGCCAACACGGATTCTGGGCCCTCCACTACTTTTGCCACAGAAATGTGGCGAACAGCAACGAACGCTCGGCTTCAAGCCCAAACATCTGCATTAACAAAAAGCCTACGGGGGTTTAACAAGAGCAGAATTACTTACGAAAGTTCCACACCATTCCCTTTTTACTCCACCTGTGCACTACAAATCCCCTGACAACAGTAAATAAGACACTGTTAAACAAGGTGGGGATTCTTTAAAGGTGTGCTTGAGTGTGCGTGTGTTTGTGTTCTGATTAGATGCTAAATATCTCCCTTGGTATTCAGTTAGTGCTTTTGTAAAAGACCAGTATGTTCTCTCAGGCAATTCATACAGCTGTAGACTTGTCTGGTTATTGTTCAGTGCCACATTGTTTGTTTCTGAGTGATAGCTTTGGCAACAGAGTGGAAGCACTTGTATGCAAACTGGTTAGAACAAGTGTGCTGTCACAATAACACTGGTTAAAAAAAACCACATTCTTATCTCATATGCCACTGTGATCAAGCAAGGAGGAAATAATCTCCAAATAGCAGCAGTATTCATTACTGTTGGCCCACCATCAGCACATTTGTTACACAGGGATATAAAAATGGCTGCAGCGTGAGTGATATCCATAGGGTTGCAGAAGCCTTTACACGGTCAACCTTGTGTGTTGAGACGGAGAGAACATCCCCAGTGAGACTGGGCAGCACAGCATTCATAGACGGGAGAGGTAGGTTTGAGGCATGAATCTGAAGGAGGGGTGATGGCGTGCACTGCGAGAGCAGGGAGGGGTAGTTGGCCTTCGCTCAGACCCCACTTCTGGCTGTCACTTCTCTTCACAAACATATGGAGCCATTAAGCCACAGACAAGGCAAATGTATACACCTTCTCTTTCACTTTGCCCTCGTCCGCCCGCCTCACTTTGCAATCTTGTACAGCACAGCACAATGTGATACAGGCCATGGAAATCCAATCCCCATTTAGTAGTAAATAAAATCACATAGCAGAAGTGGTTTCAAATAGTGCTAAGTTGGATGTAGGGGGGGGGGGGGGCTGTGGTTATTTCTACACACCTCCTTTTTTTTGGTCTCGCTTCTCTCCCTGTCTCATTTGCTGTCTGTGACGTAGGGTTTGGGGGATAATAAATGGCTGAATGTCTTTAGATGTCATGTGAAACCTGGGGAGGGTCATGTGCTGCACGACGACTGCTGAGGGATCTTGAGACTCCAAAGTCTGGGACTTGGGTCATCAAAGTCTGTGTCTAGGCACCAGACTCCAACAGAATGTAAACTCCTGCAGGTTAGCACCCCTCGTAACGAAAAGGAAAAGCATTTAAAATGTTTTACTTCCTTTGTAAAAAAGAAAAAAAAAAGGGTCCTTGTTGCTTTGCTGTTGAGAGCCTGGATTCTAAACACTAAGAGGGGTTGGGGGGTCGTATTGATGACGCCATAGTCACAACAGGCTATATTTCCCCCCTCATGTGGTGCCAAGAAATAAGTCGTAGATCTCCTGAGGGTTGACAGATGTAGCTGAAACCTTTCTTAGGGTAGATCAAATTATGAATGAATGACTGCAACTGTCAAACCTGATCATCTTTTTTCACCAGCTTTTAAGTTTCCTTTAACTTGAAACAAGTAAAGCACTTCGTTGTTTAGATTTGAGAGCATCGTAGGAGAGACACAAAGATCCCACATTGCATTGTCATTTATAGCATAGCTGTTCTGAACAGTGACTAGCTGAGCTACATTTACAAGTGACTTTGTTGCAATTTTTGGGAGCTGGTTTGTCATTTTGTCTGTGACACGCAAAAATATATGCCTTAAATCTAAAAAGTAACTTATCTAATAGTATTTATCGTTGTCTCACGTGATGTTAACACTAACAGTACAGAAATGACCCACAGAAATGACACAGTACAGAAATCAGGCTTTTATGGGGGCAAAAATGACAGGGGATGCTTTTGTATTGCTGTTGTGCCAGTCCAGACAAAGTGCTCCAGGATGCTTCCAATTAAGTGCTTACAGATAGTGATTATGTATATTTTTATATGACTCAGGTTGTGATTAATGAAACTCACTTAGTCAACCAGCTTTACGTTCAATGTTGCAATTTTTAGGTTTCCGAGCAATGTGAACAATGTGAAGGAGAACAAATGAACTGTTGCCGAGTAAAAAATGGAACATAGGCATCGCTTGAACCCTTTTCACAGGGGTATGTGCCCCATCATTAATCTGCTGTACCCCAGTAAAATCTCACGTTTGAGTTTTACCAAGCTTCTGCAGTTGGCATTGGATTTAACTACACTGAAAGTAACAGGAAAAAAACAAGTTTTTTCTAATCCAAAATGTTGCAGCAGCAGTTTAACCCAAAATACAAGCTGAGGTGTGCATTTGCTGGTGCCTCCAAAGAATTTCAAGCAGTAATCCTTGGATCTGCACTTTGTATGAAACAAGAATCAAGATTACTGTATAATAGCACAACCTGACTGGAAGTTGAGTCACATTAACTTTGCCAAAATGAAAAAGACAGCAACTCTGTTTGGACATGAGACGTGCTCTCAAACATTAGAGGAATATTTTGTTTTCTCTTAGATTGCATATGTATATACAGTGTTTTATCATGGTTTGTTTGTATTGTGAAAAGCAGAAGATCACAAATAAATATTGTTAATAAAAATTAAATGTCTTTGCATTTTTAGTATTGCAGCCCAATGCCAAACCCAGCAAAAGCAACGGGGCTTCAGGTAGCAATATATAGTACATTTTAATATACCAAGAAATATCTTTGTGATTTGAGTAATCCCTGATTGAGGCCCTGCAGATCTTTAAGTCTAGCAATGGAACCTGTGACACACACTCTGCACACATAAAAAGAATCCTTCTTCATACAACTTACTCATAAAGAGTAAACATCCAGTTTGAATGACTTGAAAAACAAACACTACAAAGACAGAATAGTTTAAATCTGGCAACTAATAAAACAAAATAAAATAAGATAGCATGAGAAAACTATCAACTGTCAGCAGGATACCTATGAGGGCGACTGGCAGAGACTAAAGACTATGGGGTCATTCTCCAGCTCCATTAAAGGCACCTCAGACTGAATGCTGCCATGTCTGTGTAAACAGTGCAAACAGGCTAAGAAGTCCAACTTATATATCTATTTGTTTAAGCGATGACTTGGTGTCTCTATGACTGTGCCTGCCTACCATGCAGCACCAGGCCATTGAGCACAGCCAGTGGACGGGGTGATGACTTACCACTACGGTGCCAAAATGAATCTGTTGCCATGAGAGCACCACAGGTTTGGGGGTCATAAGCAGTGGTCCCTGGGAGCTGTCTCATAATGATAACATCAGATTAGTGTGCCTTAGTCTTGGAAGTAAATGCTTCACCGCTCACTTCATGGAGAAAGGACACAGAAGCATCCTGTACACTCTGCAGGTGGTGATGATAACATTGTGCTCTCTGGATATATTGTGTATATTGTGTTGGACAGGGAAGAACTAATAAAGGCTTTGAAAATACCTCTTCTGACTACAAGAGTCATTTTCAGACCTCCTTTGCTATTTCTTCATGAGCTCATGAATTATGCAAGACCCGTGCACATGGTGACCCCTGAACATGATTCCATAATAGCTCCTGTTATTTGAACTAAAACATTTTCCGTGTCAAACCTATTGCAAAAAGCACACTGGTAAAAGACTCCCCCTCAGGCACTTTGTTTAAGCTGTCATGGCTCCATAGTTCAAAAATAGCTGACTTTCTTTTTCATCCTGTGGTTTTATAGTTAATTCATTAACTGCACTACCACACCTTTTAATGTTGTGTTGCAAACCTGCTGACTTCTTACTCTTCTCAGTTTTCTGTTTATAGTCCTCTTCAGACAAAGACTTTTCTTTTTCAAGGTTTCATCAACATAAAAACACTTTTTTTGCCTTGGGGTGAAAATGGGAAAACCTTTTTCAGTGGACAAGATTCAGCTGAATTTTGTTAAATAAATGATGTGCGTAACAAAACAACCATTTTTTTTAAATATATGTATATATAACCTTGCCCTGGGACTAAGTACATACTGTAACGTGGAAAACTTTACAATGTGTAAAATATGTTTCCATAATACAAAGGAAGCAAGTGAGGCATGCCGTTACAGGCAGCGCAAACAGTAATTGTACAGAAAAACCTGTTCTTGCATCATGTACAGACTATCCAACTCCTAACTGTGTTTTAATGACTTAATCTGACTATAACAGGGTATAATTGTGTGAAACTGTAACAGGGGAGTTGCTTTTTTATTACGATAGATTTGGAAAGCACTTCTTGCAGGGTTCGTCTCCCATGTTCTTGGATCTCTGACAGTAGATACTTTGAAAACAAAAAAACTATTATAGCCAGTGCACTCCTGAAAGATACTTTCATGCCGATGACATGTTTATATTCCTCTGTTTTTCCACCCATATCTATTGTTCCACATGGACAAGAACATTCCCAGGCGTTGCTCTCAAATCTGTGTTCAGACACAGCAGAGCATGCCAGCAGCCAGAGTGTGAATGAAGCATTAAAGTCTAACAGCTTCCAGACTGAAAATTATAGTTGTGGTTAAAAGCACAAAGGGGGTGAAGACAAAGCAAGCAAGGGAGAAAAGAAGGACAATATGACCAAAATGGCTTAAATTTGCAAGCGTACCTGGCTTATAAGACATTCCTGGAGGGAAGAGAAAGCCTTGCTGGGCGGCAGCTGCTGCTGCTAGAGTGCGTTGGTCGTGTGGAAAAATGGGGATCATGAGCGGAGGCATGTGACCCTGGACCTGCTGAACAGATAGGGAGCAGAGATCAGAGAGAGGCCTAAGCACTGGCATAGTACACAGAAACACAGAGCCCACTAAGGGGGAGGCCAGATCACAGCTCTTGCTAACGCGTGCTGACAGGGGTCTCTGCGGCAATGACGGCCCTCGTGTGCTCACACAATACCTGGCTGAGCTATGCCTGCTCTTAATCCAAACCACAATTTCACCTCGGCACATCAAAGGCCCGCATACACACATTGTTACAGCATAAGTTAGAGTAAGTGACATGTGCTGTAGGATGGAAAGCAGAGAGGCGCAATAGTTTTGTATGGATTCTGTGGCAAGCAGTATATGTGTTGAAAGTAGTATTAAATCTATAAAATGATAACTCCGAATATCAAAGATGTACAGCGTGCTTGGTTTTAATAAAACCTAAGGTCAAAGAGAACCGTAGCACTCACTGATGAGTATGCCATGTTTATTAAAGACCTGTAGTAAACCAACTTTCTAGCTGTTACACTCTGCAAGAAGATTGTTTAACGTCTGATGCAGATGCAGTGCCAGAACCGATCAGCGTGTAGATGCATGACGACACAAAAACCTCAAGGGAAGCTTAACTTGTAACAGAATCCTGGATGATCATTTGTTCATATTAGAAAAAGCTAAAGACATCCAGAAATTTAATGTCACTGCTTTTAGGAGTGAAAATTGCAGGCCATTGAAAAGTGCTTGTTCTTTTTCATCTTAATGTCTTTCCCAGTCTGTGTTCAACTCACATATTAACCTTCACCATGCAGCCTGTTGCTGACTCGCCTACTGGGGATATCAGTACAAACTCCCCGCATTTGTGTGTCAAGGGTGGGTGAGTAGCTTATGTATCAAAAGTGCTGTGTGGGGGTTTGCACACATGCTGCAAGTCCAATTTTACTGTCACTCTCTGCTTCCTGAAACTCCATGATAGGGCGCAGCCTGGCTACCATGGGCCTGTGAGGGTTAATCTAGGGCTGAGCCAAATCACCTCGGGGGAACCTGCCTGGAAATGGGTTAATAAAGGTCATCCCCCAAAATAAACACTTTACAGAATGTTTCTCCATTCATCCCTCCTTAAAATCAACTCGCAATAAAACGGGCCTGGGTGCAATTACTGCCGCTGCATTGGGGCATGAAATCAACCTGTCCCGTGTTATGGCTGAGCTCTGCTATGATCTCCACTTTTCAGTCGGGGTTGCTCCCCCTGTAGACCCTCTACAGGAGCAGTTGCACCCAGGTTCTCTCGGAGCTAGCAGGCTAAACCTACTTTAAACAACTTTATTGATCTGTCCAGAGGTGCAAAGCTAGACTGAAAACTAAATAAATAGAAGAATTTTATGCCTACTGAGCGTTTATGGAAGTGCAAGTGCAGAAAGTGCATTATAAAAGAATAGAAAAGTAATTTTGTAAAATGTGCTGTTGCTGAAGAAAAAATAAATGGCCAAGGAGACTGCGACAAATGTCCTTAAATAAAACATTGCTTTATGGGGATTTGTGTTCCAAGTTTCCAGGCTGAGCGAGTGAAAGATCGAGCTTGGCCTTGCATGTATGGAACATATGGAAAAACACAATAATTAATGTCACAACATGAGGTGGGGCCAGTGACAGGCAGGGGCACACAGCTTTTCTCTGCCTGTGTATTTGGACTGTTAAAACAGATGGAGTCTGGTGCTGAATGTGCAGCAGTCACAGGGCAGAAAAGGGCTCCCTCAAGTCCCTTTAAGTGCGCTGCATGGTAGTTCATATTTCAGGAGTTTGCTAACATGCATCAGTTGTTTAAAGGTGTTTTAAATCAGCACTTCATTTTTTTAACTTCACATTTTAAATTTAAAGTTAAAGTGTTTTTTCTGAGTACATTAAATAATACCGCAAAATTGTTTAAGGGACGTATGCAGGCCATCCACACTTTATACACACACTATAATGAGAGACATCAGCACAAGCATTTTTGATACACGTATGCATTTCTCCAGCAAACGCAAATGATAAACTCTAAATGATATAATTTCATCTGGGATATAAGCTTTTATTACTATTATTACTCTAAAATATGGGGCAAATATACAAGGTTCATTGAGGCAAGACAGATCCGAACTGTGCGTTGAAGGGGAAATAAATGCAATGAAGTTGAATGGTTGTGATTTTCGGTAATGAGCTCGATGCATTAAAGTTTAATTTACAGCGGCTAATGTCAGAGAAAGGCAAATCAAATTCTGAGCGGCTTAAAGGTGGCAACAAATAGAGGAGGTTAGCTGAGCTGTCAATTAACAGCTGGCACAGTGGCTTAGCAGATTATAATATTTTCACGAGTCCCTTATTTTTAGAATCGACTGTTTAAAGCAGCGTGGCAGAAAAATAAAGTATACTTTAAGGAAATCAACATGGATGTTTAACTTGCACTCTGCTCTGTTTCTACAACTCCATCATCCCGCCCACTTTATAAGAGTTACCCGAAAGTCCATCTATCCATGGGCGAAGAGCCCAGGATATTTCTAACGCCAAGATGATCTTGAGGAGTGGGGGAATGAAGTGGAGCAGATGTGAGTGGGGCGCTCAGACAGCCTTCTCCCTTTCCCTCATAAATACAGCAGCATTGTTATGCTGGCAGTGCTATTCCTTTGTCTTAGCGCTGCTAAGTACTGGATAATGTCATTTCACACCATCTGCCCCCAGGCTTCATTAAAGATACATGAATGGGCTATCTTATGAGGAACAGGTGCTATTGTTTGTCCCTCAAGACACAGCAATAAGGATCTGACTCGGAATACTTGAAGAGGAGCATCTGTAGTGATCAGTCAGACAGACTTGGCTGAGGCCCCCGTCTCTGCCAGCATGCGCTCCAGCAGAGGTTTCCGGGGGAAACGGGCTCCCTTGCAACATGTATCATCAATTCAGATGACCTGATGAAGTCTGTAGCAGCCCAGTACACAATCTGTTTCCCTCTCAAGGAGATGCTGGTATTTGATAAATAGAACTCACTTGCATCTACTGTGTGTGCGATTCCAAACTGTATGTTATAAGAGAGCGCTTTCTTTTTCATTTTTTTAAAGGAAGAATTTAAATTTTAAAATGATATAACACACACACACACACACTTTTCAAGCTGCAGGTTCCTTATTTTGCAACTTTAACAGATCATTCCTTTAAGAGTAAGTTTAATAAGACAGCATGTAAACTCCACAATGGCGCAAAGCAGCAGCACATCCTGTGGTCAGACTGCAGAGGGCAAGCAGACGGTTCAGATGTCTGATGTGTAAATACATAAGGTGTAAAAAAAAAAAAAAGTGTAGAGTTAAAAGAGCTCCTTTTATTTCTCAGAGCACTTAAAACACATGCAATATGCACTCACACACAAAGATCACTTTATTACTGCACTAATGCATGCGTGATAAAGTCCTTTTTATAGCAGTTTTGTTAATTAGCATCCCTATGAAGCATCAGAAATACAGATTAGACTTCACATATTTTAAATGAAAGATGCACTTTTAATTTAAAAAATAAAAAAAGCAGTGTGATTAGAAACAAGCTTCACATTTCACAGAGCTACATTAGGCAAAGGTGATGGTAAACGGAGAACAGTGAACGGTGGTGTTTTTTAGTACACCAGAAAGCATCCACCCACAGCACTCATGCAAGCGGCTTCAAAAACCGCACTGCAAATGGAGATGAACAGCGCATTACAGCACTCACTTGGGACCCTGTCAACACCCATGCTCCTCACTGTCTGTTATAGCCTCCACAAAGCACCCGTGAGGCCTCAAGACCCCTGCTGGCATCCCGTCTGAACCCTCTTACACTTTCATGCACTGACTGACGCTCAGGTTTGCTAATCACTGTAGACAACAATGGTCCATGTTGAAGAAACTGTAAGAATTTTTTTGTTTTTACTGCCAGAATCATTCAGTATTACCAAGATTCAAATACAAAAGGGGCAAAAAAGGCAAACATCTACCTTGCTAGCACCAAAGCTCACGGTTATTAGCTTGAAAGGACCTATGAGATCCTCAATATTCTATTCTGATTAATTACCATTTCACTCTTTTTAACACTTGTGCCATATACAGATCCTTGTTTTCGATATAATCTGCACACTTTTGTCACGAGGAGACTTGCAAGAAGTAATTTTATAAAAAAGTGACTGACAACAATAAAACCACAGGTCGGTGAAAAAATCTGAAGACTTTGATTTTTAATTCTGTAAAGTTTAGACTATAATAAACACCTCACACACTGTGAAAAGATCACAGTCACCAGTAATCTTCCTGAAGAGAGTTCACATTTCACTGTCACCTCATTTAAATAAAAATTACTTCATCACTTTAGTAGTTGTCAGCCCTCGCTAATCTTCGTTTTCACATTTTCTCTTGGAGAGGTTCTGTAATTTCACCCAAGGAGGATAGACGTAAGCTGTTGGTATAAGAACTGATAGTTCACACTTTGTTTCCACCTTTCTCCCCACTGAGTTCCACACCAAACGCTCGCTAGTAGAATCACCTTTTGTGATTCATTTAAGGGGAACGTGATCGGGAGTAAGCTGGCTACATCCCAACAGCAGCACACGCGGTAAACTGACACTAGACAGCAGGATGTGTTTAACACCCGCCACTGCGTATGAACAGAGCCTGCTGGGTGTACAGTGTACCGCAGCACAGCCAGGAGGAAAATCACTCAGTGGAAGCACTTCTGCTGAATACAATCAGATGTTACTCGATTACTGCTGGTCACTTTCTGCTGCACACTGAATAGTTACATTACGTGGGAGACATGCACATTAATCAAACACAGATCTGATGATGTTTGGATTTGTCTGTAACTAACGATAATCAGACAAATAGATCAATAGATTTGAACAAGACTTTGAGCTCCAGACTTTTGCTTTTGAATGAAGGTCTTCATTTTACCACATTATTCATGCTTGGCCAGATTAACGCTGGAAACCCTGGAGAGCTTCATGTCAGCGACAAAGGGCCTTTGTCCTGTTCAAGAGTCTGTCTTTGACTCCTCACTTCCTTCCTGCTTCTGAAACCATTTACAGCACCCCTTTCTACAAAAATCAGACATAGTATAAAAAAAGCTGCATTATTTTCTGTGAGCTGTTTACGCACAGCACCGGCTATGAAGTGTGCACTGTTCGCTTAAGCTCGAGTGTGACGACACACATCCTTCATTTCTGCATGTGTTACACTAAGTAAAAATCCAGAGTGAGGTCAGGCCATCCAGAGGGAATAAGCAATGGTTCCACTAATTCCTTACAAAGTACAACAAGCCTTCTTGGAAAAGTGCCATTCCAATATGTCTATATTAAGTCGATGGGAGCTGAAAGCAGGGTAGTCCATCCCTCTGACCCACCTAACACATCCCACCCCAAATCCCTCCACTCTAGCCCTCCTCCTCATCATGGCTCCTCTTGACATCCTTGGAATCCTGGATAAAACTGCAGGCTACTGTTTGCTTAAATACAGTGCCTGGCATTTACAGGGTTTCTGCACAGTGCACTCTACTCAGATTCAGTGTAGCTTTAGTATTAAATGTTTTGAAAAGGAAATAAAAGTCCAAGTGTGATGCAAAGTGGTAAAATAGGAAGACAAAAACAGGATAAAGAAAGCACATATTATCATGCCATTACATATGCCATGCATGAATAAAAAAGATGTTATAGAATTTAGATGTCAAGGTCTAACCTCAAGGTATTTTATTCTGGTTTTTAATTAAGTGGTTATGTGTGAAGTGTTTGTGCTATATCTCTCTGTTTTGATACATTATCTGTGTTTAAATTTTTTTAAACATGGCGCATTAATTTAGTGGATTACCTCCTCCAAAAAGAGGTGATTAGAAATCACCTGACAGCACACTGACAGCTGTACACTGTGCCGAAAAGGGAGCAAATTAACTACCTCAGTTGGGGTCTGAAGACCAGTGGATATCAGCTGGCTTCATGGGCACACTGCAGGGGAAGTGGGGAATTTCACCATGAGGCACTAAAATTCTTTAAAATGTATTTAAAATAAAAGGGAAACACCTCTTTTGGAGGTATATAGTTAATGAGAAATAGTTTCTTGTCTGAGTTCGAAACACATCTAATTTGCGTGATAGAATTGTCCGCACCACGACTGGGTTTCCCCCTCTGTCCTGTCCTCCTTTCATAGACTGAGGCTCTGTCTTCCCTGTTACCTCCCAGCTGCTGGGGCCACAGAACACAACAGAGCCCATTCTGTTGTTCAGAAGAAAGGAGGCCTGTCAGAAGGGGCAACGTTATTAGACACACGAGCGCGCTGACACTTTCAAACGTCCTCAAATTATGATGGAGAAGTACAAAGCGTTAAATTTTGTAAAAGATAAAACAAGAGAGCTTATGTACAGTGACGTGTCTAAAACAAACTGTTTGATAAAATGAAAAAAAGAGCTAGTGATATAATTTAAGAAAATAAATTCATAATTTGTTAATCCAATTCTACAAAAACAAACAAAAATAAAAATGTATGTTCAAAAAAAAAATATATATGGACAAAATAGCTCATTCATTGTGTTTGGTTGGGGAATGCTTGGACTCTCCTCCACCCCAAAAACAAAAAGCTCCTTTTTTGAATTAGCCATGGGCTGAATGCTTTGCTTTGCCACCCCTGCCCTAGGAAAACACGCGCCCCTTTCTTCCTGCCGGCTGCCTGTACACAGTAGAGTCTATTAATGCAGCTCCTTCTCCCTGTGAGAGTGCCCACTGCTGAGGATGACGGCCACGCAAAGCCAGCGCAAAGACAAAACAGTTTGCACAACATTAGCAGAGAAAACACAGTCGGTGCGGTGGGCGAGAGGAAACTAAGTCTGCATCACACTGGAGGATGTGTTCTCCCTTAACTGATATTTTTCCTCTCGGGGGCTGGGGTACAATGGTTGTTAAGTGTAGCTGCTTTTCCACGATCCAGGGAAGATTTCTGGTGCTCCGAACAGGTGCTTTATTGTGATATTCGGACCTAACGTAAAAGCGCTCCTTTCATCATCTGTGTGTGTGAGTGTGTGTGTAGATGTTCAGCTATCTGGATTATTTAACACCCTGATTCATTTTAAAGGCAAATTCACATACCTGTATGCCAGACAATCTTCTCTGTTGTGTAAATTATTCTTGTCACTTTTGAGAGAGAGCCGATAGAGTGAGACGTTTGTGTTATAAATGAACCTGTCCCACGGCTGCTTTGGAAACCCCTCAGGTGACTAATTTTAAGTAGACCCTCAGGTGTGAGTTCGCACGTGACAGCCTTTCAGGTAGCACCTCTGATATGGAGCCTCTTAAATTATCGCTGCTTAAGCTGCTGAGGTGTCTAATAAACAAAAGGCCAATTACTCAAATGCATGGCTCCTTTGTGCAATGTACAGTTTCACAAAAGAGCAGTAACTAATCTGTTAATGTTATACTTTTACCTCATTGGCAAAGATGCAGGACAAGTAGTATAAGTTACAACTGAAAGCTACCTAGTACCGATCCTTCCATCCTTCCTTTACTTTAATTCCACATTCTTTATCTTTTTAAATCGATACAGTCGAGTAAGCATGTTTACTATTACTCACACTAAACTGATAAAAAGGAGACTGGGAAAACCCCATACCTTCTAAAGCACTGTAGGCAGCTATGTATAAAATTCTAAAGCAACAGACAAATGCATTACATACCAACTGCACAGCCACTCAGCTTCATTTGCGAACCATCACTGCCACTGCTGCACCTTTTTGTGCATCATTAAGCTTTAACAGGGCCGTGATGGCTTTATTGTTTAAATTGCACGTGACTTTGTTTAACGTCAGCATTTCTTCTGCTCCCTGACAAGGAGTCACATTTCATAACTAATTAAATTGATCCGTCCTACCTCGCCGATAGAGTCCACTAAATGGAATTATTTGTATCCAAGTGTCAATATATTAAATCACAGGGGCTAATGAGTCGGGTCACCGCTTTCTTTTATCTTCAGCCTTGCATGTGCACATCTTCATCAGCTAACAGTCTCCTTAAATGGAGGATGAACATGCTGGACTGAGCCTCCCTGGGTGAGAGCCAAGCTTGTCTGACTAGGCTGTTAATGCCCCCACATAATCCTACTAGCAGTCTAACATAGAGCTCTTCAATACCAGGGAAAGAACAGAGTCTATGCAGACACGAGTGCACACAGCAGCGCAAACTTCCACACTTAAACACACACATTACCATTCCCCTGCTCTATTATTCTCTTATTATCATGCTAACACTTCCAGTCTAGCTGTGCTAATTGGGGGACTTACACATTCTCTTTAACAATGTCTATTTTTGTGCTTCCTTTTTTTCCCAGCCAGTGCATTAATAAGAGTCTCACACTGAGAAAATCATTTGTGCCGGGGAGACAACAAAAGCATCAGAGAATACACAAATTAGCACTATTATCTTCGAGCAATTACCATACGGCCCCGTGTTTATTTAAACTCATCTGATTGATTTTAAATATTTACCATTATACTGTAGTTTTGGGTTTTTGTTCCTCTAAATTGGTAGCGGTACGAAATCAGCATTAAATTATTGCAAAGGATCGGATGCATATTCCATTTCATTATGATAAAAAGGTAGACCAAACAGAAGTACTAAAAGACTATTTATTACAGAGACCAGTATGATTTGATCAAATCTGGTGCGAGATCTGGTGAGATAACTGTTTGCGCAGCACTAAACAAAGATTTAATTCTTCATCCGTGCGGGTTTTGTCAAGACTGGAATACTGAATGCAGGCCAATTATGTGTGGGAAACTACCAAATGCTGCCAAAGACCCTGCACTGGCTTGATGATTTGTGTTGTAACAGGACCGTGACCCTGACCCCAACCATCAAAAGCTGCGTCTGAATCACAGTGGAAGGGGATCACAACAAGAATGCAGAAATCTACGAGTAAGCTAAACCAGAAGAAAAGGCTGGATTTGATTGAAAACGTTTGAAATTGAAAGAATGACTTGATGACAGCCGCGGGTCAGGCTTGATGTCAGTCATCTGCCAAACCGCAACCGCACCGGACACTTAAGGAAAAGTTTATTTGTTAAGCTATTATGGATATTTCCAGAAGATGTGAAATAAAGCCCCCGAAACAAACAAAAACTGCTTTTTTATTTTAAATATAAAGCTTGATGTTTGTTTAAAGTTAGATTATCAGAGTTGATATCTGTAGGTGCAAACTAAAAGAAAGAGAAAATTATGTGAGTGCAGACTCCTCAGCTACTGTGTACAGATGGACAGGTACAGACATCCTCCTGTGACTTTTCTGATTTCTATGAGAAATATGGGAGTTCTGTGTCGTCTGAATAAAACACATCACTGTAAAGTTTTTTTTTCACTTGTAACACTATGTCAACTGACATTAAACACCTCTGTTTTTGTGGTAAGACTGAAGAATTAGAAAGCATTAGAAAGAAAAGGGGTCAAAAAACTGAAGCTGCACTCTTTCAAACCCTTTTTAAACCTATTTTGAAGTCTTTTCCTGTAAAATAACGACAACAATACTTTTACAGTGTGTGATACACTGACAAAAAGATTGGGAAAGATATGTTAGTAATAACCCTGCCATTGGCTAAAATATGAACTCTATGAAGAATTAATGCAGAACCTTTTTCTATCAAACTGCATGTTTTCCTGCAAGTCTGTTATGCACCGTCTCATCTTCAAAAATCTATCTCTATATTGTCCACCTTGTAAAATTCTTGGCGGATTAATGCTGGTGTTATTGAATTTCTTCTTTAATCTTGAAACCTTTAGTAGTGTCCCCCACTGTTTCTTGACACCATTAAAGACACATGTGAGGAAGCCACTAAGACTTTGAAGTGTGCAGTGGACACTAATACACTGGCCTTTTCTCTTTTAATCTCTGGTTTTCATTTTCAGCAAGCCGTGTTTGTGGACATGAGGTTAAATGGACCAAAAATGTGCGCTTACTTTCAGCGAGGTCAGAGTTTATAGCTAGGTCGTATGTCGGGAGAGAAGAATAGGTCAAAGGGAGATAAACTGAATAACTTGGCTGACGAACAGATCATTCATGGAGTGAGATATAAATGTGGGCAAAAAAGAACTTTTGCCAGCCAACATTGAAACTGTTAGCTTGCCGATCTTGGGTCTCACAGTGTCCTCAGAGTTAGCACATCAATGCCACAGCCAATGACAAATGACAGTGTCATGATATTGTGATGTTTTTCATGGATTAAAAAAAGGAAATTAAATTAAATGTTATGAATTAAAAGTGTCCCTCTGTTTCATGTGGGGAGCTCGGCTTTCTCCAGCCTGTTTGTGAAGATAAAGTTCACCCTGACCTTTCTGCCAGTATTTATTCCATTGATGTGTGTATCAGTGCGTGGGTCCCTGTGTGCCTGTGTACTGTACACTATCACCTTTGTGGATGTATATGTGTATTTACTTGCATACAGAGTCATACCAGGGATTGTATCTTAACAGACCCATCCTTGAGGAAAACATGAACTGGGCTTATTACCCAGTGAGGTGCATGGAGTTATTCTTATGGTCTGGCTATGGATGGCACAACACCTGAGTGCCTTAAAGCTCCATGTCTCATACTTTTTAAAATTTTAAATCCTGAATGATGCCTTGTCTTTACCTCTCATGCATTCCCACAAACAAAGTGAAACAGAGTTAAATGGCTCATATATATATATATAAATATATATATATATATATGTTTAAGTGTCACATGAGTCTTGCAATGGTGAGGTTTCAGATTTTCAACTTAAATCAACTCAAGAGTTAATCTAACCCTAGGGTTGAATTAGTGCCAAGACGATTTCAACGAGGAGGATGAACTGAAAAATACAAAGAAGCTGAGGGAAAAACACACAAAGCCTTGAGCTTTAACTTTTGATAAGCCTCTAACGCTTCAATCAAAACATCTGCTATCTTAAAACAAGTGACATTTTAATCCCGAGGGACAAAGACTAAATCTCTTTTCGTCTCTTGTTGGAATGATGAGAAAGGATAAAATGAGAGTTGGCTATTCAAAAGAAGAACTCGATTGAACTACTTGCTGCCTTGGACCAAACCTCGCTTACTAAACCTAATAACTACCTACTTCTGATTCAACTTAAATTTATATGCAAAAAAAAAGTCCTTGACAGCACACGCATAACAGAAACAGCCTCCAGTTGCGGTCCCCTCGGTTTTATTGTGTGGACCCTTTATGGTGTCAAATGTCACATCATCAGTAGAAGACCTGAGCAAGAAGCTTTCTCTTCATTTTCCTTCGAGCCAAAACAGAAGGACTTTGATGGCAGGAGGGTCTCCAATAAAGTTTAATGCTCTCCATGCTAACAGCAGAGTAACTCAATCCCTCAGCGCTGCTTACCACTTTGCTAAAGGCCTGCGCAGTACAGGATGGAAGCTTGTTTACAGAAATAATTAAGTCAAAGCTGTTGTATATTAAAATGACCAGGGCATTTTTAAGAGGCAGCACTAATGAAAACAGAGTGGCAGAAACCGTTGCGCTAACTTGCCCCTGACTCTCTTTTATCTACTCTTGCTGATACTCCAACTTGAGAGGAGTGGCCATAGGTTAAGGACAGAGAACATATTCTTCTCTAAATAACTTGCTGTCTGATAAACAATGTTGCACACAGTGAAACTTATTAAAGTCTTGGGAGCGACTTGTTTTTGAGTTGTGCGTGCCCAGTGCAGCCAGGAGAGGCTGATGGGCAAGTAGAACAGATGGTCTGACCATGAGATTCTTTTATTTAATTGTGGATGTGGCTTTTTTTTTAATCAGGAGAGATCTCATTTTGTCAGGGGAAAACTGGCTAACTGGGCTCTACAAGAAAGGGCTTTACTTGTATCTCCGTTCAAGTGTTTGAAATGGATATTTAGAAGCACTTTCCCATAAACACTTGAAACCTCACCCTCTCTGAAAAGTATCCATCAAGGGGAATTTTCAGGTAACATTTGCCTATAACTCTGTGATGAAAGCAAGGGCCTCGAAAAGGGAGATCCTTTAGGGCTGTGCCCTTATGCTCAACGTGCATAAGTAAAGAGCTCTCTATCATATGAGTATTACTAGCCCCTCGGCAGTGTATAAGGTACTTCATTTTCGAGGGTTTTCTACACAGAGTGTCATGCTATGTGCTTGTCTGTAGTGGAATGTCGTATGGAATTGTTTTTCCAATAGACTGTCCACTGTTGAAGCGAAAGGTCCAGGCTAGTGGCTACTCCACAGTAAGCTGAGAGTGCAGTCTTCCTCTTGTAAAGAGCCATTGAAAGAGGCATTTTGATGCCCTGGCCATAAATCTGCTTGTTGTACTAACTGCTCTTTGAGAACAGATGTTTTCTTTGCTCTTTGGATCATAAGAATAAGCTGTATTATATGTGGTATGTCCCAGTATATGGGGAGAAGATACTCTTTATCAAAAAAATATCTGAATGTTGATTCTGCAGGAGTTTGCTGCAGGTGAATATTTAAAGTTTTGATGCGGAGAGTTTTGAGAACAAGCAGAGAAGGAGGAGGCAAATGGAGAAGGATGTGCCTGACACCAAACACACCCGGCAGGATAATGTTAGCCTCACAAAGGCAGCCAGGCTCGCAGCCTTGACCACTGCCAGCAAGCAACCCTGGATTACCCTGTACATATCCCTGACCATATTCAGCTACATGCTGCGTGGGTGGTCTTCCTCTGCACCTTTGTGCTTTGTACTATACTGCACAGAGCACACACAAACATACACACGCGGTGAGCAAGATAACATCTGGCATGATGCACATCTGAAAAAGTAGAACAAAACATAAAAGTCCACGAGGCGGCATAAGGAAGTACGTGTCGCAGGCACAGGTCATGGTGACAATGTAGGTTTCAGCAGGTCGCGTGCTGTGTGAAAGCGTGCCATATTGCCCTTCTGGGATCTACTCATTTCGGAGGCATTTACCAGCCTCTTTCATGTCCCCCACCTCCACGCACTTCTCCATCAACACAACTCATTAGCCGTTGTTACTTTTCCCCCCATTTTTTTTGTTCATTAAGATGTGCTAATTATTCGCCTACATATTTTAAAGTCCTCCCGATTACCAACGGCCAATTAACATTTGATGAAAGTGACGAATGTCAGCATGACACACACACAAAAAAATCAGAGATAAAGGAATAAGAAGTAAAGAAGGAGTGGCAAACTTAAGTTAGCCATGATATTTACTTTAATGCCTAATTTTATTGATCTGTGCAAATAAATCCAGACATCTGGATCATGGTGACAACCCTGGTGCTCTAATTATACTGAAGAGGCAGAAGTGGAGTAGTAATCATTGTAGAAAAAAAGTAGGAGGTGTAAGCTGCTGAGTGGTAGAGGGCCAACAGAAATGCTTTGACTGACCTGGATCTGCTGCTGGAGGAGGTTGATTTTGTGCTGTTGCTGCAGAAGCTGCTGCTGTTGTCTTGCAATCTGGTTGGTAAATGAAGTGGGGAAAAAATGTAGATTGATTAGTAAATGAACCTAACACTAAATATGTGCCGAGACGGACGATACAGGGCTGGACTGGAGGTGGAACTTAAAAAAGCAATTTTTATTGTGAATAAAAGTGTATTCTTTTATCTAAACCGCTGCAGTCAGTCAATAACAAACCATTAAATGTTCTAAATGAATATAAAATGAACTGCAGAGCTGAAATTTGCGGAGAAAGAGAATAAATGATTTACAGGACACAGACGAATGTGGTTATGATGGAGGTGGCAAGCCCAGGAAGGGTGACAGGGGTCCCCGCTGCCCCTGAGTGACGAGCAGCCACACCGCAGTGTTTCTCATCCCTAGCGCTCCCTCCTTTTACATGCTCACTTCATTGAGCATGACAACCTAGTTTTAAGTGTCATTTAATTTTCATTTTTAAATATAATTACAAAGTGTTCACTGTAAGATATCGGCCGTCTGCAAATGTGTCAAGATTAATTTGTGCTGGCTTCCTCACGAGTGTCAACAGTTAATTACTGCGTTGTATCTTGATGGCTTGATGACATCCCAGATCTCAGCGGGCTCTCTTACTCTCCCTCTCTCAACCATCTCTCGCTGTCTCTCTTCCATTTTTATTAATGGTAAATATTAATATCAGCCCGCATTAACATAAGATCAAATAATAAAACATATATCACTGGTCGTTTGTTCTGCAGTGTCTCCAAAGCCTTCAGAGCTGAGCGTAGTTTGCAAATGAACACTATTGATTGAAAAATAAATCAATACTGTTAATGTATTATTAGTGTACTATGACCAAATGCATCACTCCAAGGTGGACGGTCTATCTCTTCATTTACCAAAGGAAGGTCTGAGAGTGTGCTGAGAAAACTCTGAGTGAACTCCTTGCTGATAATTGACTCATAGCCATTAGGGTGGCGGGTGATAATAAAAGTGTCGCCCGTGTGGATAGTTTGTGTCCTTATTTCTTCCCAGACATTAACACACTTCATGGCCTGTGCTAATTTGCTGATTTGTACAATATGGCTCATTGGCCTGATTTGTGCTGCAAATCTAATGCCAGGCTTGTTCTAATAGGAGTCGATTTATAAGATATAGAGGACTTCCATATTTAATATAACGTTTAATTCACACATTCCCTCGCATTTGTTAGTACAAGTCATAATAACATTTTTCCTACCACACAGCATAACTGTGGGCGGGAGAGCATGACTGAAATATCTCAGGCAATATAGACTATAACGTCTTTCAAATCTAATATTATTCCAAATTCCAACCAAGTAGCAAGGTTTTATTGGCGCATTTCAGGCATGAAATGTAATATGAAATAGAGAGCTAAGCACAAAGACTTGTGTTTAAAGAGGTTTATTATTAGGTGAAAGAGGAAATTAAATAAAAAAGGTAAAAGGAGGGAGGGGAATGTTCTGTGTGTTTCAAATAGTAAGAAAAGAGCCTAGTTTAGGAAAAGGTAAAATAAATAAATAAATAAATATATAGCGTGGGCTATTAGCTAGGTGTTTTGGTGCGTGTGAGAAAAGAAAACAGCAAGCGGTTACCTGCTCCTGCTGCTGACGAGCTAACTCCATTTGCTGCCTCTGTTTCTCCATCTGTGAGGCAGCCAGCTTCTTCTGTTCATCGTGAGCAGCCAGGAGCTGCTCTCGCAAGCTGATCAGCTGAGTGATCATCGTGGAGAGCTGGTGTTCCTTTTCAGCCAGGCTCTCAGGAGTACCTATTGAGAAGAAGGAGAGTGAGAAAGAGAGAGCAATGTCTGTGAGCAGGAAAGGATAAATGCAAGGTGGTGAAAACAAAAACAAAAACATGACCACAAGTTGGTGCATACCTGGAAAAAAAAGTACTCAAAAGTTTTTATTGTGACCATGACTAAATAACCAGGGTGTAGGCTTTTGGAGGAAACACAGCAGAAGCCATCGGTCATTATATAATGCTAAATATAGAACAGTGACCGATCATCATGTGCTATTGTGCTGTACACAATATTTAGTACAAAGAAAACCACACAGGCAGCAACCAACTGCAGTGAATTCACTAGAAAGTGTTAAGGTCACACACAGCCTGGAGTTGTCTGTTTTTCTGTAGCTGGTGTTCACGGCTTTCACAGCAAGAAAGTGAAGGAATTGTTCCGAGCACACAGACAAAGAGCTGCAGGGAGCTGTCAAACTGAAATCGCAGCTTATTTCAGACGTCCACGGGTGATTATAAAGAAAGTGTTAAGAGTCACTCTTTGCACTGGCCTATAAACAGAACTTTTATACACACCAAATATTAGGGGAGGAAACGCCTGCAGATTTTGGCTGAATTTAATGTGGAAACCTGCAGAAAAAAAGACTCAAAGCGGTACGTACACAAACAAAATGCATGCTCAACATACACTATAACCACATGCACTTTGTATCATCATCACATTCCCTCTCTTTAATGCATATTTGACAAACCAAAGCAATGACAGAGCAGCGGACTTGCGTTTCTCTCTCTGCAGTTACATGTCTACACTGTGTGTGATAGGGGCTCCGCTGCACTGCTCTCTCTCCGCCTAATCAATGCTAAGTGATCCTACCATTGACTTACACAGCCAACATAATTGCCAGTGAGAGGCTAGACAGTAACTCACTCTCCTCCCACTGCACTCCTGTGTGACAGCTGGTATGGTGGTACGTACAAAAAACTGACAGGAAAACTGACAGAAAGAGAAAGAGACAGTTAGAGGGAGAAAGAGAGAGAAAGGGGGCAAAAAACACAAGAGGTCCAGATAACAGTGCGGTGAAGTCTGGCCTGAAGCCAGCAGGAGCTGAATTCTTTCCTGGGTGTCTTCCTCTCGTCTCTGACCACATCTGTCTTGAGTTTCTCCTGAGAGCTCCCAGGGGCCCTCTCCACTCAAACTATTTTAATTTGACTAAACACCTGATTTATTTTATCTCTCCGATGAGGAAAGCTGTTTGTCTTAATAGGGCCTGTCAACCTCCAGAACCCATTCAGGGCAATTTACTGGCAGGCTTGTCTGAACCTCAGTTCGCCTCGCTCTGCCTCTGCTGCCTGCTGCAATGGAAGAGAGCTGCAATTCTCCATTTATCCTCCTAACGAAAAAAAAGCACCTAAAAGCAGCTATTCATTGGGCCTGTGTGCAGTTTCCAAGGCCTCAATTGACTTCTTATTCACCCAACTACACTTGTTGTGAATGGCTTATCTATAAAATTGATACAATCAGCACCAATTTTATTAACCTTTGGCTGTCTCCATGAAGGAGCTGCTCAGCAGCAAAATACATCGGTCATTGTCACAATAAATCACTATCAATACTGTCGCGGGAAGGAGGGAGAGCCGTAAAGAAAGGGAGACGGGGGGTAACAAGACAGAAAAGAAGAACAGAAAAATCATCATCTAGATGATCATTTTGATTTGGGGCCATCGAGTCACAGATGAGTGTCAGCTGGAAAAAAAAGTTAAACATCTGGGCTCAATGACGCCCTGACAGCCTGCCTAAGTACACATGTCACACTAGTTTAGGAGTTTAAAAATTGTGAAAATTACAAAGATTCTGCAGAATGTTTATGTTTTGTCTTGTGAGTGTGAATATGCAGCAGAACTTGTGCTAAGTGTCCAATGAAGGACCTGATGGGCCAGTCTGAGTGTGGGGTGTTCACTCCTGCCCAGACACCACAAGAATACTAACAGAAGGCTCATTGTTTTGATGTTGAGCTGAACTGTGGGAAGCCCAGACCTTCCCTTGCACCACGATTTAGGCCATCTCTCTCTTCTGATTTCAGTCATAATTGTTGATCTCAGTCCTAAAAATCTACAACAGCTGAAGACATTTTAAGATTAGCTGTCAGTACTGCAGACAAACACAGCTTTGGTGCTTAAATATCTACTAAAGATAAGCGCAGTGGAAGAAAACCAAACATAAAATGAGACACATGTGTTTTTTGTTGGCTGGTTAGTGTTAAAATCCCTTTCTTCCTGCTTTGAATTATGGATCAGCTTTAAAATGCAGATAAAACTTTTATTGGGTGGTACAGAAGAGGAGAGTCGTGGTCTGTGTCTGACCAGGCTGCTGACAAAAGAGGCCGTTTCCTGCATATTGCATGGCTTTTAACAGCGGTAGGGCTGGGGTCTGCCTGTTAACATGTCTCCTCACATTGCGCTTCCGATGGCAGACAGACAGCCCAGAGATGCCTTGGCGCTACATAAACGCCAGCAGTCGGCCTGGACCTAACGTGTTGTGACATCCTCCTGGTGAACAAGTGAGCCTCAGTAGGACAATACCAGCCCAAAGCAGGAAGAGGATCCCAGGAGTAAGCGGTCAAGCTGTGCTGGCACTTTTCTTGTTTTGTTATTTTAGGACACTTCTGCCAAGTTCAGAATTTTTAGACTGACACATAGAAGACGGCGTTGTCCAGTTTCAGCCCATTCACATGCACCTTTTGAGATTCCTGCCTTCTTTAAACGTCACAAAGTAGGGCAGAAAACATCAACGGGTGACTAAATAAATCATAAGAGAAAAACAAGCAGAGCCATGGTTGCTTGGGGAAGGACGGGGGTATTTGAGCCTTGGGGTCTTTGGATAAAAGGCACTTTGTAGGGGTGTGATTTGTTTTGTCCAATACCCACATCTCTCTCTCACTCTCTCTCTTGGCTCCCTCCTCTCTGCTCTAATCAAGCAGTCTCTAATTTGGGTTCCAAGTCCAGTACCGGGGAAAAAGAAGGAGGCTTGTTACTTTGAAGAGTCCCGAGTGAATAACACAGATAAAAGATTCAGGCACAAAAAAAAGAAAGAAGAAAACGAGGAGGGTGAGGGTAAAAAGGGGGAAAATCACAAGGCACCCTATTCTCTTCTCTTCCTTTGGTTAAGACAGCTGAGCCATTATGACCAGATCTGAATTGAGTTTTTTAGCACCAGAAGACTGGAATTTCTTTGTCTCTCTATCAGACAGCTATTGTGGATGCTTCCATATGCTGCAAACCCATCCTAAGTAAATTGGGCCTTGTCTAAATGGTACGATTGTACCAAGCTGTATCCGCACACAGACCGCACATAGCTTGAATGCCTTGCATGCTGAGACGCTCTCTCACTCTGCGCTCTCCTAAAGCGCGTGTGAATGTAGACGCGAGCGTGCACCGATGTGTGTTGCACGTGCCTCCAATCAATAAAAGGTACATGTCTCTGAGTAAATGCACGTGTGTGACCTCTGTGGTCATCTGACCCTTTGTCCATTCTTTCTGCGGAAAACACAAAGAGCTAACTCAGTAGCAGCAGACGACATCTATTGGTGCGCGCTTTAGTATTTTTAAGGGAAAAAAAAGGATGTCCACAGTCCTTTTACCAATACCTAACAATGTTTTTTTCCAATCAAATTTTCTTTTGTGTTATTTAATACAACTGAAACATTTTATCCTTTGTTAAAAAAAAAATGTGTTAGGTTGAAAACTGGCAGAAAAGCCAGAGTAACGGGAACTAGTTTTATAGTATCCCTTTGCTTTTAAATAGTATGTGCACTTGTCCAGCAGTGCTACAAGGCTGTGTGTGTTTAATATGGTGTTAATGTGTCTCCGTGTCCTACAACCAAGACAATATGAGCAACAGCTGTTTTACCTGGCTTGCTGCCTCTGCTATGATATAAAAGCCGTTAATCTTGCCAATAAAACCGCATTAACAAGCATAAGCAATGACTTACAAGTACGTCATCCACTGGCAGCAAATGCCCCTCAGCCACTAAGCTTACCTATATGATAAGGATGAATATATCGGCTTCTTTACAATGAAAAACTCAAATGTTCTCTAAAATTTGCAGTAGTCTGAATATAATAAGTGTATTATAGTATTTTGCACGTGCCACCTATGTTTTTGCATATAGTATATTTGAATGTTGATGCGACTGCATCAGAATCATTTAAGTGTCTCAGCACCATCTTTTAAACATAAATATTCTGATTGGCATATGAAGAGCTTATTAATAAAAGTACTCTTCATCTACTGAGGTTCTGCTGTTCATGGTGAACAGTGATAGAGGCTAACATTTTGATGATAGAGGAAGCTTCACTCTTCAGTATAATTATGCTAATGTAAAAGCTCCAGCACTTAACTGTCTATCCATGACACTGGACAAGGTACTTCATCAAAGCCAAGATAGAGGCTCAACCTGAGCATATTAATCCGCGGGAAATGCCGGTGACCCTTAAATTCTCCCTGGAGAAAAAAAAAAAATTTCAACGCAGCAACTTTATTTGTGTTCTTTCAGTAACTGAATGCAACGTTCTTTGAATCTATAAGACTGTGCAGCAAACCACAGATCCTGGCAACAAGATGTTGTGTAAGGCAGCATGTAGCAAAGATCATTACATAAAAACAAAGATTGTCTCTGAGCCTTCATTTCATCTCTTATGGCCTTTATAATGATAGGTCTGACCCCCGTGACCTTAAAATATAAAAAGAATGCACAATTTTCAAGGTCTTTCTAATACATAGCACTTAAAGCATATGAAACAGTGATCAAGGCAATGACTTACTGTCAACAAATCCTTGGAAGGGAATTAGGAGTTAGATGTTATCTCATTCTTTTCACAGAGCGTTTATTCATCCGTCTTACCTATACAACTGATAATTAAAGCAGAATCTACTTGTTTCCTTGAACTGCGCAAAATGAGATCTTTCGAAAGACTTTCCGTCTGCTGTCTTTGATGGATAAGTGTATCAACAATACCAGTGTTTTGTCTGGGTTTTTTATCAGATCACAAGTGATAGACTGAAACAGCAGGGATAACAGGAAGCAAAGACAGATGAGCCCAGAACACATATTCACAAAGCATATAACAGGTCAGAGCACCTGCTGCGTTCTTAGGCTTTTAATACAAATCTAGCCAGCAGATCTAACCAGGGATCATAAATGTTTATTTTAGAATTTACCAATGCCATTGCACTGCCATTCGTGCCATTGCAGCATGGGCGAGCCAACAGGTCTGAACTACAGATCTATTTAGAATGCATAGATGATATTAATATATATCGACAATTAATGCCTTCAGAGAGCATGGAAAGTGGATTTTTCCAATATATTTTACTGAAAGTGAAAATGTAAAACTGGAACTGCTAAGTTTTATTGTACGCACATGTATAACCATTACTGCCATTAAACACTCTTCACATTGCTAAAGCTTAAAAAAAAAACCATAACTACAATTTATAATCAATAATCTAATGTATAATTAGTATAATTAATTCAGCATTCATTAACACTTAAACACTGCCTATTGGAACTTAGCATATGCATTCAAAACAGAGGTAGAAAGCCCTGTTTGGGGGGGGGGGGGGGGGGGGGGGGGAGTTGCACGTTTCACTGATCTTTTGATTTCTGTCTTTCTCAGTTTGTGTAGAACAAATGCATTCTACTTTATTTATTTTGAGATTATTTTGTTACCTTTCAGGTGCAGCAGGTCTCTATGTAAAGAAAAAAAAACACCCTCTGACCTTTGTGTGCGCTCTGTTCCTTATGTGCACCACATATGATCGCTCCTGTGCCATTTTACTTTCTCACCCTTTCAGTCAAATTCGATCCAGAACAGCCCAAATGTGCACAAATTTGTAGCCTCCGTGCAATTTAAAACGTTTAAACTTTTCATCAAAAGTCATCACATTTCAGGCTAGAATGACATTTTAGTGTTTTACTGCTAATTTTACACATTTGTTACATTACATTTTCGAAAGCAGAACAGTGTACTGGTGATAGACTAGATCAAAATGCATAAAATTGAACATAAAAGGCCATAGTGCTTGCTTGGTGCACATGCAAAGAAGGATAAAAGGAAGATTTGAGATAGTCCCCAACTCCAGCCTGATTTTATACTTAAATGCCAAATCACAAGTACAAAATAACACCTGTGTAATTACCGATGTTCTTTCCATAATAAAAAAAAAGAAAAAAAAAAGAATCAAAAATAATCCTGGAAAGTGACTTGATGCACTCGATAGCATTACCCATAAATGAAATTAAGCTAAAAATAACACTTTCTTATGGAGCCTATAAAAATGTGACTTTTTTTACTTTAAACACAATTTCAAAAACCTGTCTTAGCCATTTTTATGCCTTCCTAAAATTTGGTTGTTATACGCATCTTTTTAAATCTGAAGGGTGTATTCGCATTCTCTTACATCCTCATATAACTTAGCCGTTCGGCTTTACATGCTTGTGAAAATCCAATTTGCTTTGCCCAGGAAAAACTAATGAATATTTTAGGGGAGGCTCCTTTAAAAATGACATAGATATGTTTTTGTCAGCTCTCTCAATGGTTTACATTCTCTCTGACTGAAAGGAAGATTAATAAAACGATATACTGTTAAATGACTCAACTTGAACAAACCACTGGAAAATATGTAATTGAAAACACAGAGATTTTTGTACCTGTATATACAAACATACACTACACACACACGAGCACAGCGCTTCCTTTTTTACCTTCCATTGCCACAAGCTAAATTCCTCAATTCATTAGAGGAGAAAAACACACAGTCCAACACTCACATGCATTCATCTGGCAAATGTGGCCTCAGGAATAATGATTTACTGTGGCTCATATTTCACCTGAGTGCACAGGGCAAACAGTTGACTGAAGTGTTGTGGAGAAAATGCTAACTGAGGCATTTTTGACTGGAGCAACTGGACAGATAACGTTTTGTGCTATTTGTGTGAACGGTTTGTATGTTGGGTGTAATAGACATATTATATAAAATACACAAACCTTTTGAAATACCCTCAAAATTAATGTCTTCCTTCTCCTTTCTAATGCTACATAAGCTCACTTTTGATGGGGAATGTTGCACAAATATGCAGTTGTGTCCAGTAGTATCAAAACCGCACTTTATAGAGGTCATTAAGACATTTTTTTTAAAGTGCACAAACATGTTTTGCAACAAACCCACAGTACTAAACAATCTGGGCTCTGTGCTCTCACTGTGGACCCCTTTCTGCTTGTGCAGGAGTATAGCCAGCACAGGTAGGGCCAGCATCAAATCAGTCTCAGCTGCCTCCTGCCCTGCCCTCTGTTCTCCTCCTAAAGAGCTTCCACTTATCTGCCTGCCACAGGACTGTATGTTTGCACCCGACCACTGTCACGTAGACACCATTCTCAAATTGATTGTGACAGTGCAAGAGCCCTGATTTTTCTGCTTCAGAATTCAAGCTGCCATTTCAACGCTAGTGTACAGCGTTAAGCTTTTTTCTGTCTTTCTTTTTTAGCAGATTCCAGCGGAATGAATACAGCTTGTGTTCCAATTTAGTAACTACATATTTTCCTCCAGTTTGAGTAAATGCTTGAGCAGTTTGTGTGTGTGCTTCTTCTTTTTTCTCTTCTTTTTTTTTTTCTTATGCCCCCATCGGGGGGCCAGTAAACTACCACTCAGCAGGGAAACTTAAATAGCTCTGTTGAGTATGAAGCTCAAAGACCCTGCACAGAGCAAGCCAAAAGACATATAAGCATATATGTGTATGTATATATGTGCATAATGAATGGTTATTATCAGTCACTTGTGATCATATAACAGATCTCTCTGAGATATATAATTATAAATGTCAACTGTCCAAGTTTCCTCAGCTGAAATCTTTTTATCTGTGTACTTCTTTCTTGTGCACTCTTTCCACCTTGCCTCTTATTATCTGTTACTTTGTGTGGTTTGGAGCCTTTCCAGCTAGCCTCCCTTTCTTGCTCTGTGGTTTTGTTCAGGAGATTTCATCGTTCCTGCAGATTGACAGCTAAGCTCAGGTATGAAAACAAACAGTTAGCCCTGGAATTGACTGGTGAAAAGAAATCCGCCACTAATGCTCCTTCACAAGCTCTCCTTTTCGCCTCCCCGTGCTGATGCTAAGCCCTGACGGCGTACAAGAAAAGCCAGATGGAGATTTGAAATCATTAACCCTTAATAACACCCCTCTGTATGTCTGGGTTAAGCACATTGCCTCCACTGGATTACGCCACTTTCGACTTACACTAAAACACTAGAAAACATGCCTTTACCTCAAAACAGCACAATATGTATGAAACACGCGCATTACAATAGGCTGTAATTATACATCTGTCATTTGTAAGGGGAAAATGGTTGGTTGGGTTTGCGGACCTTGAAAAGAAAAATCTCTGATGTTGTTGATGCAGTTGTTTTGTTTGTTGACTGTACATGCGTGTTCGGCTCAAAAGGATAAAGTATTCGGGGCATGTTTGAACACAACTGCTGCAAAAGAATGTCTTTATTTTCACGGGCAAAGCCTCAGGTCAAATTCTCTCACACCTATTGTTTTTTTTATCTCTTTCCTAAGAACAAGACAAAATCATTTCCTCACCAGTCAGATTCCACCACTTGCCTCTGCAATAACAATGGCTTCTCTTTCAAGGCTCCAATGGAACAATGTCAAAAGAGAGCCTACAAGGCGTTTGGTATAATTTGCGGAGGAATAAGTAAGCGATCTGCACAGAATATGCAAGGCCACTCTGCTACTAGGTACTGTAGCCTTTATCTGCATGTAAAGCTTTTTTTCTCCGCAACCTTTCATTCATTTATAACCTACAGATATGTTTGCCTTTTGTACTGATTTTAACCTAACAATTAATGGGACCTCTGATTCATCATAACACTTTAGATCTTAATCATAAGGTGTTTTCTGCTTGGTACCTTTGTTTGTGTTTTAATTAGGTGGACCTTGTGCATCTCCAACCCTGGGCCTCTTTTTAATTGCCCGTATTTACATCAGGCAGACATCAAACGCAGAGAGAGAGACATTTGTAAGGGTGAGCACAAAGCAGCCCTTTGAAATGTCTACAGTCATATGAAATGGCATGCTAATTAAAAATCTAAGGCTGCCTCTGTGATAGGAGAAGCATTTATATTTGTAACTGTGGTGTAAAGACTGTCTCCATAACTCATCAACAGACAGAGGCCATAATGTTTATTATCAGGCTCCCTACCTGTTTACAGACCACCAAGTAACCTTCCTTTTCCCATTCATCAAACAGAAAAAATGCCCTGCCTGTAATTTAACAGACCAGCTTTCAAAAGGCTAAATCATTTTAAACATTTTACCCCATGCACTTTGATCTCCACTGACACACAGTGTACTAGCACAGGTACAATGAATCGAGTTTAGCAAGCAACGATTTATCCATCACTTCATTAAGGTTATTGCTAATGAATATACTTATTAGAACATTCATCTGCTTTTTTTAACCTTTCTGTGCAGGTGGAGAAATTTAAATTAATCATTAAAGTTGAACGCTTCTGATATTTCCCATTTATGTTTTATGAAAAGAAACAATTAAGCAAATTATCAATATAACCTGTACCTTAATAAACTACGGCCCCCTTGTTTGTGAATTGTTTCCATGAAATGTTAATTAAAACGCTAGGTGCACTGATATAATATTATCTAAAGGGTTTCCAAGAAATTAAAGCAAGCCGCTAGAAGTTCTTAGTTGAAGGGATTTACTGGGAGCCACTGGCAGCCCAGTGTCAGCAGCCAGCTGGTATTGTGCTTCCCTGTGCTGTATAAACACAGCAGCTCGCTGTAACAGTCAGTGCTAAGGACTGAGCAGCTGCCCTGCCCATCCTCAGCCCACCTTCACGCTGTCATAAACAGAGATTTTGGGGGAGTGCTGAGTTGCTCTTTGCTGTGGTGCTCTCGATAGGCTGCACGGGGCGTTCACTGTCAGCGTCAAGGCATTCCACTCAAACGCAAGCTCACCGAGGAGACGACTCTGCGCGTCTCCGCACCCTCTCCTCTCCAAGCCGCTTCTCCCCTTTCAGCTCAGCCGTGGTCTGTTTACATCAAGCACACTTTGGGTTCAACAATTACCAGAGCAGCATGAACGCACCGCATGTGCCAGAGCAGAGCAGCGAGGCTCAGGGCCGTCTGAAGGGACAACAACAATAAACTGCTGACAAGCAAAGAGAGCCTTCGACTGAGGCTAAATGGGCTGGAATTTTGAAGAAAAGCACTTTGGACAGAGTTGGGCATTCCAACAAAAGATAAGGGAGGAGAGAAATGAATGAGGAGGGCAGCCAAAGGCCTTTGTTTCATTTCAAAGTACAAGGCTTTTTCTGATATTAAACAGCACATATACTATGTAAGTCTGATAGGAATGAGGAACTCACGGGGTACTTCTATTCATACCTTTTACTTCTGCCAGCAGTTCACTTGTGTTGAGCCTCTCCATCTTCTCTTTCCAGTCTTTAGAAAGAAGTTTCTCCATGCACGAGGATTCTAAAAAAAGAAAAATTAGAAGGGAAATTTAAAGCCATTTGTAATATTTGACGTTTTTATGTATGTAATATTGTGCAAAGTATATAGTTTCGCTTTTCATAATTTTGTAGATGTCATAAATCCATATACTTAAATGAAAAGATGGTGAATCAGACGAAAGAGAGGTGTTTTATTTGATGGCATTGCGCGGGAAACATTAAAAAGAGACTCCGTCCGACAGCTGAGAGATGAGCTAGGGGTGGAGTGAGAAGGGAAGCAGGCATTGTGGGACTACCATAAGGGCAGAGACACACATTAAACGGGAGGCAAAGAGTTAGACTGGGTACGTCCAAACGTTCACATAGCTGCCAATGATGAAAACAATTAACATTTGTCCAGCAGACAATGAATCAGAGAAGGAATGGCTGCAATCTGCCATGCTGTCGCTGGTGTAGCTGATAAAGAACATACTGGGCTGGCTGACCTAGGCCTCCACCATCTCTGCGGTGCTTCGGGTTCAGCCTGTTCCCATCAAACAACAGTAGAGCAACCCTCCACTCTGAGCCTGCCTCTAATCTGAACCAGAGCAACACATCCAGTCCTATTGAATTATGCCTTTTAAAGTCGCAGCCTCGGTGCAATTCTTTGAGTATTTTGAGTGAAATATGAAAATAAATTTTACTGACTTATAATTAAAATAAGTTTTATAGAGATTGCATTTATAGATAGATTTTTGCAAATTGTATAATTAATATGGAGCAACATTTAAAGCTGCAAAGCTGCGGAACTCCATAATGAATAGTCTTACAAGCATATAACAGTGGATCATTCACAAACATACTTCTGGCAACACACGGGCAGAATTTATGGTTTTTTGTTTTACATAATGCAACGGAGGAGGAGTGAAGACTGAGAAAGCCCTGTCACGTGAAACATCTGGATTCTTCCAGTTTTACCACTATCATCCTTGGGATCAGAGGAGATTTATACAGTTGAGGATGTATACAAATGTTGCTTCCTTTTATCCTTCTGTATCATCTCTCGCCCGCTTCCACAAACCAAACACTGTTGCTCCTTCTGACAAACACACTGAGTTCAGAGGATCTGGGAGTAACAGGGGGTCAGTAGTTGTTGTGGCCTTGTTTAAGGGTGGCTTTCAGCGAGATCAAGCAGAGTCACCATTTTGTTTGATTGGCCACTTCCTCCAATGTGATGGGGGTCGACAGGACATCTTCAGCTCGGGGTCATTATAACATTACTTCTGCTTTATTGACTTTCCAATTCCCAACTCACAGTTTGTGCCCTTGACCCTAAGAGAGGGAGTCAGAAAAGCCTATGTGTTTTGTGTGTGCTTGTGTGTGTTAACTCCCTGCGTGGCACAAAGATCACAGATCTTAAAACAGGGTGTTAAGGGCAGGGGGAGTAGCGGAGCTCAGCTTTTCTTCCCTGCTTCTCACCCCTGGGTGAGAGGGCTTCCTCTCCCAGAACAACAAACTCCCTTCAAATCATAATCTCCTGTCAGACACAGCAACACCAGCGCTTGACATTTTCCCCCTGAAGCACAGACATATTTCAAAAAATGGTAAAAAGGGGAATTAAACAAACACGTCGAACATATGCTAATAAGCAAACATATGCTCTCTCGCTCTCTTTCTCTCTCACACACACACACACACAAACACACTCACTTTCATCACAGATGCTTCTCCAGCACTTGATCATTAAGGAATGCACCAACAGTTGGAGATAATGTGGTGCCAGCTTCCATTCTACTCCAGTCCTCCCCCTCCCTTCCACCTCCCTCCCAGGAGAGCTGCCGCTCCCTTACTTCTCTATCCCCTCTGCCGGGCCAGACACGACCTGCCAAGTCCTCCAACAGGAGAAACTACAGCTGGAATGCACTGCTGTCCTCCCTACCTTCCACCTGGGAAAGGTGAATAATGACCTGGATTAGTCCATAAAATAACTCTCAAACACCTTTCAGTGTTCAAAGTGTGAACAAAACAGGCAACCAAAAATGGATTTGGTAAAAGAAGAAAAACTTTTTGCGCAGGCGTGCTCGAGGAAAGCAGTAAATGAGTCAGATGTCTGGCTTTTTTCAAAGCACCCGTCCACGGCCTATTTTCCTGAAGAATTTAGATTAATCCGAGGAATGCTACTTCAGTTTCTAAAATGTCTTTCTGTTTTCCCAGGAGAAATTATAAATGCCAATGAAAACACTGGTTACCATCAACATACTAATTACTGTCAGCTTATGACAGGGTGTCAAAATTGATACACAGTGTATTCACCATAAAATAACAGATTATTTGTAATACAAGATTCACGCTTAACTCCTGATTGCTTTTTTTAAATACATACTCAGAAAGGAAAAGTGGTAAACTTGTGAAGTTTTTCGTGTTTGGAAGACTTTGCTGCTCTTGTCCTTTCAAAGTAGGACATAACATACTAGGGAATTAGCTTAAACAAGAGAAGAGTCCAGCGAGTTTATTTTTATTTTCCTATGGGGGCTCTTAAATCTCTCACCCACCCCCACCCCATCCATTTTTTCTCTCCCCCTCTTGAGATAAAATGCTCTGTGGCTGGGGAGCAGGCCATTCAGCTGGGATGAGAATGGAATGAAAACAATAGCCCTTATCAGGCTCTTATTTACATTTTCCCAGCGTCCCTGCAGTAGACAGCTTGGCTTGTCACCAAGCCCAGATCGCCCCACTGGACCCAGACCAACTTCCTCCAGCCCCAGCGATTCCAGTGGTCCCTATGGACCCTTGGCACAGGCCCCCACCGCTCTGCAGCTAGCACAGATAGCAACATACAAGACAAAACTACTGGAGTGTGTGTGTCCAAGATGTGTTCCCAGTGAGAGGGGAATGGTTTCTTGACTACTAAGCCTGTCTGGGTCTCATTGTCTGGGGCTGGTGCTATATAGCTGGAAAAATGCCCTGAACTCTTTCCCAATTTTATTTTGCCAAAATGGCACGCAGAAGAAAGCGAATAGTCATTAACACTGCCAAATTCAATATGTTTAGCTCCTATCAGGGGTGTCATCTCTACTATACAGCTCTTCTATGCAAGCATTGTGTGATCTTATTGATGTGGCTGAACAGGCACAGGGATTGAGACACACAGAGCTGCGATGATTGGGATAGATTAGGCTACATTTTTTTAAACTGTATTAAAAACAAACCTTAATGATCCCCATAAATCTTAACAGAAGAATGTTTCTAGGATGATATGTGACATAAACAAAGCTTTCAGCACCTGGCAGTCAGTGGTGCCAGAATATCATGTTCAGTATAAACCACAGAAGCTAAAAGACAGGTTACTACTATCTGTCCTGATACCGACTGACTCCCTGACAGTCTTGAAGAAAAATACTGATATTCCTGCTATTTGTCTGTCTTTCCCTGACGTATTTCGACCTCTCTTTCAGCACTTTCTCCACTCTTTTAAGGAAAAAGAGACCAATCCCAAATTTGTTTTGTTTTTTCTCAGATTTGGAAAAAGAGAAGACAGAAGAAAATTTTTGCTAATTAATCTTTTTATTGCTGCTGTAGACAGAAAAAGTCAAGTTACCAAGTGGTACATCAAACCGACTAAAAAAATGCAGTCACAAACACATCAGATCCTGTCACACTGGAATTAAATTGGACAGCAATAAACTAGATCTTAAAAATTAATGATATGGTACGGAGCCCCGCAGGGGACATGGGAGAAAAAAAAATCAAGACGGACTTTTGCGAGATCTCGCAAAACTAACTCGGGATCTCGCAAAACTTTTGCGGGATCTCGCAAAACAAACTCGGGATCTCGCAAAACTTTTGCGAGATCTCGCAAAACTTTTAGCCGCATTCTTCCCATTAGCTCGAAGCTAACGGGAGGTCGAGACCTACTACAGCTGGGAGGAACACTGCTTTCCCGGCACATCGTGCCTCGACCTCCCGGTCGGCTTCGGGCTGGCGTCCGAAGAATGCGGCTAAAAGTTTTGCGAGATCCCGAGTTTGTTTTGTGAGATCTCGCAAAAGTTTTGCGAGATCCCGAGTTAGTTTTTCGAGATCTCGCAAAAGTTTTGCAAGATCCCGAGTTAGTTTTGCGAGATCTCGCAAAAGTTTTGCGAGATCTCGCAAAAGTCCGTCTTAATTTTTTTTTCTCCCATGTACCCTGCGGGGCTCCGTAATATGGAGCTATGGAGTACACTGTGTATATTAAAGTGAGTACTCCACCACAGCTTGGGTTAAAAAAAAGCCCATCTCAGTTTTTGTTTTTTTTTGTTTTTTTAAATATTATCCTTTACAATCCCTAAAAAGTTGAATATAATAAAGTTTTTGATGCAAGAAAACACGTCGTCATGTTTCAAAAGACCACGGATACCTCAAAGCACAAGAATGGTTTGTTACAACATGAAGCGATGGGTGTTTTATTACTCTGTGTTGTCAGCAATGAAAAGGTTTCAACTGCCTGCCACCACAGTTTGAGCTGCTCTGTGAGCTCCATTCTCCTGGGAGAAAGATGATACTTGTGTTTGAGTGTTTGTTGTGTTGAAAAGCTGTTGGCAGAGTAGAGAGGGCTATCTAGGAGGGTCAAATTAGCTATAAGTCATGGATAAGAAACTAGGAGGACCTCCCCTTTAGCATTGGCCTTGTATATCAGTTGTCTCAGCCTCAAGGGGAAACGTGTAATTACCAAATCAATGATCAGCTGACACTGACCGTATAAATAATGTCCTCCCCACAATGGAGAGGATGAGACAGTGAGGCAAATAGGGAAACAATTTAGCATTTGCAGTGAGGGGTGGATGGACAGAGGAAAACGAGTAGGTTTTATACAATTTGGCTTAATCCAATTATAGTCAAATTCCACCTATCAATTCGTCCATCCATGCATCCATGCATCCATCCATCCATCCATCCATCCTCACTTAAACAAAACTGACAAGTTTAAAAAAAAAAGAGTGAGTCAAAAGTAAATTTCACATAAAACTATACCATAATTGTAACCTAGTGATGATTGGTGCTTTCTAGGCATCCCATAAAGTTCAAAGGTCCAATAAAGCAGTGGGGTGAGGAATATCCACTAATGTTTTGATTGAAAATTACACAAATCACTGTTATTTTACAGAGGATTATAGAGCCATAAATTATCCATAAATGATTATGATGATATTAGCACATTTGATTTACTTCATTGTGTCGACTTTATCGTATGATTGCACATGCAAAAAATATCTGGGCAAATTCTTAAAAAAGAAAAAAAAACTGGAAGCATTTAAACAGCTTAAAAAAGGCTGTCACATTTGTTACATTCCTACTTTTAGTGTTAGACACAGTATAATCCTTTGATTCAGGCATAGATTCTGTCTCAGAAATAAAGCTGCCAGAATCTCAGTCAGACAATGATAAGCTAACGTCTAATTTCCCATCCACTCCGCACTGCACGGGAAACAAATCAAAAGTCGAGATTGATAAAAATGAAAATGACTGTGACACACTCCAAGGAATCCTTTGAATATCTTAATCACAGACACACTAAAAACAAGACCCCATCATCAAACCAAATAAAACATAATAATTACAAGAGGCAGCCAGGGAAGTGAAATGCAGAGAGAAAACATGTTTTTGTCATTCAGCCGGTAGTCCCTGAGACAACAGCTGTTGGATGCTGCAAATACTCCTGAAGTCTCCATAATCATGCCGTTATTGAAGTGAGGACAAAAAGGGCACTAATTGCAAGGGAGCAATCGGAACGCAATAGGTTACACACCCGGGTGATGCTGCACAATGCAAACGCTAAAGAGGGAGCTGGTGGTGGGTGGTGGTGGTGAGTGGCTGGGGAGGGGGGATCGGGAGGAGGGGTGCATTCTGAGCACAACACTGCGTTGTCGCTCATTTTCAGGCAATTACCTTTCCTCGTTGTCAACAGTTGTAATAACCTCTACCATTTCCAGAATACTCGTTGGTTCTGTTGAATAATTCTGTCTTTTTATACGTAATTACGAGTGCCGGCATGCGTAAATAAAAAGGTCCGGCTCCTTGAGACATGGCGCTGTATTGTGGAGCACCTGCACCTCGTGGTGGGCTTTCTTTAACTGACACCTAATCATTATTCCACTTGGTGAACATTTCTGTTAGTCACTATTACACTATCCTATTTGGTCATGTAAATAGTTGCTATAAATATAACATAGGGTAACCGAGACGAGGTTGGGAAAGAAAGCATATGTCCTGTGTTTTATGTCCTTTTTCCTTTCCATCGTGTTTTCCCTACTTCTTAGCTGTAGCAATGCAAAAGTCAGCTTTTAGTCTCTCTCGCTGTCTTTTCTTTCCTTTTTATTTGATAACTTTAAGGTCTTTCAATAATTTGGCATTTTACGCTTTGCAGATGCTGAGTTCAGGGAATGGATTAGCAGTGTTAGTATACAGCAGTTCCCACAGAATGCACTTCAGTCATAGTCATCCTGTTATCAAGTGAATGATTCAAAATTAAATGTGGGCTGAAATGCTTTGACAACCACAGACCAAAGCTGTTACTACTTTGCAGTTTTGGACACTAACTCATCCCTTTCCCCTGTTTTTTTATCGCCACTGACCAGCGTGTTAATCCCACACAGTTGACCTGCCTATTCTAAGAAACAGTACACACACACCCAGCACAATGACCTCTCTAAATAGGACACGTGTCTATCAAGCATATATGAATTAACCATCCCCAAGAGGCTTCACCTCCTGAGCTGAGCAGCATGTGACCTCTCCCAATCCATTTTACTGCGGCACTCTGTGGCAATCAGGCTTGAATTATTAAAGTGAGCAGTGAGCAATGATCAATTCATTGCGGCCCTTGCTCGCAGACTGCCCGGCCGTACTTCAGCAGAAATGACATTGAGAACACTTGAGTATGCTTCCAGACAATGCACATAAATGTGAAATATGCCAGACCCAATATGTCAATAATCATAACTGTACAGGCTGAGGCCATGTCCGGGTTAATCCTACGGAAATGATGTTGGGTGACTGTGAGGTGAGCAGGTTTCACAAATACGTGGCCTTTCTTGACCAAAAGAGGGGAGAAGTGGCTGATACACACGGAGGAGAGCTGTGCAGAAGGCCGGTGGCGTTGCTGCTTCTGAATAATCTTACATACAGTAGCCTGAACAAACACTACCAAAAGAACTGGAGGACTTAAACAGGGTAGGGGCCAGAAAATTCAGTTAATTGTAGTCTTACCTCCTTCTTTTTACACAAATTAGAGAGGAGAAAAACAACAGCAAAGAAGTTAAAAGAGAGAGGAAGATTGCACGCAAGTATGCAACTCAAGGAACCTGGAAGTAGGAGTAGGGCAAGGAAAAAAAAATAATCAAAACTTCGCGAGGAGGAGATGAGGAGCCAAGATAAACCAGTACTCAGAGCCCCCAAAACTGCAATCTCCCCTTAAGCCGGAGAGTGGCAGCTGGCAGAACAGCTGGTGAATAGGATTAATGTCAGAAGAATGAAATAAAACTCAACATATGTCCGAGCCTGAGGTGTTGGGACTGTGCGTGATTGTGCCCCCGATGGATGCCATGTGTGCAGCTGGAAGGAGCTGCTGTGCTGCTCTGCTTTCTACCCCACAAGGTCACTTTTAAGAACTAGGACCATTAAATGCTTGAATAGCAAAATGAACTTTTCATTTCCTCTCCTCTCTGCTCCTTTGCTTTAAAGTCTCTATTCAGGCAGCAGAGGGATTCTATTGAGCACCGCTATCAATACAATGCACTCTAAAATTCGTCAGATAAAGAAACAATTGCTGCTTTGATTGAATTAAGAGAGACCAAATAGGGCACGGTAAAAGAATCAGACAAGGTTAAAGTGAAATGGAGGTTTTATTAAGATGGAACAAAATAAAACACAATTTATTCATCCAATGTCCTTCTTTACACAATTTCTGACTTGAGGAAAAAAATACTTTTATTAAGTAAGATGCCTTAAAATTTCTTTGCTGCAAAATGAGCTCATTTATTTGTTAGCAGGATAACAATAGTGCAGAAAGGCACAAAAGCGAGGGAGTACAGGAGGAAGATGGAAAAAGTAAATCAGTTGTGATTGAGTGTGAGTGTGTTTGGTTTACTAGAAAGAAAAAGTGGACTTTACTTTTGGAGTCGAAGACGATGCTGATTAAGGGATCAGCACTTGGGAACATGAACATTACAAGAAGAAATATGTAGACTAAATTTCAAATTATAATTTCCATTTGATGTTGGTAATCATTACGGTCCACACACTGTAATAAATTATAATAATTTCATACAAAAATCAAATTACTGGGTACCTTGCATTGGAGAGAGTTTTTTGGGGGGGTACCATGCAATTTAACTGTCAGATATAAACTTGCCTGCTAATCAATGCCCGAAAACATTCACATTTATTCATCTATGTTAAATTAATAGATGTGTGAAGACCACGTGTAGTACTGTGATCATGGCGGTTCAGTGTTGATTTTGTAAATTAATGGGTGTCTGAATATACAAGGACAAAAAGAGACTAATGGGATTCACATGAATGCGTTACAGTTTGCAGGGAAACCAAGTGTCTGCCACTGCACAGACAGTGGACAACAACCACGGTACTCCTCAAACACTTCAAAGATATTCAAAAAGAAGCAACCTCTATATAAGTGTTCTGGGTAATATACTACTTTATACATAATACAACACACTGTGAATGTGTCATTTTGTGTGTCTTGCTCATTTTACTTTAAGCAAACAATGTGTTTGGGGGGGATGGGTGGCTGCAGCGGGTGGTGGATATGGTTGTTGGAGGCGATCTGAACTCACAGTGAGGGAATTATTAATTTCCACTTCTCAGTTCGGGTTTTTTATCCCCAAATAGCAATTAAAGTTGTTTATTTAATCACATAACCAACTTTGTTTACGAAGATGCCAGAGTTCAGGATGTACAGATACAGCTTACTGGACTGTAAGACCAAAGGTCACTATTTTTAGATTAAGTTTTAAGCTCTCTGAGAAAAAAAGAGATGCCTGCACCCCACAAAAATCCTCTTTTTTCCTTTAAAAAAAAGTCTGACGTTCTAGGTCTTTTTAAAAATTAGATCAACTGATCAACACCGATCAACTGATGAACAATTAAAATACACTAAAAAAATGTACAGTCAAACCGCCAGTTGGAGAAATCATGAAGTTACCATAGCGCTTCTAAAGGTTAAGTATTCCAGCTCCTAGAAAGTCTCCATTCATTTCCCCTCGGTACATTGAGCTAAGTGTCTTAATGTGCAGCAACAATAGAAGTAATATGTATCTTTTCCCTTTTATTAATATGGGGTACGGAGCCAAACGGACTATAACATGCTGGCAAAGTACTTTTAAAAAGTGATGACATTAGTCAGCTGACTGTGCATTAACACCCTTTGTAATGCAATAAAAAACAATTTCCGTTCATTTGTTCTGACATGTTCGTTACATCTCCCTGTGCGTGTAATATTATTGAGCAAGGAGAAAGAAAACAGCATTGTGTGGGAGGAAAAGATTGTTCCATCGCTGCTGATTAAATAATCTCTTTGTTCAGTACGCAGCACGTCAAAGTTTGATCTAATAAATTCACGTTTGCTTTTTTCCTGGGAGAAAACAATGCAAATATGTTAATAGGTTGCACATACACTAGTTGTCATGTTTGGCTGTGTCAAGGCGGATCTCTTAGCTGGATGGCTGACGTATTTCTGACTTACAGAACAAGTCTGAAATGTGCTCTGAAATCATTAGCAGGCAACAGAGGCCGTCGGTGCCCAGGGTGTAAGTTACACTCACACTATTTTGATCCTCGGTCAGATGACACCGATTCTTTGTCAAGTTATGTGTGGAGAATGCTTGGGAGCTGAATACCATAGCTAGGACAGCGATACTTAGCTGGCACACAGTTTTCCCAGTGTAACCCAATTGCAGACGCACGCAAATGTGCACACACTGCAAGGTACACACGCTCTCACTCTGCCCCACATCCCACTGAGGAATAGCCCCTGTCCTTTCCATTTCTGATTACCGCAGCCCATCCTCCTCCAGTTTGCCACATATATGACCCTTATCATGTTCCTTTTCCTGCAAAACTGGCCTTTATCTCCCGCTTGTGTGCTTCATGATCCCGGGACAAATTTAGCACCTTTAATCACTCCTGTCCTCTTACGTATCAGCATCCCTGCTTTATTACAAAAACATTTGCGGCGCATAAAACATTCAGGCCATCACAAACTACAGCTGATTTTATCACCACGTCACTCATACACAGCACACTGATAAATCTAACAAGAAGCGTTTGTTCAAATTCTTCCAGACCTTTACCGCAGAAGCTGTGATGTCACTGATTGCATTTCTAGACTGTTTGTTAAAAATGCAATTGACGAGGCATACCTACAGCCAGCGTGTGGGTGTATGAGCATATAAGGACAAGCAAGCCTCTGTGCAACCCTGGCTGCGATTTGTCTCTCAGAGACACCCGTTTCCTCCTATCAAGGGGTTCCTGTGCAGCCAGTAAGCCAGGATCACAATGGGTGTTTTGTGCTGCATGGGTGCAGGGGGACATGCTCAACAGCTGAAACCCGGGAAGATGGCCCCTGGAATGCTTCACAGCAGTTGCTACTGTTGACTAATCGGAATATGAGAACTGGGGAAGGTGATCTTGAATGCGAAGAATGGCACATTGAAGAAGCAGCTGCTTGTTTTGTCATCTGAATGACCAAGACAGCAGAAAGGGTTCCCGTTTTAAAAGGGGCAACAAAATCTATATCTTAGCTTGTGTAAAGTGAAACCTGCACAGGCCTCCGTTGCCCTATGGGGATATGCCTGTGTTATGTGAAGGCTCTGTTTTGGAACAGATAGTAAATACATAATTCAGGAGTGGACCAGGCTCTCTGAGCTGCCTATTCCCATCATGAAGCCACTCCATTTAGCAGTGGGCTCTGATCTCAACCTGGCAGAGGAACAACTTTGTCACTGGAGGGTAAAAAAGGATTGAAGACAAAATTTACAGAAGGAGGAGGGAATGAGGTGCTCTGGACAGATAGGGGTGACAGAAGGGGAAAAAAAACACTGAAAAAAGACAGAACGGAGGAGTAAAATGGGGGGTGGGGAGATGGGATGGGAGGAAATACAGAAACCAGAGAAGAAGGAAGAAGATGGCAAAGTAAGAATAGGGAGGAGTGAAGGGCAGGGTAACCCTTTTTTGTGAAAGTTCACATGTCAGGCTGGCAGGCTGCTCGCGGCAAACAGCCGAAAAATCTATTTAACGTCTGCTTCACGGGGTGACAAGAGGGTTGATTGGCAGAGAGCAGAGAGCCACTTTTGATCATGTGTCCTAACAAGCGATTCCAGCTCATGTCTCCTCAGCCTGAACAGAGCTACATTACCTATTCAAACAAAAGTGACAGACCAGAGCACTGCTCCGCTGAGCTGGTGCACCACACCACAGGCCAACAGAGTGCAGACACACACACACACTTTCACACACACACACACACACACACACGCACATATATACAGGAAGCACTCCCCCTGACATACAGTACTGGATGTAAGCATAAACACAACTATCAAGTAATGACCCTTTGATCAAACAGACAACTTAAAAGAATTTGTTAAACTATTTTAACAACAGTGAAAAAAAAACTTTGCAGAAGGTGGAAATAAGGCATACAGAGGAGATGCAGATTCTTGGCTAATCGTTACTTAACCTGTGTATGCTAACGCCAAGAGGGTCCCAGCTTTATATTGTCCAGCTGATGCTGCAACGAAAGGCAGCGTTGAGCTATGTGTGAAGAATGCCTCAAAATCTGCAACCAAGGCAACTGGGTTTCCAGCCCTCATTGCATATGCATAGAGTCAGAGGCTCATGCTCAGATCATTATAACAAAGATTCCTATTAATTAGGTGGGATAAAGCAGAACCAGATGACATGGCAGCTGGGATGAGACGAGAGGGGAGAAGGGCGGGAACTAAAAGAGGAGGGGAGAAAGTGCAGCAGTCTGTTTTTTTGGGGGAGGTGTATTTTTGCCGGTATAATGTATATTACAGGTTATAGATATACACGAAAGAAGGAAAACCTTTAAAAATTCTTTTAATGCTGCATTTAAAGAAAATGGGAATCAAAAAATGAGTCTGTTAATGCTGTCAAGCATCTGCAGCCAATTGCTGTTGAGTCTCCATGTAGAGTCAGAAGAGGTTGTGACACTGACAGGGGAAAGTGTTACAACAGAGTCAAGAGTTCATCAGTGCTAATCAGACCACAGGCTTAGAGCTGATCCTATTCTCTTCCAAAGCTTTCACCCATCCCTGAATCTCATTACACGCCGTGTTGTAATAGAGGATAATGACCTGGGGCTACTCACACAATGCTGATCGCTCCCCCCACACTCAACCTACTGCACAGTCATTATACAGTGATAATACACAATCTCGCCAGGGGGATTACACTTACAAATAGAGAAGAGGTGATAAAGGCAGAAGGTGAGGAAGACACGTCTATGTAGTGGCACTGAGCCACACACCGTTTGCACATATGACCAAACACAATCCTTCCAGCGGCACTCCCCACTGTGCTGCTCTATGTCACCGGCAAAGGTTCGGTAGGGGGAACTCTTTTCTTAGTAGAAGGATATTTAATTCCTTTCACCTCAGGATAAAAAGCAGTTGCAGTTTGGCTGGTGGTACGGCTTCCCTTTGCTGAACTAATTAGCCATGACTTTGTCAAAGGACTCCAGGTGTTGGCTGTTCTGCTAATGCACCTAGTGTATCCACTCTTACTGTTCTTCAAAGGCTGCAGTCTTAGAATATCTGTCCATCTCAGTGTCTTGACACTTGTGTTATTGTTATGTTTTAGATAAAAGCTGCAGATTACATGTGAAACTATCCACTATCAAATATTCTCAGGTCACCCCTTTTTCCCAGTACGGTTTACTGAATAGAAGTCTAAGAACCGAGCCGAGCGTATTGTGATGCTGAACACTATGGCTTTTGTAGTCAGCAGTGGTAAAAACAGAGTAAAGCTCAAAGGTTGGTTTTTTTTTTAAATAAAATATATAGAATATTGATTTTTCTTTCAGCTTTCATTTAAAATAAAATATAATAAAAAACAATATTTCTTAACTGCCCTAATACATGGAAATAAGCTGCTTGTGTTTTAATATTAGTCTTGGATGGACTGGCAAGGTTTCAACAAGTAGATAGTGAGCCTGGAAAATCCCTAAAAGGTAAAACGGGATGCTGAAACCCAATTACCCGTCCTTGTCTTGGGGACGATCATAAAGACTGTACACACAAGAGTTTCTGTGTTGACTTGCGCAGTATTGATTCATACTTTAGTGCATTATATAAAACTGCTCTAATTGCATGTGAATCAAATCAAGGTCACCTTGGGTTTTTATAATCAAGGCTATTTTTCTTTTTACCCTAATACTTTATACTGACATTTTTAACTCTTGACAAGTGCTGTCTGGAGACTTATCCATAAATAATGCATTTACAATACCTAGTAAATAAACATGGGGCACAATCGTTAGCCCTGCTGGCAACTGGGCCTGATAGAGCTTTTACAGCAAAGGTGACTATTCAGCTAAATGCAGTGCTCGCTGCTGGGAGGACATTTTCATTCATTAGCACAGTCACAAGCACTTAAAGCACTTTAAGGACCAGAAATGGAGAGTAAAGGTGGAAGGATAGAGAGGGTGAAAGGGTACAAATATACAGAGATGAAGGGATGAAGGAATAATAGCTAATACTGAACAGTGACTCTTTTTTTTATTATTTGTATGTTTGAAAACAAAGAAATTATTTTCATGCATAGAGTGGATGAAGTCAAAAAATTACCATCTGTTATTTTAGGGGCTGTCTGTATACCTTCATTTCTACCCCAATAATTCATGTACTGTATTTTTAGGTTTTGTTAAGGCTTTGAGAAAGCTGCCGCTAACAGCCAGCTGTCATTTGTGGTTCTTGCAGTACAGAAAAAATACCTCTTAAAAACCCAATAGCCAGGAAACCAGAAACAGCTATTGAAGACTGTCAACAATAAATGGCAAAGAAGCTTTTCAGAGCAAAGTTTTAGAAAATATAGGTTTTATTTTCCATCTATGAGCAATGTAGTGTGAGAAGTGTATCGCAGATCATTTGCTGTCCCTCTACAATTGATGTTACTAGAGTTATCTTCAGTCCATCACGACAATGAGCCATCTTGACTAGACAAGGAAGGCCAGAGAAGAATGGTACCAGATGGTGAGGAGTCTCTGAGGACCTCAGTGACCCCGGCCAGGCAGACATCAAAGCAGCAGAATTAGACACAACAGTTGTCATGTGTAGATAAGCTACATATTTAGCTCATCTGTTGCTTGTGGTATATTAGTAACATCATTAAGACAACAAATGGCATTCTTGCATGTTCTCTACTACATTAATCCTGCCCTTTTCATTTCCAACTGTGTCTCTGACCAGAAACAAAGACATACGATTAAGATCTCTCAAAGGTTTCTCTGAGATTTTCCTTGGGCAGTTTCTCAGAGTCCCTCTCCCCCATTTTACAGTAATCACATATCATCACCACTGAGGCTTCCTCAAGTGCTCTCCAGGAAAAAAGTCTCCCACAATTCTTGCAGCTTGGGGACAGCACACCGAAACTCTTGTATTCTGCGTGTCTCCAGCTCAGAATCTAATTTCTACCAACAAGGGAGTTTATTTTGGTGGTGAGGATACACAACACATGAGGCGGACCAAGTCACTATTATTAACAGGAGATTAAAACAGCTGTATGGTACTCTAAAGCACCCTCTCCTCCCTGCGCCAACATAAGGCACTGGATTACAAGCTGCACTTGACCATTTAAATTACTGCAACAACCAGCCTTCACCAGCTGGGGCTCATTACCATAATGCCCGCTGTCGCTACCAAGAGCACTGACGGTCTTGCCCTGAAAATCAACTCCACGAGAAGCAGGACATATGAATTTTTTTATACCTTAGGGTAAAACTCAGCAGTAATAGCAATACCAACTTTGTCCTAACCAGAAGCTGTCCTGCTCGGGGAACTCCTTTATGTCTCGCCATATCTGTAGATCAGTAGCAGCAAGGATACCGGATATCCCTAAAATTATGTCTGCATTAGAGCATTTAGTAAAAATGGCCCAAAAACATGGGCGAGACAACACAGTATATTTACTGTCTGAACTGAGATATTTATTAAGAGCTTCTTTTTTTTCAGTGTGTTGGTAAATTGCCAATACGAGTGGCCATTAAATCATAATAAAAAACAATTATTAAACTAATAAACCTACCCAGGTCTAATTTGTAATATAGATTTTTTGTATTCAGTGAAATATGGACCGACTTCTAATATCTAATGACAACACAAATAATCAGTCTCATATCAGGATGTGGCTAAACGATTAAGTGATGAGAGGCCTGTGACGCTCTGATACAAAGATCGCCGAACGAACACTTAAAAAAGAAGTGGCAAATTATTTTTAGGCTAACAGAGGTCTAATTTATTCGTCTGATGAAGTGCTTAAGCTAAGAGCTCCCCAGACACTAAATGAGACACATGCATTCCCAAGGGGGTTTAACATTTGATTGGATGTAGTTATATTACTACAGCCCTAATTAAGAAGGGGGATGTGTTTCAGCAGCTCTTTCAAATATTTGTTTTTCCGCCATACTCTTGATAGACTGCAGGCTGTAGGAGGGAGAGCCAAGCAGGGTGAAATGGTAGCAGATATGATAGAGACCCAACAGTCTTATCGCAGAAAGGGATTTCTTTTTTCCCCCCCTCTATCTCTACTTTTAGGAAACAAAACAACAACAGCAACAACAAAAAAATCTTTCAGCTGTTCACGGTGCGCTGAATAAGCTGAATTAATTATGCACACGAAACAGGTAAAATCCTTGAGAAGGGCTTGGGTTGTTTGTGGTTAGCAACCTTTGATGAATAACTGTGCATGGTGAGAAGTGTTCTTGTGTAGCAAAATAAAAAGGAGGTAATGTTCCTGGCATCAGGTCAGCACTATAAGTTTTATAGTCAAAGAGTTTTCCTTGGCGTGGACGAAGACCACACTTATGCTGAGGTGCACTGCCACACAGTCTTTGTCATGTTGGAAGAAGTTCAGAACAAACTGGAAATACTGTAACGTCAGTATTCCCAGCTTTGAGTGTGCCCGCATGAGTGTTTGAGACAGAGAGAGATACAGGAGAAAAGAGGCAGACAGTCAGCAAGCGTGAAAAACTATTAAAGAAACAGGAAAATGTGGAAAGATCGAGGACGCTTAAGGGGGAAGAAGGTAAAGTATTCCTGTGCCCATACATACACACACACACACACACACTTGCACGGACACACACACACACACATGAGGAGTCATACCGTCTTGCTCTGTCTTTGTCATCTCCTCTAGCTTCTTCTGCTTCAGAGTGTCCACTACGTCTGCCAGGCTTCCTTTGCGGCGCTCTGGAGTTCCAAACGCTGATCCGCTCAGCAGGTCACTTCGCTCCCGGGCCCCCTCCTCAGGCTTGTGTGGGGAAGTGGAATTGTTCCGGAAAGAGTACAGGGAGCATACTTTATTGCTGTCAGATTCCTGTAAGACAAACAGAAGTCGGGAGGGGAGGCAACAAGGGATGGGATTTGTATTAAGTGATGAGCGGGATTCTGTGTTCTGTCAGTGGCTCTATTCAGTGTTTTGACAGTTTTTCATTCAAATGCAGTGATTGCTAGGTTTTTGCAGCTCATGGGCGCTTTGGCCATATTAAATGGCTCTTCTCTGGCTTTTCAACACGGCAGCTTCTGCAGTCTCAACAGTGATAGCTGCTCTGATAAATGAAATATGACAAGTGAAAAATTGAGATGAAATGATGAGGTACACTTTCATGGGGGTATATCCATAATGTGCTCAGGCTTTACTTTTCATCTGCGGAGACTACACAGAGAAACCGCCCAGCTGTAATCTCTCAAATTGCTGTTGAGTGTGCATTTGTGTTAGGGTGACTGCTGTGTAATTTGTTCATTTTCTAGTGGAGAACTATTCTCAGCTGAGTGCCTCGAGCCGTCGTAAATCTGTGTCCTGTCTCAAGCTGTTGTTGTTTTTTCGTCCCACCTGTGTATGGTTTAGTATTTAACTAAGGGTCCTGTCTCTGGCTGACTGGCTGAGTGTTCCCGGTGCACAAACGGAGACATAAAGGCATGGGGGAGAAGAATGGGGGAGGGCTTCAGGGGAAGAGACAGAGAGAGTAAAAGAGAATACTCTGCACATGGGAGTGTATAGGCAGCGCACAGACGATGGCTGAGGATTGCGTCTGACAGAAGGTGGTGTTAATTATGGTTTGTGCAGTCTGAGAAAGCAGAAGGTAGCTAAGCAGCCAGGAGTTGCAGCCTTTAACAGGGGAACAGTTACTGATTTAAACTTTCGCCTGCACAGAGAAGATCTGAATCCAAAATATACTGCAAGCCTGTCATACAAAAAACAAAAAAACAGGGAGCTTTAATCAGCACCAGTGTGATAAGAGTGTATTACAGCATGGTTAAATGATGCAACCATGTCTGGAGTCGCTGACAATCCCAAATAAAAAGTCGGGAATGCAGTAAACCAGGCAGGAGTGTTGACAGTGCCGAGTTCTCATCCCTGTGTGGCATGTTGAGCTCGAGGCAGAGTTTCAGTGGAGTGTAGGGTGGTCTGGTACCAAGTGCCAGGGTGGCACGACTGACCGGCCTACTCTGCACCTCCCAGCCCAGCGCTGGATCATTATGCAGCATGGCAGAGACAGTTGAGAGTGCTTGAGGGGAGTGGAGCAGTGCTGGGTTAATCAGCTGGCGTGGGTTCAGGGCACAGCCCACACAGAGCCATGGCACAGCAATAGAGTCAGGTAATCAGCAAAGGCAACACTCTAATTCCTTCCACCTTATGTCCTTTTCTTTTCTTCATCCACCTTCTTGCATTTGACCCTTTTTTCTTGTTTTTTCCCTTTTACTCTCCTTTTTAGTTCTTACTCCCACTTACTATTCAACCTATTATTCAGTTGAAATACCTTCCAAGCGTAGAAGACGGCATGGGCATAAAAAACATCCACTCCTAACTGTACATTATACCAATTAGGACTGTGACAAAATCAAGGCAAGAGGAGGGAATAATATAGAAGTAATAAAACACTCAACCTTTAACATTTAAAATAGCTACTATCTAACTATTCATGATGTGTTGTGCTTGAATCAAAGTCATATCGAAAGTTTTCAGACCTGCAGACTCTTTCTTTTTGTTACTTCAATGGCTGCTGGCCTTGTTTACATCAGTGAAAGATCAGTCTTATACTTTCTTTAAGAAAACATGGTGATTGATGCCGTCATATTTCTTCTTTAAAAAAAAATAACTTTCTTGTATTTAAGTTTTTTTATCCTTAAGAGGTTACATAACTCAATGTTTTGTCTCTGACATTTTATTTAAGTTTGTGTGACACATAGTTTATTTATTTTATATATTAGTTATGTATGTTTGTGAAGTGTTTCTATATGCTTTTTTTTTTAGCTGTACATCATAAAATTCACTAAAATCCTGTTGCTGACACACTGTAATGTGCTACAGATGACAAGAACCTGAGAAATCCTATGGCTCTGTGTGTGTGTGTGTGCGTGTGTGTGTTGTGCTAAGGTGTTGAGGGTCTCAGTGGCAAACTGCAGAGCTACTTCAGAAGCCCTCTGGGTCTCTTTACCGCAGGCCCGTCTGTCACAGACAACCACCTGCCTCCTGTGTCTATAGCCCACAAGTGCCTATGCTCTTCCTCATTCTGCTCATATCAAAGCGGCGCTCCACTTAAAATGCGCAGCATCTGGGGGTCTTGCCGCAGATGTAGCTTACACAAAACAAGAGAAACAACACACGCACTGAGCACACAATTTTTTTTTTGCAGTAACGTAAATCCAAAGCACACCAAAGAAAGCAGATAAAGCTACATTCCTCTCCATCTGCTATTAAGTAATTTTATGTGCCGTTCACATTGCTCAGAGAAGAGTTAGAGATCCCCTCTTTAACCTAATAATAGTTCATGGTTTAATGTTTGGCACAGTTGCCTGTCTGAAAGGCTCCAGAATCCCTGAGGATTCAGAGCATTACAGAACCACGGGGCTGGAGCTGGTGATAGAATATCAGCTAAGCTTCTTTATACAAGCCAGGAACAATGAGTGGCTGCTCCGCTTGGATCGTGAATACCCCCGGGAGGACAGTAAGACATAAGTGCATACTAATAGGTTTGAAATTGTCCTGTATTACTATGCTTTATTTAAACAGAGCTTCGTCTTCTACGCCCCACAGTAGCTCACACTGTTTTTCATTCACTCCATAAGTATCACAGAGTCACTACAGAATAATAAAAAAGGTTTAGAGATCGACCAGTTCGGTATAACTTTAGCAGACTACATTGGTATTTGTCCTGCTAAATGGCTTGCTGTCATATTTTACTTTTTTTTTTTAATTTTGTACTTGAAATCTTTGTTATTGCTGTCATTATGCTTTTTATACTGTGTGATGCTCTGTGTGAAACATTTGCTGTCCCCAGTGGCAGGTGAAAAACCAGCTCAAATCTGTGCGAATTTAAAACTCTTTTCATCTGCACAAAGATGCTTTGTGAAAATGTATGAGACTTTTGAAATGTTTGGCATTATTGGTTAACCAGCATGGGCTCTATTAGAGGTTTGTTTTGCAACTGCGTATGAATGTCTCACCATGCGCTGCTGGGCTGACACCAGGCTGTCCCAATCGCTTTCTGATGGTACGCTGCTGAGCGGCTGCATTTCATCAGGGGCTTTTCCGTGAAGCAGACTGTGCAGCGGCAGCTGTGGTGTGCCATGGGCCTCTGCGCTCTCCTCTTTCTCCCAAGACAAATGCTCCTGACTCATGGCATCATCCCCATCAACCACAGAGGCAAAAGGAGACGTGGCTTGCTTGGAAGACATGACTCTGCTGTGGAGCAAAGAAACAAAATAGTTGGAAAAAAAAAGATTATGACTTATAGTTGTTGAAGAATTTCATGAATGAATATCAAGTTTGGAGGGGGGGGTTCGTAGCTGCCACTGGGATTACAGGTAGTGCACCTGAGGGGATGATGGTGCATGAGATGAATGATTAACCTGGCTGTCACCTGTTGCTGTTCTGGGCTGCTGAGTTGGGGGCAGGCCATGGGGTCCCTAATCCTTTGTTTAATGCAGATGGATGACTTGATCTGTGGCTGGAATCATCCCTATTTGAGTTCTGGTCCAAACCCCACAACAGTTACTCAGCCAGCAGGTCAACCAGAGAGGGACTAAATCCAGATAAAAAGTGAAAAACCTAACAAATGAGTTAACTCCTGGTACGAGATTGCTTTCCCCCCTCTTTTTTCTTTGTCTTTTATTCATACGCTACCTAAATGATGTTCTCTATTTTTCAAACATATTTGGTTTTGTCCTCCAAACATCGTAATAATTTAGTAATTTCCCTCATTTGGTTTTCTTTCATTCTGAACCAGTCAGATACGAACAAAAGCCATCCTTGTCTCCTTTTGTTTCCGTGCATCAAATGAGGAAATTATTAACATTTATTGACAGCGTTCCCCCAGGCCATCAAATCCTACTTAAGCGGCTTAAAAACCAAAGCTCGCAGGAGGACTAAATTCACAAATCTGTCACATGCTTTCATGAATATTACAGTGAAGAGTGTACTTGACATATCAGGTGCAAAGGAAACTCATGTTAATTCTAATTTCTCTCTTTTTTTTTCTTTTTTTAAACAGCCCAACTCTTTTCGGTGTAAAATTTATACAACCAATTCCGCGTTTTCTCACAATTAATGAGCCTGCACTCATGCTGTGCGCTACAAAGAATGAAATTAAACACTGCCAGAAAATCTAATTATGTGTTTGGTTTTAAATTAAAAAGAGGATAATAGGGCCTTCCTACTGATCTAAAGTGGAGAGAAGAAGCTGGAGCATATTTAGCTGCTAATCTACCTTTCCCATAGCTGTTGTTCTGTTTATTCTTCTCAACTCTGGGATATCGATCATTAAAACCAAGCTGTAAATGCTCACAGTCATGGCGTGTGAGTTGGTCTGCGTTTGCATGGGAGAAGGAAGAATTTAAAAAAAAAAATTTAAATGGGGGTGGGAAGTTACAGCTATGTGTTTGTATGCGACAAAATGCTCAAGATACTTCTTGCATTGCATTTCATCACTGATCAACATCTGCCCTGTTCTCCTGCTCTATCCACAGGGGTCAGTGTGACAGCACTTTAGTTTCACCCTCAGCTTGACATGTGGGGGTGGGAGCTCTCAAGGTTGAGGCAGGCTGTGGTGCGATGGTGTCCTTGCACTTTCTGCTGAGAGCCGGGGACCAAGAGATAGGCAAAGGTATTTTCATATTAAAAAAAGGATTTTGCTAACAAGGTCTTGACTGTAATGGTTCCTGGTCCTTCTCAAGGAAGCGTGTCAAATAAAATGTATTGTCCATGTAAACACACACACACACACACACACACACACACACACACACAGCTGAATACTATAGACTGGATCCAAACATGCTGTACAAGTTTTAGAAAGCAAAATTTTAAGATTGTGAAAAGTTCAGAATAGAAGACAATACGAAATGAACCAATAACATAAAAATAGATATGGCGCAATAGTTAAAGAAATTAAAGAGTGTGTCGCAAAGTTTTCTTTTTACCTTTAAAAAACAAACCCTAAACACCAACTTCAGAAGATCTGAGAGGTGCGGCGGGAATTTATGCCAAAGAAAATCAGACAATTCTCTACTTACTATTTAAAAATTTGCAGTGACAGAGTTGTTACCATCCTCTTTGCTGCTTATTTACTCACTCACTCACTCTCTTGCACACAGTCACAGTCAACCTGGGCAGTGAATTGAGGCCTAAACAATAGTAGCCTAAGTTGATCTCTTGTGTCTCAGCAGCTGTACAAACAAACCCACCAAGACAGGTAGACAGTAATGCAGGAGTGTGGTCCCGTGCCTGACTGCTTGTGTGCTTCTTTTTCTGTCTCTTCTTCTGACTTTTTAGCCGCTGTGCCTCGAAATGCTGCTGGCTGTGTCTTTTAGTGCGACTCAGCTCTTCATTTTAATCAGTTATTAAATTGTTTCCTTCAATTATATCAAAGAGAAAATGAGCTTAAAATTGCGCACTGTTCACTGCCAATCAGAAGTCAGAGCAAAGTTCAGCGCATGCATGTAATGGTAAGTGGAGGGAGTAGAAGTTGGGCTATTGGAAATGAAGTGTGTGTGTGCGCATATCTGTGTGTGTGTGTGGGGCGGGAGTAGGCTGAACGCATATTCTGACATATTTTTTATTCATGCACACAAAAAGCTCGAGCCTGAAGCGCAACAAGCACCTCGTCCTCAATGGAGTGTGAGAGTGAAACAAAGCACTGCTTTTGTATTACACAGTAAATCAAGTAGTATTATTTTACCACTAAAATATTCAGTCTCTCAGGCACTTTTACTTTGGTCTCCAGCCATCAGTCAAACTGCTGAGGCGTGAGTGAGAGAAGGCGATAGAGAGAGAGAGAGAAACGAAGAAGAGGGAGCAATGGAGACTCCATCCTCCTGTAACATGTGTCTACAGCAATCTTGTTAAAGAATGCAACAGATCTGCAGCTCCATAACAGTATTTGTCAGCAGGAGTTAATAATTTATTAGCAGTGCTGGGAGGGCTGCGCTCAGGCAGCTAAAGAGTGCAGAGAAACCCTTCTGCCCCACCCCCAACCCCTGACAAGCCCCATACAATACTACCTCATATTATTAAAAGGGAAAGGGAGAAGTGTGGCAATAATTCTCTGAAAATATCTGAGGGCAACCATACAGTATTTTATTCCTCATATTTGGAGAGGCGATCACAGAGGGCTGTGATCTAAAGGCGTGCACGTGCAATAGATCAGCGCAGAAACAACAAAGACATCTGATGAGGTGTAGAAGAGGGAGCAGAATTTAGCTGAATGAGGGTACCACCAAAGCATGTGGAATCTGATTATATTTTCAGTTCAAATAAGACTGTATGCATCCTTTGCCTCTTGTGCGTGAGCAAAACAGCCCTGTTTCACTTTATTATGACCAAAATGTGCTTTTACAAAACAATAAAAATGAGGTGAACTTGAAAAGCCTAACCCTAACCCGGCTGCGGGATAATCCAAATCATAACAACAAGTGTAAGATACGCAGCCATCTTTCTTAAAGACAAAAGCCCCAGTCACTTTGACGACTTAAGACAGAGATGAGGGAGGGTCAGATAGAAAAGATACCCAGTCTATATATAGCTGACAATATTGCGCACATTTGAAGGGTTAGGTCTTAAGTTCTCCGGCCACTGGCTCATATGACCTGGAATGCTTTGAGTCATGAATTGTTCCCCAAGATAATGTTTCATCATCGTGCAAAACAACCTCTGTATAATTGGTAAGTATTAGAGGAGTGATGTGTATTGCTCATCTTGGTGGTCTTGTGACTGGCGAGCCATGTGTCCTCAGATATCCCATTTCCTCTTTCATCATAAAAGGGTCTGACTGACTTTCGCCCTCTGTCTCTACTCTGTCACACTGTTTACCTTTTATAGACAATGGCCTAAGTAACTCCACGCCGTCACCCCCGATCACCCCACCCGGACACTCGTCTGTCTCACTGCTGATGTCTTGCACCCTCAAGTTTTGATCATGAGTCCCAGAGATGAGGAGGAGATTAGACTCTTCTTACGTGTGTTTTCAGTGGAACGAGGAGAGAAAAACTAAGAAATGATTAAAAAAGCGAAGGATATCTTAAACGGGATGGAACAGCAAACAATTACAGATAAAGAAGTTCCTTTGTGGTCTATCAGTGTGTACATTTGCCCAACATGTGCTCATTCAAATAGTTTTCTCACTTTCTAATATTCCAATAATGCAATTAACAAAAGGCCTATGACTATTTCCCTCTAGCACACTGTTAGTATATTGCGCTCTATTAACTGTGCACTACACATTATGTACAGCTAATAATAAATCAAAACATAGGGATACAATATCTTAAATGAAGTTGGGTAGATAGTAGATAATAGTGTGGAAGCTTAGTGTGTGTGAACGTGTGCGTGGGAGCCGCGGAGGGCCACAGTGAGAGAGAGAGAAAATCATCTGTGTATTTCCCTTCAGGGGTTCCTCCTGTTCTAACAGGTGTCATGGTAGGGTTCCTCTGGGTTCTTCACCTGCCATAATGAGATATTACTACCTGACAGCTCCCAGCTGGAGGAGCATTGACATGGATTCCACCGTTTAGCACAATTAAATTATCACCCTCCATTGTGATTGTGCCATGCTGTGCAGCAGCCAGGTTCCTGGATACATAATCAACTCATAATACGGGCTGTATACCGTGCACAGTGCGCTTGCTTTTCACACACTTGCCTTGCATATCGACATGCGGGCAAACCCCTGCATACACAGAATGTGCGTACACACGTTATTGTGCAATTCCTGTGGATTTTTTATTTATTAATTTTTTTAAAAAGTCAATCCCTAAAAGACAGCTGCTTTTTACAAGTCAGTTTGAATCAATGACACATCTTTGTCTTACATCTCAGGCATCTGAGCAATTACAGGTAAGAGTGTTAAAATATAGCAAAGCAAATGGTTGGGAAAATAGAGATTTTTCCCGACTAGGTAACCTACTGTACAGAGACTGGAGACTTGTCTAAATGAATTGTTTAAATTGTTCCTCCATTATTGTTGACCTTCCCCTGCAAAAAGTCAACTCAATTACGGCGCCACTTCATCCTCACTTCACTTTCTCTCCTAATGCCTTCTCTATTAGAAACTGCCACAGTTACCGCAGCTAAAAATCCACGCTCAAATGATAGCCACCCAGAGCAAATTAAGCAAGCCACCTGAAGTGCGCACTTTACATATTGAGCAGAGCATTGATAATTACTTTGCAGGGTAAATTATTTGCAATAATATGCCGCAAGAGGAACTGTCTTGTATCTCACTTTAAACACTTGTGCAGCTGCTATGACGGCGTGGTTGGTGTCCTTGCCCCCCACGCTAGGCAAAGGCAGATGCAGGTGTAAGAGTGCTCAAGTGTCCCTGTCTGTCTACTCAGGAAGGGTCGATGAGCACTCACGCACTGAATCCCTCCTTTACCACCTCCTTCTTCTCTTCCTCTTTTGGTCCTCTGTGCCATTGGCCCTTTTCCTGATCCCAGGACACAATCTCAGAGCTGGATGGCATAACAGCCTCTCAGTTCCCCAGGATACACACAAGTTCACTCATGCGTATGCCCTCACAATTGAAGGATGGCCATCCAAAAAAAAAAAAAATCACCACTGGCCTTTTCTCTGGACTCACACCATAGCAAAATATATCCACTAGAGGAGCGGTGCAGAGAATAATATGAATCAACTGTTTAGGGAAATACACACTCCAGAAGATGCTCTTTATTTATTTTATTTTTTTACTAATCACATTTCTTGTTTTTCTGGACCTACTTTGATGGATTTTTCCAAAGAGCCTTCTGGTGCTGCTGCTACACTTAGCAAACTTCACAACAACTCAAGGAACACGGCCTTATTTGCTGAGCAACAGTGAAGCTTTGTGGCTTGCCTAATAGTTCGCAGTAAGTTATGAGCCCTTTGTGAACAGGAGAAGGAAAACAGAGATTGGAATTTGGCAGGAACATAATAATACAGAATTCTTCTGTTCATAGAACCTGATTTTTTTTTTAAATGGAAAACAATTGAGCATTGTTTAAGGAAAGAAAAGCAATAGTGACAGATGAAATATAGAGTGGGCCTCTTTTTGTAAGACATTAAACAAAGCACTATTCAGCCCATGTCCATTTTGTTATTTATAAAGATAACTTCTTCTGTGCACTAGAGAATGCACTTCAACAAAACCAGTGTAACATCTCTCATAGCTGCCAAAATAGTGAGTGGAAGAGCTTGTGCAGTGTGCCAAACAGAAGTAAAGGGATGTATCCCAACTCGCCAAAGAGAAGAAAAATAAGTCTAAAGGGAGCCTGGAAATCTCAAAAGGGAGGAGAAGTTTGAAAGAACAAAGGAAGTCTTGAGCAAAAGCATCCATACCACAATGTGGACATCAGCTAATAATGGAGCAATTTTACGTGGAGCGGGAAAACCAATAAAAAATTGGTGACTGTGGCTGATTGATGAAACTAGAGGGGAAGCGGTGCTGCACAGCAGGAAACAGGTCTCGCCATCACGAGGACATCACTGGCAAGTGAAGTGCCAAAGTGAAACAGCAGCAGGTTTGCTACAACTGCTGTTGGTTGGCATATGGATTGTCAACACACAGTACCCCACATTCTCAGTTTCTATTCTTGTTCCTTTAACTTCCCTAATATATACCTGTACATTACAAGTCCTGATCGAAAAATGAGCTAGTTTTTTGTTTTCTACAGAAAGAAAAATAATCTTGCTTTTAACTGGATTTGTGATCCTCGGTGGGATAAGTAAGGAAATTACCTTTAACACTGTAGGAATTAAGCCGTCCTATTCATATTCAAGGGGATGGGAGGAAAACAGCTTATTATCTGCAGTTAGACCTACTTGTACTTCTTTGGCTTTTTTCTTTCTTTCCCTCAATTCTTTTTCTCTTTCTGAATAAATTAATGGCTTTCATTGAGAACTGTTGCTCAAGGGAAAGGGGCTTCTCTTCCTTCTTTGTCTTTGGGACCTTGTGTGTGTGTGTGTGTGTGTGTGTGTGTGTGTGTGTGTGTGTGTGTGTGTGTGTGTGTGTGTGTGTGTGTGTGTGTGTGTGTTTTTTAAAGGACTGTTAGAAAAACGGCTGGGGTAGAACCAGGGAGGACAGAGACTAGCCATGTTTCATGTGACATGTCAATTGGAAAATCAAAACAGGGGTAGTTCATTTGCTCCACCCAGATGAGGCCATCTAGCTGAGCCATGATGAATAGGGGTCAGGCAAGCCACACCTCAAAGATTTATGATTAAGGCTTATTATGTTGGGAAACTGACATTGATTGCTGATTTAAACCTCTGAAACCAATTAATTTGCCAGTGCTGAATAGAAAGCATGGTCAACAGTGTGTGTCATTCTGACAGGTTGGATGTGAAGAAAAAGTGAAGGGCTAAATGAATGGCTGGCACCCAGCTCTGTTTGGAGGTGGTTAAAAGTTACCACACGTGATTGACAGCTAATACAGAAAAAAAAGGAGAGAGGATGGAGGAAAAAATGAGATCTGAAGAGCAAAAGCAGAAACCTCAGCCACTGATCTGAGTAATTGCCCAAAAATTTGGTTCACAGAAGACATGTACAAGCTGCTGTTTTAGCAATGCTAAAATGGTTTCATTCATGGGGCGGCACAGAGAAAACCTGAGTAAATGAATGTGAAACACAGCCCTAATAAAATCAGAGAGCTGACAGACATGGTTGAACAGGAAAATGTGCTGTATTTCCACTCCATGGAAATACAGCACATTTTGCTGTAGTGAATTAGATGCCGACTGAAACACAAAATGTTTAAACGGGCCTGCTGCTAACCATGTGTCTGACCACTCGCATTGTGCTTCAGCTCTTCTTTGCATTTGTCCAGAGCGATGCAAAAACGATGCGGGAGCCACGAGCACTACACCTACCACAGTCTATTACCCATGTGATTTTTTTGCTGTGTTCACAGCAAAATGCCACATTACACTTGGTTGTATGTTATTTCTCTCTGCGGTTGTAAAGGGGGGTAGCTTGTGTTTACTAATACTCTTTCCTCTGCATTAGCTTCTCCTTAATTCTTTTGCTGGCTTGCTCAGAAGACACATGCATCATGACAGAGTTCCAAAATGAAATCATTAACTAAATTGCTTTCTTAAAAAGCCACAAGTGTGCAGCAGGATTTGTGTGTGTGTGTGTTTGTTTGGCTGTGGGCCATGGGCCTCTGGTTCCCAGGCAGCCTGTGCCCCGGCTCTGTTGTGGTTCCCTGCCACCACACTCATTATACTCAGCCTCAGCACAGCACGGTGCAGGGCTGCAGCTTGCCTCGCCTCACTCAGTGGGCTAGTAGGAAATAATCTAGTAATCTCAAACTACTCCTCCATTTCAACTGGGCCCCCATTCACACAAAGAGGCCCTTTGTCCAAAATCATTTATGATCACCCTCTGGATCTCAGTCAGGAAATCAGTCAAAACTACATAAAACAAATATGGGTTCGTGTATTATGTTAAGCCTTTTCTCTAAAGCTGATCCAGTTTTAGTGTGCTGCTGTATCAAACCAAACTTCCTACTGTGACTTCACAAACTTAAATAACAGGAGGGGGGAAATACCCATGTCATTGTCAGATAGGCATGAACAAAGTCTCAAGTACAATACACGATAAATATGTATAATTTGCACACAGAAACACACAAAGTCCAAACACAGAAAATATGTTGCAAACTTTCGGGAAATGTTATCAATCTGTCTGAGATAAATTTCAATAAACAAAGCAAACAGGAGGCAAATAAAGAGTGAAGGACAGACAAATATTTGATAAGAGGATAAGGACGTAGCTCAGCTGCTCGGCGGGGACGCGGAGGACCCCATCCACACACACACACATGCATACACACAGCCCTGACTGACTGCCTGCTTTCTGCTGAGCTAAAGGTAGCAGATGTGTCTTTCACAGCCTGTAGAGTGTGTAACCAGTCTGCAAACAATAGTTGGAACCTGACAAAGGTCGTTGCACTTGCAACACACTCTTTGCAGTAAAGTGCAGTCAAATCTTGGCCACTTCTGTAAACCATTCTCCCCTTTTCATTTTACAGACAACTAAGGCATTTCACACTGAACACAAGCATTGTCCAAAAGTTCTGTTTCTGCTGTTAGTGTCTCAGCCAATTAGTCACCTACTGATATCCTATTTGAATGCCTATGTAATCCCCTTTAAGATAGTTAAGCCACCTTTTTTGACCACTTCTTAATATACCAGTTGGTGTAAACATGTTCAATCCTATTAACCTAAAAATATAACATGGGGCTAGGTAAAGTACCACAGCGCCATGTACTAAAACCCTGCTCTTACTCTTAATTACCACAGACATCCATAGCAGTGAAGATCCATGCTTGCCACCACGAACTTGGGGCACGGGAAGATTTTTCAGCATGGCAGATAGGTGATGTTTTTGTTTTAGTTCTCTTTAAAGATAATTTAAAGATTCCCAGTTAAATAGCTGTGAACATATTTAAAAGTAAAATTACAAACACGCACTTCTTTGGAGTAAACCAAATATAGTGAGTAAAATGTGCCTCTTCACTCCTCTTTACCAACAAGTGGTGTCAGGTGCATGTAGCCAAGGTGAACTGGCATTAAAGGAAACAAGTGTGCAATCTCATTTTTAAAAAAAAGGGGGGGGATCTTTTGCATAAAGAACATGATAATGTGAAAAATTATGAACATTTTAAGGTTGGGGTTTTTTTGGGGACAATTAGCGACACAACTTTTGGTCAGTCTAGATACATAAATGTGACTAAATGTGACCAAATTTGACTAACACATCTTATTTACTTATTTTTAACACCGTGTTAATAAAAATGTGTCACTGGGCATACTGCATGATGGGTTGTGCTTCTCCTTTTTCTGTTAGCATGTAATGGAGATTGTGTTGTGCAGCTAGTGTACACTCTTTAAACTCTCGCTCTGTGGTGTCAGCAGGGCAATCACCCGTCATCAGGCATATGAGGCATATCTGCTATAAATGGAAGCCACATCACTATAGCCCTAAGCTAAAAATACAGGCCCTGGTTTCTCCCCCTTCCCTGTATTCTCAATTGTGTGTAAAGCTTAAGCTAAAGACTGGCTTTATGTGGAAAAAATGAGGGCTTTTTTGGACCTGTTGAGGAGTTGCAAATCTACTGGATTTTGACAGCAAAATGCATAATGCAAAAAAAAAAAAAAAAAAAAAGAAAGAAAAGAAAAGGAAAGGAAAGGAAAGGAAAAAAATAGCACAAGACCCTTTTCTTTTCACTTACAAGCCAGGGTTTAGGAGAGCTCTCTAAAAGCTATCAAAAGTTTAAACATTTCCCACATTCCCTGTCTGTGGGTGTGCCTGTAAAGTGCTTCGCTCCACTCTCTTGAAAACCTCTAAGGGATTGCATCACTGGACGGCATGCTACACCATGGTAGCAACATACTGTAACATGGGGGAAATACCTCATTTTGGTTGATTCATAAACACCTTGTGCACTGGTGCAATGGTGGAGCCGGCTGCTCCCAGAGCCCGTTTTAGCGGGCATACAGATTGCAGCGTGTCTCTGTTCTGTTAATCGAGTCTCAGCCTTTGTGGGGTCTGTTGTCTCTGACTAATAGCGTACATTGGCCCTCTCTCATTATCAGAGTGGGTCTTTATCAGAGACCCTTGTTTGATACAGTTAGAGTTGATGCATTATGAACTGCACACCAAGAGTCAGCAGTGATCTGCATATTCAATAACTTCCGTAATTATATGCGCAATTCATCAGATGGGATGTGATTGCAGGGGAAGTGGAATAGAGTGGAATAGAGAGGAGCAGAGAGGTCTGATTCCTGGAGGACTAAAGTCTAATCACAAAACTAACATGATAATTGAAATCTAAATTGAAAGGTTTAGCTCTCAGGGAGAGTATGTCAGACATGGAGTGTAGAGGCGCTAGTAAGAGTGAAACAGAGGGAGAATAAGAGTGGCAGGAAAAATGAGAATTAAACCATCCATATAGATATTTACAATCCTTGTCTGGGTCAATATCAAAAAAGTAATGCCTTACATATTACTTGTTCTTGATTTTGCATTACTGTATTTATTTTCTGTCTGACTTGTGTGTTGCTTATTACTTTGGCATTGCTTGGAAGTATCCTTTCCTTTCTAGAAAATTAGACTTTGTGAGCCTATAAACAATTTTCTTTTTGGGTGCGTCTAATCAGAGAAAGGATTTCGGCGTGGCATTGTAATGAAACAAAGATGTCTTCCATTTCACCTCAAACACGGCGCCGTCTCCACCTTCACCTCTCGTATTTCACTTGTTGTGAGGAAACGAGACAGTGCAGGAAAGTCCTCTGTCTCGTTCTCCCCTCCTCCCCCTTTCTCAGCTGTCTGTTCCAACCACAGGATTCATATTCATCCCTCAATAACATTTAATTAGTAATGCCAAATTCATTAACCTATACTGCTGTTACACTGGCCTCAGCCATAAATTAGCTTAATGTGAGCAGACGTATTGCAGCTGTAATAAGGGACATAAAACTCAAAGAGAAACGCGTAGTGTTCCTCCATAGTCATGGATCATTATAACTCAGCAGTGTTTGAGAGCAGGAGTTTTCCTTTTCACTGTAGCAGCTCTTTAGTAGCTCTTAGCTATGAGGCCTTTTTCCTCGTAATGCACAAGAAATATGTGTTAGCTCGAAATTAAAAGAATATAATAAAAAATTTGTACTCACAGCAAAGCAATCATTTTAATCACCATCCAGTCACTTTCAAGTCTTTAATTAAATCATTGACATTATAGTATTAAAAGTATATTTTCTTTTTTTTTCTTAAGGTGTTTCATGTCATCGTTTTGCATGCAAAAGCTGTTTCTTGGTGTGAGAAAGCAAAAAGAGAAAAAAAAAGTTCAGTCTACATGTTTACATTTTTGGTTGTGTGTCATATCACGGAAAATCAAATTTTCCTTTACTAGCCCCAAAATGGCCAAACATGAGTCGTTGTTTCAATCCTCCAACAAAGTTCGCTGGTCATTTACCTTTTTTAGAAAAAAATTATACATATATATATATATATATATATATATATATATATATATATATATATATATATATATATATATATATATATATATATACATATATATATATATATATATATATATACATACATATATATATATATACACACACACACATATATATATATATACACACATATATATACATATACATATACATATATATATATATATATATATATATATATATATATATATATATATATATATATATAAATTTGCTTTCTCACACCAAGAAACAGCTTTTGCATGCAAAACGATGACATGAAACACCTTAAGAAAAAAAAAAGAAAATATACTTTTAATACTATAATGTCAATGATTTAATTAAAGACTTGAAAGTGACTGGATATATTAGCTCCTCTATGCTCTGGGGATCTCAACTAGCCAGCCCACACCAAAAAGCCTATTAGACCTGGATCCCACTTTTGTTTTTTAAAAAGGGTCTTGTCCTTTCAGTACACTCACTTCCTCGCTTTCTGTTTTTCAAGCATAGGTGGTGGAGGAACACAAGTTCATTGTTCCCTCGCAGATGGAAGTTGGAGTTACCAGGGTAACAGCTCTAATCCTCCTTTTTTTTTTTTTTTTTTAACATTTCTTTCATATTAACAGCCTATCGAGTGCTACCTTTTAAGTTACAGGCAAGAGTGCTCACTCACTTTTAATTAGCTATGATTCTGTTTGCCAGGAGACAGCATGATGAGCTAATCGAAATTTACGAAATAATGACGTACTACAAGCAGCTACTTCTTTCTCCTGAGGCCTGCTCTAAGAATAACAATAATGAGGCCATTATTGAGGATCGCACTTTAAAACGCTGCCCTGCCACCAAAACAGAGGACATAATTGTTCTGGTGTTTTCCATACAATCAACTACCCATTGTGGATGACTTGAGAACTAAGGGAGCAAAGAATGGGCGCCATAATGATTGGTCTGTGCTGCCATGAAGATCCTGTACAAAGTGTCCGCAGAGGCAGGAGCTCGATAGACTGGTGATTTGCTTGGACTGTGGATGAAGACAACCATCTGGCTTTGTAGAAAAATGTCCTTTCTGCTTTCTGCTCAAATAGTCCCCGGGCTACATTTGAAGAAGACTCACTCATTCATATGGGGAAAAGCTCAGAGTGACACAGGCTCATGTGAAGAGGCCACAGAGTTGCGGTGGAGAAGCGCCACTAATACAACCTCCAAAACACATAACCGTTAGTAGATAATCAAAGTTGTGACTATTAAGACATATTTGACAAGCACTGCTATACACATATTTTTTTAAAAAGCCTTTGTAGTTTCATAGCAACTGTTAACTGAGCCTTATCTCGCATTTCGAGATGACTCAATTAGATAATCACACATCTGGCCACTAAATCTAACTGCATTACCAATCGAATCAGCTACGTTTTTGGAATTTAAAAAATCCTGGAGCGGAGACACAACAAAGAAAGGCTGCAGAATTAAATATTTCACCAAAAAGTTCCACATCGAAACTTGCTGGGTTGGAGCTCAGTGGGGTTGTGCAAACACAGTGCTATAGCTATTAGCTGTGCTCCATTGTAAAGGAGTAAGAGAGACAGAGCTTGAGGGCAGGAGGAATGCTAAGTGGGCCCCTTAGCCCAGTCAACCTTCAGTGGGTTTCATTTATCTTCATCTTGTTAGACTAAATTAATTAACAATCTCAGTGTTACACACTTTCTCCTTTCATTACATCAAATAATGGCAGAAATGTAGGGGGAGGTCCTGCCCACTGGGAGTAGACAGAAACTGAAGACATCTCTCTCCCTCACTCTACCCTTATGCTTCTCTCTCACTCACTTCGTATGTCTGTATTCAGTCTTTCTTCCTTCCCCTTTCTCTCTCACACTTGCTCTCATTTTCCCAGCCTATGTGACTACGCAGACAAAAACCTGTTCAACATCTTTCATAAACATATAAAAAATTGATCTGAGGTGAAAACGCACCTTCTCTTCGACGAGGGAGGCTTACGGTAATGCAAAAACCCAAACAATTGTCCATTAAAGACGCTGTGTACATCGGGCGCTGTAATTTTTTGCATTAGTTTTTACAATTACCGAGAATTTGAAACGCACAATTATTGCCATCATACAATGGAAAGTCTTTGAGCTGTGGGGTAAATAAGGGGCTTTCTGTTGGAGTTTGATGTATTTTTCACGACGGCTGTGTATCAGATGCCATTAGGAAGCAGCAGTTGTCAAAAATGAAAGTGGATACTTTTACAGCTAAGAACTCTCTGTATGTGTGACTCAAAAGCAAACTTGTGATTCATTACAGTAATGAAAGGCACATCTGGTATGCTTTGGTGATTTGGAGTACACTATAAAAAGTCAATAACAAATGCATATAGGAGTAGATATGTCTGAATTTGTTCAGAAAGCTCCCTTTGACCTAATTCTGTTGTTTGAGAAAAGATACTGGGATTGTACACCAGAGGAATGCCTAACTGCCACATCCATCCGCCCCTGTTTGCATCCTTTTTTCCCTTTTCACCCCTGCCCCCACCCCAAAGCCCACTCCAGGACACAAGTCTTTATCAAAGCAAAAGGGCTAACCCTGAAGCAAAGCCTGCCTTTAATCTTGGCCTGATTGTTAAGGCCTCCAATCTCCAGCCAGTGTGCGTGATATCTTTCTGCTGCTGCTTCTCCTTTAATTAAAACAGACATTGACAGAAGGATGTGGATTAGCAGTGCAATAGTGTGTTTACTTAAAATAATCGCAGTGTTTTCTCTAGACTGTGAGAACAAAAGGAAATTGTTGAAAAGCAGCCAAGGTCAAAGGTCATGTTCCAGTATTTGCCTTCTAATTTTTGTAAAAGTGGTATATGTAAGGATCGCTTTAAGAACTATTTCTTTATCCCGCATCCTATTAAATGCAGTTCATCTTTAGTACACTTATTTTTCCAGCAGATTGGTTTTGACAGGTGCTGAGAGTTAAATGGTGTCGTCCACTTTGTGGCATTACTCAAAAAAAAAAAAGACAAAAAAAAAAAACATGGAAATGAGCAATGGCAACATGTTTTCAAAAATTTAACATGCTGCATGCCTGAATAACTCCTGTCAAACCATAGTAGATATACCACACCAGATAAATTGGTTCCATGCCCTGAAAGATAAAACAGTAACTGTACATTTTTGCATTACTTATTTTATTTATTTAGTGAACAGAAACTATATGAGGAATTCATAAAAATAAAAAAAATATATAGGTAAGTATTTGCACTTTTTGTGAGTTTTGGTTTACAGTTAGAGATGTATTTTTTTTAAACCCTTGTATAATATAATAAAATAATAAAACATCTTATATAGTATGACTTTGCAAAATAGGTTTGGACCAAATTTCAGTTGTCTGAAAGCTCTGAAATCAGCTTGCTTCTTTCTTAGGTGTATAAATGTGGGACTCGAGCTCATTGAATGCTAAAGATAAATAAAATACATTTAAATGCATGAAAAATGTTCCTATTGAATTCCTGAAGGACATTTTGACTACCGAGAGTAATGGTATCAAATTGTCCTTTCTTTTTAAAATGCCCCCAACAGTTCTGAGGGAAAAAAAATGCTGTTAATTTAATCAAATAAGTGACCTTTTGAAAAAGAAATCAAAGAGGATTCATTAGCTTTAGTAAAGTTTGGCTGACAGCAGCTTTGAAAGGCAGATGCTGCTGCTGTGGCTTTTAATGAGCCAACCCTAATTAGGGAGCAACGCTGGAGCCTAGAGAAGGTGGTTGACTAGGAAAGGAGCCAATGGTAAATAAGCTCTCTTATTTACTTCCTCTGTGTGTAATGACAGCACAAATTTTTAATTAGAATCACAGGAAGGGTAAAGACAAAAATGTAAATCTTTATGTCACGCTGAATACAAACACAGAGCACGACAGGAAACAACAGTACATCACAAGAACAATATCCCAGCGACTGCCTCACCCCAGTAACCCCAACATCCCCGATTAGGGGTGGTTAGTAGGGGAGAGACGGAGAGGCAGAGAGAGAAAGTGGTCAGACAAAGGCATGCAGCTTAAAGACAGAAACCCTGACCTGCAGTTTTTTTAAGCTGTGATACAGAGAGGAAGGAGGGAGAGGGTGGGGGTGGGGTTAAGGCCAGCTCATGTGTCCCTCAAGCTGTTGATGTGTGCTTTCAGTCTGACTTAAGGCTATCCGGGTGAGCATGCTACTCAGCCACACACTACACGAGCACAATCATAACAAACAGGTTGGGTAAATATGTCAGAATCCGTGTTTGACAATGTTCAAATATACAGACACATGCGCACACACAGACATGTGCACGCACACACGGGACAAAGTCTAAAGCTAACATGTGTCAGAGAGTTTAACCCCTGTTAGCCCGCTACCACCCATGCCCGACCTATGATCCTAAATGGCAATAACGGAAATGAAACTAACCTCAGTAAAAAGCTGCTACGAAGAAAGCCCTCCATGTCAGCGTGTGGGGTTCTGGCAGGAGAAATCACAGAGAACCATTTTTACTATGAAATGAGTAATAATTAAACAAAAAAAAAAACAAGAAGTAGAAGAAAAAGAAGGAGGAGGAGGAGGAAGGGAGAAAAGAAGGAAGGAAAGAAAGAAAACACAGAGATCATACATCTTCCTCATATGAGATCTTATGTCTTTAATTAAAGCAGAAATATGACTCAGAACCCATCCTGTCTTTTTATGATCTGACATCATTAATTATACCTCTTTCCATCCAGGGAGTGGATTTGCATACAACATCGCTTTGCACTGAGAGCCTGATGATATGTTTGCATCAAATAAACTCTGCCTACTGATCTCTATACAGACTGTTTCCACTGCTGTGTGCAGATATACGCATGTACATCCAGCAGTGTAACCGCAGATCCCAGAGCAGCCCTAGCCTGTTCAGAGTAGCCAGCGGTGGTCCAGCTGCAGCCCATGTGTAGCGAGGGTGCTGTGGCTTCTGGGAGCCCGGCCGCAAGGGTACCCGAGCTGGGATTCGCAGCGCCAATGAGGCAAAAGGATGTGGTCATGATGTCACCACTTGCAGGGGTCGTTCAGAAGCTTTACCCACAAAAATACTGAAGACACATGTTTAAAATTGACTTACAACAGGTTTCCATTATCCTGTGTTATTGGCCTGTATATAATATGTGCTTTTATTGTGTTAAGATTGGCTGAAAATTGATTAGGACTTCCATGTGCTTCGCTTTAAGTGGGAAAAACAGGCAGAAATGTCAAGGAACAGATTTGTCAGTGGAACTTTTATCCGTGGTTGAAAATTAAACATCTCTCTGATCTCACAAGCCCAGTAAAGATGTTTCAGCCTCTGAAAATATGGGGAGGATATCTTGCAGAAATATTTTCGGCATTATAATAGGCCGTTTCACTTCAACGCTTTATTTCTCCACTGTCCTTTTATTCATTTTGATCTCTTTTAAATTCAAGGGCCGTAAAGACTTCATACCGAAATTCCTGTTGTGAAAATCACTACTTTTTAACACCATTGGAAAGAAAAATACTCTTTTCTGAAGTTATCCTCCTATAGCACTCCCTCATCATCATGAATAACACAAAACTCTACAGCGAATGACATCTCAGCCCTTAAACACCTTAAGTTTTAGTGACATGGGTGTAATTTGGCATTTTCTCCCCTTGCTCTCTTGGCTTATGAGACAAAGCCTCTGAGAGAATGGAAAGAATGAGCTGGGCCCAAGGACACTGTGCCTTTCAGTCTGGCCAGCACTTAGCAAGGCAGTGGATCCACAAGGCCCAGAGGGCTCAGCCGAGACTTTTCTCACAATAAGGTGTCTGGGGAGGCGGGAGTGGCATAGCCAGGGGCGCTGCTGCTCTGCTCTTTTCTGCACTCAGCTGGGCCCAGTGCACATAATACCATCACCACGCCAGAGCACACCAAGCCAGTGACAACGTGAGAAAACAACCGTCAAACAGTGCAGAGCAGATCAAGCGTGTCTCCTCACTTCTCTGAGTGCAAAAAGCACACATAGACTGCAGGCAAGCACACAAAAACTAAAACAATTACCAATTCAAATATGCATTCACTGTGAAGCACAGTGAACACAAACAAAATCTAATACATGTATAAATAGTTTTTTTGTTTTTTTTAAAAAACCTACACCACAGAAAAGGTTTAGAAATCTGAAACAAGCCAGGATGAGAATTAGATTAAAGAGCACGGTCTTTTTTTTCACTTGTCACTGAGTCTATGTGTTTTACTGACACCTTAATCCTTCCGCTGACTTCTAAAAATAGTTGGGGTGAAAATTGAATAGATAAGGCTGTGCTCAGTTTCTATCTTTGTCGTTGGTTGTATTCCATAACCCTTGCTGTTTTACTCAACATGCTTGTGTTTCCTCAGCTGTGCCTGCTGTCTGCAGTCCCATTGTGGTCAGCAACAACTGAGCTTAGGCTATGGAAGTAAAGGTGCGGTTTGGAGAGAAAAATGAAAAAAACGGAAAAACTAAGGAAAAAGTGACTGAGTTATATTGTCTTTGCTCTTGTCTGAATGCAGAATAAAAAAGTCTTTAAATTAAAGCTAGGCTGCAATTCAAGGGCAGGCTTTTTGGTGAGAAAGAAGCAGGGAGGATAGACATCACTAAGTTGGCCTGGCCCAGTCTGAGCAGTGCGGCAGCCCTTTCGAAGAATGAGCCTCTGCCAAAAGCTGCCTCTGCCTAACCAAGTCTCCCACCATCTGCAACAAATGTGCTCTATTAAAGCAGTACCATATGGACAACAAGCTAGCTATTAACACGGCTTCGGCACATCCCCTTAACCTAGCCCAGATTTCAAACTTCCAGTCAAATTGACTGCTGATTTAATGCACCGCCAGCAGCAATGTGGGTCTTGGCATGAGACAGAACTCTCAGTCTTCAGTCATTAACAGGCTCACATAGTGCGGGGTGCACAGCGAGACACATAAGTTGGCTGCACAGATCCAAAGAGTAACTACATCCCAGGTTATTTGGTATATCCTTTAAATAAACCCCAATGAGAATGGATAGCAAGAGCATGCGCTGATCCAGGAACTCCAACCCTTTTAAGACAAGTAAACCAGAGCTCAAAACACTCTATTGTACTGAGTGGAAAGAAGCTTATAAAGTACATCTACCCACAGTGGCAGTCTAACTGGTTGCTTGTGTCTCAGTTGTTCCACAGTGATGGAGAGTGTATTTGCTCCCTCTGCATGGATCCAAAATGGCAGTGATTAACCCTGCAGGGTGTGGGGAGGGGGAGGCACTTTAATCCCTGTGGGCCAGGCGGCCATGTTGACACCTCTCCCTGCTCTGAGTCACAGAAGGACCCACCCACAGCTCGCAAAGCCACGTTCTCTTCTCTTCGACCATGACGCCACAGCTACGAGCCCTGTGTTCTGTGACCCGGAGACAACACACACCAAATCAATTACAGTTCTGTGGTTTTTAACCCAAATCCAAAGTTCAGCAAATTTTGTTTATTTTTTGGGCTCTTGTCTCCGCAGCTTTGATACCATACATAATTAGAGCAGAGACACATTTCTTCTCTAGGAAGCCTGAACATACACAGTCCTGTGGGCTTAAATAGGCCAAGTCTTCACAGCAGTCAAAACAATTGTAATTGTGCATGTTTTTTTTCCATGTCCTTAAGTGCGATTATTGTTGATTTTGGTGTGTAACTTTGCACCAACAACACCTATAAGTGGGTTGTGCCAAGGCTTTTTGGCCTTAAAGATGAGGTTATTGTTTCAGCATCTCTGTTAGTAGTGTCCCATGAAAACTGAAGTGATGCATTAAACGCTGCATGATGACAATCTAATTAAATAAGCCTTTCATTACTCTCAATGGAGCAGCAAAACATGTGAAAAGGTAGAACAGGTTTCAGAGGATGGAGATCCAAATAGGGGGGAAAAAAGACCAAGCAATCTCAATGTCAACTCAACACCCATACCCAGAGGCAGGCACACAAACACACACAGACAGACACATATATACAACCTATGTTACCTTTACTAATGTTAATGGTATCCCAGTGACTCCCTACATCACCTAAAATACAATGCACATACACATGCTTGCATAGAGGCGTGCACACGCATGCACACGCGCACACACACACACACCTCAGTCAGAGCTGCCAGATGAGTAGTGAATTAATTTGTGTGAGCCACTCCAACATTAGGAAGGTGTGTTGAAAGGTGTCTGCTCATGTTTCAAATTAAACGCGCTGCTGGTCAGCATTAGCACCTCGCCACCCGTCGGCAACTGACACTTAGGGGGCTGGGGGGTGGGTGGGGGGGTGGGTGGATGGTAGGGAGGAGGGGAGCCCATCCGCCGTTCACACTGGAATAATTAGAACATGTCAGGAAGAATTAATTTCCTCATTTTTCAAAAGGATACACAGAAATTACCATGTTATTATATGACAGGGTCCCTGGGAGGATTGGATTAAATTTGATTTCTTGCGCAGCCCACACAACAAATTAAAGTCATAAATAAGATGGAAAGAAGCGGGGCACAGAGCATATGTTTATGGCAATGAGTGAAGCCAAGGGAGCAGAAACAACTATCTTCATTTCATTTTATTTAAATCAGGCCGACACCGTGTGTCTGAATGACAGCACTTGCTAATGGGTCGAGATTAGAGGCTCCTTGATATTAACACAGCGATCCAACAACTCCAACTTAAAATCAATGGAACGTAAAGTGTGTATGATACTGGCTGAGCCTGCTATACACAGTTATAACTAGATAAAAGCTTTGCCACAACAAAAACCTCACAAATACACCTGTTTTATTGAGCTTTGTTGACTTTTTCCTCACATTCTGATTTTCCTTTAAATATAGCCACACATTATGAAGCATACAGGGAAAAATACAGATGACAACATTTCAACTTGTCCAATTCAAGTAAAGGTCTGAGCACCTTAAATTCACCATTAAAAAGAAGGTTAATGGCTCACTGTCCTACAGTGACTGGCATACTGATGGACAGATGACAACAGGCTTTCGTAAGCTGACTCTGGTAACAATGTTCCGCCTCGTATGTGAATCATAAACAGACTGCTTTTCATATTGTACGCTATGCAAGAGAAGATAAAAGAGCCACTGGGGGAGGTGGGAAAAATAACAAATGCTTGCAAAAACATAATAAATGGCAATAAAATTATATCTTAAATTGAGGATGTGATTCATCCTAATTTAACGAGTATTCAGCTAACTCGATTTAATGCTCAGTACTTACACATATCTCATCTTGGGGCTCAGTTTGGACTTGTTAGCCGACTATTACAACTTAATACCGGCTTGCCTGGGAAGAGTTTTTCAGCTCTTTCAAAATGGGCTGTCATTAGAGCCTAGCACTCCCCTGGGCCCCACAAAGTTTAAATAATTTGCGAATCAATTAACTGGCTACTCTCAACGCAACAGGGATTCCACACTCCAGGGTCGTGGTGCATTATCAGTTGGAGACGATTCATGGCTTTTTGGGAGAAAAGTTCATGGTTGAAATCATTAATTCATTTTACAGGACTTTTAGTTATGCATTACTTTCCACAGCTGGGGTAGCAAGGAGATTAATGGCATGTTCTTTGGTCCTGTTTTCTGACGTGAATAGCTACTAGATGAAACTCTGTCTTACAGTGCGAGGGAACAGACTGTGAGAGGCAGGACGGTGGCCAAATCCATATTAGAATTTTATTCTTCCGAGAGTGAAATAAAGTCTGTCAAACGTTATAAAAATAATAATAATATCAGAGCAGAATAATCAGATCGCCAACAGTTAGTTTAGACCCTTCAAATGAGGTCATCCCCGAGCAATACAGAGTGGGAGTTATTAATTAAATGCAGCGTATAGGAAGATAAATAAAGTTAAGCAGGTTTTACACATTCTTGCCAGGTAATGACATGTGCAGCAATTTGTTTTCCAAATTCACTCTGGGATTGTCTGAAGTAATTGAGGCTGATGGAATTAAAATCTTTGTTAGGCAGTCTTTGTCAAGCAGTCTCTGTTCAGCATATTGACCATAATCATTGCAGGGTCAGTGGACTGAAGAGGCTCATTTGATAAATAATAGATGGAGAGTAACCATTCAAAGGTTGTTCATTTTCATTTTGTGGTGAAGTGCTGTTTATTTAATTTCTGACAAACTGGCTCCCAGCAACCTCCCCTTCAGTCTAGCCATCAATAGTGGGCTCAGCAGCGGTGAGACCACGCGGCTGCGGCTTACTGGATAAATGGTGCATTTTAACAGAGCGTGTATGACCTGTACTAGAGATTGTCTAACATACCCCTCAAGTGTTTTTTAAACGACTTTGCACGAGAGTAATCAAACACGTTGTATAAGCAACCAAACTAAATTACTTCAGCTCGTATTTTGAGCTTAATTAAACCTGTAGGTCGAAGGTTTTAAGATCGCATAAAGACCCAGATTAATGTCTCAAAAAGTGCGATGACACTGCTGCTTGCCCACATGGGTGTCTTGTTGCATTTTCCTCTTTAACAAATAGTGACAGGTGCCTAATAGCATTCAATAACCATTAACCATGAGCACTTTACTGAGGAGTCTTTATTTCTTTACTTCAGGCATCAGTTCACTAACTACCAGACCCAAGTACAAGCATTTTCACAAGTACCCTGAGATGCTTGTGTCGTTTTGTGCTTGCAGATTTTGAGCTATGCTGGTGCGTCTAGTGTAAAGATCGAAAACTATAAGTGGTTTCTTGATGATTTCAACAAAGGGACTATTATGGATCTTCCTTTAAAGGCAGAGCAAGATGTAAGTCCTAAAAACATTCAGTTTGAATTAACCCAGCCTTTGAAAAGCTTACCCAGCGTCTGCTGGTTTTACTCTTTTATTTTTTTCATATATAGAAAAATCTGTAAATTAAGCCAGCCAGATTATGCAAAACATAATACTCATAATATATCTATTCTATTTCCCACTAGTATTAAATCTATTTATTATATCGCAACAGTGCCTGCAAGTACTGAGAGCTTCTAATAACGCTGACTGATTAATTAGATGATCTACAGCCATACAAAGCACAACCTGGCTGTCTCGACAATGCTAACAGGCAGCCACAGAGATAGATCGCTGGTAGGCAGGTGCGAGTTCATCTGAGCAGAAGGCACGTGCGTGGTGTGAAATGGTGTGATTAAACAATAGTAAATGGCCATGAACTTTGAATTCATATAGCGACATTTCCAAGCTGTTATTGAAGAGCTTTCCAGTCACATTAATATGACTCCCATGATATCTCCAACTGACATTTGGAGGAAAAGAATAATAAAAACTTAGTTCCTCTCCTTTATTTGTTTAATATCTAAGATACATTTTTATTAGAAAACGTGCACGAGCAGCAGCTGCACAAAGGTTGTTAAAGTAATATGATATTGATGCAGAAAAAGAATTGTAGTGTTTCTGTTATTTTAAGCAAAATGCCACATTTCATAGAAACGGTCTTACTATATTGCTTTGAAAAATTTCACGTAAACCAGTTTTAAATTGATATTTCGGTTTACAAGCAGAGTTATACAGTGCTTGATCTGTGACTCTGACGTGCTTTAAACATAGACCTGATCCTGCTTTGGTATAAATGATAGCGCCCCTTTGGTACTTTGAGGATTAGCGCTTATTTGTTATATATGTATTACAGGATTATCCATCATAATCTCACCCTCTTCTTTAACATCTCAGAGATCGTTAACAAGAATCATTAATGGAGCGTAAGTCAGCGCATTATTGTGTTATAATCGGACAGAAGAAAAGTTACGTTATTTCCAATAATTTTAATTTAATTAGAAGAAACTGCATCCCTGTTAAAGAAAAATAGGCTGTTATACATAGTGGCGCAGCAGTGACTGCAACCAGTATTGTGCAAATGTTGTCATTTATGGAAATTAAAACCTCTTCTATATATATATTTGTACAATTTCAGGAACTGTTGTCAAGATTAGAATTAAATTTAGACATAAAATATATAAATATGTTTACAAAATGTATAAACCTGCAATATTACTGTGAATTTGCTTTTAGCTAATGATATTTTAGATTTTATATCTTTGACTAGCAATACCCACGCAAAGGTTTTGTTTGGGTGTGTGTGTGTGTAGCTCATATAGTCTTTAAGATATTTTCATTCATTAGCAGAAAACCAGATTTAACCGTAAACCTGCAAAGCCCACGCACAAAACTGGACTGTAAGACACAACAGCACAAAACAATAGTGGTGAAAAAGCTGTGAAAAAAATAAGAAATTCTGACTAACCACAAAATTAACTGAAGGAATATATGATGCAAGAAAAAAAAAAATAAGTGTGGAAAGGTGTGTCAGTAACTTTGGCCCTATATAACTGTCTAATTGTGCATACATTTTGTGCCTATCCAATTGTCCACTTCATTTAATGCAGGTGTTCAGTGTGGGTGAAAGACAGCAGGGGTGTTTGAGACATGTGTGCAAGACAGAAACAGCTGAAGGGGCAAATTGATACTTACAAAAACTGAAAGACTCAGCTTCCAGCGATCACTGGTTGGTTGATTTTGAATTCATGTAAATAACCTGCAATATAATAAAGACAAAAAAAAACATAGAAAAAAGCTATTAAGTTGTGTCTTTGTATGCAAAATATTGCATAAGTTAAAGGCAATTTGTAATATAAAATCAGCATGGGTCTTAAATGGCTCTATTTACCTACATTAGAACAAACAGACCGAACAAGAGGAAGAAAATTGGGACCATATTGACTGTTGGCTCAGGGTCAGAGTTTCCACAGCTGAGTTAAAACAGCTTTGTTAGTGTCTGACCTCCACTCTTGACAGCTGTTACTAATAGGAATCAGTCTTAGACAATGTTTAAAATCTGCTTCTCTGCTACCTCATTATTCTGTCTTCAAGTCCGCAGATTCCACTAATCAACAGTTTTCGTGTTCAGCAATTGTTTTATTTAATGTAGCTTTCTTTCATCAAGCATTGGCTGCTAATGATTTATTTAGGGGCCGTGCTCAGCTAGTTTCAGCATCACGCTGAAGTGCTGCAACTTAAGAGCTCTGTTAGAAACTCTAGTGTAGAATAAGTGCACAGATTCAGGGGTCAGAGCCAACTCAAACTTAAATGCACCCACAGTTTAGAAGTAATAATTACAGAGCGAAAACAATTCAGTGATCAGAGCATATACTTTGGGAGATGAAAAAGCTCCAAGATCATTCATGCTCATTTTCTCACATTATCTTGTTTTTAACAATAAGCCAAGATCTCATTACCAGCTTATTTATACAATTAGTCTGCCTCAACACCGCCAATTAAACAAGGCCAAGGGTTTTTTGAGGTCACGCTTAACTGATCTGTCACTAATTTGCTCTACAGCACCTCAGTCTTCTATTGCTGGGGCCAATAAGCCACCATCAACAAGAAAGGATAAATATACTGACTACTGCTGCATTGTTGTCAGAGCACAGTACAGTCTGCTGCGTGGGAGGCTGGAGGGCTAGTAGAATGAGACAGATAAAGGCAAGAGTCACAGACAGATCTGAATGTGGTAGCCTTGAGGCTGGATGTGACAATGGGAGAGAGGGGACCCAGGTGACCCCAGCTGAATGGAAAGCTGTAACATACAGCAATGTACTGCTGCCACCATGACGAAAATCAATTTCCCTCAGAGAAAAATCCTTTTCACATTATAACAAGGCCTGTTTTTGATTATTATGATATAAATAATGATGTAAGGTTTCATGTAACAGAAAAATATCCATGAGGAATTCAGTTAAGTGGTGACAAACTCAAGAAACGGTATTCTTGTTATGGCCTTATATGAATTACACCTCTGATTTCGAAGCCTACTTCTGGCTTTTAAATGCTGCTTCACTATTTCACTGCTGTGTACTATGCTCCAGCTGCAAACACCCACTCTTGTCCCCACATATACACAGGAATAAGTTATATTTGAAGCTATTCAGTATAGTACCGTCCCTGCCTGCTGGATAAACCACATATTTCATGGATGGTAATTCAATAAACAGTTCGTCTTTCTTTCCATTTGTCATCTGACTACAGGCTGAATTCCTGTTGCCTCTAAATAAAAGAGGGCTCTACTAATTACACATAGTAGATATTAACAAACCTTTGAATTCATAATTTGATGTTAATTGAGAACAATGGGGTAAATAATACATGGGGAGCTGAGTTCTTTATTCATTGGTTATTTAAGATAATTATTTGTGTGAGAGGGGGAAAAATTTATAATTGCAAATAATGAGTGAACCCAAATGATATTATAATGAAGCCAGTGTAGCAATCCCTGTGGTGTAATAAGAGTCGTGTCAACTGGCCTATTGTAGAGGCACGTAACAGCTCTTTTCCTGCTGTGAATTACACCTACAGGCAGGAAACATAAAACAGGCACCCTCTATTCCTAATTACAAGATCACAGACTTACTATGTACAATTTTAGTTAAACTCAACGTCAAATTTATTAGTCACACCACGTTTTATGAACTTTCAATACATTTAACTGTTTATTTTAAATAAACAGTTACTTTGAAAGAAAAATGCACAGTAAATTAGACCTTTCTGGACAACAATTTAAGGCTCAAAGCAAAGCACAATGACTGTTTTTTTTGCTTCATTGTAATGAAAATACTGGAGGTTTCGCTCATAGGTAGAAAAATCCAAACAGAGTGATGTAGCTAACATTAGAAGGCATGAGCACAGAGAAATCTTTTTTCAAGGAGTGGCCTTTTCTCCATGTTCGGTTTGACAGAGCTACCACACACACACACACACACACACACACAAGAAAATATGCACACACACTTAGGTTACATTAAAAGTTTTTATATGAAAAGAAACAGCCATAAATTATGGTATATTTTTCCAGCACTGACCTTTGCCAGCAACACACAAACACATATTTCAGAGTCCAAACAGCTGATGTGAAGCAAAAGGACAGTACCTGATCCTACACTTTCTGTAAGTCAGGAGTATGCATTTGCTCTGATCACAACGCGTTCAAGTTCCAAGGTTAACCAATTAACACCGAAATCTGCCACTAGAAACTACCTCTTTGTACTGCGTTACACATCGCGTGTACCGCACGACTGCTAAAATTGGGATTTGAGGTCAAGCCTCTTATGTGCTGTGGAGGAACGCAGTTTTACTACCACAAGTCAGAAAGATTCACTTTTAAATCAACTGAACCTTTAAATTCGAGACATGTGTTTACTTATGGCGAGGGTTAAGCTTAATTTAATTTCCCCTATCCATAACAGAGAGCTGTGTTTTTTCAAACTGTCATGTGACAGTGGCTCAGCACCAATAGAAAACACCACCACAACTATATACAGCAGAGGATACCAAAGAGGTTTTGTGTTTCATGTGCCTCTGTTAACTGTATATTGCAGTAATGCTATGTATGCACATGTTATATGTGCACATATGTGCATTTCGCCTTCCTGTAGCCGTGTGTGGATATGCATGAGCAAGCCAAAACTTCTACTTCAACTTCTGTGTGGAATTCATCCAGATCTACAACATGTTAAAAAAAAAAAATCCTCCCAGTCCTCCGTTCCAAATCCTTACTCTCCTCTGCGTCCAAACACACTAAAGTAGGAATTCTGCAGAGTTAGTTATTTTGACAATAGAGGTAATCTATGCCATCAGCAGGCTGTTCCCTACCTGGATGCACTGTGGTTATCTCTGCAAATGCAGCAGCCGCACAGTCAGTCAGACTGGGGACTGCATGGGGGAGTTTGGGATGCATTGGGGTGAGGCTATAACAGCAGCTATCCCAAGGGAAAATGGGGAAATGGGAGGAAGGGGAGGGTTGAGTGTTGAAGGCAAAGGTGTGAAGCAAAGAAGAACATCATTGCTCAGAAAAGGCTGAAATAGTAATTGAACACAATTGAGCACGATTGTCTATTAAATATCCACTTGCATGAAGTCCATTCTGTACGTACTGTAGCATCTGCAAAATATGAAACAGCAGTGCGTAATCTCCACAGACGAGAGGACATTACTCGTCAGGAAACACCTAAAGCACAGTTCATTCACTTCCTGCAGCTGTGATACGCTTCATACAGAAAAAATAAAAAGCCTGCCGCTGTGATGTCAGAAAGACAAAGAGTATTTCCGCAAGCGATCTATCATGTCATTGAGTAATTTGGTGTTGAAAACATGGCCGGGTCACATGCCAACAGCTGTTTCATGCTCCAGCACACTACACAACTGTCACAACTGTACAAATCTCTCTTTTCTCTCTTTATCATTACCCTCTGTCTCTCTCAGACTTGCCCTTTTCGACGTCGGGTCGATGCCGTTTCTGATGCTGAACTTACAGCAGACTAGACACTCACAAAATGTCTAGCACCAGCGCACCAGTGCGTCAAGAATGACAACCAGAGTGTCACTCCAGTTAAAACATCTTTGTTGAGTGTGAAACAGTGACCAGTATTTTGACAGAGCTGAAATGCAGTAATGTCAGATAAAACTAGGGGAGGAAAAAAAAATCGCTCTCAAGCAACAGCTATTCTACCCAGAGGTTGTTAAAAGTAATGCTCTGATACGGATACAGTGCTGTGGCTGAACAAGGCTTTCATGTGCTGCTTGGCAAATACATTATCTGTCATTTCCTCGGCGTCAAATAACAAGAATAAAAGTCTATTTACTGAGCAACTGGGTTGAGGCAGGGTGAAGGGAGAGAAACGACCAGCAAGTAAAATGTTTTCGTCCGTGGTGGACGGCATTCAGTCCCCAGTGCTCCAAACATGCGGGCGTGCAACCTATCAATTCTCTTTGATTTTCTTTCACATATTCTTTACTCCAAAGACTGTAAAGACAGAACAACACAGAATAGCCTTGTCTTTTTGCACACTGATTAGGCCTCTTTTCTTAACTTCTGAAATACCCATTTTTTTCCTTTCCACCCCCCCTTTGTTCTCTGTCTTTCATATTCGGTGTGGAGTTTTTGTTTTCGTGTATGTTGGGGGGCAGGGGCATGAAAACAAGTCTCTCTCTCTCTTTCTCTCCCAGGTAATGTGTTTATTTTCCTAGGTCCCATCTTCTAGTTTACTGCGTGGTGGTGTTTCTCCCCTCTTATCGCCTGGGCCTCGCGGGGCACTTTAGCCCCTCAAATCCTGTTCACCACATACTGGTTTTAGAATCTGTGAAATGAGTGCTAGAGAAGCGTGGCCACAATGTCTGCCTGTGTTGCTACTGGACTCAAATGGGCTTGGTGCTTTTTTTTTGTCCAGGGAGATGCATAAATGGAAGTTTTTAACACCTCAAAGGAGGCTGGGCCTTTGTGGAGCCACACTAGAGAAGCCTGCCAGTCTCCCGAGGAGGCAGACACACTGAGTGCTGCAGGACAAAGAGCTAGAGGAGCAGAATCAGCAGGGGCATCACTCTGCTTTGGGCACCAGACACACACACACACACACACACCCCCACATATATGGTTGCACTTACATACAGTACATAGCACACATGTGAACACTTCCACTCACACAAATATAACAAAGGGTGGAATGATTTGTATCTGAACTGCCTGTAAAGAAAAATAAAAACGATCCAAAGAAAATAGATATTTTAACAATTACTGTATATTTAAAATCTGAGAAATTAACCAGCAAATTCTTCTCACACCTGCAGTGCAACCTAGTTCCAGATAGAAAAGCAAACAGCCGCTGGCAGTAACAATATTATGAAAAGATATGAATATAAATACTGTATTTCCACTAGTTAAAATCCGCATACAGTGCTAACTGTAAATAGATTCATATGATTGTACAAACAGACACAATAAAAATATACAACCATCACACCATTTCCTACTTATTGATTTCAGCTCCACTGTTTGAAAATAACTTCCTCATTTCCATCCCAATTTTCCTTATTGAAATTCTTTTTTTATTCCCCGAGTACAGCCAAACAGCTGGCATTTACAATCAGTCTTTATGCTGTTTAGATGCCTACAATAAGCATTTAGATGCAAATATCTCTGCCTTGTACAAAGGACTTGCAACTTCTGTCAGAAGCAACATAATCAACCTGCAATTGTCTCCTGGCTCCAAGTGGTTTCCAGTGACAAGGCCTAAGCCGTATGCATCTGTATTCAAATGATTCCCTATTTCAGGCACAGTTTAGTGTGGATATTTTCCAGCAGTACTGCACTGAAAATCAATCACATGGTGAATTAAACCAGAAAGGAAACAACTGATCCATAAATGATCAGGTTACAACAAGGCATTGGTGTCCACAAATTATTCAGTGTTCTCCTTGTTCGAGGAGAAGCAGGGATGCACTATTTGATTGTGGTTTTTTTCCACTGATGACTTGTGTTATTGTCGCACATTTTCGATTGGCAAAAGGAGGCTTAAGTTGACAAATGACTGCTTTAGTAGTAAGACCGGAACAATATAGACTACTTTAACTAAGGGCATGCGGGACACCTTTTCAGCATGATGCAGGTAAAAAAGAAACATTGGGAAGGAATAAACTCTGTTTATTAATTATTAATACAAAGCAACATTTTACATCATAGAGACCTTCCAAAAGCTTATTTAGTCTTTACACTTTGGTTACTGAACCAACTGAATGATAGAAATAAAGCTAAGGAGACGCACAGCACTTAATTTAATGTAGAAAAAAATACCTAAAACCTGAATAAGATTTAAAGGTCATGTAAATAAATAACTAAGCCTAAGTGTACACGGCCGTGCAGTAAATCTGATCAGGGCACGCGCTTTGCATTGACTTCATTGCCTCCATACAGTCATTTCAACAATTAACATTATAACCTCTGTTTTTATTTACAGTTGCAGAGGTCATGTTGTTTTTCCTTTCTTTGTTTTTAAAACCCACCATTAATAACAGCATTTGCAAATGCAAATCCATTTAGGAGGAGGAAAAATGATCAGTTTGAGAATATTTCTACCTTCTTAATCTTCTAAAGAGGGAAATGATTTAAAAGGAGGACACAAATCTCCAGTGACATGGCAGGAGCTGTAGGGCAACCACCCAGCCCACCACCACCCCTTTTTTCATTCTCCCTTTCTCATCTCACTCATGTCTACCTCTTGCCCCCATCCCCATTTCTTTCTCCTCCTTATTTACCTCTCCCCCCCCTTGTGGCATGAAGGGGTGGAAGGGCCAGGAGTCAGTGACAGGGGACTGAGAGCAGGGCTCCACTTGGCTTGTCCCCTCAGAGGAAACAAATGTAGTGTTTGAGCCACTGATCACTCGTATAATTGAGTTTAACACTCCTTTTCTGGATTAAAAAAGGGCCTTTGAAATGAAAGGTCAAATTACCTCTACAGTCAGGCAATAAATAAGTCAAACAAGGTAAGCGGTTCCTGCCAGCATATGTCAGTGGCAAATTTAATTAGTGAAAAAACAGGAAGCTCTTCCATTCTACACTGAATTATAAAAAGGCAGTGTCAGTTCCAGTTGTGCGGCAGCGAAATAGAAATATACATTATCGGCGATCAATGAATCTTATCGCTTTAAAAAAAAATTGCACGCAAAATCCATTTAGTTCACACTATCTGTGCAATTGCATGAACACACGAACACCTTATGATTATACGATTACACGATTATGCGCATAACCAAATTACACGTGGAAAATAATTGAGTCTGGATAAGATCCTTAGTTAGATTTGTTCTTCGCACTTGCATGATTTTTTTTCCCTATTATGTAAAACATCCTATAGGTCCTTTGTTCATTGATTGCAGCACAAAGAAAGGAAATGGGCATAACGTAAGGCTGCAGTCTGGACTAAAAGCAAGCAAGGCACAGAACAAGAGAGAGAGAGAAAGAGAGAGAGACACCACTCCTCTACACCCAACCAGCTACAATGTGGCCTTTGTGACATAATGCCCTCTGCACAGCAGATTGTGGAAAATAATCCAGAATTTACTGCTTTACATATCCAGCAATAACAACTGACATCACAACCTGTACCATATATTCCATGCTTCTGGACACTTTTCACATTTACTGCAGAATGAGGGGGGTAAGAAAAACATTGTCAGGCAGTTATTCCCATCATGTCCTGGGAGCCCATTACAGCATGGCACAAGCAGTGGTAAAACTGAGAAAGTCAGCAAGCTGAGGCTACATGCAGGCAGAGGGCTGGGGAGCACTTAGGCTCATAGTACAAACCTACTACACACTGTTAACTGCTGGAGAAAGATGTAGTTCAAACAAACACTTGGCACCTGCAGATTATGTGTGTTTAAATTCTGGTAGCCATTAGGACTTAGTTTTTCTGTTCGAGTTGTTAGCTTCTGTGTGCTGCCCTCAACGTCAGGCCAGGCACTTTTCAAAGCTCCTAAAAAAGGACAATGAGCAGGAGATAGAGCATCTTTTAATTATCTCTCTCGACTTTGCCCAGTCCTGATTGTTGAAAGCGCGACAGGTGGGTCGCATAAAAAAAATAAGTTTCTACTAACACATGCTTCTCATTACTTTGCTTCTCAAGAAAAACTGACATTTCTCCAACCAAAAGAGAGAGGGTCCTCCATGGCCACCGCTCACCGCAAACTACTTTTCAAGTGTACCTTACATTATATATGAGTATACATTTTGAAGCTTGCACACTTTAAACATTCCAGAGAAGGGGGAGGGAGGGGAATGTAAACATATTAAATTGCATGTCCAAACGTGGAATATGTGCTGCAAGCTAAGTATGATCTATTTAATAAAAGAAAAACACTTTTCGGGATTCTTTTTCATTTAAACACAACTAGATTTCAATTGAATGAGCTGAGCACACTTGCAGACTGGTTTTCACAAACCTTTAGAAATTTGAGTTTTAAATGTGGACTGAATAAAACATAATAACATAAATAAATGTGCTAAAATACGTGACTTCCATCCATCTTTAAAAAAAAAAAAAAAGAGCCACAGCTCTAAAATTTCAATATTCGAACTGCAAAAATAATATTTCCAAGGAACAGCCACAAAAAGAGTGTGTGTAAGTGTGTGTAAAGGCACACGTGCTCGTCTGCGTGTCAGTATATACATGTGTGTGCATGCCTGCTCTCCACAATAGCCCTGCAAACGTGGTTTTGGGCAGAGTAAATGGTAAAATGTTGAAATTGGAAAAAATATTAGCCTTCTTTCTCTTGAATAGTAGAGAGATAAGCACCCTTTAGCAATGAAGCCAGTGGAGTTTAAGCTTATTATGAATACCTCTCGGAGCGCAGAAGCATGTACTGTAGAAATCAAAGGGAGTAATAGGCAGGTAAGCCAGTGTCATTTTAAGGAGGAAGTCAGTTGTGAAATTGTAAAATCGCAAGGCCCTGCTGACAATCTCCTGCCCTCAGAACACTCCCATAAATGATTTCTAATGGCAGTGGCTATCACATATTTGAAAAAGTTAGAAGTTTGTGAGGCGAAAAGAAAGAAAATCCAATGCTAATCTCTCCATTGATGGAGACTAATAATAATAAGACCATTTACAGTGGGGCAAAAAAGTATTTAGTCAGCCACCGATTGTGCAAGTTCCCCCACCTAAAATGATGACAGAGGTCAGTAATTTGCACCAGAGGTACACTTCAACTGTGAGAGACAGAATGTGAAAAAAAAATCCATGAATCCACATGGTAGGATTTGTAAAGAATTTATTCGTAAATCAGGGTGGAAAATAAGTATTTGGTCAATAACAAAAATACAACTCAATACTTTGTTATTGCCAACAAAGGTTATGTTACAGAGGTCAAACGTTTACTATAGGTCTTTACCAGGTTTGCACACACAGTAGCTGGTATTTTGGCCCATTCCTCCATGCAGATCTTCTCGAGAGCAGTGATGTTTTGGGGCTGTCGCCGAGCAACACGGACTTTCAACTCCGCCACAGATTTTCTATGGGGTTGAGGTCTGGAGACTGGCTAGGCCACTCCAGGACTTTCAAATGCTTCTTACGGAGCCACTCCTTTGTTGCCCGGGCGGTGTGTTTTGGATCATTGTCATGTTGGAAGACCCAGCCTCGTTTCATCTTCAAAGTTCTCACTGATGGAAGGAGGTTTTGGCTCAAAATCTCACGATACATGGCCCCATTCATTCTGTCCTTAACACGGATCAGTCGTCCTGTCCCCTTGGCAGAAAAACAGCCCCATAGCATGATGTTTCCACCCCCATGCCTCACAGTAGGTATGGTGTTCTTGGGATGCAACTCAGTATTCTTCTTCCTCCAAACACGACGAGTTGAGTTTATACCAAAAGTTCTACTTTGGTTTCATCTGACCACATGACATTCTCCCAATCCTCTGCTGTATCATCCATGTGCTCTCTGGCAAACTTCAGACGGGCCTGGACATGCACTGGCTTCAGCAGCGGTACACGTCTGGCACTGCGGGATTTGATTCCCTGCCGTTGTAGTGTGTTACTGATGGTGACCTTTGTTACTTTGGTCCCAGCTCTCTGCAGGTCATTCACCAGGTCCCCCCGTGTGGTTCTGGGATCTTTGCTCACCGTTCTCATGATCATTTTGACCCCACGGGATGAGATCTTGCGTGGAGCCCCAGATCGAGGGAGATTATCAGTGGTCTTGTATGTCTTCCATTTTCTGATGATTGCTCCCACAGTTGATTTTTTCACACCAAGCTGCTTGCCTATTGTAGATTCACTCTTCCCAGTCTGGTGCAGGTCTACAATACTTTTTCTGGTGTCCTTCCAAAGCTCTTTGGTCTTGGCCATGGCGGAGTTTGGAGTCTGACTGTTTGAGGCTGTGGACAGGTGTCTTTTATACAGATGATGAGTTCAAACAGGTGCCATTCATACAGGTAACGAGTGGGGGACAGAAAAGCTTCTTACAGAAGACGTTACAGGTCTGTGAGAGCCAGAGATTTTCCTTGTTTGAGGTGACCAAATACTTATTTTCCACCCTGATTTACGAATAAATTCTTTACAAATCCTACCATGTGGATTCATGGATTTTTTTTTCACATTCGGTCTCTCACAGTTGAAGTATACCTCTGGTGCAAATTACTGACCTCTGTCATCATTTTAAGTGGGGGAACTTGCACAATCGGTGGCTGACTAAATACTTTTTTGCCCCACTGTATCTCTTTGATTAAACAGCGCATACTCTGAAGCTCGCAAGAATGTGTGATTCTTTGCGAGTGCTCTAAGCTTCCCAAAGTAGACCCCGCTTTGCAGAACATTCCTTATGGTTTCAAGTTCAATTGGCTGTGAACGTCCACTCATACATGCTGCACCAAAATCATAAAAAAGCCCTTGTTCGTGTTTTGTTTTGAACAATGTTTGTGAGACGAGAGCTACTCGGTGTGCACATTTAGGTTTGTTTTTTTCTTTTTAAAAAAGGAGAAGATCAGCTGTTTTTGGTATCGTATTCATTGGTGCATTTTTACCTAATAGCTTAAGTTGTAAAGCTCCTCTGCTGAGATCTGTTGTAAAGATGATACCATAACATGACTGCTCTGAGGCACCATGAACTCTTTCGTGCTTAGATATTCTACAAAGGCTCTCACACAGACACACACACACACACATAAAACACCCACAGGCTAATACATACTATGTTTTTTCTCCTCTGAATATTCATCCATGTTTCCACATCATCTGCAGGTCTCCTAATCACAGTCACTTCCCCTTTAATCACAGAGCTCTAATTAGGTCCTAATAAACCATTTTGCCATCCTCTTGGAGCGCCTCTGTGTCACTCACACATCAAACCATGAAATACTATATTAAGGGGCTGTCAAGCTCAAAGGAAAGCTCCTCCAGCAGCAGTGATACAGATACTGCAGGCACACCCTCTTACACTAATTGAAATTATCGAAAGCTCTGCTTACATGTGACACTTGGCCATGTCTGAAACCATAGGCTGAAGTACAGCCGGCAAAAGCATGACGGTTGTGCCAGCGCTGAGGCTCTACTGGTTTCTCTGATGTCGGATAATTGTTTAAACCTGAGTGGATATGGCACAGGGCCTCATGCTGCTTGTTCTGCCAAAAGAGTAAACAAAAAATGTTCTCACTAGCACTTTGCTCCTCTGTTTCTTCTATTCTGACTCAGTCCAGAATGGGCTTCAAGGAAAGCCTCATGATTCCATGTTCATCTTGGAGAACCAGTGTTGGGGATGATGATCACTGACCACAAGTTGATAATGATGACTGTTTAATTAGAAGCCTTTCTTTGGCCTGGCCACAACCCAAACTCCTCCACCCTGCAGATGGTAACCAATAAATTTAGCTTTGCTGAAGATGAGGAGGGACATTGTACCTCCTTAATCTACCCCACCCCTAACCAAGAACACAAAGCCTTTCTCCTTACTAACACAAAAAAACCGTAGCTATGCTGAACAAGGAAACCTCTGAAGTCTAACAGTCTGTGTACACATACACCTAAGTCAAGCGGTGGTGTTTTCACAGGCTGTCAAGTTTCATTTTTATATATTCTTCTTAATTCGCCTTTTTAGGAGCATTTTCTTTTCCTGGTTTGTTTGTGCAATATCCTTTTTTCGTAACTGAAGCATAATTGCATTTTCACGGTAATGTTTAGGAAATACAAACAAGCACTTGGTTACAGATACGCAAAAAGCTGCTTGCTGCAAATGCATTAGGGCTATGTTTGGAAAGCTGAAGCCTCTTTAGCGGTTCGCAAAAATACTGCGACCATCTCAGCGTGAAACGTCAACTTGAATATCACTGGGTCCAAACTCCAGCTACCACAGAAGACTTTAGTTGCCTGACCATCCACCCTGACCTCCTCCGTATGAGCTGACGTACAGGAACATAATCCTCCAAACAACATTTGACAGCGAGGGTAAATTGCACCTGGAAATTAGTCACATATTGTGGTGTGTAGAAGGTGAACTTGAATATTGTGCAATAATGGAGCAAAAAGCAGAATTTTTTTTTAAGTTGTATATTTTACACACCATCCTGTCTTGTGGAAAAAAAGATTAAGTGTTGACATTCTTTCCTGTCCAATCCCTGTACGTCCCTACCCACCACCTGCCAATCATCTTGCTTCACACGGGCCTCCTCCCAGAGATTTCTACAATCATATGCCTGGCAGAAACACCACTCTGTGTTTTGTATGTGTGCGTATATTGTATGTGGGCGGGTGGCGTGTGCCAGAGTGGCTATCCCATAAGATTTTCAAAGACGCTCATGGGAAACTTTCTGCACGGGCCAAACCCCAGTCTTTCTCTGTCATTTCAGCAGATTTCTCTTTTTTTAGTACCATTCATGAAACAGGAGATTGTCACAGATGGTACTCTCTCTGATTTTATTCTTCAAGCTCCGAGTTGCCTTTTTTTTGGCCTTCATTGCTAGAGCTGCACTTTGCTTATAAATGTACAGCTGAGCCAATCAGAGGTTTCTTGTGCAATTTAAGAGTGGGTAAAATGTTTCCACTGCCTCCAACAGTTGTTTCTAAAGTATGAATGTTAACTCATGGATCTTCAAAAGAACAAGCAGATGGTTGTTAATTCAAATTTGGTTTAAGCTGAAAGTTCATATTTTCCAGCATTAGTGTTTCTGTTATGGTTCTATAGTAGCACAAGTCGTCAGAGTGATGGATAAAAATATTTCCAGCTGCTTCTCTGATGCTACAAAGACATATACTCGCAGACTCAAATTAAGGACACTAAATGTTATCAATCACCTCGAAAATGTAACATTTTCCCTGTGAAAAATTCACCAACTGTGGGTCAGGACAAAAATCCATTTCTTGGACTGAAGAAGACCAAGTTTAATCTCAACGTCAGAGGGGTCTGGGGCGACGTGAATACCAACATCATTATTTGTGCAGAGTTTTAGTCTCAGAAAATCTACTTTTAGCTCATCTTTTTACCAACAGTGCCTAAACACCCCCCCGCCCCACTTCACTAACAGAGTGAGTGGGAGAGAGGGGATAACAAAGACAGACATCCAGAGCGGGAGAAAGACAGAGACCAAGAGAAGATTGCGGTCGAGTCTGCTGAAGCCATTTTCTCATAATGCACATTAAGAGCACAGATTTGTAACACATCCAAGTAACTGTATAAAGAAATTATTCAGAAAGGCAACAAAAGACCAGGGCAAGAAGAGATGCTATGGTTAAACTCATCAGAACTTTAGCCACAAGACCCTTTCCATTTATTCCCCCACCCTCCCTCTTTGTCACTTTGATTTATTTTTGGCTTTGTACATTAGTGTTTTCCTCGGGAGAAGCTGTTGGGAAAATGACTTCTGGCCCAGTACATCCTTTTCTTTTCCATAACTTCCTCGCCTGTTTTAGATGTCACCGTAGCTGCTCCATGATGCAAGTGCTTGATCAGGGTTTGTTTCCACCCAAGAGGGACAACACACAATATGTGGAGAGCTTAAAAATTTAGCAGCAGCAAAGAGTTTTTATATAGCAAATAGTTTTTATGAAAGGCTTGCCTTTTAAAAAATAATGAACTCTACAGGTGGCATTTATAACACATTAAAGGCTCTTTGTTATAGCATTTACTGTGCGCACACCATTATAAATCGCGCATAACAGCTAGCGTTCTGCTTTGTGAGTCCAAGTTGGAGATTACGACAAAATTGATCATTATTTTCACTTAGCTTCAGTGCACAGTAAAAAAAAAAAAACAATATAGATGTGCATATGTGCATTAATGCTATGTACAAGCGAGCAGGCAAATGTGCACACAGAAACAATCGTGTGCTCAAAAAAAATAGCTCCCGGTATCGTTAATGCTCCACCATAGAATAATGAAGCCAAATTGGCTGGCTTAGATGCAACTGTGAGGCATATTTTACATCTCATGTCAGATCAAGCTGGCAGATGCCAAGCCGAGCTATTAAACTCCACCAATTGGATAATGCCTAATTGTTCGGCTTTAAAGGACCGTGGAGACCTGCTTAACTTGAATACAAAAATAACTACTGCCTTCTGAGAATATAGAGTGCATAAAACATTGTAAAAAACATTAATACTTGATTAAATTGTATAAATGATTTCGGTCCTAAATGCTGAATTGCTTGATGCATTCTTACAGCGTGGGTATTCATGACAAATGAGAAATTCAAATACGTGCAATATGCCATATTTGCACAGCTTCTCCCTTATTAGATAGCGAGGTTTTTATGGCATTCCCTCACATTATATTTACACGAAAACCCCCGGTGTCACAGCTGCCCGTGCTGGCTCAAGTTATTTTCATGGAGTGTTTTAATGCTTCCTCCAAGGCAGCAGCTTGCCCATGGGATGGCCTGATCCACACACAATGGGAGGAATCACAAGGAAAAGGCTTGTTGTGATGCTTTTGTGTGTAAGCAGCGCAAAGGCCCACATTACACTAATCTCTTTTCCCTTGTTCACTTACAAGACACAATCTCAGGTCTTCAGAGCTTCTACAATTCTAATAGGGCAGAAATCACTTGGGGCAAAAGATCACAGCTTCTTCTTCTTCTTTTTTTCATTAGTCCCAGTATGCTGGAGCAAGGTCACTAATATACACGCACACACATATGCAGACCATATATCTGTCTATCTGTTAAAAGCACATGCGCTGACAAATAAGCACTTTTTCCTCTGCAGCTGAAATTAAAGTGTAGCACGACCGCAGTCAGTGAAAGCTGCTGGTGAGTCAAAATAATAATTAATGCACGACTCTTTCAGACTGTAGCTAACAAAATGGTTGCCACAAAAACAGGGAGAAAGAAACTTTTTTTTTTAATACCCGAACTGTAGCACAAAAAAAAAAAGAAAAAAAAAAAGACACGAGGGCGACACAAATGTTTGTTTAAAATTCAGTTTCAACCACCTGCACTCTTTTTGCACAACCTGACAGTTCTCAGTCTTGGTCTGTATGCTGTTTGTGCAAGTGTACTAATGCCTGTGCCCCTATTCCCGTGTGTGTGTGTGTGTGTGTGTGTGTGTGTGTGTGTGTGTGTGTGTGTGTGTGTGTGTGTGTGTGCGCGTGTGCGTGTGTGCGCAGGGACTCCAAAATCCACCACATTTTAATTACTGCCCGGCTGCACTGTGTTCCTCTTTGATATGGAAATAGAGGCAACCATCTTCACACAGCCACTGTACAAATCTTCATGTGATTCATAAAAAACAATGAGCCGGGCTAATTCCTCCACCTGATTACAGTCCCAGACCTGTGTCAGAGAAATGCGGCCACCAACGCCTTTCCAATTAATTCTACATATTAATGGGTGATTTAAAAAAAAAAAAATCAACAAAGGCTACTTACCATAGCCTAGACTGTTGCATTTTGAAGTCAAACTTAATTATGCACAACTATGCTATGGACTGAAAGAAAATGTCCAATTATTTTGAGAAAAACATATTCGGTGGGAGAGTGAATGATGCAGATCAAAATGGGCCACTTACATTACTTGTGCAATTATACAGTTCCTGTGATGATACACATATTTAGGTTTTATTTTTATTTTTTTTAATCTGTAATCTTGTAATGTCAGCAATACCGTTCACTTAGAGCAGCCAGGGGGACACTGAGATCTAACAGAGCAGAGGGAAAAACCGCTGCTGCCTTTGTTGAGGTTCAGTAAGTGTTGGCGCACATATGTGTTAGTAGTAAAAAATAAACAAGAAATAGCACACAATAAAGTTGAATCTTTGACATTAAAGGAACCTGTGTTCTTGAAAAAAAGCACAATATTAAAAAAACCTCTCTCATTCAGATTGAGGCAATGTAACAGCCAAAGCTGTGCGAAATTTCAAATGAGGAACCTTAAGATGCCTTTTGAAACAGCTGGTGTACTACACTCGCTCGCATGTGTCTGCCTGGCTCCACATTATCACAGCTTTTCATTTAAGAGGCTGACTTGATGGAGGTGATGCCCCACTGTCCGCTCTTTCTGGCTCCACTGACCCTTGATAGCATCGGTATTTTTGCCTGTGAGAGCTGACAATTTTCTAAACAGCGAAGAGCCATAATTAATTTAGTGACATTAATTAGTGGCGTGTTACTAAGTTGTCAAGAACTCGTTGTTGAAGGGTAAAATTGCCAAAAGAAAATGCTATGGCACCGCTTCTTATCATTGTTGGAAGATTGTGCAGCAAATTAGATAACACTTAGAAAGACAGATGTCACAACACGTGCTGCCACATTCATTAACTCCTGCGGTCCTTCAACAGTCCCCCGCCTCGCCTCAAACTTTACCAGGCCTGCTGTTCTTTACCTCCTATCCTGTTTATCATTAGGTCCTAGCTATAGCTTCCCCTCTCCCAGACCACAGTCTACTCTTGACCTGTCACTTGGAATAAAATAGCTGTTTTTTGTAAACCCCCCCCCCCCCCCCCCCCCCCAAAAAAAAAACAGTACAAATGGAAAGACAAGTGTCCAAAGTCCCAGTGATGATATGTGTGTTGAGAGAGATGTAGTGACTTTTTGGATTTTGACATTTCAGATCACAGTCAACAGTAGTTTTATCTGTTGCAAGAGTAAAGCCATTCTTGCAGAGTGTCCACATGTATGCAGGCATGCCAAGCCCCCCGCCCTTCTCTCTCTCTCTCTCTCTCTCTCTCTCACACACACACACACACACACACACACACACACAGGATAAATAACATAACAGTACAACAAGAACAATTGAAAAGAAATGGAAAGTTAAAGAACTCGAGCCGAGCGGAGCGGAGCCACCTCATTACAAACTCAACTTTTTTATGAAATAATCTGCACACACTCATACACATATTGTTATCGTCATTCACGACACTGCACAGTTTGCATGTGGCAAAATATTATTTGCATTTCTGAATAAAGAGATATGTCGCTGCGAGTGCATTTTATTTTCCTTGTGCGCGTGTCAAATCAGCTTATCGTGAGCGGAATTGGTTGTAATATCATTAAAGAATTCATTTTGGCAAGGGAACACACTCCGAGTGAGACTGTTCGCAGAAGAGCAAGGCCGTAAAACGAAACCTACACACACCAGCACCTTCATTTGCATGAGTGTGTGGCTTGGAGTTAAATAACAGTTTTTTAAGCATTAAAATAACATAACATGGGTAAGATATATCATCACTGAGACGGGGACTTTTTCTTCCCCCCTCCCCCCCTTTACAGTTATGCCAAATGTACCCTCTGTGTTAACAGAATCAACCGTTAATAATCAGATAATCACATATATGAGCAAGACATTAATATTCACAGCATCACATGAAGCACATTTCTTTCAGCGCCCCTTTTCTCGCCCTCCTTCCCTCTCACTCGCTCCCATCTTTTTCTTTGATCCCACGAATTGCTGGCTCAAGAGCTTTAAATTATAATAATAATAATAATGATAATAATAATAAATCCTACCTGTGTATGAGGACAGTTAAAGGCAAGATTTGAGGTTTATTCAGTTTGTGGTTTTTTTGTCTGAACTCATTTTAAAATGGCCTCATCATTTCTCTTCCACTCAGTAAAACAAATATAAATTATATAAATATAAAATCACCATGTCATGCAATACTGGAGACACTGGACATGGACAGAGCAGCAGCTAGTGAGGCTTCCTCCCTTCATGCCAAACTGTAGGTCCTAAAAAACTTTGAACTTACTGGCAGATCAGTGTTAGCGACCCTACATCTTATGCTGAGTCCAGGTGGGAAATGCTGCCTTATTTCTCAGTCTTGCAAAAAAGCTCAAGTCTCACCCCAATATCAAAACGCAGATTAGTCTTTCAAAATACAGGAAAGGTGCAAGGCCAGGCAACATTACATAAGATTTTATTGCCCTGTATTATGTATCAGAGAAACATACAAATACACAGATTAGTTGAGTTTTAATAGATTTGTTTCCAATTTCAGTGAAATAAATGCGCACATGTCAGTGGCAGTATTGATTTAAAAAGAAATACAGTGAATATTTCAAGGGGATCACACTGCCAAAATTAGTTACACTTCACATTCCTTCGACTATAATGCACATTTGAGCTGCATGTACCAATTGTGCAGTAGGTCATTAATTAAGTTGCCGGTAGTTCTCATGTGGAAAAATAAGTGAGAAAGGTTCAATAAAAGCCAGCGCGGCTGGCATCAAAAAGCTCTAATGCCGCTTTTCACTCTTCCCTCTCTCGCTCTTTTGCTGAGCGACACGCTGAGCTGCACAAGCCGTCAGAGACAAACTCTTATAGAGACAGAGCCGAGTGTCCCTGTATAGCAATCAGGACAATGTGCTGAATGGGCAGTCTAATTATAAATGTGCCATTTAGACTTGCATTTGGTCTCCAGAACCGGCTTACCTTATGAGGAAACGTGCGTAAACAGCCACAGTAAGAGCAACTGTGCAAAACAAAATGCCACACGGACTAAAAACTTTACTTGGGCGGAGGAGCGGACTACCGAGTGTTCTTATCACTGTGGCAAAAATAATAATAGTAATGCGCGGGAGGGCTATCTGGGTTTGAGGTCTTAAAACGGGGGGGGGGGGGGGGGGTGCCGGAGTTAATTACAGTGTCATTAATTAGCCACAGGTGTGTCGTTTGTGTGGACGAAAAATGCACGTGCTCGGCGCTGAAAACACAGAAGAAGAAGAAGAAACAGAACGGGGGGGGGGGGGGGGGGGGGGGGGTGTTTAAACTGTTGTCATAGTGGATTCCCGTCTTATTAAAATGTTATTAGAAGTCCCGCAGTAGCCTCAGAGTGCTGTTTTTTTTTGTTTTTGTTTTTGTTTTTTTACTCAGGGAGTGTGTCTAATTTTGAAAAACGTCTTAAAATGAGGGGGCACTCTACACCCGCTGCTGCCGAAATTAATGATCTTGGAGTGATATTTTAGGAAATCTTCAATTTTTCATAAGCCTGCAAAATCAATTGACGTGCGTGCAAAAATAAATATTTCCTCAATGAGCAGTGTGTCTGAAATTTAAGTGCTTTTAGTATCCTAAAATATGACCAAAATCTGGCGTCTCTAAATATCAAAAAAAAAAAACATTTTATACTGGAAGGCCTTACTATTCATTGCTGGAACTGTCTTGCGGCAACAAACACATAAAAGGTGAGAAAATATCTCCTAATGGACACATGTACAGTTCTCACAATGGAACTTCTGTTCCGTTTATCCCGGGAGCGAGGAGCTTCAGATATTTCGGCTTAAATGGAAAACTGTCTGTTCGAGTACATCTTCTCTAAATGGACAAGCCCCGCGATTGTTGAATTTAATTTATGGCTTATGCATTCTTTTGGGGTCAATTCCCCTGACCCCCGGAGAAAGTTAAGGAAGAGCAAATTCCCAGGCTGCACGGCTTCAAGAAACTCCGAGGTTTCGGACAGGAAGAAAAAAAAAAGATTAGTGGGGGTCTGATAACTTCAGGCAACAAAGGTTCTGGATGCACGAGGGTATAATGAGACATAAGCGGAAGGTTCAAATAAACTTGTCTACCTCACATGTGGACAGGAACCTACCGGGACGCACGTCACTGTCAATGAACGGTACCGCTCTGTGGACAGAAGGGAAACTGCCACCAGCAGAACAAAGTTACAGGGCGCTGTAAACACGCACAGAACACCGCAACCAACCATCAAACATTTAATAGCTGATTAAGAATCAACACTCGGCAACGATAGATAGTTGAAACGTTATCGGTGGCAGCGGTCGGGGTTGGTCTAAGCGCTGCAGATTGCACCGTGCAGCCTGAGTCCGCCCGCACGCTCCCCGCTGCTGAAAGGGAGAAGAAAAAGAAGATGATTTTAAAGCTCCGAGCGATGAATCGGGCTGCCGCAGAGTTTACTTGTGATAAAGTTCAGTAAACGCGCTTTTTACGAATTACGAGGTCACCAGAGCCACTTCCAACCAGCACTTCACGCGTCACTCTCGTCTCGCGTGTAGACTTGGCTTGTTTGAGGTGAAAGCGACGCACCAGACAGTCTCAGTGATTAAAGTTTGACAGTCATTCTCCGAGTCTCAAAATGTACCGACTCGAGAAAGCTTTGCACACAGTTTACTTTGTAAAAAAATAAAATAAAAAACAATAATAGTAGTTTTAAAGCAAAACGCGCGCAAGGTTGTGTGATCGCTCGCGCTGACAGCGCGCTCGCCTTTAAGGAATCAGCAATTAAACACAAGGTGGAAATATAAGGAGAAGGAGGCATGTTGGAAAAGTAGAGAAAACGTGTTGTTTACCTTGTTGGTGTGAGCCGTGCTGATGATTGCCTACTTTTGCGTCCTTCCCCGTGCGCAAAGAACAGCAACTAGTCTCGGCTATACTTTACTGAAAATGATCACCGAGCTATCTGTTGAGCGAAAACTTAAGTCTGCTCACTCGGGGCCATAGGAGGGGATCCCGTCCACTCTCTGTGAAGTTCAGTTGTACAAAACTACAAGTACCTTTTGTTAACCGTCTATCTGGTCTTTATCTCCCTCTCTCACACACTCAGACAAGAGAAGACGATGCTGTCAATCTTGGCAATCAATGCGCGCAGCCATGTCGCAAGTATTCAAAGCATTTCCCGTCGTGCAACATCAGAAAGTGAGTGGCCAGGGCATTGATCTGAGGAAGGCAAAGAGGCAGGACTCCCCCTCCTCCTCCCAGACAAGAGATACGGGAGAGAGAGAAAGAGAGAGAGAGAGAGAGAGAGAGAGAGAGCGAGAGAGAGAGAGCGCGAGAGAGAGAGGTGGCGAAATAAAAGTGGAGACAGGGAGGATGGCTGTTAGCTTACTGCCCGCTTTTAGTAAGTTTAATAAGCTTACTTAAATTAACACCACTTACAAGCTACACAACAACTGAAAAGTTAAGGGCGACCTTTCCACCCCAGAGTTTTTCTTCAGTGACACTTTTTTTTTCATTTGTCTCGTTAGGAAACGAGTAATTCAGCGACCCCTCCCACTTCAGTCAAAGTTTATTATAATTATTACTATTGTTTCTTAAGAGGAAAATGCGGTCATCTGTGAGTATAGGTGACGAGATCAGGTGAGCGATAGGCTGTTTTATTTTTATTTACTTAAGTTTTGTGATACAACAGCATGTATTTGTGTGAATTACATCACCGTTTAAAATATAGCAGCATTAGATTCGGTGTTCTTTATAGTTTGTCACGGTGTCCTATACGCCTAGTTTTCATTTTCACACCATCCAGAAGGCTGCAGCTTCTTCTTCCTCTTCAGATTATTTCTAATTTAATTGACTGAGTCTCACATTATGCATTTTTGATTTTTTTGTGTAGATTTAAAAAAAATATTATTTATTTATTTCATCATACGCGCATTTCTTGCCAGTCAATTAAGTACATGCAAGTATTGTCACGATATATACTTACTGGAACACAAGTGAATTATTACATTTTATAAAAACGTGTCAAAAAATAAAAGACTTGTCGGTGACTGTCTTACTGTTTAAATTTACACACTTATTTCAGAATTTTGATATACATGTATATATTATTTTGTAAATAATTAAAAACAAACACACACAAATTTATATATTGACCAGTATAACGTTAGAAAATAATGGAAAATTGTTCGAAGCGTTACGTTTAAGTTTTACTTTCATAAACGACATTTTACTGTAGTTTTGGTGTATTTGTTCTTAAGTTTTAACACAGAAACTAAAAATAAAATAACCATTATGTACCATCAGTACGTTAACGCAGAGCTATTGATTAGCAGGTTAGACTGGATACAGCTGAAATACAAAACACCTCATTTTTTTAAACAGATTCAGCAAATGTAAGTTGACATCTGATATTACTCAAAAATCCAGCTACTGGGACCTTACAGGCAGACCCTCACTTGCAATAACAGAAGATTTTACTGAGAGGAATTTATCTGTCACGAACAGAGCATATGTTTTAGATAATCAGCTGGGTTTGGATGAGGCCCACAGCTATCATTCAAAAAAGGAATCTCGGTAAAAACGTGCACATATTAAAAAAATGTAATTTAATTTAAAAAGAGGAGAGAGAGATCTGACAACGTTGTAGCTTTGAAAAACATCAGCAACATTTTGTGACCAGCAGAAAATACAAATAATAATAATAATCATAATAATATTAATAAAAGGTAGAAGTCCGTTAGTTAACATGCCATAAGTGTCACATAATAGAAATGAGAAAGTTACTTACAAAGACAGGAGACAGCAGAAGAAAATTCTGATTGTTAACTGCAGAATGACATGAGCTGAGCTGAAAGAAGGAGGGGAAGCAGAGGAAGAGAGAGAGAGTGACAGAGGAGAGAGAGAGGGGGGGTGAGAGGGAGGGAGAGAAAGAGAGTGAGGCAGAGAGAGAGAACAACTTCGCGACAGATGCGAGTCCTGAGCGTCTCACTTTCCCTTTCTTGCTGTTCCAGGTGAAGCAAAACACACCAACACCACATCTACATCAAAGACCTTCAAAATGCTCCTGTGCGCGTTACAATGCACACACTGCATGCTTTTCTCCACTGAACTTCTACAACACTGATAGCCTGCAAGTTAAGTATTAACTTTTTTTTTCCCGGCAGTGTGCGAAATGTCAAAGTTTACATTTAGCTACGAATAAATAAATAAAGACTTACCTTTAACACTGAAACTTTTCTACTGTCACACTTTTAACCTGAGCCCCTCTTCTAAAGCTATAACGATCTGATTCACATCACCAAATTTAATAAAAATCATACAGAGTAAAAAGCTTTGCACCATAAAATTGCATATGATCCTATAACAGTCTGACACCGTGTTTTTCCGGATGCATACATGATGATTCTGTGTTGTTCCTGCTGTTAGTGTACCTTCTTTAACGAGCGGAGTTTTTTCTTTCACCGCTTGCACTTGAACGTGTGTTGGATGTGTCTCATGCGCCACCTTTTGGTCACTGTGTGAAGCTCACCTGCAAGGAAAAAAAATCTCTTTAAAGACAGACAATCAGTGCATTTAGGGAAAACACCTTTATTTTATTTATTGATCTTTGTTTTTAAAGTTGGACGTTCAATTTTTATTTGGTTAACATTGACCAAACGGCAATAAGGAGTGCAATGGCATTACCACCGGTTTCCATTGTTGCTGCTTCAAAAGTGACAGTGTGAGTAGGGTTAAAAGAAAAAAAAAGGGTGCAAAACAATATGAGTCATTACATTTGTTTAACGTGTATTTATTTCCAGACTTTGCTCTGTTCAGTGACAGATGATTGTGCAGCTGAACAGGTGCCCGCAAGTGCCAGATAGTTCTCTAAATACAAATATAGGCTACTTTTACAGAGGTGACTGTAATGGCTTCCTCTTTATAGCTCAGATGGTAGTGCGCGAAGCCTGTGTGAAGAGCAAAAGACAGTCCAACTTGTTGGGGGGTAAGGCAGACACATTTGCATACCCTGTGAGTCTTTGATGCATCTTGAAATTCAAGTCTAGCCCATAAATATTTGAAAAGGAGAGTGCATGAAAATCAACATTTTTGTTACATTAAATTAACATGTGTTCTTCTCCTGTTCTGCATGGTTAATTAGAGAACACCATTGAGTCAGTGAGTGAGGATTGGGGGGGGGGGGGGGGGGGCTGCTTTGATTACACTGCAACCAGAGGAGGTTTCAAAGGTGTGCAGCTGATTCATGCTTAGGAATACAGTCATTAGTATCTCAATGAGCAGCCAAAATTATCAAAATTCCAAAGGAAGATTTTAAAAGTTCTACTTTAAACCATTTACTTTTCATTCTACAGCAGTTTAGGTGTCTGTCTCTGGACATGGGATCTCCTTTGACACATACAAGTTTGTTTTAACCCCATATTTATGAGCAGTGCACAGACAATAAGTGCTTGTTGCAGTTATATGTAGATACACAGCAATTTTAAGCACTTGTTTAATATCTACACCCATGACGGGTGTATAAATGGGTAATATTTGCTTGATAATGTAGTATATAGCCCTATTTTTAATATAAAAAAAAATCTAAACAGTGCCACCTTCATATAATCCTAATCCATCTTACATTTGGAAATGTGCAGGCAGAAATGTGCAGACACGCCTTTGCTTTTCATTTTTAATGCACTTTGCAAGTAGTTGTGCATGCAGGTTTGGTGGTCTAGGTAAAAAGTAAATGCTGGTAGTTCTGCTCAGCTGTTACTTCCATGACACTGGGCGCAGTAAGTGACTCCAAAATGTTGCAATAAATACAGTTTCTTAAGTTTCTTTTCTATCTATTAATACAGTTTATATTTTGTGTTCTATAAAAAAATGTAAATGTATGAGAAACTGTAAGATTTTCAGTGACTAAGACCCTTACCTACCATTGGTTAGATGATCAGTTAAAAACGCCGACAAGGTTCAGCTGTAAGTGATCAGTGTCCGCCCAACCAACATAGCTTACTGAATGCCAGATATAGCAATTAACTCAAACACTATTTGCATACATGCAAATGATCTATCCCAACTGGACTTGCAACGTGGGATGCGCTGTTCTCATTAGTTGACCCAAATCTCTTACTTGTAACTCTGGATTTCATCAAAGTTTAGTCAGGATCTAATATTTCCTTTCAAGTTAACAGCGAACCCCTGATAAATCATGTCGAAATAAGGAGTGCAACATGCCAGTTCTAATGATGTAGTGATGAGCGACATCATCACGCTGCCTGTGCCAACAACGCTACAAATGTACACATACAACTCATGTATGATGGTCAGTGATGTGCGGTACTGTACATTTAAAGTGCTTCTGAACACGTTACCTGCACTGTCTTATTTGAGGTACAGTCAGAAATCTGGTTATGCGAGCGAGTATAACACAGATTACTCCGAAGAATTTAATTTTTCCACAGCTGTTATATCTTTCAGTAAAACACATTTTTCAAGCTGCAAAGTAAATGTCCTACCATTTTAATGCTGATAGACTTATTAAAAAAATTTAAATAGTGATATGTCATGATCTTTTTGTTACGTAGCTCTGAAGATCCAAGATGCACAGCATTCTCACTGAATGCAGTAAATTTCACTTATTTAAGTGTGTATGTGTACATGGAGCTGCTAGACTAAAGACGAGGCCCAGGGGCATTTGGTTCATTTGCAAAGTAATTGCTTTTATGTACAAAAAACTCATTCACTGTAGGTATTGTAAAAGCTTTCCGTTTAGGGAAACATGAGATTAATTCATTGTTTAGCGTAACACAGCACCTTTTCAACATTCACTTAATGATTCATGTTGGAGGAATTGTGTTGTCTATAATAGGCCAATAAAGAAATGCCTCAATACGTAATAAACATTTGTACCTCTCTGATGATCCCATTGTTTTAAAAAAACATTAAAAAACTAACAAAGTGGCTTCAACATAAAACAATTCAAAAATAGGAAGTTTTCTTTTTGGGGAAAGCTGGGCCAATGCGGTGCAGCATGAATGTTATTCAGCTTTCCCTCTATTCTTTATATAGCGTGCACACACGTTGGGAAGAATATTCAGTGATTCCTAGCTCTTCAATTATTCAACAAATTCCATTTCTTACATATTAAAAAATGTACCGTATGTGGAATTTGAAAATGATAAAACAGCATAAAATACTATTTTGAAATCAAAGCACCTATTGCATGGGCTTTCTTGGTTTTGTATTTGTACAATTGGACTACAATCCGGATCCCCACAGTGTGCAAAGGAGGCACCAGCTGGGTTTTCCACTGTAGCCTAATTCTTATTCACTGTAACAATAATATTTATGTGATTGAAATAGGTATCACTGGGAATCGCAGGCGGATTTCTCCTTTCTTCTTCATGTCACAGGAAAACTATGAATATCTTACAAATGCATTGTGCGCTGTAGTGAAGAACACAGACCTGAGAACAAGGTCAGACTGCTCAGCGTGGTGTCAAGAGGCTCTCTCTCTTTCAAGCAAAGGCCTTTAAAAAAAAAAAGCAACAAAAAGTCAAAGCCTTAACCTAATCAATGTCATCTGAAGAGCACTGTAAACACTTGCGCGAGGCTCTTTTATGCTTGGATTTTAAGTGAGACATTTTATTTTCTTGTATAAAAGCTACTCTCTAGCAAACATTTCTGTCAGGACGCTGAGCAGCGGTTTTTCTTCTTGTGGAAAAAAAAAATCACTTCTGAAGCCAGTAAGTATTTAGTAAAGGATTAATGCGGGAGGCCTTGATTGCGTTTAACAGAACAGGACCCAATTAGCATAATAGGCCCTCTTTCATTCTCTTTGAAGTCCAGAGCATAGAATAACAAATGTATATGAACCGCCAGCCAAACGTCAATACATGGAAATGCCACAATCCTCGGTGGAGGGTCTTGGGTGAATTTTTTGCAAGAGGAGGGGAAAACATCCCATCTTATTGCAAAATAAGCAGAACAGTGGATGTGATTGGTCTTCTAGCCACCAGGGCCAGCGTGCTCTGTGGGGCCCTGATCCTGGAGGATCAAGATGGAAGCAGAAAGGATGTAGTTGCTGGAGGGTGGGGTGGGTAGGCGGGGGGTGCATCCCCTCTCTCTCTCTCTCAGGTGTTTTTAAAGCACACTGTGATGCGGATGAGTAAAAGTAATTACTCTCCAATTAAAGATAAAGATGTCACTTGGGAGGGAGCTGCAACACAAAGGCTCGCCATGCAGAGGAGGGCGAGGGCAAAGTGTGCGCATCACATCCTACAGCTGCAGCGGGACGAGTCATGATAAATGTAACGTGATAAATATTTGTGCTGGAAACTGCAGTATTTGGTAATAACGGCGCAGTTGAGCTTTCCATTTAAAAACATATTCTCTGCATTATTTTTCCTTTTGAATCCGAAGTTCAACACATGCATTTCTCAGAGGTTTCTTTTACAATTGCAATGGAGACGTAGTTCATGATTTAAAGATATGAATTCTGTACTTCAGAATCCAGAGTTATTAGTATCCACCTTCTTGGTTGAAAATACACGGAATTAAAAATGCCCTTTTGAGATGGAAAAAGCTTTGAACTTAAGAAACATTTCAAGAAGCCTCTCTCTTTCTTTTTTTGTATTGGAAGTTCACCTCCTTTGAGCATGCCATAGTTTGGTTCCCTTTTCAAATAATAGAATGAAGTTTAATAGGTCACGGCAATCAATGTGAAGGTTCAAAGAGAATCTTGGAGCGATGCAGATATATTTTGTAATTTCCCTTTGTACATGATTTGAATAAAGATACAGTCAATAAACGGCATCAGTGAAATCAAATAAAGACCAAAGGCTCCTGTAGGTTAAAAGCTAAAGTCACAAAATGTGTTCGGTTCCTGCCGTTTGAGGTTCTCAAACGGGGGGGAGAATAAACTGTCCATCACTGCAAGAACTTTTTTTAAGGTACCTCTTTCACATGTCAAAGGTAAAATCAGGTCTGAACTAGTTGTGGAGGAATACCAACATCCCACAGGAAACATCAGCTAAAACAACTTTAGTGTCTTCGGAGATGCTCTCTCTCTCTCTTGTACAGTGTGGCAGCTACTGTACAGAAGACTTTACAGCCATATTACAGCTTTGCCCCTGGTATTTCTGCAGTGGGCTGATTTGTTTGGGTGAACACACCACTGAGTTTTGATATTTGGTGTAACATCAAAAGGCGATGCCAGCTGTGCCACAAAGACCTGCGCCACTAATGCGGCAAGGGAAATGTTTCATAAGTCGTTTGCACTCATAAGCTCCAGATAATGTTGCGAGAAAAAAAGGATCGGGACACTGATGCACTTTCTCGTACTCAGCGGGAGTCTGCTTGAAAGTGCTGAAATGCTCTGTTTGGATTCAGGACACTGAATTCTGCACTAACCTACTGCGTTATTCTCCGCAGAGGCACAATCGAACATCACAGGGGCCCACTGTGTCAGGGTGCCTTAGCCTACTCTAGCAGACATTTGGGTATTTGTTATGCCTGGAGAAGTCGAGCGAAAACCGCGGTAGAGTTTTAAAGTTCCCTTGAAAAAACACAAAAGATTTTTACATGTTTTTGTACGTAGTCTGAAGCTTGAGGCCATTGTACGTGGTGCTCGACTCATTCGAGCCAACCTCGTAGAAATAAAATCAATGAAATGAACACATGTGCGACAAAGCAAATGTTGTGTTAATAACTTTAATATTCACATTTTTTTATAAACTTTCATTGCTCGACCTTCTCAAGTCACACAAAAAATATGTTCGAGGTTATTTTCATCCCGATGTAAGCAAAAATAAAATTTATTTTGGCAAGCCTAAAGGGGACTGGCAGTGCTACAAGTACATACATATGAGATTTCAAGTGGTTTGGTTTAAGAATATTATCTGAGTGTTGACAAAAATACTATCATCGTGACGCATTTAGTACCTTCTCGCTCTTCACATTCCATTTGAGTTTTTCAGTTGCGATCACACTGCAAGAAGCAATTCAGTCGTGTCTTGAAAATATGATACAGTGCACAGTTAAAAGTGCGATAACTTGTAGAAAATGTCATTTTACTATTATGAGATTAACATTTTTTTTTTAGACATTTCCATATTTGATAAGCACAGCCACACCCACAGCGAAGTCCTCAGGTTTTCTATAGAAAGTTGCTTTCAGCAGCTTTGAAACACCTCAGTTAGTTGTTGCTGCATACATCTCAGAGAGCAAGTTCAAGGCGTCGCTACCGTTTTTCTGTTGCTGCATATAAAAATGTCCCGAATCAAACAAAAATCCTCTTTGCTTTGAAAACCCAGTGGATTGTTGTCAGTGTGAAATAGCACCTCAGTGTCCAGAAATTGCTTGAGCTGGGAAGTGATGAGAGAGAGGAAAAAGTAAGCACAAGGAAAGTAAATATCATAAACACAATAAAAACAAAAAACTACAAAATTGGATAAAGTAACAGTGTGTTTCAGTTTTTTATGTTGGGGTGGGGTTACTTAACAGTCCCTTCTTAAAAAGTAGCTTTGTAAAGATATAACATACCTGCACATTATTAAAGGGCAGTTAGAGGCCAATCATTAAAGGTATTATCAGACAGCGATAATAACAGGGCTTTCATCGCGGTGCATGCATAACTTCATGCTGCCCAACATGCAGATTAAAACTAACATGCAAAATGTTACATGCGAGGGGTTTTTGTGAAGAAACAAGTGCCGTGCATGTAATATTCTTAACTTTCACAACCCGACTGCGCATTAAAGCTCACCTCCGAAAGCAAACCCAGAATATAAAGAAAGCATGCAGCGACATGAGTAGATAGTATCTCACATCCACATTGTGCAGTTCTGAAAAGAAACTATTCCACGCTTTCAGAGCCACATGAATGCTGCATTGCTCTGCAAGTTAAAGTTCATATACGTGTTTGTTATTGCGAGTCTTCGTTTACTGTTTTGGGATCTGATTATTTTACGTGCGTCTATTTGTCAAAAGATGGCTGATATGGTTAGTACAGGAAAAATACCTTTAAACAGGAAATAGCATTAAAATATCTGTGGCATCAAGTACTGGGTGATGGACAGAAGTTTTTTTTTTTAAATAAAGCAGTGAAATGACACGAGCTTTATTTGTGCATTTACAGTAACAACAGTGATATGTAGATTTTCTTCTGCCAGGCTACAGATGGGGAGCTAATTGGTGCTGAGGAATGCAGCTGTGCTGACTGCTGAACTGTCAAGGTGCTAAATCAAAAGGTGTCTCTTTTGTTAATTATACACAATGCTACAAACAGTCGTGTTCGTTTGAGCCCTTTCTTTGCACAGCCATCCATAAATATTTTGGCAGTGGTACAAAAAAAAATTTACACACAATTATCACAGTGGGATGAGCAGACTGCCTGCAGATGTTTGTTTTGATTATAATGGGAGCAGAGGCAGGGCTTCCCTAACCTAGAGGAGATGTGTTTCCGACAATCATGACGGCGCGGTGAGCATGCGGCGAGGTGCGAAGCACGCAAGAACACCTTGTTTTGGGGGGGGAATTAGCAAGAAGCATTAGCACCGCAAAGCGTGCACTTAGGCCTTACTTCATGTTTCTGACTAGACAAATGTGTAGTGAATTCCGTTGTTCAGAGGAGAAGGAGGCGCCAGAGAAACGGGAGGAAGAGGAGGAGGTGGAGGAGGGGGTGGGGGAGGAGGTGTTAGGACGTTAACCTGTGGAGGAACTATGGAGAGAGGGCAAGAGGGGGGGGAAAAAGAGAGAAGGAACATTTGTTGTTAGAAGCCAAAAGAGTGAAATAGTTTCATATTCATGTTTTCCTGAAAAGAAATATAAGCATGAAACTTTTTAACTGTACTTACAGTTTCTATGTTGTGCATCTATTACACTCGGGATGGGAAATATGGATTAGTCCAATAACACTGCTTATGGTTTTTTATTATATTGGTCTTCTTAAATGTTAAAAAGATTTTTCGATAAAATTGGATCAGTTTTGGGGGAAATTTTAGTCATTTCAAACAGCACTTAAACAAATTAATAGTGCATTTTTTAAACAATAGTGAATACATGCATGTATATATACATATACATATCACCCAACTTCAATAGCAATGAAGTATACTAAAGAAATCTGAAAATGTAGATGTAAATGCAAATGCAAATGTAAAAAAAACGTTTTTTAATAGGTCATCATAACGTGATTAGGACTGGTTAATATTCATTTTTAATTAATCTGCTTATATACAAAAAAACAAGAGGCACTGAACAAGAAGATAACTTTGTAGCTCATTAATCATTTCCCTGTACAAAATTACAGATTTGACGAGATCCAATGAATACAAAGAATTTTAAAAAATCCAACAATGAAAACACCTTTGCAATAAATACCACACGTATGTGATATTGCAGCGACAGATATTCCTGCTTTTATGCTGGAGTTACTGATGTCTCTCATGCATAATACTATGGAAAAGACTCTTCTTTTAATTCAAGGATTTGAAAGTGCACCAACATACCTCACTTTAACACCAAAGGAAGAGAAAGTCATTGATTCAGTCTCCACTGACAAGATGCCACCAGTTATATTCTCTGGCATTTCTCTATGCTGGAAATAATGTTATAATTGTTGACTTTGCTTCACTGTGCATATTAAACTTCCTCACACGCTGACAGCTTGAGTCTTACCGTGTGTGACAGATATATATGTGTGTGCATAGGTGTGTGTGTGTGTGTGTGCGTGCGAGGCAGGCAGACTGACAATCTGCTGCAGCTACAGTGAAAATTAACTCGCCTGTCTGCTGTAGAGTATGAAAGAGATGAGATGTGGGCGCAGTGTCTTTTATGCAGGTTCAGAGCTACGTTCAAAGCGGCAGCAACAGTATGCAGATGTGGAGTAGAGTTTGACTGGGTCATTGATCAGATCACAAAATGGCCTCATCAAGCGATTCCTCCCCAGCCTAAAAGATCCTACATGGATTGCAATTAGAGACTATCTTAGATCCTAGTAAGGAATAACGTTCACTTATTAGGAAATGAACAGCCTTATTGCTTGACTCTGCACCTTACGCCCCACCTCATCAATCCAGAATTCTTGAAAGACTGCTTCCCTCTCTCTTTATCCCTTCTTCAACAAAAATATGTCAATATGATCCCAGAAGGAATTCCACTCAAGCCGTCAGCTTGTGTGGAATTATTATTTTTTTTAGCATTTTTTTTTTTTTTGCAATGATTTTTCACACTCACGGTTCAAATAGGCAGATAATGGTTTCAAATTAGGTGAGAGACCAACCTGCAACAAGTTTGCTCTTGAGCGAAGCCTCTGAGGCGAGAGCGTAGGACATGGTGATGATCCGCTCCTGTTCCTGCAGAGCTGAGTCGAGCGCCACTGGCACCTCTTCTGGCTTCTCCGCAGACACCGCTGGTGCTAGGTTTTGCACACTGTAAAAGAAAAGAATGAAAGCAACAAATGAACAAAAATCTCACACACCATAGAAATGTGGAAGGACCCTAGAGGGAGGTCAAAAAGAAGCCTGAGATATACCAAACTGTCCAAAAATCTTGGACACCCCTCATTTCTTTATATTTTGCTAGGAATATGAGCAATAGGTGCTGTGACCTAATGAAACATGATTTTATGAATGAAGATATTCAAAGCTCCTGCTTGGATGTCGGTTGACTTTTGTCCTATTCCCTAGATCACTGCTTCAGTAAAGCTGAAGCTCTGTGGAGGCCAATCCATGACTGATGATGCCATCAGTCATCAATCATGCTTTTACTGCACTGACAGTGTGTTTGGGATCACTGTCATGCTCAAAAATAAAGAAATTACAAATCAGATGCTTTCCAGATGGTAGTACATGGTGAATCAAAATCTGATGGTTCTTTTCTGATTGACATTTCCATCTAATTGAATAAAATCCTCACCAACACTGGCTGAAATACAGCTTCACATCATGACAGAGCCTCCACTGTGTTTTACACGCACTCACTTTTGTAAATCTCAAAGTTTGTACCTTGCATATGGTGGAGTAGGATGTGAAACAAAAATTTCAAATTTGAATCAATCTCCCTATAATACCTGTTGTTTCTGGGTTTCAGTCCAGTTCTTGTGTAACTTGGCATACCTCAGTCTTTTCTTCCTCTTTCCCTTCCTTAGGAATGACGTCCTGATGGATTGAAAGGACATATGCATCTCTCCTGTGTCAGGTATTTGATGGATTTTTTTCCCTTTTTCTTAACGGTATGACTTTCAGATACTGTTATTCTGCTGTAGATAGCTTTTTAGTTCTGCCAATGCATCTTAAATGTTTTAAGGACACTCTGTGCAACATGCATGATATGCATACCTTGGCTAATAATTCTTTGGGAATTACCTTGTTGGTACAAGAACACTTTTTTATGACACTCAGACTGTGTTATCTGTGGCATTTTTGCAGATTCTATTAAATAAATGAGAATAAATTGGGCTGCTAGTAACAAAGCACCTAAAGATACAATTTAAAAATGTGTCTTCCAAAGTTGTTATGTGTAGAAACAAAACTGAATAATACCTTGAGTTAGGTTGCTTTAAAAAAATATTTGATTCATATACATCAGTGTTAAATGGCCTAACAAAAAACACATCCTTTTACAAATGGTGAGGTACAAAGACTTCACTGAAAATGAGTAAAAACGCAGCCAGTCTGTAAAGAAAAACTTTGAAAGAAAGGCTGTTTGTTGCTCAAGATCCTTAAAAAATTACAAGAAAGCCTGAATCCTAGGGTCCAAAATATAAAGAAATTAGGGGTGACTCAATGCTTTTTTTTTTACAGTCCTATAGTCCAGAATCTTCAGGGCCTTGAAACTGATTGCATTTGCTTGACTAGTAGTATGGAAACACTACTCTCCTAAAACATCAGAGTTGAGTAACACTCCAATGTAACTTCAGGGTTTATTTAGTTACACTTCATCTACCTGGACTTTGCCAAGATGCTTTTGATACGCTCCACCTTACGATGACGCTCCTCCACTTCTTGAGGACTGAGTGGCTCCTCAGGCTCCGAGTCCACGTAGCGCTCTGGAATCGACACTTTCTGAGGTTTGGACAGCTAGAACACAGATGCAGTGTGTGAATTAAGATGTTTGCCACTTTATTGTGATCTCTACTGTGAGGTCAAAAATGATATACGAGATCACTACGCAAGTTGAAGATTTGTAATCCTGAAAATGATCAAATAAGCATAGGACAAACTGTAATAAAATATGGAGACTAAATATGCAGAGATGTGCCCTGAAGTATCTTTAAAATGCTATTTTCATTTTAGTACAGGCAGAAAGTTTCAGCACTTGTATAGCTTCACACAATGACGTTTATCTGTCGCATACTAATGCATACTTTATACCGCCAGCATCCAGCCTATAGCTCATTTCTTCAATACCTATGTAGAAACAGTGCTGCAATACTTTCTGATGCTTTTTCCATAATTTCAGCAGCAAGTTTGTCAGCCAGTCTAATCAGGCTGCCTCACGACAGCATTGTGTAGGAAATTATTAATTATGTGCCACGTTTGCTGGTGCAGGTGCTGTTTATCTGTTGCTCATTTTAACATATTCTTTAAACATGATAAAACCTTTCAGTATATGCCTTTTAGGGATTCATCAAAATATCAGTGGAACATCAGTATCGACCAGTATTGACTTCTACCAGCCAATCAGCAAAAAAAGACGAGTGACATTTATTGACTGGAAATCTGTTGTGTCCCATTTGATACAGTTAGGTATTTTTAAAATCAAGTTTATTTTATTTTCCTCAAAAATGGGAGAGAAATACCAAGAAAAAGTAAACAAACAGAAAAAAAATGTCATCTGAGAATTTAAAGATCAGCAGCACAATCCACGAAATCCAATCCATGAGAATATTAAAAAAAGGGCTTGGTTGTGGCGCCTCCCATCATTTTAAATATTCCTTCTGTAAATATTTCTTTTTATTCACTTTCAGTATTCATTTTATAAAAGAAAAACTCCTTTTTGGGGTGAGTAGCCTCCTTTTTAACGTTCAGTGCACTGTTTTCCCCCTTTCATGTTATTCCTATGTTGACATTTTTCCTAGTCAGCTGTATTTCTTATTTTTAAAAAATGAAAAAAAAAATACCTCTTTGTTAAGGTCCAGGTCATAGTCCAGAGGTTCCAGGTCAACCTCATGGGTGGGAGGGGGGGTTGTGGCCATGGAGCGGAAGGTCAGCCATTCATCCGAATGCGAGCGGGGTCTCTCTTTGTGCTCGGGAGGTCTTTCCTCCCCCTGGACACTCCTAACTCCCTGAGCCTCCTCCCCCTGAACCGCCCTCTCGAGTAACTGCAGGTCAAACTCCTGCTCTCTCTTCCACTGGACAACGCACACAGGAAAAATGTAGACTGTGAAACAAAGGACAGGGTGCTGCCACCAAGTTTTCTTGACTAAAAGAAAAAGTGAAACTTCTTTCACTTGCCTTCGTGGTTATATTCATGGCACACATGCTCGTCCTATTCCTAACATGATATTAAAGATTGCAGAGGGTTTTTACTTGCAATGTACAATGTCCAAATGCGTGTGTGTGTGTGTGTGTGTGTGTGTGTGTGTGTGTGTGTACAAGTGTGAAAAGGTAAAAAAAAAAAAGAGGGCACATGCATAAATGAGTATGCATGCTGATATGAAAGATCTCAAAACACAGCATGCTAGAACTCTACAAGTGTGACAAGAACACAACACTTCACTCAAACTGATGACAAATTCAACAAACATAAGAAAGTTATACATGTTTACAGAAAAAAATGCAATAAATTAAAAAAAAACATGCCAATGAGTTCTTTAGAAAATATTTTTTATTTTTTGCAGTCACATTTGTAAAAGGAAGGATTCCTCTAGCCAACAGTAATTAGCAGATAAAACACTGAGCACATGATGCAATCACCTAACTCACTGTATGTTGCGATATGTAATGTGCTGTTAGTATCAGTACATCAGCATTGCCCAGGAAAAGTGTTAAATGGGACAAGAGTTGGTCCCAATCTATAAAACATATGATTTCAGTTTTATCTTCATTTAAATTTAAAACAAACAAACAAAAAAATCAGGTGAGAAAAATGGTGCGATGACATTGACAAGAGTGGGCTTAAGAATGTAATGCTCAGTGTACGTAAATGTTTTGGTCAGTAGAATATAAGTAGGCACTTTCCTTCTCTCTGCCTCACACACACACACGCACACATGCAGACACACATATATGGACAGCAACAGCATGGACACATGGAAGAGCTGGCTTTAATATCTACACGAGGAGAGACAAGACGGCTGCTATGTGACAGCACAAAACACTTCAACGGGTTAGAAATCAATGTGGTAGGATAGTGTTGATGTGAAAGAAAAATGAACAGGTCAGTGAGGAAGGGTGAGAAATGATGGATAAAGCAAAGTTAGAATCCATAGCAGAGAAAAGGGAGAAATGCAGTGACTGAGGTCATTAATATGTTATATGTTTTATAGCCAAGATCTCATCTTGTAAAGATTTTGAAAAAGAACACAAAATCATCACTATTTAATGTAAATGTTATTATCTGCACCTCATAATGAACACTTAAACAGTTATATATGTGTGCTACTTTTAATGCTGCAGCTTGTTGTAGACCAGAAACGTATCTACTTATCTGTATAGGTCTTTTTTACCGAAGGGCATTTAGGACAAGCACACCAGAAAGGCACTTGGAGACCACATTCTCCTCCTAAGTCATAATATTTTTTTCTTAAAGGGATCCAAGTCTGCAACTCAACTGAATGGGTTCTTTAGGCCAAATGACTTTGGCGAAAAAGACCTACTGAAGCCTGAAAACAACACGTGCTGAATAAGCACAGATAGAGCCACACAGTGAAATGCCATACCGCACTAACTTAATAGTTTAATATAAACTTGGTAACAAGAGAAGCAGAGACGAGACCCACTGCACTCAACACAGGCATGCATTACTGCTGTAGACCGCCACTCTCAGTTTGGTTGTCGTCGTGCGTGAGAGTGTGACGTGTGATGCTGCTCTAGTAACATACTGATCCCAAGTCTGCTGAAAGTGAGCGTGAGGATGACGTGCGTGACGACGAAGCGGCGTGGCGGTCTCCGTGACTCAGGGTGCGTTTGCGCTGGCGGACGAGGGCCTTCTGGTGCCTCTTCATCCTCTCCAGCTGCTCATCAGCGCTCATCTTCCCCCTCTGCTGCTGCTGCGCCGGGTCCACAGCGTACAGACGCTCCAAGGCACTTTTTGGTCTCTCCTGAGACGAGTGGGAAGAGAGAAAGATGATAACAAGAGCAAACACATGGCAGACTTTAGACTGGTGGAAATATGACTAAAATAGCATTTTTTTAATTATACAGTGCTGTTAAATTGCTTTTAAAATGCTTGATTAAGTCTTATTAATATTATAAATGAATATAATCTGGGGTTGGAGTGACATGTTCACTCTGTTGTTACCCCCACCTTTATGCCAACTGCTGACGTTGCTCTTCGGAGGGTAACGTATGAGGAGATGCTCGAAGACTGATTTAACCTAAGTGAAGATCCGCCCGTTCCTGAGGGGAAGACCACAGATGTTAGAAGTCTGTTCTCATCTTAAACAATATTCTAAAGCATTTTGGCGGGATGAACTGACTGTTGTCTATGTACCTCTGCTCGGTAATGTCTTGTAACCTCCGTCATGCCCAGGTGTTACAACACTAATGTGACTGGAGCCATCACCAGCTCCCATGAGTTCTGGATCACTCAGGAAAGGCCTGAGTTCCACCTGACATATACGAGTGGATTTAAATTAGAAACAACATGACATTAAAAATGCAAACACAGCAATACACACAAGCTCTGCGTACCTTGCCGTCCCCGTTTGTGTACTGCCCAGTCTCTCGGTCCCTTTTACGTTCGTCTGACTGACGTTTGAGGCCACGTACAGAGGTGTGTCTGATGACTGTTGTCTCCCGGGGCAAGGGAGGCACAGCGGGGGGATGCTCATCGGGACTGTAGAGCTGAGGTAGAGGAGGTCTGGGAGGCACATCTTCCTCATTCTGCGCACAGAATAAATGTGAACCACTGAAAACAACTGAAGAAGGACTCTAGCCTTGCAAGGACCCCGAATACCAAGATGAAGAGTTCCTGAGCAAGTAACTCTATAGACTGTAGAGCCTGATGACAGTGGCTATGACACAGATTACACAGTATACAGTCATAGAAATGCTGTTACACTTTGACTTCCATCACACATTGGTATAAACAAAGCAGGATTAATGACAAAGATAATACATTTCCAAAACGTTTAAACTTTGAAATACACATTAATTATTTTTCTGCACTTAATAATCCATCAATTTTCTTGACTGCTTATCCAGCTAGTGTCACTGCAGCTTATTCCAGCTGAGATTAGGTGAGGGAGGCAGTACACCTTGGACTCAGGGAACAGATTCAAAAAAATTAACCTAACCTAGAATTTTTTTTCGACTGTGGAAGGAAACCAGGGAAAACTGACCAAATCCACAGACTTCAAGCCTAAACCATAATACAAAGTTTGCATTTGGTCACAATTTGGTAAGCAGCAATTTTCAAAATTGTTATATGATTGCAACATAAGCACGTGGCAATTTTTCTTTAAGATTCCAGTAACACTACAGACAACACCTGTGATGTTATGCAGTTTGGATAACTATAATTAGATTAAATATAATAGTTTTTAACAGTTTTGGAAATTTTGTCACAAATGTAATATATCTTAGTTTATCTTGTAATGTTGATTAAACGGGGCTCAGTGTTACTTTTATACATTTGTCTTGCACAATTTAAAAAGCAAATTGAGAAAATTACATCTTAGCTTATCTTACAACAAATTATTCAAAAACACCAAACACTGAGGTTACAGCCCTAACTGCATTTTTCTTGTTCCATTCCAGCTGGGCGTACTTGAATTGAATTGAAAGCCTTTATTGTCATTATACATAGTATAACGAGATTAAAACAGCTCTATAAAAGTGAACTGAATGTCATCTTCTTAACTCACTCAGTTTGTTTTATGCAAAGATGCATGAGCACCAGCAAAAATGTTTACTTACATTTATTACTTGGCTAATTAGTGGCCAAATAAGGTAAATATTCACTTTTTTTCTTGGACTTTTGGACATTATTTCACATTTCTCTATTTCCTGACACTTCATTCAGTTCATTGATTAACAGGGGTAAATAGACTCATTTTAAGGAAAGTGCTAATGGCTTGTTGAAAACCTCCAACTAGAAAAAAGGGAAGTTGAAAATCACAGACTACAAAATGCACTTCTGTGTATTTAACCAACCAAAGCTGAACACACAAATGCAGAGAGCACATGATTAAACAAACCAACACAAACCAGCTTAGGTTTACTCACTTACCCACTTAGGCCCACTGATGACAGCTGTAGAATGGTGTAATGGCTGCTGGCTGAGACTAGAGGAAAGGGTGGGGGTGTGGCTACTGGGACTGAGGTGGGGGCTGTGCTGCTGCTGCTGCTGCTGGGACAATCTCATCTCCATAGCAGACGCGCTCCCAGACACAGAAGGCACTGATGACACTGACACCGAAGGCACAAATTTCCTCTCTGGGGAATATGATGCGGATGATCACATGACAATAATACACACATGCTGTAAAGACAGCACTTTTAGTTTCCTATGGGAAACATTCAAGGGATTGGTAACAAAAATATGACTGCAGGCTTTAATGAGAAGATACAGTCGCAGGTCCACAGCGATTTGCTTTGTAGACATGGAACCTATAGCGCTTGCCTCACCTGGGTTGGTAACAGAGGAGATGGTGACTTTGTAGTTGGCTTTACTGCTGCTGAGACCTGCGATAACATCCTCAATCCTCCAAAGCTCCTTTCTGATCTGGACCTTCTCTTGCTGCTCACATAGAAACACAGAACCACACACACACACAGACGCATACAGACACATTTTCATATTTTACAGATTTTAATTAGAATCCAACACACGATCCTCTGAACCAGTTCTTTGCTTTGTCTGAGTATATGACATCAGCAGTATTTAGCTCATTCCCATTCAAAGCGAGCGACTGCTTGCGGGAGTTAATGGAGATCACTGAGCCACAGACCTGAGAAAGATCACAGCGGCTCATCTGTCCCTGCAGGGCTGACTTCAGCCAGTCCACGTCCCTCTCAAGCTGGCTGTACTCATTCCATGCATTTTCCATCTCCTAAAGAACAAAACACATCACGCTCTGTGTTACAATGCCAAAAAAACAGTGTTCACACACTGTACTTAGCTTGTGAATAAAAAGCTGTTTTAGTGGCGTGTATGTGAGCTGCAGTTAAGACCAGGTGTGTTAAGTGGTGATTTTTATGATTTATCACTTCTTCTTTTTTTTTAAATTGCAGTGTGCACTGACAGACTACAACCAATGCCTGGAAATGTCTTTAAGCCAAAGACACATTTGTTTGCTTTCATGTAATCTTGCGGTTTATTTGTGAATGTTCTTTTGAAACTCGTAATTTTCATTTCAACACTAAATATTTTGAATATCAGTGAACTTTTTGACCAAATATTTTTTTTTCTGAGTGGCTGAGAAATCTACTCATTTCTTTGTAGCCGTAGGTTTGTCCCTAAGCACTCATTTTGATAGTGACAGTCATCCTGAAACATTGTGCCAGTTGCAGAAACCATAAAAAAGGAACAACTAAAAATAGAAGCGAACATCTTGTTTTCAACCAATAAAACATTTCTTTAGTAGCATGTGCTTACTGTAAGAGCCTGAGTAGTTTGATCCCTTACCTGCCAAAACATCAGTGTCAAATGTCAAAACAAGGTTTTTCAAAAAATTGTACTAGCCAAAAACTCATTTTATCTCAAAAATGGTGTACAGGGTTTCCTTAAACAATGAGAGGAAATAAGTAGTAGAGAACAAAAGAAGAAGAAGTGGTAGGGCAAAAAAGACCTATCTATAGCAGATGAATAATATCTGAAAGCCGTGCTCTTAAGAAAATAATCTAGAAAACAAATCAAAGACCCGACACAGGACATGAAACATACATCTGGTCCTTCTGCTGTACCATCTCCTGTTCACTGAAGCCTGAAATGGTCTCACTGGAAGGGTAGCTGTCATTTGTTTTGCACGGCAATGATGCCAAACACACTGCGAGTGTAGCAAAAGCATACAGATATAAAAATCACACAAAAGAACACTACCGGTCATGGATTGGTCTCCCCAGAGCCCAGAAATCAACATTACTGAAAGACTGTGGGATCATCTGAACACGGAACGGAAAAAAAGGGATCCAACAGCCAAAGAAGAGCTTTGACCTTTGACCTATGTCCTTCAAGAAGAAAGATATCGTTCCTAAGAGAGTTCAGACTGTGTTGAACAGTGGTCATACCAAATATTGACTTTCAAAATTTTTAAAATTGTGCAAACTCTATATTTCCACATATGTACATGTTTGCACATGCTTCAATAAATCAGTGCACCTATTTCACATTTTCATAGGAGAATATGAAGAAATGAGAGTTGGATGAAAAAGTCTGAGCCAATTTCACTGAAGAAGGAGGCTGTGGTTTTTGTCATAAGCACAATGGACTTGCAAATCCCGGGTCTTACTGTGGATACTTGAGATATTTCAGCCCTGATATGGACCACGTCCTCTTGTAGTAATTTCTGCTGATAGGCAATTTTCTCAGCATGAGCTGGCTGATCTCTGTAGTCCTCCATCTGCTGGTGGGAAACATCCAGCACAGATTCTAACTTGTCCTACACCAGGGGACGATAACATTGTCATAAACATGTAAGCCTTCATAGACCACACAAGAATACAAACAAATATATACAACTCAAACCTTGTCCTCTTTCAGAGTGCGTATCCGGGCCTCTAGCTCCTGTAGAATCTTGTCTTGTTCACACAGTCGACTTAATTTCACCTAAAAGAAAACATATTGAAACAGTGAGAATGGAGGAAAACTCAGTTCTTCCTATCGCTTCTGATAATACGGCAGAGTGTAGACAGAAAATAAAGAGATAAAACAGTGCCTAAGATTTTTAGATACGGCTTCTGTTTGCAACACCGTTAAACTCTTCCATTCTTGCCTTTGTTCAACTCTATTCCACAATGCACCCAGATAAGACAAATTGATCGTCTCAGTCTGTCAATACGGCTCATCTGTGTAAAAAGCTCAAAGGAATTCCTCTCATCGGTGCAGTGCCAGATATCAAAAGCCTCTATACTATCTAGTTTGGGGGTGAGCTCTGGTAATACCCATTATGAGTAATCATAATCAAGAATCCATATTTTCAATTCACTTTTGGAGAAAGCCGTGTTTACAGAGAGTGACAGATTTGTTTTCCCAGAAATGGGTTATGTGTTTATGAAAACAACATAAGACTGCCTAGTTCACAGTCTTTCTCAAACAGTGTTTTTTTTCTTCTCAGATCTATTTATCATTCTGTTCAATTAATAATTAAGCTGTTTTTATTTTCGCTGCCACATATTGTTGTTTTTAATTGCATGAAATATTCATTGTTCCGATAAATTTACTGGCAATTTCTTATAAATTGTTAAAGTGGAACAATGCTAATGATGAAAAGCCAGGACATCCATCTTATTTACCTCTATTCAGCAGAAAACAAAGAATGAGGAAAGCAGAATCTGGGAAATCAAACTGAAAAATTTAACAGCTCAACATCTAAAACTCCCATTACATGTATTTTTCCCTTTAAATTGCAGGGAGGAAAATAAAAGCTGTGGTCGATACTCTCAGGCCCTCACTGTGCTGCATGGATGGGTGTCCCCACAGTGTTGCAACGCAAATACGTTCCCTTCCCTCTACAGCCTCTGTTTACCACAACTTAAGAACACACACGCAGGCAAACCACACTAAAACACACAGTAAAGTCAGACTAAAGTCAGCTGCTTCTCTGTAGTGGATTGTCAGAAGTCGGAAACAGAGATCTTAGAGGGGAAAAACAGAGAAGGATAAACAGGGTGCTTATCTGACTGTTTTTGTAAATCCTGAGAACAGAATGATTTACTTACATCAGCATCACTTTCTGCTATTTTCACAGGCCTTGATGGTCTTTCTTTCTTTAAACTGTCACGTCCAGTAACCTAAAGTTGAACGAATGACAAAATAAAAAACTGATACATATTTCTAGTTTACAGATAATGGGACTGATACACAAGTTAAGCCGAGTTTACTAAGGAGGAAAACAAAAGAAAAAAAAACTGATACAAAATTGGAAAAAAAAAAAAACTTATTATAGCTTCGTTCAAACATTTATGCAGATAGAGTTTCTACATCTTTGTGTTTGGAAAAAAGCTCTTACGCTGCTATTTACAGGATGCTTATTACTGTAACTTAACAAACAACTCCTTAATATTACCAGTATGGGAGAAAAAAGTTTTTTTCAGATTTTGTTTTTCACATCCATGGTTTTGAATGGGAACGTTTTTAAGTGGAGACCTAACAAAGGCGTTGATTATTAAAATGCTCCTCAGCCTCCCTGGGAAAGTCTATGCCAGAGTGCTGGAAAGGACCCTCGGATACAGGAGGAACAATGCGGTTTTTGTCCAATTGTTTATAACATTTGGATAAAAAAATCAGTTGTAGCCAGTGATGTGGAGATCATCAGATGATCGGTTAGGGGTTCACTGAAGTACCCTTTGGTTTCTGCTTTCAATCCATTCACTTCCACCTATCTAGCAGGGGTGCTGAAACCTCTCCCTAGACCAGTGATGGATTTGAACCCAGCAACGTCTTGCAGTGAGGCAACCGTGCTAACCACCATGCTGCCATCTGCATTGTGACACTCTTCAGAATTCATCCCGCTACTTCCTTCACTACCAGGCCATTACACTGCCTCCACCATTTTTGGCACATCATGTGGTTTACTGTCCAGGGGTTTATTCTGCAGAACTGTGCAGGCTCCTTTTCTGTGTGTAACCAGTAAACTTCTATATTTACATTCATGAAGGCATCTCTTAAACCACCTTGTCGAGAGTGTTTTTTGCTTGACTGGACGTTGGAAACGTGTCTTCCAAACCTTTTTGTGTTGCTGAGGTGGGCAGTTCATTTTTTATTTTTAAGGATGTACCAGATCATAGATTTGGAAACTATTTTAATTTTTTTCTTTGTGATAGATTTAGTTTTCTTTTTCAGTGACATGATGGCCTCCTTTACCTGCAATAACAACTTATCTGGACCTCATATTGAGAGTACCAGTGAACCGCAGCCAAGTCCAAGTTCAACACAGAATCAGCTCCAGATATTTTGTCTGCTTAATTTGTACTGAAATAATGAGTGAACAGGCCTGATGTTACCAAGTATTAAAAACAATGCTTAGGTTTAGAATTATTTTAGTCTGTCTAATTAGCCTGTGAAAATGGGGAACCATGCATAAAATGCATGTAATTCCTGAAAGTCTGCATTTCAGGGACATCTATATGGTTTAATTTAAAGTCCATCGTAGCAACAAAATTACTAAAAAAAAAACTAAAAAAAAAACAAAAACAAAAACAACTGTCATTTTCCAGAAACGTATAGACTTAACTAGCTCCACTATAGTTGTGATATTTTTCTCTGCTGATATCAGGCTAATAGTACAGGGTATCTAGCGACTGCCGGTCTTTGCATCGCACCCGGAGGTTCACAAGATAATGACGCAGAGATTTGTCAGCCACTTCTCTATCAGAGTCAGTAATTTTCAGAGATCAAAAGGTTGATTATTCATATATCGCCCACATTAGGGTCACCACACGTTGAACAGCAGTATGGACCAGTGCAAATAGGAGACTCAGTTAAAGGGACATTCCACTTATTTTACATGTCACGGTCAATTAGTAGTCTTGTGGGGGTATTGCACAGTCTGTGAGAAAACGTTTTATTATGTATTCTGTGGTTGTAGAGAGATCGTCATGAAGTCTGGGAAAATTATTACAGTGATCACCAGCATATTTTTTTCTTGGCTTTGGAAACTTTGAGTTTTTAAAAGAAAGTCTCAGTTTCATTCTTGGGGCACTGAGTTTAAAAGGCGTGGGTGCTTACGAGTTAGGACCAACTATGCAAAAATCAACTCAAAATAAACAAGTTTTGACTATGTTTTTTGCAGTCTGTCCCTTTGCCAGCTCTAATTAAGTGCATTACCAAGTATCTGTAGGAGTTTTTGAAGACCATAGCAAACTTACACCGCTGCACATTTTCATCCATTTCCACCAGTTACCACAATAAAACTATGACTCAGCCTATAATATAAAATCGTATTTACTTTGCTAATACATAAAAAATACATAAAATTTCCTAAAGAGCCTAATTAGGCCATCTGTTATGCTCTAACAAATAAAACAAAAGCAAAAAGTCAAACAGACATTCAGTACTGTTAGTGGTGCTTATTAGCATGCAATTCAAAATCTCAGTGGTGAGTATCACACGATGGATGATCGGATGAAGGGATTCATGTGTAAAGATCCTGCATAATTTACTGGGATGCGTCACATTCCATTTAAAAAGCAGTACAATGGTCTATTTCACTTGTATGCACATCATCCTCACATTCGAGCAAAACATGACGTGGGCATTTCAAACACACTGATCTCTTTTTGATCTCTTTTGAACCCAGAAAGCGAAAAGTTATTTGCTGTACTGCGTATCACAAGATGACTTCCCTCAACTCACTTTGCTTTTTTCCTTTCTTTTTTTTTTTTTTACTGATGCAGAGCTGCATCAATAAAACACTTCAACACTTCAGCATCATTATTACTTTGTCCAGTGAAACTGGTATAATTTTCAGGATTTATCAAAGCAAAACTGAAAAGTATCTTTTTCTTTATCCTTAAATTGATCATTTGTGCAATAAGAAGACAGTTTCGAGAAATGTTAATTCCATTGTAAAGGACAGAAATAGAACAGAGGACAGAAAGGAAAAGAGGGAAACAGGGAGGCAGATGTTGGAGGCAGCGACAGGAGAACAAGATTGTAGTCCAGAGAGGGGAGGTGGAGAAGAAGATGAAAAAGACAAAGTGCCATTTACTTTGTTGGGGCCCACCTTCAGATCTAGATACTCCAGGTCCTTCTTCAGTTGTATGTAAGTATCATCAGCCTTTAAATGAGCAATGGAGAGATAAATCATTTGAAATGAAGCTGCAAAGGATAATGCGTGATCAGATGACACTTAGGGCCTTTATTTGGGATTTTCTAGCAGAACTTTAATTAACTTGGTCTCAATTACAGTGCACTTCTACCTCTGTATTTTTATCTACAGTCAAGCTCTAATTAAGTAATCAAGTAATTGTTTTGATCTGGTTTAATGTCTCATGTATGACCTTATGCACAACTGAGGAACACAGACATGTGCATGACATGTGGTCAGACAGAGAGTTTATATTTCTCCATAAGCGTGGAGGATGGCCAGAGAATGGTCGGTTGCTAAAAACTGGGTGGAGTTGTCGCTGCTGCTCTTACAGCATTGTGTTTGCTTCCCAACTACACAGAAATGTTCTGATAATCAGACATTATTGTGGTTGTGCAAGGTTATACATCTATGAGACAACGCAAAGTGTAAAATACAGGCATGGGCCACAAGCAACATGCTCCAAACATGGCATATCCCTGTTTACAAACAGTCACACAAGGCTCCGAGTATCCATAATATATAACCGTTAATACAATACAAGTCATGTCAAAGTGGTTAAATGAACAAGACATCCAAGCAGAATCAGAAAACTGCACAGTCTGTAACGATGATAGGGTAGTAATGTATGGGAATGGCTGGGGAGCAGGGGACCACAATGCACTGGCAAAGGATGCACTGGGCTGCATTAGGGAAATATGAGGGTCCCTGACCTGCATGCTGGGGCCTAGTAGGCCGTTGTGCTGGTGGTGCTGCAGGTGAGCGAATGCATTGCTGGGACTATGTGCACCAGCCATCTTGGCCTGGTGCCTCCGAAGCTGAATGAGGAGCAGAGTCAGCTCCTCTGGCTGTAGCGTAGCCCGGGTTTAGGGGCCAGTGAAAGCACAGAGGGATGAGAGGAAATATTTCATAATCATCTGGGCAGTAAAGTGGCTGAGCTGCAGTAACTGTGGAGTGTGGCAGAGACACCAGTATACTGCTGCCTCCAATAATGTAACACTTTATGTGAAAGGTACATGAATTGTCACCTATTCATAGAAAACGGGACACATTAATAGCATTAATTCATTTATGAAAAACACATGTTAAACACCAGTACCTCATCCTCACTCTTATCTAACACTGGCCCTGCCCCCAAATATTTCAGATATTTTATACATTCATTTTTGTAATTTTCAGTATTGTGCAGAAGTCTTGAGTCACACCTCATTTCTTTATATTTTATTTCCAAGAAGCCAGACTTTTTCAGTAGTATTGAACAATAGCTCTTCCAAAGCTTCTGTGGACATTTGCTTTTTTCACTCAGTTTAAGTCCAATCCTTGACCATTTTTAGAGGAATGTTTTTATTGTTGTTGTTTGTTGAACCACATAACAACAACATCTGAATCATCTGAGCATAAAAGGGACCAAAGTCAGTGTTGTCTCTACACATAACAGCAAACTGTGTATGTTTATGTTCTGGATATAAGTAACTTTTCCCCCTATAGTTTCTTTATACAGTTATATTTTTACACGGTTTTACTTTAATTAATGAATTCATTGTTTTTCATGCATGAAGTCATGAATGAATTCGTGATAATTCATGTACCTTTAACACAATGTGTCCTAATAATACCTGAAAATGTAAAACCTAGAGCTACACAACAAAGACTGTCATGTGAGGACGGCCTGCTGTGCTGTCTGAACAGAAATGCTATCAGGAACAAAAACACTGGAACAAATTCTACATGTGATAATGTCACAGACGGCCCCCATTAATTACGTTTCCAGTTCTTACCTGGATTCATTTTCCTAGACTATTATAACGCTTTGTTAATATTACAAAAAGTCCATTTTTCATATTGATCCAAGTAAGTAATATTAATGTAATAGAAGCTCATACCGTTTTGCCATGCAAGCTGGGAGCACTGACTGTGTGTGTGATGTAGCCCATGGCTGGCACGGACCTCCTCTCTATTTGGGAATTCTGTGGAGAAATGCAATTCGTTCACTTGTTAACGCAGATCATATAGAATGAAATCAAACAGAATATCTGATTTACTAAATAATCTTCAATAGTGTGTTGAAAGTGATATATGGATCACTTCATCACACTAAGTCAAAGTTAAACCATTGCCTCCAAGTCTGCAAACAAATTTGACTACACAGCAGATTTATTTTTTCCATCTATCCTTTTCTCGCTTTCATCACTCCTACTCTTATACGAAACAAGGTGTGCCCTGAGTTTTCAGATGCTACAGGGCTCGGAAAAATTTGACGTTTTTGCTTAACACACAGAATTAGCGAAAACCAGGCCCACCACAGAAGCTTAAAAGGACACAAACAACAAGAGATTTAATTAACTACACATAAATTATACTAAACCTGCTTTCTTAAAATAACATTTGTTTGCTACCAGCAAGAGAAGCACTGTAAGCCATTCCCTTTGAGATTCCCATGCCACAATTTTTTTGCTGTATAATAGGTTTTTTATTTAAATGCAAGATCAGAAGAAAGAGACCGCTGCTGATGTTTGAGATACAGTAGAGATGTTTATAGGGTGCTGAGAAGCCCAGGGCAAATTGGATTAGCTGCTAATAAAACATACTTCTTAATGATATTCCGCAGAGGCACACAGATCGCTATTACTTAAGTGCACTCCAGCCAGAGAGCACCATCAGCCTCAGAGATGCTGGGTGCACCAAAACTAAGTTCAGTGCCAACTAAATTTAGTTCCCATAAACATCGCTCCCTAGCATAGTCACTGTGGCTACCTTTGTTAAAAATGTATCCTCTAGAGGGTTTTCCATAATTGCGCGTCACTATATTTTATGGTTGTAATTAGAGTCTTGACACTTGGTTGAATCATAGGGGAAACAGAGCATCTGCAACACTTTGTTTACTTGTGTAAGGCCAACGGGTTGGTTATGAGGGTTGTGTGTGTTGGCAAATGTGGTGATGGTTTGGAGGGAGATTTTTTTCACATGTGGAGGGTGTGGTGGGGAGAGAGAGCAGGGTGTGGATTACAGGACGTGCTCCTGGGCTCCGTCTCCTGTGGCGGTGGCGGTGCTGTCTGAGCGCTACGACGTTTTGGGGGGACAGCAGAGTAGCGAGCTTTTACTCGCATGCGCTCACACCACCTGTGGAGTAGGCCTGGGTGTGGACTGTGTGAATCTGCAAACGATTCACATGAGCATCAAAGTGTGCGCGCTGTAAAGTCGGAGCCTTCTCATGCTCCTCGCGCGATCTTCCCATGGTGTCCTTGTGAGCTCACAACATTCTCCAAGTTGTGACACCTCATATCCACAAGCTACCATGAGAATGAGACCTTTGTCATTTGGCTCAGAACATGTGAAACACTGAGTTTTACTTCAGTCCCATGTCAATGACAGGCCACTGCTGTTTACTGTCTCACAGTATCACCAGTGTTTAAGGCCCAATTACTGAGTATCAGCACATAAATTCATAAAGGGTGGGACTTTCATCTTTCCATCCAACACTATGTGCAGGTCTCCATCCAAGCTTACTATGGGAGAGAAACAACACTGTCAACACACCGGCTACTTTCACACCATCCACAAAAACTCCACTGTTCCCATCATTCAAGATACACTGAAGAGATTAATTGAACTAGCTGGGAACACAAGTATTATTTTCAGTTACTCTGCCATTTATTTTATTCGTTAGTCAATTAATTATTTAGATAACCAATCAGTCAAAAGACTTTTTGTTTTTAGATGAAAGCAAAAGAAAATGTAACCAGTAATATTTAATATCCAATTAACAAAGGTCCTCTTACACAGAGGAATCAGTTCTTTGCTGGTTTTAATCTATGGGAGGCTAATTAAAAATATGGAATGACACGTGCACTATTCTTACCTATTATATCTTAACTACAGTTTATCATCATGTAAATCAAAGTAAAAACAGGTATTTGCAGGTTTATTTAATAAAATGGATATTAAATTATTACTGTTCACTGAATGCAACATTTCTCTGTGCACAGTTCTCTGTTTTATCCCATTGAGTATTTTAGAACTAGAGTATTAAGAACTGCAATTAATACTCTAAATGTACAAATCTAACTGAAAGAAAGGCAAACTAAGCGCCTCCTTAACTAGGTGTGCTACCTGAGAAAGATGGGCACAAAAATGCCCGGGTGAGCTTGATCTTGTGCTGTCCCCTGGTGCCAATTCATCCAAGGGCCTTACTGTGCGTCTGTCTGAAGGAGTGTGTGGTCTGCGTGGAGACAGGGGCTTGAAGGATGATGGTGGGACTTCACATGGTGATGGAGGAACAGAGATGGAGCGTGGCATTTCTACAGTCACTCTGAAAGATGAGGAGTCTGTGAAGTTGGGGCCGGTGTAAATAGGAGCGGTGGGGCTGCCGTGACGAAACTGCTGCCGTTGCTGCCACTCATACAGCTGCCACACCATTCCCTCCTTGGTGGCCATTCGCTCGTCAGTGGACATACGGAAGTGGCTGAGCCGGTCATGGGCGTACTTGTAGTCACTGGGCAGATTGCATGTTGCTGGAGGAGAGCTGCTGCCACAGGGTAGACGGGGAGACTTTGGCAATGACTGATAGGTGACATCTGCTGCACTTGATTTGGGCTTTAAGGGAGGAGTCCATCGAGGGAGGTTGAACTCAGCAGAGGGAGCACTATGAAAGAAAGAAGAACAAGGAAATCTTTTAGCTGTGTTTTTTTAATCTATTATAGAGCCATAATGCTTTAAATAAGATAAAATGAAATTCAATAGAAAGATTAAAGCAATCTAATAAGTGAATCCTCATAAAAGCCACTAGAGGGAGGCATAGACTCAAAGTTTCTTTGTCATTAGTCATGCTGCTGTTATAGAGAAATGTTAGTTGAGTCAAACTGATTGTGTGAAGTCAGACTGACCTCTTCGGGGGGTCTCCTTTTTGAACTTTGACCCAGTGCTCCACCTGAGCCAACGTGTTCTTCCTCTGAACATGCTTCTCAGTGTCTGCCCGTGTAACGAAACCCCTCTGATAGACAAGATTTCCATTTTGTTCTGGTGGCAGAGCCACTTGGATTACAGTCTTTTGTCCATTCTTATGGGCAGCATCATTAACAGCGTCTGGAGACAGTCTCTCTACTCTCTCCTGTGGGGCTGTCTGACTGGGTTTCCCCTGGATCTCTAATCCATACCTCACCTCGTCTCCGTGAGCCAGTCTGATACCATTGCTCTGAGCTTCCCCTCTGTCTGTCCTGTGAGCACTTTCTGGCTGAGATGAGCTCTGGTTAGTGTGGACATGGTTGGTCTGTGGGACTGCCTGTTGTGCAGCTTTCTCTGGCTTCTCCACCTCTCTGTGAAGACATGACATAGGATTGATATGATATTTAAACCAATGTCAAACCTGCCAGTAAAAATGTAAAGAGTTTCACTGACGTCAGATGATTTTCACCCACACGATGAATTAATATCACTTAGTGGTAATTTCCAAGAGAATTCATATGGTTAAAAAAATTATAGCCAGCTGGTCATTTTTACCCTGTCAAAAATGCCATTTTTATTCATATCCCCCGAGTTGTCAGTGATGCAGGGAGATTATGCCTTTACTGGAAAAGACTCTGTGTCGAAGGAATGAGTAGACCGGAGAAGTTCCCAGTCCCTTTTTTTTCTTTAGGAAGTTTTCACTAATTTTAGAGGCTGTTTAAGGTCCCCTCATGACACCTTTTTAATGATACACATCGGGAGAAATAAAAGAAGGGTACTTCAGTTTTCCATGTAATGTTGTACTTCAAAATATTCTGATGGAAAATAATATGTTTTATCAAGTATATTATGTAAGGTAAATTATACCTGACATTACTGTTACAGGGTTATGAGATTACACAGTATTAATCAGTGGATAGAGAACACAATGGGAACTCTAATCAACCTTAAGTGGTCCTAAAGGTAATTTCCAAATCCATTTGCAGAGACACAAATCCAGAGCACGGGGAGCTATTCATTAAATATCCAACTGCACATTTTCAAAGGAGCTAAATTGGAAACCCCAGAGCACCAGAGTAATATCACTCACTTTATCTTCATCAAATACTTTAGTTTAGAGCACCACCTTTTTAATGCATTGCAACCTAATGCTCCATACTTTAAAACATGTATCCTTATTCCCAAACATTGGATTTTCTTGGTGTGTTATTTACAGTTTCACAAACTTCATACAGTTGATGGACACTAATGTCTAAAGGGTATTTCACATAACTTGTATTTCATTTCAAAGAACACAACAATGGGATTTTGAGCACTTTCCAAAATATTATTAAAAAATTAGGTAGTGATGTACATTGGTCTCTAGATGGCAACATTGCACAGATCATTTAAGCTATGCAGTACAGCCTGCTAATGTAAGATAACTCTGTATACAGCGAGTATCTGGCTATATATTTTAGAGCATTTCTGCCCTCCATTAAATATTTGAGAAAGTCTACTTTGCAGACACAGCTGGACTCACAGCTGCAGAATACTGAAGTTACAATGCAGCCCATTATGGAAAACATAATTTTATTAGTGAATCATATAGATACTAAAGAATCTGACCTTCAGGACTGCAGTATAACAGTGCTGTTGAGTCCTTAAAGCATGATGCACTAGCAAAGGTTCTAGTTGTTTTTGATCGGGACATCCAGGGTCCCTTTTTTAATCTAATCTCAATAGATATCCAGTTCTTCTGTGCAAACTTGCACTAGAACCCCAACCAACTGAACCCAGTAGAGTGAGACCAACCTCTTTATCATGTGACTCTGCTGCATCAGCGCAGCCTGGTTCATGGCCCGGATCCAGCCATTCATGTCCTCCTGTGTGTCCGCACTGAAGAAATATGTCCGCATCCCGCAGTGTTCTGCCTGTGAGCCAATCACAGAGTTCTTATTGTAAATGTAGGAGCGCATTCCAGTATGGCTCGCCTATCAAAGAGAGAGAGAGATGGGGAATAGACGTGAGAGCGTCTTACTAAAGGCAGGAAAAAGCTGCCAGACAGGCCGATAAGTGCTTTATTGTTCAATGATCGCTGCCAACTCACTGAAGTTTACAGCAACAATATACAGAAAAAGAATGGAAGGGAAAAAAAGTGCTGCAGCAGAAAATATGTTGCTGTTGTTTCTGGCAACACAAAAAGCAAAACATAAAGGTTACACCTTCCCGTCTTTAAGAGAAATTCTTCTAGAAATACACAAATTATATACCAGCTGCAGCGAACAACCAAACAGGAACAAAGAGAAATGTTAAATCTTCAATTACTCAACAGAAATTAAAACTATATTTACTCTTACTCTATAGAGGTTTCCAGAATGAATGTTTTTGAGGAATTTATTGGCTATTTCACATGAACTGTAAGAGCATGACCTTCAACGAGTCCAATACAACACACTTGATAATGAGAAACAAAATAAATATAAAAACTTAATGCAATTATACATATCCTTATTCATCATATTAACAGAAAAGCAGAAGGCCACCTGTAATAAAAAAAAGTAGTTTATTGAGTTCAGGCTGACTTTATTAATAAGAGAAGTCTCTATTTTCATTGATCTGTTCAGAAAGATCTTTACTATGTAGCACTCATAATTTAAAATGATTATTATTCATTAATAATTATAATGATTATCACTCAATAATCTACTAAAAACTCAACATGTTAGAGGCCAAACACGGCAAAGCAAACTCAACAAGACCTGCTTCCAAAAAGAGGGAGAGAATTGTGTTGGGTTAATTTCATAGCTTGTATTAAAAAATAAACACACGTACAGGAGATGGCAAACTGCTAATGACGACATACATTCCATGAAATGCAAAGAAAAATGGCTGACACCTCGCCATTCTCCCTCTCCCGCGATGATGGAAATGTGATGAGTAATAAGCAGCCTGACAAGACAAATACCAGAGCCTCAGAGCATTTACGTTACATTTTCAAAGTGATGAAATGGTAAAATGAGCATCAACATTTGCCAATTGATCTCATTTATAAAGTTAGTAATTGGTGAACCTGCTAAATATATGGGAGTTTAACTTGGATTATAAACAAACATCTGAGGGTAAAGTGCTGACTCTTGTGCTACTGGTGGATTAAGTTTTAAAGAGTTATCAGTTCTGCGCTAAATATCTAACATTCATGTCCAGGAAGAATGCTTATACTGTAATAGATGTTTTAAATGTGGTGCATGTAAAAGAAAAGCACTCGATTAATGTTTCCCACTCAAAAGATTTGTCTAATCTAGCAATGATTGCTCTGGCATTGTCCATAAATGATTTGTCATTCGTTTCCATGATGAGGCTTAAATGCACATTTAGAAATGTGCATTCAGCAGCTAGACGCAAACAAATGGAGGTGAAGATGGTGCGCTACTGGTGAGGCTATAGTGAAATCAAATACCTATTCATGTAACACAGGAAGCCTGTGTGATTCAGGACGGCCGCCCACAGAGAACAGTACTCACTCCGCCCACGCAAACACACCGGGTCACAATGGAAGGCAATTGACCAACAGGGAATGAGAGAAACACAGTGAGGTGAGCAAAAACAGGAGAACAGAAAATAACAGAAAGTCACAGCTGATCAGTGCTGATTCAAACAGAGAGAACAGAAATGGCTCCAGCTGGAGTCCCTCGTCATCACAAAAGCAAGAATGAGTAATAATGGGAGCATCGTAAGTGCTTTGACACACGACTGTGGAATCAAAGCACAAAGCATTACAGCACCAAAGTCCTTACACAACATCTTAAGTTTTATAAATCCAACCGCTCATTTAGCTGATTTTCAGTAGAATTTGAACACTTTATTCGCCTCATCTTCAAATCATTTTTAACCCAGGTAAAAGATTAATCTAGAATTAACTCTACATGTCAGTAGATCTAAGAGAGAGACATATCATTCCTGGACACCAACAACAACTCAGCTGTTTTCATGCTTGCTTAGCAGTAACTGAAAATTTCCAAAGCACCTCAGATACACATAATGAAATCTCCTGCTCTTTAATGCATGATGGCACAGGGAGAGCTAAGGGTGGGGGGATGGGGGATCCCTTAAATACAAGGTATTAATGCAAAGCCAACGCTCATTTCTCCTAACTGTACATACACTCCCGCCCAACAGCGAATATGCTGAATGCATTATTAATATTCTAAGCAGCAATTACCATACAAATTTCAGTGCCCGTTGTATGAACTTTAAAACACAGTACATACATATCACATGAGCACAGACATTGTAATTCACACTGGCATGCTCTCACAATCAGATAATCTAAGAAAAAAAAGCCCAAAAGAGCTGAAAGGATTATAACAGAATACCCAGATGCTGCTGTGCTGCATCAACATTCAGGCACTATTATTCTTTGAGGGACTCTCTGTGCTTCCACAAAGAGGACCTAGATGATGTTAACACACAAGAAACATAATTTCTTGTGTCCTTCTTTTTTTCAAAATTTGCAAAAACGAAAGAAAACAAAAGAAAAAAAACCCCAAAATATTTGTTGCATGTAAGAAAAACGTCATGCACATATATTAAAGTAAAAGTGATACAATTAACACCAGTTTTAGCTATATTACCATTCAGATTTTGGTGACAGAAACATTTTCTTATGCTTCACACACTGTTTTGAATACTGAATACACCTAAACATATTTTTCTTCTCAGTTTATAATAGTGGATAAAATCTGATAAGAAATAGTTCTGCTGTACTTGATACATGGACAGTTGTACTGTAGCGGTTCGCTCTAATCCCCGCTATTGAGTTTGTTCTAGAAAAGGTCAGAAACCAGGAGGTCAAAAATTCCATCACACTCTGCACAACTTGAGAAAGAACGAGTTATAGAATTATATTAAAAAAAGCTGAGTTAAGACCACCTCAGGTGCATGCAACATACTTGTTTTGCAAAAACCTGAACATACATAATAATCAAGAGTGGAGCTGTTGTTTAGTTCCAGTGAAACTTTCTCCACTCTTGAGACTATATTAGTTCTTCATGTAATACAATGAAGTTGCAAAAGATACCATAAATAAAAAGTTTAAGTTCAGTTAAGTTTAGCTGCTGGTAAACTGCTGCTCCTGTGTTCTTTAGACATTTCTCACTATTCTAATCACTTGCATGCTGAATCTCTTCCACGGTTTTAAATGGTAAAAAAAAAATGTTATTGCTGTGGGGCACAATAGGAGACAGTTGTGTTCTGGATGTCTCTTTTGTTGGGCTTGATCAGTACTAACTGTTCCATGGAAAGCTGTTGATTTATTTCTTAGTCATAACCAGACACCCGCCTCTGATGACCTCCTGATCTTACAAATCGGAACAGCCAATGGCAGCTCTATGAAATCCATACCTTTGGTAATCTTTAAATAGATTTTTATGGGTGAACTTTGAGAACTGTCTCATATCAACTCAGCAACTAATAAATGAAGTTACAGCTGTGGTCATGAATATCATGGGGAATTTTAAAGATGTCTTTGAACTGTTCTTTTTCCAGGGTGGAGAGATTGTACAGCATACATATTTAATGACTTAAAAAAAACAGAAATTGGGTGCACAGGTTTGAGTGTATTTTGGATTCTCTCCAATCCACAGAATCAAAGTATACATACAGAAGCACAGACATCCATATACCCCCTCTGTTTGGTTAAATGTCCCTTGGCAAGTTGGACCTCAATAAGACGTCTTGGCCATCACCAAGCTTCTGGCATAATTCTGGCTGGATATTTGATCACTCTTGTTGGCAGAATTGGTAGAGTTCACTTAAATTAATTGGTTTCCTGTCACAGACTTGGCCTTTAAGCATAGTCCAGAAATAGGATTGAGGCTCTTGGAAAGGTCATCATTCAAGCTTAATATTAGCCTGCTTTATCCATCCCCAAACCAGTTTTGATGTGTGTTTGGCATCACTGTCCTGTTGGAACACACAGATTTGACCACGTTTGAATCGTATACAGTAGTTGTGAATTTGAGGTGAAGTTGAAGAATTTGGTACTCCATCTTCATCATTATTTCATCCACTTTGTACAATGTGCGAGTACCACTGTCAGGAAAACATCCACAGAGCATGATGGTACCACCATGCTCGACAGATGGTACAGTATTCTTACATTTGAAAGCATCGCCATTAACTCTAAACATACTAACGTCATTGTGGCCAGATAAATCCACCTTTGTCTCGTCTGACCATAACACGTTTCTCCAGAAGACTGAAGAAAGACATCTTCAAATTTCAATTGAGTTTGCAGCTGTCAGTTTTGGAGCAGGGGCTTCTTGCTTGGTCACAACCCCTCCCAGTAAAACTTCCCTTGCTGTGGACACTGGTGCTCCAGCATCTTCCAGTTCATAGCAGACTGGAGCCTTGGTGGTTCCTCGGTTGTTCCTGAACATTTTAACCAATTTCCTCTCATCTTAGGGTTAGACACTTTGGGTCTTCTTCCACAATTTGGCAAAGTGCTGACAAATCTGAATGATTCCTAATACAGTTGTTTGAACTGATAATCTTTAAATCTACAGTTGTTTAGAAATCGCTCCAAGAGGCCTTCTCAATTTGTGTAAATCTACTCTAATTCTCCTTCTTAGCTCTTCAATGGGTTCCTTGGACTTTCCTATTGCTCTGAGTATTGGTTAATTCAATGATTGGTGTAAAAAATCCTTGTATGCCTGCAAAGAGAAACTACCTGTTGTATTCAATCATGATCACTAACAAGAAGTTGGCCTTGTCAACGCCGAAGATACTGGAGAGTCTTCAGTACAACTTTACAAAGATTTAAGTGAGTTCATCTATATACACTGCTCAAAAAAAAAATAAAGGAACACTTTTTAATCAAAGTATAGCATCAAGTCAATTACACTTGTGGGCTATTGATCTGGTTTGTTAAGTAGCAGAGGAGTTTGTTAATCAATTTCAGCTACTTTGATGTTAATGAAATGAACAATAGGTGCAGTAGAAGGTTAACAGTGAGACAGTGACAATGAGAATTATCCGGTTTAGTGGTGGATCCATGGAAGGACACACAGACCTCTACAGGTTAGGCAACGGCACCCTGACTGCAATCAGGATGAGCTCAGACTGTCATGAGCTCAGTGATGCCCTGGTCCATATCTGGGAGGAGATCCCCCAGGACACCATCCATGTCTTACTAGGAGCATGCTCCAACATTGTCAGGCATGCATATAGACACTCATACAAACTACTGAGCACCATTTTTAGGTGCTGCAATGGAATTCTGACAAAATGGTATAGCTGCCACATCATTTTCTGGGTGCCTTTAAATTCAGCCCTCTGTAGGTTGATCATTTTTATTTCCATCAAATGATATGCCATGTTTTCATTCCTAATGCATATCAGTATAGATATTCAGCAGTACTTTTTTCCCATTGAGATGTGTTCCCTTAAATTTTTTTAACAGTGTCTTTGATCCTGTATGTATACCTCTGACCCTGTGCCAATTCGATAAAAAGAACAAAAAATAACACAGCATTCATGCTCATGATGAGTGTATTTAAACTTCTTTCCACAGTTGTATGATCTGACTATTTTTGATGCTCTGTTGTAAAGACACATTTTGGTAGATATTGAAGTATAGAAGTGTCATACCTAATCAAAACAATAACTCGATAAATAACAATAAACATATGGATATATGAAAATGAGATATGAAAATGAGATCTGGGCACCAGGCAGCACACAAACAGCCTTTCTGTGTTGCAGTGAGCAGAGTGAGGGGAAGGATTGTTAACAAATAACAGCGCAGCAATAAATAATCTCAGATGAAGTTTTGAAATCCGCACATAGACATGAAAACTTCTTTTAAAGATCTGACTCAGTGCCACTTCAGTGTTACCTTGAAAGCATATTTGCGGTTTATGTGGTCCTCAGGCTCAACTGGCGAAATGACATAACTGGGCAGAGGGATGCTGCCAAGTACTGTTTCCTCTCGGCTGTCTGTGAAATCAGAACACACACACACACACAACATTGTTACTTGCATTCAGAACAACATCTAATTCTGCCAATATCTTTTACGATGTTTACAAATGACTGCAGATTTATGAATAGCAGGAAAATTAGCGAGGCATAACTCATGCAGGACTCAAGATGCTGCAAGGGCATGTGGCTGCATGTGGTATGATGGGGCATGTGGCTTATCTATTATTCAGTATTATTAATAAAGGAGAGAAGGTACATGCTATGGCAACGCAAGAAGAGATCTCAAGGTAATAAGGATGCAAAAGCTGGTGGAAAAAGCATGTCATATATCTAATTACAGGCTGTCATTAATCAAAAATGGCAGCAGAGGAGATCGCTAAAGGTTTGCATGTTAACCCTTCACCAAGTGCACTGTTCGTACGCTTACCTTTGTAGTAAAACAAGCAGTAGTCGGACAAAACAAACCACTTCCGTTTCCATAGTCGCATTCCAGAGCTGTCCTAGAAATGGATCGGGGGAAACGCAATACAAACAATATTTAGAAATCCTCCTGCAGGAATATATTTTAATTAAAAAGTGCAGTTTGGGAATAACCTGCTTTTTAATTAGGATTACTTTGGCAGAAAGCTGCAGCTGCTACATTTAATTCAGCACTGTAGTTTTATACTTCCAAGGATTGTGAGATTTAAAGGTTTTGTAAGGTCAATATGAGCTTTTAAGTTCTGCTAAGGGACAGAGAAAGATCGCTTCCATACTGCACAGTTACACCTCTTACACAGTGAAGGATGGTAATCCTGTGGCTGATATTTCACTGCGTGACACATTTAAACATTTGCTCAGTCTTTAACACGTGCTCCTGTATAACACATCTGCCTGTCGGACTCACTCTGAATATCCTCACCTGTTTATAGAGCCAGCCTCTCACCACCACTGGGATATTGAGGTTTCTTTTAATAGCATGATCCCTTTTGCCAAAATTGTGTACTTTCCCCGTACCTCTGGAGCCCTGCAGGAGCCACAGAAAAACATAATCAGTAACAAAATAAAAATAAAACATGAGGCAATTTTAAATTAACATATATAAAGTCATTTTGCGTGATGCTAGCCTACACAGTACAGAGAAAACAAATGCATCATTTTGTTACTTAGAAAGGAAAAATCATTTTTCCTTTAAAATAATAAAATGGCCTTCTTTCCTGGAAGCTCCTTTTTTAAACATCCTTAACGAGAAAGGGAAATACCAAAAGTATACTCCTGTGGACGCACGTGTTCACTTATAATAGAGTTTATTTTTAGACAAAGTCAGTCAGTCTCTCAGGTACATTTATACAGTAAATATGTGAGGCTGTTTGGCTGACGAGTTGCTTAAAAAGACAAAAATCAGGATTTGTGATCATTTTCTTTTTAAGACACTAAATAAAAAACATACATGGTAACAAAAAAATAACAAAATGAATGAGGTGCACTATTCAACTTAAATACATATAGCTTCTCTGACTGTAACTTAATAGTAGTCGACTCATTTGTTAACTGGGGAAATAAAATTTTGTTACACTTGTTAAATTTGGACTGTTAATTGTGGCTCACATAATCAATGTGATAATTGATCTCTGGACTATAACAGAAAATGGACTGGTTCTTATATAGCGCTTTAGCACTCAAAGCGTGTTATCCATTGTGTTTTATTCATCCATTCATATACACTTTTTACTATATCTAAGTACTTTCAGTCTGACATTCACACTTGGTATGCAGACTGGAGGAGCAAGGCATTAAACCGCCAACCTGTTCTACCTCCTGATATTATGACAAATTGAACAAATGTATTAAAATTTGTAACATCATAATTTACTAAAACTCAAAACAAAAGGTTATCTCGATCAGTAATACATTAACTGGTTCATGCTCTACAGTATATCTAAAGCCTTTGCTTCTCAGAGAACCACTGAGACTCACCTTTGACCCTGAGGAAGCATCGACTGCTGCTGAGGTCACAGCCTTGGAGGACTCTGTGACCATGTTGGCTGATCTCTGATTGGCCGCTGACTTGGACATACGGGATTCTATCCTACATTTGAGACGACAGCGTGGAAGAAAAACAGAATGCAAAAAAGGATGAAAAGCACTGGCAGTGTTGTTCCTTCTCAACTCCTCTGACAAGCTCCAAACATGCAATAAAACAGAGCGCAGTCCTTTGCTGAGCTTTCACATATAAAGGATATGACTATTTCCTGACACCAACGTGAGACCAGTCAGAGCCAATGGTTTTCCACTGGATGTGTTAACAGTGAGGAAAAACTCATGTAACACTTGGCCTGGCAGTCACCTCGTGGCACACACGCGCGCACGCACACACACACACACACACACACACACACACACACACACACACACACACACACAAAAGCCAAAACAAACTAAAAAGACAAAATCATAACAATGGCACATACGCACAGCTTACAAGGAATCTACTTCCCACCTCACACATGACATCATCATATTGAAAGGGAACGTGAAGAACTAACACAGTCACACATGCCAGAGACAAGCTGGTGTCAAATAACAAATAGCTTGCACCACACTTTAAGCTATTCAGACACTTTAAACAGCGTATTTTGGACTGCGGCCAACCATAGTGTGCAAGTACAAGCGTCTGTTGCTGAACAACAATACCAAATATTTGAGTCCAACAGCAAATTATCAAGAAAATAAAGAAGAAAATCTTGTATCACAGAGTTAAAGGCATGACAGAAAACAGGTTAAAGCTTATTCATAGGGGGCTGATTTGTGTGTGTGTGTGTGTGTGTGTGTGTGTGTGTGTGTGTGTGTGTGTGTGTGTGTGTGTGTGTGTGTGTGTGTGTGTGTGTGTGTGTGTGTGTGTGTGTGTGCGCGCGCGTGTGTGTGTGTGTGTGCATATCTATGTTAGGACAGAAAGACTAACATTTTTAAAGCAGAATTCTTTTATTCATTAAAAACTCCAGGAGCCAAGTGAATAACTTACTGTTGGCACAAATTTCCCAAAGTCTCATTCTGAATTATTGTAATGATTTTTAAACAGAAGATCATCTTTCATACCCCAAGTGCCCCAAGCTCTTCCCTGCTGTGTCATTACCATATTCTCCATCCAGGAAACAACAATGTTTCCTCTCGTACCTACTGCGGTCTAATTAGTTTTGACTGATTGCAAACAACCGAGGAGAGAAATCACGTCAAAGTACAGATTACAAATAGGGGCCAACGACATGGCATCTACAGCCATTTGTGTGAAGCTTCTGACATTTTTGTATACTGTATGCAACGCACCTCAAAGATAATAAAAAGAACAGAATTGAGATGCTTCTGAGATGTAAAACAATAAAGATTACATTCGGCAGCCTCAACATTAGTTCGCTTAGAGCCACCAACAGCAATGCAATGATACATTTCCTTACATGATGTTACATCATAGCTTTTCCAAGACTTGCATCAGATCTTCTTAACAGAGAACTCAGTTAATGTGAGAAGCGTTTTAACCTGAAGTACAGAACAATGTGATGGCATTATGGTTATGGACACTGTAATAACCAGTAAAGAAAAAATAAACTTCAATCATTTTTGGCCAAAAAGTACTGCATCTCAACTTCAATGGGCATGTACAAATTTACTGATGGTGAGAGTGACATGTTTAAAGGTGACCTACCTGTTTTCGCTTCAGATAATGAGGTCAGTGTGTGTTCAAGCATTCCTGATGATCCAAATGTTTTTGATTGCTTTAAACACTTAATTTAGGACTCTTCCTCTCTGTGACATCTGTATGATGCCAAACAAGTCATAAAAAAACATTCGTGTCCACTAAAAGAAAATAAATATTGGCTGATATATTCGAATATCAGATTTCTATGTGACCAAACATTGGTACTGGTTGGTATATCAGTCAGGTCCTTGAAGGAATAACTAATGAGTAGTCAGGTGACCTCTGTGCTATATATGTAACCTAGTAGTTTGTGCTTAGTCGAACCTAATTTACCAACAGGAACTAATGTGACCTGACAATGTCCTAACTCCCCCTGCATTGTTCAATAAATAGGTTATGAGCAGATCCTTGTGCTGATTTTCCCTTTGTGTGCCGCAATACACACAATCTAGAGGATCTGTGCTGATTTTCCCTTTGTGTGCCGCAATACACACAATCTAGAGAAAAGTAGGTAAGACTGAGGCATCTGTCAGAGACTAAAGCAAGAAAACATACAGGTAGAACAAGCGGGGGGGAAAAAGGAAAGTCAAACTGGAGCACAACTTACAGTAGTTCACTCCAAGCTTGGACTGCTGCCAGCAGTTTTACAGGATGTTTCTGTCTTATCAAGGGGACTCTGCTGTTTTATGTGAAGTTTTCATACTGTTTACCACCACTGTCATTGGAGCAGTTCCCCAGGAGATTTGTAGTGGCATGTGGATGAGAGGAGCAATATTTCACATAGTGTGGTGTCGAAGTAGGAATGTCTTCCTGCTTCTTCTGCTATGATGGAAATGGAGGTAGACTAGATGTTTTTTTTTATCTTTTTAGACAGTGAGTGTACATGCGACTCAATGACTCGATCCTGGTAGAATAATCTAGACAAACTCTGACACTTCAGGCCAGTAAAGCAGAGTCTGATCAACCTTTCTGTGGAACCGGGCTTCATGAAGCTCCTTTTCCTGATCTGCCTGTCCTCAATATCTCCAGGGAATAAGTGAGTCAATTATTAATGGAAGAAACCCACTTCCTATTAAAGTATTATTACAAGCAGAATGAACCCCTAATGTCAACATACTAATGAACAAAAAAAACCAGCAACAACATTTAAGCATGCTGTGAAATGGAGAAATAAAATTTAGCTATCAGCAAGCAACGACCAAGGATAAAAAAGCATGTGGTAGAAGTAGATCCAGAGGAAAAGCAGAAAAGGCCTGAAAGAGCACTCACTCCTGTTTTACAAGTGGATGAGTTTACAGGCGGCTTGTGTTGCACACTGTTATAAAGTCTAAGACATGCAGCTTTTACCAGATATGAAGTGTCCAATGATGTTTCACTAAAATATTAAATTGTATCATCTTGCAGTCTTTTATTACTTCTAAATTGATGCACTGCTCATATGTTGCCTATTTGGAAACATAGTATAAAAGACAGAGTCTGTATAATTCTAAGGAAACTTGAAAGTAAATATTTGGTACACTGCCTAAACTGGCTCAGGCAAACTTTGCTCTTCTTTGGATGTTGAGTGCCTCATTCAACATGATCCACACTTCTTCAATAACGTTAAGGTCCACACTCTGGGGAGGCCAGTCTGTGACTGATAGTGTTCCATTGTGTGTTTGCCTATCTGCATACACACCGGCAGTGTGTTTAAAATCATTGTCATGCTGAGAAACAAATCTTTTGCCAATCAGATGCTTTCCAGACAGCACTGCATGTTGAGTCAAAATCTGATAATTCCCAACACCAAATGCAACCCCAAACTATGACAGAGCCTCCGCTCATGCCTCTTTTCAGACCTCATCCATACATACTGATAACGATTTGAAGGACTGGTGGAGTCATCTTTTCATCAGACCTGTTGCTACTGATTTTCAGAACAGTTCTTGTGTAATTTGGCATACATCAGCCTTTTCTCCCTATTTCCCTTCCTTAAGAATGGCTTCTTGACAGCTACCCTTCCACTGAGACCATTACCGATGGTGCTTCAGTGAACAGTAGATGGATCAGCGGAAGAGCCATATATATCTGATCTTTGCTCAGTTTTTTTTGTTCTGTTCCTTAAGGACTTCTAATGGCTTCGGGAACTGCCCATCTGCTGTAGATAGTTTTGTAGGGCTGTCACTTTTTCTTCTGTCCTCTATTCGTCCAGTTTTCTCAGATTTTTGTAAGGACACACTCCACACTGTGCAGAAATATGACAAGTTTTTGGCTAATTTATCTTTAAGCACCTTGTTGGTGCAAAAAAACAACGTTATGCCTTCAAACTGTTGGACATTTTTCATAAATTCAACAGACACACAGAAAAAAAAGTGCAACAGCCTGAGAAAGACACCGTTTAAAGTTGTCATAACACTGATTCATCCTTTGAGTTAGTCATTCACAGGTCAGTGTTAAGTGACTAACCAACAAAACAAAAAACATTCCTCTGAAAAATGACAGGTAGAATGACAGTCTGGCTCCTTGCAAGTAAAATATAATTGAAATTACTTTTGTACGAGACTATCTTTACTATTATTTTCTACCTTTTACTGATTTTAGCTGTGGTGCTGCATCCATTTTGCTTTGAGTGCAATGTTTCCCTCAGCTCAGTTCAACACTTCACACAGACAGTGACTGGCATATGTATGAATTGTGTCAGTGTCTTTTATAGTAATAAAAATAATTACCGTACACTTAGTGTATATGCTATGACTGACTTTTCTTAACTTGTGTTTTCCCTTGCGTGGCATCTTTGTAATGTTGTTGTAGAGCAGACATAAAACAGGTGTTATTCTTACTTTTATGAGCTTAAAGAGATCAGAAGTGGCATTTTGTTACTGTTGAAAATATGCAAGTGAGGCATCCATAGCGTTAAAGCCCCTTTGATGGTATACAAATCCGTGTCTCAGCAGGACTGAACAAGGGATGATGGAGAGTTTTAAGAAGTGAATGACAGTGGAGGATGCATATGAATCACTTTAATCAGTTTTATATTGCTTTAACAGATGCTTGTGCCCCGCCATGGTGCTGTTATAGTGGAATATTTGGTATGCACGATCATCTTACACCAGACAGCTTAAATACAACCAGACACCTGCTGCCTTGAATTGTGTAGCTTTAATGCCTTGCTTGATTTACACAATGACATAAAAGGAAATAAATCCGACTATCGTGCCATGACAATATAGTAATGTTGCCGCCTAGTAAATCCCTCCTTTCAATCAACAGTTCTCAACAATTCAGTGAGCACACAGTCAGGAGCTTGCTTTTATGGTGTCAACGGCATTGAGAGAAACAGCCCAGGTGGGCCGGAATAACTCGCTGTTATAATACAGCCAGCGTTAGCATAACAGATTGATGAGTCAGATTCATGGCTCCTGACGTGATATGAATATGATCAAAGCGAGATGTGAGTGTTGTGTCATTGCCATAGATTCCATTATGGTGTTATAAATACCATGGTAATGGTGATGAATGCATTCAGTTTATTCAAATACAACAGTGCCCATCCTTTTGTGTTCTGACAAGGACTGCTGGTTATGTTGCTAATAAACAACAAACTGGAAATCAACCAATTTTAATCTTCTTGTTAGTGGAGAATAGACACTCGCACTCCCCTGCTGTGGCATGTTTCAAGGAGAGTAACACTAAAGACTCCCATCTCAGGTTCGTAAACTAACTTATATATTTAAGCGAGCGTCATATACATCATTCACTTAAAAAAAGGTAGGCCAGCTCACCTGTCTTGTAGTGTGTAATCTATGTTTTCAGGGGAAATCTGTCCAGTCACAGGATGCCGAAATGATGTAGCCTTCAGGTTGTGGCTGCAGGACAGAGGGAGAGACAACACCAAGAGAAATAAGAAAAGGAGTATCAAGTCATTAATCATATTCCTTCTGGATCAACTCCCTGCACACCTGTGTTTCTATACTCCTAGCTGTCTGTTGGATGAGGGTAAAAATATCACATAAAGTTCATAAGCTTACAGTGATGATTCAGTCAACAGCAAAAAAAAGAATCTTCAGTAGCCCTGCAGCCAGCCAAGGCTCATATAGCTTTACACAGAGTGTAGGGCTCAGCATTCTCCGTAAGCCAGCCCACCAAGCTTTATTGATTTCAATTAGATGGGCCATTCATTGCTTTAACTAGAGCATAAACACATGTTACTGTCACATGAAAGAATAGCAAACAGCAGCTACTGGTGACAAGAGGGCTGAAAAGCATGACACGACAAGTTTCTATTTGTTGTCTGTTGTATAATTACACGTGACTAAACAATGATGGTAATAATCACTTTTTACACCAAAATAAAAATATTTTTCAAATCCTCCTTGAATACAAACTCAACAAACTGTGTCAAACTAAGCCTAAACAAATATAATGCCACGCTGCAGGCCCTGAAACCTGTTTCCAGCAGGTTTACTCAATGGATGATTTCATTCTTACAAGCTTTAAAGTCTGATTGCCCATCCTTATAAACTAATAATTGGGGTATTTTTAGTTTCACTCATTCACTGGATTTATCTAAAGTACCTCACTTGTTGCCTATCCAGGACAGGTTGCCACTGCTCATTATCATTATCGCTCTTTTCCGTTGAACTTTTTCCTTATTTTTTTTAACAATTTTATGTTGGAATATTACAAAAAAAATGTCGGTGAGCAATTTGCATTGCATTTGATATATTGCTATCATAGATGCAATTTCAGGTTTGAAGTCTCGACTCTGGCAACTTAAAGAAATGGTTTCATTCAAGCAAAAGACAAAAAGGCTGGGAGCAATGATGGGTTAAACAAACAAATAATCCTTTTAAGTTGATACTCTTTACTAGTGATTTATTAAATTCTTCTCTCACTGTCTCTCTTTTGTTTCCTTTAATCGTCACTGTCATCGTTAACAGCACTGAAGCTGAAAAATACTGTGCGCTCACAGGGTAAATACTGCTATGCAGAAGCTAAACACTTTCATAAGCACTCACACAGGCACGGATAAACACATTGCTGAGATAAAAAAAATGTTTACATTATGTTCACTTAAAGTGTGCCAGTAGTAAATAAATGATTATAGTGCAGTGGGAGGTGGGGAGGGGGGTGAATGCTCTGAAGGAAAGCTGCTAAGTTTCAGCACCATACAGACGCAGAATGATAGAAACAGAAAGTGGTTCTTCACTGCATCACCATGCAGCAAAGGGAGGAGGAAACAAACAGAGCAGGCTGGAAAGATTTATGAGTCGACATTTCAGCAAAGTTCACAGGAAAAAAAATCCAATTCTGCAGATGTAAAAACATGACTTCAAGTATAAACGGTATATAAAATGCATGTTTACGATCACGTGTATCCTGCATTGAATTCAGCATTTAAATATCCATAGATAAACAAAAACTTGCACACCCATGCATTCGCACACGCAGAGATTTGACCACTCATAATTTGCTGAGCTGAACTGGGCACATACAGGCAGCAGCACTGCACCAGGCTCCCCTGTTAATTAGGAATCTGCATTCTTTGAGGCTTTTGTTTTAGCCGCATTACTTCTGAACTATTTGTCACGGAATTTGAAGCATCCCCAGCTAATGTACCAACAATGCAGCACACTGGGCCCATTTGTTTGGAGAAAATTTGCTTCCTTGAAAGCTTGTGACGATGCTTTTTTTTTTTAAAGGACGGGGGAATAAACGTCCTGTACGTGAGCTACCGAACAGCCATCTAAATTATGTAGTGGGGAAGCACCGAAGGTTTCATTTAGTTGCACGATTTGTTTAAAAGAGTTTTGTAAGTCAACACAAAGAGCAAAACAAAACTTTAAAAAGATGACAGTGTTTTCAGTCATCCTGCAGTTGTTTCTGTCTCCTATGAAGTCAAATGTTGCAATACACCAGTGAGGGACGCATCATCTGATAACTATGCAGTATATATTATCCTGACAGGAGTTCAAGGCTTGCATATTTCAGCATTCAAAACCATCGGGTCAAGAGTTTTACCAGATAAAGCAAAGAATGATTGATGTTTCTCCTTGCAGTGAACTTCAAGAAGGCATGTCTCATTGTGTCAGTTTAAGCTGAGCCACAAAAAAGGGGGCTGTAAGTAAAAATACTGGTTTAGTTTGCCCAAATGCAAACACCCTTACACCATCAAATGGAGCTTTTTATATGAACTGAAATGAGTTTGATATACAGTTGCCAAACTCTGAACACCAAATGACAGTTTGGTTTTTTTTCATGAGAACCAAAAACCTTCCCTGAGAAATTTGTGCAGAAACAGCAGCACTGCAACTCAGTTCCTATGAGCATGCTCTGTCTCTCTTTGCTGCAACAACTGGATTCAGCCCTGGCACGCTATGCAATATTTTGCAGCAAAACAAGACGCTCAGCCTAATCCCTGTCCAATACATGGGTTAGGTCCAGACAGAAGGGTACCAAGGGCAAGGCGCTGTGGACGGAGCACCTAATACTCTCTCACACCAACAGAAACACCTTGAGGTTTCTAACTACTCTGGTTTTTCTGTAAGAAATTAATCACACTACGAGAATACAATGAAAACTCCTTGTACAATCTTTATAGAACTTTTTCAGGAACAACAAACTCCAGTGGGAAAAAGCAAACTGTTCCCACTATGAGAACATATCTCTCTACCACTATATACTGCTATGTAATACACATAATGGCAACAGTCTGACCTGTTTTGAGATCATGCATCATCATGACGCCGCTGGACTCGCCGTGGTGGCAGGTTATCCTCTCGGCACTGTGTCAGGTGGAAGATGCAGAGGGTCTTTCATAGAGGCTGACATCCACAAAGAGCAGAGTAAAGTGGAGCCAGCAGGATATAGGCTGAAGGGGGAGCTCTCCATCTCCACTTTGTCCTGCTTAAGCGTGCTATCTGAGTTTCAGCCCACACTTACTGAGTGGATGGTAGAGAGCTATCTCCCTCCCATCAGGGGAATGCCTCAGTTACTTATCAGATCTTCCTCCCTTTCCATTTTCTCTTCGCTCCTCTCTCTGTTTCTCTTTCCCTATTTCCTGGAATTGAGCTTTCTGCTTCCATAAATCTCTTTCAGGGAAATATATGCAGCAGCCCTATACCTATGGCTGCTATTAAACTGAGAATAATTTATCTTTGACATCAATTCAGTCTTTTTGTTTTGTTTTGGATATGGCAGAGTTTTTGCCAGTTTCATGATGTTGCCGCCTAATCATTTCTTAAATGCATTATTCATTTATTTTAGTAAATCATTGTCAGGTTCATACATTACTGATATGCCCTAAGTAACAACACTGCAAGTAGAGACACCAAAATAACTTGACAGCAATTTTCTCACAGATCACAAGCTTTGATTGGCCAGGTTATTCCTGTTCTTTCATACTAATGGTTTCTTCCATTTCCAAGTTCAAGAACTGGAAAGGAAAATGTAAATAAAAACAGAAACCAGCAATATACAAGTCTCATCAACCCATATTTAATTCAAAACACAAGCTAAAAGAAACCCAAATGTTTAAACTGCACCATGTCTTCTAAAGCCTGTATATACCTTTTAGCATTGATGGTGGCTTTCCAGATGTGCATGCTGCCAATCTCAGAGGCACCAGTGAACCCCTTTACCATCAGAGATGCAGGCTTTTAAACTGAGCGCTGATACCAAACCTGATGGTTCCTTCTCTTTAGTGCAGAGGAAACAGTGTTAGTTGAAAAATGTTCCTTCAGCTTTTACAGCCTTCTTTACATGTGTGGTTGCTTATAATAAAATTTCTCAGTTCGAACATATGAGATGTTTCCTGTTCTATTGTGAATAAAATCTAGGTTTATGAGATTTACACATGATTGCATTATTGTTTTATTTACACTTTTTCAGAACCGTTGTTTACACATTTAAAGTTCATATAATAAACTGTACGCCGTGAAGTCAGCTAAACATGCTCACAGCCACCACGGCAACAACATCAGTTTTGGAAAACATCTGTTGTGCAGTCAGTGAACTGCTTTAAGCTGGGACTGTTAAAATAACTATGATGACAAAAAACACAAGAAAAACTAGAGTGTTTAAACTGGGGTTAAACCTCAGAGTGTCTCCTTTTGATGCTGGTTTAACAGCAGTATTGATCTATGCTAAGAGGGAATTAAAAAGTAATCCAGTAACCCAAGTGGTACCAACATACTGTAGGCCTATGGAATATATTAAATCCAACAGACAACCAAGGATTGTTGAAGTTAGTAAAAATGTCATGTTTCGGCTGTGTGCAGGCAGGAGAAGGACCCAAACGCAAAACTCACCACGCAGGAATTAAACTCAAAAAGCTGCTTTATTGCAGAATGGCACAAAAAATATAACAAAACTAAACTGGGACATGGATAAACTGACACACAGGGAAACACAGCCATGAGGGAGACTACAACACTGACAAAGAGAAACACAGGGCTTAAATATACTGAGGGATAACGAGGGAATGAGACACAGAAGGAGAGCACAGCTGGGAGTAATCAGGCTGGACGAGACAAGGGAAGCAAAACTAGAAACACTGACATGAGACACGGACCTTCAAAGTAAAACAGGAAACACACTGACTGAACTCTAGACATGTAAACTTAACAGCAACTGGAGAGACAGAACATAGGAACCTGAAACATGGTACAGAAAGCCATAGTAGACGCAACATGGAACACAGGGAAGCCATATTACAAAACCTAAGAAATAAACCTATGATAACCATAACTGAAACCTAAAGAAACAACAAACACAGTACAACAAAGGACTCAAAACATAAACCATAATATAAAAAAAACACAAGAACTCAAAAAGCTGGGTCAGAAAGACCCAGAACCGTGACAAAAAAAGACTTCAGTTTGCTTTTCAGTGAAGCAATGAGAAAGTGTATACATGATGGAACTAACTCATTAATTATAAATGAATTGTAAGACAGACTGGTTTGATACATTTTGAAAAGTCATATTTTTTCCCAGATCCATTTGGAATCAACAGAACAACAAATCCAAGAGTTATCTGGCAAATTTGAGTGGCAGATGTATATTATTCTATAAATATTCAAATACCAAGTGGCATTAAAAAAAATGTGCCAAACTATAAGTTAGAATTGGGTGACTTGTGAACATGTTTGGTTTGGGGTGGGGTTTTTTGCCCAGTTGACAGATAGACTTCCTAATCCCATACTTTTAGATACTTTTACATACTATACTGTATCTATACAATATACTGAAAATGTGATGGTATTTATTTATTTATTTGTTTTTAGTATGGTGGGTACCACGGCTTCAGTTCCTGCAGAACCGATGGGGGCAACAGCCACAGGAAAAAGTACACAATGAAGACTAGTGCAGCTGCCACAACTTGTTGATAAAAAATAAAAAGTACTTTGGGTATGAAGGTTTGATGGTGATGCACAGATATAGTGATGACCAACACTGAAGGTGTGAGCACTCAGAGCAGTATTCCCTGAACAATAGGTGATGCTGCTTAGACAAAATTGATGAGATATTATTTTTGATGTGTGGTGCCGCTTGCAAGGGCGAGAACAGAAAGTATTAAGGGCCTGTTATACTTGTAGTAACTTTTGTAGTCTACTTGGCAACCATCCTAACATCTCATTCTGTGTCCAGTCAACAAAATATGTATAATGTAATATTTTTTATATTTTACAGTAACTGCTGGCAATTACAAAACAACTTTGTAATAAAAGTTTATGTTTCCGTTGCAATACCAAATAGCACCACAAGGGAGTGCCTCCATGATTTTGTTGGTAAGCTACATTAGATAGATGCCCACAGAAACTCACCAGTGATTCTCATCCTTATAGCGAAGGTGGAGTGCAGTGGAGAACTACGTGGGCCTTGTATAGTTGACTTTGAGTACCGTAGGACAAACATAGTATCAGCCTAATTTTTCTGTCTTACACAACTCTGAAACACTGGAAGTCTTGTGGTTGTTAAGGCGTCCACTGAGTCAAGAAGATGCACTGACAGCAACAGCAGCTGCACAGAAATCTGTCTCTTGAACCAGTGTGCTTACATAAATCATCTGCTGCATTTGACCTCTGAGAGAAATAAAAACTACAAATCAATGTTGTGAAATGAATCACAAGATAACAGCAATCATTTAATTGAGCTGGGCTGCTGATTTAATTTCCAGACCAGTGCAATTAGCGGTAATGAATGTACAGTATCATGTTAGTGTGCAGCTTCAAAAGAATGAGATAAAAGCAAATCAAAGATGTGCTGGAGATATGCACACATGACAAGCCAAATGAGGTGCCACAAGCTGTTAACGAAGTCTGTAATAATACTCATGTCTATGCGTGTAATACCCCACCCATGCAACGAGAGCGTGTTACAGAGTGCGACGGGACATTACATCATAAGGGAGATATCGTGGACCTCCAGAAAACACCCCATAGCATAGGAGGCAAAAATAATTAAGCCTTAATAATAGTGGTTTGTGCACAGGGAGCCATTAAGGAGATAAGCATTCAGCAGCAGGATTTCTGAATGTTGACTGAGCGTTATCAGTTTCATAGAAGAGGACTGCAGCAGCCTCGCTCAGCATCATTTCCCTGACATTTGTGGAAGAATTATCTGGGCAGTCTCTCCCAAAAAGCTATCGGGAGATTCAACTGCAGTTCAGTATGGAAATGAGGGATACGAGCTTCACACTGAATAACTGGATTTTCCCCATCACTGCACTCATTCATCATCAACTACATTGTTTTCAACAGCAGCAACACCAAGCTGAACTGGTAGCATGACACAATGATTGCAGCTGAAGGACAGCTGTGTCTCTAAGATGGAATAAATGAAATAGGAAAATCTTGGTCCAAGCTTTACTTAATGGAGCACAGTCATCCAGAAAAGAAAAAAAAAAACACTATTCAAGTAGCACTGGACAAAGACAGGCTCAAACGGGCCCAATGTGGCTCAAAAACAGGTGCACAGACTTGCCAGTGTCTGAACATCAGTCAAACAAAAGGGTTGGCAGTAAATGAAGGAAGTGTTGTCTTATTAACATTCAAAGCATGTGCAGTTCTGACGCAGCACATTTCATTGGAGTCACAATTGTCCTTTGGTCATGCTGTTGCAAAACAAGTCTGGCAACAGCTAATTGTTTTACAGTGAATGTAAGAGAGACTTGAGTTGGACCAATAATAACAAATGCATGGAAACCTGATTTTAAAAATTGACAAAAGTAGATGTGGCTGTTGAGATTCTGATCTCTTATATTTACTATTAAAAAAAACATTAACTCCTGTTATTTATTTGTTGAAGATTGTTATAAATTCCAAATATGCCAGCAACTGGCAGGGCAGATAAGGCTTTGGGCACTGCCTCCTCTTTTCCACTGGCATTAGTTTTAGCTGGCTGATAAATATTTATAAAGGGTGATAAGTAGTAATTCATCAAAGACACTGTGTTAGTATAATGCCCCAAAACATGACAATAAAATGGCTTTTAAAAGCTTATTCCAGGGATCAATAATAGAGATATGCTGTGACAAAGAAAAAGTTGGGAAGTCTTCTGAAGTGAGCATTACTCAGAAAAAAAAATCAATGGCAGGTCCCTGCAGCTTTTTGGGTCAATATTTAATACCACAGATTTATCCACACGTTACTTGACGAATATTGATGGCCAAGACCAATGACAAATCACATTTATTTGACGTCTTCAATCTTTGCTAATAAGAATTGTCACATTTCTTCGAGTAATAGAAAGTAATGTTAAATGGCGTTCTTGTAACCTTAACGGGATGAAGTCTACTTCACAACATCCTTGTAAAGTGTGAAGTGCATACATAAAGGAGAACATATCGTGCTCATTTCCAGCTCCATATTCTTATTGTTGGGCTCTACTTGACTAACCCTGAGTTCATCCACTATCTGAAACAGGCTGTTTTAGCTTCGTTTCCTCTTCCCTTTAGGCCAGTGGTTCACAAAGTGTGCGTTAGGCAGCACAATTGAGGCATCCAGCCACTATACAAGGAAAACCTGGGGGAAATATGACATAGAAATAAGCTAAAAAAAGATCAGTTTGTAAGAAAAATAAACAAACACGAGTTTTCTGATGCTATCATACAGAACTTTATTTCTTATTTTATTTATATTTTATTTATTTCTTCTTTCTGAAGTAGCATATACCAGAAAATGATGGCACTGTTATAGCTCATGAGGTTGAGCCAGATGGCTATTTCAAGGGCCCAGGTTCCAAGCCTGGGTTTTTCATGTATTTCCATCTATTTCTATCACCTTGCATATTTTAAACGATAAAAAGTCAAGGTCTCAAATATCCCAAAGCTTTTTAATGTCTATCAACATGTTTGGTTTTTTTTATCACAGAACAGAATATTTTGCTTCAATGATGCACAGAAAGCATCCGGCAGAGATGCACGCTACTCAGCTAAGCAGACTGATTTCAGGTTCCAAGCAAATGATTCCAAATCAGGAATTAGGGCTCCTTGATGAGCTAGCCAGTCCTGATCAAGGAGATCCTGGACACGGTGTCTCTTAAATGCAAATGCTGTTTCATGCTCCATGAACTGGAGCATGCTAACTAATGTCAACTAACACAGCAGGATGAATGTTGCCCCTTTTAGACATGTACTCCTTTCTATTAATCTGAGGGCATATGAACCTTTCTGATTGAATCTAGTAACATTTACATTTTTTTAAATGGCATGAGTCTGCCACTTTCCACCTCGCTTGCTCACACGGTCTCATACTTTCCAACTAATCTCGTGCCAAATTTGAGGAAGTATCAAACTTGCCCTATGATGGGGCAAGAGTTAATGAAATGATGAATGTTCCCTCTTCTCTTTTAATAATAATAATAATAATTATTGTAAAGTAAATCTGTACAAAATACAAAGACTTCTTTTTTTTCCACATTTCCAGAGCAAAAGAGCATCACAGCGAAGTGTGTGAAGTTGCAACTTAATTACTGATTATAATAAATTATTTGCCACATTGAAACAGACCTGATCAGGAGCTAACCACAAAGGACACTGTGTTCTTCACTTTACAATCATACAGCCTGATCATTTGTTTGATCTGTATGATGGATTTAAATGTCAGAGTTGTGTGAAACTCTGAATGAAGCCATGAGAACATTAACATCAAAGTGAACTATTTCTGCATGACAGGATGCCCTTGTTGTAAGAGATGAAGGCAGCAATATTATGTACCCCATGCCTAAAAAAGGCTTATGTGCCAACACAGACTTAACTCCTTCCTTACTGAGACAGACAGGAAGGTACTGTATTCTAGGTCATTCTGAAGTGGAGTGCTTCAGTTCAGTTCAATTACATTTTTATGTACAAGAGCAGTAGCCTCAATGCACAACAATATTAAAAAGAAACCAAAATTATCCCATAATTCCCACTTGGCAACATTGGAAAGGAAAAACGTGTTTTTAACAGGAAGAAACTGCTGGCATAACCAGGCTCAGGGAGGGGCAGCCAGCTGCCATGACCAGTTGAGAGTGAGAGCAAAGAGAGACAGGACAAGAGGTAAACTATAATAGAGAGCCCAAGTTTAATAATTGCTAATGATTAAATATAGTAGTTTTTCACAGGGAGCGAAAAAGAAATGCTCAGTGTGTAATCCCCCCCACCGAAAGCCTAAGTCTAATTCAACAAGACTATAAGCTTTACGAAAAAGTAAAGTTTTAAGCATAATCTTAAAAGTAGAGTGAGTCTGTGTCCTAAATCCAAACTGGGAGCTCACTTGCATATAAAACAAAATCAAGCAAAAACAGTCAAAATAATTAAAACAAATCTTAAGCGTGAAATATAAAATGACAAAGAAGATCGATTTCTTTCTTTGATAACCTGATTTCCCCTGTGGCTAAGGAACACTGAACTAGAGCATATGCTTCTGTTTTACATACTGAGCCTCAGGCTCAGCAGCTAAATACAGAGCCCAACCCGCATCACAAAGCCAAACACAGCTAAACGCTTAGCTGTGCAATGTAGGACAGAAGGGGATGTGAAGTGTGCAGGAAAGCTAAAGCTGAAAATCTTTGGGCAGAAGATAAACACAGGGCCGTTAGCTGTGCTGACTCCAAAGCTAAACATACCACCAAGATCCAACAGTCAGATCAATTTTACCAAAAGTCACCAATTTTGACACTTTCATAGTGCGATAATGGTTAAACTCATTAAACTTTTATTGCGCCTTCTTACGTTATGACTCATTTGAATTTGTCTGACTCACCCTTGAATCTCCCCCTTCTCACCCATGTGTAGGAGGCTTAACTAGCAAAGTGATCATGGCACTGTCAGCAGAATAAAATATATTAAAGAGCATGAGCCTGTGAAATATAACAATGAATCAGAAGAGATAAAAAGATGTTAGCTCCCCCATTCCTTCTGCTCTCTTCCTTCTATTGTCCCTACCCATAGCCTCCCATCTGGGTAACTTATGAACTAAAACAAGGCAGTACATAAAAGCAGCAATGCGTCATTCTGGAAGCAGAACAAATAGACAGAAGATAAAATACTTCACAGGTCAGCGATATCCTGTAACACCCTTTCCCCCCCATCTAATTCCTGTAAAAACACACAACACAACTGAATTAGTAACTCCGGCATCCTCAAAAGAGTGTCCTTTATCCTTAAGATGCAGATGGACTGCTGAGTCTTGTCCTGTGGAGGTGGCTCTTCTGTGTTGTGCCATGCGCTTGTGAAGTGGCTGTTTGGTCTCTCCAATGTAGAGGTCTGGGCATTCCTCGCTGCACTGTACAGCATACACCACATTGTTAAGTCTGTGTCTGTGTTTGTCGACTTCACCGACAAGGTCCAGAAACTTACCCTGGATCCAGATGAAACCATGGTGTCCTTTGATGTAGTCTCTCTCTTCACTTGCATACCCACCACGGAGGCCGTGGAGACTGTCAGAAAACGACTACAAGAAGACAGCTCCTTGGAGGACAGGACCAACTTCACACCCGATCAGATCTGCACACTGTTAGACCTCTGCCTCACCACTACATATTTCAAATACAACGAAGGCTTTTACAGACAAAAACATGGCTGTGCCATGGGCTCCCCCGTGTCACCTATTGTAGCCAACCTTTACATGGAGGAAGTGGAAAGGAAGGCTCTTGGCTCTTTCAAAGGAAGAGTACCCAGCCACTGGTACAGATATGTGGACGACACCTGGGTCAAAATCAAGACACAAGAAGTGGAATCCTTCACTGCGCACATTAACGCTGTGGATAAAAACATCAAGTTCACCAGGGAAGACACAAAGGACAACTGTTTGCCTTTCCTGGACTGCGCTGTGCACATTGAAGAGAACGGCAAACTCAACATCGAAGTTTACCGGAAGCCCACACACACGGACCAGTACCTCCTCTTTGACTCCCATCACCCTTTGGAACACAAACTTGGAGTAATTAGGACCCTACACCACCGGGCAGAACATGTTCCCTCTAAGCCTGAAGGAAAAAAGAAGGAACACACACATGTAAAGGAAGCACTCAAAACGTGCGGCTATCCTAAATGGGCGTTCTTAAAGTCAGCAAAGAGGCACAGAAAAGAAGACCAGACACCAGCGAGGGAGGATAAGAAGGACAGACGCAACAACATTGTCATCCCCTATGTAGCCGGTGTATCAGAAAAACTCAGGAGAGTTTTCTCCAAGCATGACATCCCAGTGTATTTCAGACCCAGCAACACGCTCAGACAAAAACTGGTTCACCCGAAAGACAAAACGCCAAAACACAGACTTAACAATGTGGTGTATGCTGTACAGTGCAGCGAGGAATGCCCAGACCTCTACATTGGAGAGACCAAACAGCCACTTCACAAGCGCATGGCACAACACAGAAGAGCCACCTCCACAGTACAAGACTCAGCAGTCCATCTGCATCTTAAGGATAAAGGACAATCTTTCGAGGATGCCAATGTTCACATTTTGGACAGAGAGGACAGATGGTTTGAAAGAGGAGTGAAAGAAGCCATCTATGTCCACTGTGAGCGACCATCTTTGAACAGAGGCGGGGGTTTACGACACCAACTCTCTGCCATCTATAATCCAGTTTTGAGATCCCTTCCCAGACGCCTTAACGCCCACTCACATCCTGGGCCATCTGACCTCAGGAATTCGCATGATAAGGTGGGGCCAGGTTTCACAATGAACACACCCGAAACTCTGGCTGATTGGGACCCACACCCAGTTTCACACCTTGGCTCAGGCGATTAGAGGATCATCAGGGGGTCCTTTTGTCCCTCTGTGGGGGGTTACTCCCACTAGGTTTATATCTGGGACTCTCCACCATTTGACCTTAGAACTGAAGAAGCTTCTCGGATGAGAGGTGAAACGTCTTCAAGCAACTTAAAGAAGTCCAGACGCTTTTCTTTGCAAGCTCCTTTGACTATATGTGATAAAGTTTAAGAAACAGAGAGTTGGAGAAGAACATACAAAGTTGTGAAAAGTTAGAGTAACTGAAGAAATATTTTCCCTCTTTGTACCTTACATTCGTCTTTGATGGCAGGAGTGGTGATAAATAAATTGTGCAACATATCCTTGAGGAGAGAGATTAAGGGGGAAAGTCTGGCTGGAACAACCTATAAAAGATTTTTAAAAGTAAAGGTCTGTCAATAAGCAACAGTCTTCATCTGCAGTTTATTTATCTGGCACATAGCAACATGTGAGCTAAATTAAACCCCAGAATCCAGCACAACATAGTAAGGTGGTTGTTTAAACTATCATTTTTCAAGCAAACCAGATGATAAAGCATAGCTGTGGCATCCTTTGTAAAACTAAGGCTATGCAATCACATGACACGATCTGTGTTTATAGTGGGGCAATGTTTTTGAGCAGTGACATGCATATAAAGGAATTTACAAAAAAAGACTATTCCCAATAACCCGTCAGATTAAACATTTTCTATAATCAGTGCCAAAGCAAAATTATGAAAGAGGAGATGAGAGAATTCTGTGGAAATCGTCTGTACATCTTTCTTGCACTCCACTGCATTCGTCATTGATATTCATAATAAGTGTCAGAGCTGTCACAGCATCTTCCCTGTAAGCATAAAACTGATTTTGCAGTGGTGCATCATGCACAGCCTCTTAACACTCTTCCCATGTGTACACAGATGTGTTGTATGGTTGGGGGTGGGGGTGGGGTGGATGCAGCATTATATCTAGTATAGAATTTACATGGCAATCGATTCAGCAACACCAAATATCGATATTTCATGAAATAAATGAATATACTCGGGGAATGCTATGAACAAGAGCGCTCATCGCATGCACAATCATCTTTACTTACATTAAATCAGCTCGACCAAAAAAAACATCCAACACTGGACATACTTAGCTTGACAAAGCTGCTTCCTAATTCAGAGCAAGCTAATGGCTCAGTCACACGAGGAAAACTAGGACAAAAAATCAGTGGCTGCACGGTGATTGCATTGATTTATTGTTTTATTTTTGTTTTGTTTTTTTAATACTGATGATTGCCCAAGACATCCAGCAAAAAGTTGCAGTCTGACTTGGACTGACTACAATCCATCTCAGAGAGATTGTCAAAGATTAGCAAATAATTACTGCCTAATTTATAAATGCAGACAGATTGCCAGCACATTGCCATCAGTGTGAATGAGCCTTTGTCACTGAGCACAACTCGAGGGGACTCAACTCAGCTGGCTGCAAACTACTTGTATTCTGGTTATATTTAGAATAGGATGGTTGCTGAATGCAAATGTAACAGTTAAATGGAAATTTCTGTTAAATGTGATTTTCTGATTAAGTAGACAGCAACAAATATGTGATTTTTATGACTTATCGCAGTTGATTATCAGAAACAGATTGCACTTAATTGCCAACTTGACACCATTAAATTGCAGACTGATAGCAGACTGACTCTGTCTCAAAGCAACATAAATTGCAGATTTTAGTGACAGTGTTGGTATGTTTGTCAATCTCATTTTGCAGGAAAAAAAAACAAAGACAACTTTATCTTATTGGATAATACAGATACTGACTACATTTATATTTGCGGACATAATGAGCAATCGAAAATAGGTGACAAATCGCATTATATGTTATTGCAATACTCAGCGTATCATAAAATGTTAAAAGAATTGCAATAATACCATATTGTGAGTGAAGTATTGTGATAACATCACACCATGGGTTGTCTGATGATTCCCACCTCTAATGTGTAATGCTTTCTTATGCTGCCAGTAAACCTTTACAGAATCTTCAGTAACCCAGCTTGTCTTCACTTCTTCAGGTGACAGTGAGAGATGACTGCTCTTTCTTCAGAATAAGAGAATCAATTGCATACAACAGCCATGAAAAGATTTATAAAAAGACAGATGAAGAGTTCCTGAAAAAGTGAAAACTGGTGAACAAAAGCACAAACCAAAATGTGGCTCGTCACCACTGTGTGCATCAGAGTTATCTGGACTAGCATCACCAAGTAAGTAAGAATATGTGGCCTAAAAATGCAAATCTTAAAAATATGTGTCTTAAAATGCAGGCACGGCCTACCTCAGTGCTAGCCCCATGCAGCAGCAGTTATCATTTATGAGGTTTATTCCGAGCATTTTTCTGTCTTCGACCTGTCTGCACCCAGTTTTGAACAGTACCAAATGATGGATGTGCAGAATGAATGTGTCTGAGTCACACAGCGAGAATATCTGTCACGTTTCCCTGAGCACACACAGAGTGACAAACTGCATATGTTCATGCACAGATTATCTCTCTGATCTCTAAACCCCATAATCCCACAACATCAAAAACTGAATCAATAAAAAGCTAACAGATAAACAGACTGTGAGCAAGACACCATGTATCAGATACAAAAATTCCAGTTCATAATTTGCAAATATTCAAATAAAAAAAACACTATATCTGAATCTTTTTCACAAATAACAACATTTCTTCTATTCAATTTACAGTATGCCAGGCTACACAATATAAGAATAAACTGCAGTAATTAATAGAGTTGGTGAGCACCGTATTAAACTGATAGATAAATAATGTGGGAAATTAGGTGGCGATACTGTGGCTAAACTGCACAGACTTGAAACTGACACAGCAGTTTGTTCTGTCTTCTGGGTGAATGTTTTACTTCAGAAGAGCTGGCAGAAAACCTTCTCATTACACAAAACACCGGCCCTCCTTTATTCCCCCTGAGCGTAAAACACCTTCCATAACCCTTTATACCCTGTTTCTTGTCTCACTACCACTTTGATGCAAGGGGGAACAAATCTTCCTTCATTTGAAACTAAATGGTAGAGATGCTATCAGTGCATTGAAGAAAAAATTCCAATTGTTATCAGTCCCTGCATATCACCCTCTCTAGCTTTTAGCAGGCTCAGAAGGTGCTCCTCTTTTATTATAACCTGTGATAAACAGAGGACAGTATTGGAGGCTCTCATAGGCCTTAAGAGGTGCATATAAAATGTCTTAGTAGCCAACAGAGCTTTGTAACATGCGCTATCTAGTAGTATGATGATAGATCTAACTGAACTGCACATGACACATCCAAAAGACTCAAGCTACCACTGAATAGGGTAATAGCTATCTAATAGCTGACAGAGGAGACCACTTAATAGTGATATAACTACTATAGTGTAACAATATCAGTTCAGGGAGATATATATATATATATATATATATACACACATATATACACACACACATATATATATATATATATATATATATATATATATATATGTTCTCCTGTGCCTTCAGTTCACCATATGCTCTTTGCAATGTAGTGAAACAAAGCAGATGTAGCTGTATCTTATTGTAGCCTTAAGGCTTACTTTATCTGAACCAGGGTAATCCCCGTTTTCCACATTTCATGAAAGCCATATCACTTGCCAGTGCTTTTGTCCAAAAGCAGAGAAGCAGATAAACAGCCACTGGATTCTCTAACAATCGGATTCAGCTAACCCTCATGCTGTGAAACATGTCTAAATCCTTTACACAATTGTGTCAGAGACTTTATTATATCATCCAGCCACTAAATACCCTCTACTTAACCCTAACCAGCACACACACACACACACACACACACACACACACACACACACACACACACACACACACACACACACACACACACTAACACACACAGATATATGAAATCATCCCGATGAAATGTATTTATTGTAAGTGTCTTCACTTCATTTACATTTAGTGACAGTTTTCAAAAAGTGATTATGTTGGTAAGAATCCAAGGCCTGAGGGCATCCAAGTTTGTAAAGCACAGCACTTTCTTTTTTCTAAACCACACGCTTATCTTTACCATTGAATGTGTACAGTGTATCTAAAATAACGAAGACATTTCTGAAATCTCATCAAGGATGGCGAATGCTTTCTTCCGTCACATTCTTCCTTCGCGGGACTGAGTCGGCTCTTTCTGTGTGAGGGTGTCTGTGTGCTGGGAGCTACCTGTGCCCAGATTGCCTGAGGCTTAGAGAAATCTCTCCTGCAGTTCTCATTACAGAATCTGAGAAGACACACAGCCCAGAGTACAGGCAGCCAATGAACACACTCCCACTGGGGAGTTATATTACAGTGATACACGGGGTTAAGACAAAAAGCAGCTACTCCACGACTGCAGTGCTCTGTGGCAATGAACAACACCCAGGCACCACACACAAAGGCCCCTGCAGTCCAGAAACCACACAACATCAACTAGAATTTGTCCAGGCTTCATGTCTGCTGCACACATAGCTATTTTTTTTCCTGGTATTCCCTTACTGAGACCAGAGGAGCACAGTGATGACATTAAATCCTTCATCACTAGACCACATGATTGTTGATCAAACACATTGATCAAATGTTTAGAATTATTATTTGTTAGCAAATTTTGTTACCCATTTTCTTTCACAAAAAACATGTAATAACACATTGCATCTCTCTCTGTTGACTGCCAAAGCATGCATGCTATCACAGTTCAACATGGAAATTAAACTGATGGATTAAATTAATTAGGTGAGGGTCCACTTGGCTGGCAGAGGGTAAATGAAGGCTATTTTTAGCCCTCTGTATCCTGTGTGTGAGGAAAGCTTGCTGTGACTTAGTGGGTTTATTAAGGCAGGGAAGGTAGGCCACATCTGGTGCACTGCTCGAAAAACTCTTACCAGCCAGCAGGATGGAGATTTTACTAGAACAGTCTCTTCCCTGGAATCTCTATCCCACTCACAGCGGCTCAACTAAATAACAGTTTGGGGGATTTAAAAAGGTCACGATCTTAATACACTGAGAAGACCCTCCCTTTTCAAATGCTTTAACCTTCTGTTAAGTATCACCATTATAGTCTATTCTTAGAAATAGTAAGTGTCCCTGGAAATGTGCAGTGGGGTGGGGTCTGTCCCCTGTATTCAAAGGTATTCTATCCACTGCACCTATTTTTGGTGTTTCATTTTTCAGCCTGAAGTGCTCCAGCCATTCAATCAAAGACATGACCTCTATGTCAGATAAGCATACAAATGAAGCACTATGGCTTTTGGCTACATTCCACTCTGTGGCCGAGGACTGAAGCAGGAAGGATGAGCTGTGCTGGGTGTGACTGGGGACTGTTTTGGTGAACTAAACATTGAGTCAGATGTTCAACACTAGAAGGTGAGCATTAGCTAATCCATTAAAACCAGACAACCGCACAGGACTGGAAAAAACTCACCAGTCTCATTAATGTTATTTCAACATGTGCTGTGCTGTTAATGTAGCATACTGCAATTAAAAGACTATTGATTCAAAGATGATCCAAGCCTTCACGCTCTGCTATTTGCTGATCTTAGAAGAAATTTTGCAGTGTGGTGCTTACTGCCTCTGTGGCAGAGAGCACTGCGGGGGATCTGGCCGATGCAGAAGCATATGTAGGAATGACAAACAGGCTAAGTAACCTTATCGCTTCAGCTAACATAAAGACCCTGACAGAATGGCAATAAGCTTGATGTAGTTTGTGCAGATCAATAAATGGATGGTTTCCATGTCACATCCCATTTAAAAGTGGCATTAACCACACCAATAAACCAAAGAGCAGCTTCAAAATTGCCGGCTTCAAGCTGCTCTTTGGCTTTTCATACACTGGGCTTCGAACTGTGTTAATGTAAAGCTGTCTGTCTACAGCAGCATGCATACTATATGCTGCTGTATCAATTACATATATGATCCATTTTGAACAATTATACTAATGTAACAATTTAGTCTTTTATTTAAGGCAACAGCGCCCACTGCATGTAGTTTATAGAGTGTAACATATAGGATTTGAGGTGTGTAAGAAACATGTAACATACAGCAGGTGTGCTGTTTGTCTGCATATGTAAAGGGTCCTAACAAACAGCAAGTGCACTAAGAATAAACACGCACTCCCATGTAAACTACATTCTTTTACAAGTCTGGCTCACTCTGAACTTAGGACTGCATTAAACCCCTACAATAGTCTAGCCTATAGAGAGATCTACATTAAAGTATACAAGCCCAAGGGATCACAGTTCTGCTGACATCAACACAGCAATCAGTGACCTGTGATCATGAAGCACTGCAGTGAGCATCTCCCTCTCTCTCTCTCTCTCTCTCTCTCTCTCTCTCTCTCCCTCTCTTTCTTTTCCCTCTCTGTCTCTTCACCCCCGTAAAGACTGATCCAGTTCGCACAGGTACACACACCCTCCAAAAGCAATCAGTAGGTTTATACAGGCATAAAAAGCCAGATGCCTTGTTGGCAGCAAAAAGAGATAGCGGACACTTTTCAGCATGCCTCTGAAATCTGCCTGCCTGCATGTAGACTTTGTACAAACACTTAACAACATGCAATCTAAAGCATTTTATTTCCTGCCTGCTGGAAAGCCTTAGCACACACACACACACACACAGCTCCCGACAAGCTATGCAGCAATACAGTCCCATATATGTGCTAAGAGAGGGGCTGGGATACACACCTGTGAGTCGCCCCATACACTGGCTGCCTCTTGTAGGAGACGTGTGAGGTTGATTGTCCTGGCTGGCCCAGCATGTTAGCTGCAGGTCTGTGATTTGCTGTGCTGTGCTCGTCTCAGTGGTGCCTGTGTGTGTGTACTTCTCTCAGCTGGTAGTGCCGCTGTTGCTGACGTCCTCTGCTGAGCCCCGTGGCGTCAGTTCATTCAAAACATCCTCCTTCCCGCCTTTGCTGCTTAGGTGAAACTAAAAATATATGCAATCACCGAAGTGTCCCGGGTTTCTGAGTGACACCCGTGTGATTGGTATTATCGAGGCCAATCAACCTCACCAATAAGTCTTTTAAGAGGTCCCAAAGCACAAACTAACACCACAGGTACAAAGAATAAGCCATAACAATATAATCATAATCTCTTCCCTCTTTCCCTCCCATTAACGGTACTCTTTTCTTCCTCAGCTCTCCTCCTTCTCTCTTCTAATAAATGCGTTCCTCAGCAGAGCTCTGTCGCCAGAGCACTTCCCTGAACTGGATGCTTTGCTCCATTCTCTCTGCAGTCATGCAGCCAATACACAGCATAAAAGGGGGGAGTTAAGGAGGAAGGAAGGAAGGATGGATGGATGAGGAATTAAAAAAAAAAAGAGATGAGGGGGTGAGGAAAAGGGAGAGAATGGGTAGCAGCATCCAAAATGCTGCAGTGAGAGCACTAACTGGGACCAGAGAAAAACTACATTAGCTTCACTTCACAGGCTCTCTGTAAAATCCAGGAATGATTTTAAAATCCATCTCCTGACATACAAAGTCCTGAACGATCACATCCTATCACTTCTAAAAGGGGGGATCTATTATGCTCTTTCTTACTTTCTCTAACAGATATTGTTTCAGTCGTGGTTGCTCATATGAAACATGGCCAAAGTTTCAAAACTGCAGTCAGTCAGTGTGCAAGGGCCCCGACTCCACACTCCTCTAAATGCTTTATTTCAGACAGTGTTTTTTCTACTCTTGAATCTGTTACTTTCAGAGACACTATGTCCTTAATAAAATCATTCCAGGTGCACAGAACCAAACCTTAAAGGCACTTGTTTTAGAAAGGATAATAAAAGGGGCTGCACCAGCGGACAGTATACGATAGAAAAGGATTGTTTACGACTGTGAAACATGCAAAGCTGTTCTTTTAGAGTACTAAAATAAATCTATCTTAAATATCCAAAAATATTAAAGTAAGTGTTTTAGCAAGTACACTGAGAGCTAAAGCATCCAGATATCAGGCCCCTCTCGTGTGGGACAAGCTCTCAGTTTGGGTTTGGCAGGCAGACCCCACCTCCCCCTCCTTTTGTACTTTTAAGATTAGGCTTTGTTTGTTTTTTCCTTTTTTCTAAACTCTTAGTTATGCTGCAATAGGCTCAAGCAGATGGAGGTTCTACCATGATGTACTGAGCACCGCTCCTCTTTTTCCTCTCACTTTTACTCCCCCGTACTACTGCTGCATGTCACATGTGTTTCCCTGTTTGTTGTTCGTCATCACTTTATGATCTTGTCTTTCCACTGGCTTAAAACAGATGGCTGCCCCTCCCAATCATTTGATTGCTAAATTTGGAATACTTGAAATTCTTACAATATGAAGAGCACTTGATTACTTTTGTTGTGATTTATAAGCCTATAATATTAAAACTGAACTGAGCTGAAGTAAGTACTAGAAATATACTATGTTGTAAGTGCTTATTCTGCCAGATAGTATGATGGAAAAGTTTATTACATGAAAAGGCGATGACTACAGTTTATACTCTCTATATTCCCATGTTACCAGTCTCTACAAATGATCTTCTAATGATGTTTTTCTTTTGCAAACATTACCTCAGTCCTTCTGCATATGCACAACAGGACAATACTGTCCAACATGATGAATTTAAACACCAAGAAAAGACAAAAGGGGAACATTTTGCATAGCGGAGACATCAGATAACATGAGAAAGTGAAGACTATAAACCAAAGAGACTGACGACTATGTCATGCTACAAATACCTTCAATTAGCTATTAAAGCAGTTAGGCTTTAAGTGAAAATTAATCTGATGGCACCTGAGCACACAAGTACACACATGAACATGTAGTCGATGTGTCCTGCCCCTGCTGCTCTCATTCCCTTAGTTTCACCCTCTGCTGCTCTTTCTCATCCATCTCCACACTGCTTCACATCTCATTATCATACCACAGGAGTCAGAGGCATGGCGCTGCAAGTAAAGACTTCAACACTGTGGCGATAATACCAGTCTGTCAGATATCTGGGTCCGACCACCACCAAACACCATCTGAATTGTGTCCTAGCCGCCTCTTTCAACATATTCATGTATCGCACTGCACAGTTTTGAAGGTAATTAATTTAATTGCATGGACTAACGCCAACATACAAATCATATCAGATGTAAAACAGCTTCTTCTTCCTATAAATATAATGGCTGTTGTCAGCACTACTAGGTATGAAGTGACAAATGGCTACTTGTACACCCTCAGCAGGACTGATATCAAACATAGCACATCAAGCATACGAGGCCAGATACACACAAAAATAAGCCCACACCTTATAAACAGACACAGCGTTCATTCAAACTTTAAAATGACTGTCGCTCATTCGACAACTGTAGAAATGGGGTAAGTGCACTTGTTAAGTTACTGCTTTTGACTGATCTGGTCCCTGATTGTTAGCGTAGCATTTAGCCATATCTTTTGCTAAATGCTAATTATCTCTGTCTCTCCTCTACATTCACTTTAACTTTCTGTTATGTTGGGCAGCTGTAGAGATGCAGGCAAACGCGGCAAGCTTTACAGAGGGGTGGGGGGGATAATGAATGTACACATATACATACATCTGTGGGTGGCTCACCAACACACCATCATCACATTGCTAAGATCAGTCTGCTGAGGCGCATCTGATGATGTGATTTCTAAAGTTCCGTAAACACTCCACTGCTCCCCAACATTAAGTCTGCCACTGTCTGTAATAAATTAACTACTATGCAGATTTCTCATTCTAAATGAAACCGTCCAATACAGAATACATAAGTAATATTCACCCACCAGAGTTAAATATTAATACATAGAAAGGGCAATCACTGCATTGCATTATGCACTACCAGAAATTAGCACTGTTTTCTTGATAGTACACTTTGCTTTACTTACTTTCCTACTTAGAGATTTTGAATGCAGACGTTTTATTTGTAACACAGTATTTTACTAATGTGATATTATTGCCTGATTTACAGTAGGTGACAGATCAGAATACTCAGAAACTCGCCGCACAAGCAGTAGCATTTCAAAAAGTGTGAAACTACTGAAAGTAATCTATAACAGGAATCGATTTACATGCAAAGAAGAGAACTGAGATCTGTGGAGGGTACTCGAGCACTTAGGTAAGTAATAAAATTACAAAGAGGACAAAGCAATGAAACATTTTAATGCTTGCAATAAAAAGCTTCATCAATATGATGAAGTGAACAACAGACAGAACAATGCGTTTCTTCAAAAGTTGAAACTGTTTGTAGAACAGGTCATTCTATTTTTGTCCCAAGACAAATATGTTGGACATTACAGTCACTAAGTATATAATAGACTAATCTACATACTCCTGGCTTGTTTCTAAAAACTATAAACTCATATATATGCACATGTTGCTACTCACCAGTTTAGTGATCAGACGTAATACAGTGAGTCCACTTAAAAAGCCTCAGATGTCCACATCTGTCCTGATTCTGAAGACAACCAATAGGGAGTTTCCCTTTCTGCTCTCTTAACATATGAAAACTGAGCTTGCTAAAGTGTATGCTAGTGGGTGTGCTAGAAAGTAGAAAAAGAGGGGTGTCAGATAGGAGCATAACTGCTGTTTCAGCCCTCTCTCTCTCTCTACTCTTGATCAATCGGTAACACTGGCGGCCCTTGCAGAATATAGCTCTACTTATGCTCACTGGGGAATAATAAAATAACACTTTGCTGCTTAGTGTCGATGCAGAAGCTGGTGATGAGAAAAAGAGCTGGACCTGGCCTGAAACAAAACTCTAAAGGTGCCGCTCTTTTTGATTATCACAGATGAATAGTTATCACCTCTTTGCGGTGTCCAGCAAAGTGCTGACCTTGGTCTCTGACTGCAACCAGAGCCTTCCGTCTCACCCAGAGTCCTCTTTATCAGATCACATCCCAGTCCGCCTGGGGGAGAGAGGAATGGATGGAGAGCAAACCTGAGTGGCTGGTGCAGGCTGCTGCAGTGCCGGTTCAATAATCCACAGACAGACATATAGATAAGACCAGAGGGCTGAATGAAGGTGGTCAAACCTGAGGGTAGGTCAATCCATACCATGTCGATATCCATACACTGCTTTTATCCCGGCTACCGTATAACAAATTAAGGTTTTTAATTTACTGTATCTGATCCATCCGGTTAGCAAACAGGAAACCCACAACACAAGAAAAAAAGGTTTGAATTAACAGACTCTCAAATAGCTCAGAGAGACGGGATGTTCTGACATTTAGCTATACATTACAGAACAAATACACGAAAGGGGTAATCACACTGTGAGATGAATGGTGAATTATTATATCTCGTTAAAAAGTAAAACAAGCTTGTAACTCAAGCTTGAGTTAGATGCTGTCATAGGATGAAACCACAATAAAAAAATATACCTGATTCAACACTTTATGTGTAATCTCCGTTATCTGACCTTGTCATTGGCAGAGATGGAAAAAAAAATGTGTGATAAACCACCAAACTGTCAATAAGTGTCTTGGTGAAGTGTACAAAGACACAACAGCAGTATCTAGTGGCTACATGCAGAACAGCACCATGGTTCTCCTGCTAGTGCTTCAGCAGGTCTCATTGATCCGATGACAGTTGAGAGCCGGTGCAGCATCGCAGAGACTGCAGTTTTAAAAACATGAATACATCGCTTAAAATTAGCACTTTTTTGTCACTATATAACTTAAACAGAATGATTAGAGGTAATGCCAGATCACAGCAGGTTTTAATTAATCAATCAAAGATTTAGAATAGAAAAAAGAAGCACTGAGGAAAGGCTCATGAATACAAAATTAGCCATGCATCTTTGCACTGAGGCAAATTAAATTGGATCGGTTTGCAAGAAATCACACAGCTGTGTGGTCAATGTGCTCGATGAATGCTGCAGTGAGAGAAATTGCTCAAACCCTCACATCTGCTCTCAGTAGCAGTGGTCGGTCCAGTCTTTTCATTTCTTTTCTTTTTTTTTTCACACTCAATATTCCATTAATGGAAACAGCAATATTCAATCAAGTAATCCACAATAAGCAACATTTTCTCACAGCTCATACACTCAATCTGCTGCTAACATAAGCTTATTGAAGTGTTTGGTTTTTCAGCCTTTTGGAATATATCAGCAGTAAAGCACCCTGCATGATTAGAAATTTCTAGAAACTTATCTGCAGAGAGATAGAGCAGGTAGGATGTAGGATCATGTGCTTTGTAGGATGCACTGTAGCAATTAATAAGCAATTTTATAATAACGTTTCTCTCCACTTGGGTTAGCACAACACGCTGCCAATGTTTGACATATATAGCCTTCACATTCACCACTTTTTAGCACACAGCTGTGTTAAATACTAAGCAGAAACTGAGAAACAAAAGCGCTCATTGGCAGTGTTTCTCATATTCACTCGATTGACAGCTCCACTTTGCCCACTGGTCACAAACTTTTTCCTGTTTGTCTTTTCGTACCAGGCAGGTTTGTCATAACCCGCAGCTTTGTGTGTTTGCTTGCTTTTTTGTTTTGTTTTTTAAAAAGCAAGAAAACGGCTAAAACACCTAATAAAGAATACTCTGTGTGGCTGTATTAATTTAAGCAAGAGCTAAAGCTCTTTTATGTTAAATTATAAGCCACTGGTAATATTTATAATACAATAATTAATAACAATAAGTATATTCATTCATCCTTTTAACTGCTAATCCAGTTCAGGTGGGTTGGATAAGGGGTGGAGGTGCAGCGGAGCATATCACAGCTGACAACTGGAAAGAGGTGGAGTACAGCCTTGACAGGTCACCAATCCATCACAGGGCTAACACAGAGAGACAGACCATTCATATTCACACTTAGTTTAGACTTACAAGTTAGCCTAACATTAAGAGCTTTAGACTGCAGGAGGAAACCCACAGAGTCACATGTAGACCATGCAAACATTACAAAGAAAGCCTAGCAGTCCAGTTCAATTCAAATAAACTGCCCTTGTGGCTTGTTTGTGGCAGTTTTAGCACATGCTATGTTGCAGATTCAGCGTATGTTATAAATGTAGTTAGTTAGAAAATTAAAAGATGTTTTACTCAGCTCATAAACCTTTACTTTACAGGACACATAATCACTGAAAACCAGTGGCTTTCCTGTATTCGTGGCAACACAGGAGCACTTGCTCACATTTACTCTTTATACTGCTTATCACTTTAAAGCAAACTCTGGGTAAAATACAAAGTATTGCACAAACAAAATGTAAGTTTTCTTTCGTTTCTTTTCCCATGTTACAGAACATCCATCATTTCCTTTGTGCTAACTAATCACTTCTCCTGTCACCCATCTGGTGAGATGAGGACACGGTGGGACCTGCTTCTCTCTGCAGTGGCTCCAGTCACACTCGGGCTCTGACAGAATGCGGCAGAAAGAACTGTCATCTGAATTTAATCAGAGAGAGGTATACAAACTGCTTTTCCTCCAGAGAGGCAGCTGAAATTACTACGGTCCAGAGCCTCTTTCTTTAATAAGTTGAAAAGAGTTGTAAATGATAGCTGACAAAAATGCTGCATGTTTCAATTTCTGTCACATCTTCCTGCATGCTAGTTAAAGTCAAAGATGGCATGCTTTACCACAATCATAGTAATGTAGTGACATGAAAACACTAATCAGGCACAGAGATACAATTCAAGGCTAAAAAAAGTATTACCTTGCCTCAACCTGCCTCTCCTTCTCCTCCAAATTGGAGAGCTCCAGCTCTGCAACCACCTTTGTTTCATGATCAGCCCCGTCAGTCTCGTGCCTGATGGGCAGACAACTGCAACAGCAGGTCCCCATCCCAGCTCGGTCATCTCCCCTGCCCTGTTTCTGCTCTGACTCCTGCTGCTCCAGCTCTGACTTCTCAACCTGCTCAAGTCATCTAGACAGTGAATGACTCATTCTACATAATGTACATCATCAACCAGCGCACACCTCAGGCCTGCAGTCCAAACAAGGCCTGATAGAAAGCTTCCTCTGTATTCTGCAGAACAAAAGCTTACTGTACCAGACACTAAATCTGCTCTTTGTTTTCATCATCTTTATTCAGTCCACTGCTTCAGTCTCCATCCCTATTTGCAGGCCCAGGCAATACTGAGCATTATTTATTTTTTAACTGCCACAAACCCTGTAATGAGTCATTGTGGACATGATGTTGACAATATGGCCCTTTTTTTAGAAAATCACTCTGACCTCAAATAAAAGTCCTGGCTGCCTCACACGTAAGTTGTGAAGATGGATGCAGAAACATAAGAGCTTTAGTCATGATCTACTGATAATAACAACAAGTCAACATAAATAACCCAGCAAAGGTGAAAGCACCTGCTATCTCACCAGCAGCACATTTGCAAATCCTTGGCCAAGAGTCCAAATATCAATTTCACTGTCCGTGCATTTGCTGCTAAGATGACATTATCAGGTGCGTCGCTGCCTTTCTCATAGATTAATGATTCACGCTTCTAAGCAAGTTTATCATATTGTTTGTGTGTCGGTGTTGTCCATGTAGTTTGCATGTGTGTGTGAGTGAGATTCAAACAAGAAAAAAAAGAAATCCAATAAGATCTTTGGCAGGCTGGCAAAACAGCAATACATCATATTGCTGTTTCCAGTACCCTGCAATGCATTCAGCCTGTTGGGTGTGTTTTTTAATTTCAAGAATACCACAAAAGGGCTGTTAAGTAAAAAAAAAAAAAAAAGACACCTATAGGTTCCAAAATAACCCACAATCATTTGGTAAAGTCACATAAAAACGACTAGCCTCAGCAAGCACTATTGTGCAACACACAACCTACATGAAATTTTCCTCAACATGAAATATGAAATAATTAAAAACTCAACTCATCACAAGCCTCAGAATAGAAAGTATCGAAACAGGAGTCGACTATAAATCCCTAGTTCTGGGGTTGGAACGTGAACTGTCTGCCATCCCTACCACAATATTGGTAGTGAATTATTCTAGGTCTCAACTGACCCCCTGCAAGACCCGAGTATCACATTTTTGGAGTGTTGTCTTAAACTACTGCTCAGTTAGTTAATGTATTTCATTAGTCTGCTGTAACTGAAAAAGAAAGAGAACTAAAAAAGTTCCTCCTCTCTCTTTCTCACCACATCAGTGGCAGTATATCAGTGGTGCAACACAGCTGTGCTGACACTGAAACATCACATATTACCCCCACATATACCGCCACATTGTGAGTTGACAGTGCTCTTTTAAAACCCATCATTTTGTATAGCTTTGGAGTAAACCACTATTTTTCCCCACAGTCACAATATCACCATAATTTAAACAAGCAAACATTTACTTTTTTTAGTTATATAATCCCAGTTAAAACATTTCTGGAAAGCCGTACAGCACAAGTGGTGTAGCTGTGTAAAATAAGTACAACAATCTTCGAGTTTAATTAAAATGAGCTTGCAAAAGCTAAGCTACCAGTAAAAATATAGAAGCTAAGCTGATGATGCTGCAATAAGAATGTCTAAACGTCGCATGCTGTTTCAGAATTAGCCAGATTAATCGGTGAGTACGTATAAAATTAACTATGTTGATGCTTCAATAAATTTTTTTAATATATTCCCAAGTCAGTAGTTTAGTAAAAGACAAAGCCAACCTGGCAAAGCAGTTCCTTCAATGTGTTGTTTTACTCCCTATCACAAACGTATCGTTTTTGTTTCAGCTATGATTTAAAATTTTCAAAATGTTTAAGAAAATTGCTTTACCATCTAATGCTTTCGAAGATATATGTGTGGTAACTTGATGCACTCATGTCAGAATCCCTGCTTAGTGGTTAGTGCTGTACAGTACAAGAATAAACAGTTAACAAATGTGCTTAAGCTACATTAAAAGTGATGCTATCAGATTCTGAAGACACGCCTAATGGATGCAGTTTAACAAACACAGCTGGCACAGGTGGACAAGAAAAAACACACTGCAAATGAAACGTGGAGCAGAGCCGATTTTCAGATAAAACCAACCTTCACCGATGCTTTGTTGAAACAAAACTTGTGCACTGATCCCTGTATGTTTCTTCGTGACTTCCCATGGCACTAGAAACTTTCAAAACATGTACTTTTTACAACTACAACCCGCAGAAACACAAGGTCATTCAACTATAGTTGGTCTTACTGATGTCAATAGACGACTTTGGTAAGGTTTAACATCCAAGGATAACATCTGACATCACTTAATCTGAGAGTTGACCATTTCTGACAGGATGAAAGGTTTGATCAGGTCACTCGAGACTTTCTGCTTCTTTGCCTCACTGAGAAACAAAGAAACAGGACTAGCTTCCTGCCTCAGGGCCCAGGAACACCAGTTGGGAAAACAATTGTTTTTAAGTGATTACCTGTCAGAGACTAGCTGTCTCATACAGGGTCCTGTACAGAGACACATACTTAGTTTTACTTGACTTTAAAATTTTAAAACTTAATGCCAGGAACCAAAAGTATAATACCCCTTTGACAGAAGACAAATGAACCCTTACAGTTAATTTAACTTACACATTAGAAAAGCTTTGAAAAGGAAAAGTTTGTTTATCGCCCCTTTGACCTTGTTTGTTCCATCTATTTTGGCAACCATGTTGTGGCCTCAGCAGTGAGGCCTGGATTTGATGTGTTAGCAGAAAAAAGAAAGCTTCAGCTTCATTAAGACAGGGTTATGATAAAGGCCTGTAGGGACATTAAACTTCTTTATTTTCCATTTCCTGTTTAAAAAAAAAAAACTGCTTCAAAACATCTCACGGCTAATTAACTCACAGCACTGATCAAAAACGTCAACTATTTAAAAAAAATGCAAGCACAAACTAAAATCATAACAAGCTGTGGGACAAAAGCAAGATAAATATTCATCAGAAATCTCAGGCAACGATGAAATATTGACGGAAAAGGCAACTAAATTTGAGAAAAAAGCTGAGAGAGCCTTTTTTTGGTGTAGAAGCTAAGAGTGATTCAGTGTGGATTTCAAACACTTCCGCCTGGACTGGCCCACAGCATTGTTAACCCTTTCAACAATGTAAACCGTGTCCTCAACAGGACGCCATTGTACCTCGGCGTGGTAATTTTCTCCCTAGGGGAGCTATAGAATTCCACTTTTCTTATTCTCAGTGAGTGCCAGTGAAGTGGTCGAAAGTGAACCTTAGTGTACTCAGTTTTCTCAGTTTTTGTAAGTAATGAGATAATAATACACAGCGTTTAGTAATCACTAGTAATATTATAATTTATGTTATGTCATGAGTTTGTGTAATGAAAAAAATTGTTATTGTATGTCAAAGCCACTGGCATATCAGCTCTGCGCTCTCAGAGTGTCCTTTGGCATCAGTACCTGATGTATTATGCAACAGTGAGACAGGGCTTACTATAATAATGATGATAATACTAATAAGAAGAAGAAGAAGAAAAGAAGAAACTTTCTTTATATACTTGCATCTTTAAAAAAACAGAGCTTAAAAAAATGCTTTGACAGAAGTGAAAAAGCAGCATACTCAAAGGGTAGATTTAAACAGGAAGCCTAGACAAAAGGACCTTCAGAGGACCTTTTGTGTACATGTGTACACAACAAAGAGAATAAAAGACATAATTAAATAAATGAAAGACTAGAGGCAGGCAATTAGCATGAAAACTAAAACCAAAAGATAGAAGAAATCACATGTAGCAGAACCACTTAAAACAAAGTCGGGAAAACTGAGTTCTAAGAAGTAAGTCTGTGAGCCTGATCTCTTCTAGCCGGTCATTTGTAAACCAAGGGGACCTGACTGCAAAAGCATAGTCATGGTTAAGTTGTCATATTTGACGCCAAACCACATTTTTAACAATCTAACAAAGCAAGCAGACCTAAACAATCAAACAGCCAAGGATAAGTTCAAAAAAGTCATCACGTGCAGATCTTTGAACTATTCCCAGAATTAGATATAAGTGTGCTGAGGTTGCTTCTTTGGAACAAGCTGCCCGCTGACCTGAGGTCAGTTATAACTGTGTCTGCAGAAAGTTTGGCATAATTTAATGTAGTTTGTTCCAGAAGCAAACTCAAAACCTTTTCATTCTCACAGGCTTACATGTAATCTGGTTGTTCAGTCTGACGTCACTAGCCTTGTCTGGGTCTAAACTCCGCTGCAGGTCCATATATCAAACGATCACTGTGGCATTACTGAGAGTTGAAAAACTGTCTAAAGTCTTTCATCTTTAATAAAATGATCAGCGTTCTGCTCTACCAGGTGTAACAATTGAGTTTAACATCCAGGCATCCATGAATACGGAATTTATGACATTTAACGGAGTTAGACGTTAGCAGGGAGTTAGCTCGCTAGCTTCTATCTAAATACAATATAGCATGTCCTGACTGCGGGGTTTTGGAAACAAATTAAAACGTACAGCTGTGCTATCACTTCCAGCATAAATGAAGACAGAAAACTAAACAGCAGTGACGTTTGTAGGGTAACTGAAGTTGGTCTAGCTGGTATATAATGATGTGCTACGTGACCGCTAGCGACACAGCTATGTTAGCATAATATAAACAAGCTAACTTTTTTTCCACTCGATAAAAGTTACCGTGAGTGTTCTCGGTGGTCAGAAACAAATGTAATCGCATGGCAGGATGCTGTAAAAGGACCAAACTTCAGCCAGGAGAGCAACTTAGATAATCCATCCACAATGCGAGGTTAGTCATTCATATACTGCTGCATGGGCTGGGCTGTAGTTACATCCTAAGGTTTTAAAAACTGAGCTTAAATAAATGATTAGTGATTAGTGGTAATAAAAGCCGAGGGAGGTCAACAGGGATCACTGACTGTTTTAGGAGCTTTTTGAGATCAAATAGAAGAAAATACATAACATTAAACATGTTAACAACACAAAAACCATATTAAACGCAGACTACTTTAGACCCGGAGTAGGATTCGTCGCGTCATCACTGAACAACCGGATTATTGTGTGTATATGAGACACAAATTCCCTTTGGGGTTTGCTTAGGAAGGGCATTTGGTTAAATACCACCACCACTCTATCTGCCTCCTTATAGACAGAGTATAAACATCTATAAAGAGTGGATGGTTTCTTGTCATGGTACCCCCCACCAAACGAGTTGGCCACCAGGATGTGAAGGGTATGGGTCTGACAGGGCTCCAGGTGTACTGAATTGCCCTCAATGTAATGACATGAAGGTGTGAGATGCTGGGATTGCAAGAAGAGGCTACTCAAGCATCTTTTTTTCATTTTTGTTGTTCCAGAATATCGTGTCTTTTATGTCTTGTGGAACAAATATTGAATTGTCCACAGGGTGAACAACCGCGACTCAAGACATGAGTGCATATGCTGGCACAAATCTTCAGAGTAAAGACTGAGTGGGAGCCGGGTATTCATGACTTCACAGTGAGGGTCGTTGGCCTAGTGAGCCCAGAGCAGTCCAGATAAGCCCCACTTCTTTTCATGCCAGATAGCCAATATTTATACCTGGTATGTGCGGTGCCACTCTCCGATGGCGCCTAGAGTGATCCGAGATGATTGTTTTAAGCACATAGACACAGAGCGGTTCGTTGACCGTGACATTGTAAAGCTGGAACTATAAAACAAAACTAATAATTATTAAAAATGTTACCTTTTTCCCAAAATAGTCTTACTTTCCTTTTACTTAGATTAATCTACATCCGTCAGACTAAAGACACAGACCTCTTTCATCTGTAACATTATGTTCAGGGATTGAAGCGGGTTGATTTTGGAAGATGGTTTCAAAATTGGGTCACTCCCTGGGAGATTTGCTGGAAGTATGACAGCCTGACGAACTCTATTTCAATCTGCTGCCACAAATGACAAAAGTCTCACCCATTAGCTTGGACAATTTTATCCTCAAAATAATGTGAGTGTTTCAGGAGTGCTCTGAGTAAAATTTTCCTAATGAAACTATACTTAATTTGTACAACATGTGAGCCTAAGTAAATCATTCTCAGATCAGCTGAGAAAATCTGAAAACATTACACTTTAGGAAACTTGAAGATAACATCAGTAACCATTAACCAGGTAGTTAAGGGCTGAAGGCTGCACAGCTCACCAGCAGTGAGGTGTACGTAAACGTGAGTTTTGCAATAGCCGTGGTGTTAGAACAATCCCTTCTTTGTACTTCAAGTCAGCTAAGTTCCACTATCAACACACAGCAAATCCACTGACTGTTGTCAGGGCAGCACCATGTGGACTTCAGTGCAGAGTGTTTTTGTTGTTTTTGGGAGGGGGGGCTTGCACACTTCCTGGAAAGCTCAGGGATAAGAAAAGAAGGGCATTATACCAAAAAGACATGCCAACAGTCCAACTCATAAAGTTTCTCAAAAAAACTGATGTTAAAGTGAGATTTATTCATTAAACACACACACACACACACACACACACACAGGAATCTCAGTTTCTACACAGACTATAAAACCAAATCATTACTAATGGTTACCCCTGTGGGATAAATATAACACTGTAAATGTTGAGTTGCTGTCAACTAAAAACTAATACATGATCATTTTAATGGTCTGAAACAGACACATTATCGAGCCCATCACATTGTTTATAGAGCGTCTGAGTTGAAGCCATCGTCACTGTGTTTCAGCTTTGCCAACTAAAGTTGTGATAATCAACCCGGCTTGTGAGTGCTAGAATCTGCCATGTGTTTGAAGATTAAGGGATTCTTTTGACAAAATCTGAGGGCTCTTCTCTTGATAAGGTCATTGTCCAATTTCACAGTTTACCAAAATTTGATTGGTTCTTCATTTGCCCATGTTTAACATGATGAAATTAAAAGAAATAGCAGTGTTAACACAGCTTTGAAAATTATACATTTAGTTTCGTTTCGTTTGTTTTTTCTTTTTCTTTTTTGTCTGACTAAGAGGACAAACCTCCGCTTTTACTCTTTTATTCGATTTATCATCAGTTTACTATATTGGCTGTTACTGTACTGCTATCCATCTGAGGCAGTGCTAGCGGTGGGGTGGCGAGAGTAAAGCTGCCTATGTGCATCTCTGCTGACAGCAGAAGAGACAAAGGGGGAGTGAAAAATGAAATAATGAATAATTAGTTCATGCATTATTACCTCTGGGCTAGAGTATTGTAAATCATCATTATTATCAGATTGTCCAAAAAAAGACTAGAAATAGAGAGCATATTTCTCTCATACTGACTTCTCCTCTCATACAAGGTCTTGAGTAATCAGTCCCTGTTTTATCTTAAAGACCTCTATCACCCCAATAGAGCACTTCACTCTCAGACTGTGGGCTTACTTGTGGTTTTACAAGAAAAATGGGAGGCAGAGCCTTCAGCTTTCAGGTCCCTCTTCTGTGGAGCCAGCTCCCAGTTTAGATTCAGGAGACAGACACCGTCTACTTTTAAAATTAGGCTTAAAACTTTCCTTTATGGTAAAGCATAGAGTTACGGCTGGATCGGGTGACCCTGAATCCTCCCTTAGTTACCCTGAAATGTGGGTGTTTAATCATTAGTCATTATTAATCTCTGGCTCTCTTCCAAAGTGTGTTTTTCTGTCCTGCGTTCTTCCCTCACCTTTCCTACATTCAGTTTTTCAGACATCATCTGTATGATTCAAATAATAAATTAATTAAAATGGATTGTTTGGTTAGGTTTAGGCATTAACAACACACTGTTTAGGTTTAGAAAGCCCACGATTTGACATCTGTGGAGCAGCTAAAAACTAATAAGAATTTTTAATGTGCACGTCGGTAACTTTTTGTTTTCTATATTCCAGCATTTATTGAACAATCATTATCACATTTTTTAGAAAAACTGATCTCTAAACAGATAAAATTACATTTGGATGCATTTGAACTACAAGTTTTTTACTCAAGAGAATAAATTAAAGAAGCTATGGTGGAGCCTTTGAAAGTCATCATGAGGTTCAAATTACCAAATTATCCAATCTAATAAAGCAGATTAGATGACAGAGATCAACAAATAGTGATCATCATAAGTTCTGTTGGGATGCATAGCACCAATAGTTGTTGTAAACCAAGCACATCTACCAACAACAGCCTCTAGCAGTGCCATCACACCTCAGAAACTGCACAGGAACGGCTTTAGGGACGCAAGAGCATAAGGCAATGACATAACCCCCAAAATTAACGATCCTAATCAAATTGAGCATGCAAGTGATGCAGTAGTGCAAGCCTAATCCACACAAACCACAAGACCTTCAAGGTACCCCAGAAGTTGAAGGGCAAATATTGTGTACTATAACTAGCTGATAGATTTTTTGGCATCATTTTGTTTTCATTTACATGGAAAAATGTCAGCTGGTGCTCTTAATAAGCTGAATGGTACCAGAAGACAGCGCTGGTGAGTTCCGTTCCACCGCAAGAAAATAAGGTCTCCAAAACAAAGAAACTAAAGCAAAACAGGATCCTTCCACCAAGCCAAACGGGCAACAAGTAGAAGAGTGATTTCACAGCCTTGACATTTAGGATGCCATATATCACACAGCCTCACTGCTGTATTGTTCTCACTTCTTACAGAGAAAAAGTGAGTGAAGGAGGGGAAAAACAAAGACTCTTATTCTGTACATAATATGTGTCAGTAACAACAAATTTGTTAGCTGGAACCACTTAAAGGCCTTTTTAAAAGCATCTTTGGATACAGAAAAAGTAAAAGAAGGAAATAATTTGTTTGCTTTGATATGTGTGACTATTGCAACATCTCAGATGCACAAATGTATACTAAAATCTAAATATAAAAGTCATTGATACAAAGTGTCCACATTGTTACAGAGCTGCTCACTGGTATCTGCAGAGTACTATATGTCATTGAGTAACAACCAGCCTGATGCTGAGACCGCAGCTATGAGGATGTAAAATTCTCCATGTAGCCATTGCATCTGCAACAACTGGGGCGAATTAAAAGGGCAATGTGATAACATGTCTGGGTGGGAGGTGGGATTTGTAACAATGAGCTACATCAATGCAGATGTCTCCAGGCTATGTCGTAGTAAGCTTTAATGTTAGCCCGACTTATCTGACTGATTTGGGTATGATTTCCGGGTTGCTCTCCTGCACTGGTTCCCATCATAGTAACTGTCTGATATACACACTGACAGCCGCAGACCAGCATCCAATAACCCACTGCATAATATAATCTACAGTAAATGCAACAGTAGCTCTAGATACTCAAAATAACGTGTCTCTTGGTTGCCTTCCACTGAAGCCAGATTTAATCCAGAATCCTCCTGCTTTAACGTGAAAATCTGAGAAAAAGCGGGGAAAAAACTTCAGAGTGCTGCATGTGACTTTGAAAATTCTGTCCTTTCTGCTTCAATAATGTAATCATGCCATACATCTCTGTCACCACATGGTCACACCCCTCTCCTCCAACCTTTACAGTCTCTCTCTCTCTCTCATTCACATCTGCACATACACACACTTACACACAGCAAGTCTGCACACCTATCGGAGTGAGTAGAGGTCCTGCATGGTGGATGTGAGGAGAATTTTAATAGCCTTTCTTCCTGTCCTGCTAGGCTCTGTCACTTTCCATTCACAATGCAGGCAGAGATAATTGGTTTCACCTATCTAATGGGACCCTAGTGAGTTAATCCATATGTTGGTGTGTGCTTTCCCTGTCATCTACATGCAGCTCTCAGATAAATCAGTGTGTTTACAATACAGCCTTTAATGTAGTTTGGTTGTTATAGTGCATCAGACGTGTTAGAGCAGCAGAGAGGAGGAGGAAGGCATTCCACATAGAGCACTTTAATAATGATCAACTCAACCAGCCTGCATGGGTTGATTTTTTTTTTCCTTTTTTCTACACGACCAAACAAGGCAACAATGCACAAAAGCCACTCACTTGATGAAGTAACTGGCTCCTTCTTCCGTGAAGCCCTCTTCCCAGCCTCTTGGTAAATCTATAACACGAGCAAGAACACATTGAGCGACCCGCTGCACACTGCAGCAAAAGCAAAATATCCTGCTGCTATCCTGCAAAATCAGATAATTTGTGGCGTACCTGAACGTATCATATGTCCAGAGTTAACAGGTTCGCCAGTGCGCGGATGTAGCCAAGTAGTGCTTTGAGTTTTATCACTGCAAGAAAGACACCTGTTACTGAACGCTAATAAAACAACGAGAGGGAGAGAAAAAATCCCTTCACACCGCCTCGTAAAGTACTCAGAGCAGAACAAGTAAAACGCCTCACCTAATGAAGAAGACTCGACCATCTCGACAAACTCCATAAGACCAGTAGTCAGGTAGGGTGTCCCGTCCGAGAGGTGCCGCCATGATCTCTCGACTCCAGCTCGGCTCGTCCCCCCTTTCCCTCTCCGCAGACTTTTTCCAGGGAGCCCACATAATACCGCCGCTAGGGCTGCATAGTTTTTAAAGGGGACGAATACCAAACAGAGCAACAGACGACCTCCCCTGCGAGACTCTTTTGTTGAGCAACCGGGTCCTCATAAGTAGCGGTCTGGCAAATGATTAAAAACACAGCCGATCCTTGCATAAGAAATTAATAAACTAATAAAGCCTAACCAAAGAAGTGCAAGCACAAAATAGTGCGTGAGCTAGAAATGAACCGGATAAAAGCTTTGGCGCTGGGGAATGGAGACTTTTCAAGGCTGGTGATTGAAATGATTTCAGTTTTTGGGTGGCCTAGTTGTGAAAGTAGTTGTACTATAATTCACACATGAAAGCAAAACGTGCACGCTTTCAAAGAATTGTGGGTATATGTTAAATAAAGCTGAAACAAATCATCCTGCTTAACTGATCTTTGTTTTAGAGAAATGCAATGAGAGAAACATGGGTGCAAAGGGTTTCATCTGAATATTGGTGGAGGGGGCTCTGTGTTCCCCGTCATCTTCCATTTACTCTTTATTTTTACGCACCACTTTTTATGGTTTAGTTAATTAAGTATTACTGTGTTATCCTTTATATCAGGGGTGTGCAATGAATTTTCCCAATGGGCCAAATGAGAAACTGGGACTGTTGTGGAGGGCCACACCGATAAGCATATAAAGGAATAAAATCAATGTGGACATTTGTTTTGTTTTTAATTACATCTTTGCTTTTATATTGTCTGTGTTTTATTATGTTTTAACTTTTCTAAATCCACCTTTACATTATCTTATCTCTTCTTATTGCAGCCCCTATAAGTCGGATAAGTGGTAGAAGATGGATGGATGAGTGGATGGCTGAATTGAGTTCAGCTTGTTGGCATGGCCCTCCATAACAGTCCCAGTTTCCTGTGTGACCCCTTGGGAAAATCAATTGCCCACCCCTGATATAAAGGATAACACAAAAATCAGACAGCAGATAACAGAAGTGAGGTTTTTGGGCATTCCTTCTGTTATTTTCAGATAATTATTCTCAATTTTTTAAATTTAATATTATCTCTGCATTGTCAACACATATCCAAGTATGATTGACTCTCCTATCCTCCTTTTTGTTTGCTTAGTCCAGATTAAAGTGTAAGGAGTTGACAATTCTGCCTGATGTCAGACTACTAAAAACAGCATGGACAGCTAGCACGACCTAGACGATCGTGGCAAATTAGCAACAATCCAACAACTTACTTAGTTTGCAGACTGGAAAAAGAAGTCCCTAATAACTTCCTACGCCTTTCCCTTTTCTAGTATATCTGCTCTGCCTGTGCACGTGCACAGTGCCACAAGAGAAACTGCAGCTGCTGACTGAGTTTACATGTGTGTTGGGGCATGGATAATTATGTTTACCACAAAACATTTGATGTTTTTATGAACTTATAATTAAAATTTTTGCAGTTAAAAAAAAGCGTTCATCACAGAGTGTTACTGAAGTATGGGTTTTCCTTTTCTAAATGAGTTTTGCTCTGTGCAGAACACAAATGCATGTGCTGTCTGAAGGGGGGAAGTATCCCTAAACAGTTTCTAATCTGCTTTTTTGATATAGAGCTGCTTTTGTGACATAGGTGATAAAAGTATCGGTCGGTGGCCATGAGATATTTTTGCATGGCCAGCAGTTATCAGTTTACAGGCACAGTATCAATAACCCGAGGCCACGAGTTAATAAGGAGTGGGAATGAGTTTAAGTTGTGAGATATTGTTGGGTGGCCACAAGACGGGGCATGTTTACTGATCACACTGACTGAGCTACAACAAACTAGATTTAAATAATCCTATTTTACCCTACAATATTGATTTTAGTTGTTACCAGGCAATTCTAGCATATCGTTCTATCAGAAGACAGGCTAGGGAATGAGTTAGCCAGGCTAGCCTCCATAAAGCTCTTTAGTTTGACACACAGTGTAGCCGACGCACTTCAATAAGGATGTGCTGCGTTACAGAGACAGCTGGGACAACAAGTTATTGTTCATCTGACCATTCATTACTAACAGGTGGCCGAGCAATAATATTTTTCCCACCATCAATCCCACCTAGATTATTAATAGTTTGGGAAAAATGCAAAAATAAATAAATAAAAGATTTTCAGGGCTAGGTGCTCTGGGGCTTAAAAAACTGTCCAGCACGTGAGTCATGAAGTAAATATCAGTTTGAAAATGCCATGAGTCTTCTGTAAGGCTGTTTTAATAAAAGCTGGACCAACATCACCAGTTTAGACTAATAGAAATTTCATATAAATAAACATCGCAATAACCCCTCTTTTTTAAATTTTCTTAAAACAATCTTTACAATGAACGATAAAAATAATACAAATGTAGATAAAGTTGTCTATTGATTCAGGTTTCCTGCCAAAAAAACGTCCTTTTCATTAATAGAGGAGAACAAGCAGACAATCAAATGAGTTCTGCTGAAATTTTATAGAAACTGTCTTTTCCCTTTTATGAAAGAATGATCCTGGAAGTACCACATAAAAACTACACAAAGTGATATAGGAGTAAGCACAGATAAATGCTTATATTTTGATATTTGTCTTCCAAGGGAAAACAGAGGACTGGAGTAGTGAAACGTGAGGATATAAATGTGTGCTGAGAACGTCCGCAGGTCACATCTTGCAGGAGCTTTCCTCTCCTCAGGAGCTCCCTCTGCAGGAGGGGGAGATACAGGAGAGGTGGAGGAAGATCTCAGCCTGGGTGTTTATTGTCTTATGTAGTCTGGAAGATGAGTGGATGGTGGGGTGGGTGCAGTTTTCTCTGTGGTGGGGTTGGGTGGACTGTCCCGGGCTCTGTGGGGCTGGGCAGCGCTGCTGCACTGGGCCCGGTCTGGATGGGCCTGGGCCCCCTTTCCCTGGCGGGTCGCGGAGTGTGGGGGTGCCTACTGGGGTCAGCGGGGGAGCTGGCCCCAGGGAGGGGTCACTTGCCCCTCCCTTCCTTCCCTCCCCATCTCCAGCTGCCTCCCTCTTCCCGCTCTACCACAACCACCCACACATGCAGGGCCTTGGAGTAGGGGTATGTCACCAGGGTGCAGAGGAGGCTACCCCCCCCCCCCCCCCCCCCCCCCCCTCTGTCCCCTTCTGGCTGCCTCTGCCTCAATTTTATCCCACAACTTAGACATTCACATTACTCACACTCTCATTACACATACATATAGGATCTTGGGGGTGGGCACGATATACGGAGTCCAAAGTACCATCAGGGTGTACACCCCACCCCTGGCATCGTTGCCCACCTCTCAATGTTAAATACACGTAGACATTGAGGGCTAGCAGGAGGGACCATGCGCTTACCTGCTGCTCTCTGGCAGGTAGCTCCAAGCCCTCCTGAGTTTTAAATGCACCTTAGAACACACATGCATCAACATTACAATGAGCGGGTGGAGGGAGGTTTGGAGTCTTCTCTCACCCCCATTCTCTGCGACCTGCTGGAGCAGGGGGGCTAGGACTAGGAGGAGGAGTTGGCCGTCCGACTGCGGTCTGGAGTGTGGAGCCTTCCTGCTGCTGCGGAGTCGGGGCGGTCTGCCTCCCCCCACCGCAGGGAAAAGGGAAACACCACCTGGGTCTGGGTGCAGTTCCCCCCTCCAGGGGCGGGGGCACCTAGACCCGGTTTGTAGAGTACGCTTGGGGAGTGTGATCATGTGTACAACGTCTCTTTATGTCTGTCTCCACGTTGGTTGAGTGTGGAGTAAGTGCATATGAGAGCATGAGGGTGGGAATGGATGTTTGTATCTATGTGTGCCTGTATGTCTGTGTCTATATGTCAGGTTGGGTGTCAGGCGCCACCTCTCTGGGGACATCTCAGGCCCTCCAAGGTTTGGAGGCCTATCTCCCCCTACCACCACTTCCCCTGCCAGTGGCGGACTCCCTCAGACATCGGTGCGTTGGTGGTTCTTTGTGTCCGGGGATGGGCGTCCAGGTACACACCGGCTCACTCCTTGGCGGCCGCTTATCGGGGCCTGGAGCCTGGGGCTCGCTCGGGCCACTTCGGAGGTGGGGTGCCCCCAGCCTCTCGGCCTGGGGCTCGGTCACTCAGGCGCAGCTGGCTGCCGGCGGAGCTCACGGGCGCGTCACTGCAACTCCCCCTGGCTTCTGCTCCGCGGCTGCTGAGTGAGCCCTCATCTGGGACTCTCCTCAGCTCTTTCCGGGACAGTGGCGCAGCTGCCCCTCTGTTGGTCTTCCTTGGTCTCTTGTGTTCTGGGGGCCTCTGGATGTCTGGAGTTTTGATCTCCTCCACACCTGCTTCACGCCCTGGAGGACGGGGCTGTGGCCCCCCCACACCCTCTAGCAGATTATTACATGAAGGAACCTTTTAAAAAACAAAAAACAAGCGCGTCCATGCTCACAGGTGTACACACGGGTGATCACACCCACAAACTACACCCTTTTTGGCTCCTACCTCAAAGCACACTGTGTTCTGTTGATCTTATGTGCTGCACAATAATGTTTAACATTTAGTATTTACTGTCATATTCCCATATATCATTGTGATGTTGTTTATTCTATTACTCTTGTTCTCTTCTGCTTGCTTTCTTTTTTCTTTCTCAGCAGGTGATCCAGGTGATTGATATATGCATTTTTTTTTCTCTGCCCGTTCTGTTGGTTTTTGTCTTTTGCCCTTCTCCCCCGTCCCTCTTCTCAGCTGTTTCTCTTTCCCTCTTTCTTTCTCCCCTTCTTTCCCCCAGTCAAGTCTGTCCCGTATTCAGTAAGTGAAAATAAAATAAACAATAAAAGGTGAATCAAATGGACCATTACGGCAAGGCTGGGATGGTCAATTTGGTAAAGTAAATCCGTTGGGCATCTTTCTTTGCCTTTAGACAACAATTCTGATGGCAAAAGAGCCAAACGGGACAGGCCAAAAAAAAAAAAAAAAAAAAAAAAAAAAGAGAACGTCCGCAGGTCAGGTTGAATCTATGTCCCTGCATTAATTGTACTGGAAGCTTTAGGTGATGTTTGTCAGCCTCGCATCACCTTCACTGGCACTGCAGCCAAGCTTTAAGGACAGAAAGCCTTTCTGACCATGACACATTACAATAATGCTTACACTGCATCAAACAGACCTGCCCAATTTACCGCCGCTGCTCATAAATTTTCACTGGGCAGGCAATGTTCAAAGTCACAGTGGTGTTGGCACAGGGGCTATTTTGCTGACCAAAAGACAACAAGACAAGCAGCACGGTTTCATCTTATCATCCCAAGCTCTCTTATACTAATGAATCATCACTATTATGACCCTCATTGTGTAATACCATGTGCTTTAACTGGTTCTGACTCACTTCGGGGATGTTTTGTTCTTCCCCGGTGGTTCAAGGCACAGCTTTTTAAAGATAGTGGAGGATAAAATTTTCTCAAAAGCTTTGCCTTTATCAGCCGTGCAGAAGCTGTTTAACTGAAAATCTCCCAAATTCTTACCTACATGAAAGAAAAGTAAAACAAAATTGGGTCATAAACTATTTCTAACCTGTAGGATTTCTGATCATATATGACATGTAATAATCTAATTATTAACTAAATAAGATCTACTTCCAGGGAACCATTTCAGTAAAAGAATTGGTATTAGTATTTTTCACAAATGTACACTTAGACTCATGAGCCTCCTCATTTTTTTATTTTTTAAATGAAAAAATAGGTGCAGCACCTCCACTGTCTTTTAAAAATGGCTGTGGATAGTCACTGCTCGACCTCCATGCTAACCTCATCCATACGTATTGATGAGGATTTGAACCATTTCAAATTTTGATTCATTACTCCATAAGACATGTTGCCACTGATGTTTAGCCCAGTTTTTGTTTAATTTGGCATACCTCAGCCTTTTCTCTCTGTTTCCCTTCCTTAAGAATGGCGTATTGACAGCCATCCTTCTACTGCTAGTAACAAAGTGCCTAAAGATACAATTTAAAGTTGGCTATAGGTCATTCATAGGTCGGTTTTAATGTGCTTAACAGATAAAATAAACATTCCTCTGAAAATGGTCAGGTACAAGGACTGAAAATGAGTTTAAAAGCCAATAAAGTCCAAAGAAAAAAATTGAAATGATTGCTCAAGACCACTTTAAAAAAAAGTACAAGAAAGGCTAGCTCCCTCAAAATATAAAGAAATGTAGGGACTTTTGCACAGTGCTGTAGTGCCATACATAGGCAGATTTATCAGAGATTTTTCATGACCAGCTTGATTTTTTCTTAAAGAAACAAACAAAATGTGTGAATGTTGAAATGTACTATTATAGCTGTTACGATATTATAACATCACTACCCTGTTACAGCTCACTGCAGCTAAAAATGTGATGCATTTTGGAGCTTTTCCTCTGTACTGTACAAAGGTCAGGCAGACACAAGCAACAGAATTAAATAGAACAGTGTCTAAATTAATCATCAATACCACCAAACATTACATTTACACTTGGCATCATTTGATTCAACTTGTTGTGTATTCCTCAACCAGTCTGCACAATCAGGTACAGAGTGCTGAAACACCATACGCACTGCAGCGTAATCATCTCGTAGCCAAACTCAATTGCTGTTATTTGACCTTGCTATGATTTATTATCATCCCCACTATGTAGACATCCATCTATACATGCTAATTTACACAAACAAATACACACTTAGTTGCTGCGCAGGCCAGCGCAGCTCTGCAGTATGTTCTCTGCTGCTACTGCTGCTGAATCCTGCCTCTTGCCTGCCAGAGGCTCACAATGCAGCAAGGTGACTCAATGTTATTGTCTTCTCCTCAGAGAGCCTCCTCCCGCTGAATCACTTACTTATGCTCGCTAAAGGTGCTGAGCTGAAAATGAAATAAAGATTCTCTTGTTCTGACTTCCAGCTCTTCAGTAAGGAATCATTTGGATCTTAATCTAGTTGGCAGAAGCCCTTATAGGAAATCAATAGCATCTTTTCAGAAATGCTTTTTTTAAAATACACCTTCATGTCAGCAGAGTAAGGTATATAAATGAGTGTGTACAGGTTCCTACATTATTAACACTCTCTGTAGGGTAATATTTAGACAGTAGCCTTCTTTTCATTATGCAGCACATTTTATGATATAGTGGCTGATTAAAAAGAAATGCTGATCTTCCCATCCACTCTAGTGTTCTTTCACTATCAATTCCAGTTATGATCTATGACATTGAATAATTGCCTTCCAACTCAGTGAACTATTACACTGTCATCTAAAGAGCAGGGATGTTATATTTAGTCATAACCTCACTTATCCAGATAGAAATTTGATTCATTGTCTTGCTGGACCTGCCAAAGCTTCAAAGTCTTCATTGCATTTTTATTCTGTCATCCATAATTCCAGTAGAAAGCTAATGGTTATACAACTTGCAGGCAGCGGCTCTAAGTCTTCTTTCAGCCCTGGTCCAATCAGCTGTTGAAGATGTAGCATGAAAAAGCAGAACAGCGTTTAAATAATTCCTTTGTAAATAGGTTTTCATATATGCTGATTCGTAGGTAATTAAACCACAGCAGCAGGGATCGATGCTAACAAGGTGCACAATTTCATGGCTGATGTTAGTGTCATTTGCCTTTAAGTATATTTGACCAGTTAAGCAAAACACTCAGTACTTTTACAAAAGTCAAAATGATGGTAATAATCGACGCAGCCAGCACATAGCAACAGCGCCCTCTTCTGGCGTTATGGTCTTTCGATACAGATGGCTGAATCTACACCAATCAGGACTAAGTTTGAGATTTGCTACAGATTTGCGGTGGGACTGCAGTAGCTGTGAATTTCACATCCACTATGGAAAATATTATTATAACACCAGTTACACATAGATTAAACGACTGTGCACCCTTTTCTTTTCGCCCCAATATTTAAAACATGACCTTCATTTATATCCCAGCTACACACCTGTAAAGTGTTGTGGCTCTATAATGAACAGTTACAGTTACAAAAAAAATGATCAAATCTTTACAGACACACTGAACAAAGGCAAGACACACAAAAGAAAATGAGTAGCAGTCATTTATTCATGGCTAATCAGCCTCTAAGATGATGAGTACAGTTTGAGCTTGTATAAGCACACATACACACACACAAAAAAGTTTCATGTAAGATCTTCCCATGAGGCCAGTGAACAGGACCGGGGTTAAGAGGTGAACTTGGTCCCATTAATCACAGACTGCTGCTTCCTGAGCTCAGAAAAAGCTGAGGCAGAACTGCACTTAGGGGGATTTTTTTTCCACAGGAAGTAAAGCAAACACTGACTGAAGAAAGTATTAAATGCTTAAAGCTGCTGGTGAAGTCCCAACATTGGAATTGGTTAGCTATACATTTATTCAAGTGCTCTATTTGCACTTTTTATTTTAAGGTATAATAAAAGACTTTCTGAAGGTCTTTGAAGTTTTTCTTTGAACACTGGATGGTCCTTTACTCATTTTCAGGCCTTGTACCTGACCATTTTTCAGATGGTTTATCTATAAAATGCAGTGGAGGCTCTCTCATGTTTGGGGGCTGCATTTCAAACAGTGGAATTAATATCAAAACTGATGGAATTATGAATGGGATCTTTTGCATCTTCAAAAAATAAAAAATACAATAACTGAGACTTACAATAAAGTATCGTTGCACTGGTTTACTGAACCTTTCTTTCAGGGCATGTACAGAACATCAGTATCCATTTTCTACTGCCTCCTACAGGACACACTCTTCTTCCACTTCCTTACACATTAATGTAACACAGAACTAATACTGCCTCTCCTGGCATTACCATTGTAACAACACACTCATTCTGTTTCTTTCAGAAGAATAACAGGAACTTAGGATGTAGGTATCTATGGATAATAACTATTATGCATACTCATATATTTATATAACCTACTAATTTCTTGCGATACCACAGGATCGTACCAAACAAAAGGCAGCCAACATCAAAAGAAGAGCATTGAGAGTCCTATATACTACTTCGAGAAACTGCAAGAAAGCTTGCCTAAGAAAGTTCATTGTTGTAGAATAAAGGTGGTCATAATAAATATTCACTTTCCATCTTGTTAGAACTTTGTTTTTGCCTTTTATACTGCATCTTAATGTATGTTTAAATGTGTGCTTCAATAAATCACTGCGCATATTTCCCATCTTCCTAGCAAAATATTTAAAAAATGAGGGGTCGCTGAAGTGTTTGCACAGTTCTGTATCTTTAAGACTGGGATGTCAAGCGCCTTCACAAACGGTGTTTTTATAATCTGCAACATATTCTGACAAATGAATGAAAAATGTTCGTGTATTGTATTAAATAAACAAAAACTACGGAGCCCCCCAGGGGACATGGGAGAAAAAAAAATTAGGGAGGAAAAAAAAAATTAGGGAGGAAAAAAAAAAAATTAGGGAGGAAAAAAAAAATTAAGACGGACTTTTGCGAGATCTCGCAAAAGTATTGCGAGCGCTCGCAAAAGTATTGCGAGATCTCGCAAAAGTTTTAGCCGCATTCTTCGGAGGCCGCCAGCTCGAAGCCGACCGGGAGGTCGAGGCACGATGTGCCGGGAAAGCGGTGTTCCTCCCGGCTGTAGTAGGTCTCGACCTCCCGTTAGCTTCGAGCTAGTGGGTGTCAGATCTCCAAAAACGTCGGAGCTCTTTTACAAATATGTGATGTCTTGTAAATCGAGCAAGTATCTGACGTTTACACAACTACATTCACGCCTCAAAATATCTTAAAAGTGTATTTTGTGACCCAGAAAGAGTAATATTACAACTAAGTAGCTGCCGCCATTGTTGGAGTTTTGCGAGATCTCGCAATACTTTTGCGAGCGCTCGCAATACAGATCTCGCAAAACTCCAACAATGGCGGCTAAGTTGAAAACAAAAATGAAAAACTGAAAAGGGGCAAATAATTAGAAAATTTAAATTAAAATCGTTATACTTTGAAGAAGAAGAAAAAATCCAACTGTGTGTTTTAAATAAATAAATTAGTCATTCAGCATCACGGGTTTCATCCACCCCCAGCGTTAATTTTCCGTCTCATTTTCGTTCCGTGCGGTGCAGTACATGACAAACCAAAAGACCCGCCCACCTGCTCTGCTGTCATATCGCCACGTACGATTCAGTGCAACGCAACATGCTAGTGTGTTTGACAGACCGCCCAACTGACCAATCAGGTTAACCACCACACGAGCTACTCTGTCCAGCGGGCTGGTGGAAGCTGCTGACACCTCTCCAGCTGAGAGGAAGCGACGGGTGGAAGGTAGAGTAGATGAGGTCCTGTGTTCATAATAAAGTGAGTATACTGGCAACATATCTGTCTATGGGGCTCTTTAGTAAAGCTTTAAAATCCACGCTGAGCGTGGGGGAAATGCTGTATAAGCTCTTCTGCTCAGGCTCACGGTGTAACGTTACATGAGAGTCTCATTTGTCCATGTTTGGCACCGAAGCGCTAAATCTGTCAGTGACGGTGCTAAAGGCTAACACCAACAGCTTCCTCTGGTTATTATTATTAGCCAATAATTTGCAGTGTGTGGAGACTAGATGGGCTGTTCGAGGAAGATCAAAAATGAGGAAGCTGGGTACACGATGATGCTTACGCACTTAGAAACTCAAGAATGTATATTTCCAGATATTGTAAAATCTAAAACACGTCACCTCAGCCGGCACTATAGTGATTGTTCTCGTTTGTAGATGTGGGGGAGCCGGGCCTTTCTCGCCGGCTGGCTGCTGTTGCTGCTTGTCCAGCTGTTGTGTTTGGAGGCTGTGCCCATCAGCATCGACAAGACGAAAGTCAAAGAACCAGAGAAAAAGCCTGAAGAGCCTCCAGCCAGTGTGGTAAGGAAGAAGACATAATATTTACACTGCACGCTGAAAATTCACCACAAACCATAATACATGTCGTATCAAATAACGACCCTTTTTCAGCAGTGGTACAGAGAGATAATTGTATAGAGATGAGCGGCTTCAAGAATCTTTGTGGGATTGGATTACATAATTTCACAGAATAAACGATTTATTAATGTTTATTTATTAGCTATTTCATAGGTGGTACACTGTAGTAAGTACGCCCTGCTAAGTTTATTGGAAAAATGGCCTCTTTCTCTTATTCAAAACTTTAAAACTTGTGATCTCACAAACCAATTTATTTCTCAGTACAATAGTTTCAGATGCTATAGATTGTTTAGTGCCCAAATACTGTTATCTGTGTACTCATTTGTGCCTCTGGAAGGGGTAAATACTGTCATACAGAGGTTAAACAAGTACAATATAGTTTCAGTGTTGATTGCACGGGAATGCTCTTTTTTAGATATTAAGTATATGATCTTTACAGAAAGCGGCAACCCAGTTTGTATTTGTCATGTGGTGGTGTTTTCTGTACTTGCTCAGACACTTTTGGTTGGATTTTTCTTTAATTTGTCACCCGTATACAGATAGAGATGCTGTACTGTATATATAAATATAGATCTATATCAGAAATGTTTAAAATAGGATTTGATTACCCAATGTAACATGTTATTGGCGTTTTTACATTTTATTTACTGTACTTTTAGGACACTGGACTCCACTATGACCGCTACCTCAGAGAAGTCATTGATTTTCTAGAGAAGGATCAGCATTTCAGGGAAAAGCTCCACAATACAGACATGGAAGACATTAAGGTACCCCGCTTTCTGTTGGTTTGGTCTTACTGCAGTGGCACAACATTTCAACCAGCTCCTTATAAGACAATAGTCACTATAATATACTCGTTTCGTGTACATGCACAGCTTCCTGCAAAGTTTAACCCAGTGTAAGCAAAAGTACATTATGCTTCGCTGTAAAAGTGTAGTGTATGTTCCAGAATTGTTTTAATCGCTTAATTTGCTACAATTTATTTATGTTGCAGCAAGGTAAGCTGGCCAAAGAGCTAGACTTTGTCAGCCATCATGTCAGAACAAAACTAGATGAGTTAAAAAGGCAAGAGGTAAACCGACTCCGGACCCTGATTAAGGCCAAGCAGGACCTTGAAGGAGGAAATGGTAAGTTGTGCAAAACAAAAATAATTTCATTTTGAATTCTGTTTAAAGTATCAGGCTCTAAATCAACTTTAAGTTGATTATTTTAGAGGTAAATAAAAGAAAGTTCTATTTTATGTATTCATATGTTTTAATATGTGTAATATATTTGAATTTCTCCCTGGACAGACATAGCAGTGGACCATCAAGCGCTGCTGAAACAGTTTGAATACTTGAACCACATGAACCCGCACACGTTTGAAGTGGAAGATCTGGATCGGCTGATCAGATCGGTAAATGTTGTTGCTCGATGCTACTTCGTACTTAATGAAAAGTATAGCATCTTGAAACTATTTGTGCCTTTGCACAGTGGAGTCCTGCAGTAGAGAGAAAGAGAAAACAGGAACCTATGCAGATGCTTAATTCATACACCAAAATTGGCCCGTAGGTGGTGAAAGCTTCACAGTTGGTGAATGACTATAATTACCAGCAACTAGAAAGGAAAGGGTAGTACTGAGTACTGAGGTGTAGAGGACAGATGTATTATTTTTATTTGACCTTCTTTTCATTATTGTTTTTAAAAACAGCAATGCGTTTAGTCTTGTATCTGTGTCTCAGATGATGTTAAGACAAAAAGGCTTTTCACAATGGTTTCCAGAAGTGTGCTGATGTATAGAAACGTGCAGGCATAGACCTGAAAAATCCCGTTTACTACTACTGTGAGGGTCTGACAGTCTGGAAGTAGTCTGATGTTCTGAATAGTATCTCTTGTTTTGACTTCGACTGTGTCTAAGTGACATTTCCAGCTGATGCATTATTGTTTGCTGGGTATAATCTTGTGTGGTTATTACTGTTGAACAATTTCTGTTTTCTATTTGTCATCAGGCCACTAAAGATCTGGAGAACTATGACAAAGAGAGACACGAGGAGTTCAAGAGGTACGAAATGATGAAAGAGCACGACAGACAAGAACACCTGAAAACACTGGATGATGACGAGAGGAAGAAAGAGGAGGAACACTATGAGGAGATGAAGAAGAAGCACGCCGACCACCCTAAAGTCAACCACCCGGTAAGTGACGAAGGTGCACAGAGAAAAATAAATGATATATTTTGTTGTTGTTGTTGTTTTTTTTTGTCCAGATTGTAATATTCATTTTACCTCAATCTGGAAATCAAATGTGTTTTTACTTCAATGATGCAGGGAAGTCAGAATCAGCTGAAGGAGGTCTGGGAGGAAGCTGATGGCTTAGATCCTGAAGATTTTGATCCTAAGACATTCTTCAACCTGCATGGTAAGACCTGTACTATCATTTACTAACATACATAATTTGCTCTGTAAAACATACAGTACTAGAACACGGCACATTCGCCTTCTTTTCTCTTTTTCAATAATACAGATACAAATGGAGATGGCTTCTTTGATGAACAGGAGTTGGAGGCATTGTTCACCAAAGAGGTAAAGCTGTGGCTTCTGAAAATGTGTAAATATTTCAGAGTAGGTCTTTGTACTGACTGTGGGCCTCTGTGATTTCAGCTGGAAAAGATTTATGACCCCACCAACGAGGAGGACGACATGGTGGAGATGGAGGAAGAGAGGCTACGTATGAGAGAGCATGTTATGAATGAGGTACAACAAGCTGCACTCAGCAACCTGTTTTCCTGAAACTATGCAGGTGAAAAAGCCGATCCTGGATTAGTTGGGCCAAAATTGTTCTGTGTGTGAAATATACATAGGGTAATATTTAGCATCATTAATTCTAATGTAGTAATATTCACAATCGCAGTCCTCTACTACCTTTAATGCAGCTCATCAGTTTGTTAAAAGGTTGGAAGCACAAAAACTTTATGCATGTGGACAGTTAGTCTCCATAATTCAAAGCCTGTGACTAAAGTCACATGACTGACTTTAGTGACTACAGAAACAAAATAGAAAAGACACCTAAAGCTCATTCTCGGTCTCAGCTGGGTTTGCATCTTGTGTTAAACAGGCACCACTGTGTTTTATCTGCCTTAGTCCTTTCAGTGAATAAGAAAATATACAACTAGTGTTCAAAGCCTTTCTGCTCTTGTCTGTGTCACAGGTGGATTCAAATAAAGACAGGCTGGTCTCTCTGGATGAGTTCCTTGTTGCTACTAAGAAGAAAGAATTCTTGGAGCCAGATAGCTGGGAGGTGAGAAACATTAGATGACACTTTATCATGATAACAGCTTTTATGAGTTATTTAATACAGAAACATTTGGTTAAACAAAGCAGGACTGTAAAAAATGGCTTCCTACCTGCTCTGTGTTCTTCAGACCTTGGAGCAGAACCAGGCTTATACCGATGACGAGATGAGGGAGTTTGAGGAGCATCTTGCTCAGCAAGAGCAAGATCTCAACCAGAAGGCTTTTGACCTCCAGAAACAGAGAGATGAGCTGGAAAGACAACAGGAGCAGCTTAATGCACAGAAAATGGAGCTACAACAGGTAAGGAATAGTACACTACTAATGGAAAAAGGGTTGCTTCTGTAGATTTACAGTCAGTGCATCAATCTGCCCACATCCTAACCTTCACATTTTACCAATTGATTCAGCTGTGCTTATATTGTATTTTAAGCAATCAAATTGTCTGTCCACATGTAGTAAATGAATTCTAATGTACTAAAACTCTACAGGCAGTTGAGCATATGGAACGTCTCAAGTCACAGAAAGTAGACCCTCCTCCAGAGGTTCTCGGTGAGTGTTGATTTTGTTTTTCTCCTACTTTTATTTTGATAGTGGTTTGATTTTAAAGGTCTAACCTCTGAGAATATAAAATTGTTCTCTTTGTTACAATTGAAGGGAACGCCGTCCCAGAAATCCCTGCAGTTGACAGCCAACTGCATGAGGCCCAACAACAAGGACATGACTCTGCACCCCAAGGACATCACCCTGTACCCGAAGGACATGACCCTGCACCCCAAGGTCATGACCCTGCACCCCAAGGTCATGACTCTGCACCCCAAGGTCATGACTCTGCACCCCAAGGTCATGACTCTGCACCCCAAGCTCCTCAGGATATACCACAGGAACACCATGGACAAGAAAATCAAAACCAGGCCCAGCAAGGTCTCCCTCAAACACATGATAATATACCACCTGGTCATCAAGAAGTTGTGCAAAGCCAGAATCAGCTGCCATAATAATGTGCACAAAACTTTACAATCAGACTTTTTCAGCACCTGCACTCGTAAGTGCTGAGGAGCAGTCCCATCAGAGTATAAGGACCTCTTTAACCACCCTGACCAGCATTAGTGGTTTGAAGTGCATTTGAGAAGAACAACCACTCAAAGGGAATCCGTTACCCCAGATTTCAGTCTTGGTGACAGTAATCCCTTCATTACATAATTAAATCACACAGTGAAATGACCTACATGGGTTTGGATCCTGATATGTGCATACATAGATTTTACCACAGTTGTGTTTGCTTACATTGAGGGTGTTTTTTTTTATAGAATCATATAAATAATATTTTGTGAGCTTTCAGACCGGTTGTTTGTTTCCTCTCAAAACGACTTGCTGCTTGCTAAACATCCTGACCCAAGAGCCTTCTGGATATGTACAGTGCAGCTGTTTAAGAAGATAAGGTGTAAAAATACTCATTTTAATTACAGCCTTTGAGATTTAGATTTTTTTAAATTACTATCAATATACTCCAAAAAAAACTTGCAAAATAAAAGACATGCATGAATCATGATGGACCTTATGAAAACATACTTCAAGAGTTAACTGCAAGATGTTTGTTTTATTTAATTATGACACTAAATTGGCAAAAAAAAAAAATCTACGGTAGCAAATGCAACAAGCTTACATCATTTTCACACCATCCCCAGACATCGCACTAAAAAAAACTAAGGAATTGATACAAGCAGCCACTGTGTTGTGTAATGATCTACAAGGTGCTGTCAGATCTGCAGCTATCACTGTGACCTGACATTTACAATCCTTTAACCTTCAACACCTTATGAAGCCAGGTCGCTGTCTTTTTTTCAAATGCTCCCTTCTTAATGGTCATTTTGCTTCCCCTCAAACTACCAGTTTACTATTTTCCTACTATAACACATTTTTTTCTTTATGTGTACAGTTAATTTACTGTACTGAACAGTAAAAGCTCTTAAATAGTGCTTTTGTTAAATAGTATAATGAACTCATGGTCCATACACATGTATTGCTACGTGATTCTGATGAAACAGTTTTGATATTGTTTATTTAAGGTTTACTTTTACCTAACCATCTAGTATTTTGCTGAAACCATCTGTCAAAGTAAGGCAATGAAAACCTTGAATTTTGTTTCTCTGTTCATTTTGAGGACTTTTACATGAAAGAGAACATATTAGCATATTTGGCAAAATGCTGGTTTGGTGTTACATGCTGTGTTAGCCTGTATGCTTTTGTTTAATGTAAATTTGCTTCTTCAATTCGGGGAGAATAATGAGATATTTGGGAGTTGCTGCCGCTTCTCACTGAAGACCTAAATTTTCAGTCTGTGAGATCTCTGCTTTTTGGTTTTACCTTACACAAAATTTAAGAAAACGTCTTTATTTGCTTTGTCAGTCGTTTCCCGTGTGCCATGCATTATATTTTGCACAAAATGTAAAGCTGGTGTTTGATTTCTTGCTGCTGGATCCAAAGGTCATTTGACAAAATTGCACACCTCACTTAAAATAAAGTGGTTCAGGTTGTCAAACAGATTTCACTGCTAATGTTTGAGCGATGCCTTTCCTGTGGGACATTTACCTCCAGTGAAACCATGAACAGATGCAATGTAATAAAAAGGATGGGCTGTTTCCATAGCTGTTATTGTCATAGCTGAAGGCTGCTCTGAAGTAGACTGAATTCTACATTGGATTGTATTAAGTTAAACTACTCACATGCAAGACCACACAGAATGAAAATGTCAGAAAACAAACAGCTTCAGCAACAGAAGGTAATAGGGCACAACTTTATTGAAACAGTCTCAATCAATAACAGTGTACAAAGAGGTGACGATGCAGGCAGGGACACAGGAGTTAAAAAAACAAACAAACAAGAAAATTAAACGTTTTGATGAAAATTATAAAGGGAGTAACAAGTGGCTTACAGCACTCATGGAATCAAATAGACAGTGACGGGGTATTTTTTGCATTTATTTTGTACAAAAAATAAATTAATGAAATCTTTCAAGTTTACAGGAATATCTTTTTGTTGTTTTTCCATCACACGTACTTGCTGATAATCCTACATGTAGTTAATTTCAGCATTTTTGTGACAAAACATCAAAAAGATCTAGACAGACCGAAGCAGGCTGACTGATAAGTAGGCCAGGAGTTAAAAAAATAAGATTACCGATGAGAAACAAAACATTGTTATAAAAGTGAGCTGGGGCAAACACATTCAAAAAATCCTGAATGTTCAACGTGGCGTAATTCGACGGTCCCCGGGATCCTTTAGGATCGCATTGCCTGCACATTACCTCGGGACAAACCACGAGGTCCTTGGGCTGCTCCACGTTTGTAGCCTTGCTGATATCCCTCCTTAAAAGAGATAGTAAGGCTTCATAAGTGCATGTTTTGTATTTATAGTTACGCTTGGTTATAAAAAAGACTGATGTAAATTCAATGCAATGACTTAAATTAATGCATTAACTCTTACCCGCTGATAGGTATTGCTGGAATAGTCCCGAGATGTGTTGAACGGAGTTTGACCGTATCCACTGCTGGGAGCGTTTGAGAACGGTGGACGGTAGCCTTCATATCCACCTGACGACAGAAAGACATTAGTTCAACAGGTGATGCATATTTACTCCTAATCAAAATAAATCACAATATAATTATTGTAAATCTGTGAAACAACATTGGATGCTTTTACCTCTAAATCCATTCGAGGAGCCCCGATATCCATTCATAACGCCACGAGCGTTCCTGGGTCCACCTCTTGGCACAGCTCTGCTGCTGTAGAAGGACTGACCAGACTGCCCAAACCCTGCACCTACAGAGGGATCTTCATGTCCTGGCGTTGAGGACATAATCTGGTCCTGGGGCTGGAATGCATTAACAACTGGACAGAAGAGACACAAAACGACATCAAAATATACGTCACGTACTGCTGGATAAGTTCTAGTACATTTTTAATTTTAGACAAGGTATTAGTGGGTTTAGTTAATTGGAAATTCTAAATTGCACATAGGTGTGGATTAGGGTTGCCAACTCCCTGAAAAATAAATAAGGGACACCTCGTGGCCAGGGCCGGGCGACCCAGTTGTCTTCACCCTTCCCAGTGTGGTTAATTTTCTAGCTCTTTTTTTGTGTGTGAAATTATTTTTTTAACCATTTGACTTGAATTTGATTTAAGTAGATGTGTATTCTTTGTGATATGAACACATGTGAAACAAATGATCATTTAGCCATTTATTTTTAGCTCAAAATGACAACATTAACACAATAAAACAGGTCTCCTTCTTAAACAGAAGCCTGTCATGCTTAACTTTTGAGAATATAAGTAAATCTTTCTTTAAAAGAACTCTGTCCTGCTTAACTTAAAATAATAGAAAACAATAGAAAGAAAAACATTCTTGTAACAGTGCACATTTAGTGCATTTAGTACAATTGGCTTAATGCTAATCAGCTGCTCCTGTTTGTAAACCCGCTTGTTCCCATGATTACGCATCTTAACTCATCATCATTATTCATCTATGTATTACTTTTATGTATTAGTCATCTATTTGTTGTAATCATCTATCCTTACAGTTGTTTATTACACAAAATAAATTATATTATCACACTTCTGGCCACATAGCCTTCATCGTGCCTCGTGTAGTATACGTGGGGTAACGAGAAGTGATTAACACCTCACGACCAACTCCCGATCATCAATCGCTCGTGAGGGTCTCACCACAGCCGCTCACACTGCTCGCGCGCAAACACGTAAACGTTGGTGTAAAAGATGGAGCAGCACGGCTGTGCAGCGTGTGATCTGGACACAAGCGATGGAGGCACACAACCGTGAAAATAGTTGGATTTACATTGCTGCTCAGTCACAGCTGCCCGATCAATGTTTTTCATTAGCAATTTAGCAAAGTTGATGGTGGTGGTGTGTGTGTCTGTGTGAGTGTAATGCTGGGCTTACACTGTGCGATTTTTGGCCCATTTTGAGCCGATTTTTGAGTCGTGCGACCGTTTTGGCGATCGGCCCGATTTTGGCCTTCATCGTGCGTCGTGTATCGTGTAGTATACGTGGGGTAACGAGACGCGATTAACACCTCACAACCAGCTCCCGATCATCAATCGCTTGGTCGGGAGGGTGTCACCGCAGTTTGTCACACTGCTCACGCGCAAACACAAATGTCGGCGAAAAAGACGGAGCAGCACGGCTGTGCAGCGTGTGATCTGGACACAAGCGATGGAGGTACAACTTGTAGAACTTTGGAAAGCTCATCCGAGCCTTTTCGATGTGGCCTCAGAAATTATCACGACACAACAACCGTGAAAATAGTTGGATCTACACTGCTGCTCAATCACAGCTGCCCGATCAATGTTTTTCATTAGCAATTTAGCAAAGTTGATGGTGGTGGTGTGCGTGTCTGTGTGAGTGAAAGACGGAGAGAGAGAGCGCGACAGATTTTCTGTTATAACCTTCATTTTATGGAGGCACAGTGTGAGCACTCAGGTCGCATCAGAGCATCGGGCGGTATAGTGTGAGACCTGCATCGTGACCTACCAACTTCTAACCCCTGCGAGTCAATCGTGCAGTTTGAGCAGGAGCTGAATAACGTGACTGGGGGGGGGAAAAAAAAAAAAAAAAAAAAAAAAAAAAAAAAAAATCGCACAGTGTTTGCCCAGCTTTAGGTGTACTGTCGTCCGAGACTTGCACCGCAGTGTCGGCGTTTGTTTCCCTGTTGGCCATGCTTCTTGTTGTGGTCATCTGTTGTCTTCCGGTATTTTCTCCGTAAGCGACCTTTCCTTGACCAATGAGATGAGCGGTAATCTGAATTGTCATACTCGTAAGTGTGCTGTCAGCTCATTGGTCACAAAGCAGGAGAGGGGCTGGGAATTATGTTTTCAAACAAAGTGTTAATTCCATTAAAAGTTATAGACTACTTTTGATTCTCACTGTATTACGGGACAAAGTGCGTCCCTTATTAGCTCAATACGGGACGTGTACTTTTGTTTCGAAATACGGGACGATTCCGTATTTTAAGGGACGGTTGGCAACCCTAGTGTGGATGCAAATGCCAGTGGTTGTCTGTCTCTTTGTGTTAGTCCTGTATCAGACTGATGACCTGTCCAGGGTCTGCCCTGCTCTCACCCTATGGTGGCTGGGATAGGCTCCCTGATAAGGATGGGCAGAAGAGGATGGAAGGATTTTTTACTTTTAAAATGCAAAATCACCTTCTGAATTCTGAGAAGGCTGCGTGATTTTTACTTATGGCATCCTCACTGACTCATATTTCAACTTTGTTGCAACAGAAAATATTTCTTTTGTGACAAAGTGAAGCTTGGGAGCCTCTTGATATCCTAATTAGGGCTGCCACAAACGATTATTTTGATAGTCGACTAGTCACCGATTATTTTTGCGATTAGTCGACTAATCAGATCATCATCCATTAGACGTAAAACGTACAGCTTATTGCACCAGCAGCATCTGCTCTTATATAACTATCATTAGCTTACAGCTTTAAGTGTTTAAGGTCTGTGCTAACTAAAAATAAAGACAAGATGATAGTTTATTAAATTTTAATGAAATTTGCAGATTGTTTCGGTGAAGTTTAATAAACTCCTTGCTATCTAAAATATAACAGGACACTGGAGTATATTCTGGAGCATCTCACACTTCTGATAATCAGTTGTCTGCTTGAGGTTTATTCAGCTGTGTAAAAACTATAACTTTAATCTCAGACAAACTGATTTACTCAGGAACAAATAAAATACTAAAAAAAAAAAAAAGCCAAACAATAACATTTTAAGTTATCTAAGTGACTCATATATATTTAACCTGAGGAGTGAAAGACAGCGGTGGGTTTGAAAACGATTTGCGGGGAGTCCGGTGTTCTCACGGTGCTAGTGAGCCTAGCCCCCGGCTCGCTAACAAGCTAGTGGGTAACAGATGTCTCCGAAAACGTCGGAGCGCTTTTGAAAATATGTGGTGTCCTGATAAACTGAGCAGATATTTGAGGTTTACACAGCTACATTCTCGCCTGAAAATATGTTAAACGTTTATTTTGTGACCCAGAAAGAATAAGAGTAACATTAAAACTAACTAGCTGCCGCCATTGTTGGAAACTGCGCTGGGCCGCGCTATGAATTCTGGGACACAGCTGCTGCTGCTGCTTCTTCTTCTTCTTCTTCTTCTTCTTCGGGGTTTAACGGTAGCTGACATCCTTGTACATGCAATGCTGCCATCTTCTGTTTCAGTCCGTTATTACACTCTTAAATCCTGCCACTTATTCCTGCGTCTTTTGTGATCGTACAAAGTTTCAAACGACGCGTCGACTATTAAATCAGTCGTCGACGATTTTGATAGTCGACGTAATCGTGACTAGTCGACAAATCGTGGCAGCCCTAATCCTAATACATCTTTTACCACTGTGTTCATGCTCTAGGGTTTCCGTACAAAACAAGATGCACACCTGTCTGTAATCTTTCTTGTGGGATGTCAGGCTGGTCGACCACATTTTCTGGCTGGCTGCTAAAGCCCTGTCCATAGCCACCAGGGAACTGGCTAGGCTGCTTCAAGGGGTCTGCTTGGCCATCGGTAGTTGGAGGTACAGGTGCATTCATGTTAAATACCTGAAAAGAGAAACAAATTTTTTCCTCCCCCATTCCTGTCCATATCAATATAACAAAATAAAATAACCACAATACCCGACGATGGCCTGGGGTCAAAGATCTGCGTAGTTTGGGAAGTCTTAAATTGTTGCTCCTTGCACGAATAACTGACCAGTTTTCACTGTGACTAATAAAACATGCCAACCAATCTCTAATACTGACCTATGACTTGTGCAAGTATGAAAGCTGACGGTTTCCTACAGAATGCATCAAGTCCAAACATGCTCACTGTGACACCGTTTAAATGGACCCAATAGAAAGCGTACCGCTTGCACTGACTGGAAAGGTGCTGCGTTGACATTGATGCCTCCAGTGAGGGTGGGTTTGGAGACAGGAGGGAAGGCAGAGGACAGAGAACATGGGGCAGGAGACGGTGCAGATGACAGAGACATTGAGGCCTGGGTAAGTAAAAGAGGAGGGAATTTGGAAGGCAAGGAAACAACGAATATGGAGAAGTCAGTGCAAGAGATGAGATGATTTTCTTTTGGCTTAAAAAGTTCCCTTTTCTGTTATTATAATATTCAAATGAATCAAATATCTCCCCATCGCACGCAGTAGACAACAAAAAAAGATGTGTCGGAGAGCATCACATTCAATCCATGGAGAAGACCTTTCGAAATCTCTCTTCATAATACAAAAACAATCTGAACTCCAATTATTCATGAGCTGCACCACTTAGCCAGAAGAGCAGTCTCACCACCCATATCCTGCAGGGGCTCCTCCCTACTTACTTGTGAGGATTCCTGTGGTCCAGACACTGCAGCTGTCTGAGGAAGTCTGGACTCTGAGTGGACTGTTCAGAAAGACATAAAACAAATAAATAAGACAAACTCCTAAAAAAAAGACATGCTGCTAAATTATGCACTTTCAATTATATCCACATCAGAAAGCAGCGACCAAACAACTTAATAGGCATGCACTAATTACTAATTGAACCTCTGGCCTAACAGCAAAGTGATCATTTGTGCCCAGGAAACAAAGAAATCCTATTTAAAATATATATACACCGTAATTGTCGGGCTATAAGCCGCTACTTTTTCCACAAGCTTTGAACCCTGCGGCTTTTAGTCAGGTGCGGCTTTTCTATGGATTGTCCATGATTTTTGTGATATCGTAAGACGATTTGTTTTGTTTGTTCCGCTGTTGTACGGCACTACGTTGCCTGGTGGAAGGGCATGTGATCAGACACACAGTATCGGGGTTCAAGAGTGGTATGTTGGTCACATGTCCATCCGCCAGGCAACATAGTGCCGTACAAGTAGCGCGAAAAACAAACTTCAAAGTAGCGCTACGCGTTCAGCGGGAGTCGTGGATGACGAGCGGCGATAAACTTGCGAAAAGCAAGTTATGCTCAACTCCACCGGTGGAATCTGACAGCGTGGAAAAGTGTGAAAACATCCATGATCACCAACGGATTTGAAGGGCTGGACTGCTGCATGATGGAGAGGAGGACACCGCCACGGCCCTTCTGAGGGTGTTCGACTCTGACACTGACAACGAGGATTTGTTTGGTTTTGAAAGTGACAACGAAGGAAAGAAGCTGAGAGTGGATGACGAAGCCATCCTGAGCCTGTTCGTATCCGACACTGGAGGAGAGGACTTTAGTGGTTTTAGTGCGCAGGAAGAAGAGAAAGATGATGGTGAATGACTGACTTTTCTTCTTGTTAAAGCCGTGTCACTGCACCTGAGCCTAAAAGGTAGTCTGAATCTATTTTTCTGGTGTGCTGTAGGTTATTGTTATGTACTACATTTGTTACTCATTTATGAAGCACAGTACATGTTTCGTACTTGTAATTACCGCTACTTGTACATACCTAAAAAGTTATGCAAATATGTACCCATAACTTGTTTTTCAAAATATTAATAAAAAGGGGTGTGTCTCCAAACAGCCATCTCTTTCCTGACAATTCCCTTTGTGCATATTCTCTTACATATGATAAGTCAACATTGAAACACCTGCAGCTTTTAGTCAGGTTCGGCTAATGTATGTACAAAACAGGATTTTCCCCTGATTTTAGCTTGTGCGGCTAATATTCAGGTGCGCTTTGTAGTCCGGGAAATACGGTATATATATTTATATTTTAAAGTCTATTGGCCAGTATGAGCAATACTAATAAATCAGTGCATCCATATTCAGTATAACCTGTGAGTAAATGTCACTCACGTAGAGCACCGCCCATCTGTTGCAGGTCAACAGCTTGCACAGGCTTCATTGGCTGCGCAGACACAATGGCTGGATCCAGCGCCTGGCCATCAAACTCCAACATGGAGTCCTACGACAACCAAACAAGAGTAAATGTAAACAGATGAGATTTGCAATCAGTCCAATAAGCAAGCGAGCACGTCTGTTTCATACCCATAATCCTTCACTCCACATTAGGAAAATACCTCAACTACAAACAACCTTGACTAAAAGGATCTTAGTACCAACTCCCATGTAAGCACATCTTCCTAAAACCTGGGATAATCATGATCTCATTTAAATTGTACTTCTTTTGAATTTTTGTCCCAAATGGGGAATGGGTTTTTTCCCTGTTTCGATATTTTACTCTTTTTTTTTTTTTCTTTTTTTTTTTAAGTTCACATTCATATATCAGAAATTACAACTAGATTCGTTTTCTGAGTCACAACAAGTACGTTCTTGTCTCATGACCTCTAGCACGAGTTCATAGATTGTTGTAAATTGCCTGGACATGCAGTCCTCATCTTTGGCCAACCTTTTTGCAAGTTCATCCTACTTGCCATTGCTTATTTGAGACACACACCACACACTGTGAGCCATAGGATACTACAATATACAGCATTTTGGGCCATCTAACCTGCATGAAGTTGTATGTCCCTTGCATCTGGGCCATGAGGTCTTGCACTGCCTGCTTTCTAACCACAGGATCAGTATCAGGAGTGGGAGAAACTTGGTTCACAGTAATGGTTTGTTCTGGAGCCAGCTGAACAGGGGGCTGATGCTGGAGTGAATTCACCATCTATTCAGGCACATTAGAATCAAACTCACGGCATTGGAAAGTAGGTTTCAAGGCACCGAGGACTGATGATTCAGTAATAGAGCATACCTGGGCCTCCACACTCCACTCCTCGACTTGGTCTTTGTCTGTACTGCTGTATGTAGTTTCTGGAATGAACTGTCTGTTTACAAACTGCAACAGAAGACAGTACACTAAAATGTGATATAACAATTTAAGGAAAGAGTTGATCTGTGTGGGTTCTTGTGCAGCATAAATACAAATCTCACCTCTATAGTTTCCACTTTAACGGGCTCTGTATTTTTTTCACTAGCGAATCCTATATTAAATGAAAAATATACATGAGGATGGCTTTCTTTCTGGCGCTCTCACACACACACACACACACACACACTTTGCTAATTGTTAGCTACCAGGTTCCGATGGCTGCTCCACAGCTTTAGACTCAGCCACCACGGTCTGTTCCTCTTGCTCTTCTTCCTCCTCGCATGTCCCATTTTGATGAGTTTGCGCTCTGTCAAAGTAACCACTCTGCAGCACTTTGTCCAGGGTTTCCTTCAGTGACTTGTCTGGAATAAGAGAACACCGAAGCTGTTCAGACTTTCCTATTATCACAAACCACAATGGACGATTAAGGTCTGCCTCCGTTTTCTTACACAGTCAGTACAATCTGCAAGAGAAGTCCTGCAACAGCTGGTATGAGCCAATCTCAGAATTAACCGAGTGAATCAAATGTTGTGTGAAGGGATGAAACAACAGATACAATAAACTGGGGCCGATCAGATGTCTTGAACAATCTAACTACTAACAATGAGTGCAAGTGAGTTTCCGCCTGTGCGGATAGGTGCACACACCAAACATTTTCTTTAAGATATTTTTTTTCTTACTGCACTTAAGATGAAGGCATGAAATAAATATCAACTAGCCACATGTTAAGCCTCTCCATTTTAAGGCATTTTCCACAAGTGCTTTAAATATAGTTTAAAAATAGTTTCTTTTAAAAAAAAAAAGAAAAAAAAAAGGTATGTGTATGGGTGATGAACGATATTAAGACATGAAAATACTTACACGTGGTCCCTGCTACAGCCTTGTCTCGACCCTCAAGCAGTTCCCACAGGTGTAGTGATGCTTCTTCATATTGGCGAGTCAACCTGCAAATCACAAAATAAATGCAATTAATTGCACAGAGTAGTAGTAGTATATAGTTTTTGTAGAGCAGGATTAAAAAACAAAACCAAAAACATATTTAAGCACTGATAACTCTAAATGTAACTTCTGTACCAGTGACAGCACACAGGTACGCGCATACCTTACATCGTAGTTCCTCTCAGGTCCTACCAATTTGTAAAACTCATCGAGGGATGAGAGTTCAGCATCAGTGAGCAAAGGCGCACCAGAGGCATCGGGGTGTTTAAGGTCCTGCCTGACACCGTCTTCTCCCAGCTGGTCGAGTAAATACTGAAGCTCCAAAACACTCTTCAATCGTCTTTGTTCAGTCTCTTCTCGCTGCAGCTGTTCCCGTCTTGCAGATTTCTTGACTGCCTTTTGAATCTGAACACATCCAGGCACAATTTCATGCATTTAGCTTCACAAGATAACACACACCCATTACGTTCACTCTGTACATCACTGCACTTTGGAAAAAAAAAAAAAAATCAAAAAGGTCAATGAGCATGGTCAAAACAATTATTCGCTTCCCTGTTCACTCCATCTGGCACTTTAAGCTTTTGTGAGCCATTTGGGAGTATTTCATAAATTACACCAGGTGTTGCCAACTGATTGTTTTATGGCAATAAAGAATGTACGTTACAAAAAATTACTAGGGCAGAGAATGAATAAGGATTTGCAGATGCCACTAAAGAGCACAACAAGTGTCTAAAAGCTTTGCAATTAGGTATTTTAATTATACAGTGGGATGCAAAAGTTTGGGCAACCCTGTTAACAGTCATTATTTTCCTGTATAAATCGTTGGTTGTTACAATAAAAAATAAAAAATAAATGTCAGTTAAATATACCATATAGGAGACACACAGTGATATTTGAGCAGTGAAATGAAGTTTATTGGATTTACAGAAAGTAAATGGCCTGTATTTGTATAGCGCTTTACTTTGTCCCCAAGGACCCCAAAGCGCTTTACACATTCAGTCATCCACACAGTCACACACTGGTGATGGCAAGCTACATTGTAGCCACAGCCACCCTGGGGCGAGGCTGCCGGACACTGGCGCCACCGGGCCCTCTGACCACCACCAGTAAGCAACAGGTGAAGTGTCTTGCCCAAGGACACAACGGCCGAGACTGTCGGAGCCAGGGCTCGAATGGCAACCTTCCGATTATAAGACGAACTGCCAACTCTTGAGCCACGATCGCAAGTGTGCAATAATTGTTTAAACAAAATAAGGCAGGTGCATAACTTTGGACACTGTTGTCATTTTATTGATTCCAAAACCTTTAGAACTAATTATTGGAACTCAAACTGGCTTGATAAGCTCAGTGAAACCTGACCCCACATACACAGGTGAATCCAATAATGAGAAAGAGTATTTAAGGGGGTCAACTGTAAGTTTCCCTCTTTTAATTTTCTCTGAAGAGTAGCAGCTTGGGGATCTCAAAACAACTCTCAAATGACCTGAAGACAAAGATTGTTCACCACCATGGTTCAGGGGAAGGATACAGAAAGCCTTCTCAGAGATGTAAGCTGTCTGTTTACACAGTTAGGAACATATTGAGAAAATGGAAGACCACAGGCTCAGTTCAAGTTAAGGCTCAAAGTGGCAGACCAAGAAAAATCTCGGATAGACAAATGCGACGAATGGTGAGAACAGTCATAGTCAACCCACAGACCAGCACCAAAGACCTACAACATCATCTTGCAGCAGATGGAGTCACTGTTCATCATTCTACCATTCGGCGCACTTTACACAAGGAGATGCTGTATGCAAGAGTGATGCAGAGGAAGCCTTTTCTTCACCCACAGCACAAACAGAGCTGCTTGAGGTTTGCTAAAGCACATTTGGACAAGCCAGCTTCATTTTGGAATAAGGTGCTGTGGACTGATGAAACTAAAATGTAGTTATTTGGGCATAACAAGAGGCGTTATGCATGGAGGAAAAAGAACACAGCATTCCAAGGAAAACACCTGCTAGCTACAGTAAAATATGACTCGCCATGAGCTGTCCATGCTTGGAAGCCATCAAACCTGAATGAACTAGAGATGTTTTGTAAAGAGGAATGGTCTAAAATACCTCCAACCACAATCCAGACTCTTATTGGAACCCACTGGAAGCGTTTAGAGGCTGTAATTTCTGCAAAAGGCGGCTCTACTAAATATTGATTTCATTTCTTTTTTTGTGGTGCCCAAATTTATGCACCTGCCTGATTTTGTTTAAACAATTATTGCACAATTTCTGTAAATCCAATAAACTTCATTTCTCTTCTCAAATATCACTGTGTGTGTCTCCTATATGATATATTTAACTGACATTCTTTAATGTAACAACCAACGATTTATACAGGAAAATAATGACTATTAACAAGGTTGCCCAAACCTTTGCATCCCACTGGATCTATAAAAAAATAATTGATGCATACTGATTTTTAGTATGCGTGTTTAAGACTTCATCAGCAAGTTAAAAGCACACCTATAGCTCAGGACTCACCTCCTGACCCAATGCGAGAAAGCTCTTTTGCAATTCTCGAGCAAACTCTAAGTTGTTGTTGATCTCTTGATACTTCGCCAAGGCCTCCTTCATGCACAACACGGAAAGAAAATCAGATGTTTTTAACAGGAAATGATTTAAAGCAGGAGGTAGTAACAACTAAACATGCAATACTTTCATAACACTTGAATGTGAAACATAACTTCATATAAGTTTGTTACATACACAAAGCTGTTTACAAATAAGCTGGGACACAGTAAAAGCTAAATAAAAATAGAGTGACTTGAAAATAATTTAAAGCCCATGTTTAAATAGTGCACAGAAAACATTTCAAATGTTGAATCATTTGAAATGCAAATGTTTAACGTTAAAAATATCATTGCTTTTAATTGTGCAATATTTAGTGCTACCAAGCATAACTCTGACCTTCAGTGTTCTCTGGGATATAAAAAACAATCAATGTCTAAAGTCACCAGTCAAAAAAGAAAATACTTCAGAAGTTTGGCAACTGGGTTTGCAGATCTTTTTTCCCCCTCTAAGTTAAACTTAAAGACTTTTATAATGGCTCTTTCATTCCACCAGAGCACTTGAACAAATACTGTGATAATGGGCATTATTAAGAGAGTGAGTGAAGAAAAGCAAGACTGTTGAGATATATATTAGGGGTGCAACGATACACAAAATTCACGGTTCGGTTCGATACTTTGGTGTCACGGTTCGATATTTTCTCGATACAAAAAAATGTTCATGCCTTTTTAATTTGTCATTTATTAAAACTATAAATATATATTTTAACTCAAAAGTAGTTTTTAAATTTAATGTTGCTGAAACAAAACAAAACAAAACAAAACAAAACAAAAAAAAAAAAAAAACCCTCTGGTCGAGGAATCACTCATCTTTGGAAAAGAGTTTATTACAGAGAAATGGCTCTTTCCAAAAATAAAAGCTACACTATACGCTTCTTCTGGGCTATATTCTCAGCAGCATATTAAACATATCAGGTCCCCATAAGGAGAATCGTGTGCTAACGGCTGTCTAAATGACTCGGGTAAAGTTTGTAGCATGCGTGCTTGTTGTTTTTGTCTGCTTCCACTTGTCTTTGCACTACGATGATGTCGGCGTAAATGTGCAGTCATATTCGTTGTGTTCCCACTAGTGCTGTCAGCGTTAAAATGACATTAATGCCATAACGCGGCAAATCTCCCTTAACGAGTTACCGCGGATCGCCCCGTGCGTGGGGCTGGATGGCGTCAACACAATAACGAGCTAACTGCGCTAACGCACTAGTTCCCACCACTGTAATTGAGCATTGAGCACATCCGACATACTGTTTTACTTTTGTCCATCAGGGTCATGCTTCCACATTAAAACCAAAATAGTTCCAAATGCCAGATCTGAATGAGGGTGGGGGAGGTTCAATTTCAGGTAGAGTTGAGGCAGTTGCCATGTTGCAACGAGCTTAGCTTCTGTCTTGCTAGCTTGCGCTGTGCTCAGTGGATCTGCGCTCGACAGTGCAGCCTAGGCGGAGTAGTTGAACGCAGATCCACTGAGCACTCAACACAGACAGCATCGTCACAAGAAAGGTTTTGTATTGTTCGATACATATCCGTACCAAACCGAAAGCACTGTATCAACGATTCAACACCGATACATGTGTTGTTGCACCCCTAATATAAATACAGCGTTAGAGTGACTGGAAATCCTTGCATTTGACAGAATTTACATTTGATCCTGCGACAAAACAAAGCTGTGTCCAAATGAGAAGCAGTTTTGTTTTCTTACCAGCTGATCCTGATTTAGTCTCTCGCCCTTATTCTTCCTTGCCTGGTAGTCATCCAGTTTGGACTGCAAGAAGGTTTTTGAAAAACAAGAAATTTGACATTAAAGTTGAATTCAAATAAAAAGAGCAAACGTATTAAAAAATGTCATCATTAGGTTTATTACCACTGTGGATTTATATTTTAAGGCAGTTTGATGACATTTCTCACACAATCTTAACAAATTATGAGCAAGACAGAGGAAAATCTGGATATCATAATTAGTGCTACAGTCTATTAAGTGGATTCATTGGGGAAGGGGAAACCTGTTATAAAGCCAGTTGAAATTTAAAGTACCTACTCCAACATTTTTCTGATTTTCAAAACACATCCCAACACCTGCATTCTCCCAAATCAGTATGTTTGATAATTATATATTACTGTATGTCATTATATATTGACAAAAGCATACATTTTCCAGCATCCACAACAACAGACAAAACAGATAAAAGCTTTACACCCTATTTGAGGTTAATCCAAAGCGAAGTTTACTCTAAGATGATAACTATAGATACCTTTTTCTTTTCCATATTGCGGACCTTCTTGTCAATCACACCAATAATCTGCTTCATGGCCTCAGAATGACTTCCATTTCCCAGGTCTGGAATGGCAGACTGGACAGCACTGTTGCCAGCTGTTGCTGAAGGCATCTTTGGGAGGGAAACATGTAAATATTACAATTAAAATTTGGACCTGAATAAAACAAACAAGTAATCCTAACTTAAGATGTTAGCAGAAGAAGAAACTATTTCAAAGCCTAAGAACTAGATCGTACACTTATGTCTTCAACCAGGTTACAAAATGCTGTTAAGGTCATGCTCTGCAGTCTCAGACTTTCAACCTGCAGTTACTGTATCTGACACCCATCAGAAACAAGGTTTCCTAGAACAGAGCTCACAACTGGATATTTACTATGCATGCACATACAGACTTGTATAAACAACTTATATTATACTTTGATTATAAATTTTTGTTTTATGATATTTGTTGCATAGATCCACGACAATTCTAAAAGATTTTTAAAGGGTTATGTATCTTGAGATGCTTGTGCACATTTCAACATAACTGTCTGCACTGTGATACTGTAGGGATGTTCTGTATTTTGAGGATTACACAAATGATTACAGACACATTGCCCTTTTCCATTTTTGTCCAAGTCTAGCAATAAACAGTAATTAAGCTGAGCACCACCCGATTCAACTGATACCTGTGGACGAAATGGACCCACAGTTGTTGCTTAAATGTACCTTTCATTGTCAACTGTGTATTAAATAAAAGCCTAAAAACGATCTCTCTCTCTAGATAGAGAGATAGAAGTGGTACCGTATGAATTGTTATTTGTACTGTATTGCCCGGTAATCTCTAATATAAACTGAGCTCATGCTGAGTTCAGCTGGTAAGATATCCACTTTATGTAACGCCAGCAGTTTCACGTTTTGAACTTTGAGGACCCTGCTTCAGCGACCCTCCAAGCTCCACATTAGGACACCAAACCCTGACTCAAGCCCAAATACCCGGGCCGGTGAAAGTGATACTTACCGATGTGATCCCTTATTAAGGTTTGAGGGCTAATTAAATCGATACGTCGAGATACAACCTCCTCTTGGACGATAAGTTGTTGGCTGGTAACAGCAATTATTGGGGTGAGCTTTGAAAAAAAATCAGAACACCACATCCAATATAACAGAGGAAGTTAAAACAACATAAAAATGTCGGGCCTCCTATTCAAAGTTAAAGTCTTTTAGCGTCTGTGGAGAAAGAGGCTAGCCTTACTGACAGATGCTAACAACACAAAAATCCGCATCATAACGTAAGCCTCGAAACTCTTATCTGCGGCTTAGTTGCCAAAATAAACTTTCACTGGTGAGAGCTCGACGTTAGCTAGCCATGCCAAATCAGTTTAATAAGCATAGTGCGCTCGTACTAATCTCCGCGTCCCATTGTTAGCCGAGCGTGGTCGGTAACGATGTGCTGCTAAAGCCCCGAGTTCAACGGTTGTCACTCAAAACCAAAGGTTAAATCCATATGAAACAGCCATTACAGACCCCCAGGACAAGCCATCGTTTCGGGACGTTTAACGTTAACTGCGAAAAACAAAGAGCACCTCGGGACGCCGAGACAACTCGTTTTCGCGCAGCCGTCTCGAATCCAGATGATAAAGACGGTTTATTAAAAAGACCTAAAATGACAGTGACCTCGTGAAAGCCATACCTTTAAGACTCTTTGTCTTCAAAGAGATCTCGTTGGTCTCGTTTTACTTTAGCTGTGTGGCGTTAACTGCGGTTCGATATCTTTCACTTCAAGCGGTGTTTTTCTAGAAGGATGCTCCGACTTACACCGGCCAATGGCTGCTTAGCTGCTGCAGAGCTAACGGTAGCAGCTAAAAGGACCCCACTGCTAACCTCGACGCTGCCTTCTTCTTCTTGGTTTTTATTGGTGGTTGAGAAACAACGAATTGGTGCATTACCGCCTCCAACTGATAAGGAGTAGGTACCGGAATGTCACTAAGTATTAGATCCTATCATACAAATTCATTTGTCTAAGATCATTAAATATTGCCTCATAACTTTTACTTGTCGTGGTATTTCTAAATAAATCAATTCAATCCTGTTTCAGTTTGATTATGTTTAGGTTTTGAATCAGTTGTCTTCTTTCTTTCTCATACTTCTGACAGTGTAATATAACATGCTCTAATGTCTCATCACAGTACTCTCATTTAATTGGCAATGTTTCCCTTAAAATGTATAGTGTGCATTTTAGCCCAGTGTGTCCAAATCTGAGACATGAAATGACTGTTTCCTCTCTCCTCCTGCTTCCTGACAAATATATTTCTGTACCACATGTGAGTTTAACATTTTCTTGCATTTGTCTTTAATTTTCTAAATATGTATGGCCCATGTAACCCTCTCAAATCAAACCCCAAGAAATTTGAATTATTTCCTCTTTCTAGTTCTTGATTCTATAACTTTCGTTTAATGTCCTTACCAATTCTTTTTCATGTAAAAACAAAACAAAACATTGTCTTGGTCTTATCCACTGAAAATTTTAATCCCCACTTATGTGTCCATTCTCCAACTTTAAAAATTGCTTCCTACACCTTTCTAGTAACAAACTCTACATAACGTCTTCTCTTCCACATGGTGCCGTCATCTGCAAAAGGAGAAAATGCCATTCGACTGTCTTTATTATGAAACATCATCAATTAAAATAATAAGGGACTCACTATAGTCCCCCGTGGTGTTCCATTTTCTACTATATACTTCTCATAATAATTATTCCCTATCCTTACTTGTATTTGCCTTCTTGAGAGAAAATCCTTTATCCATCTGTACATTCGCTGTGTGATGCCTGTCTTCCCCATTTTAATGAATAAGCCTTCTCTCCGTCAAAGCTGTCTCGCTTTAAAACAGACAGACAGGGGTCTTATGAGTCCCACTGTTCAGTCTTTTCTTTCTCTTTTAATTGCATATTCTTATTGAGAATTATGGAAATTTGAAGATAAAATCACTGTAAACACACCTTTGATTCCACTTGAAATTCATCTTAAAACTGTTTCCTTTTTACTTCTTAACCATTTCTTTGCATTCATCTCAAAGCTAAATATAGCATGCATATTTTAATTTATTTTTTATTCACGTTTTTAAAATTAAAAATTATTTAAACAGTGTTGGGGGACTCAGACTCTTATCTTTTTGTCAGTGTCATTATCTCCAAGCCATCACAGGAGGTTTCACTACATCCTTTAAATTTTTCCTTTCACTCTTGCTGGTATCCATCTGTCCCAAATCACCACTGACCCTCGTCTGTCGTTACTTTGGATAACTGACCTCAGGTATTTAAACTCACCGTCACTACCTCTACTCTTTGCAGCTTCCCTGTTAAACCTTTCTCCCTCTCATTCACAGACATGTATTCTGTCTTGCTTATCCTGACATTTATACTGACTCACCTGCCCCCTACTCTCACTACAGATCACAGTGTCAACTGTGAATATCAAAGGGCAAAGACACTCCTGCCTGACCTCATCCATCCATCATCCCTGCAAAAAAAAAAAAAAAAAAAGGATTTAGAGACAATCACTTCTGTGTGTGTAATTTTCTCTTCTTTATTGTACGTCAGCAGAAGCAGCCAATGCTGTCTTGACCAACTGGATGAACTTGAAAAAAGTAGTGCGATTTTCTGTGTGCCTTGTAATTTCAATCAGCTTAAATAGTATTAGTAATAGTAGTAGTATTAGTAGCAGTATGCATATCCCACTTTTAAGACACGTCTCAAACAATGGCTGGTGGCAAACCATGTCAAATGGAGCAGGACATTAATGATCAGAGTGAAATGAGCCCGCCTGGTAATAGCAAAGACTGAACAGAAGATGGCGCTTGTGTCTCAGACACCTAGAAAAAGCTCACGCTTGAAACAACATGAAAAACCATCTCTAAATGTACAACTCTTTGTCTTTTTCACTCTGCGGGGTGTAGTGATAACTGTTGAAATGAAGAACATAAATTCAAAAGTGAAGCAGCTCATAGAACTATATTTTTACTTTTTAGTTCAGGCATCAGACTGACTTTAATGCACTGAAACACTAAACAAAACGTAACTAAGAAGAGAATTTATGTGCTTTTTAATCAAACACAAGGCATTTTCCACTCGTATCTTTGTATCTTTAATAGTTTTAGGCCATAATCGAATTTAAAAAACAGTCTTTGTGAGAAGTTCCACTCCCTCACATTTCACATCATATAAATGACCATGTATAATTGCACCAATATTGCTAGAAGATCAGACCTTTTCAGTGAACTTTGAATACTGAATAGTTGATTTTCACACCTTTTCTTTCGTGATCCTCATGTCTGGTTTCCACCCCATGCTGAGCATGTCTATAAGTGGTAAGGTGGATCTGTAGGTCCTCTCCTTCTGATGTGGGTTGCTGAGTAATGGCCATACATCCCTCAGTGCTCCTCTCCTGCAGCACATCTGACTGGATTAAATATGTGCAGAGGATTTATTGGCTGAAAAACCACAAGAGCCTCACACCACTTGTAGTGGCGTCCAGGCAAACACACAAATTCATCTGCCCCTTTCTCTCTCTTAACGCTCTCCCTTTCAAACTCATAGGCTGTAAATGTTTTGTCCATTTGTGTTTTCTCACTCTTCCTTATCTTCCTTCCAACCATGCCACTAGCCTGTTTTTTCAAGGTGGATTAAAGTTTTTCCACTCACAGCCTCTCTTTTCAGCATTAATAATTCATGACCCACATGTGTTGCAGACAGATTACAAACATCTCCACTTAACTGCCATAATTATCATTATTGCAGCCAGAGAATTTCATTCACCATCATGCAATTTGCGATTTTAAGCGACTGAGGTTTGATTTTGGAGCGTGGATCAAAGGTGGATTTGTTTACAAATGCTCTCCTTCGCGGAAAGCTATGATGATTAGAATCCCCATTTGGTTGAATTTTAGAACCAAGTGCACCAGTCAGTTCACAGGCGATGCCTTTGGAAATGTGGCCGCTTTTGAAGATGCTGCATGACGTATGACGTCCTGTGCCACATGGAGCTGCTGAGAAACTGTTTGCCAACATCTTTCTCTGTGAGGCTGCTGTTCTTACGTTCTGTCTGTTTCGTATGTAGAGTGTAAAAGAGCTCAAAAGGTGACATAGCAGCTGGAGAGAAGCAGATGGTGCTGACCGCAGCGATCCATCATGGCATGTGTCCGTCCATATGCACTGTGAGTTACGCTGGTGTTTAGAATGTTAGCTTGCCTCGCATAATTGTTCTCCTTCATTTAGGTAACTCAAAGCTAAAACAAACTGTGATATCAGGAGTTATTCAAAAACACATTATGGCAAATATCCAGTATAAAGCAAATAATTAGCATGCTTGTGGCAGGAAGGATCATCTTTCCACAGACTCACATAGAATCTGCAATATCTCTGTAAACCGTTATTTAGCATGGCCCGTACACAATGGGCGAAAAACATGAATCGATAGAAATATAACAAAGATGTAGACACATATTAAAGGAAAAATAAGTATATCTGTTTATAAGTCGCCAATGTTGCGAAAGAAGACACAATTATTTCCTGAAAGTTTTTTAAAAAAACCAGGATTTCCTCTTTTAGCATGTTTGAGTTTTCTCTAAGTCCTTAATCGGCTTCAGAGAACCACACAGAAGACAATGAATGGACAATGATATTATATCAGACATATCATGTTATGATTTATGTCACAGCTGGTAATGATATGGTTGGTTGTGATAGGAAAATAAGAAGAGAGCTTCAGCTCAGAACATCTGTTTTGCATATTATGCAGCATAAAACTGTAATATTTCAATTCTAATGTGTAATTCTTAATATCCACAGCATTGTTATAATTAAATAGGAACCAGAATGTGGGCCAAACCCAAGAGAATAAATTGACCAAATAAATGGACTGTGAGCAAAGAGAAAGTCTGGAAGTGTATTGGAAGGAAGATATTAGAAGTAAAGGTAAAGAAATTCTACCTCATTTCTGTAACTAAAGAGTTACAATTAAATGTGTCCTTTGTCATAACAAACAACTGTGGACGAAGTAGCAAAAAATGACATTATGTGTTTTTTTTAATCACATGTCAGAAACTGTATGGAAATATCGCTCACACATGGCAAGTATAGAGAATGTGCACAGCTGCGTTTGCAGCCTATAAGTCATCATTGTTTTTGTTTCTTTTCACAGAATTTGCATCTATATTAGAAACAGAGGGGAAAATTAACTGTGTCTTCCATATATTTGTCAGCTGGTAACTCAGCAGTAGCTGACTCTGCTTCTCGTTCAAAAACTGTTCTTGCATTTCCATGTTATAGCACTTAAATCCATGCAAAGGGACAAATCCAGGCACATTTGCTTTGCTGTCATTAGATGCTCAGCCATCTCGCCGTGAGGAATTGAGTAAATGAGGAGGTGGGGACTGTAAAATATGGCCTTTGACTTTTTGTTCTGTATTGCGTGACTGGTGTTGGCAAACCTTTGTACTGGCTCAGCACTAACTTTGACTGCGCAGTGACAGGAGTCCAACACACACACCGATCTTATCTTCCTGTGTGAAACCAGAGGAGACTTGGCACCTCTGTCCTACAGAGCTCGGCCCAAAGGGCATCATGGGAAGCCAGTTTGGGGATGAAACTCCCACAGAGGTTCAGAGTTCCTTTTGTTTTTTTTGACCACCTGTGAATCTAGATTTAAAATAACATCTGTTGGTCGTGCACATGGCTTGGCCAGCTTTCCAGGAGCAAAATTATATGAAATTGTCAGAACTCTTACGGTGAAAGATTAAACTCTATTCTTATTATTTATCATCTTAATTTCAGATTTCTTTTTGTTTTGTTCTGAAGTGCTATATATATATAAAACTGATTATATATCTCACACTTCCAACAATCTCAACGCAATTTCAATGGCGTTCTCTACCAATGATGATGGCCTATTTCTCTGTTTTAATTAAGACTCACCAGTAATGGGTTTATCCTTTGCCCTTGCTTGACCTCTTCACCAAGCTTCTTCAATTTCAGCTTGATACCTTTTGCATTTTCTTGCTGAGAGGAAGGCGTAGGGTTTTTTTTATAGTCAAGATCTAAATTTTTACAGGCTAAAACAAACCACACAAACCCCGGATCAAGAGAGCATATTAGAACTTCCATACACATATAGTTTAAAAAAATAAAAACACCCCCAGGCTACGAGTCATGTTTTACTTTGTGTTTCAATTTTCATGAAAATCTAAACCGAAACCCTTGTGCCAAATAACCTCCTCTGTTGGCCGGTGTCTTTCAAAGTTATGGAAGAGTTTAGGACTTCCACTGTTTCCTCGTATGAAATCTATCCACTCTGAAAAACCAAAACAAAAGTGATGTTTTATCCAAGCAAGGCAAACTAGAAACACACTTGAATGCAGCCTGACCGTGAAGATGGTATCAACCACCAACTGCGAATTGCCACAAAAATGTCTGACTTCCTTAGTTTGTGTTGCAACAGTAGAAATTCAGTCAATCAAAACTTTAGTTGTGTTATAACTTACAGGAATAGAGAGAAAACTATTTTTAAGTCAGGAAAAGTTAAGGTTTGTGTTTTTATATATGTATGAAGTGTGAAAAGGCACTGAGATGCACAGAAAAGCCCTTTATGACAAATGTGGAAACGCAGTGCCTGGATAAGAAATGCAATACATATTCATCACATGCCAAAGTCAGAGCTTAAACAAACAAGTGCAGACCTGGACAATGACAAATGCACGACTGTTTTTAAGTGAGTGTGCAGAGCTCTCGCACATGCGTGATCGTTTCCGATAAGTGCCCATGTGACATCAGGACACACAGGCAGCTCAAGTCTGGTTTGCATCCTTGACAAAAGTCATGACTGCGCCGTGTCCCAGAATTCCCTGTGCTTCTGGTGAGACTTGCACACAGACTAAGAGAGAGTATCTGGACCCTGTCAGTGTTTCCTGAAAGGCCTCAATTATACAGACCGGCCTAATTAGATCAGCTTTGATTGCTATTTTAAATAATGGAAATGACATGAAGTATTATGTTTGTGCTTCCCACCCATCTCTTTGCTGTCTTGCAGTTCTGCCTAGCTCCGTGCCTGTCACGTCTGGAGTCGGTGAGTGGGTGTTGTGATGTTGATGAAGGGCTGACGTGGCAGGTGCTCTGCTGATGATCTGGGGTCAGGCGCTACATTGAACCTGAAAAGATTTTAAAGGAAAGGCAGACTTTTGACATTACACATCAGGCTTCCCTCACAGTGTGTGGATTTATACAGAGTTACCAGCAACACAGGACTCCATCACAGACAAACACACAATGGCACGCACAGTGACATCCCCACAAGAAAAGTACCAGAAGCACAACCGCACTGAGGGAGGGCCGAGTTGTATCATCCGGAGTTCCACAACAGGTCTCCATTTGTGTTTTACGTGCACGTAAACAAAGCGGGGTAATTTTTCCTTGCATGCTTGCAGCCTATTGAATTCATGCAATATTTTTTTCTGCCCATGTATATATTTGTTTGCATGTTAATATGTCAGCATCAGAATCACTGAAATTTTACACATACAAGAAATGTTTTTTATATAAATGTGCTTGTTGTCATCACAAAACTGTGTTATGTGACTTTGAAAAATTGCGTGCCAAGAAAAAAAAAAAAGGCACACTTGGAGTGATCTTGTGGAAAGATTTCTGACCACACAGCTCCCATTATTGCAACAGCACACATCATTTTAATGTTCTCACAGCAAGGTTTTGGTCGAAAACAACCTCACTGTACAAAAACCTTCATATTTATCATGTGACGCACAGGTACTTTTTTTCCTAATTGCAATTAATTACAACCAAATGACATTTAACGTGAAAAAGCTTTAGTGTTGTTAAACTTAAAATGCGGAATTTGAATCATTGTGGCAGTCTTGCTTACTAATTCCACAGAAATTTCAGACTACTGACATTTTAAATTCAAGACAGTACATCATTGATTCCAATACGAATTTAAGCAATACATTTATTGTTAGTTTACACATATTAAACATTAAAGAACTAAAGTGGTTCCTTACAGTTGAAAGTGTTTGAGACGAAAAAAATACACATTTTGATTCTTTTCTGCAGTCTCGTGATTGATAGCATATAAGTGTAATTATTTACTTATATGAAAATGTGCGGTTCAAAAAGAGATTGAAGATAAGGGGTGCAGGCTTATGAAGAGAGGGCGAGATAGCATGTGACTGACATCTGAGGAGAAACGTGTCATTATGTAGTTAGAGCTGAAGATCAAGTGTTATTGGAGGTGGTGTGACTATGCATTCATTGTGAGGAAGCCTTATGTTACATCAGGTACAAAAACACAGGCCACAGAAAATTGAGCTTGGCTACTTTCCCATTGTAAACCATTAAATAAATTTTCGTATTAAGCCCGGGCAATAAAGAAGAAGCAGAAGAAAAAACGTCTAACATGTCATTTTAAAACTGATGATTCAGCAGAACTTTTAAATGGCAGCCCCATCCACTACCTCTGAAGAAAACACTCACAATTATGTGCCAACACGTGTGAGCAGTAACCGTCTCAAATTTGGACTGTGTTAACTCTGGGGTTGAAAACAAAAACACAAAACAAAAACCATTGCATCTGAAATTTATAGTGAGCAAAGATTTCCAGTAAAAAAAGAAGAAGAAAAAATCAGATTTCACTGTGGTGATGGATGTTTGTTTGTGGACTGTGCCATTTTTTGCTAATTAGGCCTGCTAAACCCCCAAACAGGAAAACATGCTAAGTGTGTAAACAGACGAAATTGATGGACACAAAAATTCTTTCCACTAATATGATAGTGTGTAGTGACATCATTTGTTGTAAAACTATTTGTGCTGCTCACTTATCCCATAATACTGTGATGCGTGACGGAGAAACACCCAAACATCGGACTTGCTGATCTGTTAGCAAGTCTGTCTGTTAGGCTCGTTGCCTTGCGCTAACAAGACTAATAAGCACGTAGCGCTGCAGTAGCCTCCGTATGTGCTAACCGTATGTATCTTGGTCAAACATGACATCTGTTTGGCTTGTCTTGCTTTGACTTATGTCAAGCTGTGGCTAATCCCTCCTGTTGCTCTGTGTCTGCATGGGAAAGAGGAGACTGCAGTGACGCTTGGATTTTGTGCTAAGGCGCAGGCCTTTGATGTCCTATGCCTCAGTGTCTTTAAAAATCTTCTTTTTTTTGGTTGCTTATTCCGTGTTTAATTGCCAGATCAGCTAATCTGACAATTAACTGGCACTAGGCTGTATCTCTGCTAGTTCTCTTTCTTAACCCAGGCCCCAAAAAAGCACTCTTTTGTTTGAAAAATGTACTAAAACTTCCATCATGCCTACTGAGTTCATATCAATAAACATCTTTGGAGGTCAAGGGGTACGAGTCTGCGTCCCCGGGGATAGGAACAGAGCTGTGGTTCTGGTTTTAAACACACTGTAACTGCAAAAGGAGGAACAGAAAAGGGGCTCAGAGAATGCAGACGCTCTTGTCAGTAAAATATGGTCAAGCCATGCAGATAGCCAGCAGGGCTTGTTTCTCCCTGTCAGTGAAGAGAGAAGAGGATGAACAGCGTAAATACACCACTTCCTCCTCCTTCTCCTCATGGTTTTTATTTTAAGCCGCATTCTCCTTCCCTTCTGTGCATACCCCCTCGGTAATTTTATACAAACAAAAAGAAATACATGGCGCGGAGCGAGGAACGAATGTGGCGAGAACCTGTTCGAAATGATAAGACACAGTTATCCACTCACAATGATAGAAGGCTTTATCTTTACATATTTGATTGCAAAGTCGGCCTGAATGCAAAAGAAGACGGTCTCATTCATAATTGCAACTGGCATAATTTTGCCACACTATACTATAGGGAAACTGTGCAGGACCAAACAATTACAGTGACCTTAAAGACACAATCAAGAGCATTCCCTTTCTTTGTTCCACAGACAACCCTAAGCACTTGTGTTTGCTGCTTTTTCAACAAAACAAACAAAGGCAAGCAGAGCTGGAACAGTGATTAAAGAAATCAACAAATCCTCAACAGGACATGAGCACATGGGCCTCTAGGCTGTATCATGTTCTTTGGAAATGGTGAGTCAATGACGGTACAGGACAAAGGGTGAATTTGAGGAGGGGATTTGGGGAGGGGGGGTTGGACGGGCACTGTGGGACCAGAGGTGCGAACTACAAGCCGACAGAGCAGCCTCTCTCAATTTAGTTTACCATATCCGTCATGGGAACGTCACTTCTATTTTCTTTTCATTACAAGACCAATCTCATCAAAATCCTTTCAAACAACAGTGGAATAACAGCTTATTTGTTCAATGTGGCCTCTGAGGAGTGATTTTGGTCAGTATGGAGGTCTGTAGGGTAGTCTTTGTTGCTGGGCTCGGCACTCGGTGAAGGTGGAGACTGTTTTTTGACTCACCGTGAAAATTTAATTTAATTTCCCCCTTTTTTCATATGGTATATTTCAACATAGAAATGAATGCAGAATGCTACAAACTTAGATATATGTATATTTTTGTGCATAATTGGCAATCACTGTAATTTGAAGTAGAAAATAGACAGCCAAGCTGCGGTAATGAGATCATGACCTTATTTTTGTGGGTAATGTTTGGAGAGCTTAGTGATGTGGTGCCAGAAAAAAAATGGGGGGAACTAAAATAAAACTCCTGAAAAACACAGTGGGACGGACATTTTTAAGCAGTTTTACCAGATGTTTCCCTGCCTGGGTTTATTTAGGTAGACAGGTGAGTGATGCATAATGCTATGGCCTGAGACTCCTGTGCACAGCTCAGCTCTTTCCCTCCCTAATTGTCCCTCCCATCCCTCCAGCAGACATACAGAGAGTTACACCTATGACTTCTCTAAAAATGGCTTTATCTGCATGGATGGATCTAGATTTGAAGCTGCTAATACAAATTATGACGGCAGGTTACAAGACAAGTAGTGCCAGCAGAGGAGTCTGTAAAGTTGTCACGAGTTCGAGTGGTATGATGACAGGGTTTAGCATTTTATCAAAACTGCTCCAAAGCTCCGGCAAAAATCCTCTGAAACTCTGTTGAACCTCCAGATATGTACGCATAAAAGTCCATGTAATCAAATGCCAATTCTCTCCAGGGAGTGTGGTCTGAAAAGGCAATAAATCAAAGCAGTGCTACAGGGAAATCAAATAAAAGGCAATGATACTGTTGGGGCAGTTTTTGCTCAAATGTATATCGTCCTTCTCTGCCAGGAGTCCTTGAGATAGTTTCCTGCCATAATAGCATGTGTGAAAAAGAAGAACATCAATGGCTTATTCTGAAAATGACTTACGTTAACACTGGAGCTGGAAAATGTCTGTTTTGAAAAATAAATCCGGGACTTATCTTGTGAGTGAATCAAAGGGAATGTTTTGAACATTATGTTGCCAATTACTGTCTGCGGACTGCGGTACTATTCAGCTATTCAGTATACTTTTTTGAAATAACCAGACACACTGTACAACCCCCCCTCCCCTACCCTTCTTTTTTGTCTGGGCATAGCTTTTAATGTAACTGCAATCAACCACAACAAGATTTTTGAGGCCCAGCATTCATCCCTTAGAAATCCCACCAAACGTGAGTAGTATTGGAATTCCGGAGCACCATGCCAACCGTGAAGCCTCCCTGCCTCTCACAAGCACTGCGTGGAAGGGCAATTTTCCTCCGGCTGAACTTCCCAAAGCTGCCTCACCTGGAACCAATCTGTAACACAATCGAAGGGTCCTGACTTGAAAGCCCATTCCTTCCCTTTGATAGTCTCTTCTTGGTAGCCTGCACGGTGCTGGAAATAGGCCCTTTGCAATCTGCAGATGCAAAAGAGCCGAGGATTGAGATGAGTATCCACCCATCAAAGTGTATTATGCAAATAATTGAGAAACAAAGCTCAGATCCTCTCTGAATTCCTTGCCTTTGTGCTGGGATGATACAAACATTCAGTTGCTTTTTTTAAGCGTTATTGTCATCTGCTACTTTCCTTTGGATAGTGTTATGCTGTTCATTGCTTTTCCATTTTGCTTAATAACTTCTGAAACCACAAGGCCACTCAGCTAGAGCATCCCTGCTAGTGCCAATGCACAACTTCAGAATTTTAAAGAAAGATCTGTTCCCGTGCGCCACCTCTCCATCAGTTTTCTTGGAAGTTTAGGAGTTTTGGGGTAAGAGAGGTGTGAGCAACAAGCTCCTTCAGTGTGACTAAACAACTTTCTTTTGATGGCAGCTCTGAAATGTACCACATCAGCACTGTCGCAGCTCTTCCAGCAGGAAAAAGGGGCAATTAAAGTTTAATAGCTGTCCATTTGGGACTGCTGGGAAATTAATCTTGAGTCAACATGCCAAACCTTATTTCCTTCCTTCACTTCTCCCTGTGTAGGCAAACTTTCCCTCAAGCAAAACTCAATCGCAGACTTTTTTCTCTCTGATGTAGTAGAACGTGGCTGTTTTGGAGCAAGTCTTTCCTGCAGAGGAAATAAAGGGTTAAATAACCACAAGAAAATATAAAAGCATCACTACATGCAATAACATGGAGCAGGATGATGCAGCCAAATACATTTCTTTCTCCATCCAAAGGAAGAAAAAGTTATTTTTGTGCTCAGTTCTTTGAATAGCCCATTTACTTGTTCATACATGTGATTTCAATTCCTTGATTAGCTGCAATTGAATCAGTGGCAGAAGAACGGAGCTTATGGATGTAAAGCATGAAATGAAAAGGACATTTGTTCTGGAAACCCTCCATCTACATAGTCACAGTCTCTAAGTTTGGCAATCAGTAAGTCACAAGCATGTGTCCACTGCTCTAACCAGTGTGAAGTCCAGCCAAGCCGTACGCTCCTCTGTTCATTCCATAATCAACTTATCCTGTCTGTCTTTTATGTTCCTCATTTTCACATGCAAACCTTTTTTAGAGGTTTGGACCTTCAGCTGAACTTGGAATCAACATGGATTTTGTAACTATAAACAGCGACCTCTCTGTCTGTTTGTTAGCTCGCTGTGTGGAGAAAGATAGAAAAAACAAATGCAATTTATAATTTCTGGAAGATGTGATGATTCAATATTGTTGACTCTTGACTGTCAGGTGAGAACAGCCAAGACAGAGACATATACAAGCCTATATATACAGGAAACATAAACAACAGACCTTCCATCGTAAATATGATCCAAAGATAGTTAAGCTGTCACAAATATTTTTGGCCCATAATAACTGCAAGCCAATATCTTGGCCAATGTTTAATCTAAACTGTTTTTTAGGTATCATTGATCCCTGAACCTGCTAGCAACAAAGTCCCTAATTCGTCCATTTTCTTACATGTATGCAATTCAGGGTCACAGGGGGAAGAGGCTGGGGCCTATCCCAGCTGTCGTTTGACAAGAGGTAGAGTAGATCATAGACAGCTCATCAGTCTGTTGCAGGGCTAATACAGAGAGACAGACAACCATTCACACTCACACCATTGGCCAATTTAGAATCATCAGTTAACCTAACATCATGCATGTGAGTGGACTGTGGGATGAAGCCAGAGGACTCAGAGAGAAACCATACAGACATGGGGAGAACATGCAAGCTCTGCTCAGAAAGGTCCAAGAGTGGATTCAAACCCATGACCTTCTTGCTGCAAGACATGTGTGCTAATCACCGCACCACCTAATTTAAAAGTGGATCTTTGTGAAGTTATCCCATGAGCTGTTCTAAAAGAGATAACTTGAATGATTTATAGGTCAGTATTAAGTGGTTTAACGTCCAACCACCAATTTTTTTGCTGAAAATGGTCAGATACTGAAAATGAGTGGAAAGTCTGGAAAAGTATTGCTCAAGACCACTTTAAAACTTATAAGACATTTTGTATCCTTGGAAGCAAAATATAAGAGTTTTGCACAATGTTGCATCTTGTTTGTTTGTTTGTTTTTCCTCACCTTTGAGTTCAGTTGGGCTGTTCGTGCTTATTTTCAGTATGTCATAGAAATGTCTGCCAGACATGGCTATATGAACTGTATGCCTTTCTTATAGGCTGCAGTTGTGTGCATGCCGGTTTTAGTTCTGTAAATCAATTAGACAAAACATATACAATAAAAAACCCCAGAAAAAAAAACAAAAACATATTGCAAAATTTGAAAAGTATTGAAATGTAGACAGAAAGTTTCTATTGCGTGGTTAGAAAGTAAGACAATGGACCTCACTGTTCATCTGAATAGAAGATCCAAGGTTCTTTTCTGCTCTCTTCTTGTAAGATCAGACTCCTTTGTGTTTGACTTGCTCGACCCCAGCCTCAGTAAACAACACATGCAGCTTTAATTGGAATCACTTGGTCACCCTGAAGCAGGATGAACAGGGCTTTGTTGCCAGCATGGCGGCTCCCAGAACCTGAAATATCTCCAAAGAGGTGGCTGGACTACAGAAACCATATGAATTTCCAGCAAATGCAAAAGTCATGACCTATTGTAGTTATAGCGCTTTTACAAGCATTCCTAGTATGTCGTGGTATTGGTAATACTATAATAATGCATATTAAATGGCCAGAAATATAGTTGGTGCTGTTGTTGAAAAAGACAAAGATAAAAATTGTGAAACTGTTTTATTTTCACTGATATTCAGTTTATTCAGTTTGTTATTATCATTCACTTTATTCAACTGCCCTCATATGGTCTCCATATATAGATCACCCGCTGGTCTGCAAAGATTAATAATGTCTTTATATCGAAATGATAAGATGCATGTGGTGTAAGATACAATTGCACAAATATCAGTGATACCAGATCACAATAAAAATTTGGCACATCTGCAGCTCTGGCTCTGACTCAGGGTAAATATAGCCACGGATCTAAATTGTATGGGCCAAATATCAGATGCTTCACAACATCTGGGCCCTATAGCATTTCCCAGTGCCATAACTGATCATTAAGTGCCAGAATTAGCACATTTGTGCTAAATGTTTTATAAGTAAGGTTATGATTATTTTCTTTAAAAGTGAGCTGTTGATTTATCTTTGCAGTTAGTGGCTGCATTGCTTTATATTTGATGTTCTGTCCCACTAATGCATGTCCAAGAGACCGACACATAGTGAACTCAAACATACAAAATAATTATTACATGTAACGTAAAACATGAGAGATCAATTTTTTTATTGTTATTGTAGTGCACTAGTTATGATCTGTTCTTGTATGATATAGAAAGACCTTATGAACGCTTTTTTAGACGATAGAAATAGCAACCATTCATCTTGTGTTTGTTTCATCGAACTTAAGTGAATAAATGAGTAGCTAAAGAAAGGAGCATCTGCTTTTGCGAGAATGTCATCTCAAATTCAATAAAGAACATGACTCTGATTAAGATGCTGCTTGAAAGGACTTCTTTCCTTGCAGCGTCCAGGACATTCCAGGATATTAGACCAGTGAGTGAGCTCTCTGTTTTCTCTGGCTGCTGACCCTTGATAAAAAGATCACTTGGGTTTCAGTGCTGGTCATCAGTGCTGTTTCATTCTTGACATCTCAGTAGCTCAACAATGGATAATGACCCATCATTATCACAGGCTCAATTGTTTTCTGACATACAAAACCAATAAACAAAGCACTGTGGTGCAATGTAAAGTCTCTTAGCTTTTAGGCTGTAATCAAAGTGTCTCAACAATCATTTTTATGACACAACATAATCTCCATAACCGCTTTCAGATATGTCGTCCCAGTCGCCACGGTGCTCCTTAGAGGGATTCCCGGTGGCATTTAGTGGCTTTGAAGAATCCTCAAATGCACGGGCATCTGTTTTGTAGCCACCCAACAGTCACTGCAATTTTTGACATAAGGAAACAGAAAATACCAAACTTTGATCCCATAGACTGTATTTAAATGCTGGATGTGGCTTCCAGGTCTCTGAAAACTGCTTGTTTTCTTGCTAATGGACAGAAGAGTGCAAATCTTCTGCTTACAAGAGAAGTCCAGTTGCAAAGACATTTATGTAACCTCTAGAAACACTTCCCTGATGAGATTATACTCTCAATCACTAGTTTTAAGTCTTACAGAATAAAATAGGATGTTTATTTAGTAAATTATGGTCTTCATTAGAGTCAGAAATAAAGCTAGAACAGATCCACATGTTTTTTTTAAAAAAGATGGTAATCGCCAAAACACCCAAGGCTTTAACCAATGGATGATGTCACAGTTGTTACAGCCATCTTTTAGATACAGTCTTCTATCCAAGCACTTGGATAGAAGCAGAATGTTTTTTAAAGTTCTTGTGATGTATATTAAATCATGTTTTTCTATAATTAGATAAGTATGTTTACACTGACAAGTATGGCTGCAACAAGCACACTGTAAATATCCAGATGGTGCACTTATAAAAGTCCAAATGTGGAGTCCAGAATGCTCCTCACTTCCATACTTGGTCACCAGTCTGGCCTTATAATATCAGTAAAAAATACTGTAATTGCTATTGTCAGTCAGTGCACAACTTTCCATGTTCAATTTAAAACAGCATTCACATACTACCTAAGTGCTTGGTATATACTGTACACTAAATGAATGTGTAATAACAGAAGTATCCAAATTAGGATAACTGTAACTTCTAATGGAAGAATAACAAAATAAATTTGGCCTGTGAGTAAACAGGAAAACTGTTGGTACCCCTGCTGTCTGCTAACTGCAAACAAGGACTTTTTAAAATTAATGTAGGAACTACCTAAGGTATTTAATGTGGTCTTATGTCTCTGGGTCCAAGGTGAAAAGAAATGACAAAAAGAATCAGAGACACTGTGTTAAAAGACCTTGATAAACTCTGCAGCACAGTACAAATGTTTATACAGGAACCTCTTTAAACTGCAGGTGTTTTGCAAAGAGCTGTAAATTTGGACACCAAGACATTCTTATGTTCATGTACAAATCTTAACCATGTGTTGACCTGACTGACTTGACACTGAATTTTCCCCAAGTTTCACACAATTAACTCTAGGAAAGGCTACACTCTTAACAAGTGCACTCATGCCAAAAAGAAAGTACATTATTAATTTAACAAAACTGTTAAATGCAAAAGCAGTGCGTGAAAAACAAAGTACACCCTTACTGCATCCAGAGGAATGAAGTACCTGAGAAATCCTTATCTTTATGAAAGGAACAATGCAGCATAGCACAGCATGATTTAGGATTTTCTACTGCCACAGGACCTTGGAGTCATTGAGTCGACCATAAAGTCCTCTGTGTACCAAAGTATTTTAGAATCAAATGTGAGGTGTGACAGCTAAAGTTTGGCCCACGTTCAGTCATGCATCAGCACAATAATCCCACGAACAGCAGCATATTTACAACAGAATGGTTCAAAAGAAAAGAACTGAGGTGTTGCAATGGCCCAGTCAAAGTCCAGACCTCAGCCTGAATCAAATTCTATGGCAGGACCTTAAGAAAGCGGCACATAAATCAATGCCTGCAAACCTCAATGAACTGGAGTAAAAGCGTAAAAAAGAGCAGGTGAAAATTCCTCCAAAAATGATAGACTGATAAAAACAAACAGTAAACACTTACTGCTAAGGATGGTTCTACAAGCTACTGAATCAGTTTTTCATCATACTGCTTCTGAGGTTTTGTTTTTTGTTAAAAGAATAAATAAATAATGATGCAATATGTTGATGAAATCAAAGAATATCCAGTGAGACTATTTCTGAACATCTGAGCAGCAGCCCTGGCCTTTGACCTGTTCACTGAGCCGCCCACATGCTGCTGTGGCACTAGTCTCTGGAGTCATGATGATGTCCGGCGGCCTGAGTTCGCAGGTCACGGTGATGACAGCAAGCACCTTGCTGCGAGACTTCTATCTGCCCACCAAAATAAATAGAGTTTCTGCTCCAGCCCTCCCACAACACACACCCTGTCCAGCTCTCACGGAGTCTCTGAGATTAAACACTAAGGATGGACAGGATCCTGCCTGCTCTAACAAAAACACTGTCAGGGCAAAAGGTTGAGCTCAGAGATCACAGAAAACTTTTATCCCTGACATTGTTTCAGAGAATGTGGCTTTACACTGATGGAGGGAGAGTCCTTGCTGTTTTCCTTTGCTAGACTCCTATTTTAAGGGACCTGTTTCTCTTTCTCTTTTCTGTTTGCAGATCAGACTGTGTGCCTAAATGAAAAAGCTGAGCATGCACGTAAAGTCAGTGGTGTACATGACACTGCTGAGTTTAAATGCATCCAAATCTGATGTTCCTCTTTTGAAAAATCTTTACACCAAAATTAAAAAAAATAATTTCATTTTTCTCCAAATAAATCTATCCAGATTCAGAAGCATTTGTGTCAGTAAGCCCTGTGTGAAATAAATAACACAGTCCCACATTAACCCCACATTAACCATATGCTCATGTTGCACTTTTATAGCAAAAGACAATGAATCTTCAATCCATCCATCCATTCTCTTCTGCTTGTCCAATTCAGGGTCGCAGGGGTGCTGGTGCCTATCCCAGCTACCATAGAGTGAGAGGCAGGGTACAGCCTGGACAGGTTGCCAGTGTATCACAGGGCTAACACAGAGAGACAGACAACTATTCACGCTCACATTTACAACAATGAATAATTTAGAATCAATAGTTAACCAAACCCCACTATCTGTGTGTCTTTGGACTGTGGGAGGAAGCTGGAGTACATGGAGAGAACCGATGCAGACAGGGCAACAGGAGCATATGGTTAATGTTGGTTTAATAGAGTGAAGGTCAGCACAATTTTATTAACTTAAAAAAAAAATACAAATAAACTAAAGGGCATCTGAGCAGAGAGCAAAACAACAACAAAAAAATCTCCCCTGCATTCACTAAAACGAGGGTGTAAAGCTTTTAACTTTACTTTTAACTTAACTGGACCCACAATCAGTCGGTGTGCAGATAAACATTGGACGACTAGATTGTTTAGCAAAATACATTTGCTTTGCTTTTATGGACCAGCAGTCTTACATAGGATCTTGTGCCTCATATAAAGTGATGTTAATGGATGGATGGGATTCCACAAAATTATGACCCTGCCAGACCCATCAAGGCCCCACTCTGCATCCCACAGGACTCAAAGAATCTTATTTCAGTGCGGTGATGACAGACACTGCTGTCTACACAATACTTGTTTTTAATGTTACAGGTTAATTGGTGACTCTAAACTGGCTGTAGGTGTGAATGTGAGCGTGAACGCCTGTCGACTCTCTGTGTTAGTGTTGTCATTGGACCTTGCATATGTCAGCTGGGATGTGCTGCAGTGCCCGATAGAAATGAGCTGTATAAGCAGTTGATGATGGATGTAACGCATCGATGGCGTGGCTGAGGATATATTTAAAATAAATCTCAAAACTGTATTTGCTAAAACCAATCAGCAGCATAAGAAAATACTCCATGAAGTTTAGCTGTGCTCGTAATAATAAATTGTGTCAGATGGACTGTACTCTAAATAGTCTATTTGAACAGCTTTTGTTTGTTGCTATTCAAAGGGGAGATCACCCCTACTAATATATGACTGCATTACTTATAAGAATGCCATATGTTACATGAAAACTGTGAAACTGTCTATTTTGGTGATAGGTAGGTTTGTAGCCCTCCAGCTGTTGCCAGGACTTTTAAATTCCCCTGTGCTGATAAATATATAAATAACTACAAATTTAAATTAGAGATCAGTGTTTGTGGCACAACAATAAAATGTCGCACAAACAAGAAAATCTGTAGTGCTTGTTTCATATGACCAGGCTTTCATAAACCAATAAGGGTTGCTGATCAAATAAGCTTCGTGCTATTGAAGCAAATCAGTTGGAAAACCTCAAAGGACCGCGCCAGATACATTATGGTTTTATATCAGCTTTCATTTTTCAGTTTTATGGTGGAGTCCTGAAATCTTAGTAATAAGACTGAGGTTAGTTTGGGGCAGAAGAGCTCCAGTTAATGACCCATCTGTCTGTGTGCTAAGTCCAAATTAAAGACATTTGGTTTCACTGACTGTCAGTAAAAACTCAATCTTTTCCAAATAACTTAAAGAACGAACTGACATTTAACGCTTTTTTGGCAGAAACTGTAACTTTATGGTTTTTAAGACTTTCAAGATAATATACTGCAAATAAATCTGGGTTTAACACAGCTGACAGCTCAGGGAACATCCAACTTTTCTTGTTTGTCTATAAATTTTTATTTTTATATTGAGTTTAAATTTGGAAAAATACAAAAAGACAATGCATTGTTGCAGTTGCACACTGAAAAAGGACCCAGTGGAACTAATACACTGACAGTGCTGACCCACACAGCATGTAGACATTTACCAAGACAGGAGGATGGGGAGGGAGACAACAAATTACTGGACATTTGTGTAATTTATTCAGAATAGTGTTCCCTCTAAATTGCAGCCTGCAACCTATTTGCACAGCATTATCTCTCAGAAGTGGTTGGATTGGGTGAGGTGCCAGTTCCTGAAGTCTCTTCATACTGTTACACATTATTATCACATGTATCCACTGCCTGTTTCCAACTTGCTGTATAGCTAAAACAAAAAAGAAGCATCACTTCAGTTTTTCTGTGAGCACTGTTGCTCATTTCAGTCGAGGAAGTAGGAAGTGGTTACAGCATCGTATATACCATCAGTCAATGACAAACTTTACCAGAGCTAATAATGATAACACTCAGTGTCATAATGTCTTCACGTTATTCCTCAAGTGACATAAAAATCATTCATGTAAATTTAACTTCATCATAGGTCATCCTCGCCACAATAATACTGAGTCAGCTCAGCAGTCATCATCTCCAAGCATCTTTATCCTCTGAGGACCTCTATATGGACATATTTGTGGCCGTGGTTTCCACAGATTATAAAGCCAAGCCATTACAGCAGCTCAGGGGAATTAAATTATAGGTAGGGGCACCCACTTGGCAAGAGAGGTTACCAAATATGTCAAGCCTCAGCCATTTAAATACCTGTGGGTGACTCCTAAATAGCCATGAATTTAATTAGGGCCACAGCTTTTTTTCTGTCTCATGGATTCCTAATAACTGTACAATGATTCAGAAACACTTTCACTCTATCTCAGGTCTGAAGTGTAAAGCCAAAGCCAAAGCACAGAAAAGCTACATTCCTTCTATTGTCCAGCAGGGGGCAATGCTTCCGGTTTAGAAACAAATAAAAAATCAATCAGAGTAAATTCAGCTCACTATCTCTATAGCAATCTGGGGTGGCTGTAGCTCAGCTCAGAAAGGCGAGCAGGTCAAAAGCACTTTGAATGCTCAAATTGAGCAAAGGTGAGCTATATAAGAAGTAGTCCATTTACCTCAGTAAACACTTTGTTGGTGAGTTTATGGTCTCAGTCACTAGTTTCTCACTCACTGAATACAACACTCAGTTCAGTTTTATATATATGTAGTGCCAAATCACAACAACAGTCACCTCAAAGCCCTTTATAATGTGAGGTAAAGACCATACATGTCATGATCCATGTGAGTTTTTCTGTTCTGGCTGTTTCTCCTGGTTACACACCTACACCTCGCCACCAGTTGTCCATCTGCGGCGATCAGCAGGATGGTACTAAAGACCAGCATTGCCATCTGCCGTATTAGGAAAAAAACCACCTACAACATGATCCCTTATGAGCAAGTACCAGGCAACAGTGGGAAGGAAAAGCTCCATTTTAACAGGAAGAAACCTTGAGAAGGACCAAGCTCAGACAGGGGCAAACACCCACACAGCTGGATGAACATGATGTTCATTTTGTAAAGTCTAGTCTTAATAATACTTGAACAAGTATAAGTATGCTTTAGGTTGGGCCTACCTTATTGTATGTTGTAACCAAATGATGATGCAGTGTCTCCTCTGTTTCTTACTCAGATCCATCTTTGGTCCTGGTCTGGTTTTAAAACACATTGACCAAAATACTCAACTACAAGTCAGGGGTTCACAAACCTCTGGAAGAGGCCTGAGTTGTTTCCATCTAGTCCATCTTTTTGATGCAGTCTATGTTCAAGAAGCGAAGCCATCACCATAGATTATTGTAAAATGCAAAACTGTACAGCAAATAAAATTAAACACATTCACAGCATAGTGATGAAAATTATTTTAGTCTAATTTCATCCAATATGACAGCTCCCCTGTTTACATTTTATTCGAGTCGTGAGATGGGATCACTTGACTATATCTGTGATGTTTTGACATTTTTAACGTAATTTCCTGGGGGTGGGGAGTATGGCTTGTTCTGCAGCTAATCATACTAACCTTTAGGCTAGAACACAGTATAGCCGTGATTTCCCTGAAAGAACCATGAAACGTGGTTTTGACTGTCCAGGTAGTGTGCATGCCTGGGTTCTCCTGCATTTGAAGCCAAAAAGACCCTTCAGCAGCGACCTGTTTATCTGTTAGCACAAAACAGCAGGTATGTTTCTTTGAAGCGCTCATACTGACTCATGTGGATCTGGGTGCTCATTGCTAACCATGCTAACTAGCATTAGCTATATAAATATCAGCGCTAGCCAGGGTTGCCCACTGTCCCGTTTTAGCTGGAACATCCCGTATAATGAGCAAAATTGGTTCACTATTGTTTTAGATGAGGTACTGATTAAACTGAATACCAGTTTTTGCATTTTTATTATACTAAAAATGCAAGTTTTTGCATTTTTATTATACTAAAAATGCAAAAGCTTGCTGTGCACTGTGCTTCTGGCACGCCGGTGTCCCTTATTTGATAGTTAAAAAGTTGGCAACCCTAGTGCTAGCTGGTATTTTAAAAGCCACTTTCAGCTTCAGAAAAATAAGATGGCAAAGGTTTAATGACGACCCCAAGGCTTTGAAACACAAGGCCACAAAACAAGGGATGTACAGTCTGTGTACCTCAGCATTATACCTGTATACTGTACCTGTTATTGTTACTGTAAAGGCTGCTCAGTTTATTGGGTTAAACTCTTCTCCTCCTATCCAAATATCAGTGTACTTGAAGAAGACTAAGGGAAAACTGTAAGAATCTCCTCAATACAGTGTCAATGTAATATTTTGATTTTAGTTCTTTATACATTTTTATTCAAACCTCAAGTTATCCCTTCTTTAAAGAAAATAAGCAAATTTAAATAAGATGCACATTATATCATGCTCATTTCCTCATGTCAGTCCCATCTCAGTCCATGTGAATATGAAACAGCATAAAAAAGTCAAGTCTGAACCTGATCCATCACTTCTCTGCAGATAGTGTTATTTTCTTTGTTTGTTTGTTTTCATAAATGTATGAAGGTCAGTAATATAATGTTCCTACTACCAACTACTCACATACAGGCACAAATGAAAACAGCAACAGCTTTGGACAGTGCAGTGGACCGTAAACCATTTGTGCCAGTGTCTCAGAATTACACAGGTGGATCAATAATCCCTCACAGAGGCTATTTCATTGCAAGAATGTCCTCATTTTAATTAAACCGCTCTCTCCAGAAATACACAAGCGCACACGTCTCTGTTGCAAGCTTTGCGTGCTAGCTGGGTGTGCCCTGAATATAATGAAGCAGGATTATTCTCTCAACCGATCATATCAGTAAAGGAGGAATCCCAAGATCAACACCAGATTCTGGAGGTAGTCACATATGGGACACATATTTCCAGATCCTAACACGCTTTCATCTGTGGATTTTGAGCATGTTGTGGGTTCGGATGGACCAGACACAATCTTTAGGTTTCCTACAAGAGCTGCAGCGCCCAAAAGTCAAGGTGTTTTTAAAGAAGGCAGATGGAAAATGATCTCTCTGGATTGAATCCATATTCTAGTTCTTGTACACGGTGTACAAACATGCTAAAACATTGAAGACTGAGGAGAAGAGACTGCCTATAAGAGGTACATAACATAAATCAGTGATTTATGCTCACATTCACATTACATGAATATTTAGTGAACCATGAAAGCACATTTGGAAATAAAATTTTATACTTATGAGAAAAACAACAGACACAGCCCACAGTGACTTTACCTGTTATCTTTAAACCTGACATAAGGTGCCAGATGTTTAACCCTCCACCACAAGAAGTCCAGCAGATGTTTCACCGGCACTGTGTGCACTGGAGGTCAGTGCAGTATACCCTAAGATTATACACTAACCTGACCTCTTAGTAAGACAGATGCTCTTTCTATCTTTACCGCCTTCTGGGCTTTTTAAAATTCAATTCAAGATTAATGCCACTGCTTTTTCTTTTCATTCTTTCTTCATTTAATTTCATTGGAACATCTGCTGATGCAGATCAGTGCCTCGCTCATGTGAAATCAATTTGAAGCAGCGCGTTTCAAGCAAGCAGATCAGCAGACCCAGAAGGACACTGAAACTGTCCAGAGATGCGCGAACCTGCCGGTTTGTTCTCGCCACCTTCGACTGCACAGAGGATACAGAGAAGGAAGAGATGCCGGTTCACATAATCAACCAGACCGTCACACGAACAAAACCAGTAGCACTGACAAAATGTTCTGTGACTTGCACAGAAATATGATATGCTGGCAAAGAAAAATCTGTTTGATTTTAAAGTGTGTGATTTTAAAATCAAACAGAGTCATGACCACCTTTACCATTACTTATAGAAAGGACGTCATTTTCAAAAACAGAGTTAAAAAGTGATTCACAAGATAGAAAATCAACCAGCAATAAAACATCTGACAAAAGCTGTGGTTGATAAAGGGGAGATGAAAGTGAGCGAGAAAGTAAATTAACAATGTAAAAACAGGTAAATTAAGCTCAAATATAAAGTGTTTTAAACACACTTTGTAAGATGTTGCATCACTGAGAAGAAATAATAAAAAAAAATCATTGAAGCCAACATAAAATAACTCAAAGGGAAAAAAATGTGTCTTAGAGCATAGAACATAAGGAGCTCGCCAATCTGATCTCCTTGGGGCGGTTGTTCCAGAGAGCAGGGCCCTGACAGAAAAAGCCCGGTCACCCTTGGTCCTCAGATCAGATTATGGGGTGACCAGCAGAGCCTTGCCTGAGCACATTCAGTGGGTCAGCTGCAGCATTTCATATGTGAGATACACTCAGCGTATTTATTGGGATTTAAAGAAATGCACTGCTGTGTGTGATCTGCATAAGAGTGAAAACTAATATCTATTTATTTTTACATGCAACCAAAACTTGAATGTTCAATAACCTAATTCTAAATATATTTTTGATATTGTTTGAGCACTGTATGCTGGAAAAGTCTGCTAATATGCTCACAGCGGTTCTGACTTATTCTGCAGACCTCTAAAAATACAATCTACACTTGTGAGGTTGTATTGAACAAGGCCTTCGTATTTACATGAAGGTAAAAATAAAGAACTATTTAATCCCACTAAACTATCTATATACACCACTGATGAAGTGACCAAAGGAAGTATCAGGTGTCATGCTTTAGTTTGGCGTTACCACAAGAAAAGTACTTGAAGCGTATAGATGTCGCTGTTCTGTTTGTTCTCTGAAGCCTGCCATTAAATAGAATAGGTCCTTTTTAATTCCTGCAATCCATGCCACTGGCTCTACTGGCTCTTCCAGAACTTCGTCCTCCAAAGCACTTTTCATATGGTTTTGATAAAATACAATTAATTTAAAGCATAGAGGAACAAACAAACAAGAACAAAGAATACAGATCAAAGCATAACAAAATGAAAGAAGTGTCAGTGTATATAATTAAAATATATACAGAAATATACTACAGAAGTATTGTGATGTATGTGACACAAATAATCTCTTACTCAGGCAGATTGATTACAGATGAACAGTTGAGTAGAGCTTAAGTAATTTTTACACAAAGACTAATTGCAGTTATTTAGCCTCTGGCTCTCGTCATCGTGCCAGGTATGGGCTTCTGATTTGTCCACCGCCACCGAAAATGTTATTTCGAGCACGTTTTTAAATTGTCACAGGCAACATGCTCAAAATGGTGCAGGCCAAGCTGCTATGACTTCAGAAATCCTCAGCATATTTCTGCTGTGCACACACACGCACACACACACACATACACAGAGAGAGAGAGAGAGTTATGATCCTCAGATTGTTGGGAACACGGAATTTGTCTTTTATGTGAATTAAATAAGATCTTCTTGTGGGCCTCTCTCCTTCCTGTTCCGCTTTCCATTTTATGTTCATTTCCATTCCCGGACAAAGCCGTCTCTCCACGGTGTATTAATGCCCATCAAAGGCCTTAATCAAGTTGCTTTGCCACAGGCTAAAGTCAAACTGGAGAGGCTAAAGTTTAAAGCTGTTAGTGCAGTGAGGATGTGGGCTCATGTCTCTTCCTTGTCCTGGAGTTTATTTTTAACCCCAACATCCACAGATATCTGGTAAGTCCGGTTAGTGGAATGAGGCGTCTGAAAAAACTGCACTCGCTGAAAGTGCCATTTCAAGGTCACTGACTATGACAACAGCCTTTTTCATTGTGCCATTAGGACAATGTCTTCATGTTTCACTGGGAAAGCAGAAAATTCATTAAATATAACATAATTACACAGGGCTTCCTTAAAAATTAGTCACGGCTGTGAGTCAGTAGACTCGTGGTTTCAAAGTATCCGGCTATAATAAATGTTTATGAAGAAGCTGCCGACTGTCTGCTGACATTTTCACTTCCTGAGTGGAATATTGGGCTTTGTATCAGTCCTAATTAAACTTTAACCTTTCAGTTCCATCTGCTACTTGATTTGAGATATGTTTTGAGCAATGCATCCACTAAGTGCACAAAATTAACACAAGACATGAATTTTACAGTCATAAATCCCCATTTCCCCCCCAAGTTAAGTGTGAAATTAAAGCTAAAGTAAGAGGAAAAAATGCTATAAATCATGGAATAGAAAAAGTCAGTCTTCATACAAAACTGCACGTCTTTCTGGTGCTGGTTAATGTACTTGTAATAACATGCAATTAAAACTATATTGGATTTGGTCAAATGAATTTTCATCAAGGGGCTCTAACCATGTGAACCTCATTATAGTTACTTAGTTAAACTTCTGTCATCAGTCGTCACTTCTCTCTAAAGGAATTTGACTAAATACTGGACTTTATAAAGACAGACGCAAGCCGAGTTTTTGGAAGTAAAATATGATCCATGAATGCATTCATTGTGTATGTGTGTGTGTGTGTTGTGTGCTTTAATGCTCCATTATTCACTGCAGGTGGGCCTACTGTTAGGGGGACGCTTCCACTCACGGTGCCAGAAAACTGACACGTAAATAATTTTTTAGTAGTGAGGACCACAATCCCACACGCTCTCGCTCTGACCTTCCTGGGCTGCAAAAAACAAAGAGTGTCCAAGGTTCTTGTAAGATCAGTTAGTAAAACTGTGGATACTTTTTCTGTTTTTTGTCCGCTGAATAAAAGGAGACCAGATTATGTTTGTGGCCAAAGCATGAAGCACCCTCTAAACACACCAAGAAAATTCAAAAGGAATAATAAATTATGCTACATTTCATCTTCATTTACAGCCATCACATTAGGTAATATTCTGACACTTAGGATACAAGTTTTTATCTCTGAAAGGATTCATTAATTAATCGATACTTTCTTGATTCACATGCAGTGCACAAGAAGCCACAAGCTCATCAGTTATCGTCAGGTTCTCTGCTAAGAAAAAGCCCAGACAGAAGTATACTGTTCTAGCAGGTTGACGATTAGTTTAAGTGATCATGAACTCTGGTTCACTGCCATAAATCGTCCTTCTGGCAAAAGAGGAGTGAGTTCAAAGCAATTAGATATTTGTTTGACAGCAAAAGATGCAACATAAACTGTTGTAAAGTCACTTTATCTCTTCCCTGAGGACAGTCGGTTTACAGCAGAGTGTGAGCCAGGTTTTCAGAGCATGAACATTGCATCAGACATGCAACTATGGACACCTTTCATTCTCATGGATTTAATTTGAAATCCAACCAAGTCAAAGAAGCAGATTTCTGCTCGTCTTTCACTCGCTTGCTTTCTTTTCTTCCCTCGGACATAAAACGCGTGTTTGCATGTGTCCACCATGTGTGTGGGACAGTATGAGCTTACTTGTGCCTTGAATGCAGTGTGTGTCCGCATATAATGTGAAGCGAGCAGTTCATCCGTCTTTCTTTCTGCTGCTTGCCCATAAGCTCTGTGAGTATATGCAAAACAAATGTGCACTCCACTGGAAGAGCAACTAACACACACACACACACACACACACGCATATATATATATATATATATATATATATATATATATATATATATATATATATATATATATATATATATATATATATATATATATATATATATATATATATATATATATATATATATATATATATATATATTTCCATTTGGCATGGGTGTCTATGGATAATGGAAAATATCAGTATTCAAAATATCCTGAATCAAATATAACAGACTCATTTTGAAGCTGTGATATAATTGGAGTAAAATGATCACTTTTTTATTATCATCAACAATATTTTTTTCTCTGAGACAAATTCATAGCCTACAAAAATTTCATTCATAAATACAGCAGGGCTTGAATTGTACTGCACATGATTATAGGTAAAAAGCCATTATGTACTTAATTATTTGCGAATAATAATTATAAATGATAATAAGGGTCTTCCAAATACTGAGCTGTTGATTAAAGTAGGAAACCTCAATAAGCCAACAGGATGTTTTTATACTGGTCAGGTTAATAGAAAGGTTAGCTAAAGCAGACCGGAAATATACTCACTTCTAAGTAATCCTTAAGAACGGTCGTTGTGTAAGATGTTCAAGCTTTTATTTTATACACAGTATGAACACATAAAAAGACAAATTACATAAAAATATTATTTTACTCCCAAACTTTTCTCTGGGCGTAAAATTATATCTCCTATGTCATAAAAAAAAAAACAATAAGGAAACTAATTCGAAAAATGAATTTTGAACTCTTTTATTCAGAGGAAAAAGTATTTCTGGCATGCTATTAAAGCTGTCTGTCAGCATGACAAAACAAATATATTAATTAGTATCAGTAATAACTCAAATCTTTCGGTGGTTTGTGCACATAATCTACCTGGATGCTGGTGTATTATTTAGTAAGACTGTAATAATAATAATCGTATTTAACTGAAATGTAAAAGTCTAATAAAGCTAAAATAGTTATCGCCACAAATCAAACTGGGGTTTTTTTCGCTGAAATTAATAGGATGCAAGTGTCTCCGAAACCCGTTTCAGTTGATAGTTCAGAGATGAAAACAAAAAGATCTTTTAAAGCAATACTCGTGTTATTCTGAAGCCACATACTTGGACCTGTCGGCTGAATATGGATGATTTGCCCTTGATGAACCATTGCGAATGAAGGATAAAATTGTCCCCTCTCCGCCCCGGTGCCATCACTCGCAGGCTATATATTCATATCCAAATTGCTTTATTGTCACGTGTTAAGCCCCACGCCCCTCTTCTTGCAAACTCCTTTTCCTTTTTCTTTTTTTTTTAAGAAAAAGAAAAACCCAAATGAGCGCACTAACTCGTTCATGTCATCAACATAATCACTTGGGAGAGGTCTCGAAGGCAGGAGATCTGTGTCCCATCCTCTAAGGGAAGACGGGTTTGTGTAACTCTCCTCAAACCTGAGGGGAGTTGTGGAGTGTTTGGTCAACGACAGTGCTTCCTGGAAAAGATCTGAATCGTTTTATAACCAAACCCAGCTGCGGTCTGGTGTGCGCTGCAGTCTCCGCGTGCATGTATGTATGCGTGCGTGCGTGCGGATGTATATGTGTGTGTCTATTTTCATCTGAATGAGGTAGAAGGAGAGGAAGGGGTTTCTGCGCTTCCCTTTCCAATAGAGGGAGAGATAGGAAGAGAGAGGGGGAGAGAGACAGAGAGAGAGAGAGAGAGAAAAGTTTGGTCTTGTTCTCCCTTTCACTCTTTTTTTTAGGCATGAACACTGAGACCTGCGTTTCATACAGCGATATGACATCCATGGATTCATATTATAGCTCCTCTGCTGCGCAAGGTAGGGATCACCAGACGGACCACTTTAGGACATTCCCAGCTACTGATACCAAATACAGCCCCGCTGCCTTCCTGCCCAACAAAGGTCAGGGTTACGGAGAAAAGTCCAGGAGCCCCTTCCAACAGGAGTGCCAGTCATTGGATGCCGCCGCAGCTGGGCAAGGCACTTTCAGCAAATACCACCTCTTCATGCAGAGGTCTTCTTGCAAAACACCCCCCGAGGAGGACAAACTGCACCAGGAGAGGGGACACAACGGAGCGCTCATCTCTTGCTACGGTGAGTGGGGAAATAATTAAGATGAGAAGAAACAAAACCAGATCAGAGTTTTAATCTTGTGTTTTCAGTTTAAAGGGAAGAAACTGAAAGGGCCTGTGTATCAAAGGGCACGCTGTGCAAATAAAAGCTACCGTGATCGCTCAGCATCAGGGTGTTTTCTCCGGAGGGAGTCAGCGCGGCGTTAGTTTTACGTCTGATTTCTCGATTAGGCACACTTGCTTTGAACCTGTCACTCACTGCTCCGCTTCTTCCCACAAACTCCGCGGGTAGCTATTAAGGGTTTAGGAGATTTGATCACCAATGGCACGGATGCACAAGTGAACAGGCAGAGCGCAGATCGGCGTGAATGGAGGAGTGTTCTGATTAATCAAACCAGTTATCCAAAACTGTTTTTTTTCTAACTTTCTGTCATCCGCAGAGAGGTGAAACTCAGAAGCATTAAAAGTGCCAACTGCAGCATATGCAGGCTCTCAAAGTGGCAGCGGTTCTGTGCGTAACGCGGTTAAGGAGAGCAATAATCTTCCCGACTATCAAATTGTCTCTTTGGCCATCAAAATTAAATTAGGGCGAATTTAATGCGATAATCTGCACTACAATCCTTAATATTGGAGTTGAGTCGGACAATTGAATTAACAGGTTTTCAGATGGCACAAATAGTGAGCCCCAAACTGATGATATTTTCATTTCATTGCACCGCCTGATTGGATCCAATTAGTTTAATTGCGAAGGGGCGCTGCTGTAATTGGTAAATGATGAGAGTGTGAATAAAACTTTGACCCTAGTTAGGTGGGCGGCCACTTTTAAACAGCATTTTCTCAGCGCATAAAACGCCTTTAACCTACAGCGAACTAAACGTAAGACGATATAGTGAACTTCCTTTGGTATTATCTGTTGTTCAAAAACAGGTACGTCATTTCTTGGTTAACAATAAGAAATATATATATATATATATGTGTGTGTGTGTGTGTGTGTGTGTGTGTGTGTGTGTGTGTGTGTGTGTGTGTGTGTGTGTGTGTGTGTGTGTGAAATTAAATATATCTCTATCTCTCTGAATGAAATATATATTATCTGGACTGAGTTTCGTTCTCGCGCTTTCTATATCTATAGCTCAGTGGACATCTGTGCTTAAACGTAATAAATGAAATACTGTAATAAATAATAGAATAAAAAAAATAACCAAAAAAGCGAGCTAACGTTGCAGAAAATTAATAAAGCAAACAATAAAATAAATTCAAGGAACAATAATTGTTTGATGGGAGGCCTCTGTTGTGTCGCCTTTACGCATGAAGTCATCCCACCACGATCGTCCACAAACACAGTCTGTTTATTTTATTTTTTTTAATTCGATGGGGTTTAGGGATGTTTTGACAGTTTCCGGATGTCGGCCTCTTTATAGCTTCACAATGTCAACAACATAGAACAGTCTTTTCAAAAAGGCATTCTGCTCCTTTAAAATGGCTCTTAAGCTTGTTATTATTCGTTAACTTTGGCGTAGATCTGATGGATCTAGAATAAAAATCGAAATAAAATGTTTTATGTAATGTTGTGAGCCGCAGTCATTAGACCGATACTTAAACTACACTTTTTTTCTTCAGTAAGAGCTATGAACTACTAAAGAACCAAAATCATTTTTATGATAAACTTATTTATATAAATACAAAAAAACCCCGATTATTGTGTTTTGTTTTGTTTTTAAATTAAAGGCTTAAAGAGGAATCTTGATATCATATTTGCTGCAGATACCCATAAAGAATTTTTTTTTCTAATGACATAAAATTTTATACCAGCTTTTCAGTTTCACTTTTCTTTGGTGCTTTATCATTTCACTTCCAGTTTTAAAAACTGGAAGTGAAAAACCTCTGTCAGGTTTTCAGGTTCTCGTGGATTCTGCTTCTTTCTGCGACTCAATACTGTCCAAATGCACAGTGAAGAAAGCAAGAAAACAAAATCCATATCCACGCTATCAGTGCTCGGGCATTAATACGACTCAGATGTCAACCTTCTCTGTTTGCTTTTATTTCTCAGCTCAGGCTTGACCCTCACAGAGCCAATCCTCCTTTAAATCTCCAGTTTGGAAACACGTGACATCCTGCTTGATATTTGCAGATCTCCTGTGTTGTTTTTTAAATCGGCGTTACAGTTGTAGAAATAAAATCTAATTCCCAGTTTAAACGCATAATTCCTAAAATACTGGAGGAAAACTGTGTGAGTCTGGGTGGTGCTGTGGGTGGTGGCTCCCTGTGCTTATCAGTGGCTGCAGGTTTTTCACTGATTTCTGCAGCGTTCACTGACTCGACATAAATTGAACACAGCAGTAAAAAATGCTGAACTCGCGAGCCAAGGGAAGAATTTATAAACGATCCCTGATGTTTTTATTGGAAAATGCTGGACTGTTTTACTTCCTGGCTCATTTCTTTTATCAAACCTGTATTTTACACACTAACTCGAATTGTCAGAGATTTGCTGTGTTGTTATAATTTGCGGCTTGATCCCTTCAGTCAAAGGTGATGTGATGACTGGTCTCCGAGCTGTCTGAAGCGCAGGCCAGCCATAATTGAGACACAGAGCTGCGTAACCGTCTAATAAACATTTACTTACATTAGAGGAACTGCAAACACGGCTATGTTGTTTATACTCAGCACACTGCCAATCATATTTTTACAGCAAATCAACAAGGCAGCTCTTGGAGCCCGAAGAGAGCTTTCAGCTCAGGCTGAGGGCTGACAGCCTGAGACCGACTGATAGACTGGGAGAAGAATATGAGAGAGAGCGCTGAAAGAGCAGTGTGTGGTTAAAAATACTGTTTGAAGGCTGATTTAAAGCAACAGTCAGGCTACATGTCAGATTTAATTGTATTAAAATATCTATAAAAAGAGCCAAAGTTATGGGTTCACATTCCTTAAAAAAATAAAGAATTAATTAAGTATTATTTTAAAAGAATCCCTCAAAATTTAATATACTGGGGAAAATATTCCATATGGAGATTAATGAGTGTTTCTGGACTACTGGATTTTTGTAGGTCATTTGTTTCACAGCATAATGTATATGATTTTACAGGCAAAATATTATAATATTTGCATTTTCAGTGGTGTATGGTTTTCCAACAGGTTAAACAAGCTGCAGAAACTTGAAACACTAAAAATAAGGGACCTTGAGAATTGGTAATTATTTTCCATCACAGATAATGCACGTTTTCTTTTTATAAAGAAATCTTGTCACCACCACAACCAGAAAAATATGCATGCGATTCACAAACTCTACTGTATGAAAAACTTTCAAAAATGGTGAAAAAATAGAAGTCTAGGGACCCGGTAGGTCACTTCGTAGTCTTAAAACAACCACCTACATGTCTTTGTGATCCTCTTCCTCTTTTGATGTGTCCATGTCTTCTCTCAGTGTCTCAGGGTGCTGACCTTTAGCTCGGCGTTCCTGCCCTCATGTGTTTGGAGAGGAGCGGGAGCTCCCCTGCAAGCGCACAGCAGAGAAAATCCATTTGAGCCCCCCCCCCATCCGAAACGCTCTGGTGTCAAAACAGAGCTCTTTGCAACATTTAGAATTGGACTCGAGCTTTGCACGCTGCATGGTTAACTACCCCAGCATGACAAAGTGCAGATGGTTGACAATTTAAAGGAAAAGAAGAAAGTTATTAGTAATCTGAAATATGTGAAATGTCGCACTGGAGGGATGAAAGAAGATGTTTACCTCATTTTGAGTTCTGATGGTGGAGAGTGCCAATCCAGAATCTGCCATCATAGGCTTTAGGCCATCCATATGATGAGCTTCATCCTTATCACCACTCAGTGACCTCCTCGTGCCTTATGAGTTGGAGTGGGGTGAGGGTTATCTTCTATTAGAGAGTAAAGGTGGTCATTAAGAACTCCCACCACATATCTTCCTTGTAGGGGTACAGGAGTTGAGTTTTTTCCTGTAATTTGTCACTCCTCTGTGCTGTTGCATGGAGGATTGCAGGCCTTCTTAGAGGAGATTTGTGCCTCATATACTTTTTTTTCTTTAGGTGTAGGCAGTAACATTATTCACTAAAGACATGCCGCTGTTGCAGTTGAAAGCTATAAAAAATTGCTGTTTGTTAAACTGATTTCTTTGCACAGCCAGAATTAAATACTGCTCTACTGCCCTGCAGGTATTAATATTTCATAACTTACACAGGCAGTTAAGGAAATTATCTTCAGTAGGACCATCATTTACATAATGCTTTCATTGCCTTGTGAGGTTTTGCCCCTGTACTCTTCAGCCTTTTTACATTTTTTATATTCCTTAACCATTTTTAGCCCCACTGCAACAATTTCACCCACTCGTAATGGCAATCTGTGCTGATTGGTTCGAGCAGGGCATAATGGGAACCAGCCACACAGCCCAGACAACTGAGGCACACTTCAGCAACTCGGTGACATGAGTGGAGGTGACAAGGACTCAGGATCATTTTACCATTTAGCTTAAAGTTTGGCAGGGTAATTTACATTAGGCTCGGTTTGCATGGCCGAGTGAGAGCAGCAGGGCAAAATAAAAGGCTCACGAGGACCAGGACTTCCTTTGGTCTCTTTGTCACTGCTTCATGTAAACTGACCGCTTACGCAGAACTAGAAGACTCCAGATTGGTTCTGAAATTTTTTGTACACTTATTGTTTAGCGAGGTGAATTATGGCAAACGGTTCAAATTTCCAAATCAATAACTTGTTGGGGTTTTTTTTTCTTTTCAAGATGTTCTTCTGTTGTGATTTCTGCTTTTTGAAGGCCGGGCACTTTCTGAAACTCTGATGATGATGTAAACATAAAGTTCAACTAAAATACACACAAAAATAGATTTTTTTCTTCAGTTTATTTAATATTTATTCTACAAACCATATTATTGAAACTCTGTGGTTCTTTTTTTAATGTTAAAATTTAGCTTATGATTTGTGATTGATTTAGTAGGATTCCCCAGTTTTTCTGTCAGTGTCAGCGTCTTTTGTCGGTCTGATCAGTTGTGGTATTTGTAGTATTCCTGCTGCTGGGTAATTAATATTTCCTAATCAAAGAGGCGAGGCAGTTTGGGAGTTTTTAATTTCCAAACAGAGCTGCTGCAGAGCACTTTGTTAGGACTGAAGCATTTTGGATGTTTAGCTGGTGGAAACTGGTTGCACGTTGTGTTCTCAAATTCACTTGCAGTTATTGAAACCTTGAGTGGAAAAAAAGCCATCACGCATGTTTTCAACACGGGTTTTGTTTTGTTTTTTCATTTTATGTACTGTGCATTCCCACGAAAAAAACAAAACAGAAAAATGTAGACGAGCAAGCTCTTCGCACTCGGAAGGAATGTTCTGTTTCGATCACACAACAAAAACATAAGATGGAGGAAATTCAGTTTTGTTCCAAAGTCTGGGAGAAACATTTGGAAGAGAGCTGGTGGGTGAGAGACAGGGAGAGCGATGCAGAGGGGGGGTGAGAGCGAGAAAGACAGAGATTGCGTGAGAGGTGATTTATCAACCTTTGTCTTTATGGGATTTTTTTTCACAGTCTGAATTTTTCACAGCCTGCTGAGATAGCTTATTGCTCTGTTGCAGAGAGGTTAATGGCTACCTGTTGCATGGTTACAAACACTGAACAAACAGAAATGTGTTCATGCTTCTTTTGTTTAGTATCAGGTTTTCCCAGTGTACAGCAGTGGTGTAAAAGTGCATTTTGTATGTTTGTATGTATGTAAGCACCTGATATTACAGCAAAGAAACCGAAGTGCAGCAATATCCTTCCAAAAGAGACAAGGCCATGATCGCTTCATCTTCAGCAGAGGTTGAAGATGTTTTTGGACTTCTTCTTCTTCTTTCTTTTTTTAAATGATGTAAAAAAAACCAACACAACAACACGGAGAGGATCTCTTATAACATACAGCGGTAAATTGTCTGATCCACATATTTAATGCTTTCGACACTAAACAAAGTGCAGGAATATAATGAGGACAGTAAATGTGTTGGTTGAGACCAAACCCGGAGCTAAGAAAGGATATCAGTGATGTACTTGGCACGCTGCATGAAACTTACATTTAGTGCTGATGTGCTTTCAAACTGCTGAATATGTAAATAAGTACTCATTCTGTTTAAAGGTTTCATTTGAGTCTATTTGATTATACGACACATCGTCTCACTGTTGTGCAACAATTAAAAATACTTTAGCTTTAACTAAAAGTACAAATATGAAACAATAATTCATTACAAACAATAAGTCTCGGGTCTGTGTAATAAAATAATGACAAAACACTTTATTTTACACATTATATTGCAAATCTTTCATTTTAGCAGCAGTCTGCTTAGGTCTGCATTTGTGATCTGTTATGGAGTTAAACCGGATGATGAGTAAAACAAAGAGCATCTGAAAACAGCATCATATTTTACATCAATCTTTAAGGCTTTCGTTTGACTGCCCAGCGTGCACGGCTAGGCTCTTCTAATGACCCCAATTTAATTTCTCTTTCACAAATGTAATCCAAATATACTCTGCTAGTGTTTTTTCTTCTTTCTCTACTTTTTGAGATATTTCCTTTTCACTTTGAATGACACGTTGTTAATCCCTCTCAGCCTTCGTGGGGTGTATGATTTATTGTGTTTCCTCTTAACACACCACGCTGACCCCAGTCATCCCAGTCAATAAAGAGGCCAGGAAAAGTGCCCTGTCACTTTACAGCCCTGTTAAATTTACACTTTGATGCTGCCCCTCGTTTTCAGCTTCGAATTAAGCAGCCCACGCCACGTCCCCGTCTAGCCCATAAGAGCGTCTGTTGTGCCCCGATGGCCTTGCAAAATTGCAAGTGTGTGAGACGCAGCAGAGCTTTTATTCAAGTGTGTAACTGTGATTTTCTAAATCCCTCCTGATCTCGTTCGGAAGAATTTTCTGAGTTTTATTTTATGTGTGCAGACCGTTCCCTGTCCGCGCGGCACAGAGCTGCACAGTAATTTGAACAGATGCTGGCTGGTAGAGTCACTGCATTGAAAATAGAATATTCTGTGGTCGTGGCTAAAAACATCTTCATGGCATTTTCATCTAAAAGAGAATAATTCTGGTGCGTGCATTTGCTGGACTGTTCTGGCCTACGTGAGTTAGAGACGCTGCGCGCAGAAGTGCTGCGCGCAGCGTGAGAGAACAGCTGAAGTCATGAGCACTGTGATAGAGGTTTTGATGGAGCACATGTTTTTCACAGTCGCTCCTTTCCTGCCTCTCTGAGAGGAGATTTGATCCTGACAGCACTCTTTGCAGCCAGTCTTTCTTGTGCTCTCTCTGCATATGGCATTCCCTGCAGGAGGGCCCACTGCTCTTCACCTTGGGCAGTGCCGGAGTGCTAAAGAAGATTGCATGGATAACAAGCAGGAGATTGTCACAATATCCCGCCCTGCCAAAAAAAACTTCAGTGACGCGATATAAACAATTGCCTTTGATCAGTGAGAGGCCTCATGATTTCAAACAGCCTGACAGCTCTTGCTTTGAAATATGATTAAATAACTGCATAGTATTTATGCTAGGAGAAAACACATTTTCTCCCTTCAAGCTCAACAGGGTATGTTAGTCATGGACAGTGAGGCAATGTTGGAAGCACTGGACCCCCAGCAAGCGGTCTGCACCAAAACACAGCTCCTGAGCCCATCAGGGGAGGCCAGATTTCTCTGTTCTCTGAACGTCGTAGAGCTAAAACGCATCTGGTCGGATGCACGCTGCAAACCGTGCAGCAAGGCAGGTTTTTACTTTCTTCCGTTTTCTTCTTCTTTGCAAGGCTGAATAAAATAAAATAAGAGCCACACAGCTTCTGCTGTCCAGAACAGGCCTCAGTATTTTTTTTTTAGTACCAAGCCAAATGCTTTGCCTGGTATTAATTGGAAAAATATGCTCGTTTTTATTATTCATATCCCTGCAAACAAGATAAGGATTGTAAACTATAAATTTGGTCTCTATTAGCTACTGACAGTCCAGCATTGTACTCGACAGTCAAGAAAACAACTGCAGCAAAAGTAATAAACAGATGCTCGCAAACTTATCTCGTAAAAATGTGTTAGAAGACAGAATTGAGTAGAGAAAGAGAGAGGGGAGGGAATCAGGGTCCCTTCAGCTCACCTTGTAGTGCATTACCCAAAATGGCTCTGAGATGGGGTCACTGGGTGTGTGTGTGCATGTGTGATGCCTTCTTTGCTGACCGAGCGCTGAGCAGGAGCTCACACAAACGCACACACCTCCCACTTCTAACCTTGCAAATTCTCAGATGAGCGGAGACGTCCTCGTTCCTGAAAATAACTCCCCCCCCCCCAATGGCGGGAATAGTTATTAACCAAGAGATGTGTTCACAATTGATTAGATCAGCGGGGCCCCAAAAGTCCTGCCAACTCAGAGACATGGCTGTTGAAATTTATGATCAGCTGAGCCATGAAGAAAGAGGGAGCGTGTTTGTAACTGAGACAGAAAGAAAGCGCAAAGATCTCTATCTTGCTTGCATGGCAAGAAGCCGCTCTGCAGCTATTGCATTTTGACAGTTTTGCTGCCAGGTGACTTTGCAGCCACATGACAGACTTCAGTTACACATACGACTAATATGAGGATAAAGTATTCTGTGTGTGTCTGTGTGTGGGTGTGTGTTGGATTGGAGGTGGTTTAGGAAGGTAAAAAAAAAAGAGTTGTAAAGAAAAATCCAATTTTCTGTCAGGCTCAAATTATAGCCTGAGTTTCTGCTCTCACCCCCCCCCCCCCCCAAACACATCGCAGAATGATCTACGAACTACAACTGGAGCCTGTAAGCAGCCAGTGATCAAGACCAGCCATTACACACTCAGACAGACAAACACACTGACGCGCACTCTCGGCTCTGCACACCAGCGGATTTCACAAGTCGCAGAATTTCCTCACAAAGAGCGAGAAATCCCTTTGTTCCACCCAATCAAACCCCATGAAATATCACAGCGATCGAAGGCATAAATCATCATTTATGAACACGCTGCCAGGAGCCATGTGACTGGGACGTTTAGTAGGATAGAGGATCAGTCATTTCTTTCATTTATTTACTTTTAAAGGGTGCTGAAAAAATGAAAAATGTTTGTCCCAAGTGCCCAGTGCTGTAATAGATTATATCTATCTGACTTTTTGAGAGGGTCTCAGATCAGAAAACGTTTAATATCAGCATGGCTCTAAGGGGAACAGGGCGATTTGAGAAAACCAAATAAGGCCACGCTGATAAATAATAGCATTTATCTTTCAGTAGCCGTGGGCGTGTGAAATACGCGGTCTTAAAACTCCATTTTTCAAGAGCAAAAATGTTGCAAAACCAGAAACCATTTCAAATCTTTGTGCCAATAAGAGGAACAGAAGAAAGGCCGGGGCAATAAAAACTTTCATCTTGTTCAAACTCCTCCACATGTGATTTGAATCAGTGAAGTGTGAATTGCTTCCTTAAATTCTGAATAATAGCATTTGGACAAACACCGTTAAAAACACATTTATTTTATTAAACTAATATATCTTCTCCAATAAAACATTGTGTGTCTAATCGTCAAGTTACATCCTTTTTGGGCAGTGTTATGTAATGCCTTTTCTTTACATGCATTTGGGGTTTAAAAAAAAAATCTGAACTTCAGACATTCACAAATATCAGTCCTGATACAATTATAGAAACACAAACCTCTCCTAACAGTTTTTAACCTTTTCCTGACTCACTAGGTAAAGACAGTTCTGGTCTGGCAGATTCTGACTTGGCCCCAGACTCCGACCCACCTGGAATGGACACCAGATACCTAGCTGTGAAGGATCAGGGCGTCAAGGCGGCCTCTGATAGGACACCAGGCACTGACTTAGCGAGCCCTCTGGAAAAGGCTGATGGTGGCGAAAGCAACAAAGGCAAAAAGAGGCGAAACCGCACGACATTCACGAGCTACCAACTGGAAGAACTAGAGAAGGTTTTCCAGAAGACACACTATCCTGATGTTTATGCTCGAGAGCAGCTCGCGCTCAGGACGGACCTGACTGAAGCCCGCGTGCAGGTACTGCAGCACACTCAGCAGCAGCTGAGGGGGAATTTCGCATGAAGCTAAATGGGTTAAACAAACTGCAGATAGAGCTGGAAAAAAAGGAAACACTGCACTTTATAATAACACACTGAGGCTGATTAAAAAACTTTATTTAGGGTGGTCGTTCAGTTTTGTGTCTTTAGAGACGTTAACTTCTAAATCAGAGGTGTAAAAAGAAAAACTAAGCTCTTCCACAGCTGAACATCACAACCTCATGGATCTTTGAGCATCTGCAGCTCGACACAGATAACGTCACTCACAGAACAACATGAGAGATTTATCTGGTAATGTGGGAGTCAGGGGAGAGAGTGGGGGAGTGGGAGCTAACAGAGGCCAGGGGGGCCCAGGGGGTAGCTGAGGTTTGAGCTGCCTGGGCCTCATATGTGCAGTTTTAGGAGCGCAGACTTTCATCAACATATGAGGAGACCCCTTTGACGCCGCTGTTTCTATTTTCCCCCCATCGCATTTGCACCTAAACGGTTTAATTTGCTGAATTTCTGATTTTAGCTTTGCCAGCGTTTGTCTGGCTTGAGGTGTCTCACTGGCCCGGTTATGACTGCTTTGATACATTCCAACATTAATGGGCAGAGAAGGAAACCTTCACTGTTTCTGTGCCATGTCTGTGTGTGGTGTATGCGTATGACTACAAAAGCCCCTGGATTTTCTCTGTTTTTCTTTCATTAAGTTCCTCTTCTGACAAGAATGTGTCCCTGCTGTTGTCTCCGGGGGTAAGGTGTGAAACTTTTCCCGTGGGCTTTTAGTGAGCTGGAGATTTATATGTGAATTCATATCTATTTGAAGGCATGTGATGTCTTCCAACAATGTACGGAGACAATATTATGGATATAGTTTTTGATGTGCGGGGCTGTCATACATGGGATGAGATAAGAGCTGGATTAAAACCAGTCTTCGACATGGAGTGGTGGCCAGCAAATTTCCACAGCGAAACGCAGGAAGTCCACGCAGCCAAAGGGTTATAACTCAACCCCGAGTCGCTCAAGGTATGCTGCTTGGCTCTGTTCTGCAGCTCGCGCTATCACGGACCTGCCCGCTTCAGATGAATGCAGCTTTTTACAGCCCTCGGCTCTCCCAGTGGTCTTCTTAAACGCTCAAGTTAAAAAAGATAAAAGACACGAGATGCCTTGTCAGTCAGAGAACAGTGTGCTCCACACACGCACGCACAAAAAAGCCCTCACAGCTCATCATTTCAACATCTGGAATGAAAAAACCAAAATGGGAAGAAAAAAAAAGTTGATCAGCTGATAAAAGAAAAACAGTCCACGACGGCTTTTAAAAACCCTTTGTTTAATTATAAAAACAAAAGACAAAAATCACTGAGAGTCCATGCTTAGGTTCGTTGCATGAAAACAGGGGGCTTTCAGTTAAACAACATCAGGGATCGGAGTTGTTTGCTTTTTCAGTCTTGGGGTTTCAAAGGAAGAGAGTGAGCCCAGCTCTTATATACAATATAGGAAGGTCAAAGGTCAAGGGTTTCAATAGCATCGTTGGTTCTGAGAATCAAGATGGCATCTAGTGTGGAGTCACCATCTCTAACTCACAACACTGATAAAAATGTATTTTTTCTATGAAGCCATTTAAAAAAAAAAATGAAATCATGTTTACACTAATACTGTGATTTGAGCTGCGTTCCTTATGGCGACAGGTTAAAAACCTCTAAGTATTGTTTACTTTACCTTTACTTAAAAATAAAAATAGGACCTAACAACATTAAGACTTAACAGGTCTTGCAACAGTACCCTGCCAAGACTGTTAGCCTTTGAGTTAGCGGGAGGTACAGAATAGGAAACACAAAAGTGTTTACAACATAGAAATGAAACAGGATAAAGCTTCACCTTCATATGGAAGCTTGTTTCTGCCACTCAAAAGAAATGTGAGTTAATGATCTCAAAAATCTTTCTTACTAACTTCTGAGAAAATTACTCAAATATAATCTCGAGTTATTATGTCCAAGTTTTCAGATAATAGCTTGAAATTTGATTTAGCATTGCCTGGTAAAAAAATAAATAAAATAAAAACAAAAAGACCCAAACTTTAAACCAGATCCAACGAGGGCAGTGAGGGTCAACTTTAGTTGGCAGGTATGACTGCTATAGCTGTCACCCACCTTTATCATTATGTTTTACACTTTTTACATTTCAGGCAAATGATTAAAGGTAACGCTGTGTTTAACTGCATGTTAAACCAGCAGCTGAAAATATAATGTTAGTTATTAATACCTTTAATATAAATAATATTAATGGTGTTAGCAAATCCTGTGTTGCTTTTGATCATGGCCTATTACAAAACAAGGCTGCAGCAATCTTTTCCAGCATGCATTACATTCCCAGTTCAGTTCTACATTTCTTTGGGTTTTGTGTCCACTGCTTGTCCTCATCTTACCTTTAATTGACACAGGAAATAAGACATTATGTGGTGGGAGGAGGAGAAACGAGAACAAACTCACATTTAATGAACAATAACACCGCTCAGAGGCGCTTCAGCGATATTATTGGCGCTTAAGAGTGTTGGAAAACCGAAGCCAGGCTCAGCCTTGGATTTCTTTTTACTTTGGCTTGGAAGCTGACATGAGTGACAGCAGAGGCAGGTTATCAATCCTCTGAGCCAGTCTCTCACTTCAAAGTGTTTTCAGCCCCATACAGCTCTCCTGCCGGGGCCAGTTTGGTATTTCTCTGCTCTTTCTCTCTGGGGCAGTAACATAAATAAAGCCTCATTGAAAGTCCACCAGCTACTTAAGCTGTCAAGGTCTTTACCAATTACTGTCACAAAGCAGCGTGTGCAACGCAAAAATATGTTCTCGCTGTATAATAGCCAACAGACTTGGCACGAAGCAAAGACTGAGCAGGTTCGAGCTGCTGGCGACACTTATACTGGGCCTTAGAGGTAGCACACAAACATTTTTGGAGTGTAATTATCGATATTAGTCCAAAAGAGCCAGCGTGAGCTTGCCTGGAGTTGAGCATCCTGAGTTGGACAGTGTAGAAGAGGATGCATTAAAACATAAGGGAAAGAAGGATTATGCCCTTTGGTCTGTGTGCTTCTTTAATTTAGTAGGGGACAGCGTCAGAAAGCCAGGAGTTTTGGCTTCAGGAAATTAAAAAGCAAAATGCAAACAAACCTCAACTTATAATCCCATCTCACCTTTCAATGTCCTTTATTGCCTGCATAGATTTATAGTAAAATATCTGGGCACAAAATGTGAGAAATCCCATCGGAGGGTAACTTTTTGGTGCCGAATTTAAAATATAATCAGTCCAGGCTGGTAGCTGAGAGTTGCAAAGGAAATCAGGTGACCTCTAAAGCGTGCCAGAGACAGTGATGATAATTTAAACAAACTAATGCTCTCGATAAACAACGCCATCGGGTTCAGACGTCTGTTTTTGGCGGTCAGCATATAAGCACTAAGGTGAGACGGAGCTCTGTGAAGGCAGCAGCACATTGTTTACATGTTTTATCGTCATTGTTGTCTTTATCATCTATAGGATTGTGTTCATTATTATTACAATTAAAACTAAAAATAATAATTCCTTTCTGCTGCAAGTTTACACCTAAGTTTGAATTTTTGATATGCTTCAAATAATACTTTCAGCCATTGGCAGTCTACCCACATAAGGGTCGTTTTCCCATTTGAAATGGAAACTTAGATTTGTATCTATAGAAAAGTATTTCCTTTAGATTTGAGGGGAAAGCTGCTGTTAAGAGTTCAGGCTCCTCTGACTGCACACTCTGTCCTGGATGAAAGTAAAGAAAACCTCAAGTGTTGCTGGTGGTTTTTGTGATATTTGGACCTTTTCCTTTCTCTGCAGGTGTGGTTCCAGAACAGGAGAGCGAAATGGCGAAAGAGGGAACGCTTTGGCCAGATGCAGCAGGTCCGAACACACTTCTCCACAGCTTACGAGCTGCCTCTCCTGACTCGTCCTGAAAACTATGCTCAGGTACAGTGTGAGCTCTTTAACACGTGTTCTTTCAGACCTCTCTCCCCCGACCAAAAGCTAAACGTAGACAGGGGTGATTTTTTTTTCTTTACTGCTATGATCCTAATTTCTGCTACAGACTGGGAATGATTCGCTTGCAATAAAATCAACTTTTAATTGCCTTCCGTTGCATCAGGAAAGTTGCTGCAGGTGGCAACAGTTAAAAAAAGAATCTCTTTTTCAAGGAGTTGTTGAACATTTTTGAGAAACTTGGCTTTTTTCCTTCATAGTAAGATTATTTTTAAGAAGAAAAAGGGCAAAGTATGTAGCACATTTTGTACGAAAGCACCTCTGTAGGGTACTGATTAACATGCTATGCTGTTTTTTGTCTAATTTTTTCAGGAGGTTCACAGTTTACCAACATTAACCCTCAACAAGGACACAAATAACTAATATATGTACCCTAATTACAAAATCCCTTAAGCATGTAAGGCTTTAGATTGGACTGTGCTGGGTTACAGGAATTGGCACTTAAAGATAAGGAGAGCCAGATAAATGAAAAATACACCTGCACTAATCTATTGTATACACAAGTGTTCGTGGGTTAAACAGCCAATGTAGTCTTTGCTTTCTTTGAGCGTGCATTCAAAATAATGAGGTGTGTGACTGCCTCACTCATGTTGATTTTCCAATTCAATTCAATTCAATTTTATTTATATAGCGCCAAATCACAACAAAAGTCGCCTCAAGGCGCTTCATAGATACAGAGAAAAACCCAACAATCATATGACCCCCTATGAGCAAGCACTTTGGCGACAGTGGGAAGGAAAAACTCCCTTTTAACAGGAAGAAACCTCCGGCAGAACCAGGCTCAGGGAGGGGCGGCCATCTGCTGCGACCGGTTGGGGTGAGAGAAGGAAGACAGGATAAAGACATGCTGTGGAAGAGAGACAGAGGTTAATAACAGATATGATTCAATGCAGAGAGGTCTATTAATACATAGTGAGTGAGAAAGGTGACTGGAAAGGAAAAACTCAATGCATCATGGGAATCCCCCGGCAGCCTACATCTATTGCAGCATAACAAAGGGAGGATTCAGGGTCACCTGGTCCAGCCCTAACTATATGCTTTAGAAAAAAGGAAAGTTTTAAGCCTAATCTTAAAAGTAGAGATGGTGTCTGTCTCCCGAATCCAAACTGGAAGCTGGTTCCACAGAAGAGGGGCCTGAAAACTGAAGGCTCTCCCTCCCATTCTACTTTTAAATACTCTAGGAACAACAAGTAGGCCTGCAGAGCGAGAGCGGAGCGCTCTAATAGGGTGATATGGTACTACAAGGTCATTAAGATAAGATGGGGCCTGATTATTTAAGACCTTGTATGTGAGGAGCAGGATTTTGAATTCAATTCTGGATTTAACAGGAAGCCAATGAAGGGAAGCCAAAACAGGAGAAATATGCTCTCTCTTTCTAGTCCCTGTCAGGACTCTTGCTGCAGCATTTTGGATTAGCTGAAGGCTTTTCAGTGAGTTTTTTGGACATCCTGATAATAATGAATTACAGTAGTCCAGCCTGGAAGTAATAAATGCATGAACTAGTTTTTCAGCGTCACTCTGAGACAGGATATTTCTAATTTTAGAGATGTTGCGCAAATGGAAGAAAGCAGTCTTACATATTTGTTTAATATGTGCGTTGAAGGACATGTCCTGGTCAAAAATGACTCCAAGGTTCCTCACCGCGTTACTGGAGGCCAAGGTAATGCCATCCAGAGTAAGAATCTGATTAGATACCATATTTCTAAGATTTTCAGGGCCGAGTACAATAACCTCAGTTTTATCTGAATTAAGAAGCAGAAAGTTAGCGGCCATCCAGGTCTTTATGTCTTTAAGACATTCCTGCAGTTTAACTAATTGGTGTGTGTTATCTGGCTTCATGGACAGATAGAGCTGGGTGTCATCTGCATAGCAGTGAAAATGTATGCTATGTCTTCTAATGATACTGCCTAAGGGAAGCATGTATAATGTAAACAGAATTGGTCCTAGCACTGAACCCTGTGGAACTCCATAATTAACCTCAGTGTGTGAAGAGGACTCTCCATTTACATGCACGAATTGGAGTCTATTAGATAGATATGATACAAACCACTGCAGCGCAGTACTTGTAATACCTACAGCATGTTCTAATCGCTCTAATAGGATATTATGATCAACAGTATCGAACGCTGCACTGAGGTCTAGCAGGACAAGCACAGAGATGAGTCCACTGTCAGAGGCCATAAGAAGATCATTTGTAACCTTCACTAAAGCTGTTTCTGTGCTGTGCTGAGCTCTGAAACCTGACTGAAACTCTTCAAATAAACCATTCCTCTGCAGATGATCTGTTAGCTGTTTGACAACTACTCTTTCAAGGATTTTTGATATGAAAGGAAGGTTGGAGATTGGCCTATAATTAGCTAAGACTGCTGGGTCTAGAGATGGCTTTTTGAGTAAAGGTTTAACTACAGCCAGCTTGAAGGCCTGTGGTACATAGCCGATTATTAGAGATAGGTTGATCATATTTAAGATTGAAGAATTAATTAATGGCAGGACTTCTTTGAGCAGTTTTGTAGGAATGGGGTCTAAAAGACACGTTGATGGTTTGGAGGAAGTAATTATTGAAGTTAACTCAGAAAGATCAATTGGAGAAAAAGAGTCTAACTTAACATCAATGGTACTAAGAGTAGCTGTAGATAATATTACATCTGTGGGATGATTATTGGTAATTTTTTCTCTAATGATAAAAATTTTATTTGTGAAGAAGTTCATGAAGTCATTACTAGTTAACGTTAAAGGGATGGTTGGCTCAAAAGAGCTCTGACTTTTTGTCAGCCTGGCTACAGTGCTGAAGAGAAACCTAGGGTTGTTCTTATTTTCTTCAATCAGTGATGAATAGTAAGATGTTCTGGCTTTGCGGAGGGCTTTCTTATAAAGCAGCAAACTATTTCTCCAGGCTAAATGATGATCCTCTAGATTTGTGACACGCCATTTCCTCTCCAGATTACGAGTCATCTGCTTTAGGGTACGTGTTTCAGAATTATACCACGGAGTCAGGTACTTCTGATTTGAGGCCTTAGTTTTCACAGGAGCTACAGTATCCAGAGTCGTACGTAGTGAGGAGGTGAAATTATTAACAAGATAATCGACCTCTGTTGGGGTAGCGTTCAGATAGCTGCTTTGCTCTGTGTTGGTACAGGGCATTGGAGATGATAACAGTGGGTGGATTATATTCTTAAACTTAGTTACAGTGCTTTCAGAAAGACATCTACTTTGATAAAGTCTACTCTTCACCGCTGTGTAATCAATTATTGTAAAAGTAAATGTTATCAGGAAATGATCAGACAGGAGAGGGTTTTCAGGAAACACTGTTAAATGTTCAGTTTCTATGCCATATGTTAAAACAAGATCTAGAGTGTGATTAAAGTGGTGGGTGGGTTCTTTTACATTTTGAGAGAAACCAATTGAGTCTAATAACAGATTAAATGCCATGTTGAGGCTGTCATTTTTAGCATCTACATGGATGTTAAAATCACCCACAATAATTATTTTATCTGAGCTCAGAACTAAATTAGATATAAAGTCTGAGAAATCAGACAGAAACTCTGTGTAAGGCCCAGGTGGACGATAGATGATAACAAGTAAGACTGGTTTCTGAGTTTCACAGCTGGGGTGGACAATGTTAAGCATCAGGCTTTCAAATGAATTAAAAGTCTGTCTTGGTCTTTCATTAATTAATAGGCTGGTGTGAAAAATTGCTGCCACACCGCCCCCTCGGCCTGTGCTTCGAGATTTCTGGTAGTTAGAATGGCTCGGGGGTGTTGATTCATTTAAACTAACATAATCATCCTGCTGCAACCAGGTTTCTGTAAGGCAGAGTAAATCAATTTGTTGATCAATTATTAAGTCATGTACTAACAGAGACTTGGAGGAGAGAGACCTAATATTTAATAATCCACATTTCACTGTTTTACTCTTTGGTTCAGAGGTGGATACTGTATTGTTCTTTCTTTGTGATTGTTTATGTTTAAGTTGTTTGTTGCTGGTTTTTAGTTTGTTTTTTTCCAACAATATTCCAGATCCAGAACCCTTCCTGGATCGGCGGCAGCAGCGCTGCGTCTCCTGTGCCGGGCTGCGTTGTGCCCTGCGACACAGTGACTCCGTGCATGACACCTCACCCCCACTCTGCCAGCGGGGTGTCTGATTTTCTGGGAGTACCGAGTCCCGCAGGTCACGTGGGGCAGGCTCACATGGGCAGCCTGTTTGGAGGATCTCCTGGCATGGCTGGAGGCATCAACACTTACGATCTCAACATGGACCCCGACCGCAAGTCCTCCAGCATCGCCGCTTTGCGCATGAAAGCCAAAGAGCACAGTGCAGCCATATCTTGGGCCACATGATGTGTTGACACATGCTGGATGACGGGGGACCTTGTTGACCCCTGAAAAGTCTAAACAATCCCAGAATGGAGTAAGGGGTGGCACTAAAATCAAGGCAACAGTGGCTACCTTCAAAAATGCTGCAATCAAATTATGTGGGGAAAAAAAGAAAGAGATAAAGATTTGGCAAAATCGGCAGTGCCATGTTTTTGGTGGCACAGCAGTGAGTGCTGTGGAAGCCCAGTGAGAAGGTGAAGGTGTGCTGTATAACAGGAGTTGCAGTGTAGTGCTGAAGATAGGCAAATATATATATATATATATTAAAAAAAAAGATGCTAGAAAAAAGTTCAATTAATCCAAAAAAAGAAGAAAAAAAAGAAAAGAAACATCCATGCACTTATTTGCTAACACAGACACAATTTCTATTTGTACAGAGCTTTTGGTATGTTTGTTTTGGTGCTGTTTTTATTCTGATCTTGTTATTTAAAATGTCCCCCTTTTTCCCTTTTTTGCGTCATTTAATTTTAAGTTTTGATTTCACAGCTAGTTTAAAAAGCATTCTGAAAAAAATCCCTTTAAAAAACCTCCATACATTTTACTCTTTGTCAGCATTAACTTAAGTCATGCCGGTGCTGAGATGACCATCAATACAAGCGTCACAGTAACCAAATCTGGGTATGTTTTCCAGTGACTGAAAACGTAGACAGGGCTCTTCCCTCTAACATTACAAAGTAAAACAGATGAAAAGTGGTTCTCTTGAGTATGGCCAAGGGTAAAAGATCCACCTGCTGCACTAACCCAGCCTGCTGATGCCCAGAGAGGAGGAGGAAATGGTGTATGGGAGTACGAGAGGGGCACAGCAGGCCTGCTGCTCTCAGGGTTGAAGAGCCTGGGAGCGCCAGCCTCCAAACAGATGCAGCTCTGTTTTCAGGAGAAAGACTCCAAGTGGACATAACTGTGCCCCTTGCATTTCTAGTCTCACAGGTCTCAGAAAGAGAAGTGCCTACCAGTCAAGCCAGACTGCCAGAAATAACACAGGAACCAGCAGAAGCCTCTTTTGAAACAGAGCGGGCTACTGGGGATAACACCGTGTGTTGACGCTCTTAAGCACTGAATGGATGTCAGTATTCAGCAGCCTTTTCTGGACTTTAACAAGCCTGCATTTGGCTTTCAGTGCAGCGCTGCCATACATGTCATTGTTACTCTTCCTCTTCTTTTTTCTTTTTTTTTTACCATCATCAGATCTTTCAAAGTACTCCATCACCCTGATTAATGCATAGTGACCTCTGTGGTTCTGTTTAAGGTTTTGGCCCTGTGTTCCTCGTGCATACATGAAGATTCAAGTGTATTTGGACCAGAATGTGTTAAAGCTGAAGTAAAATCAGGGTCTCCTTTGCACTCGGTTGCAATGGGCCGTGACCTAGGACAACAAAAACTCTCAAATTGATTCTGTGTGAGTCCTCAGCTTAACTCCAAATATGTTTGGGTTGATGCCCCACTAAAGTGTGTACATCAGCTGGGTTCTGTAGTACTGAGTAAGCTCGGGTCTCTCTCTCGGATCCAGTTCACCTTAATTATTTGACGCTGTAGCATAAAACAAACTAAATGGCACAAAATCCACAGGTGCTTCGATGATCAGTCTGCCATCTACAGCGAGGTGACTGATGGGAATGAGGTTAAAACTGGCTGAAAGTTCTCTACAGCAGAACAAGGCAGGATAATTGTGTCCATCACAAAGTTGTGACATGGAGACGAGGATTAAAGCTACAAAACTTTGGTCCTAGCTTCATCCGTTTTTGACCATATTTATAAACGTTTTTTCCCCCGTCAGATACCAACATGACAGGTCCATGTCTTCCCTCTGCTTTCGTCTAGTTTACTTCTATCAGGACTTAAGCACTATTCCCTGTGTCTGTGTCCTTTGCCCCCACGAAAAGAAGTGTAAGATAGAGGTTGACCCAGCCAGATACCTCATACCTTGCCTGGGATATCATTCAAATTTTTAAGCATATTTAAAAAGCAAACTTCCATTTTTCCCTGGTAACAGCATCTTGCAGTGACAGAAATAGCCAATGAGCTTTTCAAGTGCAGCAAGATGAGGTAATACATGGCTTCCTTTGTTTGCAAAGCTTGATTTAGGCCTGAAGCATAACAAAGGGTTTCATGGTCTCAGAAAGCAAACCCGATACCTTGTGGTACCACCTCGAGGCAGAGCAACCATTGCTAATTCCCTAAACTAAACCACATTCCCTCTCCTCCTGGGTAGGTAGGTAAGAGAGGTGAGGTGCGGGCTAAAACCTGTCAGCAGAGCAGATCGCCCTCAAGTTGTCCAAATCACCTCCAGTTTCACTCCTCTGTGCAAATGCGAGGCATGTGCATGCACAGAGGACATATCCCAGAAGTGAGAGGGTATCCTTGCGAATCTGAACATGGGGCCCCCTGTGCTCTAGCCTAGGGGTTGGACGGAGGGCGAGCTGTGAGGGCGTCTGCTGTGTTCCGGTGTTCTGGGAAAAGGACAGTGCACACAGCTGCGCTCAGGGGGTAAATGCAAAACAAACATGCCTCACACATGCTTCCCCCTCAGCTGTCATGGCTCTGCTTTCAAAGATCTACTCCCCCCTCCCCAATCACACACATTGCACTGCGCCTCTCCCTTCGCTCACTCCCACTATGTCCACCAGCCCCAAGCCGCAGCCCCTCATCGCAGGGTCTGAGGCACAGCCACACAGGCAACTGAGGAAGGCTTTTTAATTAACACTGAGCCATGTGGAGGCTATGGACTGCAGTATTGTGTGTCAGGATGGACAGGACTGTCTGTCTTCTAGTTGGTCTAGCTGGATGCAGACATACTGGCAATGAGACGCTCAGGTTTACCGTTTTCTGTGCATTCATGAGAATCTCCAGTGAGGTCTTTAACATATGGAAACCAAAGATGGACAGTTTTTACCACTTTAAGTAATTTCCTACACTTACACAAAGCCTGTTAATGCAAGATTCAGCTTCATATTTAAAAAAAAAATCTCTCTTGTATGCTGCACAACTCCAGCCTTGAGTGATAACGTCCCCCTTTCTCATTTTTCTAATACTACTGAAGTCAGGTAATCAGTATAGGAGTAAATATATGATAAATGCGTGCTGTTGTGTGCATGTACAGTGTTGTGCGTGCAGCTTGAAGTGTCATAAGACTCGTAAACATTTTACTAATTTGATGCCGTTTTATTTTGTGGGACAATTTATAAATATTTGAGTGTAAAACTTCTCTTAAACTTGGTGATGATCTGTTTGTATTCCTAGTGTTTGTGGACATTGTTTTCTCATCATGTTATTCTTTAATTTCCCCCTCCTACCAAGTTTGTGTGGCTTTAAGCTGTCTTTGGAAATGAGAGTATGAATTTACTCATGCTTGTGTGATTAAAATACCATAAGTTATTGTACTTTGATTTAGAGTCGCTGTGTTCTGAAATGCGTAACAGCCTTAATAAGGTGGAAGCAGCAAAACAGTAACTGCTCCCTGCAGCTTCTCAGCAGACCGAGACTTCCAGAAAACTCAAACGACTGCAGCCGCGGTACATCCTCCTATTAGCACTCGAAGATCGCTCAAGTCACTCCGAGTCTCAAGAGAAGTCTTTCAAGATGTCAGCTAAAGGCGCTGGTTGGCCAGAGAAGTGTCTGAGGCTGTTGAGAAAACCCATAAAATTTGCTCCGTCTTATTACTTCGCACCACCGTGCCAAAATATTGTGTCATCCCTGTAGTCACATTGTGAAATCCCCGTGCGTTTCAGGTCCTTTGAAGGGACAAGAGTGCTGAAATGAGATCGCGCAACCCACAAGACTATCACACTAATTGAAGCTGACAAAAATACGAACTGCACCCTTTTGAACCGCTGACATTGAACAGGGTGGATTAGGCAGCTATATTAACAACAGGTGACAGCCTGGAGGGAACAGTGGATCGGCCGTGTCACGGAGGGGCTGATCTGGACAGTCACAGATTACAGCGCGAGGCAGACGTTAAAGAGGAAAGTGTCTTTCCTCATCTTCTTTCCCACCTCTCTTGAACATCGAGGAAAATAAAAAACAAAACAAAACTGTGGTACATGGTTGTGCAGGGTTTTATTTGTATTACAAAGTCACATATATACAGTTAAATGCATAAACCCCAGTCGAAAAAATATGAAAACAACGGGAAAGGGAAATTTAAAACAAACAAACAAAACCATCTTAAAAGACCGCACTGCTCTCAGATTTGCTGCCTTAATGATGCAACTGGAGAAATTAGTGACAAAAAAGGTCAAAAAGTGAAACATACACAATAGGTTAGATTAAAAAAAACAAAACAGGAAAAACAAACAAACCGTTTATGTCTGTTTTGAAAAATGTGGATTTGTCAACCAGTCTTCTATTCTAATGTAGTGTTCATAGACAATTCATGAACTGACTTAGTAGATGCTTTAATAAGCATCACAGTTTTCTTACATTTCTACGCATAAATACAAAGAAAGGCTCGCTCAGGCGGTATAAAATTACAGTTGCAGTGAAATGCTCCAGTAGCTCGACATGCCTTTTTCCAAATCGCCTACTCACTCTAAATCTTAGATTTACGGTGCCAGCTTTTTCCCAAGGTCCGCTCTGACTGCATAAAGCACTGTACATCATGAATAAAGTGTACACGGATGTGTCCTTGAATCGTTTTGATATTTATCGTGTTAACTTTAACATTTATTACTCTTTCTGTGTTGTACAGTTTTAAGAATAATGTCCGATGTCAGCTTTTTGGAAAGAAGGAAAAACATAGAAGAGAAAGTTTGTGTTGGAGAATCATAAATTATACAGCACTGCTGCAAAATACAAATATATACACTGTATACACTGAATCGAGAGTAGCTGGAGCCCAAAGCAACCAGCTCCAAAACGGTAACAGTGAGGGACCAAAAACCTGGAGTCAGTCGGCCTTGTCCGTCAAACGTCAGACTACTTCACAGCCACCTCAGATTTTGGTTTAACTCTGATTTAAAATATAAACCTGATGTCATTAAATTCAAGGTAAAAACAAAAATCACTTGAACTGAGAGGGGACATGAGCACATCCCGCTTCAGTCAGAAAACAGTGTTGGTTATGCGTGTTTGAGTGCTGAGGCTGTGATGGGGTCCAAACATCCTCTGCTGGCTGGTCAGAGGCTGCCGATGTTGGGGAAGCTCTTCAGCTTCTCTGGGAAGTCATCTTTATAGAGCACCGGGTCTGCGCGATGTTCCACCACTTTCAGAGGCATCGTCCCGAAAACTGAGGCAAACTTGTTGATGCACTCAGATCTACAGAGCGGGAGACATTTTATCAACAAGCATGATAAAACCATTCATATAGCATCTGACCCTTAATAGACTCAATACTGAGATTGGGTACATTAAGGTCACTTACATTATTTTGACATTTTATGCAATTGCTACATGAAGGTTTTTATAATGTTTGTTTTTGGACATTGGCTACTTTTTCACTTATTTTTAGTCTTTGTACAAAATTATTTTCTTGGTTTTTTTTAGACTGTTAGAAAACAAACAGTGCAATAAACACACTCTACTACTGATGTTCTGAAATTGCACCAAACTAAAATGATCTGAGGGAATTTCAGCTGCTCTTTTGTTGATCATTTGGAAAACAAATACCTCTCCACCATGTGTGTCTGATCCAGCGACAGTCCATCTATGGCAGTACATTCAGGGCACTTGAACTTCTTCCTTGGAGTCACCTAAACAGAAGCACAGTTACAGTCACACCAGTGATATTTGCTCACTTCAGGGTTTGTTAAGGCTCAGCATCCTAAACAGGAGCAGTTTGGTCAAATGAAGCAAGTCTTTGACATCCAAAGAGAACTTTTGTTGCAGACAGTGTGAAGAATTACTTTTTAATTCTTATCGGCAGGACATTTCCTTCCCTTGACTTTTGTCATGAACATGTGAACATTTGAATGTACGTGTGTAGAAGGAAGGGGAAGACAGATATTCTTGGTCAAAGAGGGTAAGTTAAGGAACCTGTTGGAGATGTTATGGGAGGTAGGACCAGAGGTGCAGGTGTAAGAAAGTGTGCAGAGTGTGCATAAGCCCTAGTGAGCTTAGAAAAACACACTGGGAGGGGGAGTGTCAGTGAGTGACTCCCAGATAAGGGAGGTTAAGGTCGGGCTTTAGCTCAGGGCCCCTGCACCTGGACAGAGTTGGGGTGATGGGGAGGGGGAGAGGCTGTGATGTTGAAGGGTGAGAGCTGATCAGACCCAGAGATGCTGGTCTGCTGTGTCAGGCTACAGACTCCCCACGCAAACTTTTAACACCCAGACCAGACAGAGCCATGAACATACCTTTATGGGGGCTTTGCCAGTGATGTTGGCCACCAGGAAATTCATGGCAATATCTTCACAGTTCATGTGAGCATCCACCCAGTTCTTGATGTCTCCCGGCATCTTGTATGTGTACAAATAGTTGAAGTACTGAAAAGAAAGAAAAGAGCGGACAGTTTAACATAGTGAACCAGCATCATGTAAGGAGAACTATTGTTTTTCTAATTTCCTTTAAACTCAATGCACAAATGCCTTTCAAAGACTAGCTTTTTGCATTACTGTGAAGCAAAAGTACCATCAGTACCTTCAATACTTCGTTTACATCAATGCACTACTGATGCTGTGGTCTAATCCAAGATGAGCTTCACACATTTTCACTGACAAATTGCTAGTGTAGAAAATAGTTGCAGCAATACAAAAACATAGCAATGCTGGGACCACGAGGGCACAAATTCCAAAATTGACTTGCGACCCAAAGTCTATGCTTTATCATCTTCCCACAGAAATTACCCCAACTTTTGCTGAACTGTTACATACTTCTTGTGAAGTCTTAAACATGCTGAAACATGGGCTCATTTTTCCAACGAAAACAAACGCGACATGTATAAAAACGGCAAATTAAAGCTCAACTTGTTTTCAAGCAACCTGTCTCAGATCACCTTGTGGTAGAAGGCAGCTCCAGTTAGAACCATGGAGACCTCATTGGTCCACTCCGACTCATACTTCCACTTTCCCATTTCATGGTCCCAGAGGTGCAGCCGCCCGGGGTAGCCCACCAGCCTGTCTGGAAACTCCCTCCAAACCTGGAAAGAGCAGAAGAGAAGACAGATCGTCTAACACTCAGCTAACGCGAACAGAGATAAGAATTAAGGACTTGCATTAAAAAATGAAATATTCAGAACAAATTTCAAATTGAAGTTTTAATCTTACATCCGTGTCTGATGCTTTTCCAAAAACAATTACTCAAAGTCAAAAACTTGGAAAACAAAGAGAACGCTTTCAGAAAGAAACTGATTCATGACAAGCTGAATATTTCAACAGGCTGCTGGCTCAACACCAGCAGTCAATCTGACCTCCCTCTATAAGCAGAGTCACCAACAGTGAAACTCCTCCTCTATACGGCCTGTAATTCAGCGTAATTACCCTTTAACTGAGCATAATTTTATTAAATGGTTTTTAAATGGATTCAGGTGAGTGTGCATGGCTAAAAAGAGCTGGACAGGTATGTGAGTATGGAAAGCATCAGCTCCAGACCTGTTATTGTTCTTCACACATCAAACACATTAAACAGGCCGTCAAATCCCCAACCACTAGAGAATAAACACTGTAATCTCACTCAATGACTTTAAACTCTGGGATCAACTTGAAGTGGTTCCCTGCAATACCTGCCATCAGGGAGATGACTGGAAAGTATGGCCAAGGTTAAATTCTTCTTTTGTTTTTCCTCACCTCGTAGCCAAACTGCAGTTCATCAGATGTTAGCATGATGATGTCATCATCGATCGCTAGCACAGCTTCGGTCTCGATCTCGTCATAGGGGAAGAAACGGTTGCTCAGTTTGTTCTCTTTGGTTCGCACGACTTTGAGTGGGACGCTGATCTTCGGCCAAAGAGTTTCTATCAATGGTGAAAAAACAAAACATTTTTATTTTATTTTTTTTAAACAGAAAGAAAAATTCCAAAATTGTACTTTTAAAGACAAACATTGCTGAGTTCACGTTATGTGATAATGAGTTGGCTATATTTGGTGTCACTGAATAATCAAATTAAATGACTGCAAATAAAAATGAGATGTATGTGGAAGACATTTAGGGGTTGAAAATGATTAGAAAAAAAATCAGTGTGTGAAGATATCATTTACCCCTGAAAGAGGTTTTGAAATCTTTGCTGGCAGTGGAAAAATAGCGCTGTGGGAGCTTAACTTCCCTCACTGACTCATATCGCTATACTAACCTCAAGCACATGCAAATCTAACCACACTACGATTCTTCAGGAGGCAGACCAACAGGGGAGCATTTCAAAGATCTTGGGCAGTGTCCATGGCACGGACTATGGCACAGACAGATCACACAGAATGTGTTCCCCCATTAATGGAGTAACTGAGGCCTGGAAGCCCATGAGAGGAGCTCCAGGTCCTCCTAACCAAGTCTGAGGTCTCCTGTCAAAAGCTATTGTCAAAAATAAGCTGAGTTTAATGCCCTGAGTTTCTTTTTTCACACTCTCTTTGGATCTGTCATCAGTTTTTTTTCTGTTTTTTTCCTCCAGGCTTATAAACAAGACAATAAAAGTCAAGATTATTTGCTATAAAACAAATTACTGCTAAAAATAGATGTAATGCTGGATTGTGTATAAAAAAAACCCCAAAATTAAAAAAAAAAAAAAGGGTGGAGCAAAAACAGTAAGCCATTAACACATCAAATCTAGGCTAGGTGTGAAGAAATTTGCCTTCATAGTGGGTTGTGCCCCATAAGTCTGACCCATCAATGGCCCCTTGTTAAGTCTAATAGGACACAAAGGCTCCATCAAACCAGGCGCCGCTGATGCCTCTAATGAAAAGGCAACTAACAGCACTTCAAAGCCATTCACTACTTGAGTACATTAGCCAACTCTTACAGCAGAAAGACAGACTTAATTCTCGGAATAAAACACCTTCATCTGAATTAAGGTGTCGGTGGGATAAGGACCTAACCATTTTATACTTAACTGCCTAATAAGGGTAAATAATTATAGGGCACCGTGCCATAAATAACCACTAATAAGACCTCACTATCAAAAATCTGTAAAGAACTAATGATGATAAATAGCCTGAGAGAAAAGCAGAAAAAGTTAAACAGAGTTAGTTGGTACCAACCAAATCCTAATAACAGGTTCTTTTTTTATTAGCACCAACACATTTATTTACTCTACATGTGACTGTGACTGGAGCGCTGAGCAATCAGTAAATTAGTAGCTAGGTGATCTGCATATCATTAATACACTTCTCTTTTTAGGGGCAGTGTTTTGCCAGTCCGCTCTACTTTTTTTATTTATTTATTTAAAAACCCTCTGTGCAACCAGAGAGCATGAAACCGTTTGTGGGGAGATGAGTTTTGGCTGCTCTCTCCATTATCATTTATCTGTTGTACAGAAGACATTTATTGCTCAGGCACACAGGCCAAGAGACCAATCAATAATATCCTGTGATTGCAGACTGGTCCTGACCAGTTGGTGAGTGACTGCTGGCTGTCGCTGGGTGAAACTGGTTGAAAAGCAGGAAGCAAGAATATGGTATCACAATAGAAGTGCAGTTGAGGGCTGTTGTGGTTGTGACTGGTAATTTAGGGCAGAAGTAAATATCAGAAACCCCTCTCAATTGAACACAAAATTTAACAAGAATACCAATCACAGTCTCTTCTACAAGATTGCTTCCATTACCTAGCTAGTTTGGTTTGACCCAGTAAACTTCAAAGTGGGTATAGGCTTCTGAAAAGTTTCATGACCTTGAATGTTTTCCACTCACCCTCAGGAGGACTCTTGTTCTGGTTATTCCACACCACCAGCAGTTTAGCTAAGCTAGGCACCTTGGAGATTTCCGTGATGACCCGGAAAAGACTCTCAACACGATCGTAGGTTAGCACCACTGCTGTGAATCCAGGAGCCCTCGGTGGGATGAGTGGTAAGAACAGGGGGCTGTTTACACTGGACCACTTCTGTACAAGAAAGGCGACAAAGAAAGACATAAGCTTTTAATGCCTGGAGCATCTTTTTCAATTCTTTATCATTCACTCTTTTTGTCCTTTCCAAGCAAAGCCACTGTAGCGCTAGTCTCATGAATTCTGTGTCAAACCAGTCTGTCATGGTTTCCATGATTGAATGCCCAATAACAGGGCTTTAGTGGTGAGTGAGGTCACTTTTTATAATGGAGCAAGAATCGTCCAACAGTGTGTCAAAGGGCCTAGCAGAGGCTGAGTATTTAAAGCCAAAAGCTTCCAGTGACAGTGCCAAGTAAACCCTACAGAAGCAGTAGCACAGAAGGACAAGAAAGGAGTTGGAAATTGAGACAGGTGTCCAACCTCTCGTGCCTACTAATCTTGTGATGCTATTGTGACAAGTGAGACTAAGGTAGGAAAATGTAGGAGAAAGTGGGCTGGACAGGGAGGACGGGATGGGATGGAACAGTCATAAAAATGAAAAGAATTTCCCAGTTGCGAGTAGCGGCCATCTAAAGTCAGTGTGGAACGTAATCCTGGATGTAAATCCGTTAGTTAGATTAAAAAAAACAAACTCACCTCCAAAAGAAATTGTGATGGTGTGCACAAAGTAAATAAGAACAGAATGCAGTCCTCAGTAAACTGCTTAAAACTATTTCTAAAAGTACAAATACAATACATGGAGTGGGATTATCATTTAAATCTATGCTCCTTTTGAACTTACTGAAACCAGTCTCAAAAAACAAGTTGTTTCTAAAGGGTGTTTTTATAGGGGAAATAAAACCAAACCATATCTTCCACTTAACAAGCGTGCGCTACTGCCAAATATAAGAATATAAGACCTTCAGGGCACCCTTGATAAACTTCATCAAAAGCTCCAAAAAAAGTTCCACTGTGTTTGAGCACAGCAAAGAGAGCGCATCTAACACAGTAAATCTGTGGTCTGTTTGAAGTACATATAAACCCTGTTTCTTCTCTGGTCCCAGGTGGCCACAGTGTGATTATGTGGCTGCTTCCACAGCATCAACACAAGTCTGTCAACAGAGACACGGCCACTGCCTTTTACACAACATCACTCACTCCATCACAATTAGAAAAAAGAAAGAAAAAAAAAGCACTTTACTGGCAAGTGGAAACTTCACTGTGGTCGTTGTCACATTGTCAAATAAAAAGAGGGGGAAACAATTAAACTAACACATATAGGCAGCACAGTTGCATGAAAACAGACTAAAAGACACTGAGAGCAGTTTAGTCATTTGTCAAACAGAAAAGATTCGATAAAAGAAAGCCACAGCTCGAATATCAACCATCAAATAGTGGTAGGAGTCATTTTGCTTTTATACTAAACATTTAAACTAAGAAGAAGAATTTTATTTGGTTGTTTGAACTGCTTAGGTGGTTATTCTCTAATCTTAGACATCAGGACATCTGAGAACTGCTACACAACTTCTGTTAGCATGTCATTACTTGAGTTACTTGTAGCATTTTTTTCCTCATCCAAGGAATTTAATCATTTTCTGATGGGCCCAAAACTGTATTTTTAAATATTTAACTTCTCTTTATACACATGTGATGGACTTGTTGATTATTTACACACTGGTTCAACCATTTAAAAAGTCCTAGGAATCCTTCTGAGGCACTACTTCGTGCATTCATGTCAGTTTTTAACTAAAGCATTGTTAGTATTAGATCTTAGTGTCCTCATTGTCATCGAGCTGTGTTGCCATGTACTGCATTACACTGTGGGTTAGGGCTGGGTCATATCATACCATTCACGGTAATACCGGTATAATGTTGGGCAACAATAAGAAAAGGAAATATCGCGATAGAATTTGGGTAAAACGTGCATGCGCAGTGCCTTTGTTTACATACGCACATGGCCGTGATGGAGAATGAGAAGGGTGAAAGCGGATCGTTGAATGAAACTGATGAATCAGAACTGGTTTGTAAAAATGCTGCAACTTCAGTGGTGTGGAACTGGTTTAGCTTTCATCCATCAGATACACAACAAAGCAGTATTTTTGGTAGAGCATGTAAAGTATTTTGTCTAGTGTCAATTATATCACCAGTTATATCGTTATTGCAAATTTTCAAATGTATATCATGATAAATATTTTTGGTCATATCGCCCTGCTCTACTGTGGGATATTTAAGATGGTGTATTGACCGGTGACCAGATACTTAAACTTTCTCCCAAGAATAGCATGCACTTCATGTACTACTCAGTTAACTTATAAAAAAACAAAACCTTACTTTAGCATATAAAATACTATTCAATGACATTTCACACACAGCCTTCAGTATGTCGTTCAAAGTCAGCACTTTGACCTCATAGCAGTTCTTTTCTTTCATATTTAACTTTTTTTTAAAGAAGTAATGCCCAAATACTCAAAGATTGTACTCTAACTTTAAGAAAAAACAAGAAAAAGACTTTCCTATGCCCAGGTCCCAATCACCACAAAAACCTAAACTGTGGCAAATTATAAAGTCTGAGATGCCTCAGTTCTTGTAATGTAAAAACCTTACAAGTATGCCCCCTTCCTACAAATCCCAAACAAAAAGCAGCTTGTCCCTTATTCTGAAACCCCCTCTCCAAAGGCACCAGCAGTCCTGGGCAATGTGCTTTCAATTACCACCAAAAGACTAGGGGAGGAGAGGGGGAAAATGTCTGCCTGATGTATTTAGTGCTGTGTGCAAGTTCTCCTCACCATCCATTCACAGAATTCATACAGACAACACTTTATCTCCCATTTCAGGCAGGTTAATCTAAAGACCTGTCCTGTGACACCGTCAACACCCTCTGGGTTGGGACAAACTTTGAGACCAGAGTAATTCTGATGGGATGGACTGGTGGCTTAGATGTTAATACGAAACATTTTGACACAAGAGGCAAATGTCAAGTGAAGCTGTTTTGTGAAGCGAGCTGGTTTAGAGTGAAGTCGTGGTTGAGAGTGAACAGCTGGATAACCAGTTCATCCTGAAATACTATACGGACTTAAGCAGAACTGGAAAGGGAGTCCCCCCCACCAAAAAACCCCCTCAAAGTGTTGACTGTTTACATCCACGCATCCTGATTGCAAGTGCCACCTCTAATCTTGGCATTTTAGTGGATCTACTTAAAATGTGGTACTTGTAGACATCTGACAGATCCAAGGCCATTATTATGCATCTACACACAAGCTGACATGCACACGCCTCTACACCACAGGCGGAGGATGGAGGAGACTCTAGATCAGACCGAGCTGATTAACAACTCCTGAGAGATGGTCGCCCCAGCCAAGATGTCGGCAGCCACAAACTCTTATAACCACAGGGATGCTAAGCACACACATGCACACACACAGAGACCATTCTTTCACATCCAGCGTTCTCGCTACAAACACAATGACTCAGGCGTACGGGAACTTAGTTTTCACCACAATGGAGGCATCCTCTGAGCGCAGAACTGCTGACACAAACTGGCTCCCTCAAAGCTATCTGGGTGTATACCAAACTGTGAAGCGCTGCATCTGTGGTATTTCAGAAAGAGGGAAGGCATCTACTGTCACTCTACTAAAGAGGCTTTGATTTATAAGGCACAGGAGAGTGGGAAAGCTTATGTGGTACTGTGAGCGTGTGTACAGCCAAAGCTCTATTTTGGACGAGTGTCACTCAGATGTCTTCAACAAAAAAAAAAAAAAAAAACTTCTAGGAATACAACTGAGCAGCTCAGCACATAATAGCCAAGGACTTTATAGGTTATACAGATGTTTGCTGCAAAAGAAATGGAAAAAAAAAAAAAAAGCAACAGCACAAAACTAAAAGATAATAATAGAACATTAAATATCCTGTTTGGTGACTAAAAGTTACAAACATTTGCAATATGCATGTCAATGTCAAGTGTAGACAGTTACATACCACCACAGGTGGATTGTTCCACTGCTCATAAGTACGCGCAGCATATGGGTAGATGCGATCGTTGATGATCTGGAGAGTTGTCAAGCCAATAGCCTTCATGGAGCTGAAGTAGGCCTCCCAGAACCAGCGTGCCTGTAGACAAATGACACAAAACTACTTAAAACTGGAAACAGGCAAGCCAGAGTAAAAACACGACATGCCTAGGGTCAGTGCATTCACATTCAGTGTTACGTATATTCTTTCGTCTCATGTAGCTCAGGAGGTAGAGCAGGTCATCTACTAAACAGAAGGTCAATGGCTTGATCCCTGGATGATCCAGTCTACATTCCAAAGTATCCTTGGACAAGATACTAAACCCAAGATGTTCGCCGATGCTTTCATTGGAAAATTAATGTTTGATAGAACGCACTCAGATGTAATAAAGACGTGCTTTTATGAGGAGGTGAATGAGAAAGCATTCTGAATGCTCAACTAGAACAGAAAAGCACTATCCAAGAACCAGTGCATTTAACTTTAGCAACATATCTTACGTAAATATTATTTAAAAAAATGCTGCAAATAGATATAAGATAAATCAGTGCATATAAAAAAAAATATATATTTTCACAGCAGAACTGTAAATCTAGAACTACTAACTTTAAGATAAATATGTTATTTCACTGGCCACATGAAATGATATTATGTCCTCCAAAAAAATTTTTTTATTCTCATATTAACCTACAGAGTGGAGCAGTTATAAAAAAATAACACCAGAGTGTTGTCATAACTATAAAATCCAGATATTCCCTGGCCCACATCTTTGAAGACAATTTTGCAGCCCTCTCCAACGTCTTTGTCCTTCAACGACTCTTCTTTTGAAGCCCAATGAAATCTCTTTTGACTGCGTCTGTTTTCCTTCAACACATCTCTGCTTTGACTTTATGATAAGTGAACTCTTAACCCATATCTTAATGCTACAGCAACGGACTCTGGAATCTCCAAGTGCTCTCATTCACCATTGACTTCACATAGTTTTTGTGTTTTTGTCAATATTGGAAGCATGGAAGTCATCTATGTGTTAAATTTCTATAATCATGAAAATTGCTTCAAGATCTGACTGTTATGAAACTTCAAGGGACAGTGCCATGTTACACTTATATGACTCCACCCAATCTGAATTACTGATAGTTTTGGGGTGAAGGATGTAAATATCTTAGAGTCTGCCCTCCTAATGGATGCGTCCATGAGCATTACTGCATTTTGTGGATGCTCTATGTTAAACAAAGAGCTTGTTAACACATAACCATGAGACATTTCCCTAAATCGCCAATGTCGATGTCATGAGATGAAAGATTGGAGATGTAGAACAACAAAAAGAGACTATATTTTTACAGAGGAGCTGAGGAGAATCCAAAAAGACTTTCTAATCTCAAGGGGGAATCCCAACGGTCCATAAATCAGCCAGTGATGAAAGTTTCTTTTCCGACCGGGAGGAGGCAAAAAGCAAACTGTGCTGGCCTGAGGGCCCATTCCCCTCCCCTCCACCCTCTCCCAGCGCCTGGAGGAATTTTTATGAGCAGGGAAGAACAGACATCATTGCAAGAGAGAAGAGAAACCCTTTCTACGTCTTCCAACTGGAGCAGTAACCGTGCAGCAAGTCTATAGTCTATACTTGGTCCCTGTTGGTTCTACTGCTTAAAACAAAAAGTACAGCAGTACAAATACGTCCAACCAAATAATCCATAAGCTGAACAAAAATTACTTCTCCAATCATTTTTTTTTAAAAATACTGGTGTAATGTAAATTTTAACTATGAGGCCGCTGCAAATGGTGAAAAATAATTCATGTATGATGTAACAGTAATCTGATGTAATGGCTGGTTTAAAATACTCCCCAGCAGCTCCTGCTTTTTTGTTGTTTATAATCATTAAAATGTCAAAGCAGTGCACAATAACAGTTAAGCTGACGGTATTCTGCATGGCTTTGTTTAAATCAGCTGTAGCTCTCAAGTGCCTGACACATGAATTAACCTGTAAACCAGAATTGGCAGTCACTGAGTTGTGTACAGACATAGGCAGTCATTACTGTTTTTGATATAATCAATTTTTGATATAATCAAAAACAGCAGTGAAACCTGAAGTCTGTTCAAATCACGCTTACCGGGAAAACCTTTCCATTCCAGTTTTATCAGCAGGTTTGTGTGGCTCCAAAACATTTTGTAGTGTAACAAAGAAGCACACAATGCGGTGATTCCCATTTTCCTTTGTTTAACCTGTGTTTTCATGTTTTATTTAACCTTAAACTGCGAAGTTTATATAACTCCTGGGTTTGTGTTTAGGAAAGAAAACAGGAATCTGTTGGAGCACCTCAGCTGAGATTAAATTTGCAACTCAATTGGTAAAATTAACAACCTGCTACTAAATTTAATGGGCAACAAATAAATGACCAAAAAAAGCCAGTGAAGCCACTGTCATTGTTCTGACTGCTCAGTTCTGAATGAATGCTTGCATGTAAGAAGAAGACTACAGGAATACCTATACAGTGAGACTATTGCAAGTTGGGACAATAGGCAGGGTCAGCAAACTAGAAACAGTCTAAGGAAAAGATGAGGAGTAAGTTTAACTTAAACTCACTGGCAGTAACTCCCTCCATCTCTCTTATGTATTCTAATTTAATGACAGAATTGATTTATTTGATCTATGTGTCCTATTTTGAGGGTATGACCCAAAGAAAACAACGGGAGTAAATACACAAACACTGGCTCTGGAGTGGCCTCAATTGAGCACTGTTAACATCTCACAGCTGTTTAGTATGTGGCCTTTTTAAATGTGACCTAATTTGATGCAATTACATCATCTCAAATTTGAAAATGAGTTCTGCAGCTTCAACCAAGTCCGCTGGCTACTAATAGAGGCTCAACAGTATTAACAGTATAAACAAAAGTAGCTTATCTTAGTCCGATTTGTTTTCTCATCAAATCTCCCTCTTTCCCGATTTCCTTTCTTGTTTGGAAACCCCACCCCACGCAATATGACAATTACTACAAATCACGCCACCTAAGATTTACACACTCTGAAATCAAGGGTTGCTGAGCCCTCTGCTGGCAGATCTAACAAAATACATTATCTCAAAAGTTTAAATGGACCCACTGAGTTTTCCCTTTACAACAATGAAAGTTTATATTAAACAGCACCTAAGTTCCACATATCGAGGTCAGTGTATGTTTAATTAACCTATGAACCTTTCTAACTTCAAACTGGTTGCTTGTTGTCAGACCAAGTTTTAGTTAACTTTTAGCTTTGTATGATGTCAACAAGCGAGGACATCCTTCATATCTCTGGCTGTCACTTCAGAAATCTCACTCATCTGCTTTTCTTCCTGTTTGGGAGGAGGGACCAATCAGAAGGAAGTAGGATTAAAATCAGGGTGATCCTAAAGGGAGAGGAACTAATATGTCTGGATAGCAGATTAACTGAAGGGCTGCAACAAAGCCCAGTTTAGGGTACATGAACTTATTTTGAACTGCAGTAGAGCTCACAATAAAAGTATGGAGCTGGAAATCAGCGCAACAGGTCCCTTTCAAGCTCTGTTATACATGTGCTTTAAAAAAAAATCAGCATGAACTTTACTCTATGGTTTATGTAGAACAATGTCCAGTACTCTTATTTGGGAATAATCTGGATAATCGTACATTAAGCAAAAGTGCCCCAGTGACCTATAATAAAAGTTCACATCCTTGTTAATTTTGGCACTTAGCCACTGTGGCTGTGAATGCTAATACATCTCAAAACTATGATGTTCCCATTCTGATAAATAAGGTTTGTGTTTTTAGTTGTTGTTTTTTTAACATGGGAATGTACCATGGTGCACTTAACAAATACAAACAGAAGGATATTAGAAACATGCTTTATCTAGCATTTTTCCTGAACATTAAAGTAAAATTCTGTCTTAAAATGACTTCTTTCAGTCTGATAAATGATCTAAATCACGATAAAAAAGAATTTGGTAAGAGAAATGTATCAGAAAAAAAAACCTCAAGTGGTGATCAGTTTGATCCATCTGTACACCATCAGAGAAGGCAAAAGAGTACTTCTGTGACCAGTGAATAAAAAATATCAGATGCTTCCATGGTAGCTGTGAGATGTCCACAGCATAGTACCACACCCCTGAGAAAAACCTAGCAACCTGACAAGCAAACCATGTTTTAGAGTATATCTGGCGTAATCCAACACCAACCCCATCTTTGAGCCCTTGGCCTAAAACGCCTGTTTGGCCAGTATAATTGGTAAATGGACTTGGGTTGATACAAGTGAATGAGGAGCAGCTGAACTGGTGCACCTCTCTCGTGGCTGCTTTCACTTTTGTTTATTGTGGCTCAATGCACATAGCAAATGGAAAGCGAATGAGCCGTCTCTGTCCATTTCATTCAAGCTAGAATCAACATAAAGTCCTCAGAGAGCCTTTTAAAAATCTAGCCTAAGCAAAGAAGGAAACTCACAAAAAGGAAGACTGCCAGCCAAATTTCTGTCTTTTGCACATGACATAAAATTTGTTTTGGTTTTCAAGGGCTTGATTGGTTGGCCGGCTGGTTAAGGACCAGGTTCATCTCAGACATGACATGCAAGTGCTGTAAAACCCAGCGACTAGCATGTCAATCCGACATGGTGGATATCTGATTGACATCTAAATGTATGGTGCAAACCAAATATAAACTGCAACCAAATGTTCTTTAGTTTTGCAGAAGTTTGCTGAGAGATGTTAAACACTGTCTTGTACCTGTCTCTGCATTTCTTCAACCTGTCGGTGAGGGATACTCTTCAGGATTGTGTACATCTCTGACAGCTTCTCCTCAGGAATAACAACAGATGCCCTGTGCAGAAACAAAAGCATTAAATATGACAGGCTTTCAAACGATTTATTTTTCCACTGTATTAAGATGTAGGCAGTAGGGGTGGGTTTTTATAATCGATTCATCGATTAAAATCGATTCTGGCTTGGATAACGTAAAATCGATTCATTAAAATCCTGAATCGATTTTTTTAATATAAATTTATTTTGCCCAAAATGCCAGAATCTCTGGTGACATCTCACAAAATTTCAAGAACCACCAAACAGTTAAGACAGTAAATGAGAGCAGGTACACGGATTCTGCACATAGACTTAAACACACAGCGCGACCCGCGGATCAGAATCAGTGAGATGTCGCCTTTCTCACGGTCGGGGCTGAAAGCCGACAGCTCGCTGACTCTGATCTGTCGGCGGGTCGGCGCTTTGTGTTCACGCCCTTTATGAGCCGATTCTAAAGCTGTTAGTTTGATCTCTCTCCAAACAATATTGACCGAACCAGCAGCAGAAGAAGATCCAAACGCTTCACATAAACATCGTCATGAATTCACTCTGACTTTTACTGTTTTGCTTCCACCGCGATGCACAGCTCTCTCTCTCTCTCTCCCTCTCTCTGTACTTCAAGAACAGTTTCGCTTTCGTCATTATTCGCTTGCTTGTTACACAAGTCTACTGTTGTTTACAGCGCTGTCAGCCGCTGTTTTTTTCCCTTTTACATTCTTCCGAAAAGAAAACCTCATTTCTGCTGTTCAATACTGAATAAATTTAAACTTTTTAAAATTATTCAAAATGCAAAACGCTTAACCGTGTCTCTAATAAAACCGCTGTAACTTCAGAGGTAATGTTCATATGTTGATTAATGGTTTTCTTTCGTTTTTGATGTACTGCAGAATATTTTTATAAAATCCCAGGCCAGGAAAATCACCTTCATGTTTTTCTGTGTTTTATCTTCAGCTACTTTGACACAAAAGCATCTGCTGTGACGCTCACACCTTTGATAAAGTCTTGCGAGTGTCAGCTTCCTTTTTATTGATACAAAAATATGTAAATGTACTGATCTGAATTATAATATTTCTGACTGTCAAAATTTCCCAGATTTAAATCGAATCGAATCGAATTAAATCGAATTAAATCGAATCGTGGATCGAATCGATTCGGGACCTTGTGAATCGGAATTGAATCGATTCTAGAAATCAGTGACGATACCCAGCCCTAGTAGGCAGACCTTTTCCAGTCAAGTACTTCAGAGAACGGCAGAATGTAGGAGTCAGCCAGAATGACGGGAACACAGCCAGCCTGTAGCACATCACTGAGGGCAGCCTGACCCAAACGTGCCCCCCTCAAGACCACACAGAATGACGACTCCTGCAGAGAAATGTTGGGAACAAACTATTAATTACAAGGAAAAAACTTTAACTGCATTCTGAACATGAATAAATTAAATAGATTTTAAATGAGTGCACTTAACGAGAAAAATATGACTCTTTGAGTGCAGATTGTTATGTTTCCCACCTGCAGGATCTGTGGGTAGTCGTACACCTGCCCTTTGTAGCATCGTTTTCGTGCAGAGGCAGCACCCTGAGAGAGGTTGCTACACTTGTCCAGAAGAAGGAGGGCTTCTCCATTTTCTTCCTTCAATCGCTCCAGTTCAGCTCTGTACTCTCGGTGAATAGCAGTTTGTGAAGAAAGAATAAAGTAGTGCCGAGGCCTGGGTGGAGTCAGAAGATATGGAAACCAGTTATTAGAGAAGATAAATTAGGAAATGATTTTAATTTAGTCAATGTGTGACATGTGTTTACCCAGGTTGTCTCTCAGGCAGGTCAACATCTGCAGAAAGGGGGCTATAAACTGGAATGCTCACATCATAACCTTGTCTGTAGGTCCATGTAGAAAAACCACCTCCAGCCAGCAATGCTCTGAAACAAACAGATCTGGGTTGTAGCAATGTTTCCAGAAAAGAGGAACCTTAACACGCTCAACACAAATTCACTCATTCAAATTTACATTTTGTTAACAGCAATGCCGATTTGCTTGTGGTTATATTCTTAAACAGTTCCCAATGATATGGATTCTGTACTAAGTTCGTGGTTTCACTTTTCTATAAAGTGAAACCATGCTGACATGCACACCTGGTTCTGATGAGGCTCCATGCCAAATACACTGTGGATGAGCACAGGAAATTCCTTACAGCTAAGATAGTGTTCAGTGTCTCAAACGTGGTAATAAACCCAACCTCTTGCATCCTTAACAATCACTCTCACTCAGTCACCTTAATGACTGATAATAGTAAACGAGATGCTCATATTTAGATCAAAGCTTTGAGACTTCCATAGTCTTTGTTCATTAATTCCATTAATTAATCCTCATCAGCTGAGGTTGTACTGGTACAGCTTAAAAGCTGTCTAGAAATATGATAAATAAGCTTTTATGTTGTCCAACAGCCTCCTGCTTGGAGGTAAAAATGCATTCAACTAGAAAACAATGTTAATCAGTTTTTGTGCAGAAATTATCAAAGTTCAAACAAGTATTTATCAAAACTGCAGTCATTCACAAATTGTTAAGAGTGATATTTTGATGCAGATGAAAGATCTACTTATAAGCAGGTAAGAGAGAACATGTTTTCCAGACCCTTTAAGGCAGGGGTGTCAAACTCAAATACACAGTGGGCCAAAATTCAAAACTGGAACAAAGTCGCGGGCTAACGTTAATATTTATTGAAATATATTTATTCCTCCAGATATAACAATGAATCTTTTCTTATGGACTCAAACACGTTTTGCTGAAAAACTGAATATGAAACAAGCAAAGCTTAATACTAAACAATACAGCTAATATATATATTAGCTGTATTATACAGCTAATATATAGCTGTATAATACAAATTACAGCTCTGATAGTAATTTGGTATGGCTTCGCGGGCCAAATGTAAGTAGGCTGCGGGCCAAATTTGGCCCGCGGGCCAGAGTTTGACACCTATGCTTTAATATAATCAGTTCCATTGCTAGGGATGGGTATCGAGAACCGGTTCGCACTGTTTCAATTCCTTGGAATTGTTTGCCATTTTTGCAAACGATTCCCTTATCGATTCCAGTCACCCCGAATGACGTCACCACATTGCGGAGCGTCATTTACCTGGCAGGAAACACGGCGCCTAAGCGGCTCAAACGCTCAAAAGTTTGATTATACTTTACGAGAACAGATGACAACAGGGCAACTTGCAATACTTGCAAAGTAGATATTTCATTTAAGGGAGGAAACACTACGAATATGCAAAAGCATTTGCTCACAAAACACACGATGACCTTAAATGAATGTCGTGTTTTTAATTCCGCTCCGGACTCGTGAATCTCAACCCAGCAGCAGCATTAACGTTTGCACGTCCTCTCCCGTTAATGCGGCAGGTAAATAATCAACTAACAGTGCATATTATGTTAGCGCGATCTGCCTTATTACAAAACCTGCCATTACTGTGCATTTAGGTGACCATGATGAGAGAGAGAGTCTGGCTCAGATGCTGGCAGTTCTTGCTGCAGTCCACCGGTAGCGTCTCCTTTCAGGCCAGGATAGACGAATGTCACCGAGCAGTGACTAAGTTTGTGGTCAAAGGCTTGCACCCATTTGCCACAGCAGATGCCCCCGATGTTTGGTAAGAGAATGTGTTTAATTGTAGGCAGGGACATTACAGGATATTCTTGTGTAATTGCTACTGAATAATTTATGTTATACTTTGTTATTGCTACAGAAGAATATTTATTTTATTATTTTACATTTACAATTTTTTTTCCTGGGGACCCTGTGACACCCCATTGAAGAGCCGTAGGCTGTGGATCGCTTAAGATCTCACTGTTAGGTTTGTAAGGCCATGTTACTCCTAAATTTCTGTCTTGTTCAAAGAGAAGATATAAAACAAAGTTCTAAGCTATTCGCTGTTCTCCTTTTTAAAAAAGAATCGATAAGAGAATCGATAAAAAATCGAATCGTTAAACAGAATCGAAAATGGAATCTGAATCGTGAAAATCGTATCAATACCCATCCCTATCCATTGCATTAGTTAAACATACAATACTACGATGCTGTAAATTCAAATCATGTTTTTTTTTTTTTATTTCTCAGTGACTTCAATCACAGCAAAGTAATTATGTTAAGATGTGTTCCATTTACCTGTCTCTGGGCACATCCAAGGCAGTGTTGTAGTCAGGAGGGCCTCCAGGTAACATGTTGAAAAGCAGATGATTCATCCCTTTGTCCCATCTAACAAAACATCATCATCAAGATCAGAGCTGTAACAACTTCTCACTTTGAAGATTATTTGAACAATGGAAAACTGACTGAAGTTTTTCTAATTACCTGAATAAATAACTGCTCATTTTAAAAAGAAAAGCCTTATTTGACTTTAAGCTGTTACCATTTAGTAGTTTTAAGAAGTTCAAAATTTATCAATGTATTATTTGGTATCAAAAAATACTGGTTAAACAGAATATTGCGCATATTTAAGAGACAATATGTGAATCTTTTACAGATTAAAAACTACCAAAACAGTTAAACTCCAATACATGTTTAAAATCAGAGGCATCACAACAGAGACCTATTGTGATGAAATAAGGCTGAAATTAAATCTATTATAGTATTTTATAGCAGTACAAAGTATAACTTTGGGAGGGAAGGGGATTTTTGAGACCTTAATTTTGGGGAAAGTCAGCAATTTAAACATTTTTTTTTAATCAATTTTGATTTGTTATTCCACACGTGGAGTTTTGGTGTCCTGATCACCACTGAAACTGCAGTAATGTAAATTTAGACAATATTTCAAAGTAATTACCAGTAGGCGTTTCAGACTTTTTTTGAGGATCTGAATTAAAATAAAAACAGAGTACCTGGGTAACATTGCCAGAGCCTGGGCTGTCTCTCTTATACGGAGGGAGTTCTGATTTAGTACATCAATAGATGGAATGAAAAGGCAAGCCCTTGTAACATCGTCTGTGTAAAAGTCACTGTCAGAGATGGCACTAAGCAGATCATTGTATTCTCGAGACAGGCCGGTGCTGCTGATGGGGACCCCCAATTCATCTACAAACCTCTGCAGAGGGTAGATATAAACCTGCAAGCACAATTTCAACAGTTGTTCGTGACTTCTACGTAAGAAAATTGAGTGTCTGTGTGTGGGGAGTGTTTCCAGGTAGCATTACCTTGATTCTATTCTTAGGGTTGTAGCCACACCTGTATACATCAAAGCAGGTGTGCATGCGACAGCTCAGGTCACCCCTCTCAGGTATGGGACTGGAGACGGGAAGTCTGATCAGAGGTGCGTCGTGAACACTGCGCTTGTCGAGGGTCCAATCAGCTGTGGACTCAATGGAGTGCGGCCAAAACTGAAACATCCCTGTGGCGATTAGTCCAAGCAGCACCACAGAAAACAGGGTGATGTAGTAGATGCGGTGCTTGGTTTTCATCCGAGGGATGAGAGCAGGGCCCCGCGAGCTGTATTTCCCAGAGGTATACATGTCTGACACCTCTTCGTTAACCAGCCGCTGTAAACACAGGTTTCGGATCAATGGCAACTCCAGGAAGTGTTCAGACAACACGAAGCACACTAGGCATCAGTTTAAAAACCAGTCTTCTGTCGCGTGATTGGCAAAAATCACTAGTTTATATGCCGATTTCAATGCATTTGCTGCCAATGACTCGAAGCTAGATAACGGGAATGTTACCACTATCAGGGTGATGCCACCAAACCACAATGTCCATGATAGCAACCATAACATAAAAAGCGAGTGAGAGAGAAAAGGTCGTTAAACAAACGCCAAATTTGCAGAAATTAGCTAAGAAACTATCTTTCCTAACAGCAGCTAACGTAACCCACTAGTAAGCTACACTAGCTCTGTAAACATTCATGCTAACCGAGTTTACTAACATTAATAGGTGTTTCAGCCATTAGAAACCGACCAGAAAAGGAGTAAATGCCTAACAATAAACGTATATGTTCTACCTACCGAGATGTCGTTAGTCGGAGAGGGGAGTTTGGTCTTAAATCATGGCAACATTTAGAGAACAGACTGCACATATGCATACAGTGCTAACCTAGCTTTGAGCTAGCAGCTAACACCCCTAGGTAATCTTTCCGTGACTTGCGGAAGTTCTTCTTCTTCTTTGCTTCCTCAGAGTACCCAGAAGAGACGTGCTTTGCTTCTCTCTGGCGGAATTGGAAGTATAAGAACACATTTTACTAATATCAAAGGTTGAGACCTCTGATATTATTTAAGAAAATAATAATAATGATGATAGTTTAAAAAAAACAAAGTCAATTCAAAATTTACTACCATGTGCTTTCACTGGCCCCTTATAGTGAGTGCTCAGATTTCATGCTTAACAAACTAACAAAATAAAACTGCACAACAAAATTTAATAGAATTTTTTTAATTGGTTGAAAAACGTTCTTGCTGCTAGTGCGTTAAAATATGTTAAATCTTATCTATAATTTTAGCCAGAAACATATGAAGATTAGTCCCACTTTACCTGACGGAATTAAAGTGGGATAAATAATAATAATAATAAAAAAAGCCAAGTTAATGAATTAAGAAGCTAAAAACAGCAATGGTTTGTTATTTTTGTCATGGCAAATTACACAAATACATATAACTATGTAGAAATATGGAAGATTTGGCATGCTTTAGGTTAATTAATGTAGAAGTGGATAAAAAGCAGATAAAAAAAGGAAGGGTGATTGGTATAGATGAAAAACCCATGGAAGTATGGAGATGTTAGGAAAAAAGTGAGTGGACTTTTTTAACACAGTCTTGAGTGACAGGATCCCTGAGGAATGGAGAAGTGTACTGATAATGATTTTTCTAGAACAAAGGTGATAGCTTAATGTTGAAAAAGGGTATGAGGGGTGGCAGAAGGATAGCAGAAAGAGTGAGAGCGAAGGCTTACAAGATGATAGTGAGACCTGCTGTATGGTTTTTTAGACAGTAACACTGAGAAAAAGACACGAAGTGGAGCTAGCAGTGAGTGACCAGGATGGACACAGTTAGAAATGGGTACAAAGTTAGAGAGACACGACTGAGATGGTTTGGACATGTGCAGTGGAGGGATAATAAATATACCGGGCAATGGATGTTGAATATGGAGCTGCTAGACAGGAGGAAAAGAAGAAGACCACAGAGAGGATTGATAGATGTAGTGAAGGACATACAGATCATTGGTGTGACAGAGGAAGATGAAGGGATAGGGTGAAGGGCAAATTGAAAAAGGAAGGAAAATAAATAAGTAGGCATTGCTTTGTTTGCTCACATATAAGTTTTCATTTGTGTTAACAAAAACTTCCACAGTTAAGTCAGAAAAATAAATGTAATCAAAGTGAAAACTGAAGATGTTTTATTTAAATTGGTTGAAAATATTTTGAAGAATTAGATTTTACAGCTTAAAACAGTCGACTTGCTGTAAGTAGAAGCATTTCCATTGGTAAGCCAACTACTTTTGTCTTTGGCTAATGATGCAAGAAGTAGTCATGGTCTTTTTGCCTGTCAGTACAGTTTTTCCCTCTGCCTCATATCCGTACTGATGCTCTGAAACACCTCCTCAGTACTGGGTCTATTCCAGTACCCGCAACTGTGGTGAACACTTAAGTGTGTGAGCCTACAGGTAGTGTGTCACAGTCTGGAAAAGTGCCAGAATACTGTATAATAAACCCACACTTCAGCACAAGTGGGTATTGTGGAAATTATCAGAAATGTCTCACACAAGCAGGCACTCTACTACTCACAAATACAGCTAGTGTGTGCATGGGATTTCCTCTTTTCTCTGCTTTTCACTTTAGATTAGGCAATATTCAGACAAATAAGGAACCCACAGTTCACACTGGCCACTTTGTTAGGTACACCTTTTTAATAGCTTGTTAAGGCCAATATCAAATAAATCAATCACATGGCAGATGCTCAGTGCATTTAGACATACAGACATGGTCAAGATGACCAGCTGACGTTAAAACTGAGTATCAGAATGAAGAAGGAGGATGATTTAAGAGATTCTGAACATGGCGTGGTTGTTGGTACCAGATGGACTGGTTTGAGTATTTCAGAAACGCTGGTCTATCACGTCCCCCAACCATCTGTACAGTGTTGTGAGAGAAGTCAGAAATAAAAGAATATATACAGTAATAAGGTGACGATGACTTGTTGATGCTGGAGGTCAAAGAAGAAAGGTCAGACTGCTTTGAGATGATAGGAAGCCAATATTATTTCAAATAACCGCTTGTTGTAACCAAGGTATGCAGAAGAGCATCTCTGAATACTCAACATGTTGAACCTTGAAGCAGACGGGCTTAATCGTAATTTCTGGGGTAGCATTCAGATTGAAATTTGCAGCTGCCCACATGGACAAGTCAGATGGCTTCTGGAGAAAAATATGAGACAAAGATTGAGCTATTTGGCCACAATAACAAAAAGTATGTTTAGAGGAATAAAGATGAGGCTTTCAAATTTAATAGGCAATAACTGCAACAACCTTCATGCATGGTGGTGGTAGTATTATGCTCTGGGGCTGTTTAGCTGAAGTGGTTTCATCACAAAGTTGATGAAATGACGAAGGGGATAATTTCCAAATTCTTCAACTTTCGCTCAAAACAACAGTTAAACATCTGAAACTTGGATACTATTTTATTGTTTCAATGGGGACAATGATCCTAAACATCAACACTACTTTTGGAATAGATAAAGCAGACTAACATTAACCTTCCGGAATGACCTTCCCAAAGCTCCGACCTCAACCCTTTTGAAAATGTGTGGATTACATTTGAAAATCTAACATTAAACCCACAAATTCTGCCATAAAAAGTTTTCAAAGATCCAACCAGAATTAAAGCTGCAAGCAGCGTTATGAGGGCCCTCGCACCCCCGGCGCGTCGAGCCACGGCCAACACCTAAAACCAGCACGTCCGATCTGATGTGACATTGATGGATTTCATGCATTTAACCACCAGCTAACATTTCATCTTATTCAACCAGGATTATAGTCGTCCCACTAGGTGGCGGTGTAACCATTATGTACAAATGGCATAACAAACATATCCGAGCTCGAGTCTAATCATGCCTACGACCTTTGGGAGAGATTGGACATTGTGTTTTCGAGTGACAGCAGATTACTGCTTTTTGGCGAGTGATTGAAACTCCACATGCCGCCATGACCACCCTGTTTCCTTGAACGTAAAAAGCTTCGCAATTTAACATCACAAAGGTCTTTAGATTCCACACACAGGAAACCGCATCAATCTGATGAAATCTCTTGGAGGAATTCTCGTCAAAGAACGGTGCCTGAAAAGAGGGGAAAATGTCGCCAAAATTACACATTCATTTTAAAATGGCTGACTTCCTGTTGGATTTGGGATTTTGCTCCAAGAGACTTTTTTGTACATCTTGATCTCTCCTATAAGCTTCCCAGATTTCAGACTCATACATAAAACACAGAGCAGGGGCTGATGATTTTGAAAGTTTGTAGGGGGCGCTGTGGAGCCATTTTGCGCTATTCAAGGAAGGTGATCACATAACAACAAAGCCTTCGTCCCATTGGAGGTGTGGGCCAAATTTCAAGACTTTTTAAACTTTTCAAGCCCCTCAAACGTCACTTCATTGTTCACGGTGAACCACGTTGTCACCAGGGTGCGCCGTTCAGTTTAAAGTCACAATTTTCGCACCGAAGCATCATGAGCAACTGATGGTGATATTCACCGCTTTTGAGGTGGCCACGATGAACCTGTGAAAATCAGTACGACAAAATGAAAGACATGACATTTCCTGTTGTCACTAGGTGGCGCTCTGCGTATTACTGACAATGGGCACGTCAATCTGTTCAGGGCGGGACGGACATCATGCCTGTAAAGTCTGGTACTGGTCAGACTGGATTTTATTGAGTTATACTAATTTGTTTCTTCATGGCGTGACATCAAAGTTCGCCATGCCGCTGGGGTCACACCCTTTCGCGAAAAGTCACAGTTTTCACTGTAACCCAAGACCAACTCCTTAAGGCTTTTCTGGAGAAATTTGAGGCTGCAGATGTCACCCATCACAATACTGTACCCCAAAGTGTAAAACATGACATTTCCTGTTGCCACTAGGTGGCGCTGTCCCTGATGTCAAATATGGCAGTTGAAATATGTTCAGGGCTGGAGCCTTATCATATGTGTTCACTTTGGTCCAGATCGGACAATGTATGACAGAATGAGAGGCAATAAGATTTTCATGGCGAGTCATCAAAATTCGCCGTGGTGCCACGGCCTCACCGTATCACGAAAACTCAAAAGCTCCGCAATTTAACATGGCCCAGGTGTGTAGTTTACACTGACCAAAGATGAAGCTTATACAACCAAATCCCAAGGAGGAGTTCGAAAAAGTTCGAGGCATGGAAATGGCAAAATTAGAGCCAAAATGTCACCTTCAGTTCCAAATTGCGGACTTCCTGTTGGGTTTGCGTCAATGGGCCCACAGACTTTTTTGTTCGTCTTGTTCACATGTGTGCCAGATTTTATACATGTAGCTGAAACGATGTGGTCGTAGGGCTGCATTTAACAAGGCATAGGTGGCGCTCTAGAGCCATTTCCCAGTGCTCATATGTAAAACCATTAAAATACAAAATTTTTCACCAGACCTGGCATGTGTGCAAAATTTCATGAGTTTTTGACCATGTTTAGGCCCTCAAAAAGGCCCTTGTTTTGCCTGAATAATAATAATAAGAAACGGAGCAGATACAATAGGGCCTTCGCACTCTCAGTGCTCGGGCCCTAATTATACCACAAGCTTACTGATGGCTATTTTAAAAGCATCTGGTCGAGGTGCAGTTTGCTAAAGGACATTCAACCAAATATTAGTGGGAGTGGATGTACAGTATATATCCTTGGTCTTATCAACACCTCACATCCACTCGACATCATTTGACCCATGACGCCTCTTTAAAGGCTCAGCAGTAGACTCTAATCTGACCTGCTGTACACTCATAATACAATGCACCTACACCTGGGCTTATAATAGCTCAAACAGCTCATCTTTACACAAAATATATCTGGCCTCTCAGCACTTCTAAAACCACTGATCCAGCCTTTACATCAAATCTAAAGGACCCAAATCCAAAATTCATGCGTGAGCAAACAAACACAATCGAAAACTTTATTTTAAAAAATAAAAACAAGCAAATTTAATATATACATTTATGGCTCATTTAAACAGACATATCAGCAGCACATATTGGGGAAAAAAAGGTTAGGACACAAATGGATATTTTTCAGTTTGTAGTTTATTTCATTACAGGCGGGGTAGTGAGGGAGAGGGATTAAATACATTCTCATTGTGGGGCAGGAAAGGACGGGAAGCAAACCAGGTAAACATGGACAAGACATACTTGAATTATTCCTTTAAATAAAGTCCAATTCTTAAATCTGCCAATAGTTTTAATAAATAACTGTCAGATGAAATCTTTTTTTTTTATATATATATATATGTCAATACTGATATCTTTTTAATATAGTAATTATCTCCTTATTGTTATATAGTTGTTTTCTACATGACTCTATTGGAATTCATCTTTTTTTTTAGACATCTGTATAAATAATTACACATAGAAGATGGTGCTATACACATCATGGTGGAAAATATTGGTGCTTTCTTTCAGCAGTGTTTAGTGCATGACCAGCTGCAAGCAAAGCTACTGAATGTAGGAAATTGTTGGCCCAACCTTAGTGTGTCTACTGGGACTGGCAGCATGATTTCAGTAGTGTCAGACTGTAAACTGGCTGGCTGGTCTGCTGTGAGTAACCACAGCAAATCTTATTCCAATTGGAGAGACTGTGCAGATCACTATGGTGACTCCAGGCTTGATGGTGGCGCTCCACCAAAGGTCACTCACTGTGAGAAAGCTGTCACTCTGCAGCATGTCTCACCACCATGACACATTTGCAAAAACAAAAAGCATATTGTTACCAGTGGCATGGCAGAATGTCAAATTTTTTTCTCCACTCAAGACAGGGGGGGAGGGGGGGGGGGGGGGGGGGAAACCCTGAAATGTTTAACTCCTTACATCTGGGAAAGTCGAAAAAGTTCTCCGTACTTTCCTTAAAAACTGAGATAAAAACCACTGACGTCAAACCAATCTGTTGCAAGAGCAATAAGGATAATAATACCAGCAAATATAGCAATAAAGTGATAACAACATTAAGTGTAATAATTCAAATCGTGACCCATCGGTTACACCCAGAGTGATATGGAAGATACTGTGCTGCACACAGCAGTTAGAGTCGGCAAATGCAATGTTCGAGTACACTTATTCATTCAGTCCAACCTCAAGCATGTTTGAGATGAACCGTATTAAAGGGAAGCAAACGCCTTGATGTCCAAAATGACAAAGCACCTTCAGAACAAGAGAAATCTATCCCGAGAGAGCTGTAGGATATATAATTTGGTCCTGTCTGATGACCTCGGCGACTATTGAGCCTCTCAAAAGTTTGAGTTTACATATGATGGTAATTTCTGGACACATTTAGAGCTTCTTTACTGTGGCTTAAGGACAAGACACGTTCTATACCAGCCATGCTACTCTGGAATGCATGCAGACTGACCTGTTTCTAAGAGCTCTCCAAGAAGAACTGTACAGTAATTATTATGAAACTAGGACAACTATTAGCAAGTTTGATATTCCTATAAACTCCGGTGTACAGAGGCTGTGTTTTGGAAAAGAAAGCCATGGCAGTGTTTTAAGGTCAGGATGACATCTTTTCTGGAGTTGCTGTGTAACAGTCTATGTGGGTAATCAACAGGATGGCTAGGGAAGGAGATAATGAACTTAGCTTGTTTTTAAATAAAGCAATATCCATATACATATACAAAATTACATCCCATAAATACAGTTGGCAAGACGATGTATTAAATGTTTTTTTTTGGCAAGAGGGGTAAATTGAGCAATGATGTGCGCAAGTAATCAAATGTCAGTCTAAGGTGGTTTTAATGATGATTTCTCTTGAAGAATAAATAAATTACAAAAAAAATTATCATCATGCATTATAAAGAGTAACCAAAAGACTCAAAAACATCCATAGGCATCTGAAATAACTTTGTCACAATCACTAAATGTTTAAGACACATGGATTCTCACCAATGTAACACACTTACTCTCTTTCTCAAAGTCAATTCTTTGTAGACCTGAGGAACATTTCTTGAAATCTTATCACTTCTATTTATTAACAAAATGTCCATCTTCACATTTCTGATTTAAAGAAATCAAACAAAAATAAAAGCTGGACAAATTTCCGGAGCTGCTGAGTGTGCAGGAAGTCGTCCAGTACATCAACCCAGATGATGTGCCTGTGCTAACCTCTTCTACAGTGTTAATTTTTGAATCCCTGCTCAGTTAAATATTCTCCCTTTGATTTGGTTACTTCAGGGAATTGATGTAATGTGGACGCATTCCCATGTGGGTGAGACAACATTTTCAAATGGCATTGTGAAGCTACAGTTATTTATATATTCACCCAAAAGCAGCACAGCCCCCTGGCATGCAGAGAGAGGTATCCTTTTTTTTTCTTAGTCATTGCAATAGTGTGAAAATGCTATAAACAGAGTTCAAAGGGGTACACCTGAAGAATGGGAATATCGTGTGAGTTGGTCAGTCAAATTCTGTCACTGGATCTCAGATGAGTAACTGCATTCCATCGCATGCATGTACTGTGATATGTTTTAAAATCTGAAATTGACTGCACCTCTCAATCAGAGCAAAGGGCATTGGAGACTTCAGAGCGCACTCTACACCATAGACGATAGTGTGTTCTCTTCAGGGCAGTGGCAAGGGGGTGATGTTCGTAGGGAGTGTATGGCTGACGGGGCACCCTCGCTAGGAGAAAGGTCGTTGAGTTCCTCAGATGAAGAGAGAGGGAAGGAGGGTGACAAAGATATGCCCGAAGAGGGGTCAGCGGATCCAGCAAAAGTGCGCGGGGGCTTAGGAACTAGATTAGGCTCCACTGTTGCCCTGGCCAGAAGTTGTTTGTCATCCAACCGCTGCTCATCTCCAAGACACTCACCCTGCCCAAAGGAGCCCCGGCCTGATTCTGACTCCCCATCAGAAAGGTCCAGAGTTGGTGAGCTGCTGCCATCCAGTCTGAAAAGAGAGTCTAAGTATTGGGCAAACTCCAGCACTGCCTGGCTGGGGTTTCCATTGGATAGATGGGGTGGAGGTGTAGAAACCGCTGGTCTAGTCTCTGCACTTAACTGTTTCTCTGCCGTTTCCAGCTCCCAGTCTTCCTTTTCTCTATCCATTGGTCTAGTACCAATATGTGGACTTAGGGGAGCAACAGGTGTGCTCCCTGGGCTGTAGACACCAGGCATTTGTTGGTGATCCTCATCAGGAAGCATTTTCAAGTTGGCGTTAGTCTCAGTTTTGTAAGACTTAGCCAAGACACTCTGGTTTAGAAGAGCTGGGGAATGGAGTCCACTGTAGCGAGGTGTGGCAGGGGACAGCCTCATAGGATAATCTGGGGTTGATCTGGATTCCAGTGGGGTAAAGAAGGGCCCAACCTCACCCAGATGCTCTGTTGTTGCTTGGCAGAGGACATCTGCAGATAGTAGCTCAGTGCGAGAGCTCAGAGATGGGTTCTCCTCTGGGATTGGGGCATCCAAAGGGAACGGGAGGCTACCCAGCATTGGTGAACCCCTTAATGCAGCAGAGGACCGTCGGGAATCCAGACTATACAGGGACTCTGCATCTGAGAGACTCTCCATGACAGCTAAGGGTGCTTTGCGGTCCCTCAGCTCCACTGCCAAACGTTCTCGTGCTCCACGCAGTACTACAGGCACTGGAGGAGGGGGGCACTCAGAGAAACCATCCAGAGATATTTCAGACTGGGCACACGAGCTAGAGGAGAGGAGAAGAGTGGGTTGGAACATAATGAAAGGGAAAAGAGAGGTGAGGGGATTCAAAACACAAGACAGGCATGAAAACGAGTCAAAATAACTCACGGAAGGTTAAAGAAAAAGGATAGAAATGAAAAGTGTTAGTACTGAAACTACAGGTATCTAGAGTCTACAGAGCAGGTGAACATTGCAAAATACTACATACAGGAGTGCAGAATTATTAGGCAAGTTGTATTTTTGAGGAATAATTTTATTATTGAACAACAACCATGTTCTCAATGAACCCAAAAAACTCATTAATAGCAAAGCTGAATGTTTTTGGAAGTAGTTTTTAGTTTGTTTTTAGTTTTAGCTATTTTAGGGGGATATCTGTGTGTGCAGGTGACTATTACTGTGCATAATTATTAGGCAACTTAACAAAAAACAAATATATACCCATTTCAATTATTTATTTTTACCAGTGACACCAATATAACATCTCCACATTCACAAATATACATTTCTGACATTCAAAAACAAAACAAAAACAAATCAGCGACCAATATAGCCACCTTTCTTTGCAAGGACACTCAAAAGCCTGCCATCCATGGATTCTGTCAGTGTTTTGATCTGTTCACCATCAACATTGCGTGCAGCAGCAACCACAGCCTCCCAGACACTGTTCAGAGAGGTGTACTGTTTTCCCTCCTTGTAAATCTCACATTTGATGATGGACCACAGGTTCTCAATGGGGTTCAGATCAGGTGAACAAGGTGGCCATGTCATTAGTTTTTCTTCTTTTATACCCTTTCTTGCCAGCCACGCTGTGGAGTACTTGGACGCGTGTGATGGAGCATTGTCCTGCATGAAAATCATGTTTTTCTTGAAGGATGCAGACTTCTTCCTGTACCACTGCTTGAAGAAGGTGCCTTCCAGAAACTGGCAGTAGGACTGGGAGTTGAGCTTGACTCCATCCTCAACCCGAAAAGGCCCCACAAGCTCATCTTTGATGATACCAGCCCAAACCAGTACTCCACCTCCACCTTGCTGGCGTCTGAGTCGGACTGGAGCTCTCTGCCCTTTACCAATCCAGCCACGGGCCCATCCATCTGGCCCATCAAGACTCACTCTCATTTCATCAGTCCATAAAACCTTAGAAAAACCAGTCTTGAGATATTTCTTGGCCCAGTCTTGACGTTTCAGCTTGTGTGTCTTGTTCAGTGGTGGTCGTCTTTCAGCCTTTCTTACCTTGGCCATGTCTCTGAGTATTGCACACCTTGTGCTTTTGGGCACTCCAGTGATGTTGCAGCTCTGAAATATGGCCAAACTGGTGGCAAGTGGCATCTTGGCAGCTGCACGCTTGACTTTTCTCGGTTCATGGGCAGTTATTTGGCGCCTTGGTTTTTCCACACGCTTCTTGCGACCCTGTTGACTATTTTGAATGAAACGCTTGATTGTTCGATGATCACGCTTCAGAAGCTTTGCAATTTTGAGACTGCTGCATCCCTCTGCAAGATATCTCACTATTTTTGACTTTTCTGAGCCTGTCAAGTCCTTCTTTTGACCCATTTTGCCAAAGGAAAAGAAGTTGCCTAATAATTATGCACACCTGATATAGGGTGTTGATGTCATTAGACCACACCCCTTCTCATTACAGCGATGCACATCACCTAATATGCTTAATTGGTAGTAGGCTTTCGAGCCTATACAGCTTGGAGTAGGACAACATGCATGAAGAGGATGATGTGGACAAAATACTCATTTGCCTAATAATTCTGCACTCCCTGTAGATGGAGGAAAGATTAAAAAAAAAAAAAAAACAAGAGGAAAGAGACTGGAAGGGCAAGAGTGTATCCAAGTGCATGTGCTCTTGTATTGGCTTATAATACAGGAGAGGTAAAGTACAAGGTGGGATCAAAAGGTTCTGTGAGTCTGTCCACAAAAACAAAAAAAAGAACCCCAACCTTTCACTTAAGAATCGTTTAATAAACCCTCAAGATCAACTTCCTGTGTACCTTTGGACTGCTGCTCACTCTTTTAAAGTCCCATCGTGACTGCTTGCGTGTACACTTGTGCAGATGGTAGAAAACATCATCCAGCCTTCATATTACATGTCTACTGCTGTTGAGAGCTGGTTCTCAGGGTAAAGCTCAAGCAGCACTCTTCAGTGGACGATTCCAGCCAGTAGCCAAGCTCTCTGTCCTGGTCGTTGTGTCCCTGGGCAAGACACTTTACCCTACTTGCCTACTGGTGTTGGCCAGAGGGGCCGATGGTGCGATATGGCAGCCTCGCTTCTGTCAGTCTGCCCCAGGGCAGCTGTGGCTACAACTGTAGCTTGCGTCCACCAGTGTATGAATGTGAGAGTGAATGAATAGTGGTATTGTAAAGCGCTTTGGGTGCCTTGAAAAGCGCTATATAAATCCAATCCATTATTATTATTATCCCTTCATGGGGTCGTTCACAGTGAATGCGCCTGCTACTAACAGACTGTCAAAGTTCTACTATAATGTCCCGAGGTAACAGAGGGAGACATTTAGTGCATATAACTTGAACTAGGCGTCCTCTTTCATGGCACAGCAGAGGGACACGACGAGAAAACAGGCATATACAAATGGTCTGAATAGTGTCCAAAGGTCCACATAGAGACCGCCTTAAAAAGGAAATGGGTCTAACTTAAATCTGGTACGGTTTTTCATTTCTGTGGACAGAGTCATAAAACTTTGTGATAGTACCTTCGTAATTTAACCATTTGTACCAGGAGTTCACACTGACTTTGGACAGGGGCTAAACCAGAGAGGGCGAGGTGGGAACTGAATACTACCATACGTTGCAACGGCTCTGTGTTCAGACAGCGTGCATGCGTGCATGAGAGAAGGGAATACATTATGCAAAATTAGTATTGGCATGCTTTGCTTACCGTAACAATGTTTTTTGTCTTTTTTTTTTTTTTTTTTTTAAACATACAGAACAAACAAAAATAATTTTGAGAAAATAAAGTAGTAGTTAGTAGCAGTTGTATTTTTTTTAGTACTGGTTATATAGCTACATTACAAGGCATCATTTCCCAGTGATTTCTCTTATACTTAGAGATTTGCTACTATTACATACTAGGCAAGAGTGAAAGCTGAATATGAAGATGAAACTATTTTACATAGCCTTTCAGGCTTAAACATGCCCACAGTGGTGCCTGATGTACTAACCGAACACTGCTGTTCCTGCGGTGGTGGGTTGTAGGCGTTGGCTGCTGAGAGGTTGTTGATGTATCGACGAACAAGGTCTCTGGGTTTAAGTCCACTTCTGTGGGGCTCACCATGATCTTGGCTGCTGACAGCAAAGCAGTTTTCCCTTTGTTGTAGTTCTCCAGCACCTGTCACAAGCACAGGAGTATAAACAGATACATGACTTGACTGATAGAGGGACGACCCGTTTCAAAATAAACAGGACAACTTCATAAAAATATATAACTGGAAAAAGTTAATCTGACTAATCATGTTTTATATGTGAAATGTTTCTAAACTGTCCTATGCTAGCAGACATCCAATGATTTTGTAGTTTTTAAAACCCTTTCTACTGTTTTTCCTTTATTCATTTTCTAGATTCAAACAGAGATGCTGAGGTGTTTTCTTCCTCTTCGTCAGCAAAACATGAGAAAAAAAATTCCCAAAGAACCAAAAGATTCAAATATCGAATGCCAGTTATGCACTTGGATCAACTTCAGTAAGATTATAATGGTTTCAAAAATATTATGTGGGTCACCACTACAACTATATTTATAAGCGCACAAGTGCTTGTAGTATAGTGTTAAAAAGCAGCGTAGTTCAGTTACATATAAGTGCAATCTGAAGGTGAGCTGACACCTACTCCAGCTGACATTAAACACCCACAACAGAGTCATGATGCCTGAGCAAGAACTATGCAAGACCTGCATTACCACTACAGGGAATAACAAACCATACGAGTGTCTTATCCATCTTGGAAACACGTTCAACACAAAGTTTGTCCAACAAAATACAAACCGTGTTATGTTTGCTGACATAAATGAGAACAGAACAAAAAAAAAAAAAAAAAACCCCAAACAAACCCCAAAACATTAATGGCAAGCCACACATCAGCACGCAATTGTTTGGTTAACTTTAATGACTCAAAAGACAACATATTGTGGTATAAAAACAGGTGGAAATATGAGAGGACATGAACACACACAAAAAATACACGTGACAATGGAATGAGGAGATTAAAAGAGAAAATAACACAAAAAGACAAAAGCTAATATATTTATTATGGTTATATTGTCATCCATAACCAATTTGCACAAATGTAAACAATGTGTTACATGGTTGAGTTTAAAGACACATGAGAACATGCTTCTGCAAGTAATAAACCACATGAGATAACTGGCACCAACAACAGCAAACATATCTATGACTGTAGACACAACAACTACAAATGATGACAAAATACATCAAATTTATACTTGGACGGTTTTTTGCATTGCCTATCCCAACAGTATTAGTGTATAGAATTAATAAAAGCACACTGACATATGAAGTGTACAGTGAAGGATATAAAATTGTGTAAACTACAAATTTATTTTGAATAGTAAACCCACTCTCCTACATGCCAGTAATAAGAAAACCAAAATCTTTTTCTAGGGGATTATGTTCTGAATGTGTGCTTTCAAAGAGCAAAAATAAAAAGGGAAACACATCCACAGAGAAGAGCTGCAGCTACTGAAAAACCCAGGCAGGAAGGAAGAAAGAGCAGTTAATGTGGAAGAAATTAGGTTACCATAGAAACTTTGTGACTACAAAGAAAACTTGTTACGTTGAGGACCAGGATTAGAAAGTTTGTGCCAAAGCACTTGACCACAGGCACTGCAGCTGAGAGAGGAACGGAAAAAAGAACAAGGGTTGGTTTGTGGAAAGCTGGATGATGATTAACAAGAAAAGGAGTCCAGGTGAGTTTGGACTCATCGTTTCTGACTCCATGGTTTAAAGCCATCGCATGCTCCTGTACCATTGTATACATCATTAACCAGTGATGTATTAATGGAAATGGTTATTGATAACATTTTACCACATCGCCTTGTGGATGCGCATTTCTTTACCCTCTAAAACTTGATGTGCCAGCTATTCAGCTGAGTTTCAATGTCACACTTAATACTTTTGGAGAAACACCTTTTAAAGGCAACCAGTAAATTGCTTGGACTTGTTGGATCCAGCAAGCTGACAGAATAAAAATGCCAGTTGCTGGTTAAAAAGGATTCTTTACATACTGGTCATTATGGTTGCTCTAAAATCAGTTAAAAAAAAAAAAAAAAAAAAAAAATAGCAGCTTTACTATGACTTTTGGCTCTAGCCTTTGTCCTAAGACTGGCCAACATCTGAGTTTTGCACATAATGCAGAAATGTTTCCAACACTGAATGCAACAAGCAAAAGTTGAATTCAGTCTTACGATTAGCATCTCCTTAGAATATGTAGACTAGTAATGTACATAGTAATAGAATTTGTCAGCGTCTAAATGTGATCAAGTTTAGACAACAGATTCAAAAAGATTGTTTGGCACTTTTATCTCGGGAGGAGAGTTTTCTATCTGAGGACTGTTAGACTCGTTAGATCGGATTTCCTCTTGACGGTGGTGAGAGACGCGTGGTTCTGACTGAGGTTGTGGTAAAACGCATGAATCATCTTCAGCTGGAAGAACTCCTGACTGGGTGTTGGAAGGGACAGACACCATGCATGGCTGAGACACAGAGTTAAAGTCTGACAGAGGAGGTGGAAGAACAGACTCAGCATCTGGAACTGAAGAAGAAGAAGTGACAGCGAGTGGTGTAGAGACAGTTTCAGTCTCTGCAAGGGAGCCAGTGCAAGACAGGTCTTTGTGGTTGGCAGATGAAGAGTTGGAGGGAGGAGGACTAGCGTTTAGTTTTGTTTGGGAGACTATTAAATCAGTGGTACTGGATGTAGGTTGACTGATTCCCAGTTCCTCTGCTTCCAAGTTTTCCTGCTCAGACAGGAGACAAAATGGTTCCAGTACCTGCAGAAACACCAAATATATCACACCACTATATCCTCTACACGCACACACTTCACAAATACACACATACTTAACTTTAAACATTCATCTAGAGAGACAAACACAAAGGCAAAACCAAGCTGAAAAACACCATATACAGACGGGAAAAACACCACACAACGTGAAGTCCTCAGCCACAACAAGTGCAATCCCCCAAAATCAGTCCATCACATGCAAACATTCACATTAATACCCTGTTATCAAAACAGATGTTCAACGTCCATGACGAACAGGCTCAAAAAGACCAAAGAAAGACCGTGAAACCAGCCACGAGTGAACAATTCCCATGCTTTGAGACAGGAGCAATGTGGAGAAAAACAAAAAGGTGTGGTGAGTTGTAGGTTAATGACATGCATAAAGTAACAACGGAGTCGCATTAAAATTTTTGAAATGCTTCAAAACTAATTCTTAACTCCATTTAAATTAAAACTTGGTGATCCTAAGACCTTTACCTTTGAAATTGCACATTTTTTTTGCATGGTGCAACTACAGGAACTAAATGACAATAACCAACATATGATAATTTCTAGTTCAAGTCCCCAATGTTATTGAAAGCCACAAGATGGGTAGATTTAAAGGATAAGGAAATCTTCAATTTTCAATTAAGTTCTCTCTAGATGTCATCACTCTTCACAGGGTTTATTAGTAACAATACCTGCAAATGTCTGTAGAAAAACTTATATTTAAATATTTTTATGGGCATGTTTCCAGATAAATTTCATACAGTTAAGCTCTCAATTTACTAAAATGCTTTGAGTGAATTTTTAATTAAGATTGCCCTCGTCTCCAGAATAAAATGATAAACTAAAAGTAAAACATAAAATTGCTACTGGCCTCTATTTTTAATAAAACAACCTGTAATAAGTATTCCACCCTTTATTAAGACCCACATCTCTTTTGTTTATTTTCTTTCATTGTTAGAGCCAATCCCCACGTAAGCATCACCCGTGTAATCCGTTACCCAGTGTTGGAAATCAAGAACAAAATTAAAAAGCCGTTTTTGCACAATTTCAAATACACCCCCTCTCGAAATAATGCATGCATGCAGATTTAAAAAACAGACCTTGTTGAGACCCTCCATCACCATGTGGGGCATGTGCTCATTAAGCATGGCAGGTGATATGATGACCTCATTGAAAGCTTTGTTGTCCCCCCACAATGCTGAATAGGTTGGCTCTTCCTGACCACAGCTAAAAGGGAGAGGGAGAAAGAGAGAAAATCTATCAGTCATAATGAGAAATAGTAAACACACAGGTTGACTTAATATATTTTCCTCACAATACAAAACATGGGGGGCACTGTATAACACCACTAAGTGGAATATTTTTGTATCAAGTCAAAAAACTCATATGTTGGGGTAAAAGATTAAAAAGCAAAAGGACTCCAAGACGAACAAGGCAAGTCAGTTTGTTGTCATAGCACCTTTAAACACCAAGTGCCTTAAAAAGTACTGCAGTATGAAGAAAAATATATAAGGATGAACTTTCTGTTTTACCTTTAGACACGGTAATACAGAAAAAGAAAACGCATGTTTGCATTTAATTGCAGCAGCTTTCAAACCAGTTTTCTTACCATATCTCTGGAGGATGGTTGTGTACCACGTGGATGATCCTGCCAGGTGGGTAGAGGGGTGTGGAGGCTGACAAGGCAATGCTGAGGTCACTGGGGTGTAGCCACAAGCGACTGCTTGGAGGTGCTGCAGGCTGAGACTGAGGATCATCATCCTCTAGTGGAAGCTCTGATTTTGGGATGCATTTAGTGCCTCCCGCAATGATCCTCCACTGTAAGAATTTTTTATTTTATTTTTTTAAGTATGCATTTCTATATTTGTATGCATTCCTTCATGACAAAACTTTCAGGAATAAAAAATGAGAAATTCTACAGGTTTTATAATGCTGAATTTAATAGATTAAAAAACAGCAACGATCAGCCTTCTCTCATTAGTGCATGCTTTTTGTGAAACAATCATTTGTTTTATGTTCCAGATGATTTCATACAGCAAATGCTCTACAAGTCTGTAATCTTCTATAACATCAAGAAGTTAAGTCACCTTTGGCTTGTTACTCTTTTGTAAAACTTCCAGAAGGTGGCGTCGGAAACCCTCTAGTTGTGACAGGCCAAGCCTATGACAGAGCAGAAGGCTACTGTGGGTAATACTGCAGAAGGGTGAAAGTAACATGAGTATACTGATGTAGTAAAAGAGGATACCTTGGCACCAGGTCTTTTCCCAAAACTACAGATGACACAAACTCTTTGGAGTACTCCATGGCATCCTCACTGGGTGCATAAAAGGACAAAAAAAAAAAAAAGAAGTAGTTAAATTACGGAGTACTGGATACACAGAGGGAAAATAATGGCACATAGTCTGCACGCTACATATTTACAGGATGCACTCTGTTTTACCATAATAAAAATGCCCTGGTTGATAGAATACTGCAAATCATGGGGAGAAGATTTTAAGAAAATTAGAGACCATCTCGTGATGGGTTCACACCAGCTGCAACACCAGTGTGTTCTCAGACCTGCATCGTCTTTCTGCCTTTACAGAATTCTGACGATACACACACTCCCTTGAGAGTGATGTCACCTGCCAAAGTCCTCAAAGCCACCTTTGTGGTGCTTACACTGCAGTTCATGTCCCCAGGAGCACATGACGTCATGAAGACTGAGAGAAAAACAGGAACACTCTGGAGGTTAAAAAGTCTACTGGTGATGCAGCTGGTAAACAAGAACTACACGTCTTCAGAAGAAGCGCCCTTCCTGTTTGCCCATCTCTCCCTTAATATGTAAACCCGTGGATTTAACATGAACTGCACTTCTACAATTGATTTGCATGTGAACAGGTTACCGAAAAGAAGATGATGAAGGAGGCCTACTTTTGGAAATGCACAAAGGGTTTACTATGAATGAGCTGAATCCATGAAAAAACAAAAACAGCAACTCAAAGCTTTGACAATGTCGGCAGTTACTCTTAAATAGTGATGTGATAGCCTATAGCATGTGACTGAACAGCGCAATGTAAAGTTTTAATACAAAACCCCTTTTGAGTTTAAGGTTTAATGACTGGAAAATGGTTGCAAGTCTGATGAATTGAAAGTGCAGCTGTGCCACTGTGGAGTGTGCACTCATTATGTGGCATACACCATATGTGCTGGAAAGCCTATGTTTATGCCACATTGGGGGAATGCAATAGCTAATTAGAGGCATTCATTTAGCATTCAGTGATGTAATTAATACTAAGAAAATTAAGTTTTGATGCAAGAGTTCATTGCAAGAATAACCAGATCATTCAGCTAAAAAGGATGTTCTCTGTTCATATAAATCCTGCAAGATCAACTAGAGATACCATCCAGATAAAGTTTACTGTATTATTTGTAGAAACAATACACGTTTATCATATTATTAACTTATATAGATGAGGAAAAAAGAGCATTTCCCAGGAGCTTTTTTAAACACAGCTTTTCCAACCATCCTTGTTTTCCTATGCATGCTCACATTACTGTACTTTGCACATGGAAACAAAATTATTTCACAAAAAACAAACATTACAATGGTCAAAATTACTGCAGTCGTTTATTGTAGTTTTCAACAAGTCTCACATTCCCAGCCTATTCTTCTTTGGCGAATCTCTAAAGCTCCTTTGATTGTCTTCTGACATGGACCCTAATTTTCAGGAGGTATTTGTTCACCAGGAGCGGCGTATGTTTTGGGTCGTCGTGGTGTTGGAAGATGAAGCGATGACCCAGACCCAGTTTTGCTTCTGCCTGCTTCAGGTCTCCTTTAAAATCTTCACATATCCTTATTTCATTGTGATTTCTTCCACCTCAACGAGATTCCCAGTTTCAGAGGCACGGAAACATCCCCACAGCATAACACTCTCACCACCATGTTTCACGGTGGAAACAGTGGTGTTTGGGTTGCACGGCTCTTGCTTCTTTCTCTAAACTGTGTGATTCTTAGTGAATTTCTTGATGAAACTTCTCATTCTGGTTCTTGATACTTAGAAACACTGATACGGTGAGCTGCCAAACCCCCCGTCCACCGAGTGGGGTGACGACAATATCCCATGAGGGGCAAAAAGCCATTGGGAAAATTTGGACACAAACTATAACTTTAAAAAGGGGCTTAATCTTTTTTTTCCCCTCATCTGCATACATGTGGGCAACAAACAGTGCTTTAGTGGGGCTTATACTACATCTACTCATGCTTTTCTTTAGCCACCCCTCTTCTGTGAAATCTTGTGACAGCAGTTTAAGAACTGCCATGCATGATGATTTTAACAGAATACTAAAAGGTGCACTGCAGCATTTAATTTCCTCTTGGTACAAGCTTCCTTCCAGTACAATTTGCATAGCAAACAGTTATCCAGCTGCATGGTGGTATGCAGTGTTAACTGTGCACAGTCAAAATAAAAGTCAACTCTGAACCACTGGACCAAAAATAGGCTACATCGTTACAAAAAAAGATGATCTGAAAGTACAAACCACAGCTTTGGGGTACTTGTCCACAGTAAAATGCACCACCTTGCACCTACACTTAAAGGAGAATATATTTCTTCTCAGACTGAGGAACGAGACTTCCTGAGGGGATGGGTAAAAAAAAGAAAATGTTTATAGCAATGTCCATCTCTGCAGATCTGCTACATACGCCGGGTCTATCATCATTTTCAAATAATTCAGTAACTGTGAAAACTGTGAAAGGATTACACTAAATTTAGTAGAAATCTGTAGCTGCATCCATCAAAGCTGCGTTTCATCTACCAGAATGTCAATCAGGATACCTGCTTCCTCTGATCTGTTTCAGGAAGACACTCTGACCAATCAGTGGCAACTAAAGTAGGATTTAAAACCACAATTCCTCAAGCCCAGAAAGCAAATCCTCAAACCTGCCTGAAGGCCATTTACTGCACATATTTCCCCAGTAATTTCTCACTGCTTTCCTGTCCTAAAAAGCAACCCCCCAAAATAAATGTCTCTTGGTTTAGCCTCAAAATATTGGTTTATATTTCCTCTTTCATCTAGCTCACCCCTGAACTAGTTTCTTGAGAGTGAAAGAGTTTGGGCTTCTACTTCCAATTCACCTCCTCTCTCTTCACTGTTTGTTTGCCTCTACAATTAAATAAGGTTTTTTTAAAAAAAGGAAACCGGGAAAACAAACAAAAAAAACAAACTGGACCACTTTGCTCATACTGGTATTGTTAAAATCACAAGAAATTTCTCAGCTCTGTTGAGAAATAAAGTGAGTAATAGCATTGGTATGTATTGCGAAAGACGACCCAGAACAACATGAAAAAGACCTACTTGATAAAAATCTTCTTGGATTTATGCCTGAATTTAAAGTAATTCCTTATGACCTGCTTGTTATTGGTTTATAAAAATAGATTGTAAGCATTAAAGAGAAAGTGTTTCTGTCACACATCCTGAGCATCCAATTTTTTAACTCACACATGTGATAGGGGAAAAAAAACCCAAATAAAAAAAACAAAAACAAAGCACAAACCCCTCCCTGCAAAGAGATTTAAGCCAAAGGGAAACGGCACAGAAATAAAATAATTTCTTATTTTATATACTTAAAATAATTGACCAACTTGTATCAAAATGTCTGAAACAACTGGAAAAAAAAACAAGGATTTCTGTCAGTAAAAAAAAGAAAGAAACAGAGTCACTGGCATTGCTGTATGCAGGCCAGTAGCATTTGCACGAGCAGTCAACCCCAATGGCCACTGGAAGCACAGGGAGGGGGGGAAAAAAAAAACCCTGATGCGATGGAAAAACTTCATATTAAGTATTAAGTAAAAGTTTTTTCATTCCTCTGCACAGTGCCAGCACAGATGAGTTTTCAGTCAGAAACTGACCGAATGAGAGACGCAAACTGCTTGGAAGACGAGATCGCAGCAATGGTAGAGGAGATTGATGCCAGCCGACATGTATTCTTGGGTGGAGTATATATAGCTGGCTGAAAATTATGTATCCATGGTTTTCTGCCATACTCAAGATCCCTTTTATAAATGAGCCCCCAAGTAAACAAGCAAGCGGGAGTGAAACTAAACATGTGACAGACTTGTGAACATTACCAGTGACAAAAAAACAAAACAAAAACACACTTTAAGTAACTTCCTTTGTAATGCATTCACACCGTAGTACTGATACTCTGGGATTGGGATCCAGATTGACTCACCTAAGAAGGCCACCGGGTGGAGAGTAAGAGTAGCAGTGAAGTGTCGGGTACTGAGGTCTCAGCAGGAAGGAGAGAATAGCAGCAGTGCCTGCACCGAGAGAATGCCCAACTATCACCAGCCCATAATGCATGGTGCCCTTGTTCTGTGTGAGACAGCGAGAGTCATTACATTCACAAGAGCACACTTGTTACCACAGCGAAGACAATCACTTAAAGAAATTGCCTCTGTTGCTGTTTGCCAAATAAATTGTTGTATACACTACAGCCAATATTACGGTAATGTTACGCAGCCAGTGTGGCCTTGACTAAAGTACTACAGTGACGCCAATAAAAATACACTGTACAAATTCTTATAAAAAAGGATCATCATTCAGCCTGCCATACTTCACACAGTATACTGAGTCATGTACCAAGTCTCGTCCAAAAGCTTGAGACAAGATCATTTCCTGCTCCAGTTTCTTCTTAATGTATTCTGCTGAGTAAACCATTCCCTGGGAGGAAAGAGAGAGAGGGGGGATTCAGTGGATGGAAGATGATGAGCGAGAAAGAAATATGCACAGGAAGTCTGTGCCATTGCTCCCTCATTAAAACACCCAAAGTAATTATTCTATTATTAACAACGTAAATGACCTTTGGAGTATAGGATGTACTTTGCTTGTTGAAAGTGCACCATGGAGAACACAGGAAAGTTAAAAGAGAAAATCTCAGGAGACTGTAACGCTGAGATGATGTATCATAGGCGAGTCGTTTAATTTCTGACCTTGTGGCCAAGCCAGGTGCCTTGCTGTTCCTCGACAGGCAAACGTTCAGAGTCCCCCGTCAGATCAGTCAGGGCGTCCTGATCCGCAAAAGGCAAATTCAAAATGTGACAACAGCACAAAGCAGAATACCACAAGCGGAGGCGGGGATCATAAAAAAAGATCACCTTAATAATAAAAGATGCCAAACTATGTACAGGAATAAAAAAAGTCATTATAGTCCCCTCTGAAAACGTGACTATTTGTTATATAACTGTACGTGGATACACCGAGAGCAGTAAGACTAAGCTCACAGAGATTACATGATTAAAGTGTCTGAATCACTTCAACTTTATATTTAAGAAGTCACGATTGCGATAATGTTTCATCACTTCCATTAACAACAAAAACAAAAATGATGAGTTGAACCACAGAACCATTTCTCAAACACGCAGACAGTCCTGATGTGCCACTTCTGCTGTTGCAAAAGCTCAAACTAATCAGTACGGTATATAGATAGTCTACAGGATCGGCAAAAACACCAGGTATGAAAATAAAGCAAAGGTGCCTTAAACCTGCGTTGTATTTAGAAGCCACTAGGGGGCAACGCCTACAGTTGCAAAAAAGAAATAAAGAAATAAAAAAGACTTGCAATTCTTTACAAGTCAATAGGAAACCAGCTTTCCAACTTGACCTCTGGAAACAACTGTCTGCTTATTTTATGGACTCGGTCACTCCTTTTTGGTCCTTTTTTAAATAGGTTTCAGACAGGAGGACTGTACGCTGTACATTAGCCAATGAGCTCATTGTTAGCAAGTGCAGGTGTGGTTTCACAGTCAGACCTGCCTCTCTCTGACTACATCTGGTTTCAAAACGTAAAGATGGATTGGGCACCCTTATCTCCAGGCTTCAAAAATTAATGAGTGGCATCACAGTAGCGACATCCATCTTTTATAACAGTGTATGAAAATAATGCTGCAGTAATCATTCGGGATTCTGCATGTTCCTAAATACTGCAAATGCTTCTTTAATTTTTGTGGCGTTCTTGTAAATGTTCCACTCTGCATGCGTTCTTGTTTGTTACACTGATAAACTGGATGTTTTTGGCTAGCTGGGAGCAAAGCTCAATGGGATGAGTAGTGAGCTGCCTCTTAAAAGCCAATTTGCTTTTATTATAAAACCATGATTAATCTCTCAGCTGATGGTTCAGTTCAGTTTTAACACTGCTCAGGAATTTTCACAAATGCTTATGAAAAAAAAAAGCGGATAGGACATTTATCTCTGAAGGTGGACAGTCCTGTTTCTGCTCTATGTGTGAAAAGGTGTAGGAGTTTGAGAACACTAAGCCATGAGAACTTCACCTGCTTTGGAGGTGGTGTTGTTGTGAGGAACTGAAGAGAATGGGGTCGGACAATATTTTGAGAGCCTTAGAGGAAGATTTAAATAATCACAGAAATTTAAGAAAGAAAGTCACCTTTGGAGAAAGAGTTCCTCTGATACTGATGACAACTTTCTTTTTTTCGTGATCCACTGCCACAAAAAATGGAGTCTCGTAAACCTGTATGAAAGATGCAGATTGAAGCAGAGCGCACAGTGAAAACTGGTTAGAACGTGAGAGGATCGTGAGTGGAGGGCTAAGAGTTGTGCATCACTGTTTCACTTGGAGCCCAGCAACCACAGCACAGTCATTGTCATCAAACCTTTCTACTTGGCACAGTGCATGCTCATAAAAGAAATTTATAGATGGAAAGTCAGCGCAGGCTGGCTGCGCTCTGCATTACAAATCATCGATGTGTTATAGCTCAACTGCTAGTTTGAGAGCTGCTGGAATTTAAACAAACATAATTATGATGAAAATTAATTTTCACTGTCATTAGGAAACTAATCGAACAACTACTTTTTCCTAAACTGTTTTGCAAGACATGTGTTTAAAGCAGAGTATTGGGGACCAATGCGTAACTGGAGTGTAATTAATTCCACTAAGAGCCAAAGTGGACCTACTGTAAGAAAATACTGGCAGCAGCCAGTGGCACCCCTCAGCCTCCGAGTGGATGCACCAGTGGTATGAATTTCAAAATCCTGCTTCTCAGGTTATTGCATTCACAAGATTTTCAGAAAACCTGACCTTTGACCTTGAGGTCGAGGTGCCTAAGATTTGAACTCGCCAGAGATTTTTTGTGGATACACCTATGGTATCAATTTGAAACTCCTATGTTGTTTTGTTCTCGAGTTATTGCATGCACAAACTTGGGTGTCAACATCGCCCGCCCAGCAGGATGACGATAATACCCCACCAGCTGTAAGAAAGCAAAATACTTTATGTTGTGTGTTTGACTTGCAAACTTATTGCAAATCTATTTTTTTTAATTATTTGGAATTAGGGCAGCATGGTGGCACAGTGGGTGGCACTTCACAGTAAGGTCCTAAGTTTTAATCCACTCTGACGCCTTTCTGTGTGGAGTTAGGTACTCTTACTTCCTCCTACAGTCCATGCATGGCATTAGCTTAACTGACTATGCTAAACTGACTGCAGGTGTGGTTGTGGGCAGGAGTGGCCCCGCGACAGATTGGCCTCCCTCCGAGGGTGTACCCTGCCTCTCATCCTATGATAGCTGGGAAAGGCTTTCAGCCCCTGAAACCTTCATTTAGATAAGCATCGAAGAAAATGAATGGATGGACAGATGGACACAGAACTACATTTGTGGCTGTGAAATTAAGGCCTTAGAGTCCATCCAGAAGTGTTTATGCACCACCTCAACTGCCTTATTACATAAAACAGTTTTGCAAAACAAATCTACATCTGAAGCAGAAAAGCCACCAACATGTTACACGACACAGGGTTTAAACAAACCGTCAGCGTTACTTTCCTTGTCAGGAAGGAACGCAGTTGTTGCTCTGCTGTCACTACATTAACAGCTAAAATGCATGTTCTCCATCCACATAATGAACTGAAGCAAAGTGTGACAAGTACATGAAGTAAATTATGATGTAGGGTGGGTGTTGTTTTTTATGCTGTGAGCAGAAATGCTGTACCGAGCACAAATGCTGTACAGAGCACATTAATGGCACACTTCCCCTTTACAGCTGCACGTTAAGATTCTGTGCATGACAGTCTTGAGCAGAATCAGTGATAGGCTTTACATTGTTCATCATCTCCTGAAAACACACTTGAGTTACTGCAGAGGATGTTGACAGATCTCTCAGTTTTTGCAACATATATGTTGATAAGCGGAAAGCTCCTACTATTTGATTGTCTATATCAGTCCTTTAGGGCATTGTGAGCTCTAAGACTCTGATTGCACCTTTAATTATTTACTTGGTCACCTACAGCATCGTGGCAGGAAGTGTAGACAATGTGGACCTGCTTGAGGTCATTATCCAGGAAGTGCCTGCGTATGGCCAGGACATTACAGCCGCAACAATTGTCCTCTTCCACTGTCACGGACTGAGACAGCCGAGATCCAGACACAGATGTACAGCTGTCCAAAAAAAGGAAGATGAGAAGAAAACAGGATGTCAACCAAAGGAAGAACAAATCAATGTTTAAAAAAAAAAAAAAAAAAATAGGTGAAAGAGACACGAGAGAAATACAGTACGTTGGTAAGATTAGTATCCCAATGCAGGCAATCTGGATATGAGTATGTGATTAATTCTACATTGCTTGTGCCAGTGAGTGGGTCTAAGTAGAGTGGTATTGTCTCAGTGGATTACCACTTGGCAAGTGTTGACGCATGTGAAATTTGATCCGCACTGGAAAGGCTCAAGAGACACAGAAACCAAATAGATCAAAACTGTGCGGGTGTATGTTTGAGTGCTTACGGGCAGGAGCTGGCGAGGCGGCACAGCCCACAGGCAGGCTTCCTCATCAGGTACATGGGCCAACCATAAGCAGCCAGGGCAAAGAGCATATAATAGCACACATCCTTGTACATGTTCATCTCAGCCTGAGAGAGGAAAAGGCAGACAGATGGACAAACACAAACACACACACACACACGCTTGCATCAGAGCAACTTGAGACATCATTGAGATCTTCAAATATTATTTCAGTTGAGCACATACTGTGTTTGCTGTTGGTGTGGTATGTTTGCGAGCAGACACACTAACAGTGAGACACGTATACAGTTCACGCTGCAGAAAAAAAATTCTGTCACATCAAGAGTTCTAATCGTTGAACATGATGCAAAACCACTGTGCCCCCCACCATGTACACTGAAATATAAACAAAGCTGTGATTTATGTAGCCAATATCTAAGGGATGCTGAGACTACATCTTAATTTGTCACAATTTCTTCCATTGTCATTTGAACTGAAACACCTTGAGAAAAACCTTTATTATAATTGCCCTCTCTTTGTGCAACATGTGCAATAACTTTGCATTGTCAAAACATCTTTCAAAGGTAAATATGACTCAGGAGAGCTTTAAAGAACAAGAAATGCATGTCACATTTCTGCAATGATTTTTATCAATTCTAACTTTCATAAGAGTCCATGTGGTTTGGAATGGGATTTAAAAACAGAAGTCGACTTTTTGAAAGTGCGTCACACAGAAGAAACTCACCGAGTTCTTGAGGTCCAGGTATCTAGTGTTACGAGTGACAGGCATTCCTGATAAGAAGGCTAAAATGTCATTGTTGGCCTTTGGAAGAAAACCAACAAAGACATTATTAAGATCAGAGTATTTAGAAACATTTTAAACAACATATTTTTGCATATTAAAATAGACAGTAATACCTGGTCCAGGATAGATGATCTCTTAGACCTCTGTCTCTGGCGGAGCAGTACCAGACCAGCAATAATGTCACTAGGCACAATGTCCAGGTCTCTGAAGAACTCTGCAAAAAGGCTGGCCACCTCTGAATACGCATCCTGAAGGAAGAAGCATAGATCAGAGAATGCTGGTAGGAAAATGAACTACAAAAGCCAGCAAAGGATGCATGTTGTGAGCATGTTATCTTAAGTGTTTATTGCTTAGTTCAGACTACACACTATTGCCAGTAATGACCAGAAAGGCGTAGAGACCAAAAATTAATGTCTCTGATGTCATAATCAGGTAAACACAGATTCAGATCACTGGTGAGGTTTTGGATTAATACTAATACCTTATACCAACTGATGAATACCAATATACATGATCATAACCAGGTTTTTATTATCAGTCACATGGCCACCTATCCACTGGAGCTACCTACTCACCAATGAACTGTATCTTTAAATGTGTTCACAATTTTTTTAATTTTATTTCATGACTTAAGATGTGCCAGGATTGTAATCAGAAATACAAACAAATCTCTTCACTGTACATGAGATTAGCTTTTTGATGGCAGCTTGTTATCTGGAATTAATTTATTTCACATTTTTATTTCACATTAAAAGCTTAATGTCACTGGTAAGCAGCTGAGCAGAGCAGCTGTATGCCACAGTCAAGATTAATCCAGTCAGGGCTTATTCTAATGACCGTCTTACTGAACATTATACACCAGCAGTGGTTTTATTCCTTTATATTTTCAAATTCAAGGAAAAAATGTTACCGGTAAGTGTGTTTTGTTTTGCGACTCACCGATTGTGTATCTTGGGCTCTTGTGCAGCACATGAAAACCTTTAGCCTCCTGCTCCAGCTGCTGGCTTGGCCTTCCTCTAGCCTGTGTCTAATCAAGGGGGGGGGAAAAAAAAAAAAGTTCTCTCACAATTGAACTAGAGTTCGAAAAAAAAAAAGAAAGAAAAAAAAAAAAGGGGGGAGGAGGTGAAATCTGATAGGTAAAATCTAACAAATATAACAAAGAGATTAGCGTTTTGACCCCAGCAGCCTGTTGATACCTGAGCGTGTAAGTAGTGAGGTTGCGCTGACGCCGACGGGTTGCCTTCAGCTTGACAAAAGTCCGACCCGTGGGATCAAAAGTACACATGAGGGTAATGCAAACGCTGAAAATTACCAGCCAGTTGCATACAACAATTCCTGCAGAGAATATTAAAACATTATTCAAACAAAACCCCTTTTTACTTAAACCTTTCTCATTCTCCTTTATATCCACGTTTCACTCACCCAAAGCCAAGTTTTTGGCAGTGACATCAGAGCACGGTTTGTAATACTGGACAAGCCAGGCAATGCCCACGACAGCATATACGAGCTCAACCAACAGAATAGCTGGAGAGAAAAAGAGGGAGAGTGTGTGAGGACACTCATGATCAATTAGTAAATGTAAAAACTATACAAACTAAACAAAAAAGTAACGCACCACTTTCAATCATACATAGCGTCAGGATGCAAAAAAAAGCCCCAAAAACTTTACATCTCAGCATGTCTTACCTAGCCGTATGTAAAGGACATACTGTACAGCTTCCCTGGGCTGTGTGTACAAAATGCTGCCCCTCATGCTCAACCACATGATGGCGCTCTCACATATAAGGCAGCTGACCAGGATGCCCAGGTACCCTCGGCCATGGTCCACCAGGGTTTCCGAACAGGACTTGTCTGAGCCATATGGAAGGCCGAACACAACTACAGACAGAACCACCAACCTAAAAGACCGGAGTAAGGAAGCAATCACACAGACGCTTTTCTTCAGACATCTACAAACCAAACACTGAAAAGTTAAGACCCAAAAAATAAATAAATAAATAAATAATAATGTCATTTCTACTGAAGAAACACTGACTCACCATATGCAGTGTAACAAAAACAGGAAGAGGGCGGGCAGCACCAGGTCATCACTGCCAACTGACCAGCGCCGCCGAAACATCACCATTCCAGGCATCACTGCCCTGCAGGAAAACCAAAGGGAGAGAGGAAACATCAGGGAAAGGAACTCTGCTTCATTTTTAATTCACTACGTCTAATTCAGTCAGCATCACCTTGCACGGTGCACAGTATACAGGAAATTTCTGTCTTTATCTTCAAAAAAGCAGAGCCACAATGAAAACTCTAAACCAACAATGAACACAACACATGCATCTCTGAACTAAACAGCATTCAGATCATGCCAAGCTCAGCATCAGCAGCCACACAGGGAAGTTTCTTTGTCCTGAATCCCGCCCCCCCCAACCCCCCCTTCCCCGGTTTCTTAAATGCACTGCATGCTAAAAGTGAAGAAGGGCTGTGGAGATAATAACACAACAGACTTTTCACCAAGGGGGAAGAGTGACAGATAATGGAAGGTAGAGACGAGGAGATCGAGTGGGTGAGGGAGGGTGCAGTGTACGTGTAAGACTTGATGTATAAAAAGGAAGAAAACCAGCTGGAACATATGATGTCACCATTCTGGTTGTAGCCCTGTGAAAGAATATCTTTTATGTTATTCGGGGTCCTCCTTTGTTGCACAAGCACTGCAAGATTACTCAAGCTGCTTTGGGCTAAACTGAAATGAACTATAAAAGCAGTGGAGGGAGGTAGAGGGCGACGCAGCTTTCAGTCAAAGAGAATATGCCATCCATTATGACAAAACCATTAACTGTAGTACATCTATCAGTGTAGTGAGTGACTTAGTAACTTGTAATAAGTGAAATATAGTTTTAAGTTTTCTTATTGGTCCCGTTCCAGCCCTCCTCTGCCTTTTAGTATCGTTTCAGAACATTTGTTTGAGTTATTAAGAAACTGGCAGCACCTCCCAAGATCACCTTTAAAAAAAGCACAGTAACAATAGCTGATAAAGTCTTATTGAATCACGACACCAAAAAATAGCAGAGAAAATTGCATTATATCCTGCTTAAAGGTTAACGTAGGAATGTGCAAAGAGATCGTGTTTGCCAAGAATAACAACTGCAGCAAAAAGTACAGTTGGATCATAAATGAACACAATGGGTTGACAACTTAAATGAATCACAGAAAGCATGCATGTGTACTAATGCAATAAAGTTTGTTCTAGTGGCAACCAGTCAGATTGGACCGAGTACAGGCACAACAAATTGGTGGTGCAACAAAATTCTTCATTTGGCGTTCCTTTGTTAATATTTTCCAAGTTTTTTCACACCTCTGTTTCCTGACTTTTTATGTGTGGTTGTAGCTTTGCACATGACTTCTGCTTCACTCCAGTTAAAGTTAACTGGAGAAAATGCTCACAAATGTTTTTTGCTTGATCATGTAGTGCCACGTTTAAGAACATTAAAAGAAAAGCTCCCTCTCTGCTGAACACTGACTTGGTGCAAATAATCACATTTCACAGTGTCCTCTCAAATACGGCCTTTTTACTGTAAACAACAAAGAAGTATGCACCTAAAAGCTTCTTGACCTAATAATGATGATCGACTCACAGACATTATTTTCTGAAAGGACTTCCTTTTAACAGAGATTATCAAAAGTTGTTGCTGTCTTGCACTAAAATGAATAAGGATTTTAAAAGAAGAAGGAAAAAAAAACCCCATCAGCACTAATAATCTTAAGTGGTATTATAGAAGGGTAACTGTCAAATTAAATGTCAAAGACTTGAAGACAAGTAGCCTCTTCAGTAATCGGCAAAATAGTTTACTCCCATGCATTTTCCCCCTCTTATCCAATTCAGGACCGCCGGGATGCTGGAGCCTATCCCAGCAGTGATGGCAGGGCCAAAGGCAGGGTACACCTTGGAGAGGTCGCCAATCAGCCACAAGGCTAATAAAGAGAACCGCCATTTAGCCCAACCCCATCCCTGTTTTGGGATGGTGGGAGGAAGTGAGAGCACTCGGAGAGAACCCACTCTTTCATATCAAAATACTACGAGTGTTATAATGACTTCCTACTGTAGTTCAGCGCGTCACAATGAAAATGAGCCATCCAGCTAAGCTCAAGTTGTGAAATAAGCTTGAAATATAAACAATTCTTTTGCATACAACATACAGTTTGTTTGTGATTTTTACTTCAAAAAGAATCCACCTAATTACCTGTGAAGGAAGAAATCAAAGAAGAAGAAAAAAAGCCATTCATTGAGCCATTTGTGCAACCACCTACATAGCTCTCAGCAGGGATGTGTAGTATTACACAAAACACTGGCATTTTCTCTGTGCAGATCTGGAGGTCTTTTTTTTGTTAAACAAAACCTTCACTATTCTCTTACTGCACAAGCAGTAACACAAGAAACACTGTTGTCAGAATGGATTCCCATGCCCCCTTCTCCTCTTTTAAGTCGGACGGACCTTTAACTCAGAATAAAATTTAGGCTATTCACAGTCTAATAGTTTAACAATAGAGAGATAAAAGTTCTGCCCTGTGTTCATGTTAAATCTACTTCAAACTAAATTAGTCTTTTACATCAATTTCCAGCTCCATATTCCAATAAGGAAAAGCATAATAGGCCCTCATCTCAGACTTTTCTACACCTTTATTCAGTAATGAGATCTCCCATTTGGTCCGTGGATAAGTACCCTTTGAGCTTAAACACCTGCACTGATTTGCATTGTCTGAATATAGATCAAAGGTTTTCCTTATTGTTTGGAACAAACGTAAAAATACTGGCCCACGCACTCCTACAATGTTGTAACGTTCCTTTATCAGATCATCAACTGGGATTAAATGCAACTGCAAAAACAAACAAACAAACAAACAAAAACTGAAAAAAAAAACCCCAAAAAACCCAAAACCTACTAATGTAGACAATTCCAGTTTACAAATGATGAGTACTAACAAAAGTGAATGCAAATCTCATGTTCCATAATTTACTTGATCTTTCATAATAATATACCCATAATGATAATGAATCCACATTTTTGCAGAGATTTAGCTTTTTGAAGTCATGTAGATCTAAACTTTTGATCTGCTGTAAAACAGCCTGTTTCAGTTTAAGCGTCTTTTCACTAAATTGCATGCTCAAAAAAATGTTTTGTCTCACTCCAGCTTCTTCTTGTTCCATATTGAAGATCTACTTGGAACCTTGTACCAAGTAGGTACTAATGGAAAAGGGGCTTTATTGGCAGAGTTGGGACCATATCTGAGGAGGCAGATCTTTTACATGGCTGGTGTGTAAAGGTTTTTACTGCTTACAGTTGTGGTTGAGCAACGTAGTTGCCAACCAAACCTAGTACTCCCATTGCTTCTTGTTGTTCTTGTTGCATGTTGAAGCTTTACTTGGAAACTTGTTAAGCTCCAACAATGCAAAATATGATTTTTTTTGCCATTTTTCAAGTGGTCTTCAACTTTGCATCAGGACTGTATGTGCAAAAGCGATCGTGATACAGTTTCAAATCCTGGAACAAACCATGAAATTCTCACTGCTGCTGCCTTTTCATGAAAACTGATTGAACCCAGAATCTTGTCTTCTTTGTCTTGTTTAGAAACATCAGGACCAGCTCAACACTAAATAATGTCGACTTCATTTTTTCCACAGTGTATTATTTGACAATTAATTTCCAGCAAAAACACATACTATTCATTGTGTATATATGTTACACAGCAAGTTCAGATCCCCAAAAAATAAGGAATTGTGTGTTGCTTTTTTCCAAAGTGCTCAGCGTGTAATGGCTTTAAGGCTGGGTGATTTGAACAAAAGATCATATAATGACACTTTCATCTCTCATGTGACTGTATGAGTTGTTGTACATATGACTGCAAGGATCTACTACTCTCTACTATAAGTTCAAAATCCAACTTAGGAAGTGCTGCATCTTATTTTTGCTCCAATTATATTTAGAGATTTTGGTCCAAGGCGACATGACAGCATCCCACAGGTGTTGCACATTTCTCAGCTGTAATCCATGATGTGAATTTCCTGTTTCACCACATCACAACGATTCTCCACTGGACTGAGATCTGGTGACTGTGAACTCAAGGTCATGTTCAAGAAACTAGTACCCTCTGGTCATAAATGAACACCAACTGCACTCATTCAGGTTACCTAATAATGCTGCTATCCTGTATATATTGTACATACTATTGTTTGAGTACTTACGATTGTTTTTTTGTACTTTTTATATTTTACATTTATATTTATTATTGAAACTTGCACCAAGGGAGTGGCACTCCAATTTCGTTGTACTCTGTACAATGACAATAAAGGCTATTCTATTCTATTCTAATGAAGTGACTGGTGAGTATAATTAATATCATCCACAGAATTTAACCAATAGTGGATTGCATGCCACACTGTAAGGCCATCTGACTGCCCACCCCTTCACAACAGTGTTTCCAGCCCCACCAATAACCAGATTGTGGCTGTTTCAATGATATAGCCAGAGCTCAGAAGTTTTTAATTTAAAGTTCATCTTCAAAACCTTATAAATAACACACCAAAAAAACAAAACAAAACAAAACCCCAGTTATTTCTTGTGAAGTTGGCAAAATTATTACAGTGAAATTTATGCCCAGAAACAACTAATTTCTTCAGTGTTTCAGTGACACAAAAATGTTTTCACAGCAACACAGCCTGAGCTGTGCTGGCACAGGATTACAAAGAGGACAATGCATCAAAGCAAAGGGGTCAAACCATGAGCAGTAAAATGTGTGAAGGTTTTGGTTTCAATCAAAGCATTACAGCAGGTGGTTTCACTGATTGGCACACTTAACGTTAGACGACAGACAGCACAGTGAAATCAGCTGCTGTTGTGTTTGGCTGAAAAAGTTTACTCTCAGTCTTTCACAGCAAATGGTGTAATAGCCTGAATGCACAGTTTTGGATAAATGCAGTAAATATTCACAGAAAAGGAGGCAATGCACAAAAAAGAAAAGGCAACACATTATTCTAAAAGTCATAACACAAATGCTGATCCGCAGATTCCAGCTTTTATAGCTATTCAGTCTACGAAATGGCTCCTCAGCTTTGTGTAAGAGAGCGAAGGGAAGCAAGAAAATGTAAATTGACCCAGGAGTCATCTTAGCTCTAGTTGTGAAACTCTATCTGGGTTGGAGCGGCATTAAAGAGGACAGTGGAAGAAGGGAGGGAGAACAAAAATTAGGGGACAGAAATAAGGAAACATCTGAACTCCCCCCCAAAAAATCTCATTTAGGCCAAAACAATCAGGCCAGTAAAGAAAAAAAAAAAAAAGAAATCTAGAAAAATCTTCCACACCAACAGGGACACTTATCAGCTCTCTCCTCCAGGCCTGCTGGTACGATAAGACTAAACTCCCAGCAGAGGCGTCAAAAGTGGAAAAAAAAAAAAAACCATTACAGCATGGTTAGAAATTGAATGGAGTAAGAGAGCGACAGTTGCTTTTGTGTAGTGCAAATCTCCTCTGTGAAGTTTGTTCATGTGAAAGTGTCAGATATATGGAGGTCTTTTTTTGTCTGGTGTTTGGGGGCTTTGTTGTATTTTGTTTCCTCAAATGTCATCGTTTTTTGCAAAAAAAACAAAAAAAACAAACAAAAAAACACTCCCTTCATCCGAGCATTTGCTAAATTACATATCCGAACACGACGTATGCAAACTGCCTTAAACCTGATTTATGCTTCAGTGGGAAATCTACATCGCGTAGTTGAACCTCCCAGGAAATGCAACTAAACACTGGGCTGATTCAGCCTGCATTGGCCTCTTCAGTCCTGTTGATTCCTCCTGTACATTTTCAGCTACATTTCACAACATTTCTTAAATTTATCAGTGAGAGAATAACAACCATAGCCTCAGTTAACGAAGGCTAATCATATGATCAATATAAGGATTTACAAATGTCAGCAATTTCCTTCAGGGAGATTGCTTAAACTATCATAACTGATGTGAGAGAATGTATCAAGAAGTGGAAAAAAATAGAGGGACAAATATGCTTGCCCCTGAAAAAAATTAAATGACCACAATAAAGAGTGAGGACCCAAGAGGGGAAAACGTTCCAACATTTTATTTGTTTCTATTGGCCAGATCCGGATTTAAAACACCAGGACACGAAGCTGTGGTTGTTAATGTGTAATGCACCAGCACAAACATAAATGCCACCAACAGCAGCGGCCACTTGCATAGCTTAGTCGTAGGCTCTACAAACGACTGGTATACATTCTGCTATCTTCATTCAGCTACCAAATCAAGACCAACTTGCTGGATGGATGGAGCTGGATCATCTACTACGAAGCAAGTCCAATATACCCAAGGTATTGTTACCTTATCTGGATTCATTTATCGCGACACTGGCAATCAGGGTAAGTGGTCACACGAAGCTGGTTATCAACTCACTAAGATAACTCAGGATTTCCCCTCCACGCTCACACGAAAGGGGAGGCTTTGCCAGCATCAGACTAATCACAATTATGAATAAGTGCTGGCAGCAGGGTTTACAAAGGAAGATTAAACTATATGATGGGAAAAATATGAAGCAGTTAAACATGAGACACAGCTGCTGCAGGCCAAGCAGTGATATGAGTGTGCATGTGAGGGCTGTAGAGTTATTTAGTATTAAAAGGCATGTATGAATGCATGTAAGCTTTACATACATCCAACCATTTGATTCAGCTGTGTTGGAGCAGGGATGCATCTAAAAGCTGCAGGATTGTGCAGGTTGCCTGATTATTACTTTAACTGATGTTTTAGCCTTTACTGGTCCAGAAGTTTAAAGGTTTTGGTTACTTTTATTTTATAGTCTTTAAAACTTGTACATTTGACATATGTACTTATGTATTTTTGCTGAAAGCATACATGAGGGCGCTACTAGCGACCGTAACCACTGTTGACTTTACTGCTCCTATTGTTTTACAGGACTCAAAAAAAAAAAAAAAGACATTTAATCTCAAGAGTCATTATCTAAATAAATACTACAGGTTTATTTTATGTGTCACCAAGAGCATTAGATCACTGAAGCTAAAAAACGATGACACACACACACACACACACACACGCACGCACACACACACGTTCCTAACTTTAATTAACCTTATCAGAATAGATGCATTTAGGGAGAGTGGTGTGTATCTGTCCAATCTAATTCTTGTTAGCACGTCAAAGTCAGAGAGTTCATGCATATCAGAAAGTTTCAAGTGTTTTAGAAATCGTGTACTCATTTTTTAAATTTCTTATTCCTTTTCATGCTGATCTTGTTTGATTTAAACTTACGAGTAGGAGCACCGCTGATTACTTTTCACAATAAGTCACACAAGGTGCCTTTAAATCATCCTGAGTGATTACTATCTACATTAACATGAGACTGAGGAAAAACAGCAAATCTTCAGGTCTGAGAAGCTGGAACAGTCCATTTCTGTGAGTACTGTTGTTTTGTGGCTGAAGTCTCATTAGTAATAATAAGCACAACCACATCCAGGCTGGATTGTGTTGTTCCCATCTTTAATCTATGGTATCGTCATTTTCAAGGCTTCTGTTTGGCAACAAAAGATCGGACACATTTTAAGGACAGTCAGTACTTCAATTGATTGCACCAGTGTGTTTTCTAAGTCCATTAGGGAATGACTGGAATGTGACAAGCTCAAGACCAGACTTGAACTTCCGTTTGTGGTTATAAGCATTTTAAGAGGTTTTTCAAAACAGTCGAGAGTACGATAGTGTGCTCATCTTAAGCTAAACCGTGCTGATTACTGTTTCAATCAGTTCAGCATATAACTAATCAGTGCTGACCTCCAACTACAAAACTCTGAAAGCCAAATTTCATGAACATCTATGACCATCAATCTCATATCTCAACTCGACATCCTCACAAAAAGCAACTGCATCCTCAAGGGCTTTCCCATCCATCACACAGAGGACGTTAGCCTATTAGTGGTGCTGTTTGGCCTCAACTATAGGCATTAGCTGATGCACTTTGACAATTTTTTCACCGCAGTCAAATGCAAACACGTCATCCTGATATTATGTTCATTACATTCCTCCTTCCTTCCACAGGTACACCAGGCTATTTGAGCAATGAAAGTGGAAAATACATATGTAAGGAGTGGACAGCTTCAAATACCTCGGAGTTCACATCACGCAGGACCTGTCATGGTCCTGTCACATCAACACCGTGGTGAAAAAGGCCCGACAGCGTCTCTACCACCTCAGACGCTTGAGAGACTTCCAACTGCCCTCCAAGGTGCTCAGGAACTTTTACTCGTGCACCATAGAGAGCATCCTGGCGGGAAACATCTTAACCTGGTTCGGGAACAGCACCATGCAGGACAGACGAGCTCTACAGAGGGTTGTGCGGTCAGCTGAGCGCACCATCCGCTCCGAGCTCCCTGACCTGCACTCAATCTACAGCAGGCGGGTGCTGGACCAAGGCCAGGAAGATCGTGAAGGACCTCAGCCATCCCAACAACAGACTGTTCTCTCTGTTGAGGTCAGGAAAGCGATTCCGCTCCCTGAAGACCAACACAGAGAGACTGAGGAGGAGCTTCTTCCCGCAGGCGATACGGTCTCTCAATCACACCACCACACAGTACTGACCCACACATATGGTTCTTACACACACACTGGACTTTCTGGACATTGTTTTTGCACAACACTGGTCACTATATTCTTCATTTCCGGTTAATACTTGTACAGCTGCTGTTATTGTGTATATATTTATTTATATTTAGATTTCTTCATACATTCTTATATAGTTCTATATTGTGTATTGTGTATTTTGTTGTACAGTTATTTTATTTTCAACTTTAATTTATATATTTATCTTTATCTTATTCTTCCCAGTTAAATTTACCCTTCATTCTAATTTGTGTTGTACAGTTATTTCATTTTTAACCTTAATTTATATTTTATTCCTTCCTAGTTAAATTTACCCTTTTTAATTTTTCATATTTATTTCCTATCTTATTCATAGCCTTTCCTTTTTTGTTCTCTTTAGGTCACGAGCAGTTGTCCAAGCATTTCACTACATATCGTACTGTGTATGACTGTGTACGTGACAAATAAAATTTGAATTTGAATTTGAATTAGTTAGCGACAGATTAATTGAAGTTGACCTCGATCAACTTCAATTAATCTAACAGAAAATTGAAAACTGATTGTTTAAAAAAAAAAAAAATTCAAGGGAATTATGCTCATGTGCTCAGGATGTAATGTGCAATTGGGCTTCAGGGGATTAAATCACATTGACTCTCATAAAGCATCTTCATTAAATGGAATATCCAATCTCCATAGCAATTTCAAACCATGTTGCATGTTCAGTGTGCTCCCCTGGTAAACTTAACCTCCTTAATTAGTTTAGAATCTGTGATTAAACCAGAGAGCTGGATATTTGCAACCTGAAAACTAAACATTTAAAAAAAAGGATATAGAAAGGCTGCAAAATCCCATCCCCAAAATAAAAATAGGACACCAACTCCATGCGAGGGACGTTACATACAAAAACCCCAAACAAACAAACAAACAAACAAACAAAAAAAGCCTCCCTGGTTCTCCCATAAATTGTTGTTATTTATGGTAACATAATGATCATTTCACAACCAGCACACAGCAAAAAAAAGACACTTTCTGACAGACTAAGCTGACTAATCCTACTTTCACACATCAGGAATTCACTGTCCTCAAAAGCCATTATTTCAAGCCAAGCTACACCTGAACAGTGTTGCTGGAGCACAAATTATGTTGTGAAAAAAATCATTATCGGGACTTGTCATCGGCATAGCACTTCTACAGCTGCAGCGATGTAGAGTTTAAATGTAGCTTACTGGATGTTACTACTTGATACATTTTTACTTACAAAGGCACAAAGTCCATATATTGTTTCGAGTACTATTTTTAATAACCATAAAATAACCAAAAGAGACAAAGAAAATGTTTCAGACCAAGGTGAAAATTAAACAACTGTTGCACGCCTGATATAGAAACGACTTTTTATTAACTTTTTTTTTTTATGCGGGTTCGTAGATCTGTCTCAGGCATGGCTCGTTTCCCCTTGTTTCGTGGAATCCTTGACTTCCCTAAAATGTAATTACATAACACTTAGGCTTACACAAATTAGATTTCACTTTTTATACAGTACATATAGCGTTCAATATTGTGAGCACTGGGGGTAGCATATTTCACATCAGCCATCAGTGAAACATAACCACTGTTTGATTTTTCTGTTTCTGCTTTTGTTTTTTAAACTTTGAAGGTACACTGATGCACTAAGCAGAGCAAATCTTCACAAACTACGTGACTTTTTATTTTTCCTCAAAATAAAACTATACATTTTCAAATCCAAATTGTCAATTTCTCCATTGCTGTGCATATTGATCGAATCTGCATATCTTTTGCTCCATAATACATGATATTGACCATGATGCCTAGCCTAGATAAAAGCCAAGCCCATCTAATGTTGATGCTGATGTTAATAGTTCTTAATGAACTGACATTTTTGCTTGGATTTTCAAGCCTTCTTTAAACCTTCTCATGCAATAAAACGCATTTCGCTGCAGCACCTGAAGCTGCCACACTCCCTGCCGTGTTCGTAACCTGAGATCAAAAGAGCATCTAAATGTCTAAAACCTGACCTAAAAAGAAACTCTACTATGCAGACAGCTCCAGCGTGAACTGCGGTTCTTGACTCTGCTATGATTGATGCATTCTGCATGAAGCATGAGTCACACAAACTCTCGACTCTCATCCAGAGCTACAGATTCCATCTGCATCCAAGCCGCGTGCGTTCAGAGGAGACGACAATGTATCGATGCACGTGAGCAATGCTTTTGTGCTCCCCGCGCCTAGGCCCACACCCATGCGATGCAGTGACAATGATGTAGCAACAATGACAGGGTTCCCTTTTCGTCACTATGCCTTTGTCTTTGACTGGGACAAACGAGTTAAACGGGCACAGCACTGCCTCTGAAATGTTTTACACAAACTGATTCTGTGTGAACTGCACGATGCATCTTATTCACAAGCAAAGCCCTAATGAAATCCCTATTCTCGACTTGGACATTTCCTGTACATGTTTTGAAAAACTGCAGTCATTTCCCCATCTCTACACATAAATGAGCTGTTGCTAACAAAAAGGGAAACGTTACAACTCACCAGGTCTTACTGCTGAAATAATTACACAGAGCACTGCTGACGTATCAATACACTACACCACTGGGTGAGTCACGAATACTGCACCTGAATCTAAAATCTGCACATACAGGAACCACAACATTCAGCACTGCTGCCCGTTCTTTGTTTTACAGAGAGCAAGTTGCTGGTTGGTATGACTATCAGCAGGTGTTTTAATATCCTCTTCCTCAAAGTGAGCCTGCTGCTGCAGCAGCATCAAGCCAAGTTGTGGCCCACAGCCCGCTGGTTAGAGGCCCTTTATTTTCTATCACACCCTCTCCCTGCGCAACCTCCCCATCTATCAACACTCTAACCAAGCTCAAGAACATTGAGTTCGTCAGGCAAGCGTCTCCTCACACAGAGGGATGAGAGCACAACTTACTGAGTGGTCTGAAAACAAACAGCTGAGAAATATTAATCCATTATGATCAGGAATACAATTCCCTGCTCTGAACCAAACATTTCTAACACCACTCACTCTTTTTTACAATAATAAATATTAAAAGTGGGAATCACCAGGTACCCTACATTACGATATTAATGCAATTTTTAACATATCTGGAGTACTGCAATAAGATATATTGTAATTTGTTATGTCTTTTCAACAGCAAATTACATCCTCAAAGTTAAACTGTTTCAACCAATGGGATAATTTTATCTCACTGCAGTTACTTTGTGCCACTAAATGAGACTGTCAAACATACCGACACTGCCACCAAAACCTGCCATAAATGTTGACATAAGACAGAGTCCGTCTGCAGTCAGTCTGTGACTCAATGGGGTCATGTGTTGGCAATCTGTCTGCATCTGTTTGCAAACCTCTGACAATCTCTCTGAGAGTGATTGCTGTGATTTCAAGTCAGATGTGATTGCTTGCAGAAAGATTACTTCCTATCAGGTGAAACGAGCCCTACTTTGTTACTTTATTTAATAAGAAATTGATATTTGGTGTCCTTGCATGGATTGTGAAACTATGCTGTATTGATTTTTTCTCCCACCCCTAATAAATATGAAAAACTTGAAAACTGACACTGACATATTCTGCAATCATACACTGTGTGCTTAAAAGGTCACTGTAAAAAAAAAAAAAAAAAAAATTCTTTTTGCTGTTTTTATGCAGCTTGACTTTTCTTTTTTTTTTCCCATAGTTATAGCAGTGCATGTTTTCAATGCATAAAAATGACGGTGAAATCTTTTTCATAATTATGTCCTCCAATTAGTGTTTAAATACACCATACTGAGCATACTGAGCCAGTCATGGACAGAACAGGAATAGGTTATGCTTCTGCTTAAAGGTTTACCTATTCACAGACACTGTGATACTTTGTGGTGTGAACACCAGTAGACCCTTAGTAACAGGTAACATTTGAACCAACAGAGCAAAAGCAGATTTTGGGTAAACCTATGAAATTACAACAAGCAAGTGAGCTTTTACAGGTTTTTACGGGTTTACACCTTTCTTAAGTCTAACGCTAAGAATGACGGGAAATTGGGAAGCTCTGCAGGTGTAGTAATCTATGTATTTTACATCATAACATCAGACAAAGATGGAACATGTTGTCAAGTGGGTGACACTACTTGATGCCAGTCTGGAACATGTTTCTTTTTTTGGGTGTCCATCCAAAACGGCAACAGACAGTAAATACACACTTTTGAGCGATAAACATAGTATCTAATTTTAATCCAAGTTTAGCCTGCTACTAAACTAACAGCTATGCACTATATTCAGTAATTAGTCCACTTTTCATATATTCACATGACATCTTTTGAACAGAATTAGGTTATGCGACTGGGGTTGCTTGAAAAGTTTACCTGTTAGCTTTTGGTGGGACGTGGGAGAGAGGAGAGGATCTAATGTGTATCCCAAAAAAAAAAAAAAAGGAGATTCCTGCTTTCACCTGAGGTCTGCATCCTCTAGGTACCTGAAATTCTCTGTAGCACGCACACAGTTTCTGCAGCAACTCCTCATCCATAGGATGTAAATATTCATGTGGCCCCTTCGGTTTCTGAATTAAAAATTTATATCTTTGAAGTAGATAAGAATATAAATGTTGTACATTCACAAAAGTGTGTCTGAAATTGTGACTGTATACACAAAATGTACAGGTATAATTTCTGTGACATTTGTGTGCCAATTATAAATGACGGAATTTCTTCCATAAGACATTATCTAGTGGAATTGCTTTCTAGACTGGACTGACTCACGTTAATGTTGTGTGATATTTCTGGGGTTATGTGTGAAAGGGTTATTTAACTAGTGCACCATTAAAGGGTGATCTATAATTAAAGACAGGCTCTGCGAGCACACAGTTGGGCATAGAGGCATGCAGCAGGTAGCTCGTTATGTCTTCAAAATCAATGGGAATGAGATAGAAAGGAGAAAAAATATATATATTTACTTGACTTGAGACAGACATGGCAGGCTGAAGAGAGTTTGGCATGTAGTGAGGTGTTGGGCACAGTTCTGGAGAGACAGGCTACTAAGAATGTCTACAGAAAATGCTGAGGTTATGCTGGGTTGGCATGACTATGTGACTGCGGCACATAACCAAATCTCTCCGTCTCCTCTGCTCGCTGTCATACATCCATCTGCTCCAGTCTCTCTCTTTTTCTGCCTGGGTCAGTGTTACACTCTGCTCAGATCAAGATTCTCTCCAGCGTTTGTCACATCCCTGGCTCTGCTGTCTCTAATGATCCCGTCTCTCCCCGTTCTGTCACACGACAGCACCACTCTGTCCATCCTAAAGAATCTCACCCTCTCTCTTTCTCATCTCCCCATCTTCATGCTCTCTCCTACCCACACACTCATTCAGTATTCATATTTTAGAGGACATTTATGAGCACCATTTTCGGTGCAGATGCACACGCATCTACATTTTCTCCTCCGGCCCTCCCCTTCACAACCCCTCCTCTTCCTTATCAAGCTAATCCAGATTCTGGTTTTGGTTTCGCGTTGCTCATCTTTTTTTAGACTGAAAGCCATGTGCCGCTCACTCCTACTCTCCCTCTGCCTCTTTCTCCATCTTTTTCTCCCACCGCCGCCCACTCAATCCCTTTCACCTCTTCCCACTCCATTTTCTCTTCTTCCACTTGATGTGATAGTATGTGCGCCGCAGATTGCATGCGTGTGTTTGTGTATACATGATGATGCTTTTATGTGTTTGTGTGTTCGGCTGGCAACATATGTGGTCTGCCAACCTGTCTGTGGCATGCTGCCACATACTATATACGAATGTGTTTTTCATCGTATGCGATCATATAGTGACTTCATCAATTCTCCCCATGCAACACTCTACTGCAGCCATAGCACTGTTGCATTTCTTGGGGAACATCAAATAGACGTTCTTCCACGTACTTCCACTGAACAGCTGTCTGATCACGGGTGCGGCTTGCAGATTTTGGAAAGCATACACGTCTGTTCGGAAGGGGACGCCGACAAACAACACCTGTCAGATAATCAATACTAGCTCATTTATGTGTGAATGTTTCCCTTTTATTTATGAGTTATTTGGACCGGCAACGATTCACAGTGAAGAAGATAAAACCTAAAATTCAGGCACATGCAAAGTATTACATATATAGCGGAGATAACAGGGACTTAAAATAGCAGATTTGAAAATGTTAATTGTGCTGGATCATTCGTGCACTTCCAATGCCATGTCAGGCAAATACACAGCGGTCACTGGAACACATTTCCAGCCTGTTGTGAACTACTGCAAGTTTCAGCTCATTTCAAAGAAAAGTATTCACTATTAAAATCCTGCCTTGTAGCATGATGTAGCCTAACAGGAAAATAAGTACCCTTTAATGCTGAAATGGACTCTTGACACACATGAGAAAATGAAACTCAATTTCAAGGGCCTATGGCATTATCATTTTGAGCTGAATATTTATAGCTCAACTAAAACTGTTCTGTTGCCCTCATTTAATTTCTCAGTTTAGGTGATTTGAGGAACTCGGCAGAAGTGTCTTGTTTAAACGTAAAATTTCACGCGCCGTAAATCCAAAAAACTTCCACTCAGTCTTCCTTTTATACAAGGTGTTTATCACAGCTCAGCCACAGCTACTGGCTTCTGACTCATGCACATGAACAAGTTATTTATGAAAAGCCAAACTTACAAGAATTTCAAAAAATGAAAATTAATCAAGACAGTCTAAAAAAACCTCAAAGATGCTTGTATATTTCATCATCAACTTCCAACTTCCAAGGACATTAACTCTATGACTTTACTGTCTACTTATCAATAACAGTGCCTTGATCTTTGTAACTCTGTTTAAAAGCATTACAATTAAATACCAGTAAAAAGACATACAGTTAACTGGTGAATTGCCTTTAGGTGTGAATGTGCGTGTGAATGGTTTCTTTGTGTTACACGTTAATTATACTTCTGCATCCCATTGATGCCATAACTTACGTCATAACCGGATCCCAGTTTTAACCTTGAGTCTTTTAACTTCTACGTAACCTGACATGCATGTCCCAATAAATGTAATTACACGTTGGGTTGATGCGTAGCACAATGACTTGAATGGCGTGGATGGTTACAATATTGAGTTTCCAGTCACATTGTCAGTTAGGACGCAGCTTTCCCACAGAAGTTTAACTCAAGCTTTAGCCCTGCGACAGACTGGTAACTTGTCCAGGGTGAAGATGAATGGATGGATGGATTTGGCAGCTAGACTTGTCGGTAAACAGGTATTTTGCAGTGTGCCTACTATAATCCCTAATGGTAACAAACTGTACAGCACTGCTCTGTACAGAACATAAACGTTGCAGTGTGTTACTGTCAGCTGCTTTGGTTACCGTTACACTGTTTGCATTCCTACTGTAAACTCCAAAAATAAAATGTATTACTGTAAATGTCAACTGCACGTTCTCATCCTCCTCCTCTCCCTTAAGCTGTAACATTTGTCCGGTCTTCCTCCCCTCACCCCCTACCAGTCACGGGAGATGGCTGTCCCTTCTTGAGCCTGGTTTTGCTAGAGGGTTCTTCCTGTTAAAAGGGACTTTTACCTTCCCAATGTTCACCAAGTGTTGGCTCAAAGGGGTAATTTGATTGTTGTACAGAAGTCCAAATCAGAAAGCATAAACGAGTAACAATATATCTACACCCTTGCAAAAAGATGCATTGATGCGGTCGATAATTAATGCTTTTTGTCATCTGCACTTCCATAAATACTGCCAAATGTTCTCCGTTGCTTTATCTAAAAGCCTTTTGACTCTTTAACTCGCTGTGAAAAACCAAACACCAGCATTAGACCTGTTACATCAGATTAAATTAATAAGTCTAGAGTGAAGACGAGAAGGCAGGCAGTTTTCTAGCACAAGAAGAGGTGACGTAACAGAAACTCTCGCAAAAACTGATGGGGAAAACAAAGAGACAACATATCCACCAGGACTCTGCTGGAGGCACTTGGTTTTCATTAGGAGAGAAGCCTCACAGGGACACCAGTGAATCAAGTGTTTACACTGGTGTTGATGCAGCCTGACATAGCCAGGAATGGCCTGACTGGCTTATTTTGCAAAAACACTTAGCTGTAGTTGATCTCAGGAAAACTAGCAATGAGCTTAAAAATGAATGAGAAGAAAAATAAAAAAATCTTCACCCTTACAAGATCTTCACGCAAAACCTAAATTAACTGGGTTTTCCCCTCCTTTCCTGTTTGTGTGAAGCTTTTCCACACCCTTTACAATCATGTATGTGTGCATGGAGGGTTAAGGTGGGGACGTGGACTACAATATTGATTAAATACATAAAGGATATGCAAGTTATAGGTGTAATGTAGGACCCTAGAGAACCCTGTCAGGGATATTCTGAATCAGAATGGGCCTTCAGAGGTTGACTGAATAGCACAGTAAAGGCAACATGTCTGTTAGCTTATTAGAGGGAAATTTGGGTATTTTGTTTTTATTTCGGACACATTATACAATTAAGCTGCAGCAGATGAAATCCTAATTCACGAATGCGGTTTAAAAAAAAAATTCTTTTATTGTATTACTGGAAAGCGCTGGGTGAAACTTCCTTTGGGGATGGCTAAAAGCTTTTTTGGAGGAGGGTGCCAAAAATTCCTCTATGCAGTTTCCTGTGCAGAAATCATAAACGAAATGAGATATGTATGCATGGGTATAGTCCAGTACTTATCTGTGTGTCATAAACATGCCTCGCTGCAGCTCATAAACAACATATTAAGCACCTTAATATAAAACCAAAGACCACAACAGATCTTGACAACAGTGAGTGCCACTGTATGAGTAATAACCAACATTTCCTGCTCTCATCTCTTGTTTTGTTCAAATACTGTGTCATTCTCTTAAACCAGCATATTGCTATTTTTCAGGCATTTGTTATCCACTTTGGGACAGCCTGACATTCTCCTTACACCCTGCGGTCATCTTTCATCCATCGTGGCTTCATAAAGGCAGAGCACTTTGAGTGGGCATGAAAATATAGATAGAAAAGAGAAAAGCATGGATCCACAACTGGAAGTCGTGAGAAAAGAAGGGCCCAAATTAGCTGTGAAATATTCAGTGTGAATGATAAAGAGGTGTGACAGTCCCCATTACTGTCACTGTGCCAGGTCCCTTTTTTTGCAGGGAAGCGTGCAAGCATAAAGTCTGGATAATGTACTGGTCAGGCTTTAAAGCCTTGTTGGAAAGGCTCCTCTGTAGTAATGTTAAAGAACAGGGGATTGATGAGTTACCTACTAAATGAGGAGACAAACACCACAGAGTAAAGAGGTCTTCTGCACTACTTATTCTTGTAAATTGTGAAAAAAAAAAACTGCCATTATTTTCCTGTGTGATTTCTAACAAATAAAGGTGAAACACACAAGAATAAAAAGCACTCACACCGCTGTTAGCTGATGTTTGTATTTTGCTCCAGCACCTTAACGTGTGATTCCAACAAGTCGATCACCATCAGTGGCAGTAGTACCCAGTCTCATGCAATCAGGACAGCTGCTTGAGGTGACATCCTGCCGCCCCAGCAAATGAGGATACGGCCTAAGAAATGTGCCTCAAACAGCGCTAAGACATGGATTTAAAAGCCGGGTCACGCTGGCCGTGTCGTGGCGGGCTTTGCTGCCCTGCGTGTGCATATAACTAAAGGCGGCTTTACAGTCAAGTCTCATCCGTTTGCTGCTACTGCTCACCTGTGTTTTGACGATGCCTTGCCAAGACCCACTGCATCGGTTCCGCTCTCTTTTCCATATCCTTGCGACTGTCGACCCGCCTCAGGCTCGTCGTCCCCGACACCGGTTGAAGGTTGGGGGCTGGATGAACACTCAAACGCCTCACCGATGGAATTAAAATAACCGTGCAGACGTCATTACAACAGAAGGATGAATGGACCCAGAGACATCAAAGACCGGGAGCTTCCTCGGTTACCTCCCGGCTGTCAGGCAATCCTGAGACGCACAGTCGAAGCTGTAATTAATCACACGGCCGTTTTGAAAGCGCTGGAAACTGGCGGCTCGGCTCTCCGCTTAATTGCAACACGTCGTCGGCTGTGGTGGTCGTTTTCACGTCCGAGCTCTGCATGACTATTTCGATCCATGAAAGAGAATTACAGTCCCCTGGGATTAGCGAACATATCGAGCCCTTCGGGTTTCACGTTGTTGTTTGTAGCTTGTGTGTGTATGTGCCAACAGCCGGACAACTCCCGAATCCCGACACGGACGGCAGCAGTTCCCGAGAATCTAGCCCATCCCCTAGGATATTTTCCCACCGAAAAACGCGTACGAATTGGCTATTCCCCTTCCGTGTTTGGCTGCGCAAACCCAGGGCAGCTTTATGTTTACGCACACCTGACTCGTCCCCCCCTTTTTTTTTTCTTTTTTTTTTTTTAGTAAATGGCAGACCACAGACTCCGTGGAGGTGCTGTGGAGAAAGGGCGCCACCGGTGGTTTGTGAATTATCAGCAAACGTTTTCAAAGAGAGCGGTGCTTTTTTTTTTCTCTCTTTTCTTTCAGAGGTTGCCGCTCCCCTTTGTGATGTCATCTAGAAAGACCCAGGGGGAGATCCGACAGTGATTTCTTTTTTCTTTTCTGTTTTGTTTTGTTCGCTCAGTTCATAGTTTGAGCAAGCTTTTCAGCTCTGCGCGCGATTCACAGCAAGAAACAACAGAAACGTCAACTTATTGAAGTGGGAACGGTTGTTCTGCGCATGCACGCTTTCTCACACTCGGTGACGACACTGGGATACATGGATAAACGCCGTTAATAATTTATTTTGCATGACATCATGACCCAATTCCCCCACCCATTTTCCCCCTCATATGACGTGCTCCTTGCAGATAATAAATCAAATCCATATTGTGTAAGAAGATCTGGATATGTAATAAAAATTTTCCTTTTGGGTTGTGCGCGTGTGTGTCGTCAGCTGGTACGGACCGGTAGCCTCTTAATTTGCAAGTTACTATCTTGAGATATCACTTTGGTCTTTGGATCGACATATAAATGGCGTCGGGGCTGCTGCACATCTTGCCGTGGTCTTGAAAAGAAGAAATAAATGTGAAAATCCTCGTGAGAACAAAGAGCCATTGCAGCCACAGGACTTCACTTTTACATGGAAAAGTGAACCAAGAGCTGAGCACTGGGACGTTTTTTTTTTTTTAAAACAAACATCTAAAAAAAAAAGAAGCTTTTAGAAAAAAAAATTTCTTTTTGTTTCAACTTCAAAATCTGTATCTGCGCACACACACACATGCAAACGTTTGTCCAGTGTTATGTAACTATGATGTAACCAAAAGAAATCAGATATTTAGAATATAAAATATATTTAGAATAAAGAATATGTTATACATTTTAATAAATGTATATTTATATAATTTATTTTATTATTGTAATTATTTGTTAATGTATTTATTGTTCATGTACCCAGTGACGCTAAAGCCTTGATTTTCCGCTTTAATTTGGAGGATGTTGCCTTTACGTTATGAATAGCGTCTCTAGCCTACGTCACTCTACTCTTACGTCTTATAGGTTGGGTAAAAGGTTAATAATTGATGGCCATACTGTCAACGACATACCAATACACCCCCGAAATCCTGTAAGATTAAAGTCAGCTCCTTTTATCCACAGAAACTGTTTTATTTGCAGTTAGCTGTCTGATTATCGACAGATAATTAAAAAAAATGCTTCTAAACGAAAAAACAAGTTATTTTAATGTATTAGCCTGTATTTGACTAGTTTAATGATCACAGTAATATAAACTCGATAAATAATGAAGGAAATCCCATTTATTTAGCCGATAATAAGACAGCGGGTCTGTGCTTGCGCAATAATCTCAAAAAGACGTGATCCAGGAGTCGACTCCCCCTAATTTGAGCACCTGATGGTACGTCCCAGTTTCTCGTCCTCTCCCTCTCATTTTCCTGCCGTCTGCTTTCTGCGTCCTCCATCTCTCCGCTGTCTCCCACCTTCCTACGTTAAGGACATTCAACTTTTGCCGTGTTTTCTGTACCACCCGTTATCCCTGTAATATATATATATAGTGCTGCTGGATAGGTAGGTGAAAACTATATTTCCTCTATTAGATATTTCCTGTATAACAGGGGACTTTTTTGTTAAGCTGCGTCCAACATGCATTTTGTAATATTGAAGCTGAATAATGCGTTCTTTTAGTCTTGTCTTGTATTTATTCCTCTTCGTTTGTTCTAATTAGCATTTTCCCTGATTTCCTCTGTTGCAGTGACTGTACTCCTTATTTCTTTCCTCCATCTTGTCCTACATTTATAGCACAAATGACTCATGCGGGCTTTACAGAATAGAGAACAAGGAGGGGAAAAAAGATAAAATCTTCATGTTGCATTTCCACTATAGGCTCTTCTCACGGTCAAAGGAGTAAAGATTAAGCCTTACATCAGCTCTGCAGATGCAATGCTTTCCTCCCCCCTTGCCTCCATTATAAAGCTAGAAGATTGTCCCATGAAAAACCTTAACATAGGACGCTTCTGTGGCTTCTTTTTCCTTCAGTGGGAGATCGTGTCACAGGAGATGTCACCAAAATAAACAATTTCGAGCCCCTATAAGCACCAGAGCATTCCTATCAATGTCATATTTCCAAGGTCACATTTAAGGCCCTATCGCCTCACGACTGCTTCACTGCTGTAAGGTGAATCCATGATTATCAGGTGGTCTTTCATATGCCAGTGGCTTTACACTCAACAGAGCATATGACATGATGTCTGAGCCCAGTTTAGAGGGATAATCTGGCAATGTCTGTTTGCTGTCTTTTTTTTTTCCTCAGTGAAGCAGCACAGAGCTGACCTTATAAAGTATCCTGTGACCAGACCACACCTCTGTCTCAGAGCTGATGGAAGCCAAAGGCAAGCCTGGGACTTCAGCTCCAAAGGCAGCACCTAAAGTGGAGAAAAAGGAGCCGGCTGCCCCACGCAAGTCTGATCCTGCCCCTGCAGCTCCTGAGCCGGAGCATCGCCCTCCTGCGCAGGATGGAGCAGCGGAAACAGAGACAGCAGCAGCAGGTGACGAAGCTGCAGCCTCCGGCACAGACTCTCTGGAACACCTGAAGCCCTTTCTTATTGGTGGGGCCGTTATTGCTGCGGGAGCCATTTTGCTCGGAGTATTGCTACTGGCGAGGAGAAATTAAAACCAAATCATTATCTGAAGTTGGGGTATTTATTGGTTGATGACTTAGATGGTCGCTGCTGATTGGTTCACAGACTATCATGATAAAGATTGGGGACTTTTTCTTTTTGTTTTTTTTTAGCCCTGCTTTCACTTGTAGTGAATCAACTCATTTGATTTCCGATCAAGGCTGTATATGGAGCATAATTACACATATTATATGCATGAATTTGCTACAATACTGCATCTGAAGTGTAATTATATAATTATAAAAAACACACTCAAAAAAACCTTACGCCGAGCTAAAAACCTGAACTCTTAAAGGTAGCTTATTCAGCTGCTTTGTCTGGTTTAATCTAATTTGAACAAATATTGACAAAAATGTTTAAATATTTGTACATTCTTGCACCAGAAATGAGCTTGGTTCACTTTGCTAAAAGAAACACGTGAAGCCTCAAATCATAATATTGAACCTTTGAAATATGAATAGCAGCTATCAGAGTTCTAGGTTTTTACTTTACTTTAAAATGAGACTGTTGGAAGAGAAGAGCAGAGAATAGCTGGGATTGTGCACTGTGGTGTATTGAAACTACTCTGGCTAAATCATTGATAGCCTAATGGAAGGTACTGAGTTCCTCTATTAGTATAGAGCGTATGAGACATCGAACTGGCGAACACAAGCAAGTACAACACAATAAAAATTCAGAGAGAACACATAAGTATGCAGGGGTCGAGGAATGGCACATGAAGGGTCGTTGGATGTAAAATATGTATACTGTGGACCAGAGTATAATAGTGCAGTTATTTATTATTGTAGAATAAGCAGATTTATTTTACTGTCAAATTATATCACAAATCAATAACCTTTCGTGTCTTACACAGCAGCCACAGTCATGCTGTTTCAATCTGTTTACATCTTACAGTAGATGTTTAGCTGTAGCAGGCTGAACAGCCATTAGTGTTGTGTATCAGGTTAAAAGCCTGCTGCCAAAACATGATAGTTATTTCTGTCCTCCCTCTGCCCCTCTTATGTTTTCTAAACCTTGTCAACCTCATTTAGGAATTAGTAATGAGAGCATCCCAAATACTCTTATACAATGAAAGTGTGGTGTGCATGAACTATTGTTCTATAGTTGGATAGAACTGTAGTTTAATCAAAAGGGAAAAAAGCAGTCTCGGTTTTTGTTCCTGCACTCATTAACTTGTACAGCTGTACACATTATTTCCAACTCACATTGCAAAGCTCATGGGGGGGATTGTCCCCCGTTCCATAAGTAGATGCATAAGACAGTTCTAACACATATTTAACTTTAAGGATATGTATACATTTTACACATTACTGGCCATTAACATTGTGCTAACACTCAGCACTCATCACTACACTTAGCACCCCAAGCATGTCCAAAACATAGATGGCCTATGCCAACACTGAAACAAACTTCACCTTACATTGTACAATACAGTGTACCAAAAAAAAAAGAAGAAGAAGAAGAAAATTCCTATTTTCATAATCTCAACAGCGTATAAATGCAATAATTCAGATAGGACTCCTCATTTAGCACACGTGCGGTAGCAAGTTAAATTATATAAACATTGTCATAATGTGTGATGTTAGTGATGGAAATGATGGCGATGTTACATACGATGATAATGAGGGTGATGGTATGCTGTGGTATAGTATGGTGGCTGTAATGATAGTATTGATGGTTATGATATATTTTTTTATATATTTATAACATATTTACCTTATGCACCCTCCCCTTAGCTCCCAAACTTCTTAATGTGTAAAAAGAAAGTGAAACCCAACTTTATTAAAGGTAGTGAACCAACCCAAGTGAGTATGTCTTTAATCACAACTTCAGCTTTAAATGGGTTATAAATGATACCCAGTTTCATCTGAACTTTATATTTACATGTCTATTAAAAATCAACAACAACATTGTTTATTTATGATGACATAGTTGAACCTTTTCTACTTATGTATATGTATGTGTGTGTGTGTATATATATATATATATATATATATATATATATATATATATATATATATATATATATATATATATATATATATATATATATATATATATATATACATACATACACACACACACACACACTAACTTCTGGTTGACTTAATTTTACTTTCTGTATTCTGTGATTTGTGATATTTACTACTATAATTTATTATTTTTGTATTTTGTTATTATTTGAATTTTATTCAGTTATTTGTCACAACAAAGTTTATAGTTCACCATGAATGTATCAGACTGCATCAGGTGTCCAGGAACGTCTTTAATCACTCTTTTATTACCCCTTTTGAGGCACATTTCATGTAAAGTATTAGGGTGTATTGTTGGTGTCAGGGTGTATTGTTATGTAATTCATTTTTACTCCATAATCAATATCTGCTGGCCCACGGAAACCATTATTGTGGTCAGGTCTACTTTGCTCAACACGTCCTCCCAGAAGGATGTTTCGTTAATGTGACATAGGATGTAGTTATACCGCTGAGAAGTATTGTGTCTGTTTTTAAGGCATCTGCAGTTTGCTCTATAGTTAGTGTGACAGCTTGCTTTCTGCTGAGTCAACTTTATGGTCATTTTTAGAGCTGTACTTATGTGATGCCAATGCTATATGTGAGATTTTCATAGCTTGGCTGCTGCTTTTCTATCATTTTGCCAATGAACAATTTACATGTATTATTAATAATATGGAAGCTATAAGGGTACATAGAAACTGAATTCTCTCCTAATATCTCCATAGGTCTCTCTTATTAATGTGTGTGTACAAGATAATTTACTAGAAAAGTGATATGCATGTCTAATTTTATTCGTACAAAGATGCGTTATAATGAAAAGAAACACCTACTCAAGCTTTTCGTTTTACCTCTAAATGTCATAAAATTAAATTCACTCCGCTATTGCAGATGAACAAAGGATAACCATCAGCAGGGAGGCAACACATTTCCACACATGAAGTAAATTCTCTTATTTGCACAAGATATTTTCCACATCACTTGTTCATAGATATAAATATTAAGTCCATACAGTTTAGGCTTTTTTTTTTAAATTTATAACTTAGCGATAATTCTAAATGTAGTTAACCTTTACCCATGCTACATCTCTCCGAGAAGTTTTGTGAAATTTTTCTAGATTATTTTTTTCCCCCGGATCTTGATGAAAAACAGTGAGGCCGAAGTAGTCCTTTATTTTGAAAGATTCTAACAGGAAGTCTTCTTGTTGTTGCGGTTGGAGAAAGCAAAGCTAGCAGTTACAACTTCTCCGGTGTTTGTTTCTCTCAGAAGACCATAACTTGTGTACTTTAGCGAACGATAGTGGCAACGGTGAGTAAATAAAACGTGACCTTTTGCTTTTTGTGGTAAACAACCAACACTGCGATTCGCAACATGTTAAAGCAGCTAAAGTTTTATGCTAAGCGCGTGGTTACGCATGCTGAAATGGCTAGCTAGGTGTTTTGTTCAATTAATTTGATAACTGCTCCTGAAAAAACACGCACAGATACAAAAAATATCAATAAACAACGCACAGGTAAACACCGTTTGGGTTTATCACCTTGCATAATTTATAGTTGTCTTAGCTACACACCAAAGCTACAGTATTAGCATAATAGTGACGCTAGCTAGCTCGGAATTAGCCGGGCACCTACTAATACTTTCAAGTTAAACTTATCGTCGTTTTTCGTAGATCTACGAAAACAAAATTGGGTCGTTAACATCACATACGTGTTTGATACGTAATTTTATTGGGTAAGTTGAGCACCAGGTCTCTATTCACAGGTGTCTAAACATGATCATCCCTGTACGGTGCTTCACGTGTGGCAAGATTGTTGGTAACAAATGGGAAGCATACCTTGGTCTTCTTCAAGCCGAGTACACAGAGGGGTAAGACTAATACATTCTGTTTTGTTCCACTGACATTGCCTCTTAAATTGTAAGTAACTGTTGTATTATGGCAACACAACTTAGTAACAGTGCAATCGCTGCACATTGAACTTTTTTCGTTTGTAGAAGTTGAGTGGTTTGAAGTCAGCTTGAAAATTAGTTGATGGATTAAGTGAATCATAATTGCATGAGGCCATTTAGACCATTTTCCTCAGTGTGTTCAGTAATGTCCATGTACTTATTCATTCAGGATATCATGCATTAGCTCTGACATTACTTGTTCTTCTTCCTTCTCAAGTGACGCCCTGGATGCCCTGGGACTGAAGAGGTACTGCTGCAGGAGGATGCTTCTTTCTCACGTGGATCTTATTGAGAAATTGCTGAATTATGCGCCATTGGAGAAATGAAAACTAGAAGAACTGTTTGGACTTTGTGCAGGCTGAAGTTTTGAGCGTTTGTGTTATTAATGTGATGCATTTTTCTAAATAAAAGCTGTTGATGGCATTGCTACATGTGCTTATACCTTTGCTGTCTTGTGTAGTTGCAAAGCTTAGTCCCCACACTTGTTCTATGCATTAAAACCAAGCAGCATGATAAATCTTGTAGCGAGACATTCAGTAGTTTTACATTTTAATGTGTTAACAGTGGTCCAAACAGAGGCAGTTTAAATGATTTTTGTGGTCCCCAGTAAGCAGATAAAACAACTTGGATTTATGTTTATGGATATTTTTTTGTACATTTAATACAAAAAGTGATAAATTTTACAGTTACATAAATTAGGGGGCGCTTCTGTGCATGCAAGCTTTGAAAGTTGATGTCCCAGCAACAATTCTACAGTCTTTATCTAAAATTACAGATCCTGGAGAACTTAAAAAAGAAAAGAAACTCAGTACCTTCAAAGAAAAAAAGTACACCTTGGACTTTAGAAGATGCATATCCGTAGTTTAATCTGGAATTCTTCTACTTTTGTCCCAAAAAAAAAAAAAAGGCCTGTCTTTGCTCTGCTTCAGTCACAGGACTTCAGTCTAGGGATGGGAAAATAATACATTTTGAAATCCACAAATTTTACAAATCAGACCTACACTATACTAAACATAAAAGTAAATGTTTGTATGTTTTCAGAAATACATTTCCTAAATGGGTTCTGTCATTTTAGGATGCATCCTGTGGTGTTTCACACAGCAGTATTTGTGCTAATCCCTTACATATATCTTGACTAAAAGTTCTGCATTTGATCAAGTAAAATGTTTTCATTTTACTTGATCAAATATAGCTGTGCTCTGTCTGGTGCAGGCAGATTTAATAAATTGATCCACTGTAATATAGTAAATTTAGTGAGTTTCACTTTATGAACCATATACACATACATAATACAGTAAACTGCCAGAAGGATCCAGTCACCAATCCAAATATTTAAATTCAGATATTCAATCACTTCCATGACCATAGATGTATGAAATCAAGCACCTAGTCATGCAGACTGCTTCTACAAACATTTATGAAATGTAATGGAGCTCCTGCTCTCAGGACAACATACACTCAGGTAACACTTAACCATCTCTCTAAGTTCATATTAAACCATAAGGGACAGATGTGAACTTTACTGCTGAAGTTACCTCTTTTCATAGTACAGGCCTCAGATCTGATGAAAAGTACTATTAATATGAGAAGATATTAGCTATAAGAAGCTTTTATACATTTATAAACCAAAATGAAAAAACTGACACTAAATAATAAACTACTATTACATCACAGCACAAAGTGCTGCTAAATTCCTGAACAAATTGTTGAAGGTTGAAGGAAGTAAAGCACAGTTATTGTGCTCTACATGAATAAATCTGCATTATCAGGTTTACTGAACAAACTAAAAGATGTAAGTCTTATTTAAGTTTTTTGTACTTATTACTGTGTAATGAGAAACCTAACACGGATGACAGAACTTCTTGAGAGCAGGCGACTTGTGTTTTTTTTGTCACCATAAGAAAAACAAAAGGTGAAATAAAAAATGGCTCATTTGTTCAAGTAAGTTGTTCCAGTGAGTTAGCAATATCGGAATGCAACCTATGTGGAACACACCTGGGCTTTCCTTCCATCAGAGGTCAAAATGTCTACTGGAAAAATAGTAGATATTCCAAAAACGTGAAACTGATTGATGGTAAAATATAATTGTAGTGTACAAATTAATATTAGTGAAAAACTTACCTAATTAGTGGTACCTGTCTTTGTGATCTCTGTGTCTTTCCCGTTCCCGTGAATACGCCTTTTCCCTTTCTCCACTCCAGGAGTGCTCCAGGTGTCTTCGAGACATTCCTGCATCTTCACAGACAGAAGAATAGTCCCTATCACGCTCTCTGTCACGACTCCTGTCCCAGTCTCTATCGCGCTCTCTGCCACGACTCCGTTCCCGGTCTCTATTACGCTCTCGACTCCGTTCCAGGTCTCTTTCACGGTCTCTTTCACGGTCTCGGTCCCGCTCTCGCTCTCTGTCCCGACTCCTGTCCCGGTCTCTTTTTCCAGAGCGACTTTGTTCACTGAAAAGAAATATGGTTTTGTAACAAAGTAAGAAATCTAATGCTAGGTCCAACCTCAGTATTAGTTCATATACATACATATATGGACAACAACGACAGCGTTTTGATAGGCAGTTATACAAACCTGTAGCCATAGTTGCCCTGGATAGAGACTAGACAATCCTTGAGTGATGTGACCAGCGTCTGGCATCGCTCATCTCCATACACTCTGGACTGCTTAATGATGGCAATGGCAGTTAATAGTGTTTCCATGGCCACCTGCAGGTCTCCTGATGTAGAAATTTGGGAGATATTAGAAGCATTTGTTTGTTTAGTAACGAAACACTTTAAAGTTCCTAGGGTTAGGTTTAATAAAAAGTTTTTGAAAATGGGCGACAGTTACTACAAAATTCATTAAAGATAGGAAAGTATCTCGGAACAGAAGCAGCAGGGAGGCTTGTTGAGTCAGAAGACATAAAGCCTGGCCTGAGGTGATGATTCACCTATGTGTATACAGAGACCCAGAGCACGCAGCCAAAAAAAGGCTGAGAGGGCTTTGGGATAAATCTCTGCATGTTGTTAAATGTGCCAGCCGAAGCTTCATCTTAAACTCCTCTCAAATCCCAAGTAGAAATAGTTAGGACTAAGAAAGGCTCTTATTTCACTCTGATAGAACTAGAGGAGGTAACAAAACGTTTGAAGAAAGTAGAAATTAAAAGTGTGCAAAGCTAGAAAAACATAACCAAAAACCTAAAGGTCCCAAAGACACAGATTGTGTTGTAAAAGCGCTGACAATCAAATCTGATTAAACCACAACCAAACAGTCATGTTTTTCTTATTTTGCCACAAATATGCTAAATGTACTAAATTCTTGAGTTACTCATTATTCTTTGTATCTTTCTTCAAAGGAGCCAGTCTTTCTTGTAATTTTTGCAACTGCAGTATTTTCAATAAACTGAACTGAAGTGGAGACCAAAAAAAAAACAAAAAACTGGCAGGCCAAAATAATAATAAAAAAAAAAACTATCTATAAAAAGTCATGTCCTTAAAAATAGGAATAATCTACCAAAGAACTAGAACTGTTGCAGAGATCAGACTGATTAGCATTAAAACAGCATTTTCAGAGCCTTTCAAATAATGCATAAAGTCTGTAATGATTTATGTACACAATACGGTATTTATTTTTTATCACTAGTAAAAACATGTATTCCAATTATATCTAAGACAAAAATATACTATGATATGTGTGTGCTTCCTAATTCAAGTGCAAGTTGTGTGGAACAACTTTACATTTTGAGTGTTTCTCCAACTGTCTGTTAATCATTGATAATAAGCATAAAAAAAACCCTGTGTCCCATATGCATTTATACTTACCAGCTGTTGCACCACTCACAGCTTTTGTGATGGCACTGCTGGCAATGGTTCTGTTTCTATTCATAAGTTCCTCCAAATGTTGATCTGAACTTTTAGGTGTGTTTCTGTAAAATAGGCAGTTATTAGTAAAAGTAACTAATGTTTTAATGTTTTCTTTTTTGTAACTTCTAGTCCTAAGTAATCTCTATTCTCATTTATGCCTCTCTGTATCCTGCTCATTGGTTCACGTTCCACTGGAGGTTTAATATGATCTCTCTGTAAATGCCTTTAGTGTGTCAGTGGCTAAAAAAATTAAATAATGTGTTCTCACGTTTGTTGGCTGTAAGCTTTGCTGCTGTGCCCATCCTGTGCTGGGCTGAAGTATGTGGGATGCATACCAAGAGACGGGTGGCTTGGGACAGGGACTGGATGAGGAGGGAACAGCGGGGCTGCCATGAGCGGAGCGATTGTTTGTGGCATATGTGGAAACAGGGGAGGTGGATGACCAAAAGAAGGGCCGGGTAATGGAGGAAAGCTGTTAGCAAGTGGATGTGATGGAAAAAGTGGAGGTATAGCAGACGGGGCGGTCTTCTGTGCTAATAATACTGAGAGAATCTCATCTGACGAATCAGATTCCTTGGTTTCTTTGTTAGTTCGCAAGGGTACACCTGAAAAAAACAAAATACATCTCCATGAAAAATGTTATCCTGACATTTAGTAATACAAACTAAATATCAGGGTGTTGTGAGAGTCGTCTTCCCCTTACGTTTGTTTGCTTCCTCTTCAAAAAAAGCAAGGTTCTGACAAGTGGCATAGCGACAGTCTATCCTTTCCCCGTTGATTTTACACTGTGGTACTTTTTCCAACATTAGTTTTAGTGACTCGTCTGACGTTATCACCACTTCTGCAAAGCTGCATCACAGAGTAGGAGATAAAATTTAAAAGAAAAATACAAAAATGCTTTATTTTTTAAAGGTTTCTCTATATTTTACACAATACTCACCCTCTTGACACACCATTACTTCTGTCCTCAGCAAACTTGATGTCTGCGATGTTCTTCACACCCAACCCTTTGGCCATAGATGTTAGGTCATTCTCAGTTACCCACTGCAAGGATGAGAAGGTTTGTAAAAAAGAAAAAAAAACTGGTAGGGGGAAAGTCATTCAACTTTATGGTAAATGGCCTGCATTTGTATAGCGCTTTTCTAGTCCTTAAGGACCCCAAAGCGCTTTACACTACATTCAGTCATTCACCCATTCACACACTGGCGATAGCAAGCTACATTGTAGCCACAGCTGCCCTGCGGCGCACTGACAGAGGCAAGGCTGCTGGACACAGGCGCCACCGGGCCCTCTGACCACCACCAGTAGGCAAACATGGGGTTAGTATCTTACCCAAGGATATTTGGCATGCAGCCAGGAGGCAGCCTGGGATCGAACCACCGACCTTCTGATTAGTGGCTGACCTGCTCTGCCACCTGAGCTACAGCCACCCCATATGCCACCCCTTTATAGGTATAACAGATCATCTACTGCAGCAGTCCCCAACCCCCGGGCCTTGGACCGGTACCGGTCCGTGAGTCGTTTGGTACCGGGCCGCGAGAGTTAAGGCTCAGGTGTGAAATGTATGTTTTTCAGGGTTTTTATCGGTTTTCAGCGTTATTTTGTTATCGTTTTTATCGTTTACTCGGGTTTTCCTTGGTCTTTTCACGTGTGTTATGAATAAATTTTCTTTTTTTCAGTACCGGTACAAGTTTTATTTTGTTGTATTTATCCGCGACACCTTAAAGGCCGGTCCATGAAAATATTGTCGGGCATAAACCGGTCCGTGGCGCAAAAAAGGTTGGGGACCGCTGATCTACTGTATCTATGTAGCCTTTGCTAGTTTCTCCAAATGTTTTAACACATTTGGAGAAGAACTGGAAAATTACTAAAGTAATGCCAACTGTGTAAACAAATGGCAAACATGGTATAGTGTGCTATCTGTCTTGGCATTATATAAAGAATCTAAAATCAGATTATTATTTATTGTTTTCCAGTAATGTTTAAGTATTAACAGTGTTTCTAAAATGGATGAAAATGTATTGGCAATGCAAAACTCAACTCACCCATGGGAAATGCCCAACATATACAGAAAGTCTCCTTAGATAGTTTGCTCTTTTTCGAGTATTTGCTTCTGTTGATTTATCCTCTTCCTTAGCTGATGTCTCCTTACGTAAGGACTCCTTGGTAGCAACATTCTTGTCTTGGTTAACAGAACCGGTTAGAACGGCATCAAAAAGTTCATTTGCTTCTGCAATTCTATCCAAATCCTGTGAAGTATAGAAAAAGAATAATTACAGCAGTGGGCAAAAGTCTTGTCAATGCTGCATATGATCACCTTTACTTTTCAACACACAAACTCTGTTAATTTTGTCTTTTAAAAAATATTTAACTAAAGAAATATACAACTAAAGCCCAAAGAAACTATTCCAAATCGGTTCTTTGTTAAATTTCATCCTTTTAGTTAAGTATTTTTCATGTCATAGGTGAGTTTTAAGTAGCTCAAAAACATACTAACATATATTCCAGTATTAGATAACGTAAAATTAAAAAAAATTAAAGGATGTGGCACCTTCCTTCTAGGAAGATATGTACCGCAGTTTTATTTTTGACCGATTGTTTCAGTAAACATTATGTTTGATCGTTTCATAAACTGACCCTTTTTTTTGCATTGATTTCAATGCCAGACTCACCTCGTCATTTTGATTCAGGTCACTATATAGATCTATATCTTTGTCCTCGGTGCTTGGTCCAGCTGCATGTTCTCGTCCTGCAGCAGCCATCCCGTGGGCCGAAGATAATTAATTACTTGCAATCCAGCTAGTAATTGTTATTTGTTTTAAGTGCAGCTCGCACATGCACACCTTAGAAATTAACACAAAGGATGCACTTTTAGAATTCAGAAATTTCACTTTTCCTTATTTTGTTAGCTAACGTTAATGTTCCGCTGGACTTAAAATAAACATACTGTGGCTAAAACTGAGTGTGACAAACCGAAAATATAGTCTGCGGAAATAAATGATAAGAAAGCTGAATTATGATGAAAACTTTCACAAACATACAAGGTATTTCATAGCACGAGCTACCAGTTTACTTCTCATTCGTTCTCTGATCAGCTTAAGCTAATGTTGCTACTCTGGCAGTTGGTGCAGCTGACATAGTCACCGGCTGAAAACAACAATCGACTTTTAGTTCCTGTAGTCAAGTTGGTTTAGTTTTTGGTAAAGGGTCAAGCATGTATTTAGCTAATGCATTTGTTTTTGAGTACGAAAAATAAATAAATACACAGATTAACTATATAACCTCTAAAGGTCCAACTGTGACGCCAGCTACGTTTTCCTGCAGTTAAACAAAACCACGTGTGGGCTGTGTACAGCCCTCCCTCCGGTAGTTTCCTGTGACCGTACTTGTGTAATTTCTGTCAGACAGCAGAAAAACATTTCGACAGGGGAGACGGATACGTCAGATTTGTGGACCTTAAAAGAACCTGGGTTAAAATGCTCTCTTCTATTGTCGCGAAAAGGGTGAGCTAGCGAGTAATTCGTCATTTGTGTATTTGTTGCTTGAAATCTGAATCTGTGGCCGTCGTAACGTCAGAGCTCGCCGTCTAATTCTAAACATTTTTAGCGTTAGTACGTTTAATGTTCAATAACAGGACGCAGTAACAGACTTAATAGTATTAAACAAACGGTTCAGTATTTCGCGAGGGTGTGGCATTATTATTGTCAGGGTTGATTTAGCTCTGGTGCAGAGAGGTTGTCCTCTTAGAGGACAGTTGTACAACAGTGCACCGAGTCTCAGATTATGCAATTACCCCCTGCTTTCTTTATTTTAGTTTAGCAGCAAATCTTTAGGACTCCAAGCCATCATAGTTATTATAATATTATTATAGATAGCTAAAAGCGAAAACTGAAACTGGGGAGAAAGAAACGTTTTAGATTATATGATTTGCATTGGTATATACTATACTATAAAGCCTTGAACCAACCCTCACTTCTTTCAAATTTGCTTCCATAGAGTTAAAGGGCCTTCAGGAATAGTTCTCCTAGCTTTTTGGAAGTCTTTCCATTTTTTTAATTTTTTTTTTTTAACATTCCCCAGCCCCCCACCCCACTCATTTTCACTCCAGTCTTTTTACCTGTTTTGCTAAGCCGCTCAATACTTACTTACCATTCATTCAAGCATAAAATATACACCTGAAATGCGGGATGATCTTTGTTTTAGTCAGTTTGCTCGTATTTGTCAAAAAGCACGAGGAAGCATGGAACATGTTTATTGTGATGTGTCTACCTGTGAGTAAATGAAGGACATTGTTTGCATTATAATGTCTAACACTACATGTAAAAATATAAATAAAATGAATAATGAAACATTTGAAACAATAACACTTAAATTGGAAGACTGAAAGCCAATTTAAATTAAACAGAAAACACAAATTCTAGATCATAAAATGAGAAAATGGTAAATAAAGTTGGATGCTGATACCTGAACATAAATTGAAAATACTTAAGAATATTTAGTCTCAGCATGACTCACAATTATCAGTGATGCAATGTCAGCTGAAAAATGCGAACAGCAGAACACAGTCTCTAAATTGTTCCTCATGCAACTTATTAAGCTGTAATGGCAGTTTAACATGTAGATCCAATGCCTGTATTAGCTTTTAGATAATAATTGCTACCACAATCTTGCCCAAATACAATGTTTGTTAGTAACTAGAATAATCGGATGTACTGACTCAGCACGTTCAGAAGACACAGTGGATTATTTTACCTATCACATGTGTCTTTTAATGTGTGCTTGTCCCATCAGCTGGTAACCGGGATGTGTCAGGCTGCTTGGAGACCAGCAATCACAGGGCTGGTGTCATCTCGTGGTTACCGCGGGGACTCTCCCGAAGACACAAAGGTTGACCTGATTGAGATCCCTTTGCCCCCTTGGAAGGAAAATCCAAGCGAGCTCATCGACATCAAGAGACGCCGCCTTCTCTACGAAAGCCGCAAGAGGGGCATGTTGGAGAACTGCATATTGCTAAGGTTGCTGAATTGTACTGATTTTGTCCGTGACCTGCGTTGTTCATTCATCCATCTCAGCTTTAAAGGATGTGTTTACATCCAGTATTTTTTTAAGCACGGTTTTAAGTTTGCCTACCATCGATCTTTGCTCCTTCCTTAATCAAATCCAGTGTAAATGCAATCAGTGACAATAATTCATATCACTGATTTTTAAATACATTCTTGAGAACATTTGAGTTTAAAATGAGGCTTTGGTGCAGTCTCATAGTAAAAATTTCATTGTATATGTGAGAATAATATTTTAAGCATTTTCAATCATTAGAGCTGTTTTTTAAGTTTTTGTTTATCATTGTGAAGGATTTTTTTCTCAGAAAACAGGAAGGAAGCTTCAGATCCTGATAAATTTTCTGTCTTGTAGCCTTTTTGCAAAGCGATACCTGAACACAATGACTGAGAACCAGCTAAAGCAGTATGACAGGCTGATTAATGAACCAAGTAACGACTGGGACATCTACTATTGGGCAACAGGTGAGAGCCAAGTAGTGTTTTTCTTTTTAATTTTGCAGACTCATTTTCATGTTTTGTCTCTGTTCTAGCTCTTAGTTGTTTTGGAAGTGATTTTAATTTTTTAATGCTTTGCAAATGTCTTCCCAAAACTCAGCTCTCTTCATTAAGTCCTCCAACACCTCCCTACAGCTGCTCTTACAACCCATGACAATGTTGGGAATGCTGCTACAACATGAAAAAAAAAATGACTGTCTTTACAAACTCACCTTCAGTTAGCTCCCTCCACATGTATTTTTAAAACCAAATAGCACTTCTGTTGATAGTTGTAATTAGCTATTCTTCTATGACCCCAAATCCAAAAAAGCTGGAACGCTGTGTGAAATATAAAGTTCAAACAGATTTCAAATCTCATTACTCCACGTTTTATTCAGAGTAGACCATAGAAAACATTTCAAATGTTTAAACTCTGAAGAAGAACATAAATACAGCTATTTTGAATTTGATTCAGCAGCAACATTTTTTTTCTCTTCTTTGAAGAACGTTGGGGAACTTTCAGGACTGGGATCTTGTCCCATTCTTGTCTTATTTAGGATTTAGATGTTTTACAGTCCTGGCTCTTTTTTGTTATATTTTACATTTCACGATGCTCTAAGGACCTGGGCTCTTCTGCTACAAAGCCATGATGGAGATGATGAAATATTCCAAGTCTTAGGAATTTTACGTTGAGGAACATTATTCGGAAAGTGTTCCACAGTTTAGTGCGGATTCAGGAACCTCTGCTCATCATCTGCCTCTCTAAGATGCTCTTTTTATACTCAATCATGCTACTGACCTGTTGCCAGTCAGAATCAGAATACTTTAATAATCCCTAAGGAAATTATGTGGGTTACAGTCCCTCCAAGACGATAACACTAACAGACTGAACTAATTAAATTATGCAGTATATTACAAAGTTAATAAAATATAAGAGAAAGGTCTAACATCTATACAAATAGCTCAATTTAAATATCAAGAATATTAATTTAACTAAATAGCTGCAAAATGAGGATAAATAAAATGGTAAAAAAAAAATAGAATAGTGGCAACTGTAGTAAAATGTTATTATTATTATTATTATTATTATTGATTTTTCTTTTATTGTTACTTATTATTATGTTGCAGGATGTTTGAGTTCAGATGAGCACTGAATGAGACTGTATAAAAAGTGCTACACAGATAAATAAACTTGCACATTAAAGCACTAAAGTTAGCAGAAGATGGAAGTTTGGGGCCAGACATTACTCAGTTACAGATATCTAAAAAGCCTTTGACTTGTTTTCAGCAACAAAGAAAACAGCAAAAGTCAATTTGTTTTCACCTTCTAACAACAAAATGTGTAAAACTCCAGTGGCTATGATTATTTATTATTATTTTGGTTTGTTTTAACTGACAGATAAGAAATAATAAATTGTATTTGGAATAATAGATGATGATGATGCTGTTGTTATAACAGTGCTTATAAATGAACTACACTTCACTTACTGTTTTTAAGCTTTATCCTTGGAACTCATTTACTTTTCCTGGATAACTTGGCTTTTTACTCTTGTAATTTACTCTAATTTGTTCCGGTCATTTGCCTTTTTGTGTGTGAAAACAGCTGAAAACAAAATCACTGTGAGAACAGCCTGAGCATACCAAACTGGCAGCATCTCTAGACAAATAAACTGGTGCAGGAATTCTGACAGGACTGGGACAAATAATTACAAAGCTGTTACTAAGTGATTAATTGAAATGCCCCCTTTTTTTTTTTTTTTTACATTTAGAAATTAATCAACAGAATTTTCAAAGTGACATAGATGTACTATTGGGATGAAGAGGGAATGATCTTATTTCAGTTGATGCATATTGTGCATCTTCTTATTATCACTGAGGCAAAATATGTTCCATCAGCCTACATCCGTTTCAATTTTATGCTCCTATATTGTTCTAAAATCGACTGAGGTGATTCTTTATTTTATGCTCTTTGCATCCTGGTCTTTTTATACTTACAGAGGCTCAGCCCACCCCTGACGTCTACCAAGGAGAGGTCATGGATATGCTGAAGGAGTTCACAAAAAACCGCAATCATGAACAGAGGCTGGACGCGCCCAGCTTGGAGTACTTGGAGAAAGAAAACCAGTGAGGTCTTTGGCCTGCAAGGCCTTTTACAGAGACTCATTAAATGAGGGTTTCGGAGTGAATGTGAGTGTAATAAATCTTTACAGAAATGCTTCAGAAGTTGAAACTTGCTCTGAATATATTGTATTATAAATGTGTGATTCAGTGATGTATATTCAAATTCCTAGGTTTGCTAGAGGCTTACTGAAGAAGCCACCTTTGACTAATGGCTGCAAGATGATTTGGAAATCAATTTTACTGTGCCTATTATTGACATTGTGGGTTATTTAATAAATGTTAATGCTTGTCTCTTTGCATTGCTGTGTCATTCATGACTGTGATTGTGCCTATAATGCCACGGTATTGGATCACGTGACTGCAGGAAGCCATGACTGACAATATAGACACTATTGTTACATAAGGAAGGTTGTGCAGCCTGCAGTGTGGGTTTACAGACACCAGAGGGAAGCAGATCCCTTCAGTTTCAGTGTCAAATTCAAGCTCCGGCTGATTTCAGTGTGGCGAATGGCTCGCCTGAAACCACACATATCTCACATACCTTATTTTTAATGCAGGATGCAATGTGAAAATATAAGCTATCTAAATAAATTACAATTAAATTTAAGCTGTGTATTTTTAAGCCTTTATTTACAGTAAAAATACTTTCTGTCAAGCTGAGTTTTGCAATCAAACCACATATATTATTGGTTAAAACCAAAAAAAAGGTTGGGTTTTTTTTGTCTCCCCTTCTAGTAGATATGCATGTATTGACTAAGGGGAACATTTTTTTTTTGTCCAGTTATGTGTCATGTCTGTCCAGTGGAACCTTGTACTGAGTGCAGGAGGGAAATGCCCTCTGGCCAGGAGATGTGCACAGACTCTAAACAGATGACAAGCCCTCCTGTGTACGTCCATCGAATATTAATGCACACATGACTTGCAGCCAAGGTGTTACACAAACAAGGCAGACATGAGACTGAGGCAAATATATTCTCCTTTAATAAGGGAGAATATGTTGAGGAAGAATGACCTTCACTTGTTACATTGTCAGCTTTTCCTAAAATAGACCGAGATGATGTCAGAAGGGTTCCCCTCTGTGTGGTTTTTTTCCGTTTCACTGCCATCTGTCTCAGAGCTTACCTTTATTGCGAATGGAAATTAACCAATACTTCAACCATGAAGTTTATTTCTTTTATCCATTTCAGAGGAAAGCTAAACTAGTATGCTACATACACTTTTTGCAGTGGGTGTAAAGGCGATCAAGTGTTCACTCACCAAAAAGGTTGTGTTTGAACCTTCTGATTGGCTGAGGTTTGTATGTGCAGAATTATTTGCATGTTCTCCTTGTGCTTTTAAGGCTTTCTGTGCACATTTCAAAAACATCCATGTTAGATTTACCAGTTATTATGTTTACTCTGAAGTGATCAATTCATGGTGCACCCTGACTCTTGCCTTGGGTAAGCATGGGTATCTATTTAACCAACGACATGGACAGATATATATATATATATATATATAAAGACTTTTTGGGTTCTTTTTGTTCTTTTCTTAGTTTAATGCTTGTCAAAAAATGTTAAATTATGTAAGAACATGGAAAAAAGTCCAAAGACAAGGAAAAAAGTTTATAGCAGTAACTAGATCCACCGTGACTGGCTCTAACAATAAAAGACAGCCTACACGTGATTACTCAATCTAATAGCAATTTCAATGTGATTGATAATATAACGTAATAATATGAATGACACTGGGGTCTTTTTCTTATAAAACAGCTCCTTTTACATTCATTATTAAAGTTTATTATGCACCTAATACATGTGCATTAAATACTATACTTAAGAAACCATTAAAATCATTTTACATTGTCACTTACACATAAATGACCTCAATATTTTTATCACCATTGCAGCCGAGAGACCTGAATGTGATCCACTGTTGGTGTCACAATTCCTTGCCTTAAAAGAAAGAATAACACCTTAAGATCCCCCATGCAGGGGAAGCACAATTCAGGTCTTTATTGCTTTGAGGCTTGTTTAGAGTGTATATTCATCAGTTGCCCACACACACACCCACTGTGTCTATCTGTAGCCCGCCGCTCCTGTCATCCTCCACTGCTGCTTCCCGTGTCGTGACAGCTCTCTGTTTTATCCTCAGCACTGCCGTCACCCTCTGCTCCCCTGGAATTTCAATCTCATGTGCTTTTGTTTCCTTATTCCACCAGCACCACCTGCAGCAGCACCCCTAGTGCGCCTCTTGTCTTCCAATGCCTGCTGGAGAGCTGTGCGCATAAGAAAAGTGTCGAGCGAGGAGGCATGCCCGGTTTTATTCTGAAGATGGAAGTGTTAGATAAGTTGGTAAATTGAACACCCTCTGTCATCATTACATGCATGCACACTTGCAGTGAGACAGTTTAGTGTGTAGGAGGCAGAGCAGGCAATTTGCTTAATTCTAGAGATCAGTGCCGATTCTAAAGATCCATGTTAATTACCCTTAAAACCAAGCCTCTTTTTTGTTGTTGTTGTTGTTTGCCTGAGCTGAAGGAAGAGGAAAGCAGGGAGCAAATGTGATTTTATGTATTTCCACCATTGGATGAATTAACTGAAATTTTATCTGCTGATATGTGTATTTGGAATTAAGCTTCTACACAGAGGTGGATGGAATCAACACCCAAAACTCTTTAGACATCTTTGGACGAAAACTGCACATTAAGAGCTCTTTGCAAACAGACCTCTGTTACGTTAGATAGCATTTTGATGTTGGTTGGGTAGCCAACCAGCCACATTGTTTGTGTTATTTTACTGACATAGATAATCATATTGCAAACCTTTAGGTTGGTCTTGCATAGAACAATTTAATTTATGGTACTCCCCTTCAAGCTAGAGCTACATGCGTATTATTTTCATACATAATGTTCTTCAGGCCAGCTACTTTTTTTCTCAAACTTGAAGTACATAAAACAGACAATACTTCTGTAATTTTGATTAAATTGGATTATGAATGCATTCCATTTTCTTAACTGGTTATTCAGCTTAGAGTCACTGAGGAGCACACAAGGCAGCACACAATCACGTGGCAAATGTCATTTTTTGTAACAAATTTGTCACATGGTTCAATAAATTCTCCATTTTCAAAAAGTTAAATCTTTCTGGCAATGAGTTCATTTTCAGGCTTTAAGGGGTTAATTGACTTTGAAACATGGTACCGTTTTTGGTGCTGGACGGGCTAGTCTGAGCATTTCATAGACTGCTGATCTCCTGGGATTTTCCCACACCAACGTCTCTGGGGGTTTACAGCGGATGGTCTAAAAACATTTTGAAAAATATTCAGAAAGCCGAAGATCTCTGAATAAAAAAGGCCTTGTTGATGCCAGAGGTCAGAGGAGAATGGACATACTGCTTAGAAGGCAACAGTAGCTCAAAAAAGCACTCATTAAAACCAGTGTATGCAGAAGAGCATCTCTGAATGCACATGTTGAACCTTGAAGCAGATTGGCTACAGCAGGTGTAATTCCTGCCTGCTAAGAACAGGAATCTCAGGCTACAAGTCAGATGGGCTCATCAAAACTGTACAACAGAAGGTTGGAAAAATGTTGCCTGGCCTTTTGAGTCTTGATTTCTGCTCTGATATTCAGATGGGTCAGCATATGGCAACAACATAAAGGCATTTTCTTGGCACCAACACCATAGCCTAGAAGAGTTGCTGAGCATATCCATTCCATTATATCCACACTGTATCCATCTTCTGACGGATGCTGCCAGCAGGATAACACATCACAACACTAAGCTTAAAACATCTCAAATTTGTTTCTTGAACATGACTTAAATGGCTTCGACAATAACCAGATCACCATCAATAGAGCGTCTTTGGGATGTGGTGGAACTGGAGACCCACATCATGGATGTGCAGCCAACATATCTGCAGCAACTGTGTAATGTTATCATGCCAACATGGACCAAAATTTTTAAGTAATGTTCACAGCGCCTTGTTCAATCTATGCCACAAAGACAAGGCAGTTATAAAAGCTAAGGTCCAACACACTACTGGCAAGAAGTGGCCATGGATCTCAGGGGTCTAGGCCCACCTAAAAGAGTGACTACACCCCCTCAGCTGCATTTTACTGATGCACTTCAACTATAAGTTACACTAATTCATACAATTTGGTAATGAAAACCTGAAATATCACAGATAAGTTACTGTAATGTGAGCACAGTAGTTCTGCATGAGTTGAGGTAATCAGCACGACTCTGAGGAGGACACTGAGCAGATATTGAGAACTAGTTTCAAAGCACGACTCTACTGAAAAACTGCGAAACAAATGTAAATGTGTTGATGACACTGTGCGCTCACAATCATCCGTCCTACTGTGTGGAGAAAAAGTCTCTATTGTTTGTCTCCCCCTTTGCCTCTGCAATCTAAGATAGATATTTTTGCACTTTTAGAGTTGTGGCTAAATGTCTCCATGACTGTACTATCATATATAGCTGTCCTGAGCCAAATGCCTCCCCCAGTGTCAAAGTTGGTTGCCCATCCAGCACGTATGGTCTGCTCCTGACCCTGGTAGCCAGTAATCAAAAACTTAAAATAAAGACTGAATTAACTATTAGTGTGAAATACACGTGTGAGTTAAAGTAATATAAATAAAAGAAAATATGAAAAATTCATACAATACCAGACCAGAAGTATCTTTGTTTTATATATACATTTATATCATTATATACACTGTACAGATTTCAAAAAAATAAATGGTCAATATTTAACATTGTGCACCCCACGGATGTGTAACTACAAAGAGAAAGGGAGTGAAACAGGGGGGTTTGTGATATCACGGATAGATATCTACAACCCCATTAGTAATGATGGTTCTTTTTCTCTTTTTTTCTCCATACAGAACATTTTCACAATCATTTTATACAGTCAGTATATAAATTAAAATGTTGCTGGTTAACCTCTCTTTGTCTCAAGCAGTCCCTAAAGAGAATGCCCTAAAACAGAAATGCGAGCTTGTCCAGTAAACTTTACCAGTGTTTGGTTTTTGGCCAGTGACGAGTGTAGAAGACAATTTTAGCTCGATTTCTTAAAAAAATGTATCAAACCCTGACTGATCTTTAACCAATATTTAAATTGCATTGATTGACTTTCACTAAGCCTTTGGAATGTAATGCTTTGTCAGCAGGGCAGTACATCAGGACAGACAGATGAATATGAGAGGTGGTTATTTTGGGATGCTCCAAGGCTCTGCTCTGACCTGAGATGTAGCTAACAGTGAAGCAAAGAGGTGATGATTATCTCCTGTCTCACCTTTTTTCCCCCCTCCTCCCTTCCTGACACTTGGAGAGGGAGCGCATATGGTGAAGAGCAAGGCGTGACGGGGTTCATAAGGCACACACAGAATACTTTGTGCCAGAAAGCATGTGTGCACAATGGGGGTGTTTTGAGGGAGCATCAGCTGTGACGTGAAGGAGCAACCCTTCGTTTTTTGGCCTTGGTGAATTAGATTGGTCCACTTAGAGAGGCGAGATAGGGCATAGAGGAAAAACGTCTTCAGCTGCTTTTGTTTAAACTGAAAATCTGGTGTATGGCGGTCAAATGGAGCAACTTTTATCTGTGGTTGTTGTAAAGCTTTTTTCTTGTGACCTTCACTCTCAGCTCATGTATAAGAGATCTAAATGTCCTCCAAACATGAGGAAAATAAGCCTGCTGTGAAGAGAGGTTTGTTCCAGCATCATCGTCAACAAGTGCAGTGATTCTTCAAGAAGTGACAACTTAAAAAAAAGAAGAAAAGAACATACTTCTCTGTACATCTGGATTCATACAGAATAAAAACAGCAAAGAATGCTGTTCAGTATTAAACTGGCAAAATAGAACTCAGTGCAGATATACACACAGGGACTCACAGTAAATACAATCACACAAACATAAGTTCAAATACTGACATTCAACCACGGTGCAAACACACACACATACATCCAGTAGACAAAAAACAAACAGTGGAATGTAAAAAGACTTTTCCCAACCCCAGGTGTTATTACTCTCATTTGTTTCCATTCATCCCAACAGCTCGTGTCTGTACAGGACTTGAGGGAGGTCGCATTCAGGCAGCAAAGATGTTTAAAAAAAATAACTAAATAAAGACAAACTCTGACTTTACATTCCCAGTTCTCGTTTCAAACAGAAAGGTGACAGGGCTTTCTCAACTGCAGCTCCACTCCCTGTGTCCGTTACAAATCCTCCAAATGCTGCTGTCTTTAAGTCTAGATTAACGACCCAGTTGTAGTCCATGATATTCCTGGGCTCTTAATCTCTTGACAACGTCTGCAACTTGTGGCTGCAGTCTTATTTTGTATTTTGGGCATATTTGTAATTTGTAATCTTGTAACAGTTTATAAACTTTTGATTTCATGTGATTTCTTCTCATATTTTACTGCATGTATTCATAAATTGTCAGCTCATCCCAAAAAAAGAGTCTAAAGGTTCATGGTCAACCTTGAAAACACAAATCTCAACTATATAAATACATTTTTAAAAAACCCTCAAGGTCTGCTTTCTTTTGACTACTACTGACTATTACTCATGGCTGCCCAGAGCAGTTTGCTCAGGCGGAGCCTGCACATACAATCTGAGATTTCTTGAGAGCACAAAGTGGCATCGCACCAAAACAGCCAGTTTTAAGTTACTACTGTAAGAAATATTTTTCTTGTAGTTTCTGGTCACTGCCACTGATGTACTGGACTTAGAGAAACTTGCTGGTATTGCATATTGGTGCAATGCCATGGTGTAGGATTGGGCACTTTATCACCATGAGATCTTGGAGATGGTTAAAAAAACAGCAGTAAAAAGCTAGAAAGAGGACATAAGATCTCAAAAAATGTTTTTCCAATCTATCACTAGTGTTATCAAGCCATGCATTAACGGTTGGCTGCTGTGGTACCACAGCAGTGAAATGTGATGGAAAAAAGTGAAATTCTAGTTGTAGGACTCAATATTTTCTTATAAACTCGGAAAACGTAGTGGTAAAAAAAAGAAAAAGAAAAAAAGAAAAAAGGTTTAAATATCAGGACATAAAAAACATAATCTGTCCTAGCAGGTCTTACAATGAGGTAAATACAACCTCACGTGAAGTATAAAACATACTACACAGTCTCATTTTTTAATTCAAGAAACATTAAGCCAAAATGCCGAAACAGTGTGTGTGAAAAACTATGTGCACCTTAGATGTTTGGTCATAGCGCCACATTTGGAGAAACCCAAACACAGCAGATCAGCACAAACATCAACTGTCAAGCACGGTGGTGGAGGGGTGATGATTTGGGCTTGCAGCCACAGGACCTGGACACCTTGCAGTTATTTATCAAACTATTCTAGAGTCAAATGTGAGGCGATTTGTTTGACAACTAAAGCCTGGCTGCAATAATATCCCAAGCACAGCAGCAAATCTACAACATTGCAGAAAAGCTAAAAATTAAGGTGTTGCAAAGGCCCAGTCAAATTCCAGCTCTTAACCTCAAGTTATTGCTGCTAAAGGCGGTTCGATAAGCTTTCTACACACTATTTCTTCATTTTGGCTTAGTTTCAGTTAAACTAATGTGTTGTTGTGCATCTCAGGTTGTATTTACCACATGTCAATAACTTTTTATTATGTGCTGGTATGTAAAACTTTAGAACTGAGAAAGGGTGTACCTTTGCTTTACCATGTCTATATGTCGTCAACAATTTGCACAGATTGTTTTCTGCTCTCAAAGAAAACCATTTACATTGGGGTTTCTGGACTATATCCATTTACCAAAACACAACAACGTTAAAAATCAAAGTGGTAAATTGTTTGACAATGAAATCCTCTGTTATATATTTCCGGCAGTTAGTCTGATTTTCTGAGCTCAAATCTTTTACATGTGAAACTGAAACTAGCTGTCTTTTTTGAGACCACTAAAGGGCGTGTTAGAAAGTTGTGTATGTGTTTTGGACAGACTGACACTAACTTCAGTGACCTCCACCCACATGTTCAGCTAATCTCATTTTTTGTCATTGTTATCAAGGGCAGTTTGGTTTTCGACAATATTTTTTGTTCAGCCGTGCAAATCTAAAATATTTCCTCCCTCACACACACACACACACACACACACACACACACACACACACACACACACACACACACACACACACTCGCACACGCACACACACGCATTATCCCCACACTTCCACACTCATGGAAGCTGCTTTTTGCTTATTTTCTGGAAGAACAGGTTGATTCTCTAAGTTCTTTCGAAACAAAACTCATTAAATAAATAAATAAAACACAACATTAATCACTTTACTCTTTTTTTCTGTCCATCGGGAGTTAAAGAAAATAGGAAAGCAGTTTGACACTTGCCCCTTTTAGACCAGTGCTAAATGTTCATGTTCATATCCTTTTTTTCTTATTTTTTTCTTGACGATCTTCATTTGGGGTTACAGCACATCACCCACAGCACGCACAGACGACAAAGGGTTCCAGCCAAGGGAGAATTATTACAGTGGTAGAAGGAGGAGGAGGAGTGAAGAGTGAAAAACATGATGAGTGACAGAGTCCAGTTCCTGTCCATTTTAAATACAGCCCATCGCTCTTCTGTTGCCTGTGCCGCTTTTCCTGATTTTTTTTTTTAGGCATTTTAAAGGAATGTCGGAAGAGAGACAGAAACACAGAAGGATTCAAACAATCAAGCAAACAATCAAACAAACACACTGCCACAGCGGATGGTTGGAATGCCTGTTTGATCCATTTTTGGTTGGTAGTTTGTAATTACGGGTGTTAAGAGGTACTGCTCTGATGTAAAACATTAGGGAAACGTGGTGGAAGAAAAAAAAAGAGAAAAAAAAGAAAGATGGAACAAGGAGAGCGTATGACATCAAAGACATTTTTAAGTTCAGACAAACGGATGAGACAGGGTCAGGCGGGAATCAGATCTTGACAGGGGTGAAATTTAAGGAAGGTGTCAGGAGAACTGAAGGCGAGGAATATCAAAGAGGCCTGAGAACAAAGAGATGATAGATGGTCTGAAGCCCAACAGTGCATTTAGGTAGTAGGGGATATGTGCCGAGGGCAGGGGCAGGGTGGGGGGATTCTTCAGGGGAAAACAATGTAGGCAGGTGGGCTGCTGGGTCCTTCAGGCCTTAAGAGCATGCCACTGGGCCACGGCAGTGCGAGGATGACCCATCATGTCTTTCCAGTGTTTTACCTCTGCAGGGCCACTCTTCCATGAAAGATAAATCTGTGAGGAAGAGACAGTCACTGTAACTTCTATACAGCCACACAGAGATAGATGTTATTTGTAAAGAATGCTCCCAATAAAACAGCAGAGTATTAAGAGAAAAAAACTGTGACTCTTAAGTGTAGCCCTTTCACCACCAAGCCTGCTGCTCTAATTGGAATTTAACTCAAATCCAGAGCAGAAAAAAAGCCATTAGAGCAAGAGATTTCACCCAGTGAAAAACTCAGAGAAAGGCTAATGCTGTTACTAATAGGATCAAACACAGACTCGTCTGCAAGCGATTCTAATGTAGCAAGAAACTCCTGGATTCCACATGAAAAATTGTTCACTTTTTCATTGTTCTCTGTTCTACGAAGCTATTCTAATAATAGGCAACTGCGGCGTGAAAGAAAATAATATATGTGGTTAGAATGGGAATACATATAGTAGTGTAAATATTGTAGATGTGTATGAAAGCCTTATAAAGTAAATGCTCTTCCCTGCTGTACACAGCGTATAGATTTTTTTTAAGTGCCTGATGAAACAAAGATTTGATTTAAGCTTTGGTGTATTCCATTTTTATTCTCCTAATACATATACCGTATGTTTATTTATAGAAAAGCTGGTGTTTGGTTTTAAAAACAAGCAAATCATTCACTCTGCACAGGGAAAAAAAGGAGTTATTTTGGTTACTGTTAAGTCTGATATCTGAAGCAGTTATGGGATAAAAGAAACTGTGGTTTTATGGGATATTAAAATCCTGACAAATCCCACAAGTTTCGAGAAAAGAACAATCTAATTTGGTAGTAATTACAACCGAAGCAGAAACTGTTAAATTGCATGTCCAGTGAATTAATTCATATTAATTGTTGAGCAAGCGTAACACAGACTTGTTCAGTCAGAGCACCCAATGTGACTTTGTCTACAGGCAGCAGTACAAAGGAATACATAAACAATGGTCTGCAAAACTCCTTGAGCCAACCCTCAAATTTTTATATTTTGCTTGGAAAATGAGAAATAGGTGCAGTGATTTATTGAAGCAGGTGTAAATATACACGAAAATACAGCATGTAAAGTAAAAACAGAGTTTGTACAACGGGCTTGAAAATCAATATTTGGTGTGACCACTTTTATTCTTCAACACAGCCTGAACTCTTTTAGGCAGCTTTCTTGTAATTCCTTTAAGTAGTCTTCAGCAATAGTTCTCCAGGCTTGTTGAAGGACATTCAAAGCTCTTTTTTTTGGATGTTGGCCGTTTGACCAGTTTTCTCATATTTTTTTGAGGACACACTCAACACCATGCTGCGATATGGCAAGCTTACAGCAAATAGCTCTTTTGGAATTACCTTGTTGGTCAAAAGATGCAATATTATACTGTCAAATTGTGTTACTTTTGGCATTTTTGTAGATTCAACTAAAGAAATGGGAACATATTATGTATGTTTTTGCGACAGGCAGCTAGTAACAAAAAAGGATACAAATTTATAGTTGGTTCTTTGTTAAATTTTCTGTCATGTGTAGACACAGCACTGGTTAATCCCCTCAAGTTATTTGCCTGCTTGTGTGTGTGTGTGTGTGAAGGGCAGGACTGAAAATGTGTGGAAAAAGCAGCCAATGTCCAAAAACAACATTTGAAAGATCTACAGAAACCCTGGAGAACTGTTCTTTAAGACCACTTTAAAAAGTCACAAGAAACTCCAAGATTCCTTGGTTGCAAAATATAAAGAAATGAGGGGTGGCTTAAGACCTTTGCACAGTACTGGGTTCATATTTGCCGTTTAAAGTAAAGTACATCTACATGTCTTTGTGTCTAAAAGAAGCTGCAATTTATTAGATTTTTTTCCCCAGAAAGCATTAAAACTACGAAAAATTATAGGAAACTAAAAGATGCAGATAAGAAGTTTAAAATGTTTAATCACGTTGTAACAGAAATACATTAATTTTTCTCAGAGTTGATCAGCTAATTCAACAAAGAAATTCAGGGGATATTCCGGTTAAAGCTGGAAAGGTTTAAACTCACCATCTGCATTTAGCCAAAACAGTAAATGTGCAGTTTGCTGACTGTGTGTATCTCCATCTGCCTCTGTGCCATTCCTAAATGTTGTAGTATTAAGTCTAAATAAAGCACACTTTTACTTTCACACTTAAAATTAGCTGCTTGTTGTTTGCTGCATATGAGTTCATTTACAGCACAGGGGAATGAACTGCATGTTCCAGCAGGGGTCAGTAGAGACTGGCTCACTGATCATCTGCTGATGGTCTGACAGACAGTCAGAAAAACACAGAGGAAGAGAGAAAAAAAGAGGAGGAAGAAGAAGAAGAGAGGAAGAGGCGAAGAAGAGAAGTGGGAAGGAGATACCTTCCCAATGACATCATTGCGGCTGAGTCTGTCCTTGTCCATGACGGTGATAATTATGGTGGTCTCCCTCAGCACGTGGGCAGGCACGTCAAAGGGGAAGGACTCGTTGAAAACAGGGTTCAGACAGCGCTTCATTACCACCGTCTTCTTCTTCTCCACACGCTTGTCCTTGTGCATCAACCACACTTTTACGTAGGGGTCTGAGGAGAGGGAAATGTGCCGGTTATGAAGCAATATAGCATTCATGAATTACCAGAATTGGGGATTTAATGAGAACAAAAAAACAACAACAAAAAACCAAAAATGAAATATAAACACGCTATTTTCTCATTTTCTGTTGTTGGAATGTAAAAATGTATTGAAGAAAGGAAGATGAGGGAGTATCTATACCAGAAGTGCCTCCAATGTCCATGGCTTTGAGGTTGCGGGCTTTGATGATGCTCACAGTGATGGTGTTGGCTGTGGGGTTGTAACACAGAGACACCAACAGATCCCCTCGACTTCCCTGGAAAAAACCATAGACAATAACAAAAACAATAACAAACTGTTCATTTTTAATTGCCTCATTGCATTGCTCTCCATTCTGTCACTTATCCTATGTTTCCTTTGCTTGCCTGTGTTTCCTTCATCTACCTGTCAGCCTCTCCATATTCCCTATCCCTTCTCCCTCTAGCATGCTGCTACATCTCCCATGGGAGCATCACGGCAGCCAGGAATGACATCACCCGCTACATTCTGTCCCATCTTCTCTTTCTCTTCATCTTGCCCCCTCCCTTCCTGTCTATCTTCTTTTCCTCTACTCAGCCTCTTTCCTTCTTACTCACACTGCCATCGCTACATGGTTTCAGCTCCTTCCAGAAAGTCTGCATGTTGGCTAGGTCCAGCTTGTTGAGTGGAATGGACACCTCTCCTATTGGGTCGTTCCTGCTGAAGCGATCGTAGTCAAGAACCTGGAGGTACAGGGTCCTCTGAACCACCTTCTCATAGGGGAACCCTGAGAAAGAGATTCACACACGATAGTCTTAATATGTTACAGTGATCCAGACAGAAATGACTGCCTGCATATGCTGTGAATGTGTTTAAGGAAAGGCTTCCTGATCACACCTTCGAAAAGGAAGGTCTCGTTCCAGTGGGGGTTTAGATTCTTCCTCTTCACTTTTGTCTCCAGTTTGTGCTTCTTGTCTGGCAGCAGGTATAGTTTGACAAATGGGTCAGAGGTGCCAGAAAAGTCCTTAGCTGGCAAATCCTGGCCTTTGAGAATTTTCACAGTGAGGGTGGAGTCTTGAAAACTGTATCCAACACTGAACTGAATACGACCCAGCTTTTCACACACTGGACCCTCATGTTCTTCTTCCTCTGAACCTGGTGACAGCTGACAGAACAAGAGGAGATAAGCAGGGCATTATTTATTTTTATTCAACTCTGTTATCTTATTGGAGGATTTACAGCACTGGGAAAAGTCTTTAATCATATTCATTTATTAAATAAATAATGAATAAATAAATACACTTTCTTGAAATGCTGATTTCTATTCCCCTAGCCACACCCAGGCCTGCTTACTGCCAGACCTGTTTGACCAAAGAATCACTTGAATAGAGTCCATCTGACAAAGTGAAGTAGGCTAAAAGATGTGAAAAAGTTCACTGACATCTATGACTCTGGAAAGGGTTACAAGGCCATTTCTAAGGCTTTGAGACCCCAGTGAACCATAGTGAGAGCCATTATCAACAAGAATGGAGAAAACATGGGGTGGTGGTGAATGTTCCCAGGAGTCCAGGCCTACCAAAATTACCCCAAGAGCGCACTGATGACTCATCCAGGAGGCCACAAAAGAATCCAAACAACATCTGAACTGCAGGCCTCACTCACCTCAGTTAAGGTCAGAGTTCTTGATTCAACAATGAGAAAGAGACTGGGCAAAAACGGCATCCATGGGAGAGTTCCAAGGAGAAAACCACTGCTGACCAAGAAGAACACCAAGTTTGAACCACACCAACACCAACACCAACATCAAATTTGCCAGAAAACATCTTGATGATCCCCAAGACTTTTGGGAATATTCCTTGGACTGATGAGACAAAAGTTAAATTTTATGGATGGTTTGAGTCCTGTTAGCTCTGGTGTGAAACTAACATCTCTTAAGTATCATAAAAAGAACACCATACCAACAGTTAAACATGGTGTTGGTAGTGTGATGGTCTAGGGCTGCTTTGCTGCTTCAGGACATGGACAACTGGACCGGTGAGATCACCGTTGAATGGCACAAAAAATTGAAATGAAGGTTTTGGCATGACCTTAAACAGCCTGTTCATGCTTAAAAATGTCCAATGTGGCTGAATTAAAACAATTCTGCAAAGAAGAGTGGGCAAAAATTCCTCTGCGGGGTGAAAGTTGTGAAAGGTATCGCAAATGATTGTAGTTCTTGTTGCCAAGGGTGGAAATATGACAATTATAAGAAAGATTCCAGAAGGAATCAGAGGAAGAGAACCAGCACAATCTTGCAAAAGAGATTTTTTTACGGTACTTCCTGCTTAAACAAAAACCAAAAACAACAAATTGGCTAAAAACAATAATTGAATGGATATAAACTGAATTTTGTTTCCAAGGAGATAAGATTCCAGTTAAAGAATAATATGTGTTAATGCAGATAATGTCATTTTCCGTGCTGCTGAACTGGTGTGTCCAAATTGTGAGTAGATAGACTACTTTCTATAAACAACTTCCACCCACTGTGCAGTATGTTGTACATATGTCATTTGGGGTGGTGTTGCACAGGTAGTAGAGGTGGCGGTTTGATCATTAGCCCAGCCACAATAACAGACTTGTATGGTGACTCTGCCATAGTTGCTATGTGAGTTTGTATGCCTGTGTGGAAAAAGAAACCATCTGTGAATGATTTTATAGCACTTCTCTAAAGTTAAAAAGCTGGGTTTTTTTTAGATTATAGATCTGTAATAGCCATGCGGCAATGCTGCTGTCAGTGTTGATAATAAAGTGTTTAAAATCTAAGCATACTGCTCAGATTTAAGTACATAAAGGATTATAATAAGTCCCTATAACAAAGAATACTGACGTGATAATGAGGGGGTTATTTTGAATATAAGACTGTTACATTAGACCGCATTACTTTATGTTTTTTTCCTAATGAACTGGGGCTGGATAGGTATAAAAGTGTAGCACCGCGGGAGCTGCACTGCTATGATCTAAATCAAGGGTCAAGCTCTGCAATATTCACAGCATGGTCACACAGTCTGAACACTTAAAGAGGAGCGAACACTAAACAAGTGACTTGAACTCCACACCACGGGGGGCACCAATTCTGAACTTCACCATAAATACCACAGCTTGTAAGTGGCAAACTAGCATGATGTTATGTTGCATGGCTAGCGTCCCCCATAAGAAAAGGGCAGAGCTGGTTGCATGGCTGTTTGGAAAAGCAGATTATCTATTGACAGACACATCCTCTGACTGATGGTGACATGGCCTGAAGGGAGGGAGAGAATCCAGTTTAAAAAGTGCTATCTGATGGGGGAAGAGCTGGAGGCATTATTCAAGGGGCAGAAACATAATATCCAATTCTGTATTTTCCCACACAATCCTGGTGGTGCTGCCCAGCCTCATTCTCTATGCTGAATATGTTCACTTTTCATTATGCAGTCCTCCAGCCAACAGATGGCCTAAATTGCTATTCCCAATTTTCTGCATTTGGATACTCTCGTTTTCTTAGAGTCCCCCCCTCCCTTCTTATCCAGTTTTTAAATTTGCCTTCCTAATTTCTTTTTCTAAAAACCACAGCGATCCACGTGCAACAGAGGCAAACATGGCCAGATATATACAGTGGGGCAAAAAAGTATTTAGTCAGCCACCGATTGTGCAAGTTCCCCCACCTAAAATGATGACAGAGGTCAGTAATTTGCACCAGAGGTACACTTCAACTGTGAGAGACAGAATGTGAAAAAAAAATCCATGAATCCACATGGTAGGATTTGTAAAGAATTTATTCGTAAATCAGGGTGGAAAATAAGTATTTGGTCGCCTCAAACAAGGAAAATCTCTATCCATCCATCCATCCATTCGCTTATCCTTTTCAGGGTCGCGGGGGGCGCTGGAGCCTATCCCAGCTGTCATAGGGCGAGAGGCGGGGTACACCCTGGACAGGTCACCAGTCTGTCGCAGGGCCAACACACAGGGACAGACAACCATTCGCACTCACATTCATACCTAGTGACAATTTGGATTATCCAATTAACCTATCCCCACAAGCTGCATGTCTTTGGACGGTGGGAGGAAGCCGGAGTACCCGGAGGGAACCCACGCAAACACGGGGAGAACATGCAAACTCCACACAGAAAGACCCCGGCCTGATGTTGGAATTGAACTCAGGACCTTCTTGCTGTGCGGCAACAGTGCTAACCACCGTGCCACCGTGCTGCCTATATATAGATTATATCATATTATATAGACACACTCACACACACCACACATAAATGTATCATTTACTCTTGCTTGAGTAACATTTGCTAAAAACCGCAGAGCACATCTGTTTTTTGGAAGTCATGTCGTTAAATGCACAGTTGGAAGAAAAAGCGTGCTAACCCTTTGGGGAAAAAAGTAACTTAGGCTTTCAGCACTTCTACAAAAACAAGGACAGATCTTCATCTAAACCCCAATATATAAAAGAAAAAAAATAAACAGTTTTACATTTTATGTTCTAATTATGCATAGGTAATAATCCCTCTGACTGCATTCCTTTATCAGCAGTGACTCCTGTCAGATGTTTCCTCGAACTGCTTATGAGACCAGCACAGTATTAAGGAGGAATTCAGGACTGCTCCTCACTACATAACTGGTTTGAGTTCATCAGTAATTCTGAGATGACTTGAGTGGACTCTTTAGGTCATGTCACAGCATCTCAGTTGGGTTAAGGTCAGGACTCTGACTCGGCTATCTCAAAGCATGAATTTTGTTCTTTTTCAGCGATTCTGATTCTTAATTTACTTGTGTGCTCTTCGTCAGTGTCTTATTCCATCAGTAAATCTCTCCAAAGCTTAAAGTAATTGACTTTTGCCCTGATACTACAGTTCAAAACTTCTTCACACAACTTTAAATTCATTGTTTCCCCATGGATTGCCAAGAGGCCAGGCCTAATTCCAAACTTACAACATGCTCTTTTCTTCTTCTTGTCCTTTCCTCATTGTTATGCAGCATTTTTCTCACAGTGGATAAAAAAAAGTCAGATTTGAGGGAGCTGCAGAGATCTGTGCAGATGTCCCACTTTTGCTGTCTGACTTCTGTTCTTTTTCACTTCTTTCAGGGCTTCGTGTTGAGTTCGTTGTGTGATCTTTGCAGGCCAGCCACTCTTGGGAGCACAGCAGCCCTACATACCTCCACTTTGAATCAAATTGTCCTTTTGCACCTCGATGAACACTCATAAAAAAGCATTTAACTTTTTTTTTTCTAGCCACCTTTGTGCATCTCTACAATGCACAATGCTTCTTCTGTCCTGTGAGTCAAAGTTGTTGTGATCTAGGAAAGGGTCACACATGTCAGTCTTGAAAAAAAGCAACCAGACTTCACCTCTACAAGCGACACTTCCAGTCGGATCTCCCGATCTCTTAGAACGGCTGATTCCAAGTAGTTTTTGGAGAGCTCATGAGCACTTTTAGCAATTCTTGACTGCAAGTGTTCAAGAACAACATAAAGCACACTTTTATGTTGTTTCATCAGATATTATTTGTCTATAATTCTGAGCTATTATTGTCAAAATGTTACAACCCTTTCCTTTCCTTTGTAACTGCGATTCAAAAATGAATGGACTAACCCTCGGGTGCTCGGGATCCTTCCATTAGATTCCTTGACAGTGGCAACAAACGGTAGAATATCACTAGCCTTATCCTTTAAACAAATAAAGCACATATAAGCCTCCCTATAATGTGTGGATGTGTGATAATAGGCAAAGACACTTTTCACACCACACTTTCCACCACTCTGTGAGCACCACACAAAATGAAAGCCGTGTCAGAGTACGTACTGATAAGAACCTGATGCTGACAGGACCCCCATGCAATCTCCCCCAAACCCCTATCACCTGAGATGCTTGAGTGGGTTGGATGCATATATACTGTGACGTCCAATAACATTTCACTCGGTCCCTCCTCTCAGTACTGTCTGTATATATGACTATGTCTTTTCATATAGCACCACAAGTGGCTCAAAAGTGCAGGATTGGTATTTTCAGCATGAAAGGAGGGTTGTGTAATATATAGATGGCTTTGGCAAAAGTGCCCAGAATGAGTATTATCATTAGGCACTGCCACTGTGAATTCCTCAGACACCCCATGAAACCCACATAATTACACAGTGCTCATACCGATCTGCCATATTCTCACAGCACCCACAGCAGCACTGCATGTTCTCTCACAGCTAATTACCGAACCTCTCTGAATCAGGTGCACGTTGCCGCCCCTCCCGGCGTCTCACTTCAGGGTAATGATTGCTTTATGTTTCAGTTAGCTGACTTACTGTATAGCCGCAGCTAACTGTAACGCTCTACAGGTAGGTGCGCTGAGGGTGAAGGAGAAAGCACTTTCCTGAGTGATGAAAGACTTCTCAAACAGCTTTCCTCCTCAATTGAACTGAAGCGCGTAGGCTTTCTCCGTCTTTGAACCAAAAGACTGCATTATATACAGTAAGTGACACGTAGCTCATGATAAATAAATCTGCATTGCAACTTTGATCTTATCTTTGAAGCCTTGCCAATTATTTCTCATATAGTGAAATATCAAAGAAAATCATTGCACCAAACCACTGTGATCTAGAAAGCAGGTAAGCAAGCAAAAAGGTTATCTGGTGGGGAAAATTGAAGGTTTCTGAGAAAATCTACTACCTCTAAAATATATTTTCATTTTAGATTGGCTGCAAACAGACACCCCACTGGCACGATACATTTTTGTGTTTTTTCAGAAATGACTTTGACAGGTTAGGTGTTATTATTACTGATAGCAATGATTGTCAAAATACAAAAATAGGGCCACGATGCTTAAAAAGAAAGAAAGAAAAGAAGCTGGGATTGTACTTTATCGCTGACATTTAATTCAGCACAGTCAGTGAAAGTGGATCATTTTAACTCAACTGTCAACTGCTGTTTTCAAAGGTAAGATAAACTGTCAAGCTGCAAACCGCCTCAAAGAAGACGATTAGCTGCTATAAGTTAGAAAACTGGGCAGCACAGGCGATAAACATAAACAGTACTGCTAAATGTATTAATTTGAGCTTTTAAAACAGTGTTCTTTGTAATGGTGATTAATCACAAACAGGTGAAAGTTTTGAACATTTTACACTATTTTCATCTACTCCTTTGGCTCGTCTTCCACTTTCTTATCTCCAGATTTGCATGCACCTTTCATCTTAGATTATGAAAGATGATCTGAAAGTACCAGTGAAGTCTCTCTGCCATCTCATTTATTCTGATTCAGAGGCTTTGCCAAAAGCAGTTCTTCCTCTCTAAATATAGTTGAAATCATCAATGCAGAAAGCAGACTACAGATCTGAGCTATTAGTACTCGTGTATGTTACCATGAGCATGTCACTGGTGACCGAGTTGGCCAAGTCAGAAACAGAAGAGTTGGCTTCGTGGCCCTGCCCGTGGCGGCGTCCGGTCTCGTCTGGAGTCTGACCTCTGGGGCTGCTGCCTGGTTTGTTACCTGGAGTTCTGTTAAAACAGAAACAAGCACAGTGATTTTTACACATATAGCTTGTTTCCAGTGTTCCTAAGTTTATCCTCAATACATGTAGTTTACATCCTCGGGCCAAATATTAATTATTTGTTTTGAAAATTTGTATTTAAGTGTAGCTAAGAACCAATATCCTACCAGACAGGCCACAGGAAGTCAATTATCATTACCTACAGCAAGAACCAATGCAATGAAAAGAACAGTTTTATAATGGCCTATAAAGGGAGAGAATTCACTGTCAATACAGATAACACAAGAAACCAATAAAACTGGATTGAAAAAACTGTCTAATTTAAAGGGCTTACCCTGATTTGAGTCACGGTTTGTGTTATAAGTTGGTTTGCATGTGTGTGTTTCATTATTACACCATGAAAATGTAAAGATTTGTGGCCTCAAGATCCTAATAAACCAAAGTAAGGTAAGGTAAATTTCCTGGCTTACATTACCCAATTACTCTTGTTTCCTTGCTGTTCCACTTCAGATTTTCCAGGTATTTCCTTGTGCGTTTTTCCTAATCTTTCCCTTTAAGTGACCTTCCCTCCCCATCTCCAGCTGCCTCCCTCTTCCTGCTCCACCACAACCACCCACACATGCAGGGCCTTGGAGTAGGGGTATGTCACCAGGGTGCAGAGGAGGCTACCCCCCCCCCCCCCTCTGTCCCCTTCTGGCTGCCTCTGCCTCAATTTTATCCCACAACTTAGACATTCACATTACTCACACTCTCATTACACATACATATAGGATCTTGGGGGTGGGCACGATACACGGAGTCCAAAGTACCATCAGGGTGTACACCCCACCCCTGGCATCGTTGCCCACCTCTCAATTTTAAATACACGTAGACATTGAGGGCTAGCAGGAGGGACCATGCGCTTACCTGCTGCTCTCTGGCAGGTAGCTCCAAGCCCTCCTGGGTTTTAAATGCACCTTAGAACACACATGCATCAACATTACAATGAGCGGGTGGAGGGAGGTTCGGAGTCTTCTCTCACCCCCATTCTCTGCGACCTGCTGGAGCAGGGGGGCTAGGACTAGGAGGAGGAGTTGGCCGTCCGACTGCGGTCTGGAGTGTGGAGCCTTCCTGCTGCTGCGGAGTCGGGGCGGTCTGCCTCCCCCCACCGCAGGGAAAAGGGAAACACCACCTGGGTCTGGGTGCAGTTCCCCCCTCCAGGGGCGGGGGCACCTAGACCCGGTTTGTAGAGTACGCTTGGGGAGTGTGATCGTGTGTACAACGTCTCTTTATGTCTGTCTCCACGTTGGTTGAGTGTGGAGTAAGTGCATATGAGAGCATGAGGGTGGGAATGGATGTTTGTATCTGTGTGTGCCTGTATGTCTGTGTCTATATGTCAGGTTGGGTGTCAGGCGCCACCTCTCTGGGGACATCTCAGGCCCTCCAAGGTTTGGAGGCCTATCTCCCCCTACCACCACTTCCCCTGCCAGTGGCGGACCCCCTCAGACATCGGTGCGTTGGTGGTTCTTTGTGTCCGGGGATGGGCGTCCAGGTACACACCGGCTCACTCCTTGGCGGCCGCTTATCGGGGCCTGGAGCCTGGGGCTCGCTCGGGCCACTTCGGAGGTGGGGTGCCCCCGGCCTCTCGGCCTGGGGCTCGGTCACTCAGGCGCAGCTGGCTGCCGGCGGAGCTCACGGGCGCGTCACTGCAACTCCCCCTGGCTTCTGCTCCGCGGCTGCTGAGTGAGCCCTCATCTGGGACTCTCCTCAGCTCTTTCCGGGACAGTGACGCAGCTGCCCCTCTGTTGGTCTTCCTTGGTCTCTTGTGTTCTGGAGGGCTCTGGATGTCTGGAGTTTTGATCTCCTCCACACCTGCTTCACGCCCTGGAGGACGGGGCTGTGGCCCCCCCACACCCTCTAGCAGATTATTACATGAAGGAACCTTTTAAAAAACAAAAAACAAGCGCGTCCATGCTCACAGGTGTACACACGGGTGATCACACCCACAAACTACACCCTTTTTGGCTCCTACCTCAAAGCACACTGTGTTCTGTTGATCTTATGTGCTGCACAATAATGTTTAACATTTAGTATTTACTGTCATATTCCCATATATCATTGTGATGTTGTTTATTCTATTACTCTTGTTCTCTTCTGCTTGCTTTCTTTTTTCTTTCTCAGCAGGTGATCCAGGTGATTGATATATGCATTTTTTTTTTCTCTGCCCGTTCTGTTGGTTTTTGTCTTTTGCCCTTCTCCCCCGTCCCTCTTCTCAGCTGTTTCTCTTTCCCTCTTTCTTTCTCCCCTTCTTTCCCCCAGTCAAGTCTGTCCCGTATTCATTAAGTGAAAATAAAATAAACAATAAAAGGTGAATCAAATGGACCATTACGGCAAGGCTGGGATGGTCAGTTTGGTAAAGTAAATCCGTTGGGCATCTTTCTTTGCCTTTAGACAACAATTCTGATGGCAAAAGAGCCAAACGGGACAGGCCAAAAAAAAAAAAAAATAAAAAAAAAAAAAATAAGTGACCTTTTGAACTAGTTTTTGGGTTTTTTTTGCCCACCTCATGTGGCAGTCTGCTTGCATAGATTAAAGATTTGGATCTTTGAATTGTAATTCTGTCTCGTGGGTCCTTTTCCCATTACATTCGTTTCAAATAACATCAATCTTCCTGCCAGCATACAGTGACATTAGGCAATAATATGTTTGCAGCAACTACTGGATGGAAAATTACACTGCCCCTGTAAATAACGACAAATATCAGTGGACACTTTAGTAACACCTGGCTGCTACTGTTTTGGACTCCTTTTTACATTCACAGCTGCATGAATTCTTCATTGCACAGATTCAACAAGGTGCTGCAAACAGCCCTCAGAGATTTTGGTCCATGTTGACATGATAGCATCACACAGATGTTGCAGATTTGATGGCTGCAGATCAATAATGTGAATAATTGCGCTGTGATCCAGTGACTATGGAGGAGACCTCAGCTTTGAGCTTTTTGAATGGTATGTTTTCTTGATGGAAGCAGCCTTTAGAAGATGGATACACTGTGGTCATAAGGGGATGGACACAGTCAGCAGCAATAGTCAGCTGGACCGCCATTCGATCTGTGCTCAGTTTGTACTAAGGGGTCCAAAGTGTGCCAAGAAAATATCTCCCACACCATTACATCACCACCATCAGCCCTAACCTTTGATACAAACCAGGATCCATGCTTTCATGTTATTTATTCCAAATTCTGTCACTGCCATCTGAATGTTGCAGCAGAGCGCTGTCATCACCCAGAGAACAGCTGCTCACTCTGTCAGTGCGCCCCAGGGCAGCTGTGGCTACAATGTAGCTTGCCATCGCCAGTGTGTGAATGTGTGTGTGAATGGGTGAATGACTGAATGTAGTGTAAAGCGCTTTGGGGTCCTTAGGGACTAGAAAAGCGCTATACAAATGCAGGCCATTTACCATTTTTTTTTATTTTGTGTTTTTCTGAGATGGTTGTGTGGGCAAACCCCAATCTGGCACCAACAGCCATGCAACACTCAAAGTCAAAGTCCTAAATGCACTGAGTTGTGATTGGCTGAGAAAATGTTTGCATCAATCTGCAGTGAAACAGGTGTACCTAACACAATGTCTGATAACTGACAAGTGAAAACAGTCAACCACGTGCAGCAACAGACTCTCACACTGGTATATTAATAACTGTTTCCTTTTTTAAAAAAAAATCAATTTAATTGTTTCTCCTCTCTCCCCTATTTTGGGATTGGTCATGTCTCCCTGTGCTCTCTTTTTTCCCTTTTCTCTTTCCCCTAACCCCCAACTGATTGCAGCTGATGGCTGCTCCTCCCTGAGACTGGTTCTGCCGGAGGTTTCCTCCTGGTGAAAGTAAGAATTTTTTCTTCTCACCACAGCACAGTGCTTGCTCACAGGGAATCGTCTTATTGTTGTGGTTTCCTCCTGAATACCGTAGGGTTTTTACCTTGCAGTATAAAGAACCTCGAGGCAGCTGTTGTTGTGATGTTGCGCCACATAAATACCTCTGAATTGAACTGAACTGAACATATTACAGTGATCCAGATACTTTTTTGTATTTAAGTTGCTCAGGTAGCATAGGTTGTAATACAATTGCATCAAAAAGACATTAAAGCAGTCATGGCCAATTTCTTGCAGTGGTTGACTATTAATATATATATATAAATTAAAAACGCTCCAAGATAAACATACACCAGTGCAAAACTTTGTCAGACACCACCTGTCACTTTAGACACTTTGAAGACGATCTGTACAGAAAACTATTTTTAGAAACAAATGCTGCTTTTAACGATGCTGCTAAAAAATTCTTCCCAGCTTTTTCATTATGTAACTATTTGGGATACAGAAAAATACAAACATGTGATACCAGTCTAGGCATAGTGACAAATAACACTAATAAGATGATGCAGCGAGAAAAACAAAAAATAGCGAGAGTGACAGTCAGACAGACAGAAATAGCGAGCGAGTGAGCAGGTGAGATACTAAATACAAAGGTAACAGCGCAAGTTAGATTAAAAGAAGGGAAAGATGATCCACGAGATGAGATAAATTAGAGTAAAAGCAAAGGAGATGATTTATTTTTATTGAGACAATGAACGAATGAATGTGAGACACAGTTAGACACACATTAAGCTTTAGCTCAGAGAAGGGGAGATGGGATAAAAGCTCTGAAACAAAGCAGAACAGAATTGGCGAGGAGAGTCAGACACGCTAAAAAGCAGACAGAGGAAGCAAACTGACGTGTAACACAGGAAAGCAAAATAGAAGGAGGCTGGAGAAAGAGGGGTGAGAGATAGACAGGGGTTACACAGCAAAGAGACAAGCAGAAGTAGAACGATGCTGAACAAGAAGAGGTAAAAAAAGAAAAGGATATGGTGTGGAAGAGAAAAGAATGGATTCGTCACTCCGCGTTTATTTCCTGTGATTTGCAGGTCATAGAGCCAACGATGCACCACAGCCTCAATTCAAACTGTAATGGTTTATGTTCCACAGGTCTGTCAAATGCAGATTAGTCTCACATGCATGTGATCCCTGCAGGTTAAGCTAAAAATACTCAATTGAACCTTTTAATATCGACCCTTAATACGTTAGGGAACCATGTCCCACCTTAAATAATTACATAACACCTGGATGTCTCGCTCTGCCACTGATGTGACTCTCACCGGCACAGTGTGTGGTCTGTGTTTTACACATTGTTAATATTTCACCACTAATACATCTAAAGTTTGTACAGCAGCTGATCAGCTCACAAAGCACAACTTAACACACAATTTTTTTTACAAAGCAAAGAGATGAGTTAAATGGAAAACCTGACATTCTCACGAGACCTACCATATTTGAACAAGTTCCCGCAGAGCCAGGTACCTGCTGAGCTTTGAAGGACCAAACAGTGAGAATAAATGGGTCACATCGTTAACAGAGTTCATAGAGAGGACAGAGGGTACCTTGACACAGACACAAGACTTGTAATTGTGCTGTGGTGGTGGAGTAGTTAGTGCCATTGCCTAGGAGCCTAACATGGAATTGTGGGTGGGCCTAAGGGGCCCGACTGATCATACTTATCAGTGATGGGAATAACGGCGTTACAAGTAATGGCTTTACTTTTTTTCAGTAACGAGTAATCTAACTAATTACTATTTCTATCGTTACAACGCTGTTACCGTTACTAACAAGCAGAGCTGGACCGGCCATCGGGCATACCGGGCATTTGCCCGGTGGGCTGATGGTGATTTTTTGTTTTTATGGGCCGATGGGTGTTTTTTTTTTTTGTTTTGTTTTTTGTAACGGTATAAACAATGAAAGATGGTGGATTGGCCAGATGCTGGCCGATGTGTAAAAATAACTCAGTTGTTTGGTGGTGGCTATGGTGGAGCTTCCACAGAGGCCAGCAGGTGGATGAGAGAAAGGGGAGGCAGGAGGAGGAGAGACCCGAGGCGGCCTCCGGTCCGAGTGTCAGGTGAACTGAACTTCAGGTAGGAAGTTATGACCTACAGTCTATATGGGTCAGATATAAACCAAGGTTAGGTGTGGTTTATTATTTGTGCTAACTTTTTACAGTCAGTTACAATAACTCGTACTGTGTACTAGCTAGCATGACGGAGTTTCTATACAGCTGGGTGGGTGCTATGATGTTACTGATAGTGAACTTATTCATAAGGTGAGTTAGTATAGTTGCCAACTGTCCCGTAAAAAACGGAATTGTCCCGTATTCAGAGAAATAAAGTAGTCGTGGTAAGCCAATCACATGACTTTAAGATGACAAAGCAACAAGGTGATATATACCAGTTTTTAAACTGTGCTGATAGGCCATGTCATAGTCATGATAAACAATATATATACGCGTGTTTCTTCCTGAATAGTTTCATGTTTACTGTCTAAGGACAGCGCTAGCAAGCACTCTCTGCTTATGAACAAAAATTTAAAAAACAAAACAAAAAACAGCCCGTTCGTTTTGGTGGAAAAATGCACCATGACGGCCAAAAGGATGATACTAAACAAGGCAAAGTAAATACTTTTTAAAGATGTAATGTGGAGGGAAAATCAAAAGTAGTGAAAAATGGCCAATTATACCCTGGACCCCAGAGGGTTAAATGTTTTTTTAAAGTAACGCAATAGTTACTTTTCAAGTAATTAATTACTTTTAGAATCTTGTAACTCAGTTACTAACTCAGTTACTTTTTTGAAGAAGTAACTACTAACTATAATTAATTACTTTTTCAAAGTAACCCAACACTGATACTTATACTTTGTATGTTTTCCATGTGCCGGCACGGGTTTCCTGCAGGTATTATGGCCTCCTCCCGCAGTGCAAACAGGCAAACATAGCAAAAATGATTCATGAATGGTTTGTGGAGCACAACGAGTTTTAAATGTTGACATGAATTCACTCCAATCTAGCATCTGTGGGATGATGTGGGCAAACAAGGGGCCCCACCTCGCAACTTACAGGACTTAAAGTTTAACTGTTGTTAAAATCTTGGTGTGAGATACCACAGCACAGTTTGAGGGGTTTGGTGGAGTCCATGCCTCAGGAGGTCAGGGCTGTTTTATCAGCAGAAAGGTGGACAATATAATATTAGAAAGGGGGTTATAACGTGATGCCTGATCTCTGTATATACTAGAGATGGCACGATACCACTTTTTTATGTCCGATACCGATACCGATAACATAAATTTGGATATCTGCCGATACCGATATGAATCCGATATAGTGTTTTTTAATCAACAAAACTGTTTTTTTTTAATATCTTGCTGAATTTTGTATAAGTTCATACTCAAGTTTAAAACAACAACTACACTAAAGCTATTCTGTTATACCTGTATGCAAAAAAAAAAGTTTCATAGTTCAGCAATACTGATCAATCTAATAAACTTAAACCTACACCATCCTCCCTATTCTGGTATTTTAAAGAGTACTTAGCGTAAATATTAAGCAACCTAACTAATAGGGTTCCAACTCCCAGCAACAACAAAAATAAATAAATAAAAAATAGGGAACCACCCCTCACACTCCACCTCATGATGCTTAATCAACGTAATCAACCTTAATTTGATGCAGTGTGAAAAAAAATGCACAGAAATCAATTATTTTTCAAGAAATATTAAATAGATTCAACATCTTTCTTCAACAAAATTGCAGACTGCACAGATGGTACCTTCCCAAAGGAAAAAGTACTATAGCTTACTAGGGTATATTTATTACCGTAGACTCAACAGTTACTATATACAGTAATGGACTTCTATTCCTTTTACATCAAATTAAAACTTTGGGTGTAAGATTCGGATAATTATTCATTAAAAGCTAGACATTTTAAATGAGAATAAGAAAGAAAAGTATGTCTTTGTGCCCCTTTTCCCTGTTAATGCCCTATCGGCCCCCCTGGCTAAACTTTGCTAGATCCGCCCCTGCACAGTTACAGCCGTCAGCTGCTAGAAAAAGATCCTGGTGTAGAAAGTAATATTAAATAAATTCTAACAACAGCTTATCAAGCTTAAACGTGCTGCTGTTGTTCAGCCGCTGGTTTCCTCTTTCTGGTGCAAAGTGGGCCAAAAGCAAACCAGAGACACGGACTCGCGACAGAAAAGCCGATCAGCTGATCGTTAAGCAGTTTCATGATTGAAGTAGCAGCAGGAGAGGCAGTCGTTTGTTAAGCTTAACGCAGGAATGCTTTACAAACATTCAGAGATGGACTTACACACTTGCTTTACTTCTCTCGGGGATAACTTTGTCGGAGATGAAATGCCGGGTTGCTAGCGAAGCTCCACATGCTATCCAGACCACCGACAGGTCCCGCATGCCACAGCCGCTCTATCACGTGATGCATACTGCTCCGACGTGCTAACGTTCTGAGGTGAGTTACGGCGTGTTGCAAGTTTTGTGAGGTGCTTTCGTGATATTTAATGGATCGGATTACATTTTTTATTTTTCTCCGATATCCGATCCAGTAATTTAGGTCAGTATCGGACCGATACCGATACGTAATATCGGATCGGTCCATCTCTAGTATATACATTGTGTTAAAGGACTGAATGCACATTACATGGCTTTGGTCATTTCTCGACAAATATTCACAGCAAAATAAAAAGGAGATCTTGTAGGGAAATAATGGAGAAAATGCCCAGCTGTGTTTATGTAAGGTTCATTGTTTAAGGTTCATGTGGCCTCTGTCTTGTGTGTTTGATAGTGATTTAGTAGGGCTCATTGGGCTGTCACTTTGCCAACCCTTCCTACAAATAAGCATTTATAGACTCTTTGGGTAGAGACCAGCTGACAAGCATATATTATGTGCCCTATAGTTTAAAGTGAGGAATGTCTTATCCATGAAACTGAGCTACCACTGAAAACACATTTAAAATAAATCCTTCTTAAGAGTTTCATTTAAAAAAAAATAAGAGGAAAATAACTCAACAGTACAACCTACCTGGAATATAGAAACAAACATTTTAACATTTTTAGGTACTAAGTGGGATGCTGAGATTTTAGTGTTGGCAGCAGACATTTAGAATTACTTTGACTGTGCCAATAACCACAGTTTTCAAACCGGTCCCCACTGAAAACATATGCTTGAAAGCACAAAGGTGGATTAAAGCAAGTTCTCTGCTCTTGATTATAGTAAAGACACGAAATACAATCTGGGTTTGGACAAAAATCAAAAGTAAATAAAATCACAAAATGTTTTGACCATGATTCAGTAATTCTCTTTTGTCTTTCCTGGTCTTGGTCCACATCTTTAAATTCCTATCCTTTGAATCTTTGAATGCTGGCTATCCCTTTATTGTTGTGATCAAAAACAGTGTTTGTTCCACTCTTAACTTTGTGGGACACTTTTTAAACAATATCACCATTTCCCAAAAGCACTGATTTTATATTAGTCCCTTCATATGTCTGAGGGCTTATAACATTAATGTTAACTAACTAATAAAAGTTTTGTTGAAAAGACATTTTCATTCTATGTAATCAATTCACAAATGTATAACTTAATTAATCTTCCATGTTTCTCAACCCTTACATGCTATTCATATTCCATACTTTTATATTTTAGCTTGCTTCAGCTTTCACATAATATGTGTCTATAACAAACTTTGAACAATATATCTATTAAGTATGTGTAAATAGCCTATTTGGCATTAATAAATGGATAATCAGTCCTTAATAAATGTTTCAGTGAGAAGGGAAAATGTATTTCTTGCATGTATTTTTCATGTCATGTTTTATTTAAGACATGAAAAAACCCAACAACCACCATGTTATAGTATTATTTTGAAATAATGTTATGATGATATGCGATTCCCACACTATCTTGTCCATCACACTGCCTCTACCAGCTTGCTTTCTTCCCATAGTGCATTCTGGTGCTAGGTGTTCACCAGGTAAGTGATGCACATGCACATGCACATGATGTAAAAGAAAACGTGATTCATTAGACCAGGCCACCTTTTTCCACTGTACTGTGGTCGAGATCTGATGTTCACATGGCCATTGTTGGTGCTTTCGGTGGTAGACAGGAGTCAGCATGGGCACTCTGACTGTTCTGCGGCTATGCAGCCCATACCATACACAAAAAACTGTAATGCACTCAGTATTCTGGTGCCTTTCTATCAGAACTAACATGAACTTTTTTAGCAATTTGAGCTACAATAGCTCATCTGTTGGATCAGACCACACGGGTCAGCCTTCCCTCCCCATGTGCATCAGTGAGCCTTGGCTGCCCATGACCCTGTTGTTAGTTCACCACTGTTCCTTCTTGGACCACGTTTGATAGATACTGACCACAGCAGACTGGCAACACTCTACAAGAGCTGCAGCTTTGGAGATGCTCTGACCCAGCAGTCTAGCCATCACAGTTTGTCAGACTTGCTCCTTATGCTTTTATACTTTATACTGCTTTTAAACTTTAAGGATACAAAGTTTGTTTATTTGCTCCTTTATATATCGCAGCCGCTAACAAGTTCTATGATGAAGAGATAATCAGTGTTATTTACTTTACCTGTCAGCAGTCATAATGTTATGCCTGATCGTTGTGTGCATTGATTAAAAAAAGTTTTAATCAATGCACACTTGCATAGATTATGCATGAGAACATATTCACTCCTCTGTCTACTCTAGTATATTGAGGTACTGAAAGTTTTTTTTTACTTGATGAATAAAGCTCAAGTAGAGAGATTCAGGTAGAGTCAAACAAACCTCTAAAAGCAACCAGTGGAAAGTGTGCTGGATAATAAATTAACAGGTACTGTAAAAATGTTCCCGTCTTTCAAACATGAGACACACAATTAGTTGTTCGGTGCTCGAGCAGACACAAGAAAAGCAATAAACGATTAACAAAAAACAGACAGCCCCCCTTCCCAAAAAATGCCATTATATTGTATGGATCCAAACTGGGAGTTATCCAGCTCGACATGCAGAAAACATCTGTCAAGCCCTTCCCTCTCTTCAGCTTGATAGCCTAATTTATCAACAAGAAAACAAAGCATAATTCACTACATTGCTCTAACGTGTGCATTTATCATTGAATACTCAGTGAAAACACAAAGTTTGCATAAAACATATACCAGACAAAACATTTATAGAAAATAAGATACCATTTTTAGTAATGTAAAAATTTGTTCTACTCGTTTATCATAAGAGAGATGCCATTAATTGGTTATAAATTTTAAACATATCTAATAAAAACAAAAGGGTCGGATTCTTTTGCATTTCAGGTGATTAGAGCCTGAGCAACATAGGATTTATAAGACTAATACTGATATTTGGTGATGCGATACGCCAGTATATTGGACAACAGTTTTTTCATTCAGAAACATGATACTTAAACAAATTACCATTAGCACTTGCTTTGTGCAGTTAGTCATTTACTCCTTTACATCCTCCCAGGCTACTCAGGTCCGCTAGTGTTGTGTTTGTGGTGTTCCAGACATGGGTGTTGCTGGTCTGGATTGACTACAAGAAAGCCTGCGGCTCTATGCTCCACTCATGGATACTGAACTGCTGGCCACTGTACAAGGCTAAAAGTGCACTAATAACATTCATCAGGAACTCAATGGGAATGTGGAAGACAACGCTGGAGGCCAACTTGAAGGGAACTGCACATACCAAGATGATACATTGTCCCTGCTGCTGTCCTGCCCATGATTGGTCCCCCTAAGCCAGCCCATCATTAAGCGCACTAAGATTCACGACTGGAGTGATCATCATCCACCTCTATATAGATGGATGACATAGAGCTATATGCCAGGAGTGAACGAGACATCGACTCACTGATTCACCTCACCAGGATCTACAGTGAGGACATCAGGATGTCATTCAGACTCATAAGTGTGGCCGAATGGTTGCAAAGTGAGGGAAGGTGATCCAGACTAAAGGACTGGAGCTCCCAGAAGGTAGAATAGGAGATATACAGGATAAGCTACAAATGCATGAGTATCGCAAAGGCCAATGAAAACCATGTTAAAGATGCACAAAGGTTAGCCACAAACAAATACCTCCAGAAAAAGGTGTTGAGAAGCCATCGAAATGGTAGGAATGAGGAAGACATCAATACACATGCCCTACAGGTCATCAGATACCCAGCTAGAATGGTAAATTGACCACAAAGGAAGACAGATGCCACTGATAGGACACCAAAACTCACAATGACAGAGATCTCCAACTGAGGTCCAGCACCCAAAGGCTCTATGAGGAAGGGCGAGGATTAGTGATTGTCAGAACCACAATCCATGATGAAACACAGAGCATTCATGAATATATCAGGAACATGGTACCCGGAGATGAGGTGCTTGGGCAGCTGAAGATTGGTCATTCCTAAGAAACAGGAAGAGGAACTGTCAAGGATGACCACTGACAGATAGCAGAAGTGGCTGATATCAAGAAATCCTACCAGTGGCTGGAAAAAGCCATCTAAAAGGACAGCACAGAGACTTTGATCATGACAGAACAAGAACAGGCCCCACGCCACAGATCCATAGAGGCTGTGGTAGCACATAGTAGTTGTCACGGCGAATGGGATCAGCCGTGTGGAGAAAGTAAAGGAGGATCCAAGCGCAGGCACTCGTGGAGGTGCGAAGGGTGTTTATTGTAAAAATAAAACACGAAGGTGGGTGAGCAGAGGCACATGGCGGTAGATAACAGGGAGAACACACGGATGAAACACAAACAGACCAGGGACTAGTACACGAGTAGACACGACTTAAATACACACAGAAGAACACAGAGAGATTACACACAGGTGGGGAACACAACTGGAAGTAATTGACGAGACGAGACAAGGGAAGCAAAACTGAATACACTGACATGAGACATGGAGCTTCACAATAAAACAGGAAACAAGAAACAACTACACAAAGACGCAGACTTGACACTGAACTAAACCTACAGGAAATACGAGGGCACCAGAACAAAACCTAAGAACTAAACCCTAAACCAGAATAAACTGAAACATAGAATATGATAATAACCAAAACGGGATGACAAAAGAATAAGAACATAAATCATAATACAGAAGAATACCAAAATATAAGAAACAAGAAATGCTGGGTCAAATGACCCAGAACCATGGGAGCAGTAGGATATAAGATGCAAACTGGGACTGCATACACGAGGAGGCACAACCAAGTGGCTGGGATAGTGTACAGCAACATCTGTGCAACATATGGACTAGACGTCCCCAAGTTCTGATGGGAGACACCACCAAAGGTGTCTAAAACTGGACCAGTAGTACCAACCGATTCCAGGTACAACACCAGCAATCTCTGTCCAGCAGAGTGCAGTCAGCTGCAATCAGATATTTTTTTAGATACTGCTATAATAGTGGAAACTCTTACAAATAAGAAGACCAGCGCTTCTGAAAAGCAGGCTTCAGGCTCCTCTAAAAATTTGGTTTTTAACCCCATATTCTTGAATGTGATTTCCCTATATCATCACCTCAGACACAGACCTCCCAACCACCCATCATTTTACCAAGCGTCCTTTCTTTGTGTGGATGTTTGCGCTTAGTCTTAATTTTTAAAGGTGGCTTTCAAAAGTTAACTTTGCTAATTATGAACCAGCTATATTATTCAGTATGTTTCCAGCTTGTTTTCAGAACCTATACTGACAAATGGAGGTGACAATGCTCAAAAGCCCAAACAAAACAGAAGACAGGAGAGGAGCCTCCAATCAGAAAAAAGCAAACATTAAGTGCATTAAAGAGGCAGGAGCTAAAATGTTGTGTGGACTGTAGATCATGCACAAATACTCTAGAAGATTTCAGTAATAAAAACATGAAGCTGAAAATGAACATAATAGGTCTCTTAAAATTTTTATTGGGTGATCTGCCTTAAAATTTTTATTTTTTCATTTCCTTCCTGCCTGAACTGCAAATAAAAACCTGCTGCTGCTTCCTGTGTCATCGAATCACGCCTGTTGACGGTAATGTCCTGGGAGACATTGAGGCTACTGGGTGTGGTAGGGAGGTGAGTTCATCCATGCGTGTCAATGTACATATTTACTCACTGCCAAACACACACACACACACACACACACACACACACACACGCACGCACGCACGCACGCACGCACACACACACACACACACACACACACACACACACACACACACAGGTTGCAGCAAAGCAGCTGCATAATATTTCAGACAGACATGATAACATCCCCAAATTAGCTTTATGTGCAGTGATATAAAGAAAATGATGAGACGTGACAAAAATAGGCCTTTGTTACTCTGAGAGAACGAGGAGAAAGAGTAATTATCTTCCAGGATAATTCTCACTAAACAGCTGAAATGTTGCTCTGCAGTTATCTGTATTCAGCAGCAGAAATACATACACTACTTTGGCAATCATTAGAAAATAAAAAAGGTGTTCACATGCATCATGCCGTGGTTATCAACTTAAGAATTTCTCCAAAGAGGAGTAAAAATATCTTTAGCCACGAGTTGCCCCTTTTTCTGCCAGCTAGTGACTATCTTTTCTGAAACACAACACCAGTTACATAATTCATCCTTTAGAGGTTGTTGTAACCATGACTACTGAAATGTGTGCTCCCACTTAAGGTTGTACTCACTACCATCATGTATTTTACACGGGGGTGAAGTAACCATGGTAACAGGAGCCTTCAAAAGAGGGCAATGAAATCCAAGGAAGTTCCTCAGAGAGGGGCATATATTAAAAATAGCACCAAAAAAAAAAAAAAAAAGCCTGCAGGGCAAAGGGACCAAACATTTAGAAATGCCTTTGAAAGACACTCTTTGACTTCCTCATACCTACACTCTTCTAACCCCCTGTGACATGCGAAAACACCTCAGCACATACCGCCATGTACGTGTGAGCTCACGCTGAAAATGGCTGATTCATAAATGTCAAAAGAAAGTGCAGAATAACCTCCAGCCAGCAAAACAACAGGCAAAAACAGAAATGGGCAACTATGGACTTCTACCTTCTTTTCCCTTCTAGACTATCGAACTGAAGAAGCTCTCGTTACTTTGCTGTTTCGATGGTAGGGAAATGCGAACGAACAATCAGAAGTTTATAAAACGAGACACAGGAGTGCGCGCACACACGAGCACACACAAGCATCCCCTGGAGAACCACTTCGATCTGCCAGAGTGAAACTTGAAACCCGACTTTTGACCTCATGGCCTCAATCTGAGTTGAAAGCCACCTTCTGAGTAATTGGACAAAGCAGGTCATTACATCCCTGGGGACAATGCAGTGAAATCTTATCTTCTTCTGTGTAACATGTGTATTGTCTGCTGGACAGGCTGGTGAGCACTGATTAAGAAAGAGTGAATAAATGAAAGGAACATGCTTCATTCATCTGGCTTTGACAAAGGTGTGTCATAGAAGTAATTATTGGGGAAGAGACTGGATTTTAAAAAAAAAAGGAAGAAATTTTCATTAAGAAGCTCAAGTTGGAGAGTATATCTTCACAGAAGACTCAATGCAGGCAAAGCAATGTGTGCATTACAAACGTAATGGATGAGGATAATTTCAGTGAGTGTGTTTATTTATTTCATTTTATGGCCATAATTAAATCTTTTTGATCCCACTGTTCTGTCACAACACAGCTCCTTATAGCTGAGACACAAGAAAACAATGTGATGGCTGCACAATTACATGGATTCTGTTTGCTTACAGGTGCCACCAAAGGGTCTATATGCAGACTTTATGAAGCAGCTGATGAGCTTCTGTTTTCTGAATACACAATATGAAATCAGCAATAAAACCTTTATTAAATGTTTAGCAATAGATTCATCAGATTAAATCATAAATATTTTGTCTTCAAGGTGACTATTTAAAAGTGACAACATGAGCTTAGGTTTTATTAGTTTTACATTCTACTTAGGTTTTTTTTTTATTTAAATATTAAAAGGGTCGAATTGGTATTTATAACTTATTTGACAATTAACCTTAATACATTTTTACAATGTGCAGTAAACTTCAACAGCTCAGTTACACCAGAGTAAATATTGCATGGCAACCTCCTCGTGACAAGGAAAAATAGGTGGTTGCCGGGTGGTTGTATTGAATTTTTGGCATTTATTGACTGATCATAAGTAGCTACAGTGACCAAGATAAGATAATTGCACAGGCTGCCTGGTGGGAGGAAACTTATCTCTAAACAATTGCACTTTAACTCGGACTACAATCACTCTCAGGCGAACTAGCAAAGGCAAATAATTGCAATTTAATTTATAAATGAGATGGCAGTGAGTGCAACTTGTCTGTGTCATGGTTCTGGGTCTTTGACCCAGCGTTTTGAGTCTCCTGATTCTTTCTTCTGCTTTAGGAGATGATTTAAGTTCAAGCTGTGTACTGTTTACTCTTGAATTAGTTCTTCTCTGGTACCTCTGAGTTTTTTTTAACCTACATTTATGTTTCATGGTTTCTTGTGTGATATTAGTTCCCTTTCATGTTCTGGTTTTGTCTCTGTTTTCTGCTCAGCGTCTCATGTGGAAGTCAGTCTTGTCTCCATCTTTATTTACCTCTCTGTCTACCCAGTCATGTCTGCTAACTTCACACGTCTCAGTGTTTGTTACTTCCTATTTTATTTTGATTGTCCCTTAGTTTTGCTTCACTGTGTCTCGTTAGAGTCCATTCAGCTGTGGTCCCTGACTAGATAAATGAAACCAGCAAAAAAAAAGAAAACCAAAGCCTCGCCCTCAAATCCCCCCCCCCCCCCCCCCCCCAAAGAAAGAAACAAAACAAAACAGAGCTATGTTTAAGAACTGGAGCTAAGTCTTTGCGTAATTGTGCTTATATTTATATTTAGTATTTAAAAAAAAAAAAAGAAAATAATGTATACCAATGCAGGGCAACTGTCCACAGGGGACCTCCATTGCTTTTTCTGGTGCTTGGAAATGAAGCAGATTTCTCTGAGTCTGCCCAAGCTGACAGTTATCTACACTGACAGAGGAGTGCTGATGTGACATCATCACATCACAATGTCAGTCAACACCCTCAGGAGAAGGAGGATAAGGTGAATAAGGGGATAGAAATGGAAAAGGAGAAAGGGCTAGGCAAAAGGCAAGTAGGAAACAAGGTTGTGCAGTTAACTTAGGGAGGAAACTAGGAGAGATGGAGACGAGATGAAGGACAGGTGACAGTGACGTTAAAAACCACAGTGAGAGCAGTTGAGGGTAAGGTAGAAATTGATGAGTGAGGCGGGAAAGAAATGGGCGGCACAGGACAAGGGAGCAACATTGGATGGATGGGTGAGAACATGAGGGATGAGAGTTACTTTCTGGGCCTGAATAGGAAGTGTGTCTCCATAAACATGTATCTGGGTCTTGCTGATCATACACTAGCCCTAGGAGACCATGAAACACAATATAGGTCCCACATCCCATGATGGATGAGGCTGAGGCGCCGATGTCAGCGCTCCCCACCAACGGGGACAAATCACTCGGGCACCACCCCCCTCAACACACAGGCTAATACAACAAATGGAGCCATGGACAGTGCTGGACTGCTTTGATGCTCTTTGAATAGACTTCCACTGACTTGCTCTTGACATTTATCCACTGGATGGAGCTTTTGTTGTTGTAAATTCATGCATGAAGAGGGCTGCAGTGACATCTTCTGCATCTGAAAACTGGGAGGGGAAAAACATAAAGAAAACTCAGATCAGGTGAGTTTACTGTCATGGAAACTATTTATTTTCTCCTCGCTGATCTTTGTCTCTTTTACTGCGACACTCCCCTCACTTTCCTTTCGTGGCCTCTCTAAAATCAGCTCCCTGCTCAGAGCCACAAGCAGCAACAAGGGAAATGGTGAATGAGCTCCAGACTTTGTTCTGACAGTATTTCTTTTTTTTTTTTTTTTTTTTAAAGATATTTCATTTGTGCTGACCTACATTGCTTTTTTTCCTCCAATCAACCTTCCTCCCAGGGCCACTGGCAGCTTCAGAGGCCGCCATGGGGACCACTGGCCAGCCTGGAGAGTCATTAAGAAGCTTGACTCGGCCTGATTGCTGGCTCAGGCACACAACTGAAAGATTCAGATATGCCATCTGACAAAGGGTGACAGCAACTTCCTGCTTGATTTATACTGTACAACATTACCGCTGCCATGATTACAACATTGATTCCCACCCATTTGAACAATTTAGACATTCAAGACTGTGATTACACCCATTAAATGTCACATAATGGTGGACAAAATGGCTTAAATTTCTTCATCTCTGAAGAGTCTTCTAATTAAGCCTTTTTTCTATTCAGGCTTTGGGCAAAAAACATAAAATAATAAGCGCTCACACACTAGGAAAGCTTATAAATAGAGATATTTTTCATTTTTGGCTACTTGTTTGCAGCAGAACAAGCTGCAGACACAACACTTACCCGCTATTACAACATAAATTTGTAATGAAGGTTATGTTAGCAAACAAAATATTTACACTCTTAGTAGACACAGAGCATTTATTTAGGGATTCTATAAATACCTCTCTTTGTTTATGCTCCATAGTCTTGTGTCTGGTTGCTATATGCTCCACCAGTTAGCTACAAACTTTCTCGTGGGTGGTACTGATTGTTAAAGATCAGAGCACAGGTGAACTATATAAACATGCACGTGGACACAGCTTATATATAATTTATATAGCATCACACAGTTGCTACAGGAAGGTGCTCTATTGGACTGAAATCTAATGACTGTAGAGGCCATTTGAGTACAGTGAACTCATTGTCACATTCAAGAAACCAATTTGAGATTATTTGAACTTTGTGACATATCACATTTTCTTGTTGGAAGCAGCCATCAGTCATCAGAAGATAAAGGGACTTACATGATCACCAACAATACTCAGGTAGGCGTTTTTAAAATGGTAATTAATTCGTGATAAGGGATCCCAAAATCCCCATCCTGCACCTACCATGAATTCTTCTTTCTCCATATTCTGATGCTCACTTTGAACTTCAGCAGGTCAACTTGGCCATGTCTACATGCCTCAATGCAGTGAGTTGTTGCAGTGTGTTTGGCTGTTTAGATATTAGAGTCGGCTTGATGGAGAATGAGATGGTCGTCATTTAAAAATCTCAGTCATTTGATGCACACACACACAAACTTGACTTTCAAGCTGATTTTAGGTATGAATGTTGTACTATCTCCTAATTGTATCATTTGCAGCTAAAATATTGAGTTGGGAAACAGAAGTTAAAAAACTGCAATAAAATAGAAGAATCAGAAAGTGTGTTGTCAGAATAGTTGGTGGTCTTTAACTGCTAACCAGTCAAAGTAATAACTCTCCACTGTGAAGGTGAAAGCTGGATGAGCTATGATAAGCTGTGTAGCTTTCAGTTCCAGTTTTATAAATCATAATGATTTGATTTGAATGAACAGGCATTGACATGCGCATGGCTTGCACTGAGTGGAAGCAGTGCGCAGTAAGTATTTACAGCTTTTACAAACTCAGCTTTCAGAGTCTGGGGCCAGTAAGGGTTTATTCATATTTATTTCTCTGCTGCATCTCTGTGTGTGGTGGAACTCTGAACTCATTAAGATGCAGCTCCGCCATGCAACAATGGTTTTCTGAGATGATAATAACACAAACAGCTTCAGAGCTTCCATCATAGTTATCTGCAGGTGGGTGATTACGTCCAGTACGCTGCAGGGTTTTGGCTGGTCTACCACGGTGACCCAAACTGACTTACATAACATGGAGCTACGCATAAGCGATTACAGGACATGTAGTTTAACCTAGAAAAAGAGGCATGCTTTATTCTACAGATAAAAGAACAACAGGAAATTAAATGTGTATTTAGGTTTGACTTGAAATATTACAAATTCTGCACTGTGCAAAGGCCTTGAGCCTCCCCTCATTTCTTTACATTTTGCTGCCAAGTTTTAATTTTTAAAGCGATTTTGAGCAATATTCTCCAGGTTTTCTGAAGGTCTTTCAAAGTATGTGTCATGGTCCTGCGACCATGACTCAGTGACTTTATGTTTATGTTCTTTATTGTTATTACTTTCATTATTATTCATGGCTGTTTTGGGATGGTTTGTGTTTGGGATTTTAGACACTGGGTTCTGGGTTTGTGCTCCCTCTGTTGGTCCCTGGTGTTAGTGTTCCCCTGTCTCGTCAGGTTAATCAGGTCCAGCTGTTTCCCCCACCTGTGTGTGATTTCCCAGTGTCTCTTTGTGTACTTATAGTGTGTGATTTTCTCTGCTCCTCGTCGCGTCGTCTGTGTTCATACCTGGTGTAATCCCCTGCGTGCTCTCCCTGCTGTTCTCCCTTCATGCTCAGGTTTGCTATTTCTTTGTGTAGTTTCTCCCAGTTAGTTCATCCTTAGTTCTGTTTTACCATCCCCACTTTATATTGGATATTATCAATAAATCACCCTCACACCTGAATAAGTGCTGCGTTTTGAGTCCTCCTTCCGCTCTCCACACGGCCGCTGCCCCGGACCGTGACAGTATGTCTTTGAACATTGGTTGTTTTTTATTCATTTTCAGTCCAGTGCTGTACCTGACATTTTTGTTTGTTAAGCCACTAAACACCGACCCATCATTCATGCCCAAAAAAGACACCTAACTCAAATCCAGTGTTGTCTACACACAACTTAACAAAGAACCCATTTTCTTTCGCAGTCTTTTGTGCTCTTGCAGCCTACCTCTGATTTTTTTTTTCTCATTTCTTTAGCTGAATTTATGAGAAATGACACTGATAAAACAGTTTGGCAAGCATAAAATTACATTTTTCCACTAACCAGTTGATTCCCAAAAAGCTATTAGTTGAGAAAGAAATGGCAGGCCAAAAAAATTATCTACAGCTGATAAACAGTATCTGAAAGTCATGTCTTTAATAAACAGGAAAAAATCTAGCAAACAAAGCCACAGAGCCTAAAGCCCTGGCTTATGGCCCTTCAATTGTTCCATCTACTGTTTTCCGAAGCTGCATCAGAAATGTGTAAAGGTGGCTGTGAACAAGACGTTCTTACGGAAGGGAAGCCGGGAGAAAAGGCTGAGGTATGCCAAATTATACGAGAACTGGACTGAAATCAGTGACAACAGGTCTAATTGATAGATGCATCCAAATTTGAAAGTTTTGGTTCAAATAACTGTAAAAATTTGCAGAGCGTATTGACGAAAACCGTGGGTGTCTACAGCCATCTGTAAAGGATGGTGGCAGCTTTGTCATGGTTTCAGCCAGTGGTGTTAGGGAACGTGTCAAAATCGATGCAACTATTTTTTTTCTGCAACAGAAAAATACCACCATGCAATATTGTCTGACTGTTAACAGTTTTATTTTTCATGACAATAATCCTAAACACACTGCCAACGCAGTAAAAGTATACCTGGATAGAAAAACACACATTGAAACACTATCAGTCATGGGTTAGCCTCTCCAGACCCCGGGCCTCAATAGAACAGGAAGAAAAGGCAGCCAACATCTAAAGAAGAGCTTTGAATGTCCTTAAAGAAGCCTGGAGAACTATTCTGAACACTACTTAAAGAAATAAAAAGAAAGCTTGCCTAAGAGAGTTCAGGCTGTGCTGAAAAATAAAGGTACTCGTACCAAATATTGATTTTCAGGCTCGTTGGAATTGTACATCTTTTTTTTTTTTTTGCCTTATATACTGTATTCACATATATATTTTACAGATGCTTCAACAAAATATTAAGCAATGAAGGTTGGTTTAAGACTTTTGCACAGCACTGTATTGACACTGGCTTTGTATCCTGAATCAAACACTAAATTTAAACTTCTCACAAAACATGACACACTTTTTTTTTAGAGGTGATGTGAGGTTCAACAATTAAAACAGGATGCTGTGCAAGTATTTCAGGCTTTAGATGAGTCACAGACAGTAACAAAATATCCAAAGCTTTGATAAGCAGCTCTAATGTCTGAGTGCATTGCACTACGGTGTATCTCTGTCAGCACTGATTCACCCTGTACGACTCAGCATGTTTTGCTGCCATCGCAACAACATGAAAATTAAACAAATATACGTCCTTTAGGTTATCGTTGCTTATTCTGAAATTGGGATTTTCTTCCATTTATCATGAGCCATTTATCCCATTTTCAATAAGACGCTTTTGCTGCAGGTTTTGTTGAGTGCGAAAGCAACGAATGCTTTCTCACTTGACAAAAACAAAATGTTGCCTTGTTACGTAAAAGTGATCCAAGCGACAAATTGATCATATGATATTTTTTATTGCGTCCAGCTGGTATTAGTCACTGTCAGTAGCTGGTTCAGTGCTGTGACCACAGATGTCTGGATCATCACACTTACTGTCATTTAACATTTTTATTATTTTAACTCCATAGTCATTTTTTAAAGGCGGCTGCAGTCTGCTGCTATGGAGCAGACAAAAGATAGATCTTTTTATTATTGTAGACATATTTTTCTTTGGATGAGGGGCTCTGATATGATTCGTGCCAATAATTTGCTTTGCAGCTGAGATGATGTAGATTAGCAACTAGTGACTGAATCCTAGAAACACATTAAAGCTGCACTAATATTTTCATATTAATGGCTCGAATGACTCTGCCTACTGTGAAAGAGAGAGCCCAGAATACTGAACTGACAAAGAGTCATCATCGGCTCTGCAGTTGCCCTTACAGAGATGTTTAGCAGCCCACGCATTCAGTGATTTGGTTCAGTCCCGCTGCTTTCATCAAGCTTGTTTCCATCAGGCATCTGTTGTACGCTACCTGCCCAGCACTGATGGCAGCGTGACAAAGTTAGCAACAAGTGTCTGGACACAGTAGAGAATGAGAGCTAAATTAAGAGTGAATATTGGACTTTGCTGATCAGATGGACCAAATATCTCTCTCTCTGTCTCTCTCTCTCTCTCTATATATATATATATATATATTTGAATGAATGCACTTTGAGCTAACATACTCATTATAATATTAGTGCTACAGTATGTTCCTTTTGCTCGCAATTACTAACCTTGTCTCAACAAATATGGATCTGTGCTAATACACAGCACACACTGCGTTTGTCTCTATCCTGTCATTTCTCTGTTATCAGATTAGACGTCTGTAGATATTTGTGCTCTGAGCTGTACTTGATTTCATTAATAAACAAACAGAACCTCAGACCTCCATGGGTGTGTATTTATATCTTGCTGAATATTTCTCTGCAAAGCGGAGAACAAAGGTTTCCCGCGCTTTCTGTCTGACGGCTTCTCGTCTTGTCATGGATATATTCTTGGCCGGAACGTCTCTTTGCGTCGTACTCAGGCTGCTGGGCGCTGTGAAAACGGCCAGGAGCAAGTGAACAGACGGGCACAGGGAGCTTAAGAGGTAGCAGGAGAGACAAGAGAGATGAGGGAGATGGACAGAGATGATGATGGAGAGCTGTTATTAGCTGTGGAAGGACACTAGACAACTTGGCCCACGCAAGCCCTCTGGGTAGAGGCTCGCAGGCTGGCTGTGATTAGAGTTAGGTGCTTGACAGACCTCCAGACAGCTAGAGGGAGAGAGCATGGGGACAAGAGGTAGGCTAGTCCTCTTCCCTGACTTGTCCTTAGATATTTGATATTAAATTTTAAAAGAAAAAAATAAAAGGATAATTGTAGCAATAACATTAGGAAGAAGAAACATTTATCACATTTTTTCTTCCAAGAGAGACTTCTGGTTTTCCATCAACCGCAAATTCACAGCTGACCTAGTTAGAACGGCACACTAATATGCACTGCAGAGAGGTTTTGGGAAAACTCTGAGCATTTAAGAAACTTAATGCAATTCAAAAGCAGAATTTCTGCAAAGGTAAACAAAACATAACAAACAGACAGAGCCCTCGAAAAAAAAACTGCACCTTTATGATGAACTACACCTCTACTTTATCCTCTGCCCAGTAGTGTCAAAACAGTGGGATAAGCACTTTATCCGTCAAACACAGATGCGATAAGCGAGCAGCCTGTTCAGTCCTTTGTTCACTAGCTGAGAAACTGTGCTAGTCTCTGACGGCTGCTCTGAGATCACTGGTAGATGAGAGGTTAGCATATTTTTAGACGGGTGTTTCATGTGAGGAATCTTACTCCTAAATAATGAGGGTGCCCTTCCCGTATGCCTGCAACTCAAAGATCAAACCACCAGTGAAGAGATGCAGACAAGCCAACCATCAGAGGTCTGGATGGAGAAAACACAGGCCATGAAAAATGGGATAAAGGAACTCAAAATGTGGGTATGCAAAACAGAAATTTGAGAAAACATAAAGGTAAAAATAAAGGCAAAAGAAATGAAAGCTCTTTAGTGCTGGAAGCTGGAAAAACCTAATAATTAAAGGTAGAAACCCAGCTAATATAAATGTACCAAGCAGGGCTGCCCACTGAGAATACCAAAGACACTTTCTTAGTATTATTTCTGGGTGAATTTCTCAGAGGAGTGAAAAGACACTAAAGGTTTGGGTGATTAAAAAAGAAAGAAAACGCCATGAGTATTTTGATTAGTTACCTTTGTACAAAAAGCACAACACTAAATAAAGCTTTCAGACAGCACCACGCTTATGCACAGTTATTCTTTATACTGTTATACAGCAGACAGGTTGTATCAAGTATCTTGGGGGAACTTGCCACAGTCTGTCTCACTGTCCTCTGTCTTCAGGTCATCCCGGACTGACTCTGTGATTTTGAGATCAGAGCTCTGTGGGGTTTAGACCATCTGCTGCAAGTTTCCTGCTGCAGCTCTCTACGACTGAGGCAGCATGTTGGTCTTATTGTCAGACTGCAGAATGAATTTGGGAGTGACACTGATACTGTTGTAAGATGATTAACAATCTTAATACCCAAATGCTTTGAAGTTTTACACAATGCAAAATAACTACATCAGAAGTAGATTGTACATTGTGGAGTTTAAAAGGCTGGCTTGTTTTTAGATTGAACATTTTTATTTTATTTGGAAAAAAAGACAAAGGACATACTATTAAACAGAATTGCAGTGCTGGCAGTATAGGCTTTGAAATAACAATAAGGTTACATATATAAAAAGTTCACAGGTCTGTCAAAGTAAAGAGAAAGTACAACCCCTGATCAATTTTCTTTAAGTTCTAAGACTCTACACACCAGGACATTTTAAACCTGATCCCTACCAGGTCATAAAATATAATAACGTTTGCAGACATTAGCTGCGTTGCCATGTTCTTTTAAATAGAACAGCTGATCTCCTGGTAACCTTTCCAAATAAGCCATACTGTTCTGTCTTTCTCTAACTGTACCATGATAAACTTTAACAATTAGGATGCTAACTGATGGCTGTAGAGTCTGAGATGTAACTCTTTTGACAGTTTCTCAGAATACTGCACAATCTGACTTTGGGGCGAATTTGCTGGGATGTCCACTCCTGGGAAGATTAGCGAATGTTTTGAATGTTTTCCGCTTGAGAATAATCTTTCTCACTGTAGAATGACAGACTTCAAATTGGCCATATAATCCTTCATATAGTGATGCTCACACTTACTGATGATATCTAATCAAACTGCACTTGATTACCAGCACCTGGCTGTTACTCACCCTTTAAATCACTATAAAAGCTATAAAGGTGTAGTTAATCTTTCACACACTGCATCTGTACTTTGGCTTAGTTTTTGTTAAATAAGTAAAAAATCACACAGTGTAATATGTAATGCATTGTAGTTATATTTAGCTCATTGTAACAGTTGCTAAGGACCAGATTATGTTTACCAAGTCTTGATAATGTGAAACCTTACAATTGAAAGAAGGTCTACATCTTTAAATACAGTTATAATTTATGAGAACAGTAAATACATAACTGTTGGTTTGTAATATGCTACTTAGTGGTAGTGTTATTATGAATAATTTGCATTTCAAGCAAGACTAAAATTGCCATGAAGTGTTGATCTTTCAGGTGACTCTACTGTACGCTGCGCACTTCTTCATCACCACAGTGGAGATAAATAGCCCTGCCCCGCTTAAAATTACAATCCATTACACACCTCTTCACCGTATGACAAGCAGCTACCTCGGCTGCTCGTTTTGTTTTTGTGCTTAACAACTCACATTCTTCACATTCCCCTCTCTCTTTCTCTCATTACCTTTTCTCTGGTGTGGTTTCATTTTCTTTGCTCGCTGGCGCTTCCTGTAGATCTGGGAGGTTGGCAAAGTCATCCTGTTCAGCCAGCCCGATTGCTAGAGACAGAACAACCATCTTCCCCTCACTGGACACACACGCACACAGACAGACAGACAGACAGACAGGACATCACAAGACCATAGAGGCATGTGGGCAAATAGGCACAGGGGCACACACATCCAAAAAACACAAAAACAAGCAGCGACAGATACACACGGCACACAATTCATGTACAAAGACAGAGAGTGGGAGAGAGGTGGTAGATTGCTGTGAGGACACTATTATATTTCATCTTAAACATATGTTCAATCCAAACTGCACTTTTAAATGTCTCTCATCCAAACCTGCGAGCTACGAAGTGATACAAAGGCTCTTTAATAGGACATGAATGCTTGTATTCCTGACAGTTTTGGTTATCAAAAATGTAATTTTCTTATAGTGAATTTGGAAAACACTTCATTTTTTAATGCATGACATGTACCTTTGTACATAACCTGACCCCTTATTCCAAATCGTTAGCTTCATAGCATAAGTGCCTAAGTCATTGACTTAGTCAAATGACTTAGGCAATTATGCTATGAAGCTAACGAAATGTGACTGCCAGCTAGTTTGATGTGCATATATATTTTTTACACTAATATACATTTTCTAGCCAGAAGAAAATAATACCTTGTTGGACAACCTTTAGCTTTGACGGCAGCATGCATTTACCATTACATAATATAAGGTTACACAATATCACTATATTTATTTCTGTTGAGAGTTGCATTAATTTACACAAGAGATGGATCGCTGTGTGAGGTTACGGTTCGGGCTCTGTGGTGGCAGATCCATGTGTAAAAATGATCTCTCATGTTCCCTGAACCACTCTTCTACACTTTGAGCCTGATGAATCCTGGCATTGTCATCTTGGAATATGCTGGCTCCATCATGGAAGAAAAAAATCCATTAATGGGAGAACCGGGTCATCCTGGTCTGGGGCTTATCTCATTTTTGGGCACCTAAGATTGCTGATCCTGGGCCTGACCAACTGAAGCAACCCCCGGCGATAACACCGCCCCAACAGGCTTGTATGATAGTCACTAAGCATCATGGGTGCATCCATCTGCCGCTCTTCTTGCCCTGATGATACCCTTTTCCCACTGACCCATATACATTTTTTTCTAATTAGCTTCATTGATAAGTGTTTTTCTTAAGGTTACACAGCAATTTAGCCAATATAAGGCTCTCAGCTGAAGGTGGTGATTTATTATTGGTCTGGCAGTGTAGATTATGTGTGCTTGTTAAAGGTAACAAGGAAGCACCATTAATTCGGAACCTTTCATTGATCCCAGGTTAGTATTTATTCATTCTTTGGTTTTATTATCAGTGCTGTTTGTTACACAAATGATTTAAACCTTAAGTTATTAGGGAAGTTTTGTTCTTTACCATTAACTCATCGAGGCCGTGAGTTTGCAAAGAAAAGTCACCCGGTCTTTGAATTACATTAAAGTTTTGTAACATTTCAGATAATGTGTAATCCCTCTGATTGCCTAATGTACTGTATGCTGTAGCATTTGGATGAGTAGAGATTTTTTTCAGCCAATTTATTGCTTCAAAGCTGAATTTCTTCAGTTCATTAACACTGACACAACACTGCACTGACATTGTATATGTGGCTATCATTTACTATTGTTTTTGTTTGTTAGAGAATAACAAAAGTGATGTTCAACAACGAATAACTTTTGATAAATAAGTGGGGGCGATCACATACACCACTGTATGTTGCCTCTGTGAGTAATAAATATGCTAATATTTGTACAGAAAACCCTAAAAGAAAGGTTTGGATTGTCTCAGAGAAAAACAGAATCACCTGAAATGACATGCAAATGACATGCAAAGCAAAAAGAAAAAAGAAAATCCACAAAAACAGAGGTGCAAGCATACCTGCAACAAAGAAACACAATGTTCATTTGCAGCTGTTATTGTCTCTCTAAACAAGCCTGAAATCATCCAAAATGCATTTTACTGAACAACACTGCGCCATGAATTCAAAGCCATGCAAACAGTGCCCTTAACAAATGAGCATTTGCCCACAACTAACCTTGTGATTCACAGTCACAGACAGTAAGTCACATGTATGTACATATTGTACACTCTTCTAGCTTTTTTTCTCCATTCACCACATTTATTTTTCATTTTTTACAACCCTTTACCATAGCATGCATGATCCAAGGACAACCTTAACATATAGTATTCTTCACCACTACCTCTTCCCTTAAAAGCCAAATCCAACTTCAAAACATGTTTTTTTTCTGATGTCTTGCAGCCCGTAACATCAGCTGGCTTAGTTTTAGGCTTAGCTATAAAAGATTCAGCCTCACATTTATTTATTTATTTACTTTTTATTTGGTGGATTAGGTGCTGTCTTACGTTTATCTGAATGCCTTTGTTGTGAATAACAGATAGTGGTGGGTGCTAATGAAATTGCAGAGACCCAAATGTTTATTTTCTCTCAAAAATTGAACTGGAAAAATTTAACTCCTGCAGCAGCGAGCCAGTCACGTTGGCAGCGCTGACTTCACGTGTCGACGTGCATGTAGCTTAGAAACATAAATAGATTTAAATAGGATCAAAAGATTTAAAAAAAAAAAAAAGAAAGAATCCTATCTCCTTCCTGATGTTTCCAGTTTCTTCTTAGCTTTTCTCTGATCTTCCTCCTCTCATCTCTGCACATTTCATATTTTTTGTCCCCACTCTCTGGAGTGCTCCCGACCAAACAAGGTGCTCTTTGTTGAAGTAGTATTGACAACAAGAGGAACACATTAGTACTTGAGAGGCTGCAGCCCACTGGGGATGTGTAAACAGCATCTACATGACGCTCATCGATAAAGTGAATGGATTTATATAGATGACCAAAAAAAAGACACACGTGCTCCACGCTGAAATCATTGCCACCTACATCAGGTCTATTGATTGGAAAATGAAAGGGGAGCAGCTCAGATGCCACACTGCGTGACAGGTATTGTCACAGCTGGAGGGTGAAACTGCTGCTTTTGCTTGTTTATACACCACTGATCACAAATGCATGATACCCACACTGCCCCCACCCACCTCCACGTCTCCCTCTCCCACCACCTCCAGGGTCAACCGCTGGCGTGTTTGGTCCAACGAGATTCACGAGGACAGGGACAACCACCTTCGTGTGCATGATGTGCACAGCCTTATTTGAATGATGATTCACATAGGCAGGGAGGTCAATAGCCCCGGAGACACTGCTAATGGGCGGACATGTAAAAGGTACAGAGCAAAGAGCTATGTGTATGGATGGATGTGTGTGAGCATCTATGTTTGCGGTCAGGCGGGAAGGAGAGCTTTTACATGAGGCTGCTTTGCAGAGCACATCATCTGTAATCTATCACTCAAGCTAAGGGGTGGAGGAAGGCTCTCCATGCTCGGTATCAAAAAACAATCACTGACCATCGCACACCAGAAGCTTCTCTACTCAGTGAAGAATGAGTTGGAAAATTGGTGTTGAAAAATCACTCGTGACTTTGGCTAACTTTGCTTTATTTTTTTGTAACCCAGGTTGGGCTTGTTATAAGATTTCTGCTTATGATTGGATTTTTTCTATCAGTCTGTCTTGAAAAAAACTTTAGAAGAAAACAAGTTTTGAAATCTGAATATTTAAAGATTGTTTATTTTATTGTTAGGCCTAACGCTATCCTGCGGTATCTGGCTGTTTTATACCACCTAAATCAAGACATAAAAGATGCACGTAATAGGGAAAAAAACAGAAGTTTGTATTTTATGGTACTGCTGTGTAGTTAATATATGCATGCTGTGGTGATGCACAGTTCCAGACCAGACAAGTTTAAATCAAGTTTGTTTTTCTTATGACCTGCTGGAATTACTATAAAAATATATTAAATATATGATAATAAACAGATGTTAAATCTGAACTTTTGCATGTGCCAGCGCTGTTTTTGTAAAATTTAAAACTATACACAAGTAAATAAACACAAATAAATGTAAATGGGAGCTGAAGAACATTAGAAAGTGATTATAAAATACCTTAAGAGAAGATAATATCACCTATTATTTGAGACATTTACATGATTGGCAATTAACAGCAATGAAAAACTAATATGTTAAAACCCTTGATGCCCGACACACACCTTTTCTACTACATGCATATTAATATCACTACACCCTGAAAATAATCATTTAAATGAGTCTCTTGGGGACAACCTCATCAAAATTAATAAATTGAAGTTCTGCAGAGACCGTAGAGGATTGCAGTTGATTTTGGTTCCATCCTGTGTAAAAAGCACACGCTTTGCCATTTTGTCACTTTATTAGACCACAGCTTATTCGGCAGCCCTTCAAGAAATCCCACACTCATGAAGAATCTCTTTCGGTTTCTGGTGCTTTATACTGAGAGCTTTATTTTGTCAGGCATGAGTGAAAAAAAGGGGGGCGAACAAAAAACCTCTCAGCAGCACTCAACAAGATTTAACAGCACCACGTTCCAGCAGTAGGATGCAACGTTTGAGTTACTTGTTTGAGTATTTAAAATTTGAGTGTGTTCCTTCTAATTGCCTACATTTCAGAAGGAAGTTTGATCCGCTACTTTTACGTACAGAGATGCTTTATTATCAACTTAACCACAAATGTGGTGCATTTAAAACAGTTCAAATTAGCCCCGTCAACCACCTGCAGCAGCAAAAAGCTATTTAAACATTAATGATATAGTGATAATTATGTATTAGTGCGACACTCACGGGTCCATTTTATTATTCCTGCTATACTTCTCTTGTTATGAGTAATATTAAACATTTATATTTCGGTACACTTTTGAAAGCAGAACTTTTATTTTACAAAGTAATTTCACATTCGACTATTTATACTATTACTTACAGGATTTGAAGACTGACAATGCCACAGATCACACTCCAGCACACAAACGATAATTTGAAAACTGAAGGCAGGATTTAAGAGACTACAATGAAATGGTGCACTAAATTTAATAAATTTGTATTTGCAGTGCTGCACATATGATCCTCAACTTTACTTATAGGAAAGTAAAGTACTTACAGGAACGACTTAACATCCAGACCTCGGGTTCGGATTTGCTCCACCATGTGGTCCCAGCTGCCTGGATTTGACCTTGATCGGCCTGTCCCTGTTCCTCTGTACCGGGAGGCTCCAGCCGGACTCCCCCGGACCCCCCGCGGGCCCCCACGGTGGCCCCCCCCGCCTGGGCCTGTGTGCAACTGGCCCAGACTCTGCGAGGTGACTGGGGGGTCGTTGGGACCCGGAGGAGGCTGGTGAGTGAGGGGCTGTTGGAGGCTCTGCTGCCGGACCAGGGGCCGAGGGCGCGCCACAGCTGAGGACGGGATGTGCTCCAGGGTGGAAGCTGATGAAAGGGAAGCGTCCCCAAAGCTGAACGGATACATGGGAACACCGAGGACAGAGATGGATACAAAAAAAAGGAAATAAATGGAGTTAGAGATACGTAATGGGAATATAGAAGAAAGAGCAGGCCGTTTTGAGATGAAAGGGTGAAAGATGAAAGTATAAAACAAATTTGTAACATGTTATTATGTTGATATCAAAAGGAAGAGAGGATAAAAATGGCCAAAACATAGATAAGCACAGCACTGACTGAACTCTAGGAGTCTGCAGTGAATATCCAAGGGAGAGAGACTTGAGAGAGAGCAAAGATCAGTAAAGAAGGAGTTGCCAACAAGCTTGAGATACTTGTTAAACATCTGCAAGAAAACAGCTGTGCTGAATTTTTGCCTTATCTTCCCTAGCTGACCATACGTGTTTAGTCTGGCATACAACATATCATTCATATCCAAACTGGCGACTAAACAAACCTCTGCTTTTTGTAGAATCACAGACAAATTAAAAACCTGCAGCCAGTGACACTGGTCCCACTGGAAATGCACATTTTGCAGCATCAGAATGCCAAAATCAGGGTGTAGTCCTCTTTGCAGCTGTCCTTCAGGTTGATAAAATGACGAAAGCCAAACAAAATTATTTCACACGGAGTGACATGGGTGACTCTACATTGAATCTAAATGCCCATCATGCCAGCTGTTCCACTAACGAGCAGCTAGTGCTGTCTAATAAGCCCATTAAAAGAAAACACACGAAGGCAGTCTGTCTGTCTATGAGCAAACAAACTGATGAGTTGCATTCTGATGTGTTCAGCGGTCATAGTTTGGGAGATTTTTTGTTGTTGTGCGTGATGCATTCAGTGGGATCAGGTCTTAAAACTGCAGCCGAAATCTAGAAAGGGTGAATCTTCAACATAGACAGATCTCCTCCTGCAGCTCTTCCTTCTTGTGCCAACTCCCTCCCAGCAATCAAGCATATGAGCATTTGCTCACACAATCAACTCTGACTTTAAACTTCACATAGGAACATGAACCCAGCTCTCCCAGCTGAAAGTTCTCCAGTTAACCACTAATACCTCCAACATCTTAATTCTCGTGTGGACTTGGACTCTTATTCTACTTTACATTACTCCTGTGATCAGGTCTGAAATGATCTGATTGGTCCGGTCTCCCATCACAGGCTCGATTCTCCAACGTCTGATTAGAGCACAAGAAGTGCAAGAGTCTAGTCCCCCCCCCCCCACCTAAGACCACTGTAATTACAATATACTGAAAGGTTATTAGGTTCTTTTTCCCCTTTTATGATTCTACAAACATGGTTCCTACCTCAGCGTTAAGTGGAATTAAATTGGAGCTTAAGGTATAGTAGCACTATCTCTTCACTTGAGACTCGGCTCTCCATCTGCAGTGCTGAATTTCTTTCTCTCCGTTATCTATCTCCCTAATTAGCCTTGACCTACTTCTACCTTCTTCCCTTTTGCTTCCACCAATCTTTCTCAAAGGTCCTGTCGGCTCCTGCTATGTTTTCACTCGCAGCTCTTCCTTTTACCTTTGTGGTTCTCCTCTGCCTATTCATCTTTTCTTTACCCTCAGCCCTCACATCACTCTATAGCCACACCACCTCCAATCACCGTTCCTTAAGTCTGCCCTCTAATTACAGGTCTGCTACTCTTACAAGCATGTAATAGTGCTTCACCCCTTATCCTCCCCTCAATCACTGCCCTGCCTGATGACTGTAAGCTTGTGCTAAACAGCTCTGTCTGAAGCTAATGCAGTGAGGGAGGATTTACTGCCTGGACTTGAGTTGTGTACAGCAGCGCTCTTTGGTATTACCTCGGCTCTGACTCTGTTGGAGAGCCAGGAGACAAGCACCCTGAGGAGCAGTGCAATGCTGGATCAAGTAAATACAAGACAGGGCTCATATACATGCTCTGGTGCATGCATGTTTTCTCTCATACAAACGCACACGGAGCACACCATTAGATCTTTCCTGGGGAGAGACTTTGATGAGTGTGTTTGTTTACTTGTGCCTAATATTCGAACTGAATAAATGTGAATTAATGTATAAAAGTCATTTGGCGGATTTCTGTTGAGCAGAATTATACGGTTTTGAAGTGGGAGGAGGGCATTTGGGGTTCCAGAAGTTTGACTTTTTTATTTATTTTCCTACACAAACAGCTATGGGCGACTGTTAGCAGGAGCACTTTCATGGCTTGGATTATCCCAGCTTGAATAATCAGTGCAACAGGTGAGCAACAGCAATCAGGAAGTCCGATTTTTCAGTAAAAAGTCAAAAACTATGACATAAATCGACGTCATTAGGGCAAAACTGTTTTGAAGATATGATCATCATTAGAAGAAAAAAATATTTAGAGCTCTGATCAGGAAAAAGAGTTTCAAGCTAGATGTTCATGTAAGAAATATGAACAACTTAAATCTTAACACAAACAGTTCACACAACCACTTATCCAAGCATAAACATGAAATAACTAAAATATAATCGCACAACTTCTAAATTAATCATTTGAACCTAAACATTTAAACTTTTATGAGTCTTTGTACTGAGCTACACAGTCTTTGTACACCAAGACTATGTAGAATATATATTTTTAATAACAGTACACTGTTACAGTAGATCATCAGGTGTAAAATGGGATGTTAAAAGAGGAAATTGATGACCTACGTTATTGCTGCATGATGATTTGAGCAAATGAACTAAAATTTGCAGCTAACTTTGGTATAGCCAAAATAAGAAGGTGACTTAACACCTTTAACACCCCTATATTCACCAGACACTTCATTAGTTACACTTTTCTAGTAATGAGTTGAAGCCTCTTTTGCCCTCATAAATGCATAAATTCTTGGTGGCCTCTGAGATTCTGGTCCATGCTGGCATGACAGCATGTCGACATTCACTTGTGTGAATCTCCCATTTCACTACAACTCAAACGGGCTCTATTGGATTGAGATCTAGTGACTGTAGAGGCCATTTGAGTACCATTACTTGGTAGGCTAGGCTAACTGAGGCCACTGATGGTACTGAAGGGCAGAAAATGTGTATCCCCCACACCATTACACAAGAATCAGCCTGAGCAACTGATACAAGATGGGATTTTTCATATTGTTTATGTCTAATTCCGACCACACTGTCTAAAAGTCATAGCAGAAATTCCAACTCCTCAGGCCAGGCCACATTTTTCCAATCTTCTGTTGTCCATATTTGGTCATCCCATGAGAATTATAGTTTCAGCTTCTTGTTCTTAACTTGTTCTTGGTCCTTTACCGCTGTAGCCCACCTGCTTCACGGCTTGTTGTGTTGTGAGGTCAGAGATGCTCTGCTTCATACTTTGATTATAACTAGCGGTTATTTGAGTTATTGTTGGCTTTCTATCAGCTCAAAGCAGTCTGGCCATCCCCCTCTGACCTCTGGCATCAACGAAACCTTTTCATCTAGGGAACTGATGTTCACTGGATACTTGCTCTTTTTCTGACAATTCTCTGTAAAAGTCTAAAAAGGTTATGTGTGTTCAAAGTTGCCTAAATTACCTTTCTTCTAAATGCTCAGTCTGAACTTTAGCATACTCTGCTTTGCTGCCATTTGACCAATTGATTAGATATTTGCTTTAATGAGCAGTTAAACAGGAGTACCTAATGAAGTGTCTGGTGAGTATGTAATATCCCTTATTTTGGGGGGTTCAATAGTCACGTTATCATAGCTGACATCATGAAAAATTAGTATATCTTGATGGTTTAATGGTGACATTAAGCCAGATGTCTGAGCACATGCCGTATTACCTGCTTCAAGTCTTTTCACTGTCTTGAGTTTGACTAATTTTATCATTTGAAATATTCTAAGCCCTTTTCAAGTGGTTTCCCTTAAAATTGTGCTTTCAGGTACTGTACATCATTGCTGCCTTCTTTATCGGCACGGTGGCACCAGCCACAGTCATTCTTACACCCTGAGCACGCTCCCTTTTTATCTGCTGTAGCCAATTACTGACTTAGAGGGTTATTTTCACATTTCTTCTTGCTTGAAAGTCAATTAAGATGACTATAAACCTTGAATGATTTCGTAATTAAGGGAAATTGAGGAGGGTGAAAAACAAGGAGAGCGAGAAAATATCAACAGTGAAGGGTGAAAGATCGTATGGCAGAGAGACGTAAATGCTCAAAAATAGAAACCAATTCCAAAGGAGAAATGGAAATACAGGTGGATTTAAAAAGAGCAGGAAAACAAAACAGAGGAGTGATAGGAGTAAAGAATAATGTGGTGGGATAACTTAATTGTGGGGCGATCATGGCTCAAGAGTTGGGAGTTCGTCCTTGGGCAAGACACTTCGCCCGTTGCCTACTGGTGGTGGTCAGAGGGCCCGGTGGCGCCAGTGTCCGGCAGCCTCGCCTCTGTCAGTGCGCCCCAGGGTGGCTGTGGCTACTATGTAGCTTGCCATCACCAGTGTGTCAATGTGTGTGTGAATGGGTGGATGACTGAATGTAGTGTAAAGCGCTTTGGGGTCCTTAGGGACTAAGTAAAGCGCTATACAAATACAGGCCATTTACCATTTAAATTCATGTTTATATCAGTATACTATTTAAATAAAGGTCACTCAAACATAATGCACAGACACAAGAAAGCACAATTTCAATAAATGCTGCGGGGTGAGGAAACAGAACCATTGTCCTACATTTAGGGCATGTGTTGTCTAATTGGTGAAGATGTTTTCTTGGTTTGCTTGCAAATTGTTTATTTGCCTGTGTTTTCTTGCTGTGCACTGAGCTCTCCAGTTCCCTAATTTTCATTCATCATTTTATGCATGGAGGCAGTTTCTATTATCTTCAGTCCAATCAAGAGGCAAATATCAATTCTGAAATCACAGTTTTGCTTCCTAGTTTCTAATTAATCTATTCTATCAGAATAACAGGGGCAGGCAGTATTATGAAGAGTTAGCTAGTAATGAAGGAATTGTGACTGAGTGGAGAGATGGCTTTCATCTACTGTGCTGAACGCTATTGTAAAGCTCCACTTATTAATCTATTGTATATTACAGAGTACTGCTCTTAATTCAATGATCAAACTGTTTCCAGGAGACCGTTTGATTCACACATGTTATTGTCATTATATCTTGTATGTGCTACAGGTGTTGAAAAAAAATTCAGCTTTCAGCAACCAGTTTGTTTGACAAATTATAATTGCAAAAATTCACTTAATTGTAGTTTAGAAAGCACTATTTGTGATGATTTACATTGTTGGATAACATGCATTTCTTTTTTAAATGTTTTCTCACACTTACATATTTCACGTCATCAAATTTGCAGTTTTAAAATAGTGATTTCATTTACTAAGGTAAAAAAAGGGGTCCAAACCTACCTAGCCCTGTGTGAAAAAGTAACCGCCCCCAAGATATCACTTAAACCTGTCTGACACGACCAAAAAAAACTCAAGATGTCAAAGTCATTGACATCTATCAGTCTGAAAAGGGTTACAAAGCTTTTTCTAAGGCTTTAGGAATCCAGTGGACCACAGTGAGAGCCATTATCCACAAATGGAGGTGCAAGGCTTGCAACAGTGGTGAACTTTCCCAGGAGTGGCTGGCTTACCAAAATTACTCCAAGAGTGCATCAACGACTCATCCAGGACTCATCGCAAAAAACCCAGAACACCAAAGTGCAGTACTGCAGGCCTCACTTAAGGTCATAATTCATGATTCACAAAGAGACAGAGCAGAAATGGCACCCAAGCAAGAGTTCAAAGGTGATAACCACTGCTGAGCAAAAAGCTTGTCTCACATTGGCCAAAAAATTTAAGGAAAATATTCTGTGAACTGACACAACAAAAGCTGAACGTTTTGGATGGTTTGAATCCCGTTACGGCTGATGTAAAACTAACAGAGCATCTAAAGAACATCATATCAACAATCAAACATGGTGGTGATAGTGTGCTTGTCTGGGGCTGCTTTGCTGCTTCGGGACTTGGACGACATTCTTGATGGAAATGTGAATTCTGCTCTCTGCCAGAAAACCCTGAAGCACAATTGTCAGCTGTTAGTTCATGCTCTGAAGCTCAAGGACACTTGGCTTATGTGGCAGTATAAGTCAAGTTGTCAGTGTCCTACTCAAAATCTGGACTTAAATCTGATTATGATGCTTTGGTATGACCGTTGGAAAACCCTCCAGTGTGGCTGGATTACAAACAATTCTGCAAAGAAGGGTTGGCCAAAAGTCCTCCACAGGGATATAATAGACTCATTGTCAGTTATTGCAAATGCTCTATTGATTACTGAGAGGGGCACAACCAGTTATTAGGTTTAGGTGGCAATTATTTTTTCATAGAGGGTCAGGCTGGCTTGGATAGCATTTTTCCCTTAACATGAATTTTGTTTTTACTCTGGTTATCTTTGTCTAAAATTAAAATTTCTTTGACTATCTGAAATTTGTAAGTGTGTCAAATATGCCATAATAAAAAAATAAAAGGAAGAAATCAGGAAAGGGGCAAAAACTTTGTCATAGCACTGTATAGTAATGACTAGTGATGTGCGGATCGATACTGAAATATCGATTCCTCCGATACCAGTCATTTATGTTCCAGAATCGATACTCATATTAAAATATCGATATTTTAGTAATTTAGGGTAAATTTGTAGGTTATCATTAACAGGAACAGAGTGGAAAGAAACTGTATCATTTGGATTGTCTACATTGGAAGGAACTACTTAGTCTTTCGCCTGTCATAGTCATGTGCAAAGTACGTCTGTATAAATGTGTCCAGCCCCTTGGTGTGCACACTCACAACAATGGCTGAGCGTAAATGGAGTCATGTGCAGACGTATTTTACTTCCACAAAAACGGTTGAGACGTAGTTTGCAATACATGTGGCGAGAAAGTGAGGTGTTGTGGCAACACTACTAACCTCATCAAGCACTTCAGAGTAAATCATATCACAGAATATGATGAGCTTATGTTGAGGCGAACTGAAGAGGAGGACAGGGACAGGTGCTGCTAGGGCGAGACAGACGTCTCTCACAGAGTCCTTTAGTGCTGCAGGCAGGCAACGTGTTCAAATAGCGCACAACTTCAGTTTTCTTATTTCTATATGTTAACTGTGCATTATTAAACGATAAGAACAAGTAATCCGATGTCCTGTAATCATTATGACGCTATAATTTGAGATACAATAACTGAAATACGTTTTTGTACAAAGTATCGGTATCGGATCAGTATCGTCGATACCACCCTGAATTTTACTTGGTGTCGGATCGGAAAGGAAATCAGTGGTATCGCACATCACTAGAAATGACACCAAATCATAAATCTTTATCTCTGCAACGAAGCTGTTACATTAAGCTTGTGTGCGTTTTTTAATGCCACACAATGAGGGCAGCTGTTAATTCCATCCATTCATTTTCTTAACCACTTATCCAAAGAAGGGTCACAGTGGGGCCTGGGATGAGTGGAAGAATGTGTAAAGGTCACACAGAAAGGTTATAGCTAACAAATAGCTATCCTGAGTCTATTTTGTATTTCTACTTCAAAGTTTTAGAAACTTGGGACTGTTTTGGTTAACGCAAAATGAAGACTGGGGCCATCCTGTAACTTGGCCCTAGTCTTTACGTATACGTATTTCCCTTTGGTTTCTGAGAGATAACATCCTTGTGTTTGTATTTACTGTATGTATTTACAGTTTACTCACACTGACTCTTTAGCAAAAAAAGAATCCAGTTTTCAGACTTTTGCCCTGATTAATTAAAGGGAGTTTCATGTCAATGCAAGCAATAAACTGCTCAAACTTTGGGTAACTTTTACTACCTCCTCCCACTACGCAGCACCGTTATCGAATGATGTTGTTTACAGTATCATCTTATCATATTCATCCAGCAGTTACTAACAGAAGGTTCATTCGTGTCACTAGCCCGGATAAAACTGCTCTCCTGCTGTTTATCCAGCAACCCACTCAGAGTTTAAAAAGCTGTTACTTCAGATGAATGAACATGTCGTTTCTGAAGATCTTCAGAGAGCATCTGTTTTGTCTGAAATTCTTGAAACTGTTACAGCCTTCAGCAAATTGGAGCCTGCAGAGGAACAGTATGGCTGCGTGAATTTGCTTTGTCTGCAACATCACTTGGTTGGCAGCTGACATAAAAATGGCATTTGTTTATGAGTGAGGAACCTCTCTGTAGCCAAGAGGTTTAAACGGTTACTCATGCATAGCAGGTGCATTCTGCAAAGCATCTTCTCTTTAAAGCCTGCTTTACATTGTCTTCACCTGCACAGGGTTTCAAATGTGTAAAAAGAACAAAAAAAAGAGTACATGCAACTACTCCATCCATGATATTTTTACAGACTCACTTCCTTGATTGCCACACCATGCTGCTGTTGTGCCCACTGTAGCCCCTCATGCGTGCCCCATGTCACCATGCGCCACTCACTTGCTAAACCGCAGGCCTCCGGCATGCATGTGGCTCTGGACCGTCTGCCAGCGCCCGGCCTTGCTGCCCCCCGTCACCATGCTCCGCACGCTGTCGCTGCGACTGGGCCCTGCCCCAGTCCCAGAGCAAGCACCACCCCCGCTGTCACTGGCCCCCGGTGAGGGTCCAGCACCACCCTGCCCACCCTTATCCACAGCCCCACTGGGTGGAACGGTGGGGTGGGTCGTAGACAAGGAAAACACGGACAGACAGACCCACGAGAAGGTACAAACAAAACAAAAAAGAGAGAGATAGACGAGAGACAGACGCACAGAGCCGGAGAGCAAAAGTGTTATGAGTTAGTCAAATCGATGACTAAGACACTTCACAGGCACTCAGTCTAGCCACAAGTGTCCAGTGAATAACAAAAACGTGGAAGAGCAGCTGCTCGTCACCAATGCTTTGACTAAATTGGAGAGGACAGTCATCTCACTCTTTGGGGACTAAAAGGGGGCAAAACATATTTACAATAATTCAGTTCAAAGCTGCACAAAAGCTTACTCTGTTCATTGTAAAATATGTTATTAAAGCAACTTCTTAATGTCGAATTTACACAGATTCTCACTAAGTGTGGAGTGATATTCAGAAAACCTTTGTTATTGTAGCTGCTCAGTCCACTATATCCTAGTTTAAGGTAAGAAAAGGACCACAAGAACCCGACATTCTGCCCATTTCACTCATACATGTACACAGCAGTGACCAAGCCGCTGGCTCTCGGAGGCAGGCATAACAGCCGAGAAATGATGCAAATGCGTCATTTTCACATTTTAAGACTGCAGGGTATGAAAACAGAATGCTATAGTCTGTTCACAAGAACTCGCCTGCAGCACTTTTATGCATTTGCATAAAATATTTCACTTAATTTGCAAATATTCCCATTGAAATAAAAAAATATAAAGTGTCCTCTTTTCTTCTCAGCATGCCACAAACCCAACCCCAGCTGACCTGGACTCGGACGTCACAGAGACGAGTACAGACAGAACGCTGAGATCAGTACGGGACCTTTTGATTGAGGACAAATCACACGACACACAGGTGAACAACAGGAGGGCGTCCACAACGACATTCAAGCATTAAGTGTAGGCTGACAGTTAAGTGAATGATTGTTTTTGCAATGATGAATGTGATATAATTAATCACAACTTGAATATCATTACTTGAATAACATGTTCTTTTTCGTGACTTGATCCCTTTTTTCCTTGCTTTTAGATATAATTTGTCTGAACTGTTTCCAAACAGTAATTTTCGATTTACCTCAGAAAGACACCTTTGAAAGCTGCTAAACAAACTTGCTTTGTACAAAGGAATCGCCACAGTAAGGACTATGAAATAGCTCAGTGATCCACTATCACCCTATTCAGAAATCTCACCATTACTATCTTATCAAATGCCACACAGAATTAATCTTGTCAATAACAGAATGAAATGCAATCACAACAAAAGCTATAATCACTGCTGTTCGCTGAATTTAAAAATAATTTCAGCACCACTGCACAGACACCAAATAACTGAGCGCCCGGTGGTTTTGAAAGAGTCAAGTGAGTTATAATTAGAGAAAATAAGAAAGAACAGGTTCACTTAATGCCTCAGTGACTGTGTGAGGTGCATCTAAATGATGGAATGGAGGTTGATATGAAACAGACGTTGCACTGTACACCAAGGATACAGTATCACTATTTTTGGAATAAGGCTTAGTAGACTAGACTCAGGAGGGCTATCGGGGAGGCTTAAAGCACTCAAAGTACTATGAGTGATAGTACGAGTAGTGACAACAAGCAGAAAACACAGAAAGAGTGAAGGAGAAAGGGGAGTGGGGGTAAAAACACGTAACTTTACACTCACAAAACCCCCCAAAACAAAACAGTGAAAAAAGTCAGACCAAAAACCACGTCATTAAAGGAACAGATGGACATTTTGAGAAATACAATTATTTGTTTTCTGGTGGAAAGAAGAAAGTACCACCCTCAGATATTGAATATAATACTGAAAGTGTGAACTTTCACTTTTCATTCAAGATTTGTAACAAAAATTTAGAATTAACTGTTCAGGAATTGCAGCCATGTTTACACACAGTTACTCATTTTCAAGCTACAAGCTAACATTATTTAAATATAAGGATTGTTTTCAGTAATTAGATGAAAGAACCCATTCATCCCTTGAGATGCTCTTCCAGGCCTTAACTGCTGCTACTTTCAGTTGCTGCTTGCTTCTGGGTCAGTTTTGTCTTCAATAACTGAAAAGCTGCTCTGCTGGGTCGAGCTGACCTGGGCATTGGACTGCATTTGAGCAGTTTTGCAACATTTGGAATTAACTGTTCAAAGAACTTTTCCCGTTTTTTTAGTGTAACCAGTTCACCCATTGTTGTAAGCCTTCTGCATTTACATTAATGAAGCTGCCTCTTTATTTGGTGCATGTTCAATAATCAAGATAAGGAAATCCGATACAGTTTGGTTTGTTCATTTGGGTATAGCTTTTCACTTCTTCTTCAGTGGAAAAACTGAGCATAATATCAACGAATTGGTGTTGTTACTATCCTCCTATCATCATAACAATTGTAGTCCAGAATCAACATAGCAACTGACGAGTCACAATGTCTTAGCATTAGCCAAAAAAATAGCTAATGCTATTAAAAACTATCACTGGCATACTAATATCAGTAACATAAATCTGGCTAGGAAACCTAACTTGATAATATATTTATTACACTGTTCAAATTAATAAAGAAAACACTGGAAATGTTAATAATTTTTTTTCATGAAGAGGGTTTTATATTAACAAAAGCTTCTTTTTTCTTTTTGCTCCACATTCCAAAGTTATGACATCACAACAACGTGATTGGTCAGATGCAATGTTGATCCTGGACCAACATTACAACCCGATATTACAGATATTACATGCTGGTCATGCTGGTCCACTGCGTCCATTTCACGCTTTGCCTCTCCAAAATGTGAAACAGATACACATGCAGAAGTTGCAGTAACAACAGAGGGAAACATTTTATTTCAAGCCCACATGAAAATAATCACAGGAAAGCATTTTATTAGACATTATGAACACATTTACATGTAAATACATATTAGCCGCACAGCTTAATCGTTTCTGGCAATTAGGCACCCTGAAATGAACTTCATACATCATCTCCGCTGGTAATTCAACTTCTGCATGCACAATACAACTTCTGCATGTTCACGTTTTGGAGAGGCAAAGCATGAAATGGACAAACTGGACCGGTGTGCCTATTACATGTTTTGCTGAAGAAGTCACTTTTTCTTCAGACCTCTGAACTCAAGCTAATCTGACCACATCTTGACTGCAGATTTATATTTAAAGGGGATTTACTATTTTGCATGCTACACTCCAAAGTAATCCTCCCTTATTTATTTATTTTTTACTGGATTCTGGTGCAGCCCCTTAGTTCATTCTCAGTTTGAAAAAAGAAGCTTTAGCTCTTAATAAAACATACTACATGAGTAGTATCATGTCATGTCAGCCAGAAAGCAAATAATCATACAGTGGGGCAAAAAAGTATTTAGTCAGCCACCGATTGTGCAAGTTCCCCCACCTAAAATGATGACAGAGGTCAGTAATTTGCACCAGAGGTACACTTCAACTGTGAGAGACAGAATGTGAAAAAAAAAATCCATGAATCCACATGGTAGGATTTGTAAAGAATTTATTCGTAAATCAGGGTGGAAAATAAGTATTTGGTCAATAACAAAAATACAACTCAATACTTTGTAACATAACCTTTGTTGGCAATGACAGAGGTCAAACGTTTATTATAGGTCTTTACCAGGTTTGCACACACAGTAGCTGGTATTTTGGCCCATTCCTCCATGCAGATCTTCTCGAGAGCAGTGATGTTTTGGGGCTGTCGCCGAGCAACACGGACTTTCAACTCCCGCCACAGATTTTCTATGGGGTTGAGGTCTGGAGACTGGCTAGGCCACTCCAGGACTTTCAAATGCTTCTTACGGAGCCACTCCTTTGTTGCCCGGGCGGTGTGTTTTGGATCATTGTCATGTTGGAAGACCCAGCCTCGTTTCATCTTCAAAGTTCTCACTGATGGAAGGAGGTTTTGGCCAAAATCTCACGATACATGGCCCCATTCATTCTGTCCTTAACACAGATCAGTCGTCCTGTCCCCTTGGCAGAAAAACAGCCCCATAGCATGATGTTTCCACCCCCATGCTTCACAGTAGGTATGGTGTTCTTGGGATGCAACTCAGTATTCTTCTTCCTCCAAACACGACGAGTTGAGTTTATACCAAAAAGTTCTACTTTGGTTTCATCTGACCACATGACATTCTCCCAATCCTCTGCTGTATCATCCATGTGCTCTCTGGCAAACTTCAGACGGGCCTGGACATGCACTGGCTTCAGCAGCGGAACACGTCTGGCACTGCGGGATTTGATTCCCTGCCGTTGTAGTGTGTTACTGATGGTGACCTTTGTTACTTTGGTCCCAGCTCTCTGCAGGTCATTCACCAGGTCCCCCCGTGTGGTTCTGGGATCTTTGCTCACCGTTCTCATGATCATTTTGACCCCACGGGATGAGATCTTGCGTGGAGCCCCAGATCGAGGGAGATTATCAATGGTCTTGTATGTCTTCCATTTTCTGATGATTGCTCCCACAGTTGATTTTTTCACACCAAGCTGCTTGCCTATTGTAGATTCACTCTTCCCAGTCTGGTGCAGGTCTACAATACTTTTCCTGGTGTCCTTCGAAAGCTCTTTGGTCTTGGCCATGGCGGAGTTTGGAGTCTGACTGTTTGAGGCTGTGGACAGGTGTCTTTTATACAGATGATGAGTTCAAACAGGTGCCATTCATACAGGTAACGAGTGGGGGACAGAAAAGCTTCTTACAGAAGACGTTACAGGTCTGTGAGAGCCAGAGATTTTCCTTGTTTGAGGTGACCAAATACTTATTTTCCACCCTGATTTACGGATAAATTCTTTACAAATCCTACCATGTGAATTCATGGATTTTTTTTTTCACATTCTGTCTCTCACAGTTGAAGTGTACCTCTGGTGCAAATTACTGACCTCTGTCATCATTTTAAGTGGGGGAACTTGCACAATCGGTGGCTGACTAAATACTTTTTTGCCCCACTGTACTTCTCTGAATGTCAAAGTAATCCTGACAAAAACTGAAAAACTCATTTTCTTAGTGCACTATGTTCAACCCTCTGTGGATGTTGGTTATTTATTACACAATCCTGAAAAGAAGATTTTAATATTTGGCGTTGAGTGGGGAATGGGGAAAAGTTTTGTTAAACAGTGGGATCTTTTCTCTGAGGGTTGTCCGTCTCCATGGTAACAGTCCATGGGCTGCAGGTGAGAGGTAGGGAGGGTCTACCCAGGTGAAGTTAGCAGGGCTGTAAGCAGTGGAGCTATCAAAGACATTCATTTGTACACGCTGTATGTGATTTAAGAGCAAACTATACTGTTGCTTCCCCAGTTTACTCTTCTGTATTGTTTTAAAGACACAGGGCTCAAACTCCTATACAACTGCAGCCTTTCTGTCTGAAAGCAGCAGTTTGGAAATTGTGCATAATTTTAGTTAGTGTCAGCGCAGCCCAAGGAATCACAGATATTAAGGGATGGTGCTGCACATCTCTATCAGCTGCTGTATGGCCAGCAGTGCATACTAAACACCACCTCACTGTGGACATGCCTGAATGCAAAAACATGAGGATTACCGGGGAAGAGGGGAGAATTCCATTTAAAAGATATGTGATCTGACAGCGTTACAAAATCAGGCTTTCTGTTTCCCTTTAGGCCAGGGGTGTCAAACTCAAATACACAGTGGGCCAAAATTCAAAACTGGAACAAAGTCGCGGGCTAACGTTAATATTTATTGAAAAAAAATCTTCCTCTAGATATAAGAATGAATCTTTTCTTATGGACTCAAACAAGTTTTGCTGAAAAACTGAATATGGAACAAGCAAAGCTTAATACTAAACAATATATATATTAGCTGTATAATACCAGTAGGCCAGCTCTAATAGTAATTTGGTATGGCTTCGCGGGACAAATGTAATTAGGCTGCGGGCCAAATTTGGCCCACGGGCCAGAGTTTGACACCTATGCTTTAGGCTATTAAATGTGATCTTTTCACTGCTCTGAGTTGTGTATTGATCAGCCTTTGATTTGGAATATTTTTGTGCTATTTGTCTCATACCTATGACCTCAAAGAGCAAAAGATTTTATTATGTTGACCACTCCTACAGCGTTGTACAGAAGCCCCTGTTCATTACAGCCCTGCCCAGACAGAGGAGTCCCTTACCAGACATGAATGAGACTCACTTGGGCGTGAGGCGGGGGTCTCCGTAGGGTGCATAGGGAGACATGTTTAAGAGGAACTCCTTGGGTGGGTAGGAGCTCCACCTCTGTTGGACATTGCTGCTGTCATTGTTATTCCAAAAGTCTCTGTCTAGATCGCTGTAGCCAGAGAGAAAGCAAAAGGTGAGACAGGTGAGAGCAGTAAACAATCACAGACATATATAAAGAAGAGAAAACAAAGCAGATCTCGAGAAATGTTGATAAATAAATTAAAAAGAAAATCTAAAAAGAAAAATACTCTTTTTAAATACTTTTAAAATAAATTTAACATGAATTTGGCTACAGGATGACTACAAGTTTATGGTCACCCAGTATCATGAAAAGTAGGTCAAAACGCTCAGAAAGGAGGAGGATGGAAGGACGTGACCTGTGTGTTTTATCACGCTGTCAATGATGAGGAAACAAAACAAAGGAGATAAGGAGGCAAGGGAGAAAAGTCAGTATGAATTTAAAACACCAAAAAAAAAACAAGTCAGGTATGCACTCAGAATAAAAACGTCAAAGGAAATAGCTCAAAAAAGCTAATAGATTTGTGGCAAGTTGTTAGCGTCACCCTCTTGTATTCAATAATGCTTAATTATATTTGAAACAGGGGCAGAAGTATATTCATAGCTGTCGATATCCTAATCTTAACAATTAGCTTAGTGTGTTTATTTCTATTAATTCCAACTAGAGCAAACGGTGAGCAGGCTGTTGCTATGTCAAAAAATTGGGGAGGGGTTTAAATATAAGGTAAAGACCATTTACCATAATGCAGCCTTTGATTTACATCAGCAGACCAGGAGGTCAGAACATGATTTTCAAAGAGTGATCTAAAAATAGCAGCAATGTTGGAAGTGGTCCAGAGCTGCCCAAGGACAAATTTAAATCAGGTAGTTTTTTTTTATGGGCACAGTAGCAGCGTCACACATCGTATAGATATATATATATATATATATATATATATATATATGATAAATGCTCACTATCTTTAGGGCATAATTTCAGGGAAAGCATTTGAGTCCACGCACAGAGCTACAAGATTAGTTTGCAATCACAAATAGCTGTTTAAATGTGATACTATCACCACATCATACATTATTCCCACGTGCCCCATCTACTCCCTCCCTGACACCTACTTGATGGCTTTATTTTCCCCTCGACCTCTCACTGAATCTGGAGAGCTGGCAGCCTCCATCCCGGGCTTATTCCTCTTCCCCTGCAAAGACACGAGAGAGACAGAGAGAGTAAGAGGGACACACATCTTAGAGGCGTGTTTCTCATCGTTTATAAAGGCATCTGTGCAAGTCAAGTGTTCATTACTCAGGTTTTTAGAATAACATCAGGTTCCAACACATGTTGTAAAATGTAATAAATGAGGGAAGAGTTTGATGCCAGGGACCACTTAACTAAAATGAGATGCAAATACACAATCTCACATGCATGATACATGGGCAAAAATGTTTTCGCACACAAGAAGCACACACGCAGACACACACACACAGCGCAGCTGCAGGCTACATCAGACTTAAAGTGAAATCAGACACATTAAGATAATGAGATAACTCAAGATTTCAAAACAGGAAGTCATTCGTGAAAGCCTTCGGAGGTGCCACCGCATTGTTTATTACAGCTGAAGCTGTAGTTACAGCATAGCCGGAGGGCCTGCACATACCACCACTGCGCCTATGCTGTGATGTGTGTCTCCTCAAAAAAATCAAAGTAGTTTTTGGGTCTACAACAGCTTTTGTTTTCTGAAAAAGCTTCCCGTGCTTGTGGAGATTGCTGTGCATGTTTTGATAGTTAAGATTGAACAAATAAGTTAAATTCTCCATCGCTGCCAGGAAGAGTCAATAAAATGTAATGGAAATCTAACTGACATGCCTTTACTGTAGTGTCGCAGTAGGTGAAATCAGATGCTGGGCTGTACCATATATAAAAAAGCTGCGGGTCATGCAATTAAACCTCGGCATCGAAAAAATCTGTGATATGATATGAAACAATGATATGTCAGATCTTATATAAAAGGGAAAAAAACACATTTACAGACTGGAAATCTAAAGGGTTTCCTCTCAAACCGAAAACAGCTGCTTTTTAAGGTGAAGCCAGCTCATTTGGGAGACGGTGAAATTCCAACCGGGCAACGTAACTGCATACATTGCTGCTGCGATGGCTTATAAACCGTATCTTACCTACTCTGTGCAAATATTTTCTACTTAATGGATAGTGCTTTCAGCAAAGCAATATACAGTAGTTACAGTTATTGACCTCTATGTTTTATTGAACTCCGTATTTATTAAACTCTTGGGGGTGATAACACTGAGCTCTTTCCCGCTGAGTCACACCGACTCTCGCTTCTTACATAATGTTTTTCCATTATAAGCTCACGACAACGACATGAGGTGCACATATGTAATAAAGTGTCCACCAAATAGGCAAGACATAAAATTGCTGTTAGACTTTTTTATGTTTGCTTTGAGGCAAATTACATGTTGGACTCGTTCCTATTTGAAGATTTCAGCTACATTACCATCTGTTGCTGTAATTAATTATCCACAAAATCAACTTGACATGCGTTTTAATTACATATGCATATTTTCATAAAAAATATATACCAATCCTCTCTACGGACTATTAATAAGAATATCGCACCATGCCAGAGGGGTAAAAAACTCAAACTTGAAATGTGGTGGTGACATTTTAAATTTAACATTAATTTCGCAAATGCTGACTAATTGAGTGTTGAAGGGCAGGTATTTATATTATTTTAATCTTTTTCTCGTTTTCTTGCTTTTTCTCAGTGTGTCTCTTAGAAGCTGTTTGAGGCCGAAGGTGTGACGTGATTCCTTCCTGCACTCTCGTCACAGCTTCGACAAACAAAGGTGAATTTTAATGTCAGGCCGAGAGAAAAGCAGCCATAGTGGTGTTGCTTGAACACAAACATTATATTGTGTACTACTTGTACTTTTCCTGCTGTTTGAGGGACCCTACAAATGTAGAAAACATACAAATTTAAAAGCCGGCTGAGCAGTGAGTTCACACCCAGGGCAGACATACTGCTAGTGACACACTTAACAGCTACTCGTCCCGCAGCCATGTAGGTAACATAAAGAAATGATGAGGACAGTCTGACATCAGGATTTGCTGTGCTGCTCTTCCTTACATTATATGTACACATCATCCACAGTGGATTTTAATTCAAACAATAAAGATGTGGCTAAAGTGCAGACTGTCATCTTTAAGAGAGGAAACAAATGCTGTGTTTCCTCCCTTGAGATCATTTGCCAGGCTTTAACTGTAACATCCCATTTGTTTTAGGTTGACAAACTCACACTTAAAATCAATCCTTTGATTTTTCTGAAAATCGACAGTGCCCCTTATAATCCCGTGTGCCTTATGTATGAATTCTGGTTGTGTTTACTGACCTCGAAATGATTTTATGTACACGGCGCTCAAAAATCTGTCAAATGTTTCAGTACGACTTTGCTAAGCTACGAACCCGCAATGCTTGATGGATTGTCGGAGCATTACGGCTATCATAGGCAGGAGCCTCACGGAGTGATACGTACTGTGCTTCAACATAATATTACCGTATTGTGTGTGTATATAACCTCTTTTTAACCCTCCTGTTATGTTGCGGGTCAGATTCACCCAGAACAGAAGAGATGTCATATGTCATCTGCATCACTACAGAAAAAAAAAAAAAAATCTAAATTATAAAACAAAACTGTAAAATAATCAATGCCAGTGTTTCTGACACTTTTGGATGAGTAAACATGCCCCAGGTCAAATTGACCCAGGAACATAATTAGTGTTCCTGGAAACCAACATAACAGGAGGGTTAAGTTTTGTGGATAGTCTACATGGTTAGGGTTATGGTTTTCACTGGAAATGCCTTTTGGTTAAACTGTCAGCAAGGAATTTGCATTTGCACAGTTACATTTTTATATAACTTTAATGCAAATAAAAAACAGCTGCTTGTTTAAGTGAAAATACATTGATGGGTTTTTTTTGCACTAATAAAGTTGTGGAGTTGTAAAGTATTTTGTCTAGTGTCAATTATATCGTCAGTTATATCGTTATCGCAAATTTTCAAATGTATATCGTGATAAATATTTTTGGTCATATCGCCCTGCTCTAGTGCAGTGTTCAATACTGTTGACCATAATATTCTAGTAGCGCGGTTAGAGCATGCTGTAGGTATTTCAGGTACTGCGCTGCAGTGGTTTGTATCATATCTATCTAATAGACTCCAATTTGTGCATGTAAATGGAGAGTCCTCTTCACGCACTAAGGTCAATTATGGAGTTCCACAGGGTTCAGTCCTAGGACTAATTCTGTTTACATTATACATGCTTCCCTTAGGCAGTATCATTAGAAGACATAGTATACATTTTCACTGCTATGCAGATGACACCCAGGTCTATCTATCCATGAAGCCAGGTAACACACACCAATTAGTTAAACTGCAGGAATGTCTTAAAGACATAAAGACCTGGACGGCCACTAACCTTCTGCTTCCTAATTCAGATAAAACTGAGGTTATTGTACTTGGCCCTGAAAAGCTTAGAAATATGGTGTCTAACCAGATTCTTACTCTGGATGGCATTACCTCGGCCTCCAGTAACGCTGTGAGGAACCTTGGAGTCATTTTTGACCAGGATATGTCCTTCAATGCACATATTAAACAAATATGTAAGACTGCGTTCTTCCATTTGCGCAACATCTCTAAAATCAGAAATATCCCGTCTCAGAGTGATGCTGAAAAAGTAGTTCATGCATTTATTACTTCCAGGCTGGACTAGTGTAATTCATTATTATCAAGATGTCGTAAAAATCACTGAAAAGCCTTCAGCTAATCCAAAATGCTGCAGCAAGAGTACTGACAGGGACTAGAAAGAGAGAGCATATTTCTCCTGTTTTGGCTTCCCTTCATTGGCTTCCAGAGTTGAATTCAAAATCCTGCTCCTCACATACAAGGTCTTAAATAATCAGGCCCCATCTTCTCTTAATGACCTTGTAGTACCATATCACCCTATTAGAGCAGTCCGCTCTCGCTCTGCAGGCCTACTTGTTGTTCCTAGAGTATTTAAAAGTAGAATGGGAGGGAGAGCCTTCAGTTTTCAGGCCCCTCTTCTGTGGAACCAGCTTCCAGTTTGGATTCGGGAGACAGATACTATCTCTACTTTTAAGATTAGGCTTAAAACTTTCCTTTTTGCTAAAGCATATAATTAGGGCTGGACCAGGTGACCCTGAATCCTCCCTTAGTTGTGCTGCAATAGACGTAGGCTGCCGGGGATTCCCATGATGCATTGAGTTTTTCCTTTGCAGTCACCTTTCTCACTCACTATGTGTTAATAGACCTCTCTGCATTGAATCATACTGTTATTAATCTCTGTCTCTCTTCTACAGCATGTCTTTATCTTGTGTTCCTTCTCTCACCCCAACCGGTCGCAGCAGATCGCCGCCCCTCCCTGAGCCTGGTTCTGCCGGAGGTTTCTTCCTGTTGAAAGGGAGTTTTTCCTTCCCACTGTCGCCAAAGTGCTCGCTCATAGGGGGTCATATGATTGTTGGGTTTTTCTCTGTATCTATTATTGTACGATCTACTGTGCAATATAAAGTGCCTTGAGGCAACTGTTATTGCGATTTGGCGCTATATAAATAAAATTGAATTGAACTGAATTGAACTAGCCATGAAACTCCTTGTCAATTAGCCGATTACATTTGCACATCTGAAAATAAATAGTGTCTTTAAAAATGGCAATGCACTGTTTTTTATTGCAATGCCAACTCCTGTGGATGAAAGTCGAAATGGTGCACTTCAATCACATCTTGATTTAAAATCCACTTTGGTGGTGTACAGAGGCAGAAGTATTTATGGACCTCACTGTAAAAGTGAGAAAGTCACCACAGAGCAGCTGTCACAGACTTTCTCATAAAAATCCGAGTTTTGAACATGATTTTTACAGAGAAAAACAGCAGTATAAAAAGATTTTTACAGAACTCCAGAGAGAGCTTATACAAAAAAATCTTTAAGGATGAAAACGTTAAAACATTTGATTAAATTAAGTGTTAAATGAAAAAAAACAAACAAAGATTCTCTGGGTCAAAACTTTAGTCCATGTGGAGTTTTTTAATGCAACCTTATAAATATTTAAGAGAGTAGTCTGAAAAACCTTCGAACAGATGTTTCCAGAGTTGAAAGAGGACACAATGAATTTTAGCTTCCTCATGTCTAGACAAAACAGGTCACTGAAAATGGCCCACATTGCAGTAAACCAAGACCAAAAAGAGAGCAGAATTATTATGCATACATGAAAATGCTGTCTAATCTATCTATCTATCTATCTATCTATCTATCTATCTATCTATCTATCTATCTATCTATCTATCTATCTATCTATCTATCTATCTATCTATCTATCTATCTATCTATCTATCTAGAGAAGAAATGCAATGCAAATGTGCATTTTCACACGATCGAGTTATCAAACTTTTTCAAAAGATTTATCTAATTTTTCATTTCCGTTTCTGGTTCAAATGCAACTCTTGTACTCAATGAAAGATATCATGCTGCTCACAGCCTGGGGGCTTTCAGACACTGCACAGAGCTGAATGTTTATCTTAATTCGGCTTTCAGTGTCCTACAGACAGGTGGCCTCTTTATGCATTCTACTTTATCGCCAATGCATCTAAAATAAACTCTATTATTCAACATGTCTCTTCTCATATGTCCAACTCAACTCCACAAACATCTTCAATAGAGAGCGACGCTTGGGGCCCTGACCTGATCTGTACCTACATCCAGCCACAACACTGCACTGGAACACATGTACACAGACTCAGAAAAGGAAGGATGGCATAACAGTCAAGTATATGCTATCAAGTGCGGCTCATCTATCATTAAGCAAAATCATAAAATCTTCAGGAGGCTGGAGAGAGGTTGGAGAAGGTACAATGCTGACAGAGTGTGGGAGGATGTGAGAAACAGACGGTAGGATCGGGAGGATGGGGAGAAGCAGAAGCAACTGAGTACGACTGAGCGGAGGGCCAAGTGAGAAACAGGAAGAGACAAGACGGGAGGTTCGAAACTGGATCTAGAATAATGAAGCTGTGCAGAGGATGATAAAACTGTCACATGAGATGAACTGGAGATGTGAAAGACACAGAGGGTGATTCCCTGTTCAGAGCAGTGTGGCCCTGCTTCCCTCTGGATCATCCTCCTAAGTCACACAGTCATTATGCTTGTCACACACCTGGATGTTCAGCAAAGACCAACAGCACCTTCCACACTCGCCTGCCTGTATGCATCTGCCTCCCTCTTCCTTCCCTCTATACTCCGATATTAAGTATCGGTATCGGTCCAATACTGACGTAAATTACTGGATCAGATATATGGAGAGAAATAAAAAATATAATCCGATCCATTAAATATCAAAAAAGCACCTCACAAAACTTGCAACATGGCGTAACTCGGCTCATAACCGTAGCGCGTCGGAGCAGTGTGCATCACGTGATAGAGCAGCTGTGTGTGTTTGTAGCCTCGCTACCAAACCGGCATTTCATCTCCGAGAAAGTTATCCCAGAGAGAAGTAAAGCAAGTGTGTAAGTTCATCTCTGAATGTTTGTAAAGCATTCCTGCGTTACGCTTAACAACCGATATATAGAGCGACCGCCTCTTCTCTCTCTCTCTCCCTCCCTCTCCTGCTGCTACTTCAATCATCAAACTGCTTAATGATCAGCTGATCGGCTTTTCTGTTGCGAGTCCGTTTGTTTTTGGCCCACTTTGCACCAGAAAGAGGAAACCAGCGGCTGAACAACAGCAGCACGTTTAAGCTTGATAAGCTGTTGTTAGAATTTATTTAATATTACTTTCTACTCCAGGATCTTTTTCTACGTAGCTGACGGCTGGTAACTGTGCAGGGGCGGATCTACCAAAGTTTAGCCAGGGGGGCCGATAGGGCATTAACAGGGAAAAGGGGGGCACAAAGACATACTTTTCTTTCTTATTCTCATTTAAAATGTCTAGTTAATAATAAATAATTATCTGAATCTTACACCCAAAGTTTTAATCTGATGTAAAATGTATAGAAGTCCATTACTGTATATAGTAACTATTAAGTCTAATATACCCTAGTAAGCTATAGTACTTTTTCCTTTGGGAAGATACCATGTGTGCAGTCTGCAATTCTGTTGAAGAAAGATGTTGAATCTATTTAATTATTCTTGAAATTTTTTTTATTTCTGTGCATTTTTTTTTCCACACTGCATCAAATTAAAGTTGATTACGTCGATTAAGCATCATGAGATGGTGGGGGGGGGGGGGGTGGTTCCCTATTTTTTTATTTTTGCTGGGAGTCAAGGAATGGCCAAAAACCAACTAAAATGACCTTTAGATAACAAAGCAGGATGGGCATGTACTAAAAATGGACAACAGCTGATTTTTTAAAAGGAAAACAAATTTGTTATGTTATGAAAAAAAATTGTAATCCAGTGATTTCCTTTAAAATGCATCTGTTGTCCTTGTTATTTCTCGCTCAGAGAAAGAAAAAATAGTTCATTACAAGCAATACTGAACTATCCTTACTGACTAGAGCCAAAGAGGTTAGTCAATGAAATGATTAATCTGCTGACAGAAAATCTTTGACAGTAAATTTTGATCAGTAGGTAAGATTCTAGCTATTTTTTCAGGTAATAGTACTCACTATTTGCAGATTTCACTATCTAAAATCTGCACCCCCACCCCCAACATAACATATGTGTATATACAATGTATGTTCCTCATTTCTTATAATTTTTGTGATTATTTATTTAACCTTAAGGAAATAGAAAGCAAGCAGAAGGGAGAACTAAAGTTGCAACAGATGCAAGCAAGGGACAATACTAGAAAAGGGCAGAGAGAAGCAGTGAAATTCTGACAAGGACGGGGTGATAAGGTGACAAAGAGACAAATACAAACCAGATCATTTGTTATACAGAGAGAAGGTGACACAAAAACACAGAGAGATATGGATAACTTTAAAGTAAACAAAGATAAGAAATGGGTTTGTTTCTCAGTCGTGAGCAATTGTAAATGTTACTTAGAAGGTGTTTTTCATCTGTAATAGCTCAGTTAACTCTTAGCTTGTCGTGGTGAATGAATTGCTGTGCTACAGTCACTATTCAAACAGAGAGAGATGCGAACAGGACAAAAGAGATGCATGAAGGGGGGGAAAGAGAGGACAAAGTGGGGGAAATGCCAGCAGATCAAAATTAGGAATTACAGTTACTCGAGCAGCCAATTGCTCAAAGTGACGCTCATTAGCATATTAATCATTAGCATGGAGCGGCTGTCATGATGCACGAGGCTCAGAGCCACGGCCACAGTTACAGAGGTTTCTGTTCATGTTCGCCGCCACAGCCAAATATACAGCCTCTCTCCTGCTTCTAATGCCATGGCGCAGAAAAAGCACAACACTATTTAAGGCAAACACATTCAATTTAAGGCTGCAGATATTTCAGAAGAAACCCTGACTGTCTATACAGCTGTAAATCTTCTACACAGCTACAAGATGTTGTTCTGAAACAGTTTGACTGTAAAGAAAGACTTGCTTCAACCCTCCGTTATAAGGCAGAGGACCAAACCTTGAGAAGTTTTCCCATCAGTCACAGTGGATCTGCAACTCTCATCTGCAGTGTGAGAAACTGAAAGCTGTATGTCAAGTCTCTAGTATTAATTAAGTTGATGCTGATTTAACTCTGCAATGACAAGCGAACCATATTTAATACACGAGTCTTTGTGAGTTTTTGACACTGAGTTTTCATCAATGTGACACCCCCATCTCCCCACCTCAACCCCACAAAACTAAAATAAACTGAACATATTTAAGCAATAAATTGCAAAAAGTAAAACGTTGCATGCAGAAAACATTATACAAATTAAAACTTACATATATACAAATTAATATCTAAAATCTGTTTTACTTGTGAGAAGCTTCATTAAACACTCACAGGAATTTTCTGGCAGCTTTTTCAAAGTTCAGGCTTTAAAGAGTTAAATCACATTAATTTGAATTTTCATGCAGAAACACTGTTTGTTTGTTTTTTTTCATTCACTGGTCAGTATTGGGGCCATTTTGCTTTCACAACATGTATTTTCTCAGAGGAGTGAAAAGAAAACATTCAACTTGCACATGAGAGTATTATTTCAGTACACTCTGTTCATCCAAATGAGCACATACTTTGTTTGCATATCAAAATTTTGCATTTCAGATAACATTTCATTTATTTTTGAATAAAAATGTGCAAGATTTAGTAATATATCTTTTTTTTTCTTTAAAGACCACCATATCAAAATGAGGTTTTTTTCTTCATCCTGTGCACCAAAAACGTTCGATTCATTTGAAGGTTAGGACACACAATAAATGAAAAATCTTGTTTTCTATGCAGGGCATTAAAAAAGCTGTGCTGATCCTTCCAATAATGAATTATTCATACAGTGAGAAGGCCCAGCAGAATTTCCACAACCTTCTTACTTCCTAAAAAAAAACAGATGTTACACTCAGCCAGTTTGTCCAGTCATCCTCCAAAACAAGACCTTACAAATTGTACCAACTGCCTCTAAAACACTTAAATATGTAGGATATAACAAAGATACAGTTGATGTATCTGGTTAGATTTTCTTTACTATACTTGAAAAGAAAAGAAATCACGAATCTGCAAAGTGATTATGCAACTATTTTTATTCCAAAAGTTTATTTCTAGAATAAATGATGCCACCTACTCACCAGGGGAAAAAACCCAACATCTCAGTTTCCATTTCACAGTGATTTCCTAGATGCCTATTAAAGATCTACAATATATTCTTGCTGGGGTTGCTGGGGACTTAAAGCAAATGTCATGGTCATTAAAATGTGAATAATAAGTATTGGAACTTACCAGTTTACGTTGGCACCAGGTGCAGACGCCACACAGAGCTACCAGCCAAATGGCACATACTATGAATGCAACAGACACCAGGAATACACTGAGAGACACTGAGCCTGAGGGAGAGAGACAGACACACACAGAGGGTGTTAGTGCATTTATTGTAACAATTAGCCTTTTGAAGCTCCTGAGGTTTAAAGTCTAAGATGACTTGTTGAAGGACAAAAAAAGACAGAGCTCAACATTTTGGGAAAATGCTTGAGATAATCAGGAGTGATGCTTAGTAATGTGCTTTCCTTCCTTATTTCCTTCCTTCCTTTCACCATTCATCCTTGTCATTTGGCAACTGTCATCAGTAAGACAGAGAGAAATGTAACAGGAACGAGGGGGGCACAAAGGCAGTGAAAAGGCATCATCCCCATGTTCCCTGCATGTATCAATGGGCGATGCGCACATGTCAGGAAGAGATAATATCACGAGGCCAGAAGCTGTTCAATTACCAGCTTCCTTTTGCTCTCTTCTATCTCGTAAATCCTTCAGCAACTTTGTTCCCGTCTTGACAGATGAAAACTCTTCCACAGCCTTCCATTCTTCATCTCTATTTCTTTCAGTTTCTGCCTATCAACATACAGCTCATCCCGCTGTCTGCCAAGCAATTCGTAATCCACTGGCACAAAGCAAAAGCAATGTTGGCAAACAATGAACTCATAACTGTTGCATCCTTTTTGTCTCTGCTACGCAGATGATCATTTTCTGAGTTCCCCTCCACCTGAAAAATTCATCTGACTGCTGAATTTTCCCTTGATCCCTTGACTTCATTTTTTATCCCTGCCTGTGCACCGACAGCAAATTTGTTGAGGCCAATAAATATTGGAAGAGGATCAGCTAAGTCAACTTAATCATTCTTATCCACCCTCTTGCCCATGCTCGCACTCTTTCCATCCACTTTCTTCTTCTCGTATTATGCACCTCATATATGTTAGTTTGGTTATTCAAATGTCAGCTTGTTTTACCCTCCATCCCCAATAAAATTAAAGTCTGTTCAACTCTTTGATAGCGTATCTGATTTTTGATTGTGGTGGCAATTACTCAAAGATGGCAGGGTTGAATTTTTTGCTCTGAGCCTTTCACTCTGGCAGCAGAGGGTGTGTTGTAGTAAAGTGTTTTGGTGCTTAACAGATAAGTAGGCTCAATCCTACAAGTGTTTCCATGCCCATTTAGAACAACACAACTAAAGCGGCTACAGTGCTCTTCAGCTGAGTAAAACACAACCAGCTGGGAAACAGAATAATCCTTTCATATCTTTCAGAATGAAAAGACAATGTGTGCGAACACATAAGAGCGATATTTGATGGGGTGTAATCAAAAAGACAAATTTATGATTGCATGATGAGAAACTTTAACCGGCTCACCACATAGAACATCAAGATAGCACCAAAGTTAAGCCAGTGCATGATCCGTGATGATATATGTGCAAGAAAACTTTATTCTTCACTCACTAATTATCTCTCTATATAGTTTCTAGTCAGGTTCACCTTTAATGCCCAAGATAATTGAAAGTTCAAGATACTTTAAAGATGCATACAAAGATATAAACGAGTGTATGCAAGCTATTACTGTATTGCTGCTTTCTTTAGTCTTTGTTATGGAAACAATGTTGTCATGGTGCACTGTTTTCGAGTGCTTGACTCACTTTTTACTTTAGAGAGAACATTTAAGAGCTGCATGAGAAGCTCTTAACCTCCTAGGACCTGGCGTCCACATATGTGGACATCGCATTTTGGGATGTCTAGACCAAAATAATACATTTTGCTCTACAAAATGAGCAAAACTGGGCCTGATATCCAGATACGAAGACATTATACTGCCACTGTTCTATTGACATTTAAAACAAATGTCCTCATATCTGGATCTCATTTCTCTCAGAAACAAAAATCAGGTAAAAAAAATCTTGAAATTCTTTGTTTTTACATTCATCAGGTCCCAATATGCCCAAATATCAAAGAGAAATTAAAAATGCATGCCATGGAAGAGTCCAGGTCTTAGGAGATTAAAGGTTACAACTTTTGGATCAGAATCCAAAATGTCAAGTCAAGTTTCTGAAACTGAGGAAAAAGAAGCTGAGAAAAAAAATGCCTTCGCAAGGAGGCAGTAAAGCCTATATGTTATACTGACATTGTTTTTTTTTAATCAATGTCAAGTGTGTTTTTTAACCTGTTATATACATAATTAGCTAAAAAGCATATCTTTAGATATCATAATATCCTCTTAATAATACTTTCTTCATGTAAATATTACGAATAGAGACAAACAAACACAATGCAATATGAAAGTCCCTTCTTATATTTCAAACTATGTGCAAAATGCTATAGCCAGCCATGGCCAAATTATCAGTGGACCAGCTGATTTATATAGCGCCAAATCACAACAAAAGTCGCCTCAAGGCACTTTATGTTGTACAGTAGATACAGAGAAAAGCCCAACAATCATATGACCCCCTATGAGCAAGCACTTTGGCGACAGTGGGAAGGAAAAACTCCCTATTAACAGGAAGAAACCTCCAGCAGAACCAGGCTCAGGGAGGGGCGGCCATCTGCTGCGACCGGTTGGGGTGGGAGAAGGAAAACAGGATAAAGACATGCTGTAGAAGAGAGCCAGAGATTAATAACAGATATGATTCAATGCAGAGAGGTCTATTAACACATAGTGAGTGAGAAAGGTGACTGGAAAGGAAAAACTCAATGCATCATGGGAATCCCCGGCAGCCTACGTCTATTGCAGCATAACTAAGGCCTAACTATATGCTTTAGCAAAAAGGAAAGTTTTAAGCCTAATCTTGAAAGTAGAGATAGTGTCTGTCTCCCAAATCCAAACTGGAAGCTGGTTCCATAGAAGAGGGGCCTGAAAACTGAAGGCTCTGCCTCCCATTCTACTTTTAAATACTCTAGGAACAACAAGTAGGCCTGCAGTGCGAGAGCGAAGTGCTCTAATAGGGTGGCATAGACTTGTGGCATATTATAAGTACTGACCTATACTCAGTGCTACCAGTTCTCAAACAGCACTGAATCACTGACTTCATGCAGCATCACACTGTTTCTGTGACATTCCTTCTCTTCATTATTTCATTCATGCCTGATTTTGCCTTTCATGTGTCATTTTGTGCTCACCTGGTTTCCCACATCTATCCAGTGACTCATTCCCAATTCCTTTAACTCCCTCAGTGTTTATACTGGTTTCATTCATTTAAACCAGACTGTCTATCCAGCTGTATTTCCCCTGGAGCTTTCCAGTCATTTGTGTGCTCAGTCTGCCCAGTTTTAATTCCCTATCTGTTTATGGACTTTGCCTTTTGCCTGTCCCTGTGATCCTGCTGCCAAACCCATCCACCCATTTTACCCTTCTCCTGTCCCCCCGGTTTGCTTGTTTTGTGCTGCTGTGACAGAAACATGTGTTATCTCATAAATGCGCCATCCTGTGAGCTCTGGTTATCTTTTCTGGAATAGTTACAACTCAACGGTACTATATTTCAGCACCACAGAGAGCTCCCTCCACCTGCAGGCTAAAGCAAGATCTGTGTACCTGATGATCTAATGAAGGATCAAATGGAGTTCAGCAGCACAGTTTATTGTCCTGTGCCTTCATTCAGTTTGACATTTATTTTTAAATATATGAAATAAATGTTAAGTCAACTGCAAGACTTTCTAAACACTGAACCGCTAAATATCCGCAACACAGAGAGGAGGAGCTGTGTGTTTGCAGCTCGCTTCCTGTCGCCAAAAAAGGCCATGAATCATAGAAAACATCCCAGAAACCGGAGTTAGGATCTCTGGCTCGTGGTTACAGATGTGGGTTTGCTGACACATTGTGTTACACCTCTGACAGCAAAGGGTTTTTTTCATGAACCTTTTTTCATTTTTTGTTTGTTTTTTTTTGTCACTGACTTTAAAAAAAAAAGTCAAGTTGAGAAAAAATTCTCAACTTTATGTTAGAAGAAAACAGTAAAGTTGTAAAGCAGCAAGTTAACTTCATGAACCTAATGGAGGCAGTCTGTGCACTTAAGGCCACATTAAGCAAAGGGGCCAGAGGATTAAATTGATGGAACAAAGAAATGATGAACTGCAACAACTTTCCAGTTCTGATGACCTCACCATGACTGGGCTGGATACTTAACATCGCAGCTCGGCCTAACAAATACGTACCTGTTACACCCTTATCCATGCAAGGATAAAAAAAATCAAGCCCGGTGATAAGTTTGCAAATCAAAAGTCTAACCCTGAAGTGTTGAGACTAAAAATCTTAAGCGAACTGTAGGGTTTATGTCAAAGTGCACCTGACAAAGAAAAATACTGAAATTTCCAGAAACTGGCTTCAAAGTATTAGTGGAGTCTTCACTAAACCAGCAGCTTACAGTTAAAAACCAGATTAGAAATAAAAACAAAACAGATGTATATGTGTATTTCAAACCTCTGCCTACTAATAAGTTTACATATACAGATTAATGGTAACATTTACCTTATGCATCATGGAAAAACTGTACAGGCTATGCTGATGTAACAATATCAAGTCAGGTCTTGGAGGGTTCAATAAATGTGAATTGCCTCCAGATGAAGCCCCCGCTGCGCTGTGTTTAGTATCACTCTCGGCACCACCTATGGCTCCAAATATAAACAAGACACTGTTACTATAACTCAAATCTCTCTCTCTCTGTCTTGTTCCCTCTGTGTAGTATACAACTGGAGCAGCCATAGTTGGAGATCCTTGTGATAACAATAACTGCAGTAAATGTAACACAGAGACTGATATTTAATTAGAAGTGATTTGCCATTCTTCAACATATTTTATTGTTGTCAGCATTTTTCAACTTGCAGTGTCCTGTCAACACAACATTATTTTCAATTATGGTAAGAAGACAAATGATTGAAACTGCCCATCTGAAAAGAAGTCTCGCTAAACATGCCTTAGTCTCCCTTCTCCCCACATGCAGCTCCAACAGATTGTAAGCCATTATTTAGTTTTCTTGTATTAATGTAGACTGCATCCTTGTGTTGCATTAATTTTTAATGATATTTGGTAGAAAGCTTGTTAAACTAGCTGGGGGGTGGGGGGGTCACTGGACTCCTATTGCCTTCCTGATATAAGCCCAGCTTGTATCAGGAAGGAAATCCGACATAAAATCAAATGTGGATCATCAAGAATGCAAGAGAAGAGAGTGCAGGCAGGTTGAAGTGGAGCGGGTGGAGAAGAGTGTCAAAGGTGATTTGTGACAGAAGGATCGCAGCAAGAGTGAAAGGAAAGGTATACAAGATGCTAGTGAGACCTGCTGTGATGTATGGTTTGGAGATGGTGGTGCTGACAAAAACACAGAAAGCAGAACTGGGGTTGGCAGTGCTTAAGATTTTCATTGGGATTCAGTTCAATTCACTTCAATTCAATTCAGTTTTATTTATATGGCCCCAAATCACAACAGCAGTTGCTTCAAGGCACTTTATATTGCAAGGTAAAGACCCTGCAATAATAGAGAGTGTCTCAGTGTCGAGACAGCATTAGAAAGAAGTACATCAGAGGGACAGCTCAAGTTGAGCAATTTGGAGCCAAAGTAGTAAGGAGGACATGCAGTACTAGTGTAACAGAGGAGGATGCCTCTGAGACAGCTGACCCACTGTGAGAACCCCTCCCCTAAAGGGAGCAGTCAAAAAAGTAGAAGAATAAGACTTTTGACTCACAAACATTTTCACGCGTTGTCGTTATTTTCAGTTCACAGCTTAAAAAATATTACTTTAATGACTTTCAGCTGGCATAATTACTAATCAAGTCAACTGATTAATAATAATTAGCCGTGATATTATGACAGGTGAAGTGAATAACACTGATTATCTCTTCATCATGGCACCTGTCGGTGGGTGGGCTGTACTTCATGTGTTAGAAGCAGGAAAAATAGGCAAACATAAGGTTTTGAGCAAGTTTGACAAGCGTCAAACTGTGATGGCTGGACGGCTGGTTCAGAGCATCTCCAAAACTGCAGTTCTTGTGGGGTGTTCCCAGCTATTATGAAAAGTAGACCAAGGAAGGGACAGTGGTGAACCAGCAACAGGGTCACAGGTGGCCAAGGTTCACGGGCTGGCCCCGTGTGGTCTGTATGTTCTGCTGGGAAACCATGCATCCTGGCGTCCATGTTGATCTTTGACATATATCATCTACCTGCACTGTCCCTGTCATAGAAACGATCTTCCCTGATGGATGTGGCCTTTTTCAACAGGATAATGAGCCTACCTCAAAGCAAATATGACTCAGGAATGGTTTGAGGAGCACAACAGCGAGTTTGAAGTGTTGAGACATGTGGGACTTGTGGGATGTGCTGGACAAACAAAGTCTAATCCATAAAAGCCCCAGTTCACAACTTATAGGACTTAAAGGATCTGTTGTTGTGGCATCTTGGTGCCAGATACCTCAGCACAGCTTCAGGAATCTAGTGGAGTCCATATCCAGACAGGTCAGACTTTTTGTTGGCATTGAAGGGGGACCAACAGAATATTAAGCAGGTGGTCATAATGTAACGAAGTGAGTAGGAAGAGTAGCAGCTGATGCACAAAATCAATATTTCTCATTAAAATGACTTTCTGTAATGTAAAATTAAGTTGTTCTGTCACAAACTACAGAAAATGATCGCTACATCCTGCAGCTATATCTGTATGGTTCAGTCTCACCACTCTCCTTAACTCTGCTTCCAGCAAACTTCTACAAAACAGCTAAAATAAATCAATGTGTGCTACCTGTCATGCAGTAAAAAGTAGGGCAAAGTTAGCTAAACTAGCTACTGCTTAAATTTAAAAGTCAACAACCATGAGAGAGAATTTTCCAGGAGGACACAACAGAGCTACAAATGAAAGCCATAAATTTGATTAATCCAAGAGAAGCATCAGTCAACTTCACAACATTTTAAAATGCTCTAAAACACACTGCAATTTGAATCATGCATTGAAATGTAAAACAAAAGTTCAATTCAATTCAAGGTGCTCTACATTGTAAGCTAAAGACCAACTATAACTTACAGAAAACTCACAAATAAAAAACAATTGACAATTGATTTAACAGGAAGAAACCTCTGGCAGAACCACGATCAGGGAGGGTAAGGCATCTGCTGTGACTGGTTGGCGGTGGGAGGGAGAGCGACGAGACAAAAAAAATACACTGGAATAATAACTAATGATTAAATGCAGAGTGGTTCATAAAAACGCACGGAGTGAAAAACGGAGAGGGAAAAAGAAATACTAAGTGCATCATGGGAAGCCTAGGTCCATTCCAGCGTAACTATGCGAGGATTCAGTGTCACCCTAACTATATGCTTTTAAAAAAGACGTTTTAGGCCTAATCTTACAAGCAGAGAGTTTCAGTCACCTGAATCCAAACCGGGAGCTGGGGGGCCCACTCTACTTTGAAAAATCCCAGGAACCACAAGTAGGCCAGGAATCTGCGAGCGAAGTGCTCCACTGGAATAAGATGCACATGATGATTCAATACCTTGTATGTGAGCAGAAGGATTTTAAATTTGATTCTGGATTTAACAGTGAGCCAGTAAAGACACACTAATATGGGAGAAATATATTCTCTCTTTCTAGTCCTCTGCATCATTCTGGATCAACCGAAGGCTTCTCAGGGAGTTTTTAGGACATTCTGATAATAACGAATTACGGTAGCCCAACCTAGAAGTAATACATGCATGAACTAGTTTTTCTGCGTCACTCTGAAACAGGAGGTTTTAATTTTAGAGATATTGCTCAAAAGAAAGCAATCCTACATACTTTTTAATATGCACACTGATGTACATATCCTGGTCCAAAACGACTCCGAGATTCCTCACAGTGTTACTGGAGGTTCAGCTATACACTTTCTAAAAACCTCTAAAGCTCAATTTGGGGTTTTCTGTAGAGAAAAGGATTTTCACACTACCGCAAAAGTTAGAAATAGCACAAGGCAAGTGTAGACTGTCACGGTTTGCCGGGGCAAGCCGTGTGGAGTTGGAGAAAGGACCCAAAAGGCGGCAGCTCTGGTGCAGGTGAGTATGTATTTACAGGAGTGGGTACAAACAGCAATGGTGGGTGAACATGAAACCGGAAACCTAAACTGGGGAAACTAACAACACAAACCAAAAACGAAGATGCAGGGAGGTCCGAGGAAATACATACGGGGAGACGAGGGGAAACAACACAGACGAACCAGCAACTACCATGACAGAAGACACAACTTAAATACACTCAGAGAACACAGGGAGATTACACACAGGTAGGGAACACAGCTGGGAGTGATTAACGTGACGAGACTAGGGAGGCAAACTGAAAACACTCACATAAGACGCAGACCTTCACAATAAAACAGGAAACACATACACGCAATGACATAACACACCAACTAAACACAGACTGGGGGACACAGAACATAGGAACATGAACCATGAAACAGAAGAGTACAAACACCCAAGGTAACCAAAACCACAGAATACTAATAAACTAAACATATACACGGAGTCGCAGACTCCGGACCATGACATAGACACACTCACTACAGTAGTGCTTGTGATTGTGAAGGTGTCTAAATCACCTTCACAACATATTTCCAATAAGTTTCTGCCATTAAAAATGTAGAGAACGGTAGAAAGTTCATTATCAATCAATGTGCTTGTATGCTATGCAACTATATATGTCTATATCATCTCATCCCATCGCATAAGATCTTCTGAACTACAGTAAATGACCTAAGGCACAATATAAAAAATGGATAGGAACACCTGGTTCTTTACGTAAAAATGTAGTGAAGCATCTCTGTTAGTGACTTTATATAAAAAGTGCTGGTGTCATGCAGAACTTTTGTTGATGTGTTTAACCTGAGCTTCAGTGTGCTTTAGATGTGCTGGTAGGCATACTTCAGGCGGGGCCAAGCTATCTGTTCCTCCCTTCAAAAATGTTATACTAAGCTAAGCTAATAAGATCCTTACTTCTGTTTTGAATAGAGAATTTAAAAAGGACCTAACTGTTGAGGTATTAATGATTCTAAGGGTAGACAAATTTATAAAAGCTTGTCTAAACTGTAGTTATTCTTTAAGGTTGTTTTTAAGATGCCTCAGCTTCTCTCTGTCTCTTGAACACTCCTCCACACTCTCCATCCTAATTCAGTCCATGCTCTCCTCACTTGTGGGCACAAATATCTTTTTCTGTCAAATGTGCCCCTTACTGTCTCTGCATTTCCCTTTTTTTTTCTCCACCTGCTGTGCTTATCTGTTGGCGCTCTGTTCATTCAGCCCCTGGTGTTAGCGCCTGACACAACACAGAGAATAAGCACTATTAGTCACCGGAGACCTCCCAAAGGGCCATCTTTTGCTGTAGGTCGGCACAACACGGAGAGGGCCACCACTAAGGGAGGTGACCCTTGACTGGCACAACAAACGCTCTGCCAGAAGAGTGGCGACCAGTGGGAGGAAGATGGGCATGCAATTATACAGAAAAGCAAAGGGAAATGAAAGAGAAGAGTAGGTCTCTGCTTAAAAGTCTGCGACTGTATCAAAGATCAGATCTGGAGATTCTATTTTTCTATTTACTTATTCATTTTTTTTTTTTTAAACTGCTTGTTGTATAAACTGAGATGCTAAGAATAAAGAGCTGTGGTTTGGCGTTATATAGAACATTGTGTATGACCAGTTTAGGGTGTATGTAATGTTTTACAAAGTAACACAGTAAGAAAATAACCAGTTACTGTAATCACATTACATTTTCTGGAAACACAGTGACAAACACTTCACTGTGCTAAATCCAGCGATCGATCGATTACACTTGTAAATATGTCGGTACTTGTACTACAAACGTTCTCCAATCATCTGTTCAGTGCATCAAACGTGCATTTTTCTTCATTCACCTGATCTTGTGTCACTGTGTGGGACTGTACCCTAAGGTTTATGTTGTTAACGGGTTATAATGTGACAGTGCAAATCAGACGTAACTTTATGGACTGACATACAAGTAATATAATGAGCAGTGTAACAAATTACTTTCTCAAGCCAGTGATTAAGTAATGTACTGCATTACTTTTTTAACAAAATTTTTTTGGGGCCTTTTCACACAGATACACAGAAGAATAACAGGAAATAAGAAGGAGGGAGACATGCGGCAATGGATGGATAAATGACTAGATGGATGGAGGGGTGGATGGATGGAGGGATGGATGGATGGATTCCAACACTGTTTCCAGCTCATGATTAGTGATGAGTGATAGAGATGAAGAAGAGAGAAGAAGCTGCCAGTGAGAGCAAAGATGTGTGCGAGCACCTGACTCCTGACGTGGCAGATTTCCATTTCAGTGAACCTTTCTATCATAAGTGTACGGGTTAATTTCTCATTAGGCTTTTTCACTGAATAATGGAAAATATTGTCATCTCTGTAATTACTACTGTTAATAGCTTGCTGAGTCACATACTGCAACTATGGAAAGTGACTGCTTTGTCTGATTACCTTTTTCTTCCAAACTAGTTCAATTTGACCTTGTAGATAATTTCTATGGTTTTTACTACCAGTTACTAAATTAACCTCAGAAGCCTTTGTGTAGGCTGGGGGTGGGATGTCTTTTCCCTGGATTGTCTCATAGTATAGCCCGAAGCATCACATTTTTACAAGCAAAAAAGAGGAATCCCATTCTCTTCAGGTAATTAAATGACATGCTTGTGTCAAAAAGTTTTTAATAGAGTTCAAATGTGAATGTTTAAAAGATTGAGCTAAAACGAGTATCGCTGACCTAATGGTTTTGGAAAATTAAGTACGTTTCACTTATACTTTGGTTTGACAATAGAAGGTGATTTAATGGTTAACTCATACACTGAATACATAACATATGCATGACAAATGAACGCTTTATCACCTCATGGAGGGCCTCCAACACATGATAGATAGACTGCATGACCAGTACAATTGGTCCAATTATTCCTGTGTGACATTTTGCTTCGCTTATTTTCTTTTGAATGTTGGCACTGGACCTCAAATTTTACAGCCACACATTGAAAAACATGATAGCTGAATAAATTGGATGAACCTGAAAGAACTGAGACTCCTTTGTTATACAGGTGAAATTGCTCAGCGTTTGTGGGGGTGGAGAAGTGAAGCTACAAAACATTCTGATAATGATCACTTAAATTTGGGTCTTTGGCCACTTTAAAGCAAACTCTGGTGCAGCTCATTTGTCATGTGTGGGACAGCCACTTATTTGTGATAGTAAATACACGATTTTAACAGTTCTAAAACCTAACCTATTATCAAATCACTCTGAGGAGCATAAACCTAAAAGAGCCTGTAACTTAAAAACATGGCTATCAGCGGTTTTTCTGATATAATTTTGTATTCATGGAAACACATTTGCATGCCAACACCAGTGCAGAACTTTGTCATAAATTACAGGCTGTAAAAGTGCCTATGAACCAAAAAATCACATACTCATGTTAGCACTGACTTATATGCAATGTCATCTTTGGAATACAGGAAGTTTCTTTTCTTTGACATGTCATTACATGTGTCATATGTCTCATAATCACTTTGTCATAAATGGATGCGTGGCAGGAAAGATATGAACTCAATATGCAGGACTCATGGGATGCTGTTTTAAATAAATAGATTTAATGCTGAAGTTTTCCAAAAATACAAAAAAGCCAGGAATGCACCTGGAATCTAGGGAAAAGTCACAGCGCAAGGAAGCACACAACCAAGACAGGAAAAGGAGCTATAGAAAATACAACGCAGAGGAGCACACAGCATTGAGTAAAGACACAAATAAAAAATTGCAATGAAAGACTCAAACATTATATACACACGGTAATGCTGGGATAAATCATGGATAATGAGACAAAGGAAGTTAAACTCAATCAAAGGCACAAGCAACCAAAACTACAAAAAACCCAGCAAGTAACAAAGAAATCTAACACAAAGATGAATAGCGGAGAGAAGACACATGGAAGGCAGGGCTAAACTGAAACTCCAGGAATCAAACCAAACAATCACTACAACCCAGAATAAAAAAAATGCAAGATCTATAACTAAAGTTGAAGACATAATAAGCAAAGAAGAGACCCATAACTCACACTATAACTAAAACAGAGAATAAGTAAAAATTAGGAATTTACAGTTCAAACACAAACTCTGACTCTCAGATCCTGGAAAAAAAGAATAATTGTTTTTTGAACTTTTTATGGGATGTGAAAAGTGACTTTAAGCCACGGGCTGTAAGAAAGTTCAGAATACTAATAGTTACAGAAATTATATTTCAATCTAGCAGCAAAAAGCACCAAATCCATCCAATTAATGCCCTCTAGCAATTGTACCAATAATGGAGCAAAGGAGGAAGTTGCATAACATAATTACTGAGGAGGTCAAGATTTGGTAAACTGGTAGCAAAGTGCCCAGTCCATTTAAAATCCATGCCCCCAAGTTTATCCTTTCCTGTTATCAATGATTTCTTTTTTGCTCTTGACAATTGCAATTTGCTAAACAATGACATCAAACTCATGGCAGTGGAGCTTTTGCACACAGTCAAGCTTTTTTCTTCTCAGCTTTCACTCTGTGTTTAGAGTCCACTTCCCTCCCCGGAGAAAACTGATGGGGAATCAAAGGGTAATCGATACAAAATCCGACCTTTAAGCAGAATCAATAATGTCACCAGAACCCTTAAAATCTTTCATCTCTAGTCGGGATGGATGGATGCGCTTGCAAAATTTGCAATTAGCAAAGCAGTCGTTTTATCCCACCCCAACCCGAAGTAATCATCTTTATGCTTAAGCTTAACAAAGCTCACCAGAGGGTTGTTACACACACAAAACTATTTTCAATAAAAATGAGCAACAAGTCAATTAATATGACTTTTGTCATAAAATGAAGGAGTGTAGACAGCATAAAGAAGACAGCACTGTGAGTTGGGTTTGAATGTGTCGTGGAGGCACGCTTCAGATTAACAGCGCAACCTGGTTAGAGACTCTTCATTGTGTGGTTTTATTTGAAAAAGGGTTTCTGCAGTCAGCTATTTTTCATGATTCGTAATGAGACTTGAGTGACACAAATTCCACTTCCATTCACATTGTTCACTGTAAATCAAGTTTTCCATTCCACCTGCTATTTGTTCCCCTCGCTTTCCGAAACCATGCATTTCCTAATGGATGCCAGCAGACTTCATCATGCTCCTGCCAAACTATCACTGCGACTCTGTAACCCTGCTACTCATTCAACTGAAACATCAAAAGCATTCGCCCGGTTGCCTCTTTCTTTTCCTAGCCAAGCCCCACAGGGGGACGGGCATGCACAACATTGGCGACTTTCCAGTTTAAGCAGCATTTTTTCATTTCAGTACACAATTAACCTGTGTGTCCATCAGAGACATATATAACTACTGCTACGTACAAGCAAAGAGGGAAACCTTGGACAAAAACACTCAGAGATATATTTTTTCAAAACTGCTACAGTGACTAAACACAGGAAGGCGTGCTATGTTTCAGCACATGTGATGTGCAGCAAACAAGCTGTTCTTTGCTGTCTCAGAGGGCCGTAACACAACAGACCCATGACTGGCTCATAACCTAATATACTTGACTGGCAGGTGTGTTTATCCAGGCAAAACATCTTAACAGTCTGCAGGCAGAGCCATCAAAGTGTGTTTCTGTAGGATCTGTGATGTGTTGCTCGTAATGAGGAGGATCCAGAAGTTTACTGCGTGCGACAAGACAGGCTATGGGTGAATGGGCACAACTGAAGAGTCATAGAGTCAGGGAGAGTGATGGGATCGTAGAGAGAGGTTAAAAACTCTCACAAAGTCTTGGAGGACTGTTTGAAAGTAGAAGAGAAAATCCTGCCTAGAGGAGAATGAGAAGAGATACACAGATACGTGTTCTCCAATTAAACTCCGGTATCACAGATTCATTATCATTTAACCACAGATTACGCTTTACTCAACATAAATCAAAACGTCATTATACCGTCATTCCCTGTCCTGATCTTCTGTGTAGCTTAATGAATGTTAATCTTATTTATTTAAGTTTATAATTCATAATACTGTAATGTATCTGACACTTATGAATATAGATGTGGCATTATATATTTTTCCTGATGATATTAGAACTAGAAAAGAGTCATGCTGCCCCAAGACTATTATAAACACATCAGTGAGCCACCAGGTTATGATATATAGACTGCCGTAGGCATTATTGTTTTAGCTGACATGTTACTGTGCAACATTTTTAGGAACTTCCAGTGCTCAGATCCTCATCCATCAAGCAGTATCGCCAGGGAGGTGTCCGGTCGTTCCCAAACTCAATCTATGGCATCATAATGACATCAAACAAAGCCAGAAAGAAATATGTGCAACAACAAGAGACCTGCAACAGATGGATCAGCTCTGATCTTAACATAATCAAGTCATTCTGATTACAGTACATGAACCAACAAAAATAACTGCACAACATAAATTTACCGAAGAACTGTGACAAGTCCTCGGAGACGCCGAGTTTAGAGCAAGCTATCGCACCTGTCAAGTACCCTCAAAAACTGCACCTGTGCGCGGAGCTGGGAGAACTGGTTCTGTTTTAAAGGCAAAAGGCACACACTATGCAGACCTGTACTGTGTTGCTCTCTGTACTGAGAGGCACAAAATGTGCATCTCAAAATATATGTATACATTTATTGGTGTTGTTAAAAACTACAGTACACGGCCATTTGTGGACATTCTGGAGGAACATACACTCACAACCTTTTTGTCTTCAGAACGGTCTTAACTCTTCGTGGTTTACTGTAGATTCAACAAGATGCTGGAAAGATTCCTCAGAGAGTTTAGTCCATATTAACATATTATGAACATGATAGCATCACAGAGTTGCTACAGAACATCCTGTTCTGGTGACTGTGGAGGCTATCTGAGTACAGTGAACTAATAATTTTGAAATGATTTGGGCTTTGTGACGGGGTGCATTAACTAGTGGGAGCAGCCTTCAGAAAACCGGTTTACTTTGTTCATGAAGAGATGGACAAAACTCAGGGAGGAGGTTTATATAATACTCAGTAGGTACTAAGAGACCAAAAGTGTGCTGAGGAAATATTTCCCATGCCATTACAAGCTGAACTGTATGGATCAGTGCTTTAATGGTGTTTATGCCAAATTCTGACCCTATCTGATTGTATATTTGCACATCTGTGCACCTATAATACCTGTAATATTCTTTTAGAAACATTGGAATTAATGCTTGTGTCTGTTTATATTTATGTTATATTTATATCTATATTTACCTAGTTATATCTCTATTTCTACACTTAATTTTACATGATCCTGTAGGATTAAAAAAATTTCTCTGATTCTGACTAATCAGTCGAGACAATATCCTTCCAATCTTTTGTTCAATTTTGGCGAGGCCGTGTGAACTGTAGCCTCAGTTTCCTGTTCTTAGCTGACAGGAGTGGCACCCAGTGCATTCTTGTGGTGCTGTAGGTCATCTACTTCAACGTTCAACACATGCATTCAGAAATGTTCTGCATACTTTGGTTGTAATGGGTGGGTTTTTTGTGTGTTTATTTTTCTTTTGTGAGTTATTGTTGCCTTCCAATCATCTTGAAGCAGTCTGGCATTTTCATCAGCACCCACTCAGTGGAATTTTCTTTTCTTTTCTGGACCTTGAGATGGTTGAGATGAAATTCTCAGTAAATCTGCAGTTTTTGAAATATTCAGAATAGCCTATCTGGCACCAACAACATTAGAAGATTTAAAGTCACTTAAATCACCTTTCTTGCCATTTCTGGTGATCACCTAACCATGTTTCCAACTTACTGCCGTGTGATTGGCTGATTAGATATTTGCGTTATATAAGCAGTTGAACAGGTGTGCCTGATAAAGTTGTCAGCGAGTGTACCTTCAGTAGGAATATGTTGGATTAAAGAATAGTCTGTAAAACTGAAACAGACATGATAAAGTGAATTTGATGAAAACTAACAAAGCTGGTAGGAAAAATGAAGAATTCACCACGAACGAAGCTCCAGGTTGATCACACCAAAGCGAAAAAAGAAGGACAAATGATAACATAATTTTCTGAAAAGCAAGGCCAAAAATGCACAAAGCCAGTCCACTAAAGCACAAGAATGGCTGGTATTTGTACTGAAGGGTCTAATGATTGAAGTGGAAGTAGATGAGCAGAAGGACAAGTGATGCAACTGGCAGGAAAGAGGAGCAGGTGGGAGTGGCTGAAATTATATGAAAGTAACAGGCAGCCAGGATAAGTAACATAACTTTAAATCAGCAGGATAAGGAAGATGGAACGTGTTAATAGCCTGGCTAGTGAACTGGTATCTCTGCTTCTTTTTATTTCCTGTTTTCAACTTGAAGAGTGGTACCAAATACTCCAAATTCCAGCTGTATAGGTGGCATTGGTACTGTGAAGACAACTAGATATAATAATATTAGCAATATTAAATCACAAATTCAGCTACTACTGCATGCACACATCCACTGTATATATACCCAGATTTCTTCATCAGTTTATTTATCACCAGCACAGCATGTTATGTGATAAAATCCTGTTTGCCATTATCAAGGAAGAAAAAACATATTTCCATTGTGAGCGCTTGTGAACACTTTTTTTCCCTCCGCATTTTGTGTATGGTGCAGTCAGTGTTTTGAATATGAACAACTCTTCCCTGAAGCAAAAAAATTATATAACCATGTCTCTAATCTGTGATATCATGCAAATGTAGAGCTGAAAGCAGCTGCATTTACAATAAATAAGATTGACTTTGAGGACCCATAAGAATGTGAATAATGGCAGTATTACCTCCACAGTTGTTAGTCAAATAAAATGCTCCCTGATCCTCCTGAAAATATTTCTGGATACACCCTCTTTCATTTCTAAAATGAATTCTGTGTGCAGCGTGACACTGACAACAGACAAGTGTTAAAAGCCTGCCATTACATTTTTGTCACATAATTTTTACCACCTTTTTTTACAAACCATATAAACCTATTTTCACCCCTATTTTGTAACTAATAGGGCGAATGCTTAATTCTGTGTTTTTCACACTTTGTTTCACAAAATCCTGCATCTGTTTGTTGAGTAAATTTGTGGCACGCTGGCTGCATCCAGCTCAAAGTAAATGTTACTATAGTGGCTGGTGAATCGTTGTTGTTTGTTCATTCTGGCTCTGCTGAGTACAATTCCCTGTTGCGCTATTGCCTGAAAGAGACACAGCTTTCAGCTTTTTCAACCCTATAACAGCAGACTTGTAAGCTGGCACATTGCGACCTACTAGGCTAGCCTGTGTTTGAGCTTATCATTTGTGATGGAGGAAAGCTGCCCCATGAGTCTTTTCCACTCATCTCTTTACTTTACTTTATTTTCACTTGATTTACTAGACAATGAAATGCAACAATCTCCTAACTCAGGGACTTGGACTATTTAAGGCATACATGCTAACTAACTCACCACTAACTAGGTGATTTAAAAAAAAAGCTTTTAAGGGAGTTAGTACCTCTGTTTCATGAAATTAACTATGAAGCTTAGTGGTAACATAAAAGATTATTTCTATATTTCAAAATACTCAAGATACCTCCTTTTTAATATTAGTGTGAACAAAACGGTAGTCCTGCATCCAGGTTAAAGTTTACAGCCACTGTATACATCACTCATTGCCCAAGCTGCCAAGTCCTCAACTAGAAACCTGCACTAAATCTGTGTGTAGAGATTCTTTTTCATAAAAGTGCTTTAAACTGAGCAGACCTTGAAACAAAGGAGTAATATTAATACCACGTTTCCAACATCATAGTTGCTCTAGCAACATCTGAATATTTCAATCACTAAGATTGTTCCCGGCACAATAAAAACCTAATTGTTATTAGGCTTTTAATGTCAAAGCGTTTCTTTTTTCCCTAGGCTCTGTCTAATTTCAAGAAGCTAGGTCTTCTAAAGTACAACTGTCTAGACTGAACATGGTGGAGTTTGTAACTCACTAGCACCAGGACCCTCACTGGTACCCTGAGGGTGATTTCCGCCTGCTGTCATCAGTCATATTGAAGAACATACAGTAACATAGCAAGCAGAATGAGAATCTGTGCATGAGTTGACGCATACATCCAAGAACACAGTCAGCTGCACAGTTGAAGTGCATTGCTGCTACTTCTTCACTGTTGCTGCTCAGTGACAAGAAAAGTTGGGGGTAGGATCCTGCTACAGGATTAGTTAAACCCTGAAAAATAAGTTGCTTTAATGTGAAATTAATGACTTCAAGTTTTGAGCTAAACTCTTAAAAACTGTGTAGTTTACAGTAATTGTTTGATGCATGTAGCATTGCACTATATGATTAACAGCACACTTTTTGGGCCATTGCTAATCTTTAAGATTATTAAGACAAAGAACCTGCTGATCAGTCCCAAAATCTCTCTTTCATAATCAGAATAATTTTCGTCCCAGATAAAGACAAGTCACTAGATTTAAACCAGTCTTGTATGAGTATGGTGGCTGTTTTAGTTCACCCATGACAATCATTTTATCTTCAGCAGCACTTAATTTTTTCCCCCCAGACAATCTATTAGTGTAGTGGTCGTGCACTTCCTGCAGCAGAGGTGTGGACTCGAGTCACATGACTTGGACTCGAGTCAGACTCGAGTCATTAATTTTATGACTTTAGACTTGACTTGAAAAAATGTTCTAAGACTTGTGACTTGACTTGGACTTTTACACCAATGACTTGGGACTTGAATTGGACTTGAACCGGTTTACTTGAAAAGACTTGATATTTTACCCCAAATATAAAATTTAACATGCATATTATATAGAGATTGAAAATGTGACGTCATTCACGGGTAGAACCGCAAAGGATTCTGGGAACTCGTGGCAAGCGGTACTAGCGCACGCAGGCTTTCAATTAAAATCAGTTATACAGCGATAAAAAGAAACACAAAAATGTCAAGAAGCCGTTGTATTATTAACTGCAATAGCCGGTCGCATGACAGCCACGGGAAGCCGACGGGTAAAGAGATCGGTTGTTATCGGATTACGTCGTTGAAGAGAAATTGTTCAAGCCATGTTTCCGAAGTAACAAAGAGGCGACGGATGGCCTGGATTGCAGCCATTCAAAGATCAAATATAACGTCCCAGAACACTCCAGCTCACAGGTTAGTCTGCTCCAAGCATTTACACGAAGGTCAGTCTGCTGTTGTAGTTAATACGTCATTTTCATAACATAATTGGTGATATAGGTTACAAGCAAGTCTGGCGCTGAACAGAAATTGTCGCGCTATGCTCCTTTATTTATTGTGCATAAATAGTGAATTGTCCTGACACAATATTGCGTTTCGCTTCTGTTATTATGGTACATTGACAAAAACATATGCTTTTATTCACAGGATAAAACAGGTTTTTTGTATCACTAATTGCCCAGTACGATTACAGCATACAATATTGTTGTCACTGCTACATTTCTGTGATGCTACCAGAAATTATTTCCACTACTAATTAATTACCGTTGAGCTCAAAGGTCCTATTAATAAACGGTTAAGGAATGTATATTTATGACGACGATTTGTGAGACTGGTAAACTTATGATACGTACGATGGTCTTTCGTTCGACACGGTGCGTTTCAAGGTCCTGCACCCATCTGTCGGTAAACTGTACCTGGGCTTGTTGCAGTGACCGGAAGTTACTAAACTTCATGAGTGTATGCACTCACTCCAAGAACCGTATGATTATAAATATGCATATAAATATGCTAAGATGAGATAGCTGACTTCATCTAACTAGCAAATGTTGTCCAGGCTATGTTGGTGATACAGTTTTTTTTTAATGTGTATGATATTTTTGTCATGCGATTTTAAAGCCGGTCCTACAACCGCATCCAAGAATAACATGCAGCTTATCTCAGAACTGTCGGTGAAAATTATTCTTGGAGCTAGGTTTAATTGAGCTGCATTTTAAAGAGGTGCAATTTCACAATTTGTGTATATTTTCTAAGTTCACTATTTTGTCATGTGTTGAGAAAAACACAGATTTTAAAATTACATGGTCTAATATTTACATTTAGCATAACTGCAACATTATTTTTTCGTTTTTTTTTTTTTTTTTTTAAAGACTCGAAAGGACTTGAAATTCAAAGTTTCAGACTTGTGACTTGACTCGGACTTTTACACCAGTGACTTGAGACTCGACTCTGACTTGCCTGACATTACTTGAGACTTGACTTGAGACTTGAGGATAAAGACTTGAGACTTACTTGAGACTTGCAAAACAATGACTTGGTCCCACCTCTGTCCTGCAGCTTGTAAAACCAGGAAAGGTCATATTTACAAGGTGTGAGTTTGAGTCAGACTCAGCCTTCTAGGATTATGATGTCATGTGCAAGTGGACCTTTAGTGGACTGTAAATGCCAGCGTGAGCTTCAGAAACCACGTGCTAAGATAAATAGAATATCTGTGAAAGGGACTTGTGAGATGAGCCATTTCCAGCTTTGTGCAAGACATTAACGACTTTTGAAGAAACAAAAACTGTGCGATAGCAGGAGATCTTAAAGAAATCTTAGGAAAATTCTCCCACAAAGAGCAAATTTCAGTGTGATTATATGTAAAAAATCAAATGTTTGTAGCCTCTAATATGAAAAGAATATCCAATTGTAAATGTATGCACCACCTAAACTTTCTGCACAAAAATACATCAAAGTAAAATATAACAGCTCAAACTCACTAACTAGGTTTTGCCATTTTTAACATACAAATCCATTTGCACTCGGCATGGAAGGAGCGCCAGGAGACTTGCAGATAGAACTGAATATATTTTACTGCAAACACATGGAAAGAGCCAGGTTTGAACCTCTTGTGGGAACAGAATTTGCTTAACAGGACAAACCCGCCTTCAGGCCACCCGCACACTTCACATAAAGGAGCCTTGTTTAGAGAACAAATATTCTCTGTGAGGAGGAGCCACATGTTCCTTCATCAAACATCTTCTCTCTTCTCCGAAAGTGCTCACATTTCCACTCCAGAACTAGAAGAGTTTCATGCCGCATTGTTTTTGTTCTATTTTGATCACATTTTCTTACAATTGTAATTATATTTTAGTCTCTTTTTGCATTCTTTTATTACTGTTTATGCACAGAAAGTTGAACAATGAAACTTAAATGCCACACACATCTACTAATGTTGCTTAATTGCTCTTTTGCTTCACAATAACTCGTTGAAGTTCAACGAGGAATAGGAAAGTCACAGGGATGACGGGACCTTACTGACACAGAGGGAAACAAGCAGGGAACAAGGCTCAGGTGAACTTACAGCAAGACAGTCGTCAGAAAGGAAAATCCAAAGCAAGAAACAAGGGAAAACTAGTTAACAGAATAAAATTGGAAATGAATAATAATCATAAAAATATGCTAAAACATGAATGATAAAGATGAGAGAGAGGGAGGAACAGATGGAAACACTGAGGCAACTAAACACAAAATAAACAGAAATACAAACTCAAAGCAGAAACTGAAGCTGAAAGAAACCCAAGGATTCAACACCAGCACACAGAGGAATGAAAATCAGCTTAACAGGCTTTAAACTTCATGAATACTAAGCAATAACAAGAACTCAAAAATAACAAGAAATAATGATAACTGATTACATGGTAATGAAATGAAAACAGGAATCATAAGTCAGTCTACTAAGAATCACAAACTCAGAGCGCCATGAGAGTCAAAATGGAAAAAAAAAGCACTTTTTCATTTCAATTATTAATTTATTGATTTTAAAGAAAGCATTTAATCAACTCAAACTCTGGAAATCGAGACAGTACGACCTCATCTCTAAGAGCATGTGTACACTATAACCAGACAGTGCCCATCATGAGCTTTCCTTTACTTAAGGACAACCGCTTTTGATTTGACGCTCCACCATACTATAACGTCAATAACGAGCAGCATGACTAACCCTAATCAAAGACCTATTTAACACATCCGAGGTTCAACAGCTTCCATCATGCATTTTCCCACAGTATATTGTATGATATTATTTTCCCGATATAGTGTCTGTGCCCTTAATTTCGAAGCAGTGGAGTTGCCAGGATTTAAATTCTAATCTTCTCAGTGTGACATTATTGCAGTGATAAGATCACTCTTCCATCTCAGCTCTTCTGCTGTCTGTCCAGTCCCTATCTGATCTGTCTCTTTCTCTGTATCGTGCCCCCTTTTTTTCTTTGTCAAAGATACAAAGCCCTAAACACACAAAAGCACACACTTCCCTTTCACATGATATACTGTATGTCACAGATTCCGAGAGCAACAATGAAGAGGCTCATGTCAGATGGAAAAAACAAACAAAACAAAAAACAGTCATCAACAGAAGAATTGATGACTGTGGAAATCAGGCTACACCCTAAGACATTAACGTACACGGCTAAATGAATAATCTAATGTAAATGTTACAGGCTTGGTTGAGGGTTTGTTATTGGGTTATCAAGAGGCACCTCCCTCCACACCCTCCTAATTACCAACAACAGACAGCTCATCATGAGGCTTATAATGAGGCCAGCACGCGGTCAAAGGTTCAGCCAAAATAAAACTTCTGTCAGCTGAGTTAATCTACTGTGAAGTCAAATATAAGACACAGCTTTGAAACAAACAAACAAAAAAATCAATAGTTCACAAGCCTAAAAACAAATTGGATTCTAGCCATAATAGTAGCTCTGAAAGTCTACCGGGCAATAAATTCAAAGCTAATGCTAAATGCGCAAGTGCCAACAACTGCATTTCCTCAAATGGCCACTTGAGGCCTTCTCAGAAAGCAAGTTAATCCCCATAGACTCACATGCTAAGTCCAATTTTAAAACAGAGATAAACTTGGCTTGTGTGTAACCTTCATGCTGCTTCAGGACCATCAGTTTCTGCACATGAGATTGTGCCCGTGCATCAAATAGATATCTATACTAGAGTCATTCCAAGAGCTATGTACAGTTACCAAACACTACAAATGAACATGCTAATGATTAGCTGTACAATCAAAGTACTCCTTTCTTATCCATAGCCTGCTGCATCGAAATCGTATCGAATACAAAAACTCAATTAGAAACCACTACCTACTGCTACACTGCCTACTTCCCAACATCATTCAATTATTCCTGAAACCACTATGGGTGTAACAGAAGCTGCTTGGCTGAAAAGGGCTTTAAGAAAGCATGCATCTCCTGAAGTTTAACTCTGTCAAGTTCATGTCATCTCCTACTGTTACTTTCAACGGTAGCATAGCAACAACTGCTCAGTAGCACATTTACTAGCGTGCGCCCTGGAGCAGTGTGAGTGGCATTTTCAAACCGCACACTCTGACTGTCACCTTAATCACATGAACACCACAAGAAAGCAGGAATTGAGCCAAGCAGAACAGACTCAAACATAAGCCAATTTTGCAGAGAGCGTCCTGTAGTATACAGCCTAAACCAACAAAAGCCTGTTGTGCAGAAAAGGGCATTATAGATATTTCCTTTTCCTTGCCACACTGATTTTCACAGTGTAAAGCTGAGTAAGGATTGATGCTTGGCAGACCAAAAGCTAGAATGAAGATTAATCAAATCATGGATATACCGATACCGTCCTGTGCAAAACCATCACATCATATATTTTGCTTCTCAGGAGCCACTAATTTTCAGGATGTGATCTTGAAAAACATTTCTCCAACTGGCCCTTCAGTTGAGCTCACATCTCCTGTGTGCTGAAGCCTCATCTGAAATGGTCTCAGTGGAAGGGTGTCTGTCAAGAAGCCACCCTTAAGGAAGGGAAACAGGCTGAGGTATGATAAATTACACAAGAAAATTCAGTGACAGCACTGTCATGGATCATGGAGCTGCATTTCAGCCTGTGGAAATGGTGATCTTGTCAAAACTGATGGAATTATGAATGCAGAAAAGTACCAACAGGCTTTGATCCACAATGCAATACAATTTGACAGTGATCCCAAACACACTGCCAGTGCCTTAATAGCATACGTGGATAGAACAACACAACACCAGAATACTATCAGTCATGGATTGGCCTCCCCAGAGATATTGACCTCAATATTATTCAAGCAGTGTGGGATCATTTTAACTATAAACAAAACAAAGAACAGCCAACATCCATAGAAGAGATCTGAATGTCCTTTGAGAAGCCTGGAGAACTATTCCTGAAGACTACTGAAGGAAATTGCACCTGTTTAGGCCTTTAGGCCAGTTAGAATATTACAAACTCTGTTTTTGCGTTATATACGATATTTCATCATCATTATCATCATCGTTTATTTGTGTAGCACTTTAAAAACACACCAGGCAGACCAAAGTGCTGAACAACACAGATCAAAACAACTAGCAAAATTAAACATACAATAAAATTATTAAAAAATACAATAAAATTAATCAGAAAGGTGTCAGTTTTCCTACAGAGTTAAAAGCCAGGGAATAATGTATGCTTCCATGTATGCTTCCATGTTTCACTACATCACTGCACATATTTGCCTTTTTCTTATATCAAGAAATGAGGAGTGGCTCAAGACTTTTGTATAATCCTGTGCAACCATAAATGCATACTGAACCTGCATCAGTTTCCATAACTACACAGATCATACTGAGCTATATATCTCTCCAAATAATTGAAGTTCCATCAACATCTTTGACATAAATCAGTGGATGACTCAGAAGTCAGAACAACTTAAAACTGAAACAAGAAAAAAACGAAGGAAGATTATAGTCAATGGAGCAAAAGCTGAAGAAGAAAATGTGTCTAATCACATACGACCATTAATATCAAATATCTGGGAAGACTATACTGTGAGTGTCGCAGACATTTGACTAATGTATTTTTTAAGAAGTGAAAAAGAGAAAAAAGATGTAATGGTTCTATGTCTATAGGCTTGAGCTTTACACAGTAACACTCTCATGTTCAGTATGCATCCACAGAAAATCTCCAGTATAGTATTTTATGATCAATTTTAATTGTTTTGAAATCACTGAATGACTTCATCCAGTCTTACCTGACATAGTTAAAATACACAATAGACATATGGGAACCTTAGATCCTCTGTGTGATATTATTTCTCATGTCAGAACTAAAAGGCAGACTGTATTAACTACACTGCTCTACTCTGGAAATCCACTAGATTACCCGGTGCTTTAACCTAATTATTTCATAACTTATAAAAACACTGAGACCCATCAGCATCCATCAGTCCTTTGATCCATCGATTGATCCATCCATCTATCTTCCACTTATCCATGCGTCATGGTGGGAGCAGGCAACAGGATATTCCAGATATGCTTATCCTCAGCAGTGTGTCCTAGTTCTCCCTGGGGGATGTCAAGGTGCTCCTGATGATCACTCAAGCAGGTTCTGGATTTATACTTATAAACCTTTTCCTAGTAAACCTGGGAGGCAGACACGAGGCATCCTAATTAGATGCCGGAACCACCTGATCTGCCTCTTCTTGACTGGAAACATTTGCTCCAGAGGCCCACCCACGCTAGGAAGGAAAATATCTAGTGTATTCATTAGCTATTCATGAAACCATTAATTATATAACCAATGAATGTTATCTAAAATTTAAAAGTCCTTACATTTCTTATAATTAAGACCAAACTAGTCAGGAAGCGATGCGTCAGTGGTGGATAAAGTATGCAAAGGGGTAACTATTTGGAAATAGATGAAATACATCTCTTAGGGTCTTACTGGCAAATATAGGCTTTTAGAGTTTTGTGATGAGCTAATATAGAAAAATAACATTTACTGTGACTAATGGAAACACATAAAGCATTTTATCTGTCACATGTTGAGGTCCAGAGGTTCAGCCACCTTATGCAAACAGCAGATGCCTTATCAGCCCAGTCTGTTTCTGGCAGTGCCACTTTAGAGGCCCTGTGTGGAGGGTTTTATGACTTCATTACTGGCACTTAGACCTGAGAACAGTGTTAACCCTGCCCCACAGCACTATGATTGACTGCACAGCTGAGTGGCTTTGACAAGGAAGTCCATATGGACACACCTCCTTGAGCCCCATTGTCAGACTTTCACTCTGGAAGGGCCTCTCTGGGTGGCTCTGTCACTGCTCTTCTTATCTCCACTTGTTGGTGTTTTCAGTGACCTCTGCTGCTCACGATGGAAGGAAGTGTAAATATATCTACAGTGACACTTAGTTATGAAGACAGACAAATGAAAGAGAGGGGCAGAAATACACACACCTGGGTTGGACGATGACACGCAAAGAGTTGAGCTGAAGACAGCGGTGCAGAACACAGCATTATAGGGAACAATGAAGACATACGTGGATGTATGTGTGTTTGTGGACGTAGTGAAGAGTCGGTCGGAGTCCAAAAAGCCCCAGGAGCAGTCAGGTCATCAGTCAGACTGTGTCCCATCTGTCTGACAAAAGAAGTCTTACTCATGGAGGGGCTGTACTGTCATACTGCGCTCTAGTTTGCACCCATTAACACACAGCCAGGACGCCCTCATCACCCATCACATCAGGATCACATTTAAAGATGGCCCTGATTAAAGATGGCAAAGCACAAGGTCAGAATCAAAGAGGAGAACTGGACCATACCATTGTTTTCTGCTGACACTGTGTCGTTATTGCTGAGACAGGACATGCTTATTATTAGATAACGACATCATTAAAAGCTACTGGGACAAAAATGACACACAAACCTCTGGGAAGTGTTTTTATGCAGAAATCCCTGTTGGTTTATGTCACAAGATGAGGTGTCATTTATGCTGTTTTTCAAGGCAAGTACAAATGAAGAGAAAGCGCTAGGTGCATTCACTGAAGATGTAAATCGAGTGTGTTTAACTCCCATCACAGATGTTCTGCTGATATAAGGCCAAAACTCCCAAAGCTAAATACAAAGTTGTGTAATCTCAGAATTTTCAGTGCCACTTGGCACTTAGACCCACACACCTGCACAGTGTTTTATTATTGCCTACACCTACATATGGCATACTAGTGAATGCTCAGTAAATTTTGAGACTGGTGATAGAAAGGCAGCTATTCACCTAAAATATACTAGCAAAGGTTTATGACTTTCAAGTCACATAAAGTGGAAGGTTTTTTTTTAGACAAGATGCAGCGATATTGATCCTTAACTTCACAGAGATTCTATTAAATTCAGGGATTTTAGTTCAACTTTAAACCTATTTGAAAAGAGTGCTACCTCACTGAAAGATGACCTCAGACACAAGCACTGAAAATATCTGATACCGAATACAAAAATAAATCTAATACCAACTTGGACTAAAATAATTCAGTTTGTCTGCTTGCCACCCGAACCCAATACAGCCATCTGGATGAACAATAAAGCAGCTTAAAGCTGATTTCCTGGTCATAATATTAAAGGTGACAACTCTACACAGGCAAATCCTGGCTGCTGTCTCCTACAATTGTTGTTAAATGTAGTGTCAGAAACTTTTATTTTCTTAAAAGAGATGCTACAGAATCCAGCGGTGCACTTTCATTTTTGCAGCTAGACCAGAAACCTTTTTGCATCCCAAAATGAGCTCCCTCAAATGTATTCATGTACTTTTAAATAATCTCTCTTTTTTAGAGCTATTGCAAGTGAGCGCAGAACGCTAACTGTTACATTGTGATATGCTTAACGGATTTATAGTCAAATACTGTTAACCTTTGTGAACGCTGGAGGTGCAAACAATGACAGTAATATTTCAGATTGTTATGATATGTTCGCAGTTTAAATTTAACAACAGAGACATGCTGATTTTGAATTCAGTGTACAGAACCAGTTTCCTGTTTTTGATTGACACATTAGTTTAAGGTGTTATTACTCATTTATTTAAACACACTAACAAAATGCAGTCACTGGTCACTTTACCAGGTTCAACTGCTCATTATTGCAAATATCTAATCAGCCAACCACATGGCAGCAACTCAATGGATTCAGGCGTGTAGACAACCTGCTAAAGTTCAAACTGAGGATGAGACTTGGGGGGAAAAAAGTGATGTTGCATGGTGGTTGGTGCCAGATGGGCAGGTCTGAATATTTCAGAAACTCCTGATCTACTGGGATGTTACCACACAACCATCTCCAGAGAATGGTCTGGAAAAGAGAAAGTTCTCTGCGTGAAAATGCCTTGTTGATGCCAGAGGTCAGAGGAGAACAGCCACATTACAATACATACTTAACCTTGAACCAGACCAAACTGGGTGTCAGAACACGAAACGGAGCCTACAGTTTACACAGGATCACTAAAACTGTACCTTTGGGATGAATGAACCATGAATGAGAAATCCAGATCTATGCAATGTTATCACGTCAACATGGTCCAAAATCTCAGAGGAGCACCATGTTGAATCTATTGGTGTCCAACCAGCAAGGTGTACAAGTGACTGTCCATTTGGCACTAATGGTTATCTTGACATCTAGTCTCTTGTTTGAAGCTCTAAATACGCAAATCTATAAGAAGTAGGCGTCAAAAACCCAATGACATCACACTTGACCAATCTATGCTCTAAGTCACTATGCTGAGTGCGCCTCTTCATGACAAGTAAATCTTCACAGGTAAAACTGGTGGAATGTTCCTTTAAGTTTCAAGTATAGCATCATTCAAGTGTTTTGTAATCATTGTTGCTGAAGGGTGAGTCATTCGTTGTAGTTCTTTTAGCAGATTAATGCAGAAGAATCAACATCATTTATAAACAAGGCACTAATACAGTGAATGCATCGGTACGTCCCTAGCAGACTGCCATTTTCATGAAATATGGTGTTACACTGTAAGTCTTCTTTTATGAAGCACATATCTTCACTGGTATTCCATGGAAGCAGCAACTTAATATAGTTCAGCAATAATAAATTGAAAAATCGCGGTTTTGTCCAGTAATGAGGTTAATAACAGGTCATTCATCTCTTCCTGTCAGGAACTAAAACCTGACGCACATGGTTAAGCAACAGCATTTAGGGCAGGGGGGGCAGACTTTAAAATTTAACTGGTTTCCAACTGCAATTCAAGACTAATAGAACATTTCTCGCTGTTTGCAACTCAATTCAAGAGGCTTTCAATATTTAATCTTCAACAAAAAAAAGCTTATTTCTGTAGCAAATGTCTCTGAGTTATTTTTTAAAACAGACCACAGACAGACAACCTTTTCTATGCTCGGCTCACCTATTGGCATTTCATATTGGTTTAGCATTTCTATTGCATTCCCCTGCACTAAGATTTTCTGGTTAAAAGCCACTTGGAGGCATGCCAGCATGCATTTAAGAGAAAGTCTTGTTGCTTGTGATAGATGAACCCAGATGAGGACAAAAACATTTAGCCATGAAAGTCCCTTGTCTGTTTCAATTTTTAATCATTTTTCCATGTTAACTGTGAAACTTTAATGCAACGTAAACTTAATTAAAAAAACAAAGTGTACGAGTATTATCTGGTGGCTCGTCATTCGCTGACGCGCCACAAGATTCTATGAAACTGAAGCTAAACATTTCCAGCATGAAAATATGATGTTTTATTCATTTAAGCCTAAAATGGTCAAACTTGATAGAACAATTGACACGTGCCTTGCAGTACAGACAAGCTGCCGTGATGTGTTCAAAAGCAGCTCCGTAAACTGCAGTGAAATAGATGAAGGTGTATGAGCTTGTGGACAAAAGACAACCTCAAGGATATGTAAAATACAAAGAAAGAAATGATTACTTATTATTATTACTTATTATGATTACTCTGATTGCCACACTATCAAACAATAAAGACCCCAAAGAAAATAATCGCCACATCATTACACCACCACCATTAGAATGAACTGCTGATGCACCAGTGTGGATCCATGCCTTCATCATGTTTACACTATCAATGTTGCAGAGAAATTGAGACTCCTCAAATGAGGCTATAATCAAATCTTCTATTCTGTGATCATGGTGAGCCTGTGCGATTCATAGCCTCAGTTTCCTGTTCATAGGTGATAGGAGTGGCGCTAGCACATTTTTTTTGAAGGTTTGATGTGTTGTGTGTTCAGTAATACTCTTCTGCTTATCTTGGTTGTAACCAGTAGTCATTTAGAGTTTCCTTCCTTTCAGCTTGAAGTAGTCTGGTCATTCTCCTCTGACATCTACAGAGAACTGTACTCACTGGGCATCTTCTCTTTTTGAACCATTCTCAGTAAACCACAGAGATATTTGTGTGGGAAAATCCCAATAGATCACCAGTTTGTGAAATACTCACACCGGCCCATCTGGCACCAGCAACCATACTACGGGCTGGTGGCTGGTGAGTGTAGAGTTTAAGCTGTGAATAGAAGTTATAAAAGCTGAAAAAATATTGTAAAGGTGGGCATAATCTGGACAAAACTGATAAACTCACAGTCGAGTATAACCTTCCGAGGTTTAAGTCAGGTTAAGTGACAGTACTGTATAGCCAAAGAATTTGCCTTTAGCCATTAAAATCTCTACCACAGAGGAAAATCTGGTATTTTATTTGATTCTTACTACTTTAAAGTTTGTCCTCAGAGTTTGTTCTTCGCTGAAGTCTACAGTGCATTGAAATGAGAAGAATTTATCTTCACAGGGACAGAAATGTGCCCAGTTTATTACAGTTCATTGATCAAAGAATGAGAGACATGTTCTTCTGATGCTACCGCTATGAGTTACATAAAACAATACCGCGGATTATCCACAGAATTTTTTAATAGATTTTAATTCATCATTGTCAGGCACACCTTCAGAGTGTAGCAGCTCTCTACATATTTTGATTTTAAGTTGGATCTACTTCCAAAGCAAAGCATGGTTAACAGCATTACCTGCACCAAACAAACTGACAAATACCTCATACGGTTCATTATTCGCTTTATTATTTGAGAAGGAAGTAGTCAAATGAAGTTTTTCCTTTAACAGTTGCACATTTGTAGACTCAATTAGCTAACAAAATACTGCAAATGCAGGGAACATCAACAGACTTTGTATGTTTGTCGATATTGGATGGGATGTCTGCCAGGTCAGCCGAATCATTTCTCTGCGTTTGCAAGAGCAATTTTGTTGATCTGGTGGAAAGAGTTGGTTTCTTTTTACAGAACTGTAAGAAAATGGGTGCAGTCTAGTGAAAGCAATTTCATCTTATCAGTGCTGCGGTGCACTATAAGGTTTGTAGTTTGAAGGCCTATATAAAGGCATGAGTAAAGGAAGGCGCTTGCTATTGTAATACATAACCGATGATGTATAATGTATCGCCACTCTGCTTCAGCCCATTTGAAAGCAAAGTCAGGTTTCTATGCGGGCATTCAGTTTATACCCAAAAAGTTTCATTATATCCACTGAAGCTCATCAATGTCGTGCCGTGTTTTGAAAAACAACCCCTTAAAGATGTGAGAAGGTTCAGGATGAGATATGCCTTTCGTCCTACTGCCAACCTGGTGTATTTTTAGAAATCAGTAGGTGTTTACAGTACAGGATGGTGTACTGCAACTGTTAACAGTCTTGGAAACTTCACAGACTACACAAGACATCAGATAGGGTGTCTTGGTTCTTGCAAATCTCATTTCTGCAAGGGTGACTTTTTCATGCCCCCTTGCCTTTTCTTGCCCACTTTCCATCTTTTTCCCAGCCAGCTGGCTTTCTTCGGTTTTCTTAGTCATATGTTAGATTCTTTTTGCTTAACACATGCCCTCTGAATGAATGTGTGATTCGGATTGAGTTATTTAATCTCGTCTAATCCCTAAAGAGGCTTGAACAGTTTAGGTGACATAATTCTGACTTAATGCTGTTTTCTTTTCCCCCCTTCACTCTAAATAAGGGATTAAATTAAACACATCGTGTTTGCTTGATCACGAGTTCTTAAAGACTGGATGATGCTGTGTGTTACAGCCCTCAGTGCTATGATATGTCAGATGGCCTTGAATTTTAAGTAGTTTTGGCCGAAGGCATTTGTACAGAGTCTTTCTAATACAGTACACCAGCACTGTTATGCTGTATCTACACTGCTCTGCTCTGAGACTTTTCACAAAACCCACTGGAATTTGTGTTATTTAGTGTTTTACTTGCAAAGCAGAGCCAAATGGTTCATATGCCTGTTACGATTAACATCCGATGCCTAATACTTTTTTTTAGCATTCCCACCGAACAGGCCGGCAATGCTGCTGGTGTCACAGAGATATGTTTAAGGTGTCCTTTGGCACTAACGCCTCTGTGCACCAGCTGTGCCATCTTCTTTTAAAGAGGAAAATTCTGTATTAGGAGATTGAAGGGGTACAGAAGACTGTTCCTTTTGGGAGCTTTGTGCTTTGGACTGTTTTTGTTACTTGCTGATGAGTTTCTTTTTCACTCACTTGTTACTTTGGTGTTCACTCGCTGCTTGATTAGGTCCATAGGCAGCTACTGCCTGTCTCCAGAAATTGTCTTAAAAACTATGAAAAGTGCCCACTGCAGCCACTGTCTGTACTTTTCATGCTGTAATCTTGCAGTAGGATAAACCAAGTGTAAATAGCATAGCTGCAGTGGGGTGATTGATAACATAGTCAGATTTGGCAGTTGAAATTCTTAGAAAACTTTGCAAAATTAAGTGTCTGATTTTTGTTTCTTCATTATTACCACGATTGTGGTTTTTGATGACTGAAATGATGACTGTTGCTGGCAGATTTTAATCAACAAAACCCGTTGAGAAAATCTAGTCAATTAAGCCTTTTCACAGTGTAATTTTGTGGTTTCTAGCATTCATTTGGGAATAGATATTTGAAAATAAGAGGCAAAAAAAGCGAAGCTTTTCATTGGAAAACAAATTTTGTTAAGTTAAAAAATTTTCTTTTACATTTTTCATTGGGCTGATTTTGCCATAGCATTGTTTTAATAAAGTAACCTTTACGAGTACTAGTCTATAATGAAACTTTCATTTTGAAAATTTTTTTTAACCAGACCTGTGAATCAGTCACAGGAGCACTTGTTTTCATTTCCAAATGCTTTACCAATTAATTGAATCCTGCATTTTGGGGGAAAATGGTAACCAGATTGCTTACCTCTAATTAATTAAGGCGACGGGAAGTAATTTGTCCAATCGACCATCGAAAATTTATCTGCTCCTGCTTTTGCTGTCAAATTAACACTACTTTTTTAAGCCAGTAACTACTTTTGAGTAATGAACTTCCTATGCTGTTGATAAATATTACTTTCTGTGATGAACACCCTCCACTCTACTAATACACACAAACTTTGTGCATCCTTGGCTTTGTAGCACTAAAGTGCAATGAAGTGCCCACTCACATTTTGTGCACACAATACAGCTGATTATTCGAATACAGCTCATTCATTTTCATGATTAATCAGTGTTACAGCTGAACGGTGCCTCTGCGGTTAGTGCTGTCACCTGTGAGGAGTTTTCATGCGCCTTTCTTGTTTGTGAGGGCTTCCTCTGCGTGCTATCATCTATCATGTTTGCTCCGAATCGACCACTTCAGCAGTCGTCACGTACACATCAATTACCCACCTGCCAACCACCAAGGCCGCCTGATTCTATTTAATCTAGAAATCGTACCCACCTGTGTCTGCATGAATCCATTTCTACAGCTACTGCACATGTCTGCTCCACTGTTTTGAAGAAACGCCACATTTGGCACACTTAACACATTCGCTAAGGCACAACAGAAGCAGATGAATGTTAAACTTCAGCCGTGCATAATGAGAATTTTACCTTTTTAAAGTAAGTGATTTGATTTCACTTACTCCTTTTACCCACCTGCAGATCTGTCTCTAGGTTACCTGGAGAAATGAAACGGCAAAACAAAGCTGTGAATGCGAGGGTGAATGTGTTCACGAGTGCGAGAGACCTGTGATTATACTGTGATTGCATTGATTGAATTGTCCAGTGTGTTTTCAAGTGACCATATTTTGCTTTTGGGTTTTTTTCCTATTTCTTTTACCCTCTTATTTAGCTTTTTTCAAAAGTCTGCAAAGTTCCCAGACTAAAGTTCACCTCGAAGGGATGTATTCACGGCTCCTGAACTGTCTATAATACCTTGTTTGGCACACCCTCAAACAAAGAATGAGCAGGCTTGTTAGACTGGATCAGCTGTGACTGGTTTTTATGTTGTTAGTCAACATGAAGGTAGCACTCCTGTCAATGTCTGTTATGGTGTTAGCAACACCTGACAAAACACTCACCTGACGAAATCCAAGCCAAATTGTGGGGTCACTACTACTGATGAAAACTAATTTGAATATTATTTTCAAAGAACAGAACAAAAAGCAAGTTTGCGCCATGTGCAGACATGTGCTATCCTGCTGATCTTTTTCATGCTAACTGAACTCAACTTGGACGCTTTTTTATTCCATGTGATTTATTACAATTGTGGGGTGTGGGTTGTGATTTTTTTTTTTTGGTTTCTAATGGCCACCACGCAAGAAAAACTCAAGAACCATCTAAAGCATAATCGTCCTGTATTTACTTTTGTTGGTTCTGCACCAGACACAAGAAGACTGAATTTCTCGTGTGGTTTCTGGTAACACATTTTGGTTTGCTTGGAGTTTATTTAAAGTTTCCTTTGTGAGGAAACCAACTCATTATCTGATCAGACCATATTAAATGAACCACAGGTGTAAAAACACCCCTTATAAATCATTCCTTTCAGCTTCGTACGAGAACTGGTGAACACAGTTGTACCCTGAGGCACAGGTGTTGATTCATTTTTTGGAGTTTCTTGAAACTAATATCTCTGGCATGCCAATTTTTTAAAAACGTTATAAAAAGAAAAGAAAATTAAAAACAAAACAAAAGATTTAGATGTGGTTGGCCCTTAAGCCTAACCCAATCATGTTTAGCAGCTGAGGAATGCCCACTCATGCTCCGCAAGCTTTATTTCTTTTTGTCTCAGAGAAAAATGCTAAATTTATCCGTACTTGACTTTAAAAAAAAAGAAGTTAAAGCACTTCCCAAATTATGAATTTACAAAAAAGCATCATAGAACTCGCTAAACATTTTTACAACAACACTGTAAAGCTGTGGTTGGATGTTTGTATTTTGGACTTTGGCCTCAAAGATCAACAAACTCCAAAATGAAACAGAAAACAATTTTCATTCATTTGCGATACTTTTTGTGCAAAATATTTTACCACACATAATGTCAGAAAGTAAAAGGATTGCTGAAGGGATTTTATACAAAAATGAGAATTACTGCCAGCACGCCCTGCATCCAGCGCGTGCTGGCAGCAGCCTGATTAACCGGGGTGGTGATTGGCTCATTGTCTGGAAGGGTTTGCAGGCAATTGGTTACCCAAAAGATATCTGGCTATACAGAGAGCCCAGCGGACATGCCAATGCTGAAGCAAGACTCTCATTCCTCCTTTTCTAGCCATCCTGACCCCATCTGTTTTTTTGTGTTATTGCAAAATATTATATGTGTCTCGTTATTAGTGGTTCTTTGTTAGGCAGTAGATTTCTACTTCCACTTGATTTCCAAAGCTATTCTGTTTTCTAGTGGGGCAGTTAAGTAGCTGTGCATTGTTTCCTTTGAAGCTGTGTACTATTTTCTTTACTGAATCATGCTCTCTTTGTTTTGTTGCTTGATACAAAGCTTAATTTATGCCAATATGATCCAGAAAAAAACAATACAGGACAGAGAGGAATAAGATGAATTTTCTACCTCAAAGTTGCTTGAGGTGGAAGAGACATTTCTGCACTGGCTTATCAGGATTTGCCTCTGTAAAATCATGGCCCTGTACCACCCTGTTAATAATTAGTCATTATTAAAGGTAGAGTGCTTTAATATGTGAATCAAGCTGGAATCCTTTGTCATGATTAATTTAACATACTCTCTAATGTCATATCTAATTCATAAGAGAAGTCCAGCTCTTCTCACTGAGCTTTACTTTGCAATGGCCAGGGGGCATAATAGAGGTAACCTAATGCACCTTTGCCATTAAGCACATGAAGATGAAGATGAACGGCTATGATTTTCTATGTTCTTTTACTTGTGGGTGTGTCAGTGAGGATTAAAGTCAAGGATTATTCGCACATAACAACCTTATATTCATTATATAGGACCCTATACACCAATCAGACATAACATTATGGCCTAATCAGCCTAAATTTCAATTGGTCCTCATTTTGCTGCCAAAACAGCCCCGACCCATCGAGGCGAGGACTCCACTAGACACCTTAAGGTGTGCTGTGATTTGGCGTCAACGTGTTAGCAACATATCCTTTAAATCCTGTAAGTTGGGAGGTGGGGCATCAATGGGTCAGACTTGCCTGTCCAGCACATCCCACAGATGCTTGATTGGATTGAGATCAGGGAAATTTGGAGGCCAGGTCAAGGCTTCAAACTTCCTGTTGTGCTCCTCAAACCATTCCTGAAACATTTGTGATATGTGGCAGGGTGCATTATCGTGCTTAAAGAGGCCACAGCCATCAGGGAATATGCTGACTAGTTTGCAGATATGCACTCTGTACGCTGACACCTTTCTATCAGAACCAGCAATAAATACGGAGATGCTCTGATCAATTTGTTTGGCAATCACAATTGGGCCCTTATTGAACTCGCTCAGCCATTTTCCTGCTCCCTGATATATCCCACCCACTGACAGGTCCCACGATGAAGACACAATCAGTATTATTGACTTCACCTGCCGGTGGTCCTAATCTGAATGCTGATCAGTGTAAAGGGCACAGGACTATTTTTATTTCTCAGACTACTGCTTTCTCTCAGTTCAAAAGGTAAGTTTCTCACACACATTGTAGATGAAGTGACGAAGTAGTCTAGTGGCTCCCTGGTTTGAGGACAAGGTGCAACTCTCTTTGGGGTTGCATCAGGAAGATACTGTTTGAAAGCTCTGCCAAATCAAACGTGAGGAGGTACTCACTGGGGTGACCCTTGTGATAGCCCAATAGTTGATGAGAGAAAACCAGTCACAGCTGAAACTATCTCCCAGTTTAAGCTCCAAACACATCTCATTGTTAGCCAGACGGAAGTTTAATTTTCAGAAACGTGTGTTGTGAAAAATTGGATCATTTTCTTCTTGTTCAGCCTTCAAAGTAAACCCATTTCTGGCAGATTACTTTGGAACGTGACCGGTCATTTTTCTTCTTTTTTTTTTTAAACCTTCAGATCAAAACAGAAGGTGAAATGACTCACTGTCATTACTTTCAGTATTAATATAATTCTTTCTCGTTGCACTATAGTCTGCAGCTCAGCGTTTGGACATCTAATAAGCATCCAAGGTGTCCACGTATGTATTACTCAAACCTCTCTGACTCATATTTTATTGTCTAACTATACCTGAAATAACACATCCCCTCTGTTTGACACAAGGCTGTTTTGCAGGCTGATCTAAGGTGATCCCTCTTCACTTAACAGTCCACTGCTTACAATTAGAAATGTTTATCCATTGTAGTTTTGCAGACCCCCCCCCCCCCCCCCCCAAAAAAAAACATATAATATATGAAAAAAATGCATGATGTGTACCAAGTTTGTTTGTGACTGCATTGTTGTGCATGCGTACGCCAGGGGATGTGTATAATTACTCAGACATGCAAGGTGACTCACCAAAGTGCCGGGAGAGATAGTGAGAAATAAAAAGAGAGCGAGTAAAGAGAAGCGACAGCGGGATGGGGAGACAAGCTGATTCAAGCGAAGGAAATATGTATGATGACCTAGAAGTACTGTGAACAAATAATCTTCTAAAGTTTAAAATGTCTGACAGATCCTAAGTTGGATGCCTACTCGCTAAAGCCAAAACTAGGCTACCAAAAAACTCAGAGAAACACAGGGATAGTTTAATAAATGATTTAACTAACGGGATAAAATCAGAGTGAAAAACTGATTAAAATGAAATGTACTACAAAAGTAAAGCGGAGATCCATATTTCCTCACACTGCTCTGCCTTTAAAATGTGTTTTCCTTGTTTGTGTCATTAATTTGTTTCAGGCTGCTCTGTAAATCTACAGGTAAACCCAACAAATCCAGAAAATCATTAAATCATTAATGATTCATTAATGTTCACTCTATGTATTGTTGTACAGGCTGCGTATTGAATTCAGGTGTTTTCGGTCTCATTGCCACAGGTGAATAAAGTCAAGCACCTAGCCACAAAGTCTGCCTTTACAAACACGTGCATATTAATTGGTTGTTCTAGAGCTCAGTGACTTCAAGCTGTTGCAGCAAGCCAGTTTGTGAAATGTATTCCTTCCCCTATATTCCAAGATAAGCTGTAATTGGTATTACTGCGAACTGAAAGTGTTTAAGAAACACAGCAACTCAGCCACAGAGTAGCAGCCCAGATAAAGTTACACAACTGAGTGAGGGAATTGTCACAAATACTCTGCTGAGTCTAACTGCAGAGTTCCAGACCTCTTCTAGCATTAACATCAGCACAAAAGATGTGGGCCAGGAACTTCATGGCATGGGTTTCCAAGGACAAGGAGCTCCTGTCTGTGAAATGAGTAGGTGGTTCAGTGCTTGTTCATACAGTGTATGTGTGTGTGTGTTGTAGATGGAGGCAAAAATCACCAACAACACACATTAAACACCAAGTCAGAATAACTTGGACCAAAGTAAAATTAAATGTTGTTTGATAGAAAAAACATTTTAATACATGGAAAATTCTTCAATTTTAGTTTAATTCCTTTTGAATTCAAGCCTGTTTTTAAACTTATGAAAGGCACTGTTTATTAGTGCCTTTTTTGCTAATACTTAGCAGAAACATCTTTGGAATAAACAGCTATTGCCCACCTATCCAATACTGTCTATCCTCTTAAAGCCAAATGAAAAACTACTAAATATGGCAGTTTTTGGGCAATATCTCTATCCACGATAGAGAAGGAGGAAAAACCTGAATTTTTACATTAAAATATGGAAAAAATACATTTTTCTTTCAGTCTGCTGATGTACAGCATGCTGAGAGCAAACATATCAAACGATATGATATATGAACATTAAACCCAAGTGAAACAAAGCTTGTGGATGGATGATGTAACAAGTTGTAAACTGTCTCAGGTTGTAGAGGACAGAATAAAGAGCTGATTACTGAGGGCCAGATGAGCCCATCTGAAAGACAAACTCTCCTTTTGTTTCAAAGCCCACCAGCATTCACAGATTCCTGTTTTTTGCTTTCGCTCTGCCTAAAGCCTTAAAAAATACATAACCCTGCCACATGGCTGCTGCATCCATCTACCAGCTGTACATGAGAAGGAAAGAAGGTACAGAAAACAAACACCAGCTCATTTTTCCTCTTTACCTTTTGTCCATCTTTGTTTATCTTCTTTATCCCCTCCTATCCATTTCTAACATATACCAAAGCCCAACACAAGCCTGTGCGCACACATCTCTGTCACATTGTCTTCTTTGTTTTTGTTTATTTAATTTTTCCCCCCCTTGCGGTATTTATCTCTGCCTGCGTGTGTCCAGCATGTGCTCCTGTGATCCGTGCAGCACACCGCTGTTTCATGAGTCTGGGCCACAGCGCCACAGGAATCTAGGACAGCTTCACAAGGAGAAGATACAACAAATCTTCCAGCACACATACAGATAGTGAGATACAAAGAGTTAGACAGCCACATGAAGGTTTATTTTAGTTTGGATAAGCAGTTTGCTACTTTGTTTTTTGGGTTGTTCTTTTTTTATTAACCATGTTAGGGGTCTGGTGAGATCTAACACGGCTTCACTTCACACAAAACCTCAGCTGCACCTTTAATCTTTTTAATTTCCCTTTTTAACCATCTTGGAAATAAGCTACGTTCTTTTGCGGTAGTTCCTTGAAAACTTTTCAAAGAATTTCTTTATAAATGAACACTGCTATCCCAGTACTGAGGTGTGTTGTCTTCTCTCCTGCAACTCAACCAAGTAAACAACCAGGAAACTCGACAAGAAATCTCAGAACTTGTGTTTTTATGTCCATTTCACTTCACTTCACCATGAATTCGTGTTCTTCTCATTTCTTCTCTAATACTCGGGTCGAATGGATGATGTTTATTTTTCTTTAATTCTTTTTCCTTAACAACATTCAGTGTCTTCAATCAATGAATCTCACTAGTTCATTTTATGAAACCCAAACATTTCCTCAAAACATGATTTTTGTGGTTTTGAGTGAAAGACTTTGGCAGCTCTCCGAGGACAGTCCTTGACATTTGGTGCAGATGCTGACATCCCTCACTAGATAACTCTGACGCTATGACCACTTTCACGTTTTAAAATTATCCTTAATGACCAAATGTAAATGTAATAAAAATTATTATCAGCTCCAGGTGAACTTTAGCAACAAGTCCAGAATGTCACACTGAAATACTGAATATTTTGCCTGCAAATCATCTCCAATTTTCAGCATTATCAGCGCCAAATGATAGCATCATCTCACTGCACTACTTTTTTAATTTATTTGTTTATTTGACAGGGACCGTGCTCATTGATCAAAAGAGGTAGTGCCAAATGTCCCTGGCCAGTTCTTACAACAGCAACCGAACATTAAAGTAAATTAATTTATCAGTCCTCTGAATTTTGTCTAGGTTCAGCTTTAGAGATAGGGTGAGGACCTCAGCTCATGATAGAGCTGCCAAACAGTCAGTTAAAGTGGTTTGGGCATCTGACTAGGATGCCTCATGGGCATCTCCTGGGTGGGGTGTTTTGGATATGTCCACCCAGGAGGAGGCCCCAGGGCAGACCCAGGATATATTGACGAGACCATGTCTCTCAACAGGCTCGGGAAAACCTTGGTGTCCCCCGGAAGAGCTGAAGGTGGTAGGTGTGGAGAGGGAATTCTGAGTGTCTCTGTGGACCTGAATGAATGGCAAAAGATGGATGGATGGATAAATGATCATAGACATCACATACGTCTACACATGATAGATATTGGCCAAACCCAAATGAGCACCCCCACCAAACAATGTAAGTGCATTTCCAAAGCAGAAATCAATGCAGGACAAAGCAAAAGGAAGAAGAAAAGGTCAGTCAGCTGATAGTATTCTAATGTTCACATATCAGCTTCAACTGATCGGTGGACGAAGGGTAAGTATTGATTTCTCTGATATGAACTGGCAGTAAAATCTATTATTTAGATGCTGTTCCAGAAAAAGCTCATTGACTGTAAGCACTTCTTCAAAACAGAAACAATGCTTTTTTGGTACATCTAATACCCTATGCTGTACCATAAGGTATAAAGCAATGATTAGATCCAGAATCCAGAAATCGAGATACTTCAATAAAGTAATTAGACTATTGGTAGCTTTGGTAACATTTGACTTGAGAGATGAGTCATCTGATCATATTGTAATATGTCTCAGCCTTTGGAAGCAGTGGAGATAAATCAGTGTATCATCAGCATATAGTTGAATTTCTACATAAGGACGAAGACAAATCTTTAATAATTTAGTAGAAATTATCTACATTGTGGGGATACCAGTAGCAGAGTTATGGACTGTGACTTTATCATTATTCACTTTCATGTACTGTTCTCTTCTACTTGGGTATAATTCTATCCATTTAGTTGAAAAGGTCAATTTCGCTGCAGGCAAATGCAAGTGACAAATAAAGGCTTCAGTCAGTCATTCATTCATCTGGAAAGGAATTAAAAAAATATTTTATATTTAAAGTCAGTGAAAAATGTAGCAGTGACTGTTGAGTGACTAAATCCCAACCTGCCACCTGTGGGCCTGGTTACAGTATCGAAAAGAAACGTTTCTTGCTGTATTCCTCTGTTACTAATGAACAATATGTGGTACTAGTTTCACACAGTGTTTTTAATTAAGTCACTCTACTCCTAGTGCAATCCCCAAGCCTAGATACATGGGAGAGTTGCTTTAGGAACAGATTCTGGCATAAACTCCTTGCCAAATCAAATATGTGGATCATCAATAAAATTTCCCCATCGAATTGGTTAGGGCAAGGGTTAGCAGCAATTTTGTCTTTAGTCTATTACCTCAAAACAAAGGAAGAGGAAAGGGGGATAGTAGAGGATGCTAGATATAGGGTGAGATGGAGGCACATAATCCACTGCAACTCCTGCAGGGACCAGCCAAAAGAGGAAGAAAAAGCAGCTTCACAGATGGCTTTTCATTTGTTATTATCCAAATTAGTGAAACTACACGTTCTTCTTTTGTTGCCTTTTATAGCTTCTTACACTAGATGAATAGATAAATAAACTGCTTCAGTGGATCTTTTCCTACTCTTAAAATTATATCGACTTTGCCAACTCTTGTCTCTCCAAAGTCCTCAGCAGAGTGCCATTGTTGCGCTCCATCCTCCTCCTGTCCTTCCCTCTCCATTCTTGGCTTCTTTCCATCCCCATAATTTAATCATTTTAAATGTATGATGGTTTTAGACACACAAGGAAATAAAAACGACTCCTTAAAAGCAGAAGAGAGGGAAGTTGAAGGATGCGCAGAGGAGCAAGAGAACCTCAGCTTGGCATTGACACAAAAATTAATGTGGATGTTGTGACACACTGCTGCAAACACAGACGCATATGCATGAGCAAACACTCATTTACAAAGTGATGAGGCCCTCCATTATTCTAACCTGAAAACAAACACGCATACTCATATTTCTCCATCTCATTTCCCTGGAGAGAGGACACTGTATAGATATTTGATAACAAGAATATGGCAATTACAATCATCAGTGGCAGAGGCATCAGTGCAGGTGGTGGGCGTCTAGTTGTAATGGAAAATATGGCCGACTTGTATTGCGAGGATGTGCGGGTCTTGCCAAGCTTTTAAAAGCACTTTAAATTTTATTTTTGCATTTATACTTTCAATTTTACAGAGAGTGAGTTGACTACTGATCAGTAACGGGTGGACAGAATGCATACTTGTAGCTAACAGTAACATGCTGTATTTACACAAAGTACATCAAAGGGGAAAAAGTAACATGATGTAAAATCAGGGAGGAAAAAAAATCAGAGAAAATGAAAAAAACAACAACAATAAAACAGTGGTATGAGTACATCTCAAACTAAACTGTTCAGAAATTTCTTAAAATAAGTCACTGTATGTGCAACAGCATGTATAGTTTGTTCTTCAGGAGCGAAGCTGAGTCACCTCCGTGGCCTCGCTGCCTCAGGAGAAGATGCTCCTGCATATCTTCAGCTGCTGCTCAACACGGCGGCAGCTCAATGACCACGAACATCATCCAAGCCGAGCAGAGTGAAACTGGCAGCTGGAGGTTGACAGGGGGGAAAAAGCTCTCCAAAATAAGACCTTCACTACACTGGGTGTGAATTGTCAGGTCAGAGACTGTGCTTCTGTTTGAATAAACAGGGAAGGGAGGGGTTTTTTTTGTTTTGTTACGGTATTCATCCACTTCAGCTGGTAGGCTCCGTCCCAGAATTATAAAAGAGGGGACAGTAAAATGACAGTTTTATTAAAGTGCCAACTACAAGCTAATTAAAGATACCTGACTGCTGGAAATTTATTGGGAGCTATTTTAATCATTTTTATCACTGAAGTTTCTTATAAAGCAACAAAACTAACACTGCCTGCACTACATAGTAAACAGACAGCCCACATAAGGCCTGTTCACTCAGCAGATGTGCCGTGGACTGTGTTTCTTTGCAGGAGCACCACCTGCAGTGCATGTTTGGTGTAGGGTTGTGCGAGTACACTCCAAACAAGACAGTGAGTTTTCATTTTAGGATTAGGATTGAGATGTGTCTTCCGTCTTTGGACACATCAATGCGCTGTGAAACTGTGAGACTTTTTCCACATTGGTAAGTCAACATTTACAGACTGCAGTAGACCTTAGAAAGACTAGTTTCTGAGCACAGTGGCAATGTTGCTGGTATGAGTGTGTGCAGAAAATCCTTTTCTGTATACTGACCGTTTTAATTAAAACTAGTGTGAAAATAACACAAGAATAGAAAACTGGTCAATTTTTAAGATAAGGTGACACTCGTGCACCACTTAGCACTGTTCTCAACCATGCAGATGTTGTTAATTGGCACTATTCCCAACTGGAGCTCACTGAGTCAGCTCACAAGAGCCCACAACAGGCCAGTATTAAACTCCCTAAAGCCACGCAGCAAAGCTAGCTACAATAATCAATTATTCCCCGATTCCAGTTAATCAAATATGATTTTTCTCCGTTTACTAGAAAATCTAAATTGAATGTCTTCACCATTGGGATTGTAGTTTGGTGAAAACCAAAATTCCTGAGAATGAATCTAAATCACAAATCATTTGTTGTTGTGTTTTGTTTGTTTAAAAAAAAGGATGCAATGACTTCCTTTTGACTGATAGTTGCAGCTCATCACTTTTTTAGTATCCTAGGCAAAACATTGAGTAAAAAGTATTAACCCATTAAAACTAGCTTGACATCAGATCTAATAAGAAAGAATAGAGAGTGATACTGTGTAAATGCATATAATGGCTCCACTCAGTTTCATGTTAATGATAATACTGTTAATCAAACATGCTTCAGCATTTTAATGGATTGTATTTCACCCTGTTTTCAAAAGATTCCAATGCTGGGGAATAAATAAGACTCTATTCGACAAAAAAGTTCCCAGAACAGCTGCCCCGAAGAAGACTTGACAGCCCAGTCAGCTGCATGAAGGGAAAATGTTGATGTTTCATCTGAGCAATACTTGTCAACCATATAACGCACACTTTCCCTGAAAAACTTTAAAAATAATTACATTCTTAGTCTTAGAAGAACATGGTCAGTGTTTGGAAGAAATGAAAAACAGAGCCATCTGTGGGAGAGTGCTACACCCAGGGTTGTGGTCAGTGTGTGTCTGTTAAGGTGGGCTGCAGCAGCTCTCTCGGGACACACCACCTGACGACAACAAGCTCCCAGGACTCCCAGGGCTCCACATGCTACATACACACCAGCTGGCGCCAGATTTACCCCAGGATAACACTCGCATGTCTGATGTGCATCAGAGGAATTATAAATCTAATTAAGGGAGAACTACACAGTCATGTTATATTTTATAGTCCCTGAGAGCTTCTTTGCATTAGCTTATTTAATTATATTGCCTCTCTAATACCTGAAATGAATAATTTACCAGCCCAACATAAACGATTTTTGCTGGGAACTGAACACCAAGAGCTGATAAAATGAAGGCAAAGTTTATCAAGCAAGTGTCAGTGTTTGTTAGCATTAACAAATTATCCTAACACGTTCTTCAGGATGGATAATGAGTTACAGGAAGACGAAGAGGCACGGAGCAATCAGAAAACTGAAAAGCAGAGGAAACTGAACAAAGAGGAGAGAGGAAATGAAAGGCTTGGGGGTTTGACAGTGACAGCGATTCAGCCTTTGACTTCATTGATGCTCCCTCATCGAGACTTTGACAAGTCAAAGACTGTGTTTATATGTGTCTTTGCATGTGCACACTGACACTGTTCCCTGTCAGTACTGTATTGGCAGGAAGATCCTGTCTGTGCGTAGCTCTGTCTCACCATCTGTTCCTGGCTAGACTGCTGATATCTCTTCTTATAATATCCTGTTCGCCTCTCTTCGACTAGGTGGGGTGCACAAATCTTGTATCTTGGACAATTTCCATCCACCCATTCATCCATCCATGCATCCATCCATGTAGCCATCCAAACATCCCGCCAGCTATCAAGCCTCCACTTAAAGATTTAATTTTGTGTCCTGTTCAATAATAGAGGGAAAGTCAGGGAACACCATGTTTACTATTGATGTGAGAGTGCTCCCTCTCTAAAGCCTCCATTCTGGACAGGAGAACAAACCACAAATAGCCTTCTGCCTAACTCATCCTGAGTGCCTTGCGGAGACACACAAGGCCACTGTGGGTTGGGAAAGCAGTCCCAACAAATACCTGTCCTGCTCTTCATAGCCACTAACATAAAGCAATCACCACTTCACCATTTGTTGTTCCACACAGTGGGTTTTGTGCCCGTTTCTCACAGCAGTGGTCAACCTAAAATGTTAATCAGAGGTCCTGCAACAAACATGTCCCAACCCAGGATACCTTCCTGTTCAGTGAGCTGTTAGAAAACCTTGATGCCTACAGCACTCCAGCAAAACAACCAACAGTATTTGCAGGTCACGTCTCTGTCACAGCACAAGCAACTTCTACTGATTTGGGGCACCTGGTCTCTGCTGGGTTGAGAATCTAAGCCTCTGTATAAATCAAGGCCTCTGCGAATTTGGTCTTCCTCAACCTGTCTTCTTTCATTCTTTGCAAGAGAAAAACAGTCACTGTAAACACAAACAGCTCTATTAGTCGTTTCAGCAAGTGACCAAAATAGCATGACGGCACGCAAACTGACAAATCTCTCAGAAGTTATTATTGAAGAAAGAAGGAAAATAAAAACAAATCTTTTTCATTTGCTTTTTTTTTTTTTTTTAGATAAGCTTATTACATACTTTTGTAAATAGTCAACAGTGCAATAGACTCAATACTTGAAATGTGCAATTCACTTGTATTTTTATTTTTTTTATTCCTATTTATTCTATTTATCCCCTTCGTATATTTTATTTATATTGTCTCTGTATTTATATATGTGTGTGTGTGTGTGTGTGTGTGTATATATATATAATATTCTGTAACTCTGTAACTTCTGTCGGTGCTGTGCTTTTTTGGAAATCGAATTTCCCAGAGGAACCCACCCGAGGGATTAATAAAGTTCTATCTAATCTAATCTACATTAAAATAACCCCTGTGAGGTTGGATGGATGGATCAAGAATGCCCAGTTTTTAACACAACTATTTGTTTCCCATTTCAGCTATAAGTGAATGTAGGTTAAGAGTTCCCTGACCTTTACCACATGCTTATTTTTAGCAGTGGAGATGCTCTAAACACAGTGAAATAGTTATCCTAATTCCAAAAACTTTACCAAACTACAAGTCCTTTGTGTCCACTTGTAACCACGTACCAAACATTAACCACAGTCACGCCATCAGCAGACAGAAACCTGATGTTTACCTGCAGAATCTCAGACCATATTAAGGAGCGGTCAAAGCCTCATGTGGGTGCATTTTTTTAGCAATTTGTATGCAAATGTTTCCTGAACCTACAGAGCTCCCAGTAGTGAAAACAACAACGCGTATCGGCATAGTACTGCATCGGGCTGGGTGCCTGCAGGTACTAGTAGCCATTTCTGTCGCAGCCTTCATTTTTCAAGGCTGCTTGTCAAATTTGCAACTTAAAACTAAACACTTTAAAGTTAGTATACAGCCTTTCTGTTGAATCCCAGGTTTGGGTGCAGGCCTCAAATTAAGTGTATGGTGTGGATTCCAGACTGACAGTACATTAGTATACTGAGCGATGTGGCTTCAGCAGATATGAGTTTGCAAAACTGCACGTGTGCAGGATTGTGGCATTTGAGATTGCAAATACATGTAAAAAAGAGTAAACATTTCACATTGGAGGGAAAATCTGATTTCATCAAAAGTTGAACTCATTCTTCGCCACAAGCAACAAGTGGTCAGCACCAGTGCCTCACAGCAAGAAAGTCCTGGGTTTGAATCTACGTTTCTGGCTGGGGGATTTCCTGTGTGGAGTTTATCCCACAGTCCAAAGACATTCATTTAATGGGATTTGGTGTGAATATTTAGTGTGAATGGCTGTCTGTCTCTCTGTGTTAGCCCTGTGACAGACTGGAGACCTATCCATGGTGTACCCAGGATCACATCCTGTGGTAGCTGTGATAGACTCCAGCCCCCGGAATTAGATAAGTGGAAGAAAATGGGTGAATCGTTAGCACTTGAATGCATGTAGAGATATATTCTAATGCCAGGTGTGAACAAGCATACGTTGTCAATACTATTTTCATTACTTCTGCAACTCAGTCTCCGAGAGAGGTTGCAACAGGAAAGGCATGTTTAATGAAACATAACTGCAAGAGGATTAAATTCTGAACCCATGTCCTCTGTATGTGTGCATTTTGTATGTATGCTATCAAAACAAACCACAGTTACATCACTCCAATGTCTTTTTAAAATTCATCGTAATGTAATGCAAGTTGTGATTGCGCTGAAGCTAAATCTAATATGAAAACAATTTCATTTTATTTGGATCTAATTAAAAGGAGATAGTTTCCATTTTTGCTTGTAAAATCAAATAGCACAACATTAATACCATGTGGTATAAACTGTGCTAGGAAAGTGAGCATTTTTATCTTTATTGTATTCATATTGCTGTATAGAGAAACTACAACTACAAAGACACATAAAACACACAAACACGTTCTCGTTACATTATAATTACATAATGCTTCCCCTAGCTGCTCACTCTAACCCTAACCATCAAAAATGAATGCCTAACCCTTACCATAAACCTAGCCATAACCCAATTGTAACCCTGAGATTAAAACCACATTTTGAGTCTCATTAAACTTATGAGGACCAGCATGTGTGTCCTCACAAGTGACTGTTGGTCCTCACAAGTATAGTAGCACGCCAATTTCTGGTTCTCACAAAGATGTCTAAACAGGTACAAACACACACACAAGACTTCTGAGGGGAGATCATGGAGACAGCGTGATGCAGCCAAGAAAAGTCTTACAGAAAAGGATTAACTGTTGCAGTTTGTTACAGTCTCACAGTCTCTCTGTGAAGCTCGTGTCAGAAACAAAGAGCGCAGAGGGATTCACCCCAAAACTGAGCATAGTGTTATTTCATGTACGCCACAAAATCTGTGTACAGCAACCGTCCCAGAAGATGAGCTGATAACATGTGATCTCCATGCCAACCCACATCCGCTGACAGCTCATCGTATGCCTTTTTATGCATCCAATTGGCAAATCTTGGCTAGAAAAGCAAATTACTGAAGATAGAAATAACACTAAAAAAAGTCCTAACTTACATAAGTAAAGTGGAAATAATATAATCAGTACTGATAATGATTATTTAGCCAAAAATTTTTTATATATACTGATGTGCTCATGTAAAGATTCTACAACCTTTATTAGTCAGTGCTAAATTTGAAGTTATTGCTCATCTTAACTCTGTTCACAGAAACATCCTCCTGTATCACATGAGGCTGATTCATACCATTTATTTTGTGCATATTTATTCATACATCAAACTGCTTAGACTCCGAGAAAGTACATGTAGTTGAAGAAGCTGCATTATAAGATATTTAAATACACTGTTTCTGTTACTGAGCCTCGACAGCATTCCTCTGCTAATGTGTAAATATAAATCAGCATTTAAAAAGAAGCACTTTTAGATTTTTGGGGTCTTTCTCTGCTTTCTGTCTTTCTCCACTTTGCTGTGTAAAGTGTGTGGAGATCAGTGTTGCTTCAATGAGTTCACTGATTAAAAGGCATAGTATATGTCTCTTCCTGTCACTTGCCTCTTCTTGAGAAGTACTCATGACTAGGAGGAACAACACAGACATTCTCCCTAAATCTACACTACCTCTCTCCCTTCGTCTCTGCCTGTGTCTCCAATTATCTATTTCTGTCTCCTCCACCAGCCCCCTAAATCTGCCAGTAAGATTTTCAACCCACCCTGCCAGCAGATTGGTGCACTACTTTCCTCGATGCCACCTTAGCCAGATTCCACAATCTTCTCCACCACAAGTATTCTTGAGGTGCAAAGTAAAACTCAAGAAGGTAAACAGGGTCAAGAAAAGAATCTGAGAACAATTACAATGCCGTCTTCGGCGTGGACACGTTGAGCCTAACCACAAACCAGTGGTGCAGCGGTTAGTGCTGTCACCTCACAGGAACAAGGTTCTTAGTTTAAACATCCTGATCAGTTTGGAGCCTGTCTGCGTGGGGCTTGAATGAGTGTGCATGTGTAGGTTTCCTCTGGGTGATCCAGCTTCCTGCCACAGGCCAAAGACATGCTTGTTAGGTTAACTGGTGATTGTAAGTTGGCCGTAGGTGTGGATGTGAGTGTGTGGTTGCCCCTAAAGCTCTGTGATGGACTGGTGTAGGACTGGAAGGTTGCACTCCACCTCCATGCTTTATGACAGGTGGGATAGGAAACAGTCTCGCTACAACACTAAGAAGCATTAGTGGTTAAGACAATGTATATTTGGACAGATGATTGGGTCTGTGCACACATTTCTTTTCCATATCAATAAAGAAAATGACATAAGTTCTATATATATTTAATAACTTTTCTATAGACCTGCCTACTTCTGGTATAAATATAGGTATGCTCGCAATAAAAACACCAATATAAATAATTCTGGGTTTAAAAAAAATATGTTAATGATACATCACTTGGCATTTCGTTTATTATTCTAGTTGTATTTGAAACAAAGGCACTGGCAAACCTGACGTGTTTCACTTTGATGCCTTCATCAGAGAAAAAGCCTTGTTGCTGCTGCTCTCTTTATTTCAAACCTCACACCACGAGGTGACGATGTGACAGTTTACCGAGGCTAAAGAATTCATCTGTCCGGGCCTGCTAGCTCGAGACATGCCTCGATCTGTCCCTCTAAGTGACACGCTGTGTCTATTTCTTTGTTGGCCCCTCCTGTCTGACTTTTTAATTCAGTCATCATTTTTTAAGCGGTAGTCTATCATATTCCTCCTCAGTTAAAAATATGTGCGCAGCTAAGTAGAACAGAGCAATATTTCCTCTTTCATGTCCTCTTCGTCTGGTCTCTTGAGTCTGTAAATCTAAGTGGCTTGTTTCCCCAACATTGTGGCTCACAATTAAACAAGGAATAAAAATATATTTGTTTCAAATTCTATTAATTAGTGTTCTGTCTCCCTAACAGTTTGTCTCATACCACTAATAATAATTCCAGTCCATTAGTTTTGAACCGTAATATTAATTAAACATTTCCCACTGAATCCCAATGCTACTAATACTGAGTGGTTATCGCTGACTGTTCTCACATGCTTGATTAACAAGACGTCTCTTTTGCACTTTGCCCTGATGCTTACTTAAGACCTGACATTTACACCTGGGCTGTTGTGAAGGGAACTTGCAACAACAATGCAGGAATTCCACAACTAACTACCCACTGATTATTACTACAACACTAAAAAGGTGTCTCTGATTATGTTCTACAAGCCATCCACAAACTTGTGGTCTTGTCTTTATTCTGCTTGTGCATTTACATTTTTGTCTTGTCAGTGCTGTCCCTGGTAACTGCTTGTGTTAAATTGCTTGTTGGTTCTATATAAATAGCTCCTCAATCTGTCGTATTCACGCTCTTAGTCCCTGGAACAATACCTTTTCTTATTCCATCCTTTTTTTTCCTTTCTGTTAATAAATAATACTGGGTTGCAAATCAATGATATGCTCCCCTCTTTAAGTTGCATAATAAATGCTCGTTTGGGGAACTAGACACAAAAAAGTGACTCTATGCCTGGAAAGAATTACATAACATCCTGCAGACTGCATGTAATGTATTTTATTTTTGCTGTGAGCCTAATCAATATTTGGGAAAATGAGCTGTTGCTTTTATAGCATCAAAATTTGAACTCATTTACTGACATAACCATAAATGAGGATATTTTTAGATGGAGTCTCCTTTAGTAGTGATATAACTAGAATCAATAAAGCTTCAAATCCTAGCTTATATCAAATCTTGATGTAATTGCAGTGTGTTGGTTCACTTGTTTTACTTCACAAAATTGAGCGTATGCACTGGGTATGATGGATGAGTTCAATACTTCCACTAGGAAAAAGTAATGTTTCAGAAAATATTTGAAATGGTCAGGAAAACCTTTTTTTAAAAACTTTGTAAGATTACGTTTATACACAGGGTCAAGGTAAATAGTTATTTATAATAGTATAATATAGTTACTGTATATGGGATGTTATGTGTGCTTGTTTCTTTCATTTAAGACAAAAATGTAAAAAGTAGCCTATGTTAAAATAAATGACAGTAGCACTGGGAAGCACAAATACTCCGCATTTACAAGAAGTCTGATATTGAAAATTTGACCTAAGAATGGATATCATGAGTAAATATGAAAGTATTCATATGCCCTGTCACCAACATGTCATTATGAAGCTGAAGTGACTTAAGAGCAGCCACAATTGGTATTTTTGGAGATAATTGAAAAAAAAACAATCAGCAAATGCATTTATGCATTTATTGATTATTTGTTTGCCAGATCAGCTTTTTTATGGTAAAGTCAATATGAGTTTGGGTTTTTTTAATCTTGGTCACATAAACAAGTAAAGTCTCATCACAGTGAGCTCTGGGCATTACGAGGTTGTCTGCTTCAGACTCTGAGCACAATATCACTTGAACATCTTGCGAGGATTTCTAAAATTTTTGCACAAATATTCCTTTAGATTCAAACATGAACAAATCTGAATTTGGTTTATGAATGTCAGGGTAGGCGTTACCTCACATCTGACCCATTATTTGTGAAAGCAATGCCACAGGAACCCATGGATGGGATTTCATTACATTTGGCAAAACCATTCACTTGATTAGAATAAGGTTAGAGGCCACGGTGGCCTCATAAAACACATTTTAGCACTAATGTCCAATTGGACAAAAAGGCCAAGTGATTGCATTTTACACCTAAAGGTATACTCAGGAAGCCTGTTGATGCAGTGTTTTACTAATGTATTATTTCATAGGAAAGTGTAAATTGAGGATGATTTTAAACCAAAGTACAGTTATTGCTTAAGAGCCAACAAGCAGGGAAAATATCAATTCAATCTCCAGGTAAAATCTACACAAACACATTAACTACACTCAAAGTTTGACTGGCACCCTTCTGCTCAATTCGCGCCACGGTGCAGAAGAGGGCTAACGATTGCTGAAGTTTAGATTGCTGTCCCCGTGAAGCTAAAAATGTATGAGCTCCAGAAAGAACACTCCCGGTTGTTTTTAAGACAAATTACAAACGCTTTGCTGACTGAACCGTTTGCTGAAATTAATCTTGAAATAGATTGTGTCTGCCGGAAAACGCGTTTCTGTGTTGTCTAGACTATTTAAGGTAATGCAATGTGACAATTAAAGCTGGAGGCTTGGCTATAATTTTTTTGGGTAATGAGTCTGAGCCATTGATCTGATTCATTTTGACACAGTAAACAGCCTATAAGCATAAAACACCATCTGCTTCAGCTGCCATACAGAACATTAACTTCATGAACTTCAGACATCTTTAATATGCCACATGTAATATTTTTGCTGTTAGAATAAAAAAAGAAGCTGTTATTATATTGGACGCAGTGTCTCCGTCATCACTGATGTTATTCAGTGACATTTATAATATTTATTTCTGTGTTTTCAATATATAAGGAGCCGAGCTTTAGCCTGAGTTCTGCTGTTACACTTAACCTTTTGATTAATACCTTTTGGCTTCACGACTCTCTCTCACATGTTCCCTCTCACTTTCAGACACAAACACAGACACATATACTCTCTCTGTCTCACACAAGCACGCACATGTGCAAATACACATGCAGTCACGCTTCTATCACTCCCAAGAACATTAACTTCCTTTGCTACAGTCTTACCCTAACCCTTAACATAGCTGCTAACTCCCTAACCCTAACCATTACCACATCTTAACCTAAGCCTAGCCTTAAGCGCATCTTCAAACTAAATTATTGTAATTTACACTGTGGGCATGCTTTCCTTTCGTCCCCAGAAGGAAAGCATGCCCACACATTGAGACTCTGTATGCACATTTATGTCCCCACGAGCAGAGTAATACAGGAATATACACGCGCACGCACACACGCCTGTCATGTAATCATGAAATCACTTCCAGTTGCAGATGGTGACTCATCTTTTGTCCCCAGTGAAACCATATCTGGCAATGAGGTCGTAAGACATTTCAGATGAGGGGCGATGCGGTGTGCCACTGTGCCGGTCACCCCTCTCCACATGGGGAACTCCTCACCAAACAGCATGCTTTACAGCTGGTAAAAACAAAGATATTAGCCTCCTGTAAAGCTCACCACTTGCAAATAAAAATGTGAAATACTGTACTCCAATTCAAACTGTATAACATCATTATCAGCATGCTGCTCAGATGTGAGAAAATAAAAAGTTGAAAGATTTTCAGCACTTACACTGTGGTGTTGCTCTTTAGTATTTCAGTTTGGGGGTTTTTTAAGACTTCTTCTGCCCACAACTGTACTACAGATATCTCACGTTTATGGGGGACTGACTATTACATGCAGTAGTTTGAACAATCAGTCTGTGGATCATAGTGCCATATACTTGATGCCAGTCATTATAATACATTTAACTTGCTGAGTGCGTGGGTGTGGTGGACACAAGTCCAATTGCAGTTTTACAGTGCTCAGTAAGACACGGGCTGCGTCATGTCGACAGACATTGAGAGGAAAATCTCCATCAGCATCAGGTGTTAGTCAGTGACCTCGACCTCGGTTCCAAGACTGAGAGTAAAATTACCCCCACCACCAACACCACCACCACGGCTCTCGCAGATGCATCAACAGCCATCGGTACTTATCTTGATAGGAAGCGTTGTCGTTACACACCGTCTGCTCTCTAATTCTCCCCCTCCGACCACAGCGGAGGGCACGCATTCGTCTCAGTTACAGACAACAATACAAACACACGCACCTCGAAGCTGCACAAACACGACAGGCTGCTCATCAAAATGACCTTGTGCATGTATGCTCAGGTCACCCCGTGCAAGAACGACCGTGCAAGGATGCGACCGTGCACACTGGATCCAAATCGAGAACAACAAGTGCTCAAGTGGCTGGCTCACAGACAGTCACTATATTGCCACCTTGGGTGTATTGCAGCACCCCTTCTCACTACCATGCGAAGCTTTTCAGTGCGTTTTGGTGAAAGGCAAACAGGCACTAATAAAACCATGACAGCAGTAACCATTAGCTTGTTGGAATGACCCCCAGCATCATTACTTGACATCAACATGGCACACTCAAGGGCATCTGGCAATCAACGCGAGAGCTTTGAACTATGCAGAGAGCCTGATTAAAATTATCCACTGATGGCCGCTGAAATATTTTTGCTCACCTTTGCTGTTATCTGCTCCTCCGTTGAGATGCATGACTCTTCTTACCATTCACTCATCTAGACTGTCTTTTTTGGGGGTGTTGTTTGTTTGGGGGGTTTTTTGCAAAGCTGTGCGCTTTTCCAAAGAGTTCAGTCTTATTCCAATTTATTTGTGGTCCTTTGCCCGCTTTAATGTCTTGTTCGTCTGCCGGTTGGCACGCATGGACGCGCCTCCACTTGTGCGTCCTCCTCCCCTTGTTGTGCTGGAGAAGATAGTCTAAGTGATGTTGGGAGTATGTGTTTTGGCTCGCTCTCGCTATCTCTCTCACTTTCTCTCTCAGTCTCTATTTTTTTAAGCCCAGAGTCGCTCAAAGGGTTGGTCGCAGGAAGGGTTTTAGGGGAGGAGACGGCAAGCAGACGGGCGGGGTGACGTGAAGTAAGTCGGTAGGAGGTCGTCTACTCAGAGCCGAGGCGAGGAATCCGTGCGCCCTCGGTGCTGCTGTCCATTTCATCTGAGGTCTTCATCTCATCACACAGAGTCAAAGCCTCTCTTTCACTCCGAGCTGCACAATGAGAGGCTCCTACTGTCATGTGAACCGGAGCCTTTCCGAGCTTTTTAATAATAGAGGTAATTCTGACAGACAATCGATTCTAGTAACCATACAGTCTGCTACAGAAGTCTGTCGCTACTATGTGAGATGATAAAAAACAAAGAGCCCAGAAGAGGGAGGAAATAAATAAATTACACGAATTACTGATTTAAATAGTAAGTGCTGATCACCCTCATCTCCGTGGCTTCACTACGGATCGATAGCCTAATCAGTGGGATTCATGTGAGAATCTCTGCGAATATTGATACCTTTTACGCATAACGTGTCCAAGTTGTAGCCCATACGTTTTGCTCTCGCTCACGTGTTGAGCCTCTAGTAAGCTTTTCATTAGTGGTAGTGTCATGAGCAGTCTGTGCGTTTTAATTATTATAATAATGCCATTACAGCCAAAAGGCCTATACAGTCGATAAGGCACATTTACTCACTATTCACGTTCGCCCTGAATCACGCGTGGATCGTGGCTCAATGGCGATCTCTAGTGTTGTGTTACCCATCAATCAGTCACCTGGACGCTGTCTTTCGGTTAAACATATAATATAGGAGGTGATTTTAAAGCCGATCAAACGCCGAGTGTTACAACTAAACTGAAAGTCGCATGCAGTGTTAATAAAGAAGTCGAAGAAAAGTGTTTAGCGGGCAAATTATATATAAAAAAGTAATAAAACGTTAAAGATGAAGATTACAATGTGAGCATGGCAATAAAGTGCTTTAAAATTTTCTAGCTTTTAGGTCCTTGTAAATGTGTCCTTGAAATGCACTTACTGAATATCTTTTAAACCGTTTTCTCTTCTATTCTTTGTTCCTGTGTAATCGATCGTTTTGAAGCCATAAAAAGACAGAAATGCAGCACAGAGCTGGTAACCTGATTGGCGATTTTATTACAACAGAATCTCAACTTATTTATTACTTCAGCCTAATGCGATTGCGTGTCTGAGAGTATTTTTGATCATTAATATTTTGTTAATATTTCATATTTTATTAGTTTTTAAAAAAAAATTCCATTGGTGTGTACATTTTTCCAACTAGAATGGCATTTTGAAAAATGCACTATATGGAATATGATTTATCGGCTCTAAGTTTTTGGTGATTTTGAGCCACAGAGCAACCCAAATTAACACCAAAGTTGAGTTGTCAATAATTTGCTAAAGACCTGGAAAGTGACACAAGCAAGCAAGTTTTGTTTGTTGGTTTGTTTGTTCATCACAAATGGGAAACTCCCAAGAGTGGAACATTTCTTGGCTCTTAAACTGTTTAAGTCAACATAGTACATTCATGTGAAAAAGAAAGTTTTCACAAGCAACCCTGAAAAAATAAAGTCCAACCTTAACCTTGCTTCCATAGGAATGACCAGCCAGGTGGGGCTACCCTTAATTGACTGATTATCTCCAGGTTTTGGTTTTGGTAGTTTGTTGGTCTTCACCCAAAGGTCAGGTGGTGCCAAAACAAAGAGAAAGCACAAGTATGGCTGTTTGAACGGGTTGTCAGCAGAAAGCTTGTGTTTCTCTAAAAGGAGCACAGCTTTGGTTTGCAAAGTTGCATCTAGACAGATGGGACCAGAGTGAAGATGTCTGGCCATAATGTACAGCACCACATTTAGTGAAAATCAATTCAAATTACTTTACACATCCAGTTCAAACAATTCCAACTTGTAAGGAAGAAGCACCCCCAGTTAACCATTATTTTAGCTTTTTTTTTACCCATTGGAAGAGCTATCTTCAGCTTCTTGCTGTAAATATAGTGCAGCTCAAGTGTAGAAGTTAATCATCCATGTCCTCATTGTTTTAGGGGAGGCCCAGAATTAGTTTTAGTTTTATCTTTGAAGTAACAGTGAAATTTTATGTCAGGGATAGAGAGCATTTTTCAATTTGCAGCATGTAGCAGTGTTTTATCTCAAAAAGCTCAGTGCCAGTTGACTGCTCTGCTGTGTTGACTCAATGTTACACCTTTGTTCAGTTGTTCAATCACACAGATTTCTGTCTGACACATTTCTTGTGATAGCACCTCTGACATCTTGTATGAGCTTTGTGCATCTGTGTAAAGCAGATAGTTTTACGATTTTGCTTTTGTTGCCTCTGCTTTATGTCAAGTGTGGAATGCATTTAATCTGTTGCATAAACATTCGATTAATTCTTGAAAAATACGCTTCCCTTGCATATGGACAGAAACTTCTCCTTCTCACTCTCACAGCTTCATCTTTTTTTCGCACTGTCACTGTGATGCATATTTATTAGCCTGTCACAGTGCCTCCTCTGAACGCAAAACAACACATTCATCAGCCCAACTCGAGCCGTGCTTTAATCCCTCGGGCGTTTTCGGTGACGTTGCGAAATATCGTCACAGTCTGGAGAGATGTTGGTTTATTTGAAACAATAAAAGAGTGATTCATGAGCGCTCAGATTCCAGGTAATCTTAGACTCATCATATCACAATCAACAGCACTGTTAGAAACATTACAGCTGAGCTAGTTTAAAGCAGCCCAGGGAATATCGTTACAGCCTGTTTATGTCAAATGTGCAGAAGTCAAACGACAGCTTTTATGATTTTGCAGAATATGAAACTAATAAAACTGCTTTTGTATGTCATTCAGAACTCAGTAGCCAATTTTGAACAACTGGAAATATATACTTTTTAAACTTTTACAAGTTTAAAAACAAAATGTCAGTCTTCCAACACTTTACACCCTTTGGCAATCCAAATTATGTTAAAGTAAGTTTGGTTTAATCAATCTTTAAATGCCCTGAAGCTGACTGAGACCTTCTGGAAGGTACACCTGTGTCTCTGAGGTCCTACAGATCTGACTGCATGTTGTGGCAAAAAACAAGTACTAAGCGCCAAGGTATTCTTTGTAGATCTCTGCGATAACTGTGGCGAGGCATTAGGGCAATAATCTCAGCACCACTCCATCATTGTAAAGCAGCTAGAAAGGCACTCTTTCCACCTGGAGTTTACCATATGTGGTTTAAAGTACTAAGGGGAAGAGCTAAAGTGATGTCTGCTCTAATGAGATTAAAACAGAGCTTTCTGGCTGAACTCCAAGTTACTGTTTATCACATGGTTAATACCATCTCTCTGGAGAAACGTGGTGGTAATAGCATTAAGTTCTGGGGTTGCTTTATCCTTTATGATTGGTTCTCTAATTATTTGTAACCCAGTTGTCATGTATACTTAAAATTTATTTATTTATAAGTTAACCAAAAGCTGACCAAGCAGAAATCCAACAATCAAAGGTAAATTATTGCGTGGAAAGATTGCAACACAAATCCTTGCACCTAATGTGTGTTTTGGTCATTTGACAGTGTCTCCTTTCTTTTTCACAATTTAGTTTTGAAGGCCACCAGTAACATTTTTGTATTGAATTTCCTAATTGCTCTTGTTTTAATCTGATCTAACTGTTTTGCTTGTGAGAAAAGAGAGAAAAAAATAAGCAGTACAGTGTAATATGCTGTATCTTCAATGCACTGCTTTAACTCACAGACCCCTGAGATGCTTGTGTAACCCTACAGTAGTGGGTTAAGCGTTTTCTGTTTGGTTCCCTGATTATTATTATTTTGATTTTCGATTCCTGTTTTTACATCTTTTACAGTGCGGTCTGCTGGGGCGGCAGCATCTTGGTCTTTTCTTGTCTTGCACTTCTTGTGAAGTGTTAATAACCATGTCTGTATTAGTCTCCTTTGTGTATTTCTTAAGACGTTTAGTTTTAAGTGGTGGCTCTTCCCACTTTTACTTCTTGATTGGTGAATGGATTGCTTTTACCTTTGTTAATCTTATTTAGCTATGGCTTGTTCCCCACCCATCTCCAGTTCCTGCTATTTTTGCTTAGTCCACCAGTGAGTTATCCATGTACGTTATTGGTTTAGCTTCCCTGTGCAGGTTTCGAATTCGTGTTTTTGGAATTTTTCCTTGGATTATGTTACATTTTGGATTTGCTAAAGAGCCAATAAAGAGCTCATCTTTTGTTCAGATCCTCTGCTCAACACTCCACACACCTACACTGTGAAACAGTCTCTTATTTGGTTTAATTTCATCATTATTCAACTGTTGTTGTTGTTCTTTTCTTTTTCTGTACCTTAAGCGTCAAACCTGTCTCTGTTATCGTCTCCTCTTCACATCCATCTTGTTTCTGCGCTCTCTGGTTTCTTTTTATTCTAATTCTTTGCATTTCTTTAGCTGCTGTTTTTGTTTTTGAATTTTTGTTAGTCATAGGATTTTCCCACCACATTAAGTTTTGCATAAGTTCATTTTTAATTGCCAACCTGAGAGTCTGCATTTGGCCTGCATATTGGGTCCTTTGCTAACTTGATCACTAATAGTGCCATTAAGTTATTGAAATTTTGTGTTAAAGTGACCCCTATCCAAAGTCTAACAAGGCAATCTCAATATGTAAGTTTTATTTATTTAGTTTTTGTAAATTGTTCTCAAGGCTTGTTCTCCCAGGTCTCGGCAAAACAAACATGTGGACTGCTTAAAAATGATTGGACCATCACCCAATGTAATGTTTATGCCACAAACATCATAAATTAACAGTATTGGTGACTGGTTTTATGGTTCCAGTGTGCACCGGCTCTTTAATTGAAATCCTGGTATATATAAATATACAAATGGCTGAGAGAGGAGCTGGGGAGAAGATGCGAAGTGGTCCCTGTGGGCACTCAGGGCAGTGGCACCCAAACTGGGCAACAGGCTCCAGCAGATCCCAGGAATGACATCCAAGATCTCTGTCCAGAAGAGCACAGGCCTATGAGCAGCAAAGAGACTGTGTAGGACCTTCAAGCTCCCGGGCCTCTGTTAGAGAATCTGAGCTTCACGGATAAAGTCCACCCGCAGGGGTGAGAGGGAAGTTAAAAATAAATATGATATATACATGCATATAGGAATTTGTGTGATAGATTTTTTTCAGTGTAAGATATGTCACTATGACATGTCATGTCATATCATGTCATGTCATAGTGACATGATTGGAGGAATTACAGTTATTTCTCTGCCAGGAATCAGTAGGCTTCTACTGCCATCTGCTGCTTTGAACCTTTAGCACTGCTCAAAACAGAGCAGTGTTTTTGTCAGCATCAAAGCCTGTCATAAAACAAAGCAAAATAAATAAATAAATAATAGTTTGGTTTTTTGATCAAATAAACTGTAGATTGATTTTCTGTTTTAAATACAACATATCCTGTTGACCCTTATGGATTCAATGCAGATTTGAACAGCATTAAAAAGAACAGAAAGTAGTGCCAGGTTAAATATCCCCACCACAACCCCAACCTGCAGCTGCACACTCAGGACACCGGTGGGCTTGGCTGAACTTTCATCTCTCTGACCCTGCTTGTTTCTGAACAGAATAAAAATAGTAGTGTTCCTGTAAACAAGTTATTCAGTGAACTTTAAAGATGAACTCTAAATTCTGCAGCTTGGAAAGTAAGATTTTCACTGTCTATTTAAGATGATAACAAATTCAGATGAACAACAACACGTGACATATTACCCCCTGTCATTATTTGTGGCGGTATTTTGATCCTCTCTTCTTTCTTCTACAAAGATGCTTCAGGTCACTGAAGTGAGCATTCCTTTATATTCCTTTGAGGTCTGCTACAGCATTTTTGGCAGGTTGCCTCTGAATTGTGCATTACATTACCTTCATTCTGACTTATAACTGTATGCTTCTCCTTTTTTTAGATTATGAACTATTATGAGTAACAAATATATTTTTCTTTTAGTCTTCTATAACTATGAAGAGTTATAGCTAAACTAACATAAAAACTAAAACTAGATGTGAAAAAATATCCAGTTAAAATAAAAATAAAACATAGACTTTTGAGGAAAAACAGAAGCTACTTGAAACTATTTTCTGAACTGGGAAAATCAAACTAACATAAAGACAGAGATGAAATATCCTTAGTTTGCAAGTTGTATTAATTTTATTATTTCATCTTGTCTAATGATGCTTTGATGCCTTCACCATATGCCTTCCAACCATCCATTCATCCATTTTCTACCACAAATCTAGTGACTCATCAAGCAGAGAAGCCCAGACTTCCCTTTCCCCAACCACTTCCTCCACCTGATTTAACTGCTTTTAACAATAAAAACTGTTTAGAAAATAACTACAAAGAATACACGGACATATAAGTATGTGGCAAAATGTGGATGGATGGAAAATACAAAACTAAATTCACAGACGCAGCCTTGACACAACCAAAAACCTAAACTAACATGCATATGTTTTAAAAAGAAACAGACAAAGAGATCGCAATAGACTGCAATAGATCTTTTTTACATTTATTAAGAAATCCCATATAGGTTTTTTCCAGTAAAGTGTAACACACAAACTAATGCAGCAGTAGCACCACCAGCGTGTACCAGTAGACACATATATATGTGCATTTGTGCTCATGTGCATGACTTTCTCTCGCGCAAAATCACGTCCTGAGGCATCAGTGACAAAAACAGCAGCAGCAACAACATCATAAACAATCATTTTTGTCCAAATTTTCCTGACAACTCTGGATTTGCATTCTGAATTCAAGACGACATAACCAGAAGAAACTAGAAAGAAGCAAACATTAACACATCTAAAAATGAATAAATAACTTTAATAGTAATAAATTGCTGCACATACATTGATAAAGGTAAGGCAGCAGAGTTTATTGGAATGAACAGAGATTTTTCATGATGAGCAAAAAACCCCTCGGATGTTTTGGTTTACATGAAGCTTGCTCTTTTTTTCCACAGCTGTGAATACCTGCGATTTCACAACTGGTGCCTGGTGTGTTTGGCTGAACTTTCCTTTCTGTAAACATGGACCAAAACTTTCCATTATTGAGTAATCCTATGATCGTACAGAACAGAATATAAGACCAGTGCGTCCCTCAGTAGTAAGTTATTCAGTGAGCTCTAAAGATTTGTCTAAACTGTGTAAAAAAAAAAAAGCAGTTTAGATTTAAATTTTGTGACTTCTGCAGCCATGAAGTTGCTTGTGGCTGGGATTTTTCTCATTCTAATTGTGGAAACCAATGCCCAGTGGTATAATTTCCCAATTGAAGCAGCTAAAGGTTAGAAATATGGCATTTTAAATACCTAACAACAATCTGTCATATTTCTCAGATTTTGATATTTTAATTGCGAATGTTGTCATTATTTATTATCAGTACTGTTTTCTGTAATTCTGATCAGGGGCTGGTGATATGTGGCGAGCCTACAGCGACATGAGGGAGGCCAACTGGAAAGATTCAGACAAATACTTTCATGCCAGAGGAAACTCTGATGCTGCACAGAGAGGAGCAGGAGGCAGATGGGCTGCTGAGGTTATCAGGTTTGACAATCTACTTTACTGAAATTCATTTGTATTTTTGATTAACTAATCACTAATTTTTTAAGGCTGCTAATTCTGCTTCTCTCATTTTTTCAGTTTCTGATGTTGTTCTGAAACGTACTTACTGAAGATAGGTGGATTCACTGTCTATTTCCATTTTAGTAACACCAGAGAGTGGGTGCAGGAGAGACTGGGTCATGGCGCTGAGGACTCCGAAGCTGATCAGGCGGCAAACCGTTGGGGGCGAGACGGAAATGATCCCAACCATTTCAGGCCCGAGGGTCTTCCCAACAAGTACTGAGCGCAAAGCTCATTGACTTACAGGAGAATAAAACTGCATGAAGACGCTTCTAGTGTTGGAGTTAGTGAAAACATGGTGTTTTAAATAGCCCAAATTTGTTGTTGCTCAGATACCTGAGCTCCATCAACTGATCACGTCTCCCCTGTAAAAGATGTGCCGGGACCTGAGGTGGGGTGGTGTGTGTGGTACAAGCGGGGAAGCAGGAAAGTTGCCCATTGAAAAAACACTGAACAAATAAAAAACGTGTAAAACTGCAAAAGCTGTTGGTGTCAGGTCCATCATTTCCACAGAAACATTTTTTAAAACCAAATACTGTCAGTTGTCCTTCTGCTACAGTGACCCCGGGGCACTTCCAGTAATCTCTCCAGTGTCTCCTGAGCCTACCCCAGGGCCTCTTCTCAGTAGGACATGGCCAGAACATCTCACGTTGCCATGCTTTGGGGAAAGCTCATTTCCACTGCTTGTTTACACAGCGTTGTTCTTTCAGTCATTACCCAGAGCTCATGACCATACGTGAGGGTAGGAATGTCAACTGGCAGCTTCGCTTTTATGCTCAGGTCTCTCTTCACCACACTGGACCAGTACAGTGCCCATATTCCTGCAGATACCGCACCAATTCATCTTTCAATCTCCCCTCTCCCTTACTCATGAACAAGATGCCAGGATACTTTGGACAAGAAATTTTTCATGTTGTTGCTGTGTGGGCTTTGGTCCTCCGTCTCTTATTTTCAGCCTCTTTACCACCAGCAACCATCCTAAAGTATATTGTCAAATTGATTATTTAGCACAAATTTGACCAAAGTAATCAAAATGGTTAAAATATATTCATTAATGATAGTGCTAAGAAGTCCCATTTTTCCAGTGTATGACACACAAAGCATCAGTGTTCTTAGACATATTCCAGTCTGCTTCTCTGTGTCAGATTTCAGCCTCCCCCATCTCTGGCAGCGCTTTTAGTTGTTGACTCAGTTGTGATGCACAGGTGCAGCCACTGGGTGACAGTGCTGTCTTCTGTCTGAAACCTGAGGCTGTGGTGTTTGTAGAGAAAATTGTCCTTGTCACTTAACTACTGCTACTATAATTGATGTGAAAACACATCAATATTTTTTTTCTACACACAATAAAGTTCAAGATGGATCAGCTGTGGTCTACACAGTTAGTTAGCGAGTCAGTTAAAAATACATTTTTATGTCAATTTTACAATCTGCTTCCTGATTTATTTCTGATTCTGACTTTAAAGACTCTCCAAAATTTGCAATCATCTTTTAGAATTATTTATTGTACTTATATTCAGTGTGGAGCAAGCTATCAGCTCAGCTTATCAACAGGCATATTAATGTGGTAATGACGTTATGCAGGCACAGGGCTGTAAGGCTGCAAAATTAATAATAGAAAATGAACATCATTTCTGAAGCAACAGGAGGTACTTGGCCCTTTTTAATATGTTTTTGTTCTCAGTTTAAGCTTTTCAAATGACATGCAGTGGTTTACTGATCAGTGTCAACATTTCTTATGCTGTCTTTTAACCATTATAAAAAAAATAAAGGATTTAGACATTTTGCAAAGTATTGCATTCTGTTTTTACGTATCTCACACAGTGAACCAACTTTTACATACAGGGTTGTATTATTTTTCAACAATATTTTTGCATATGGTCTTTCTGTATACACTAACAAACCATTCATGTTCCTGTGCCATTAAAAGAGTTCAAAAATGAATCACCTTTCGGTAGTAACATTGTTTAGAGGTTTTATCTATAGCACCTTCTGGAAACAGAGCTTTGAGTTATTATCGAGTTATTATCAGAAACTCAATTTATTAAAAGGTCAAAGTTTGATTGATTGATTGATTGATTGATTGATTGAGTGATTGATTGATTGATTGTCTATTTGTTAGCAGTCTAGCATCCACAGTTTTCAAGATAGTATCTTCACATTTTGTGTGGTGACAGATACCAATAAGCTAGAGCTAATTTAATTTTGTTAAAAATTGGCTCAAGGTCACACTAAAAGTGAGAATCAGTAAAAACGTTATATTACCCACATTTTTTATGGATCATGTTCAAACTTCATAACAACATACTAGGCATTGGGGGACATGAGCACCTAGGTGGGCTAATTATTTGACCTTGCATTTAGATGTTTTTGACTATCTCCCAGTTCTTTTAACTGTCCCACTTTGCCCCACGCAAATACTATGTTTGTCCCACATTAGTTTGTCGGGATGTGGACGCTCGATTTCCTGTTTCCAGCGGTTATACACTGTGAGCTACACCACCTAAGCCCTCTTTGTAATGTAACAGTGACGGTGTAGTTCGAACTGCCGCTCGGGTGGGGTAGCTGGCTCTTGTGTGAGTGTTTCTATCTTTTCTTTTCTTTTTTTTTTGTGCCGACCAGACAACCGCAGAGGGCTCGCTTTGCGTTATGCTCGTTCCGGGGTTCCGCTGCCAGCCGCTGTACTCCGTACGCTTTCTGTCGGTGATACACACGCAAACGCACACACGCACGCACACCGAGTGATGCGCGACCAGCCAGCTCCATCTCTCGCAAATCTCAACACGAGGTGACTTGAGCAGCATATGACATTTTCCAGGTAGGATGTGTTTTGTTTTGTTTTTATTAAGAAAAGATACAAGCACGGTTGATCCCCGGTAACGGTTACAACCTCTACGCCTTCCTCCCAGGCATCGGGGAGGGGGGACAGGGTGCATGGATGCTGATCGCCCTAGCCCGTGGATCTGCCTTTAGCATCAGTGTTAACAACGGGGCGCTGAGCTTTGACCGAAATCGTTTCTTGCTGCCGAAGTTTATGATTCAGAGTGCTTGTTCTCACGGACAGCTCAGTTAAAAAGAAAAAAAAAGAAGCTCGGAGTAGGTCTGCTGAGACCTGCTGCTACAATTCTCGGTGATTCATCCATGCGCAGCCGAGTCTACGCCTAAAATTATTGATTGTACTTATATTGCAAATAGGCCTTTAGTTTCTCAGGAGACGAGGAAGGTCATTAAATTTGGATGTCCTTAATGGGCACAGATCTTTTCCAGCATCGTTTTATTTAAGGGGGTGGAAACCTCAGGCGTGTGCAGTTCTCTTTGTGGAAATGGCCCGTTTTCCATGATATGTGCCCATTTTCTTATAAATATACCCCATCCATGCCATTTCCCCACACGTGCCGTGTGGGGAAATGGCATGTAATTGAATGAGATATTAGGTTAAGGAAGTAAAGTTAAAAACAAGTAAGGTGCATTAGTCCCCACCACTTATACTGTTATATCCCTTTACTTGAAATCAAGTTAAGCAAACTTGAATGTATCTGAAGCCTGTGTTTAATATTAGATTTGTGTATCATGCAGTTCCAGCCACAGATGCTGGTGAGGGCAGATGCTGACAGCATTGTGTCTGCCTGTTCATTGTGTTCAGAGGGAGTAGGGGACAGGCTCACAGGCTCTGCTTTGTATCACGCAGCATCTATGAGTTTCAGTGTAGCCATCATCCACTTGTATGGCATCCCCCTTTTTAGCTGTTTATAGTACAACTCTTGTTTTGTTGACTTCCCTGACAGCAGCAGCGGCAATGTCGATGCTGACCCACGGTCGGATAGATTTTAAGCTCCGTAATGTTATTACGAGTTACATAAGCCTTAAAGGATTTGCAGTGATACAGCCATTCAGTATTTTATAGTGAATCTCTGTGGTATGATCAGGTGGCGTCGTTTGATCTGTGAAACAGGCCATGATAAGATTATGTTCACAATCTACAAACATACAACGAAAGCGTTTGGATAGTAGGTCACTGACATTATATAGATACATTTGCAGCATCTTACCCATGATTATAAAAAAGCAATCCTGCAGCCACATATCACCCGTTGCCAAAAAAGCTAAACGCTTTATAACTGATTTACTAATCTTTGCAATCTGTTATGTGCAGGTAGAGGAAAAAATGAGGAGAAATTTATAAAACTGGTACAAGAGGTTAAAGATGGGAGTGTGCAACAGACGGAAAGAGAAGAACAATGGCTGTGTTCAGCTCAGGAAGAGGGTGGTGAACAGGACTGTGGAGGATGAGTGCAGAGAGAGGAGAGTAATGTATGGCTATTAAAGGAAGTAAAGGGCCCCTGGAGAGCCATGACAGATACTCATAAGGATGTGCACAGCATGTGAACTCGCTGGCGTGTTTAGAGTAGAAATGTCAGGTTTTTATCATTATCACCCCCTCCTACAAGCCGACCCCTCACCAATCACCTTCCACCTTTTCCTTCAGGGCCGCGCTTTCTCTATAACATCCTCCTGTGCGTGGCTCTTCCACCACCACCCCTGCTTTGTCTCAGGGCGGGGATCGTTTTCTGTGTAGCACCTGCAGTGAAGGACAGTCACCTTTTCTGCAGCCTGTTGGGATCTTGTTCAAGGCTGCAGTCGCAGGATACCAGATTGGACGCTGGGGGAAAGCCAGAAGAGGGCAACAACCTCTAGCCCTGCAGCGGAAATAATAAAAGATAATTAGTATTTGGAAATCTGTGATTAAATCATGAATAAGCTGCTCAGTTTTAACATGCAACGGCATAAATGACTCTGTCTTAGCATTGTGGATAGCTGTGCCATAGGGGAATTTCAATATCCATTACATGATATCATGAGCAATATCTTCTTAAAAGATTTGGTCTGTAAGCTGTGGATTTCATATGCAAAATGTTTACAGTTTGTAATCTGTTCATAATGTTTGCATAACTGAAGATACAATAAAAGACTATCGTGCCCTTGAGCGAAACATTCCAAGATCAATATACAGTATCTGTTCATTTTCACGTGCCATTAAAATGAAATCATGACTTATGATGGGCTTTCTCTACAGTCTGGTGCTGTAGTGTTGTTACATTGGGTGAAAAATTAGAGGAAGCAAATTTCCTACACAGAACGTCTTGATGCATTCTCAATCATCCAGGAAAGTAAATCTCCAAAAGTTGATTCTGTTCATCTGGACGTAGCGTTTTGTGGGAGAAACGTTTCGTCACTCATCCAAGTGACTTCTTCAGTCTCAGCTGACTGCAGGTTTCCCCAAATCTTACAACACAGAGCGAACACCATCCCCTCTGACAGGGAGGCAGAGAACAGCACATCAAGAAGGCCCTGAGTAAATGTGGCTATCCCAGCTGGACTTTTGTCAAAGCGGGAAAGGCACCTAAAGAAAGCTCCAGCAGGACAACCGCTGCCCAAGCGAAAACCTGTAGTGATCCCATAGGTGTCAGGAGTATCGCAACAGTTGAGATGCATTTTTTCTAAACACCGGGTCTCTGTGGCTTTCAAACCCCAAAACACGCTGCGCCAAAAATTGGTCCACCCCAAGGATCGGGTCCCCGACACAAACAGAGTAACATAGTGTACGCTGTTAAGTGCCAGGAGGATTGCCAGGATTTATACATTGGGGAAACCAAACAACCTCTGTCTGGCGAAGCGGATGGCACAACACAGAAGAGCTACCTCGTCAGGCTAGGACTCTGCAGTCTGTTCACACCTACAGGCCAGTGGACACTCTTTCAATGATGAGGATGTGCACATCCTGGACAGGGAGGAACGCTGGTTTGAGCGTGGAGTCAAGGAGGCCATTTACGTGAAAAGGGAAAGCCCATCTCTGAATCGAGGAGGGGGCCTAAGGGTACATCTTTCACCATCTTACAATGCTGTGATTGCAGCCATTCCCCAACTCTCTGTGAATGGTACTCATGGCCATTGATCAGTGGTCTTTGATCAGTGGGTTTTGGTCAGTGGTTGTTGATCAATGGTCATGAGAATTTGCATAATTATGATTAAGGAACTGACCTCCCAGCCCATTGTTCCTTCAGTGGGCTGGTTTCAGTCATTATGCAAATGTACTGTTTATAAGCTTGGGGAAACCTGCAGTCAGCTGAGACTGAAGAAGTCACTTGGATGAGTGACGAAACGTTTCTCCCACAAAACGCTACGTCCAGATGAACAGAATCAACTTTTGGAGGTTCCTACACAGAATTTAGCATGAAGCAGACAATCTACAAACCACAATGTGTCTGTATGTTAACTAGCAAACAGGTGCTGAGAAACTACTAATAAGTGAGATATAATTACCAGCTCAGAGCTTGTTTCCGTAATCCCCTTTAAAATGAATTTAAATTAATATGACTTCCGTTCAAACAGAGAAACAAACCAAAGACATGAATCTCTTACCTGTTTATATCAATGCATAATTTATTCAATTTTTGGTTTGCACTACAATCATTGCATCCATTTACTTAACTGCTTGTCTAATTTTGGGTCATAGTTAGGCTGGAGCCTATCCTACCTGTAAAACATAGCCTGGTCACCAGTCTGTCTCCAAGCCAGGTTTTGGACTACAACATCTGATATTTTGCAGCAATACTGACTCTCTCAGTACTGTCGGTAGATATCCAAGCCTGTCTCCAGTCACCTCTTACTTCTGTATATTTTGCTTCCAAGGTGTCAAACTTTCTGGTAATTTTTCGGTAATTTTGTTAAGTGGCATTAAATAATACTTTTCCAGGCTTCTGAAGAACTGTCAAAGTTTTGCTTTGGACATTGGCTGCTTTTTCACTCATTTTCACTTCAGTCCTTGGACCTAACAAGGTGATTCCAAGAGAGCTAATAGATGAAAATATAGCATGTCTAGGCATGGTGTGCAATGTGTCCTTGAAAAAATTGAGGAAACTGGAGAGGTGGAGGACAAAAGAAGAAAATTATCATGCCTGAAAACAATATAGCCAGTAGGACAGTATCTGAAAGTCTTAAGAAACAGTTGATCCATCTGCTGTTCACTGAAGACTCATCAGAAATGGTCTCGGTGGAAGGTTAGAATTAACCTTTACTCAAGAATTACTCAAGAACTGGACTGAAAATCAGCAGTAACAAGTCTGATGGAGTGTTGCATCTAAATTTGAAGTATTTGGCTCAAATTGCCGTCAATATCTACAGAGGAGGTCAGGAATGAGGTATAACAGTGAATGTCTACAGCCACTATTAAAACATGGTGGGAATCTGTCATGGCTCTGTTAGCCAGTGGTGGAGGTTTTGTCAAAAAAAGAGTTTTGAGTGTCTTTAAAGAAGACTGGAGAACTATTCCTGAAGACTGCTTAAAGAAATTACAAGAAAGCTTGCCTAAGAGAGTTCTGACTGTGTTGAAGAATAAAGGTGATCACACCAAACATTGACTTACAACCTTCTTAGAGTTGTAGATATTTGCCTTATATACTGTATTTCCATGAGCATTTGCACATTTTCAGGAAGTCACTGCACAAACTTTGCTAGCAAAACATTAAGTAATTCAGGTTGGCTTTTGCACAATCTGATAAATTATATATATATTTACAATATGAAATGCCTTCAATAATGTACAAACCCAGAGAAATGTGTTTATTTCAGTGTAAGGGACATTTAATTTTTGGTTGTCTGTCAATGCAGTCATTTCCCCTTTAGCACCTATAGACAACCATGGTAATAATGTTACTACAGCATTCATAAATGCACATGTAGTTCATTTTAGTGTGATTATTTGGACATGGATATCACTACTAGGCTACTTTTTGCTTGACTTCACAACGTGGCTGTATGTGTAGTCCACCTCAATGTCATGGGTCCACCTGTTTAATGTTAAGCAAGCAGTTATCATTACATTAGCGATGTAACAAAACTCCCATGATCCCACACTACTTCACAAACACTGTCAAATTGAATCTTTTGGTATTGACTGAGAAGCGCCTAGTGGCAGAAAGCAGTCTGATCATTGAAAGCTTTTGAGATCACTGCTCTGCTGTCGTATTCTCCTGTCGGTATGAGTTGTTCAATTATTCACCATCTATGGAGGGTTTATATCCAGATGGCATCATCGCTAGAGTCAGTCTCGTTTCTTCTCAGCTTCACAAGCGAAGAGCTGTGCAACACAGGGACAAAACATATATGAATCAAAATGAGCAGCCAGAGTCTGACTGCTTTTTTTTCTTCTTAACATGATTTCTTAATAACACTTAATGCAGTGGTGGCAGCTATTCACACAGTTTCAAAGGGTGGACTGTGTAAACCTCTGCTGATTTTGTTAAATTAGTTTTGGTGCCGTAATTGAAAGAAAAAGCAACTAAAATCCAAAGTAATATCTTAAAAAACAACAAAAAGTCATCTTTTGAGCAAGCTTAGCTTAACTTTTATTATCCTGCTATCTCATGTGAACCAGAGTATTTGTGTACTGCATAACAAATGCCTGATGATTTTCATGGTTTCTAGCATGTAATTTGAACTCATTACGCAGCATCATTAAACGTTTCAGTGTTAAAAGGTCGTGCTCATTTTGTGAATTTTTGTCAGGACTGATTGGCTCCCCCCCACCAGACGTCAGTGGGATTGCTCATCATTGCTCAGTCTTCACTCACTCAGATTTAGATTTGGATGGAGATTAAAAATAAGTCTAAACATTTAAGCTGTTAAAACATATTTAGAGGAGAGTGCATCCTTGGTAGAGGTATGTGCGTTTTAAATGCAATGTTGTTTGGTTTGGCAGTCTACCATATGGGGCTTAAATTAGATTAAAATACAGAACAAATTGTTGCAGCCAGCCAAAATAGTCAATATGAAGAAAAACATTTTGAAAATTACAGCTGACAGAAGGACATCTACATGTAGTAATTTAAAATATACTGCACCTTTCTCTTCCTACCGGCTGTGCTTCCTAAAGGTAATATGAAAAAGTAGCATCCAGCAATAGTATAGTGTTCATCATTTTCCCTGCACAGCTTCACTGGCTGCTCTGGACGCGCAGCAAAGACTTTAATCTTGTGCTTTTCAGCTTACGCCAGCTGTTTTTTCTTCTTTTTTTTTTAAGTTTGTAGCCTAATCAAAATTCAGTGTTTGTCACAACCAGAAATGGTTTTCTGGTTCATTTGTGGGCTTGATTACAGCATCAAAACTCAGAGGAGACAAGATGTGACTCACCATAACACAATGATGAGAATACTGCTCCCAAGATAGCCTCATGACATATTCAATTTGACAATCATTACAAAGTTGTCCTTTTTTAAAAATAAAAATCATAATGGCACAACATATTTATCCTGTTTTCAAGCTTACGTGATTCCAAATCATGAAGCTGGTGAAAGATATTTCTCTCTGTCTTAACCATATAAAATGCCAGGCTGTTTAACATCTACAGTCAGATGTCTCTGAATGAACCATGAATATCCTGAAGGACTTAGGTCGAGTCAGGTCAGGCGCTGTTGTCCAGCTCTTGATTACGCCCATGAATACGACAGCCGTATCAGTGTTACTTCATTTGTTTGGACAGCCGTGTCTCATTGAATTTCAGTTTTTCCTTGAAAGTGTGGTCTGTGTCTTCCCCTGTTAAATGCATCTTTTAAAGTCCGGTCGTCTTTGATTTTAGAGCCAATGTTATCATCAATGCAGCCATTATGGTAGTCTGAAGTGACTTAACCAAGCATTTCTCTTGATTATCTGCCAGCTTTTGACTTAGGGGTCAGACTTAGTGTTATTGCTCTAACAGGTGAAGGAGCACGGATAAATCCAGGTCATGTTCAGTGGATCAGTCAGGAGGATGTTTGTTTCATAGTTTGTGACAGTTCTTAAAGTATAAGCTTATCTTTGAACTGTTGTTTGAATCTCAGCAGCTCTGTGATGCTTCGGTTGGTATATAGATAGCATGCAAAGTTTACCGCAGTTTGTATTTATACACTGAACAAAAATATAAACGCAACACTTTTGTTACTGCTCCCATTCCCCATGGGATGGACGTAGAGACCTAAAATTCATTCCAGATACACAATATAACCATCCCTCCCAAACAGTGGTCACAAATCAGTCCAAATGTGTGGTAGTGGGCACATCTGCTATATTGAGATAATCCATCCCACCTCACAGGTGTGCCACATCAGGATGCTGATCTGACATCATGAGTAGTGCACAGGTGTACCTCAGACTGCCCACAACAAAAGGCCACCCTGGAATGTGCAGTTTTTTGCGCTATTGGGGGTCTGGGGACCCAGAACCGGTCAGTATCTGGTGTGACCACCATTTGCCTCATGCAGTGCAACACATCGTCGCATGGAGTCTATCAGATTGTCAATTGTTGCCTGTGGAATGTTGGTCCACTCCACTTCAATGGCTGTGCGAGGTTGTTGGATAGTCGTGGGAACTGGTACATGCTGTCGTATACGCCGGTCAAGCACATCCCGAACATGCTCAATGGGTGACATGTCCGGTGAGTATGCTGGCCATGCAAGAACTGGGACATTCTCAGCTGCCATCTGCCCTGAACAATGTGAACCATGATTCATCCGTGAAGCGCACACCTCTCCAACGTGCCAGACGCCATCGAATGTGAGCATTTGCCCACACAAGTCTGTTACGGCGACGAGCTGGAGTCAGGTCAAGACCCCGATGAGGACGACGGGCATGCAGTTGAGCGTCCCTGAGACGGTTTCTGACAGTTTGTGCAGAAATTGTTTGGTTGTGCAAACCAATTGTTCCAGCAGCTGTCTGGGTGGCTGGTCTCAGACGATCTTGGAGGTGAACCTGCTGGATGTGGAGGTCCTGGGCTGGTGTGGTTACACGAGGTCTGCGGTTGTGAGGCCGGTTGGATGTGCTGCCATATTCTCTGAAACGCCTGTGGAGACGGCTTATGGTTGAGAAATGAACATTCAATGCACGGGCGACAGATCTGGTTGACATTCCTGCTGTCAGCATGCCAATTGCACGCTCCCTCATTGCTTGTGGCATCTGTGGCATTTTGCTGTGAGACAAAACTGCACATTCCAGGGTGGCCTTTTGTTGTGGGCAGTCTGAGGTACACCTGTGCACTACTCATGATTAGAGCTGGGCGATATATCGAGTTTTTAAAAAATATCGATATATTTTTATAGGAGATATAAGATGTGACAATATCCTTTATATCGATATAGTCTATGTTACGTTATAATTATACTTGTGGAGCCGCAGGTTTGCCTCTCTTTCGTCCACTTTCGTCTTTACGCAATGTTACTCGGCCTCGCCTCTCCTTCACTGAACACAACTCCTCGTCCCCCATCGCTTCACCTGCAGGAAGCGACAAGATGGACACGGCAAATCTCCGTTAACGAGTTACTGCGCATCGCCCCGTGCGTGGGGCTGGACGGCGTCAACGTGTTAGCTAGCTAACCACGCTAACGAGCTAACCACGCTAACGCCATGCAGCCCAGAGGAGCTGCACGGACTAAAATCCTTTCATTTTCTCAAAAGTTGACAGCGCGCCTTATGTATGAATTGTGGTTGTGCTTGATGGCCGCGAACCGATTTTATGTGGAACACGGCGCTCAGCAATCTGTCAAAAAATGTTTTAGTACGACTTTAGTAAGCTACGGTGCTGCACCGCTTGATGGATTGTCGGAGCATTACGGCTGAGCCTCGCGGAGTGATACGTACTGTGCTTCAACGTAATATTACCCTACTGTGTATAAGGACTATAAATGGCACCTGTTAAGAGACGCGGTTGCGAAGCGGATTTCAAACTCCAGGCTGTCAGTCACGCAGTACAAGTTGGGAACAGAGCAGCTGTGAAATCTGTCTGTCTTTGTTATTACGCTCAGCGTCTTTTAGTTTACATTTTGACTGCACAATTGTGAGCTTTTTGTTATGCACAAAAACAACATTGTTTTCTTTTATTTATGGAGCATTATTATTTAATAAATGCTCATAATTTATTTTTGAGTAAATTTTATGTACATCTGCTCTATGTTAATAAAAGTGCCTGTGTGACATCTGGGACACAGCTTTGACTAAGAACTCTCTTTTTGTTCTTACTTTATGGCTTTAAAAAAATATATCGAGATATATATCTTATATCGCCATCCAGCTAAAAAATATCGAGATATGAATTTTGGGTCATATCGCCCAGCCCTACTCATGATGTCAGATCAGCATCCTGATGTGGCACACCTGTGAGGTGGGATGGATTATCTCAATATAGCAGATGTGCCCACTACCACACATTTGGACTGATTTGTGACCACTGTTTGGGAGGGATGGTTATATTGTGTATCTGGAATGAATTTTAGGTCTCTACGTCCATCCCATGGGGAATGGGAGCAAAAACAAAAGTGTTGCGTTTATATTTTTGTTCAGTGTAGACAAAGGAAAAGATGAAGAAAATAACCAACATATGTCAGCTGTTGGCTCTAGATGTTATCCTTCTCGTCAACAACAGGCTTCTTTCGTGTTCCTCTTGTTCGTTTGCGAAAACCAGTCTCCTGATTGCGTGAAACTTTTCTTCACCTCCTTCAGTGCATTAGTGGCCAGCACTTTCAAGTAATCAATTTCAAAGCACTGACGGACGAGTTGAGGCATGAAAGTTGGCGAGAAATGTTTCAGGCCAGAAGGAAGTGTTTACACGCTCCTGTGTTTTCAAAATGACACCATGCTGAATCAGGTGTGAAGAGCAAGAGCATATTGTCTGGAGCTCTTCAAAGCAGACAAGTGGCGTCTGCTACACAGGTATATTATCTAATCGAGGCATCTTCAGTGTAGTAATTAATTTATTACATTCTTTTAATAAAAATACAATGAAAAGATATTGATGGGAGGATGAAGGGGAGGATGCTGAACTAAACTGGGAGACTGGCTCCAGACAGAATTACTGGCCACATATTCATGGATTAGAATTAAATTAAACACACAAACATATAATTAATTCAAACCTTTTAATGAGCTTATTAGAAGAAAACCTTGACTTTCAAGACATAATGTGTATATGAAAGCATGAACTTCGTGGAAAAAACAAACACAATGCAGTAATACCAACATTAAAAAGGGCATTTTACACAGCAGTGCAAGCATTTTACCTCTTTTTGCACGTACCTGTGAAAATGTTGTATAGCACTTAAAAGTGTGTCCCTTCGTGCTGTTCCCTGGTTGGATTTCTGAACAATGAGTCTGTGAATTATCGAGTTTATACTGCATATTATGTCTTCCAAATGCGACGGTGTCTCCTAGAATCAGCGAGGTGATACTTACACATCATTTCACCTCTCTTTATGGAATTAGCATGCAAATGAGTCCAAATCAGTTTCACACTCTGTGACTAAATCAGGTCACATTGGGAAGAAAGCAAAATGGCAAAGGAAGAAAGAGAGAAAGAACGAAAGAAACTGTTCTCCCACAGTGCTCGGGTGAAAGAGAAACCCATTCATAGCTGCATTAATCATGGGTGGCAATAAAGAATGGCTCTGAGGCGGCGCTCGGGGAGGGAGGAAGTGAGAGAGACGGGGAAAGGAGCAGCATTGAAACCGTCGTATTCGTCAACTGGATCTGCCTGAATTCAAACTGTCCTCTGTAATTGAGGTCAGGGCAACTTAAACATCTGCTGAATGTACAGTAAAGTAAAATGTGTTTGCCCTCGTCTAGATTTCTTAGGTTGTTTCAGATTATCAAATAAAAATGAAATGATGATTTCATTTATTAAGGGATGAGAAACTCTTCCTGTCAGTATTTTGTAATACATGCTAAAATAATGTTTTACATACTGTATGTTCCTTTCCAACTTGTCATGAAGTTACCAAGCAGCATTATTGCAGGGTGAAAACTACTGCTCATTAAATAAAAGAAACATTCAAAGGCTTCAGAGCAGCAGGTCTTCACGTTTTACAAAAGACTCACAAAAAACAGTGAGTAAAATCTGTTCTGTGTATCACACACATGCCAGAGTTTATCATAAGAGGAGGTTATGGAGAACCACAAAGGTTGTTGTAGAAGCTCTGCTTCTTTTCTGTGCATTTTAGTATTTTTAGGTGTTTTCACTATTTTCTTTCTGCCCCTTGTGCTACTGTAACAAATGAATTTCCCCAGTGAGATGTTATGTAAAGTCCATGTCTGATGCGTACAAACCTGTCCAAATTTTCCATGGCCCTAAAGTAATTGAATGACCTCCAAACCTAATAATTGTATGTTTTGCCCTTGGCATCAAAAACTATAGTCAAACATTCGTGATAGCTTGCAATGACTCTTTCCAAAAACAGATTTAAACTAGGGCTGTTCGATATAACGATATATATCGGATGACGATATAAAAACATCTATTGTTTCATTTTACGCTATCGTTTGTTTCGTGGTGTCGCAAACTAAACTGTTTACGGCAATATTTTTTCATCGTTTTGATGGTCATTGTAGCGGCTATATTAATTTCTTAAAGTTCTCTCTTTCTCTTATATTTTATATAACCACACTACAGACGGAAAAGCGCCCGTTTTTTTGCGTTGTGGTTAGCAACAACGACGGTAACAGCATCGCGTGTCCGCTTGTTTATGTTCCACATAAACCTTTCACAATAAAGCTCAAGATCCTGTTGAGACTTTTCAAAATAAACTGAATCACGTGAAAGAGCAGATTATTTACGAATGAGAAGTAAAAAAGAGCCGCCAGGGCCCTATTTCAGGAAGCCGGTTTAGAAAACTCAGAGTGAAAAACGATACTCAGGGTTGAGTAACCCCGAACTGTCCAACTCGGAATATTCGGTTTCAGAAAGGCTGATAACAATTAGTTCAATCAACGCGGAGTTGCTTTAACCCCAAGTTAAGCGCGCGCACGAGGATACATAAAGCCCTGATTAGTGGAGCACAGATTAAGCGAGTCACCATGGAGACGGAGGGAAATTCAAATTCAAATTCAAATTTTTATTTGTCACGTACACAGTCATACACAGTACGATATGTAGTGAAATGCTTGGACAACTGCTCGTGACCTAAAGAAAACAAAAAAGGAAAAGGCTATGAATAAGATAGGAAATAAATATGAAAAATTAAAAAGGGTAAATTTAACTAGTAAGGAATAGAATATAAATTAAGGTTAAAAATGAAATAACTGTACAACACAAATTAGAATGAAGGGTAAATTTAACTGGGAAGAATAAGATAAAGATAAATATATAAATTAAAGTTGAAAATAAAATAACTGTACAACAAAATACACAATACACAATATAGAACTATATAAGAATGTATGAAGAAATCTAAATATGAATAAATATATACACAATAACAGCAGCTGTACAAGTATTAACCGGAAATGAAGAATATAGTGACCAGTGTTGTGCAAAACCAAAGTCCAGAAAGTCCAGTGTGTGTGTAAGAACCATATGTGTGGGTCAGTACTGTGTGGTGGTGTGATTGAGAGACCGTATCGCCTGCGGGAAGAAGCTCCTCCTCAGTCTCTCTGTGTTGGTCTTCAGGGAGCGGAATCGCTTTCCTGACCTCAACAGAGAGAACAGTCTGTTGTTGGGATGGCTGAGGTCCTTCACGATCTTCCTGGCCTTGGTCCAGCACCGCCTGCTGTAGATTGAGTGCAGGTCAGGGAGCTCGGAGCGGATGGTGCGCTCAGCTGACCGCACAACCCTCTGTAGAGCTCGTCTGTCCTGCATGGTGCTGTTCCCGAACCAGGTTAAGATGTTTCCCGCCAGGATGCTCTCTATGGTGCACGAGTAAAAGTTCCTGAGCACCTTGGAGGGCAGTTGGAAGTCTCTTAAGCGTCTGAGGTGGTAGAGACGCTGTCGGGCCTTTTTCACCACGGTGTTGATGTGACAGGACCATGACAGGTCCTGCGTGATGTGAACTCCGAGGTATTTGAAGCTGTCCACTCTCTCCACTGGGCACTCGTTGATGACGGGGGTCTGGTAGTTCCTCTCCTGCTTAGTGCTGAAGTCCACTATCAGCTCCTTTGTCTTACTGACGTTTAGAAGGAGGTTGTTCCTCTGGCACCAGTTCTCCAGATTCCTAATCTCCTTCAGGTAGGCCGTCTCGTTGTTATCAGAGATCAGGCCCACCACGACGGTGTCGTCAGCAAACTTGATGATGGTGGTGGAGCTGGTAGTGGCCACACAGTCATATGTGTACAAAGAGTACAGCAGGGGGCTCAGAACACACCCCTGGGGGGCTCCAGTGCTGAGAGTGGTGGAGGCTGAGACATGTCCGCCCATCCTTACTGCCTGTGGTCTGCCAGTTAGGAAGTTGGAGATCCACTGACACATAGATGAGCTGACTCCCAGATGCTCCAGCTTGGTGGTGAGTGTGGAGGGAATTATGGTGTTAAATGCAGAGCTGTAGTCTATGAAGAGCATTTTAACATAATTCCCCCTTCTAGTGTCCAAGTGAGTGAGTGATGTGTGGAGGAGATGAGAGATGGCATCGTCTGTGGAACGATTTGGACGGTAAGCGAACTGTAGTGGGTCCAGTGTGTCTGGTAGTGAAGAAATGATGAAGTCTCTGACCAGGCGTTCAAAGCACTTCATCACTACTGAGGTGAGGGCTACAGGGCGATAGTCATTGAGAGAAGCAGGGTGGGGTTTCTTCGGGACAGGAACAATGATGGACTCTTTGAAGCATGTGGGGATCACCGACTGAGATAAAGAGATGTTGAATATCTCAGTGAACACAGGAGCTAGCTGGTATGCGCAGTCTCTTAGGATACGACCTGGGATGCCGTCGGAAAGAAGACGCGGTCAATGTATTTTACAGCGCTTGAGGCCGAAATTCTGATGGCAGCATATGCCGATAACATGCAAATTCCGCGGAAAAAAAGTAACACAGCCTCAGCTGCAAAAGAAAGGGAGCATGCATGGCAAAACATAGCCGACAGAGTCAATGCGTGAGTGTTAATTTAAACATTGATCTAGGGATTTCCACCCATTTAACACGTTATTTTATTATTTTTTATTTTATTTTTTATTTTATACATTTGATTTTGTGATGTGATTTGAGCGCAGGTGCAACCCAACAGGCCCCAAACGTTCCTGGCAGCAAGTAAAAATGAAATATAAAAATATAGTCCAAACAGGTAAGGTGTAATTGTATTATGAGCCATAGTGCTTGGTCTGTTTGTCCGATGTAAATCAATTGCAGTTAGAGGCTACATTAATTTCCCCTCTGTAAGCACTTATTGAAATTATCTGAGCACATTACAAGTACATATTTGCTTACTCTGTATGCTCAAATGTGACCCGTTATAGCCAACAGAAAAAAAAGCGGAGGCCCGAAAAACAGGTGGGGGTCCTCCACCACCACCACTCACAGAGGCTGAGCAGTTGGCTTCCACATTTGTGATAATGTTGGCAGCATCACATATGATCTTCACAGTGCAGAGAACACAAATTAGCATCCATTACTATAATGAAATAATCTGTTAGTTTGAAATGCTACAGGGAACTATGTACCTGTACATTAATGCTGTGGAAAGACTTCCTGTTCACATAGTCTCCTTCATTTACTGAAGGAGCAATGATTGGAATGTGAGTGCCATCTATACAGCCAATCACGCCTGGGAACCGTGAACATAAATGTAAAATTTAAGTAGTAGTTCAAATATCACCACATCATGAATTAAGTTTCGTTCATCCTGATACCTGCAATTTTGTGGCATCCCTCCTTGATAAATCTTGTGGGTCTATGACCGGGGAACACCACAAACCAGTACAGGAGACGTTTCAGTGCAACTGTAACATTCCTGACTGCCCGACAGACGGTAGCCTTGGAAACGTGCTCAGCGTCACCAATATTATACAGAAAGCTCCCGTTTGCAAAAAACTGAAGTGCAATACAAGTAATATGTACAGAACTGAGAGAATGTCCGCGATGTGTCACATGAGCAATATTAGGCCTGAGGATGTTATTCAAATAAATTATAGATTGTGCTGAAAAACTGTAACGTACACACAGGAAATCATCAGGAAATGATAAAATGTCCAAATGCGCTCTAATCACTTTCTCCCGGCGGAGAGCTCTGCGGAGAATTTGGGCTTCAACATCTACTGGCTCTTCAAGGAAGGGGCACGCCATGTCTGACACTTCCTACAGTCAGGTTTCTGACAAAGAGGCGGAGAAGGTCAGGGTTAGTAGAAGTAAACCTGCTAGGGGGCAGGTTAGCTTCACGGAGTGTGTCGTCATAGTAACTCACTCAGTATTAATCTAAACTCGCTTTGTGAAACCGAAAACCCAGAGTTTTCGTTAACTCAGGGTAGAGTTTGCACTAAACCGGCTTCCTGAAATAGGGCCCAGGTGTTAAAAAATAAACTCAAACGTTAGAACAGGCTAACTACTTCAGGCGTGTAATAAATACTCACAAAGAAAACGGCGGCCTTTACAACTTATGTCTAAAAATGTATAGTTTCATGCATCGGTTAAAACACTTGACTCCAGCTACACGACGCGCAGCTGGAAACACTTCCCGCAAGTCGAGCTGCCCGGGATTCACAGAATTTACAGAAAATGTTACATTTCTGTGATTTATATCGTTATCGAGACGATAGAATTCTTATATTGGGATATGAGATTTTGGTCATATCGCACAGCCCTAATTTGAACGTTTGTGGGTGATTAAAAGCATTTAACACGATTCAAAGTTACAGCTGAGATCTGTAATTACTGTCTGAAAATAGACTACAGTTTTGACTGGCAGGTTTATTAACTTAATGTTCACAACCTGTAGCTACAATTTGATAATGAAATATGTCACTGTCTTCCCATGTAGAGTTATTTCAGAGATCGGGGCTTCTTCTGTGATAAGATCATCTGGGCCAGACTGAAGAAGGTGCCTTCAGAGACATTAAAAACATGAGAGCATAGGTAGACCAAAATTAAGAAGCAGCTTGTTCTGGTAGTGAATGCTGTCACACGGTGAATAATGGAATGAATACTTACAAAAAGGTTTTTTAATACAGTTGAAACCCAATAAGGAATATTGTCTTGACAGCCTTAAAATAAATTGTAATGAATTTCTTTTTTGACTCAGCAGAGCTCCATTTATTCATTGTAAGCTGCTCATCACTGGCTCTCAGCAGGTCTCTGCATCTCATTCATAATCCCAAGTCATCATTCTGACTCTTATTCAGGACTTAAAGCCTTTGCATTGTACTTGCGTGTACTGGATACCCCTTTTAGTTATTTTTCAATAGCAATAAACCCTCCCGGGGTTGCAGGATGCATAACTGTGCCAGCCAAAGACATTTGCAGTATTTTGCAGATGGTTGAAGTTTGCCTTTTAACTTGTGTAAAAAACGGTGAATGCCTGTGTTTTCCTTGCCGAAGCCTAACAACATAATTTTGAACCTAAACCTAACCAAACAGAAGAAAACCAAAGTAAGTTCAAATGAAAAAGACTCAGAACTCCTGTCTTCATGCTGGTTGGTCATGTGATTGTGCCATTCACAATCTCACCTCCCTCCTAAATCCGTAATAACAGGATATCAGTGTAATTGTCATAATAATGCCCTGTGTCGAACTGTTATGTTAAAATAGGATGAGACGAGCCCAGCATCAGTATTTGACTAGCTCGGACTGATTTTTAGTATTTTTCCCTTGTTTCAGTTCAGACACTGTTGTTAGTATCCGTGCAAACAATTGTCTTATGTGACATGTGAATTTCAATTTTTTGCGCAAATGTGCATATTCCAAAAATCCCTATTGCAGCATTTTCAGACCATATAGCATAGCCTGTCAATCCCACTTCTAATACTAAGTCTGGTGCATTGAAAATAACAGTTACAGTTAATAATGTCCATACCACGACCCCCAAACACCACAACAGTGATGTTATATAATGTCAGTGTGTGATGAAAGTCTTGGCTAGCTAGCAAGAATTGACATTTCCATGGCCACTGATGACATTGTCCTTCAACTCCTAAATGAAAATTGCAGAATTAACTGTAATGAACTGCATGAAGCTGTAGTTCCTGAGTGCGAATGCACTTACATGCCCAAAGTATAAGTGAGTATGGACTTACATGGCTTGAGATATGCATAATTGCATGTACTTCTTATCGAGCATTTAAATTATTCCTAAAAACAGTCAAGTTTGTTCATACAAAAGTGGAAATATTGGTATTAAAAGATGTAATTAGAAAACCAGGAGTTACAATATAATAAGCATTTGGCCGTGATTAGAACTAGAGTGTGACCTTGGCGCACCCATTTTAAATTTGGTCCCGCTGTGTTGTGAGTCATAAAAAGAGCTCTGTCCCTCAGTATGCTGTCACTTATGTCATCAGTTAGACTTTAGATGCATTCACCAAGCCAGCTCATTAGCTACCGCTATTGTCTGAAGAGCAGCATGACATTAGCATTTAGATGTGCAGAGAGCCTCACCTGCTGCTGTCATTGTTACAATGTGCAGGCAAGTTCACGTTGAGTAAATTGATTTTCTTAGCTGCTATTCCATAAAGCAATGTTGTCTAGAAGATGCAGACGTAAATGTTTTTTATTTTTCTCCATAATGCAACCTTGTATTGTTATTCAAGCATGATGAATGCGAGCCGGGCTGATTTTGTATTGCATTGGAGTACAGTGCTAGCCTCTGGGCCATTATTTCTATAGCCACGCATGTTTGTTGATAGGCAGCACAGATTACTGTTCATCGTTTGTGTGATAAAGCTGAAGGAACGTAACCAAATTGATGTTTCATCTATAGTGTCAGGCTTGCTCTGGGAGAAAAGCATGAAAAAGTGGAAGAGAGAGAGAGACGAAAACAATGTAATTCTGAAACCTTTTTATAAAAATGGCGCAGATGAGCTGGCAGCTTTACTTACAAAGGATTCTTTTCCTTCATACCTGATCATAAGACGTGTTTATTCTCAGTGAGATCAGCAACTCCAGCTTGACTCAGTGTTGACAGTTGTGCTTAACCCTGATGATCAGTTTACTTAGATTTTGACTCAAACATCACAGAGTTATCGTAGATTTACTGTACTGAAAATATGTCTTCAAGTCTTGAATGTTCAACTGTATAGTTTGTCATGATGTTCTGAAAAAGATTTGAAATACTTTCCTTGTCCATGACAATATACCTCAGACCCTAATGCATATACACCAGACTCACACTCCTTGATGCATCTCTGCAGTGCCATTCTGTTTCTTTGGATGTTTTGTTATAGGTTACGTGTTATAGCAGGAAGGATGCATTTAGATATAGTGGTTTTCTGCTCTTGAGCGCACCTAACTCAAGGTTGGATGTGTTTGGAGATGCTCCTTTGCATACCTTGGTTGTAATGATGTTGAGTTACTGTCCCCTTTCTCATGACCTCTGGCATTAACAAGGCATTTTCACCCGGAATATTTTCTCTTTTTTGGACCATTCTCTGTAAACCCTACAGATGGCTATGGGAAAATCCCAGTAGAACAGCAATCTGTGAAAATTCAGACCAGCACGTCTGGCACCATTAACCGTGTCACACTCAAAGTCGCTTAAATCACCTTTCTTCACCATTCCGAAGCACAAATTGAACTTCAGCAGGCTGTCTTGGCCATGTCTACATGTCTAAATGCAGCCGTTTGATTGGCTTAGCAGATATTTGCATTAAGGATCAGTTGAATAGATGTCGCTGGAGAGCAAACGTCTTGCTATAATGACTGCAGGGTATATATGCGTGTCTCTGTACCTTATCTCGCCTTGAATGAAAATTTGCATGAACATCATCACACGTACAGTGATTAACATCTAAGCCTTTTTTTTTTTTTAAAGACAGATTTATTATAAATCCAGATTCTTTGGATTTTCATATATTTTATGTTATTTCATCATCCCCCTGAGAATCCTATGTCGCGTTTTTTTCTTCTACTTATGCATCATACACAGGCTTGTTTCTCAAAACAGGCCCATTCTGAGCCATCTATAATCTATAACGCTCATCAATAATTTTGTTGTTGTTGTTGGTAGGGAATGACTGCCTTAGCTTTTGTTTTCCCACGACACGCTGCAACATTTTAGAATAACATCTGAATGAAAAACAGGACAGGAGTCAACAAGTCTGGGTGTGTGTAGCTGTGCCAGGATGCCGAAAAGACAGTCAGTATTTCAGTAATACTCCTGAGCCTCGATTATGTTGTTGTGCTTATTCTTTTGTTGTCATTTTACGGTACACTGAAGGTTTATTTTGGATGCTTTATATAATCCACAATCATCAAAGGACAATGCAAAACACAAACATCTGGTTTAAATGAGGACTGCAGTCATGGATATAATCTGCGGTTATCGCTTGTGCTTTATGCACGCTGGTGTGCTCAGTGGCAGGAAAGAAACTGGGAACTGTATATTGGAAAACTGTGAGCATTCAAAATTAGATTTCATTTTTTTCGGAGATAAGCAGCTAAAAAAGAACAGAAAGTCAGTTGAAAATAAAATATTGGTGCCTCACATTGAATGTAGCACTGCAGACTTGAAAGGTGCACGCCCTTTTAGAGAGTACTCACACTGAACCAACCTTCAAGCAAATGATGCTCACATCACTGGGAAACTGAATAAAAGGTAAGTAATGCTGCATTGCTACACTGCACATTTAAAATCTGTTGATCATTTAGGGAATAATAGAATATTCAGACAGACTGACAGAATATGTGACTAGCTTTCACTAAACCATTCTGTTTCCTGTTTGCTGCTTTCTACAATGAGGTGTTTTTTGTTAAATTTTGAACACTATAAAATAAAAAGCAAAGGTTCAGGGTTTCTATAAAAGACTATGCATCTGTAGACACACAAACTAGAAACCCTGAATGTGTATTACACTAGATAAAGCTAATTGCAGATGCACTGCATCAGAGAATTTCCCGTGCCTTCTGATTGTGGTTCAGGAGGTACTTAAAGGTCATGAAAGAGCTTCTGTACTTACGCCAAAAAAAAAAGAAAAACAGTATGTGTGTTTGGTCTTACACGCTGAAATCGGAGCTGCCTGTGCTGACCTCTCAGCCTCGGTCGACGTGAGTTAGCTGAGGAATACTAATGAGAGAACTGGGTTTCAGCTGAATGGATAATGAATTTAAAAACAACAACACAAGTTGTTGTCTCAGTGTTCACAGCGCTGCTTTGTCATTATGCTGTTGTGATGGTAAACCCTCTATACGGCAGCATAAAACAGAATCGGTGGAATAAAGTATTTGCTTTGGCTTAGCACTAACTGCTAAACATTGCTGCAGGTCAGGACAGCTTGTTTATCTGTGCTCTGCCTTTAAATCCCACTCAGTTCACCCTCTGTTCAATCTTTAGGTGCCTTAGGTCTGCAAGACAGAAAGGATTGCTTAGTTGTTGTTGTGGAAAAGGAGGTCAAGGAAGCGTGGTGTGAGCAAACCTGTATGCTGATGGGATGCTAAAACCAAGGAGAGGCCCATGCGAGGCTTCAGAGTGAGCATAATGTATGTTTTTTACCTTTCATGATAGAGGAGGAAGGGAGGATGGAGATCAGTGGGGTAGATTTCCTGCTGGAGATGAGCTCTGAGTGGATGTGTGGGTGTGGCTTCAAGGATGCTGTAAAGCTGTCAGCTTGCTTTTATGTGCATTTGCTTGTGTTCACCCATACAACATATGAGTAATATTGAGGTTCACTGGCTATCTACTGCTTTTAGCCCTAATTAATAATTTTTGCAGTGACTTCAATCAACAGCAAATCATTTTACATTTTAGTAGCTGCTGCCTTACTACGAATATTAACTGTGTCAGAGTTCTGGGCAAAATGCAGTTTTGAAATTTCTTCTTTGTGCTGTCAAACAGTCTGTCATTCCTGTCAAAAGTAAAACTGTCATGTGAATAACTGAAAGAAGAGCAAAGTCTCTGGATAAACTAAGGGAACTTGACATTTTCTGTTGGCATGTTTGTTCCCTCCAGTTTTTTTTCTCATACAGGTTTAAGCCTGATTGCTCTGTATTACCACCAGCCGATGTCACGCTCAGCTAGCGGAAATCAAATCTCTGAATTTGCATGGTTATTTTACCATCCTTTGACAGTGTGAGCCACTACTTACATTGAAGAGTTTGAACAAGTGCTGTTCTACATAGTGCAGTGCTGAGACTGAGTACAGACAAATAACACTGCTTAAATAGTAACTTGGAATAAGGGCAAAGCATGACCGTTTTTAATTGCACTAAACAAGCCCACCATTACCTTTGAAGAGTGGCTATGTAGGCTAATTTCCATCTACAGTAATTTCTAAGACTTGCAGCTGGTGGGGAGGTGTCTTGTAATACCATAAAAAATAAATGCCCTTAAAATATGTATTTAGTATTCAGTCACGAGTGCATGTGCATAGAGTTGCCCTTCTAATTTCTGGGTTGAATGCTCACAAACAATTATTACTTTACAGTAAATCAATTTGTACTTAGAGCTGTATGGCTTTGATAAGGCAATTAAGAAAAGCAGAAACAAGAGAGGCAAATATTTATGAAAAGTATTGCTTATGTAAGAAACTGAAAAACATGTGCTCTTGCCGCACTGGATCACATTGGCCTAAGTTAATATGGTGCTGGGAATTACACTAGTCCAAGGTTCCTAGATTGCTGCTGACTTGAGTTTTGTCTGCTATTGGAGGTTTGTTTTTCTTCCCCTGATTGGCCCGAAGTGTGATCTGCTGAGGGTTTTGTCTTTAACACTGCAGTGTGCTGCAGTATGAGTTGGACTTTTGGGACCAAAACAAGCCTCAGGGCTGCATGCAAGTAGGAGAGGAGCCATTGTAAGCTGTGCTAAAAAGGAAGAGACACTTTCACTGCTAACATGCATGTATTTGTGTCGTTGTGGGCACAAAAAATAGTGGAGATTGATACCATGTGAGGACTAAGACTGAGTTTGGGTTTCACCCTTGTCAAGGTTAGGCGAAGCATGTCATGGTTTATTTTGTGAAAAACCTTTTAGAGAGTTAGAAAGTCAAAGCAATTTCATTACGAGCACAGTACAAATTACAAGCGTGTGCTGCCACAGATAATGAGAAAATTGTCTCGAATGTATCCTTTGTATTTCAGAACAAATCACAGAATAAACACAGTGTCTGTTTTTCCTCACATTATTTTAGTAGCTCCTTTGTCTTCTGCCTTTCGCACAGGTATTGCTCATCTCTTCTCCCATGTGTCTGCTAAACTTTGTTTCTTTAGAAGAGTGACTCACTAAGTGTTCACTTGCAGTTCAAAAGCGTAATTTATTCCTGTCTTCGTTCTGTCTGTGCAACTTTTGCGAGATCAACAAGATATGTTGTGTGAGGACTTAAGAGTGTTTGAAACCTGCTGTTTTGAAGCATTTTTAGTACATCTTGTTCAACAGTACCTATTGCATTGGTTTCTTGAGCTGTTCTATTTTATTTGGCATAGAAGTGCCGCCGTTGCTGACTTCATCACATATTACACACACCAGTGCTTGACCACCTTCTTTCTGACCCCTCTTGCTTTTATCAGCACATCCCCCACTGACTGTCATGAAGGAGCCATTATACTGATGCCAGCAGTGTGTGTGTGTGTGTGTGTGTGTGCGTGTGTGGTGTGTTTTACGGTTGATCTGATCCAACTGCTAAGTGAGGACAGCAACCCTGAAGTTGTCACAAGAAGGACTCAGGCCGTGAGCACGAGATGTGACATGTGGGTTAAGCTTAGCAGCAGATGGTAAAACCCAGCTGATTTGGGGAGAAATTGCAGCTGAGCTAATGTTGCTGATTCAGTATGTCTTGCCACATCCATACCTCTGCCTGTAGAGAAAAGTCGTTGGTTTGATAGCTCTATTTGCTTTCTGAGCTTTTTGCTAAATAAAATTAAAGCCTTGAGACCAGCATAAGTTTTACTTTACAGTTTTCCTATCTCGTTGTGTAATTAAATCTATTGATTTTCTTTACCTTGAAATATAAAGCTCCTTGATCTTCTCCTGTATAAATAAAATTGAAAAAAGCTTTATATTACCCACAATTTGTATGGATCGTCTTCAAATTTCACAACAATATACTAAGCATTTGACCTTGAGCTTCATTGTTAGCACCCGAGGTCAAACCTTGAAAAACTGTCCGTACATATTTTGTTTTAATTTGTTACATATTTGTTTGAAATTTGCACTCCTGTTGTATTTCCTGAAGTTTAGGTGCGGTGTCGAGAGCAGATGCTGTGATTATACCACAGTGGAGATGCTTATATACAAATATACAAATGTTTATACAAGCCTTTTGGAACCTTCACACACACACACACACACACACACACACACACACACACACACACACACACACACACACACACACACACATATATATATATATATATATATATATATATATACATTTATATATTTTCAAAATGTTTATATCTCGACCTAAACCGATTTCCCTAAATAGCAAAAATTGAAAGAGGCTCTAAATCTTTGGATGCCTTATTTTCATTCAACTGCAAAAACCTCTGCTGTGAATTTGAGCCCTTATTCTCATTCCAGTATATCACCTCTCTGACCCAACAACCCCTGCTTGACATCATCACCACCCCCCTAATTCTCTGTGCATCCTGACAGGAGAAAGAAATCAAAGCTCAGTGTTCCCGCTGGATTGTGTCTTTCATGTGGCTTGTCAGTTTGATGCTTAGTTTTCTCCTTTTGTGTTCCAGGTCCTCCTTTGAACCAAATGCTAGAGCTGCTCTGCCTACTTAAAGATATCAGTAAGTTTTCTTTACTATGCCTTGGCAGGTTATTATATTGTAATGGTATACTGGGGAGTGTGGGAGGAAATTCTTATGGAGCCACATGAAGCATCCTACCAAATTGGTGAGACAGCTTAGACTTGGAGAATGTGCACTGCAATAATAAAAAGATGATAGGATGTCCAATATTGCAGCCTTCTTTGTGCTGCTACATTTGGACTCTAAGCTGGGAACTGAACCGAAAAGCATAACAATGAACCCTCGGGAGCTCCTTAACTTGCCTGGATGCCCACTGAGGTTGTGGTGTAGACACAAACAATGAGTAGAGGAGGGAATAAGAAGGAATAACAAAGAAAGAGGAGGGTGAAGAAATGTTATTCTGGTGGTTTGTTGTCTTTAACTAATTGTTAAATGTATCTTGAAGCTTGGATCTATTGTTTTAAAGCCTTTGTTCATTTTAATGCTGCAAATGTGCAAATCAAGTAAAACTTTTCTTGACTTTGAGGCGATTGAAGGAAGTGACACCAAGAGAGAGTGAAAGACACCGTTGATTTACATACGAGGGAGAGGTAAATACATTAGAGGTTTGCCTAGGCAACCGAAGCCTGCAGTGTCTTCTCGCAACCAACCGTTAGCTGATCCACGAGGAGCAAATTGGTTTGTATGTAGACACAAGGGTTTCGTTTCACACAGAGGATTCGCACACTTTAAACAGCCTCAGCATTTGTATGAATTAAGGCCATTAACTGATTTTCAAGCTATAACACAGCCATAGCTGACACGTCTTTTGGTTACGGCTGACTGAAAAACAAAGAGTAAACTGTCACACAGACTTACACAACTGTGCTTTTTCATTTTTATTTATATGGCAAGACAAATGTCGCCTCAAGGTTCTTTATATCGCAAGGTAAAGCTATAAAGAAGAGTGCAGTTTTGCTTCATTTACCACCTTGTCGCTGTGGAGTTTTTGAATTCAGCAGCTGTACTGACTGAGTGCCGTTACTGTTGATGATTAAACCTGTTAGCACCGTCTCTCACGCTATTGAGTCTAAAGTTGTTTTAGAAGAATACTTTGATAAATATTCACAAATACAAGCTGGCGACGGAGAAAGTGAGCAAAGATTATGTGCTGATGAAGGCGAAGGAGGAGCATTGTGGGACTACATCACTGAAGACATACCATAAGAAGGGGTGAAGAGGGGAAGATGTAAGAATACTTGAGCAATTCAAAGTGTTGTGAGCCTCTCAACACTGCCTTTCCTCATCATTTATTAATTATCTGCTAGAATATTCATCCTCCCTGGCACAGCACTGTTCTCCTGTAGGGAGGGAAATTAATAGAGCTCTGTATCATCCTGACACTCAACAGTGTATTACAGTCTTTGTTATTGTAGTCACTTGAATGTCATCCATCATTAACCAGTGTCCCCTGTCCACGTCAAGTTGTCCTCTTATATGATGTTTACTGTTGATTTTGACTCTCTCTTCAACAGTCAGTCTAAAATTAAGAGTCTTCATAGAGAGAGAAAAGATGGGCACCTTTCAATAAAAGAGGCCACACCCTTACGTCCAGTATGCAAAGGAATAAATCATATTCATAAAATAATTCATCCCCCTTAGTGTTGAATAAAGGAGTTAGGGAGTTTATAAATGGGAGGCTCTGGAGATTTTTTCTTTGGCCACAGAGGTTGCCACTTGGGACTAACTTTATCTGCACTATATATAATATAAAGAGCTGAAGCTTTAGACCTCTTTGATGATGGGTGCAATTAGAGTCAGCCAATGCATTGCAGGGTTGTGCGTTTAGAGTGCTATCTTTCTGTTGTACCTTACTAATTAAATCCTTTGAAGACGATGGGAAGGACAACGAATCATTAATATGTACACTGGTTCTGTGGTACAATACTGTGAAATTCTCAGATAACTAACCTCTAAATCATGACGGGATTTTGGTGGCACACTGTAAAGTCACATCTGTCATCACATATGCTGTTAACTGTGTAAAGAATCATTTGTATTTTTTCCTTTCTTCTGCTCTTCATAGTGCCTGCAATTATCTGAATACTGCAAAGAATCTACTGTGTATCTATGCACACTCGCTCAGAATCAGCCTATCTGGGTTGACTACCTGCAGTGAGTTCACTGTAGAGTCTGCATTCATTTATGCATTTTCCTTTTATTTCTTTAAAAAAAAAAAACAAGAAATGAAATACATTTCTAACAGCACTGGTAATTTTCCTTTGGCTCTGGCTAAAATCTCATTAGGGCACATTTCCTGAAGTTTCCCCTAAAGAAAGACCTTTCAGTAGAGACGATGTAGGTGAGCAGCTGGAAGCAGGTGAGGTGGGTGTGTTTTACTCAGGGTACAAACTGAAAGACTCATCAGGTGGGATGAAAGGGTCCTGAAAAGACAAAAACATGCACATTCAGCAGGGATGTTTTATTAACAGGTGACTAAAGCTGGTGATTGTGGATGCAATGGGTAAAATGAAGCCAGTGGCAGTGGCAAAAACGGCATCTCCATATACTTTTTTGTCAAGCACATTTACAGCCAGGTGGAAAATATTAAATGTCCTCTATGGACAGCCTCACCCTTCATAACAACTCTGAGGTGACAGTATATATATTTCCTGAGTTAGGGGTGGTATGTGTGTGTGTGTGTGCTGCTGGAGCAATTTTAATGGACTGTTTGACTATTCATTGATTGTTTTACATCACAGAAGTCTGCACTTCAGTTTTGGTGAGTGAGATTCTAGTTTTCTCTTAGCCCTTTAGATAGCACTCATAGATGGTAAGAAAAAAAACATGGATGAAGTTTCCAGGTCAGAAAAATGTGCCTTAAACCTACATTCTATCTGAAGGCCACCAGATGGTGATAGCTATGACTGCAAAAAGACTTCTGGTCCTATAGAAGTCTATGGGAAAACTGCTTTCTGTCTTGGCCTCTGCAAAGATTTTCCTGTTAGGTTTATGGGCTCAGTCACTTGTTTTGAATCATAATCAAGAAAAAAATAATTCTGTTTTGAAAATCTTGGTGATGCTGTGTTTCCAAATGAAACCATATGCTCATTTGCTAATGGTTTGTCAGTAGCAAGTCAGTAGCCAATGAGCAGGCAGTTTCACAGCCAGCTCCGCCCCTTCTTCTCAAGCGATTGCAAGCCTTCAAAACAGGGTTTCACAGTAGACTGTCACGGCATCAGCATCATGTGGCTTCGTTCATATTTTCTTTCTAATTTAATTAAAGCATTTTATGTTACCTTACCTAAATGACATCTACATATTTTACTGTCATTTTTTACCATTTAATAAACAAAACCGTATTTGTTCTTGAGGAAATTAAACACCCCTCTATATTTATTTATCACCGTGTTGGTAGGTGGTTGGTTAGAGCCTTATATGCAGGAGCATTCCTACAGCTGAGTCAAGCCTTGCAATTTTAACCCCAGCCGAAGATATTTGGTTAAAATTAAAAAGAAAGTCTTAAATGTAAATAAATATTTAGTTTTCTTAATTGCGTGGACAGTCTTAATCGCTGTCAGTATTCTGTGTTATAAAATGTATTTTCTGAATATTAACTGAAAAGGTAAACATGGGCTCTATTCAGAAGAGGCATAAACAAGAATCAAACAAAATAGTGTGACGATAATGTCACGACTTTATTCACCACTGTATTTCTAATGGTTAACATACAATCAAAGTGCATGGTCAAATACAAAACGCTGAACCTGAACCTTTGGTTAGCATCCAGTTGACTGTTTTGATCCAGAGGGCAGCGGTAGGAACCTTTAAAACATCTGCAGTGCTGTTTTAGCGACCAGAGACAGCAATGTGATGTAAGGGGATTCAAATGAGAGATGCAATAATCCAGATTTCTGGATCAGTGCTGCATGTGCCTCTGTTGTGGTCAGCCTGTCTTGCTGAGCCCCGTCAGACCTTCCTCTGCTCTTGCTGTCTCTTATGATTCTTGGCTCCATCCCCGGAGAGTGAAATTAGTACTCAGCACACCACAATGAAGTGACTGAGGCAGTGTATCAGGAAGCTGCCATCCTTGCATTGATTTTTCCCCCACCTCCTTTTACCTGTCATTTTGTATAAAGATAAAAGCATGACAGTTCAGTTTGTAAAGGTTGATGGAACATAAACATTATCAATTAGAATATAATTCCACATTTATTACCAGAGTCTTGATTTTTAAACATATGTAATTATGCTTGGAGAAACTTCCCTTTACTTTTTGCATACATAACAGTTGCTATGTTAACTCTCACCCTAGAGGAAGGCCAATTTATCCCACATCAGTTTGCAGCATGCTAGAGGGGAGATAATCTTACGAGCAGCAATAGAGACATGCATTAATAGAGCAGGCTGTGATAACAGTAGCTGCAATAAAATATGGGAAACAGGCATATCATTGAGAAAATAAAGGGTGGATGCAATGCTGTGTTTTATTCATTTTTGCTAGTCTTTTCGGTGATATATCTGTGCATTGTAAGCCTGTGTTTTTATTAATAATCCTTCTTATATTTTTCTGTCTAGCAATTTATATTCCACTTACCTTTGGTTTATGCATATTCGGATTTTATGTGTGTTTTTTAATGCAAGAAAATACTGCTTTTTTTTCTGATGCAGTTATTACTGTAGAGCAGTGAGGTTATTGAAATGTATTATACATTGCTTTCTTTTAACTGGGAGACGTTACTCTAGATTCATGTGCACATACAGCAGCAGACATTCATTTATGCTGCCTGCTCTTGCTGTAGCATTTGGGACTCCCTGTGTCTGCAGTATTTATGGGAAATCCATGGATTTTAAATCAAAGAGGGAACTGAAGTATTAGACTAGTTTTAAGGATGGTTGCATGTGTAATTTGAGTCAGCTAGTGCATTGCAGGGTTGCTAGCTGGGTATCCATGTAAACCCTGGAAATAGAATCGGACAGACAGTTTATTTTGTTTATTTAATTAAATTATTGAAAATATAACATCACTTTTGTAAGGACTTATCAGTGTGAGAGAGTACCTGAAGAGAAGCATTTACTCAAAACATCTTAAAAATCTTGGAATTCTGTAGAAATGGTCCAAAATTCATTCTTGTTCAGTCTGTTCAATCCTGCACAGCTAAGAGAGGTGCTTGGAGGTGCTTTTCCATATTTGCTGACATATATATTCTGTAAAACTGGTTTTGAAAAATGATGTGCACAATGTTCCTGACAGTTTTTTCTACTTTTGGCTCCATATGATGTCAGGGAAAGCAGATTTTCCTTAATACGGTCATGTTAAGTACGTAGCTCTGGCAGTGAGAGCAGAAGCCCCACTCACCTGCTGTTCAACCCTCCTGTTTGTGAGAGGCAGCCAATCAGAAAAAAAGTGACTTAAAAGGAGGGCAGCCTTAAAGGGAAAATAAATAAAATGACTGAATATGAATTATTCTTAACCGTTAATCACAGAAAGCTAATAATAGTAATAATAATAATAACAATAATAATTTAAATAACAATAATAATACTGCAATAAAACTGCAATGAATAGTTAATCCATTAGTCAATAGACAGGATTGTTGTCAGAAATTAAAACTGCATCAGGCTTTTTTTCTGTCTATTTTCAAATGGCATTGCTATTCCTACTTATTCAAATAAATGACTATTTTACATGATCATAAGTGTTTGGTTTTTGGGTTGGTTGACATCATGCAGACATCATGTTTGTCTCTAATTGCTTGTTTTGCTGACATGTTGACAAAGTGATGAATCTGCAGGTTGAAAATGGTCCTCAGACTGATCATTAAGGAAGACGCAAACCCAAACACCGGCTTATTTGTTGCTTTACATCTGCCGCAGAGGTTAAAAACATTTGGATGAACTAGAAAGAAATTAAATGTTTAAACAATCTTCATCAGGGATTAATCATCTAAAAATGTCCCTCATATTCATGCAATGATTCTAAATCAACGTCATATTTTATGTGAATGTGTTGTTACTTTGACCTTTCAGGAGGTATTAGTAAGTTTAGGTATTAATTAATCATAAGAGAAACATGAAATCCTTAACAGCTCATTTGATCTTGGTGTAATTTCCAGTTTTCTATCTTTAGACATGCTGAGGATTTTCACTAAGATAGGAGGGGGAGAGAAAGTGGTGCTGGAGACGGCTGTAATCAGGCCTACTCTCAGTTACCTGCATGTCCTGCCTTCATATCCACTATTTAAGCCATGACAACAATGACGAGACACAGCGTACCAACTCCAAATATTGCAGAAACATGTTCCCCACCTATTCTAGGTAAAACACAGAGCCAGATCCAGCCTGATTACCAAAAAACGAGCCACTGACTGTGCTCCTACTTGGCATAGTTTCTACTGAGCAATGTGAGTGAGATTTCCCCAAAGAAATCTAGGTTTAGCAATTCACAGTCTTAAAATAGCTTCGAATCATACATTATTACATAGCGGGCCTGCCTCCTGCGCTTGCTGCTGTAATTATCGTCTCCTTGTTTTCTCCAAACTTCCACATTCGAAAAGACACCCTAACCTTATTAGCATAGCTTTATAGCTGATATGAAGGGACTCGCAGATGTGCTGTAAGTTTCTAAAAAGCAAAGTACTTTGTAGATTGTGCAACACGTGTGAATAGAAATTGCTAAAGTTTGTAAAATTAGAGCAGTTGCTGGGGAATACAGAAAATATAGTTTGTGTCTAAGTGGAGTGGAGGTGGCCTGATTTCAATCTTCCAGCCTGACTCTGTGTGTTTCCCTTGGGTACAGTAAAGCATAAAAGATGCTGAGAGGTGTGACCCCCCGCTGAAACCTCCACTGCTTCGAGAGGATTGATGTGACAGTTTCACACATAACGAACACGCGCGCATACACACGCAGTACGACAGGCAGTCAGATGCACCAAACTAGAGATACTGTGTCAAGTGGCAGGTCACACACACACATGTGCACACACAGATAAATAAAATGTCAGTGCAACACAGGGCTGCACTGATTATGAAAACCAAGCCTGTCTGTGTGTCATCTGACTGTCTTTTGTTCTTTCGGGAGTGCCGCCGCTCCTCTGCGTGGCCGAGCAGGCGCTGTCTCAGTGATTAATCCTCGTCCTATTGGCTGGCCAGTGATACTCGAAGCAAACAAAAACCCACACAAAGCTTAGCAGCGTGCTCGCATGGTGCTTTTCAGGATGTGCAGGCATGCAGGCTGGGCTTGCAAATAGAATCAGTGCAAAACAAAGAAATGAAAAACATTAAAGCACCCCCCCCCCCCCCCCCCCCCCCCCCCCCAATACACACACCCACTGGCAAACACTGACCCTTTGGAAAGCTTGCCCTCAATTTACAGTTAATTTTAGTCAACACTTAGACGTGTTGTTTTCGAGACATTTCCATCAAACTCTGCATAGATGTGGGGAAAAAGGTGAGAAAGGCAGGCTGGGGTTGATGGAATGAATATTTTTCTCCTGTTTTCCCCGAAGGTGATTGTGATTGACCGAACCCAGAAGTTATTTCATGTGCCTGACTCCAAACTGTATTAGCGGGCCTGGTCTGTCTGTCTCTCAACAAGATAAGGCGATATTACCCTGCCCAATATTGCTCGCTCTTTTCTGCACTGTCACTGAATACAATGGCCATCACTGAATCCTATGAATATTATTAGCATTATCCTCAGGATTCTGTCAATGTGCGAGACAGCTTTGTGGGAGCAGAAGTACACTCTGTTTTTGCTGTGGTCTGATATTCGAGCTGTCTCTTGGTGAATAGAGTTGATGCTGTGGTGTATTGTCCAGCTTAAATCCAATTATGAGGACACTGTCAAATGTCCATTACTGCTGCTAATTAACAAAAGGTTACCTGGCTCAGCAGTCTTCCAGCCGTGGCCGGCGTTGCGATTTGAAAAGACCTGACAGAAGTTAAGAGAGTGAACACTGCTGAAGAACAGCCGCTGTTGATTAGAAGTTGACAAAGAATGAGGATTATAGGGCCGAGAAGAGGGGTCAACATCAAGGAGGACTGTGAAAAACCTCTGACTGAGGGATCAGGTGGAGCATTGTGCCAGCTTGGGAGCAATTCAGAGATAACACAAGAGGAATGGCAGGTCAGTGTGTGGCAGACTCCTAATAATGTCCATAGCCAAAGTCTAAGCAATAAAAATGACCTACTCCTCCTCAAATTAATGTTAGTATTTATTATTTACCTGTGTAATTATAACACATACTTATATAGAAATCAAAACGGTAAAATCCTAATTTATCAATTAAATTCCAATTATATTTTTCCCAATTTATAAAGGAAAAAAAGATCACTTTCGCCTTTCTCTTTTTTTCTTTCTACTCATTTCTAGTCCTGTTAATGACAGAGCATGGACAAGAAAATAACGAATTTAATCAGCCAAGACTGCAAACATATATTTTAATTAGCAACATCCCCATGTGCAGCTACATTGAACCCCATTTATTTTGCTGTCAGCTTTCAGCCTGTTAGGGAAAGAGCAGCGCGGAGAATTTCTCATTGCATCCAAGTCAAAATATTTTCCCTGCCAGTGATGTGGGTGCACGGTGGCAGTCCCGACCATGAATGGGAGCTGATGGGATGTCAGGGCTGCTTTTCCTGTTTTCCACCAAGTTCATCTCTCTCAACTCATTCCTTCTCATCAGTAACCAAACCCAGTTGGCAGCTTCAATTAAACCCTGTGAAATTGCCCCAGTATCTGTCTCCCTCTGGGGCCATTTAGCTGTGTTTAGCTCTCTGCAAGCTGGGCTTGCCGCCAGGCAATCTTTATGAAACAGTGTTTCATCTTCTTTCTTAAAATGTAGGTCAGTGTAGCCCTACGACCCACCTGGCCAGATCATAGATGTACTCACTGTGAGTAAACCCGCATGATGATCACTTGCTCTGGTTGTATTTACGTGTAGTAATGACACGGAACAAGTTTCAAAAAGGCAGTTTGTCGACTCAAAGACATAAAGATCAGAAACGCTGCATCGTTTTGAATCATAATTCAAGTGTTTTTGAACAAATCAAAGACAACAGACGGCATGCAACTGCGCACTAAAATGTGCACAGCATATGTGAGAAGCTGCATTTTTTATCATTTTTTTAAAGTTTCAGAATTCGTTTTGAAGTTATACTTGATTTAAAAGCCAAAATATTGCATAGGCACACTAATTTCTGTGGTTGTTTAATGACAGCCTTCCTGCACAAAACAAGCATATCTCCCATCTGTTGTTGTGGCTTCACCACGCTATAATGAAGCAACATTACATAAGAGGGAATCCTGAGTACTGAATATCAGAGTGGCTTTGAATTAGTCGTAGGCACAAAGCCGCAGGACGGTCATTTATTTAGCTCAACTGGCACAAAAAGTTCTGCAAGTAGGTTGGAAGTGGATCGCTGCCAATACAAGAATGTTTTCTGCACACTAACTTAGTTTCTTTAGACCTCCACGTTACCAGAGGCAGCTACTTTGTGTCAACTACATTTACTGAGTGTGTTTTTCCATTTGATGTGTAACCAGTAAAATGAGAGCTTGTCAGTAGTTACTTCAATACTATGTGAGACTTAGAAGAGATAAGAGGTTAATATGAGAGCTCTGTTGCTTTTAATTCATTGTATAAACTAAACCTTTATTGAGCTTTCAGACAAAGTTTTTTGGTTTCTAATTTTTGTTTATATTTCAGCAGTGACTCTCAGATTTTGGTGTAAGGTAGGTAACTCATCTGACTGCTGGTTACCCCCGAGGAAACAGAACCCCCCTGTTGAAGCTGTTACCCCTCCCAGGGCTGCAGATAGAGGGGCTGGAATTTTGTTTTTTCAGAAATACTGTCAAGCCAAGGGGATTTTTTTCATTCCTCAAGAATTTTTTTCTCCCCGTCTCTCTCCAGCGGCTCTTGTTTCCTGTGTTAATGCCACAGTGAAATCCATGATAAAATTCTTGTCACGTTTTATGGCAAATTAATCAGTTTCGAGATTCGTATTAGTACACTTCTTTTATTATCAGAATATGCTAAGATGTGCTGCTCTTTAGTTGAAACCGGGGCATTGTGTGTTCTTTCCACTTTTTCCTCCCCTTCCAATGGCTTTTACACTCAAAAAAATGAAACGTTGACTTTAATTAAAATTATTTTGTCAACAGGTTCCACGAAATTGAATTATGTTAGTTTAAAGCAAAAATCTTTAGTTCATCTAATTTAAAAAAACTACTTAAGATTAACAAGACATATTTAAGACTAACTAAATCAAGTTATGTTGTATGAACATAGATGATATATTTTCAGGTTAGATAGTTTAGATTAGTTACTTCAACACATTTCTTATTTGTGGCAGTAAAATGTTAAATTTAAGTTAGATTAATTCAAATATTATATTTTCAGCCACCTTGTGCTTTATTAATTAGTTTTACATAAATCTATTTTGTCAACAGGTTCCACACAAATGAATTAAGTACATCCAACTTATTTTTTAAAATTTCTTTTATTGCCAACACATTCAGTGAGCATTTGTGTAAACCCAGTCCAAAATAAAACACAACAGCTCATTAGGGTTAGTAATTAACAGTATGTAGACAGATGCAACATCAAGACTTTAAATTAAATGTCTGTATCTACCAGAAATAGAAGAAGAAAAAAAAAACGCATTGAAGATCACATAACACATTGATAAGATGACACTTGAGTTATGCACATGTGATGCTAGTAAGGTCTGTGAGTGTTTTTTTCTTTTAGTGTCTAAAATGGATAGCAAAGTTGCTATTTGCAATGATTGCTTAGGGTCAGTCCAGTAACACAATGCCAATGAAGTGCTTTCCTTTAACAATGCAAAGTGAAGTGTCCACCTCAACAGCCACAATTAAAAAAAAATTTATGTAACAACAACAATAATAATAATAATAATAATAATAATAATAATAATAATAATAATAATGATAATAAATAGTCCACTGATATTAGCAATCAAAGAAAATTACATCACCATCCCAAATAAAACTTTAACAAAACATGCCAACATTATGGTCTAACAATAAAACAGCTTGTCAGCGTTCAGTTTTTTTGCAACAGCACAGCAGTAACCATTTAACACTCGCCACTGTCAACATTTATTTTACCAGTGTTTGGGCAAAAAACTTCAGATGTAAACATTTTAACATGGAAACAATTGTTCGTCTTTAAAAGTCCACAAAATATACATTCATCCTGCATTCCCAACTTGGATGATCTGATATCCTCGTGTTGGTGTTGTTCCCAGACCATCATGAAAATGTTGTTCCAGGTTCAACATTGCAAGTGACCAATCACATTGTTGTGACGTTATTCTTTTGCGCGCCAAGCCATTTGTGCATTTATGAAATTCCAATGTTACAAGGACAATATCAATTCTGCTTAATGTTTATTAAAGGGTTACGGTTAGGGTTAGGGTCAGTTGATCGGCGGACAGAGGCGGTTTCACGCAGCTTAAGTACAGTTTTTTGTTTTACGCCGTTTTTTCCCGAAGTCGCAAAAGTATGACGTCACAACATTCTGATTGGTCACTTGCAATGTTGATCCTGGAACAACATTTAGTATGATGATCTGGAAACAACACCAACACGAGGATATCAGATCAACCTCCTAACTTACCCTTATTTTTAGTATGTATTGCAATTACCTTTACAATGCACACAATGTAACACAAACTGAATATGAACATATTTCCACCTCATAACAATATGCCTTGAACGCTAATATACACACCACCCTTCAACATTTCTGGTGCAGTATCATCTCTCAATTAAATCCTTTAAATCTCAATACTTTTGATTGTCTCTTACTAGCCCCCCCACAACAGTAAAATCTCTCAAATTGTAGTAGTTTACAAACTTTTCAAAATGTTCTAAATTTCTCTTAAATGTAATTTTCCCGTTATCTGTCATTTACAAATTACCATTTTATTCCCATTCAGCCTCTGAAAAACTTCTGTCCATCTGACAGAACATTCATCATCCAAATTAAAGGTTGGCTTATTCATTCAGTGTATTCTTGAGCAACTGTACCTTGGTCAAGAGTCTGCTGACATACAGATGAAGGAAGAGCTTCTGAAGTACTTCAAAGAAAGCTTTCAGTCTTGAGGTTAACTGAGATTCAGTGCATATATCCCACCCATTAAGAGTGCACATGCAGAGGCCAGGTCTTCCAGGTCATGCAGGACACACTAGATGGTTATACCCACATCGGCTGGAGGAGTGCTGGCATCAGCTCTTTCGATGGTAAAGATAGCAAGGGTAATTTGTTCCAGCTCCCTCTGAACAGCTGTAGCTTAGACACAAAAACATAGAAAAATGGCATCCAGTTTTAAAAAAAGAAAGAAAAAGGGCCAAAGCTACCCTTTAATGACGTAAACACAATATTAGGAACATGCACCCCAGTGCGCCACTATTTCAGACTACAGATTCAACGATAAATATAAATAGTTTGGGTATACAAGAAGATTTCCCAAAACATTTAAACAGGTTCCATGCAAATTACAACAACAACAACAACATTACAACATGCAACAACATTAGTTATTCAAAATTTGGTTTAATACAGATAAAAAACAAAACTAAAATTACCAACCAATTATTCTTTGAAGAGGATGCTTGGGTCTTCATTCAGGTAAAAAGGTAGTGCCCTGAGGACACACTCCCTCCCCTTTTCAATAGTTTCCTTCTGTAGAGAGTGGCAGAGATACAGGAAGAGAAAACAGATATACTTTAGGATGACAGAAACTCACATTATACGCAAAATGAATGACATATCCACTGCACAGATAGACATGTACACAAGACCAACTAATCATCACATGGACATGAATAGTTAACCTGTTGGGCAGGGTTTCCACCACATTATATATGTCCATAATGGAGGTAAAGACAAACTAATACATCATCTTTTTTGCATTCAAAACATAACATAAAAACATTCACTTCTGGTTTAACCTAAATCGAGGGATCAGATTTTACATATGTTTAGGTAATTTAAATTTTCAACATTTTGAGTACCAAACTTTGTCTTGCTTAATATAAATGTAAGTGCACTGTGCAGCTACCATACACTAGCTGTTTAAATTTGAAAATGATCTTATTAGCCATAATATTTTGCTACCAACAGAATAACGCACCTGTGTGGCTGGGGCCAAAGTTTGTCTAATTTTCTTCCCTGCAACGCCTCCTTTTTTCTTGAAGACTTTTATGAGCTGGTCAGTGTATTGGTCAAGTTGTGTAAAAAGCCTTGGAACATGTGCAGCAGTAGTAATCCTCACATATTCTGCTTCCACCTGAAAATATGTCAACAAACACAACATACTGTACTGTAAATATACATACTATATGTACACATATACAAACTAAAACTAATGTAGTAAGACCTCATTAAAGCTATAATTTTAACACAAACATTTACACAAAATGCTAATGGAGCCATTACAGCTTTTATTGTTATTTATCAAGTTCCAAAAAATATTGATCACAGCTGATCTGAAAAGAATTTCATGCCTCAGGCCCTTGAACTGCAACCTTTACCATGGTTCAGATGTGGAGAAGAAATAACAGGGGCATGGGATGGGTCACAAAAGAAAACTTAACTTATAAAACAGTTTTGTTTTTAAAACTATAACAGTTCACATACCACATACAAGCTCAGCAATACCACATACACCACATCAGTATAGGAGGGAGCAGGTAAAGGCAGGATCTGAGATTTATAAAGTAAAACAAGAAATTCATTACTTAATTTCAAGAAGCAAATTATTGTTTGAATTACAACTAAATAAAATACTACTCAGAAGAAAAGCAAGAGATTGACACTGCCATGTGCTAACTTTCTATAGAAGCAATTATCACCAGGTCTGTCGACCTCCATTGTCTGTCCACTCATATGTCTTGAATAATTTTATTAAAAAAATTAAGTGTGTACTTTCACCACCTCTAATTTATAACTACATTGATATGTATAACTCCGCTAGGAAACATGCTGTGTTTACAGACCATTTTTACATAATACAGATTACTGATAGAGCAGAACAATGGTGTCACAGTGGCTTTCGCCCTTGACTTTTTGGATTTTAAATGTCACTTTATGCTATCCTTGCTATCCTATTCGATATTTCCGACTCTCGGATTACAGAAAAGGAATCCCAAGAAAGCAAATGGAAAAATAACCCCTTGAAAGAATAACCCCATGAACCCCTGTAGCTAATCCCTTAATAAAACAAAAAACAATAAAAATGTTTCTTACACAGTCCACAAAATAAGCATGTCCAGGACCCAGTAAAACTAATGTAAAACAAGCGCACGCAAACGATATAACATGTCTTGTAAGACAAACGCAAAATATAACCATGCTGGACATATAGATACTACACAACATAGTCAAAGAAAAAAGTGGTCTTACCTCTCAAAGAAACAGTAGCTTGGCGCCAAAACAGCCTTTTTCAGTTAAATTTGAAGTCTTGTGCATGAGCAGGCACAAGCCGTGAAACCTTCTTGTTCTGCGCGGTTTCATTACAACTGTTTTTGCATTACTGCCACCTTGTGGATATACAAGGTATATCGATCCTAATTGACTTAACTTAAATGTTATGCGATCAAGTAACACATTAGTATTATGTACGTTGAATAATAGACACAATTACGTAGACTTGATTAGAAAAACATATGTTAACTTAACAAAAACATATATTTTAAGTAAAATGAAAATAAATAATTAATATACACTGAACAATCCACCTCATTCATTTTTTTGAGTGTACAACACCTTTGAAGACATTATCTGCTGAAATAAATTCTTAGCCCTGCATTAAAACCCATGAACAGTTAACCTGAGGCTCATTCACACAGCAGTGTAAACACTCCGTAGCTGCTGGTGCTCCCCTTTTTTGTCCACATGGATCTGCAAAACTCCCTCAAATATTCAGTATTCTGTGAGGCCTTCTTAAAGAAATGAAAGTTTCATTTTTACATTTTTTAGTAAAGTCCGAAAGAAGTTCAAAGCCCACGTTTTTTGCCTTACAGTATTGCCTTCATTTTTGCTCTTCTCTAATTTGTCCAGTTCGGCTAATTTTATATGAGCAGGATGCTCTTTGTGAAAAAAAGACAGAAAGAGGATGTTTTTGATTCAGAAAGCATAGTGGGCCTGTATAAGCCTACTGAGTAACCAATATTTCTTCTGCAATATCCTTCATGTCATCTTTGACTTTCAAGGTCGATTTGGAACTGAAAACTGTTGTATAGACTCTTTCAAAGTGCAGCACCAACAAAATAAGAGGGGAAGATACTAGGGGTGCAACAATACTCGTATCGATATTGAACCGTTCGATACAGTGCTTTCGGTTCGATACGCATATGTATTGAACAATACAAAAATTTTTATTTGTTTTATCTACTTTTCTTCTGACGATGCTGTCTGTGTTGAGCGCTCAGTGGATCTGCGTTTGACTACTCCGCCTAGGCTGCACTGTCGAGCGCAGATCCACTGAGTGCAGCGGAAGCTAGCAAGACAGAAGCTAAGCTCGTTGCAACATGGCTACTGCCTAAACGCTACCCGAAATTGAACCTACCCCACTCTCATTCAGATCTGGCGTCTGGAACTATCTTGGTTTTCGTGTGAAGCATGACCCTGATGTAGGGCTGCCACGATTAGTCGACTAGTCACGATTACATCGACTATCAAAATCGTCGACGACTGATTTAATAGTCGACGCGTCATTTGAAGCTTTGTAAGATCCCAAAAGACGCAGGAATAAGTAGTAGGATTTAAGAGTGTAATAACAGACTGAAACAGAAGATAGCAGCACTGCATGTACAAGGATGCCAGCTGCCGTTAAACCCCAAAGAAGAAGAAGCTGCGTCCCAGAATTCATAGCGCGGCCCAGCTCAGTTTTCGACAATGGCGGCAGCTGGTTAGTTTTAATACTACTCTTATTATTCTTTCTGGGTCACAAAATAAACGTTTAACATGTTTTCAGGCGAGAATGTAGCTGTGTAAACCTCAAATATCTGCTCAGTTTATCAAGACACCACATATTTTCAAAAGCGCTCTGACGTTTTCGGAGACGTCTGTTACCCACTAGCTCGATAGCTAGCTAGAGCCCGTGAGAACACCGGACACCCGGCAAATCGTTTTCAAACCCAGCGCCGTCTTTCGCTACTCAGGTTAAACATGATATATAAGTCACTTGGATAACTTAAAAATTTTATTGTTTGGCTTTTTTCAGTATTTTATTTGTTCCTGAGTAAATCGGCTGAGTTTAGTTAACTCCACCGAAACAATCTGCACATTTCATTAAAATTTAATAAACTATCATCTTGTCTTTATTTTTAGTTAGCACATACCTTAAACACTTCAAGCTGTAAGCTAATGATAGTTATATAAGAGCAGATGCATGCTGGTGCAATAAGCTGTACGTTTTACGTACAATTGATGATGATCTGATTAGTCGACTAATCGCAAAAATAATCGGTGACTAGTCGACTATCAAAATAATCGTTTGTGGCAGCCCTACCCTGATGGTAAGCGCGTCATGGACAAAAGTAAAACAGTATGTCGGATGTGCCACGCAATGCTCAATTGGTGGGAACTAGTGCGTTAGCGCAGTTAGCTTATTAACACCCCCACGCACGGGGCGATCCGCGGTAACTCGTTAACGGAACTTTGCCACGTTATGGCGTTAATGTCATTTTAACGAGATTAACGCTGACAGCACTAGTGGGAACACAACGAATATGACTGCACATTTACACCAACATCATCCTAGTGCAAAGACAAGTGGAAGCAGACAAAAACAACAAGCACGCATGCTACAAACTTTACCCGAGTCATTTAGACAGCCGTTAGCACATGATTCTCCTTATGGGGACCTGATATGTTCAATATGCTGCTGAGAATATAGCCCAGAAGAAGCGTATAGTGTAGCTTTTATTTTGGAAAGAGCCATTTCTCTGTAATAAACTCTCTTTTCCAAAGATGAGTGATTTCTCGATCAGATAGATTTTTTTTATTACTTTGTTGTTTCAGCAACATTAAATTTAAAAACTGTACTTTTGAGTTAAAATATATATCTATAATTTTATTTTATAATTCTCCAAACTGATTGTACAACAGTTTTATTCAAAACCAGAAAGCATCAATGAAGCTGAAGAACCACATTTGGTGTGCATTTCCTTGGTTTTATTTAGCTTCAGATTGGATAGTTTCTTCTTAAGTTGTTTATTTGGTGGCATTAACCTTTTAGATATATGGCTATGAATCAGTATAAAAAAGTGACATAGCCACTGTGATGTTTGGCTAAGGGAGTCCCATAATTAAACCTCAAACGAGCTAGCGAACACATAAAGCCATCAGGAAACAAAGTTTACAGAACAAATTAGCCAAGGGCCATTTTTTTCTTAGATTTCTACCCAACTGTTGGTCTGATTCAAGGCTGAGGAGATGCCCCATGCCGGCTATTACAAAGAATACAGGTTTAAGGCAGTTCCACATTGGTTTCACCTTTCAGCCCTATAAGCTGCGTCCATGTTTTATATACAGAATATGCTTGCTTATGTAACTCAACACCACTGTGAATCTCAACTGAGCCGTGTTACTTGTGTCCTTGTAGCTACTAAATATCGTCCTCTGATCCACCCAGAAAGCAAAACACCCATCTAGTGGATTCTTTGAGGATTCATTTTTGCAGAGGGGAAATTTAATCTCTACACCAAAAGTCTCACATTTTTCACCCTGCTATAAAAGGTGGTAACGCACAAATGGATTGTTTGAATCATGCAAATGGGTGTGTTTATTCTGAACTAAGGTTTATTTGATGATTGGCTTAGGCAGTCGTCCTCAAGAGACTGAGCTGGAAAACAAAGAGTTGCCATGGTAACAGTCAAGGGTGAAGGAGGAGGGTGTGTCTCTGGTGTTGTGCTTGAAGTGGCAAAATGGACATTGGCAGGCAGGATGGCGGGGGAGCAAGCGATGCGTTCTGTGGTCACCAAGCCTCTCTTTTTTCCTTCCTGTCTTCCACATATTCTCTCTTGTTGTCATCCTGAAGTGAGTGGGAGACCATGAGGAGAACAAATGTTGAATCTTAATGAGACAGCTCAGAAGAAACTAATTTTCTCCCTCTGTCTCTCTCTGATAGTATTTCTTTATTTACAAGCCGCATAACTCAGCACAGTGATGTTATTACATAATTTATCAGCATGTGTGTAATGGTGTAGAAGCGCTGTAAGGTCAGGTTAATGCCACACCGTTAAATGTTTACAAGATCATGTGATTGGCGCTGGCCCTAATAAAGATGAAGGATGAATGGCAGCCCTGCTTATTTCATGGACCACTGGGTATTTACATGCTTGGTGAATCCCCATCATGCTTGAATTACACTCCTTGGTTCATCAAAATGTGTCCAACAATTTAACACAGCTGGTTGTCTGAAGAAGAATAGCACATTAGCAAGTAGGTACACTGATTAAAGTTTATCCTGGGCTTTATCTGTCTGAACTGTGTCCAAACAAAAGAGTTAATAATGCTGAGATGCAGCAAAATGGAATTTTTATAACAAGCCACGTGAAAAAAAAAACAGCATTATTATCAATAAAAATTCTTTTTATTTTCAAAAAAAAATCACATTTACCTGTTTATTGTAGTTTTCATTTTCCTTTTTTGTTATCACCTATTTAGAGCTAAATAGAAAACAGTTACATTTACAGGATGATTTGACGGTTGTTTGTGATATAAACAGTTTGATTTTAAGCCATAAAACTGCCATTCATTGGATGTCTTCACTTTTTTGGATGATTCTCTATAAATCCTAGAGGTCGTTGAGTTAGAAAATCTCAGTAGGTCAGCCTGTCTAGCCCCAGTAACTATGCCACAGTTAACAGTCAGTTAAATAACCTTTCTTCTCCATTCTGATGCTCTGATGGTCATTTTGACCATATCGACATGCATAAATTCATTTGCGTTGCTGCCTGTTCATTGGCTGGTTAGATAATTTTGATAACAAGGTGTTCAACAGGTGTATATAATAAAGTGACCCGTGATTGTATGTCACAAACCGAATGATGATTTGTTGATGACCTGTCTTATGTAGCTAGCAAGCAAACACCATGATGAAAGACACCCGAGAAACAAAAGTGGATAGTCAGAGAGTCGACATGAGAGTTTCAGCTTCGCTGGCTATAATGGGTGCTGTGGTTCAGTTGTGATCCAGCGGAAATTTTGGTTTCATGCATGAATATTCTCCAGAATGCATATTTTTGTACAAAAGATCAAAAGAATGAGCTTCAGGGTAAACAAATCTTTAGTGTTAGGTCAAATCTAAACAGAGCGAGGCACTCAATAGTCAGTGACTTTGAAATGTCAGTGATCTAGCTAATGCTAATTGTGTTTACTTGTTTAACTGCATGTCAACAGCACTTGACATGCAGTGGCTTGTTGTTGGTAGTTTGCCTCAGTTTTTAAATTAGCTTGTAAAATGAGAGACTGCGATGCTCCAGCCTTTCAGTAAGCTAATTTCTCCACTCCCACTGCTCCACTTTTACTCCATCGAGGTCAGAAAAAGTACCCATTTGCTCTTAAATGATGATACTTGTGATAAATAAGCAGCTGATCGGCAGCAAACATGTTAAACAATGACACATTTCAAATTAATTTCCATCCACTGACAAAAATGATCAAATTTCCTCTCTGTGCTTGTGTGGGCTTTCTCTTGGAGCTCCGGTTTTTCACACATTGAAAAACATGCGGTATTAATGCAGCCTATCAGGGACCAGGATGCTCTCACAAAAGGGGCTCTTGATCTTGAGTTTCACTTCCTGATTAAATAAAGCTCGATAAAAATTCAGTGCAAAACATGTTACGATCTAGAAGTGTGTAATGGATTGAATGTGGAAGATTGTCACTTTAATCAAGTTAACCCCCATCAAGAAACTTGATCTTTTTGCAGGACACAAGAAAAGAGAATAATAAAAAAGAGAACCTTTAAAATATGAAAAAAGCACAAAACAAGAATCCAAAAGACAACTTAATGACTCACATTGGGAAAAAAAATACAAGAAACAACCAGATCCAAAAACTGATGTCTGGGAAAGAAAAGACTATATAAACAACGGGGTAATAGGAGCAAAGCACATGATCAAAACAAAGGGGAAAAAGGAGGAAGTGAATCTGGAACAAGGTGCAAGAAAAATAAAGATAAAAGTAGTGGAACAGGAAGTGACCAAGGAACAAATATCTACACTGAGGCTAACTAACTAAACAACATGATGGAGACGGGAACACACTAAAGGCACTACCGACAAACAGAGATGGGCAGTAACGCGTTACTGTAATCCGATTACTTTTTTCAAGTAACGAGTAAAGTAAGGGATTACTATTGCAAAAACGGTAATTAGATTACCGTTACTTTCCCGTAGGAACGCTGCGTTACTGTGTTACTAAAACCATGATTTTTTTGCGAGAATGTCTCATGACAGTGACGTAAGCGAGTGCGACGTTGTGACAACAGCTGTGTGCAGATCAACAATGGATAATATATCGAGTGCGGAGAGAGTATGAGCGTGCAGCGTTTAAAGCGTGGAAGTACTGACCTTACTTTGAGTTTGATTCCATAAAAAGTGACAAAAACATTAGTGTCCGTTGTGCGTGGGAAGAAAACTTCTTTTTACACCGAAAAAAAACCCTAAACTTCAAAGCAAGCACCGAGTGCGCAAGGACGTAATGGGAAATTCCCAGAGAAACTCGCGGATTCTTCCACTGACTGCTGCGGCACACCTGCACCAGGGTAAACCTCCGCCTACCGCAGTCCTGCTTTACAGGCAGTGTTGGGGAGTAACGGAATACATGTACCGCCGTTACGTATTTAGAATACAAAATATGAGTAACTGTATTCCGTTACAGTTACCGTTTAAAAAGGTGGTATTCAGAATACAGTTACTTTGTTGAAATAAATGGAATACACTGGGGTACTTTCCTGTTTCATTTTGTCGCGGGTCAGGACTGTTTAGGTTTTGTTTGACAGCTACGATCTGTTGTTCCAGGCGGCAGCGTTACGGTTGCCATGGTTACAGGGCGACGCTCTCTCTCTCTGCGACTGTGTGTTTCCTGGGTGAGAGAGCGCCTTTTCGTTGTTGTTGTTGTTGTGCTAAGCTAACAGGCAGAATGCTACAAGCATAGCTCTAAAGAATGTAGCATCATGTTCAGCGTAGTCCGTGCTGCTGGGAGAATGGACTGCCATACACGTTATGTGTCTGTGAGCGCGAGGAGGGAGAAAAAGGGGAGTGGAAAGGTACGAGCAGTCATCGAGGAAAAACGGGAGCTGGAAGCATGTAAATATAATAATAACCACTGCAGCCAAGAAGAGTGCCTGACGAGCCCAGTTGTAAGTAAGCTATTAAGACTCGACTGTACACCGTGTTCGTGTTTTCCTCCGAAAACAACAAGTTCCGTTGGAGCAGCCTTTCAACGCCTCTCTCTGTCTGTCGCAAGAAAAGTTGACCCACACAACAAAGTAGAGCTATTTTTCGGCTACCAGCCGACAGGGACCCCGCCGTATTATGCTGGGCTTACACTGTGCGATTTTTTCAGTCGCGCGATTCAGCTCCTGCTCAAACTGTACGATTGACTCGCAGGGGTTAGAAGTTCATAGGTCACGATGCAGGGTCTCACACTATACGGCCCGATGCTCTGATGCGACCTGAGTGCTCACACTGCGTCCATAAAAATGAAGGTTATAACAGAAATTCTGTCGCTCGCTCTCCCTCTCCGTCTTTCACTCACACAGACACACCACCACCATCAACTTTGCTAAATTGCTAATGAAAAACATTGGTCAGGCAGCTGTGATTGAGCAGCAGTGTCGATCCAACTATTTTCACGGTTGTTGTGGTCGTGATAATTTTGTGAGGCCACATCGAAAGGGCTCGGATGGTTCTACAGGTTGTGCCTCCATCGCTTGTGTCCAGATCACACGCTGCACTGCCGTGCTACGCCGTCTTTTTCGCTGACATTTGTGTTTGCGCGTGCGCAGTGTGGCAAACTGCGGTGACACCCTCACGACCAAGCGATTGATGATCGGGAGCTGGTCGTGAGGTGTCAATCGCTTCTCGTTACCCCACGTATACTACACGATGCACGACGCACAATGAAGGCCAAAATCGGGCCGATCGCCAAAACGATCGCACGACTCAAAAATCGGCTCAAAATGGGCCAAAAATCGCACAGTGTGAGCCCAGCATTAGTCAGAGGTCCCTTTACTACAGTTCGGAGTCGCGGACCTTCAGTAATAGTAATAAATCACACAGCAATAGTACATTCACGTTGTTGTAAAAAGCATGATAATATTGTAGCGGGTCAGGGCTGTTCGGGGTTCTGCTTGTACAGTTATGTTTTGTGTATGTTGCCATGGTGACGGGTGACGCCCTCTCGCTGCGACGGTGTGTCCTTCCGGGGTCAGAGGGCGCCCTATGTGTGTTGTGGTTGCCGCGCTGAGCAGTTAGCTAGTGGCAGTGTGTTCTTCTGCAAATGTAATAAACGGCTGTGCTCCCTGGCTAGCTCACGGGAAGCAAGACCAAACGATACCTCCGTCTCCTCCTTGTCTGAACTCGCCACAATATATTAAGTAATCCAAAGTATTCAGAATACGTTACTGTCATTGAGTAACATAACGGAATAGGTTACAGAATACATTTTGGGGCATGTATTCTGTAATGGAATACATTTTAAAAGTAACCTTCCCAACACTGTTTACAGGTGAAAATAGAGCAACAGGACCGCTAGTCTTTGATTTTATTTATTTTCTGCTGTGTTTTACTTGCATCTATTTGAAAGACTGAGTGTAAACACAAAAAAATATTTTATTTTATGTGCTGGAATGTGCAGAAAATAGGTTTAAATATTAAACAAATTTCTTCCAGTCAGAGAATGTTGCATATAATTTAACATTTGCTTGATGCATAAAGTTAAAAGATTAAAACTAATAAAACAAGTTTTAAAAAGAGACTTTTCCATTTGATTACATTTTGTATGATGGATTATGCAGAAAAAGTAGAATTGGGCTGAAAGATCTATCGCTTTATCACCTCTTCAGGTTGTAAATCGTGTTATTAAAAAGTAACTAAGTAATTAATTACTTTTGAAAATAAGTCATCAGTAAAGTAACTGGATTACTTTTTTGGGGAAGTAATCAGTAATTAGTTACTGATTACTTTTTTCAAGTAACTTGACCAACACTGCTGACAAAACAGGGAGAGGCTACACTGGGAAGAACTGGAGAAATCAGAAAATAAGAACATTATTAAGAGTTGAAATTGAGTTTCACTGGAAATGTTGAGTTAGGTAAGAAAACAAACATTGAAACATAGTTTTGTAGTTTTACACCTTCATCACACCATTTAGCTGAATGTTTATAAATGAGAATTGCCCAGTAGAAGCAATATCTGTGATAGACGGGTCACCTTTCCAGGGTTTACCCCACTTTCCACCTTATGACAGCTGAGATGTGCTCCCACAACGCTGAAAAGCATAAATGGAGAAAAGTGGGTGGATGAATGGAACCTCCATTGGTGCAATCTCAGTTAAATAACTCAGTGATCATTACTTTTCTACCACCTAATCATTCCTATCCTAATAGCATCAGTGGAGATTAATTTCTGTCTTATAGCATTTAAAGATGATTTGAATAGCTGTGTAACAACTCGGTCGATAACCTTCAGTCTTTGTCTTTCTGTCCCTGCCTTATCTGTTTTCTATTTCTTCTTCCACGGTGAAGCCTGGCTGTCTAATTCAGTGGTGTGATCAGAGGTCATAACTTGAAATTCAGAACAGAGAGACATTAGCATTCCCAAATCTCACACTATGACCAAGCCATCTGCTTCCCTTGCCCTCTGTCTGCTCCTCAGCTTTGCACATCCACACATATGCACACAGTTTAAGACATACATGTACAAGGGGAGTGTCCCAGGATAATTTAAGGCTTTGTCTTACTGTAGCTGAAGTAGTTATTCAAACAGACCTGAATAGGTCTGTCTGTGAAGACAAGTGGCCCCAAGTGCAGCAGAGAACAAACAAATGGGATACTGCAGGCAGGTCGGCTCATATGCTGCTGTTACTGCTGCCTGTGTGTGCGTATATGTGTGTGTCGAGCCTCTTTTAGTGCTGAAGGTTGCAGCTTGAGTCAGTGCCTGTATTTCAAACGTTTGTGTGGGAGACAGATACTTGGTGAGCGTGCAGGTGTGGATAAATAAGTGTACAGTGATGGAGCCAGCTGGATTTTGATTTCTTTGTGCACCAGGCACTCATTTGTTTTCTTATCCATTGCATTTCTATTCAGATATTCTATTCCCGTGGGGCTGGAACATTTCCCTGCATGCATTAAGTAAAAGACACAGAAGACAGCTTGTCCAGGAGAGACTAATATAGTTAAAGTCTTTCAAGTTCAAATAGGCGGACATGTGCAATTTAGAGGTCAGACACAGTCACAGCGTTTCTCTGAAGGGCTAACACAAAGCACCGTGCAATCATGCATACAAGCTGTGTAGCAGCAACTTCTTTGCAGCTCGTCGAAGTAGAAAATCGCAGAAGACCAAAGAGAGAGTTAATTCACAGTGAGTCAATCCAAACCATTTTCAGCTCTTATGAAAAAAGGCTGACTGCATTCCTGTACATTGCCCCAAACTTAACAGCTAACTTTGAGCTACACTTCCCATTTAAAGTTTCACAAACTGCAAAGACTACCCCTGAGGGCGAGCTGACAGAGTATAATCGCATACATTCAGCGCTTGCAGAAAAGTATTAGTCACTAGTCTGAATTTACCTCCTGAAAGTATCGCTGCAGAGAAGTAAAGAAGATCAGAATCAGAATCAGAATCAGAATACTTTATTGATCCCTGGGGGAAATTATTTTTTGTTACAGTGCTCCATTTTAAACCAACATTAAGACAAGACAGACAATACACTAACTAAGAATAGTACAATATATACATATATATACATACATACATACATACATAAGTCACTCATAAATAAATAGTTGGAAAAGAAACGTGTAGTTGTAGCAGCAAACAGTGTGTTAAGTGGATGCGTTGTACAGGGAGATGGCCACAGGCAGGAATGATTTCCTGTGTCGTTCAGTGGTGATTTTCATGCCACTTTGAATGTAGGTAATCTCATCTCGAGAATGTGTCTGAAAAATAATAGCAACTGGCGCTTGTCTTATTATGACTGTCAAAGAGGAATGGAGAAAGTCGAGATGAAAAACACTGAAAAAACCTGCACTGAACGGACGTCACTGATACAATGAGACGGTGAGACAGGACCCCGCCCCCTTCCTTACTGAGTGCTTCCTTTGGCAGTTCAGCATCAGCAGCCGCTGTCTTGAGCTGACAAGAGCTACCTGCGTGCCCACACATAGCCTGATAACATCTGACTACCAACTCCTAGCCTAGAGCATGAGAGCCCGATATTTTCAAAACTTGATAATGACGCTAAACTTGATAGAGGTAACCACACACACTCAAGGGGAAAACACAAAATGCAGCATGCAGCTGACAATGTTCCTTTATCTGGTTAAAAATGTTTGATATTTTACTCTGTTGGAGGATTGTTTTAACAGCTTATGTCTCGTTAGCTGTTTGACAGCTGCTGTTTCCAATTAAGGCATTTCAGTCATAATAATGCTAGTTATAGCTTTCTGAGTTTTTCTCATTTCACTCTAATACAAGCTGCTGTAGCTCAGTTCACAGAATTTTGATGGCCTACATTTGGATATTTGGCTTATCACTGACAAAATGCTTGCATCACACGTAGGCATATTGAATTTCAGGATCCCACACTGTTCCCATTCTTCCTGCTGATGCCTCATGTCTTATAGCCGGAGTCTGCTTCTGTTTCCTGCAGAGCTTGGTTTTTTTGGTTGGCAGCATAATGAAACATAGCTGCTGTTTTTCTTGTTAGGAGTGCACCACATTTCAGTACAGAAATTACTGTTGTGTTAGTGTCTTGGGCCGAGAGAATGTTCTGGGTGCAAACCTTTTGGTGAGCTGGAGCGTTTCTATGTATGTTTGCATTTTTTTAAAACTCCAAAGGTTTTCTCGCACAGTTTAAAGACATGTAGCTTAGTTTTATGTGATTGGCCGTAGGTGTGTATATGAGACTGTTTGGTGTCTGTGTTAGTCCCAGGCTGTACCCTGCCTCTCTCCCACTCACAGCTGGTATAGACTCCAGGTCTCCTGCGACCCTAAATTGGAAAAGCTCTGAAGATAATAGATGGATGGATGTTTGTGCTTATAAAAGTGGGAAATGTGGGTGGATTAGTAGATAACCAAAACATCAACAAACCAAAAGAAAAAAGTAAGCGCCAACTGACTTTTTACCCGTGTAAAAGCACAGATGGATTGTGTGCCGTGATTTATTCTAAAATTACAAAACAGGTGAGACACATCCCTTGTGAGTGTTGTTATTATGGCATTATCATTCAAGTACAAATTCATGCAAAGTGAATAAACACAGTCAAATCCCAAATACAATGCCACACAAAGCTGATTTGGGAAAAGCCACCTGGCTAGGGACTTACCGGATTTCCAGAATTACATGGCAATTGTATTGGCGCTGGGGTGTAAATAATCAAAAAATGTGATGTGAACAGTCAGGCAACACCACATGAGGAACAGGTGACTTTTTTTTTTGTGAATCTAGGAAGCCAAGAGGAGGTCAGAGGGTATCAGCCCCCAGGGGATGCAGTTACCCATAGTTACCGATCCTTCCCCCCAGCTCTGGGGATTTGTATGAGGCGTGGCTGAGCTCCAACAGGATGATGCTGGGTTACAATGTGAAGAAAGAGGGAGGGTGGAGTCACAGAGGTGCATGCTGTGGAGCAGCTGGTGGGGGATGGGAGGAGCGAGGAGCAGAGGCGGAGGGAGGACTGTTGTTACAACAGATCGTAGTGCTATTGTACAGCAGACACCAACCTCAGGATACCAGGTAAGAGATATGAACAATACATGGTTTAGAATACATTGAAAAGGTGAAGGTTTTAATAGAAATCACTGCCAATAGAACAGAAGGAAAATCTTTTGACGTGTCATGTCATGTACAGTGACGCCTCATTAGGTGATGGTGTTGCTGTGTTTCATCAGGTGTGTCCATGTCTCTGCACTTGCAGAAACTCGGTGAGCAGAAACCTTCATGTTAGCGATGTCATTAGAGCCCGGTACATATGTACATATCTCTGTGTGCACATTTAATCTGACTCCCTTGAACAATCTCTCGTGTGTGTTTCTGTGTGTGTTCCCGCCTTTGTTTTGTGCCAGGTTGTGCAGAGCTAATTAACCAGTTTAATCGCTGGTGATGGAAAAATGTTATTATGGCGAGTGAGAATGAGGGAAAGTCGTAGCAACAGCCCTCTGAGGGAAGTTGTTTATGGCAGCTGGATGGCACAATAGAGTAAGGGTGGTGGCAAAATGGATGGCAGTGCACAAAGGATGCATCTAACAGAAAAGTACACAAGAGCTGAACTTTTTCAGTTGGATGTTGGGATTCAGTGCAGCAAATATATCTTGTGATTTGTTTGTGCATTTATATCATACTATGTTCTTGTTTTGGAGCTATGTGTTTATTCTTCGCTTGTTACAGTTGTGTTTGGTTGTTCTTAGTTCTTAAATATAATCTGTGCAAACTAGCCTCTTTTTCTTTGACTGGATTGTCTAAGACAGTGCATGCATATTTTGGTTATTCAGTCTTTTCATAGTCCTTTTATTCAATCTTTTTGTATTTTAGAGAGTGGCATATGTAATGTTTACAGCAGTGGGTTTTAGTAATGGTGTCTCATTAATAACTATTTTCATAAAAGTGACATCTACTGTTTGATCTTCGCAGCTGAAAGTACAAAAAGTGCCACCAAATACCGGCTTCAAAGAAACCTCCTTACCAAGAACCTTTTTCACAACTTCTGTTAACCATCTATAAATCATGAAGAAGAGGGCTTACATTCTTTGAATACAAAGGCCCTAAAGTGAAAAATACATCATAAACTTGGACCGTTGCTCTAAGACACAGCATGACACTGACAGACTAATGCCTTTTTCAGTAATTCCTCTTGATTTCTCATTTTCATTTTCGATTCCAAAGGGAAAAATGGTCATTCATATGCAAGCAAAAATCTTTCATCATTCTTTTAGAGAACAGAGACAATTTGTTGTTTCTCTGTCTGCCCTGCGTAAACAGATCTTCCATAGGAGCAGCTTTTACCGTGTCCCCACATTGAGTATTCCCGGCGAGTAAGCTTCAGAAGGATCAATAAGTGTCTTGATTGACTGATCATCTGCACTGGTATCTGTGCACATGTTCAGCACCTATGTGGAGATGACCTTGATTTAACTATTGATTCTTTGTCTGGCATTGTCCCATTAGGTTTATGTGCAGGCAGTATGCCCAGAAAGGCTCTGTTCTTTGTGTTTATGGTTATAAAACAGCCTGAGCAACATGTCAAAACCGCTGTTGTGAATTTGGAGTTTGAAATTTGAAGTAAGCACCAAAGTGTTCTTTAGACTGTACACTGTAAATAAACCATGTCTTATTTAATTACAAGAATATATTGGAGTCCCAGAATGTGTTTGTTTGCACATGGGTCTGTTTGATAAAGGGAATCTGTTTATAGAAATGTGATAACACATTTTATGGATTTGTCCTAAAACCTTATAATTATACCAGCTTTGGCCTTGTAGATGTGAACAATCATGTAATGCATCTGAATTTTAAGACATTCTGAAGTCTTTCTCCTGTTTTTCCTCTGTCACGTAGGGTAAAACCCACAACAATGCATGGCCTGTAAGCCGCCAACCATGGCTCAAAGGAAGAGGCCAGGGACCAGTGGAGGAAATAGTATGGCTGCCCCAGGTCCCGCCTCCTGTCCTACCACTCACGCTACAGAGTCATGTGATCTGAAAGCAGTAGCGGCGCGGCAACGCCCACACCGCTACCCCAAAGAATCGCGTGAGCCGAAACCTCTCCCTCACTCCTGCAAGGCACAATATTCTTCTCCCAAGTCTCAAGACACGGGGCGCAGTCATCCAGAAGCGGATGCAGATCAGGAGGAGGAAGTGAAGCGGTACAGCAACCACGAACCAGACGCAGAACTTCAGGATCAGCGTCCAGCAACACCATCCACGCCGGAACATAACCACGACCGAGATGACCCTAACCAGGGGGACTTCCACGGTGGAGCCGACAGCCTGGATGATGATTCCAGCTCTGATTATATAAACAACACCTCAGATGATGATGACTATGATGACGGTAAATGTGTACATGGTCAACTTTTCTGTTTTACCTTTTATTTTTATAATATTTTTTATAATATTTTAATATCCATTATTATTAATTCTGCTAATTGGCACAATATTTGCAGTACTGATTTTTTTATTGGTTCTACAAATCAAAGGAAAACCCATAAATAACATTTTGTAGCTACCAAAGTTTGTCCTTTAAATAGAAATTGAGCCTGCTCATGCTTAGTAACTGTTTGCGATTTAGACATCAGTAAGCTAAAGTATGCATACAACTTATAGACTTATAGTGATAATTATATTAGTGAAGAAGCTCCAAATATAAGGACCACAACTTAATGTGATTATAAAACTTCTTCAGGGTTGGCAGAGGAGGATGAAGGTGTTACTTACTACATCCGCTACTGCCCAGAGGATGACAGCTACCTGGAGGGCATGGACTGCAACAACCAGGGAGACTGCAACCACAGCCACAGCCGGGGGGACTGCACCAGCACCATGCAGCTTGGCGGGTCCCACACTGATGAATGCCAGGAAGCTGTGGAGGGCTGGACCGAAGAGGGGGAGGGGCAAGCGAGAGACGAAGAATGGGTGGAAGATGAGGAGGGGGAAGGGGCAGTGAGGGAAGAGTGGAGAGAAGAGGAGGAAGAGGTGAGGGAAGAGTGGAGAGAAGAGGAGGAAGAGGTGAGGAAAGAGTGGAGACAGGGAGATGAGGAGCCGCGAGAGGAGTGGAGGGAGGAGTGCCAGGCCAGGCAGGAGCAGTGGGCGGGTCGTGAGAGGCACCGAGTGGAGGAGTGGGGTGAGGGAGAGGGAGAGGTCCGCTGTGAGGTGGTGGAGCAAGATCCCGATGAGCAGATATACAACGGACGACCGGAGCCCATCCTGGACCATCACCACCACCATCATCACCACCACCAGCCTGCCACGCAGGATGCCGCACACACCCGAAGGGCTGACAGAGAAGAAGAGGAGGCGGAGAGCGAGGACTACTGCCCTAACGAGGATGAAGAAGAGGAAGGCGAGGAGGAGGAGAGAAATGGAAGGGCCTACACCGGAGACTACTACGCCCCTGAAGACAACGGGAACTCGGTGCGAGTCTCTCCCTACCGAAGCCGTAAAGTGCTGGTGGTTGAGGGGGAAACAGGGGAGGAAGCTGAGGAGGACATTGATCAAATTGTTGCTGAGATTAAGATGAGTATGAGCATGGGGAGTCTCAGCAGTGGCACAGACCAAAGCCCGGAAGAGCTGGCACAGGACCCCGCACCAAGTGACTACCCTCACTCCAAGCCCGACGCAGCACCTTACCCTCCACCTCACCACCGACACGACAGTAGGCCCAAGTCCCTCAACCTCCCCTCCATGCACCACAACAACCCTGATCTCCAGCGGGGCCACAAGACGCATCCACGCTCACCTGATGACAGGCAGAGATGGCCCCAAGAGCAGGTGAGCTGAAGAGTATTGCTGTTGTATTATATTTATATTTAATCCCTGAACCGAATGAGTTCAGGGCCTCATCTTCAAAGTAATTTATTGCACAGAACAACAGAAAAACTAAAGAGATGAGCCACACATTATCAGGCTACACCGATTTAATTATATAGCCCGAAGTAACTGTGTTTACATGGTTTCATTCCCTTGTTCAAGAAGAAGGCTTAGTTTGTTTTTACATAAATACACTGTTGGGTCTGTGTTTCCACAAACCCCGCTAATTCTAGAGACTTATTCATCATGAAGAAAACAAGACAGTCGATCGATCGATTATTTGCACAAGGGAGGCCTCGTCTGTGTCCACCACGAAAATGACCCCGAGATCTGACCTCCTCCTGCTACCTTTTATTGAGAGACAGTTCACACAAAGCACGTCAGAACAAAACCACGCCCCCTTGGTTCTAAGACAAAGCATTTTATGTATATGTGTGAACTTCTGTAAGAATGTGTGTGTGTGTGTGTGTGTGTGTGTGTGTGTGTGTGTGTGTGTCAGACCTCCTGCTGACCAAAGGGTCGTAAACCCAGGAAGCTTACATCAAAAGAAACAGATCTTTCCGATAGGATGTATCTACAATAAAACCTCCCCCAGCACAGAGTGGTTGGAGAGGTGGTCAGGATCAAAGGAATGACTTTGATCCTACTGCTTGAACTAAGACTGTACAAATTTAAGAAACGCAATGGCAACATTCAACAATTAGACTTACACTAGAACTAGAGGAAGTCCACAGTCTATATAAATGTACCCCCTTAGGGTTAATTATTGGACCTCAAGGTAACTGTGTGTACCTTCTTAATGGCCAAAAAGGTGTGTACATGTTCCCAAGCAGTAAAAAAAGACCATATTTGCACCGTTTCTCTGAGATTTTGAGGTGCAACCCCAGGAGATTTGCCTTTGTTGGGCCAAACGCAAAAAGAAATTGGGCAAAATACAAATTTTACTCTTTGGTTTTAAGCTTTTATTGTTTCTTTGTTGATCTAACTTACATGAAAACACATTATTTTATGAGGAAAAATTGAATAATAATCATGCCGACACCCCGGGGTTAATAAACTTGACCCAAAGCCTCCTCATGACGATTATGCCGACAAATTTGACTTATTTCCTGTATGTTTTTCTTTTATTTTAATGAGTTCTATAAGGAAAAATATTGTTCCAGTGAGTTGTTGCATTTTCATTTTCATTCTCAGTTACTAAAATGTTTTGTATTACTCATACCTTTAGGTTTTAGTTTCCTTTTAGGTGCCATAATACATGATAAGCTTGGCAATGCCCCAGTAACAAACCAATGTACCAGTAAAGCAACAACAGGATACTTTATTTTTATAAGCATGTATATATTAAAAAATATCAGTGTTTAAATTCCTTTACTTTCTTAATTTGGTCTTTTTCATGATCTGTTCTTATGGGCATTAGAAGAAGACATCACAGGGTATTTTCATTTCATGTTTATAGAGTTTGGAAAAAAGCATGAAGGTGCATTACTTCTTGGTCCAGAGGTACGTATATAGATTGCCCTCCAAGTATAAATAAGCAAAAAAGAATAAATACCGATAAAAAAAATCACATTAATGACAAAAGGTTACATTTCAACCTAATTCAGAACCTGTTTAACCTGTTTCATTTTACGACTAGTTAAACTGTCTGCTGTACGCTGTTCACTGAAGTCAAGGCTATAAGAGAAAAACAGAACATGAGAGGACATGAATGGAGGCCCCTGCACAGTATATTCTGGCCATATACAACAGACCCTTGCCACTGGATGTGATTTAAAGAGATTTGTGGTGATAAGAAGGAGATGAGTTACAGGTGACATGTTTGTCATTACCACCCAGAGAATAACAGGAGTGTCACCCCTCCCCCGCGTTACCTTGAGATGTCCCCCTCCTCATCTCTCTGCTTCTCACGGATCTTGATTAATGCACACATGCTGTACATGCATGCCGATAGAGTCGAACACACGCAGAGCCCCTCCACCCTCTAAAAGTCAGATGGTAAAAGGAGAACAGGGATAGTCTCCTGTGGGCAGCATGCTGATACCCACCTGCTCCACGGTGTGCACGAGCGCTGGTACATTCACTGCATATATGTAGCTCATTTGTAGCACAGAAGTGGGTCAGGCATTGTAGTGGCTTGATGAAATTGAAACACACACACACACACACACACACAAAAAAACAGTTAAGTGCAGATGGAGATGACTCCCAGGCTCACTGAGATAATTCGGTCATTTTGTTCTCTCTTATTCAAAGAAATGTTCTCTGTGCACCACTTCAGAATGACCCTAAACTAGACCGGGACAACAGTGAATTTAAAAAAAGATGTCTTTTGCACAATGTGGAGCCAAAAGATCATGTTAACTGAAGAGTTAAAAGACTGTTCAGGGAGGTCATCTACACACAAATACAAGTATACACAAAATGATGCTGTGCTGATGTGTTTTCAGCTTTGACATTTTGCAAACAGAATTTCTCACAATAACCTTTCTCAGTTACTTTTCTTTTTACTTGCTTAAAATTTGTTCTGGGCTCCTTTTCCTACCGTAAAGCAATCCAGTTGGGTTTTTTAGAGCTTGGTGTTTGATTCACTAAAAGAAGCCATTTTCACATTAATAATGGTGCGATTTTAGCAGAGTTTATTTAGGTGGATCCAAAGCTTTTCTTAAAACGGCCAGTGTTTAAAGACTATGCTTGTACACAAGTAGTATTGCAATGAGCTATATTTTTATGTGTTCTCTCATTTTCAGTCATAAATACAAAGCCAACCTAAAACAGTCAAAACGCTTTGTAAGTAAATAAAAATAAAACATAAGAAAATAATTACAAAATCTCATAAGTCTAGATTTTATTCACAATACAACACAGAAAAAAATGTCAAATGTTTAAACATTTTAATATTTCAGCAAAAATATTAGCTCATTTTTAATTTGATGTCAACAACACACCTAAAAAGGTTTGGACATGGCCACGTTTCCATCTGTGTAGGTGACCAGTGTCTGGATTTTTGGGAGAGGAATGTTGTCCCATTTTTGTCTGATATAGGATTCTAGTTGTTCAACAGTCCTGGCTCTTCTTTGTAGTATTTTTCATTTCATTATGCTTCAAATGTTTCAGTTGATAAAACATCTGGAGTGAAAGCAGGCCATTTCATTCTGGACTCTTCTACTACAAAGCCTTGCTGTTCTTATAGCTGGAGTACATGTTTTGCATTGTCTTGATAAAACATTTAAGGGTTTTCCTGGAAAAAAAACACCATGTTGCTCTAAAACCGAGCGCTGATAACAAGCCTGATGGAGCCTCTCCTCTTCGTTCTGCAGGACTTGGAGTCCATGTATTTAAATGAATTTCAAATTTGGATTCAGCGGACTACAAAACAGTTTTCCACTTTGCCTCAGTCCATTTTAAATGAGCCTTGGCCCAGAGGATGGCGATATTTCTGGATCATATTCACAGATGGCTTCTTCTTTGCACCATAGAGCTTTAACCTCCATTTGTGGATGGCACATTGAACTGTGTTAACAGACAGAGATTTATGGAAGTCTTCCTGAGCCCATGCAGTGTTTTCCATGACAGAATCAGGCCTGTTTTTAATGCAGTGCTGCCTGATTTTGATTTTTTTTAGCCTTTTGTTTCCCAGTCCCAAGTTTTTTGATAGTTGTTGCTGTCAGCAAGTTCATGAAATAGTGAAATGTCTCACAAGTTTTTTTTGGTGGTTCTGTGGCAAATTCTCGTATCTCAAATCCAGGGTGTTAAATATTGAGATCCCAGTTTTTTCTGCTGTTGTCTCTTTATAATGTCAGATATAGCAGATATTCTCAATATGGTAATAAGACAAATGCCCCTGTCTGAGCACAGAAAATGCAACTAATGTGCAAACCTCCTGTGTGGCAGCCAATCAGAAGATCTGCATGGAGCAATATTAGATAAATAAATTAGAACTAGAACTAATCTAGTAACAAAAATATGGAGCTGGACATCACAGAGAGACTACTTGAAATGCTTTTTACATTTTATTTTATGTGCGTGCCATTATGTGTTAATCTGATGAGCATTCATCACAGCCTGATAAAGGTAATTATCGCTGAAGACAGCTGAGTGATATGTTGCTTCTAGCTGAAGATACTTTATAGAAAAGTAGCGGATGTCTCCTAATTTTAGTTCAGACTTGAGGGTGATTGGACAAGTGAGTCCTGTCTTGTAGATATGCACACATTAGCAGAAGCTGCCAATCATTTGGTGTGTGTCTTGTGAATGCTATTTGCACCGATGATTGAAGCAGTGCTGATTTATTGATGGTTCAGTTGCACATAAAGGCTATTTGTAAAATGTACAGTGGGCTGGACTCACTTGGGATGCTGCTCATAAATGTAGTTTTGTAGACCATCACAGTTTGGCATTCCATCCCTCCCAACAACAACATGAATCTCATCAATTTAATGGTTGTTTGCACAACTGAGTTGGGCGGCACAGTGAATACTGATTAGAACTTTATGTCTGCTTTTCTGTTCGCAAAGGAGGCTATGCAGCTGCATGACAGCATGGGCTTTTCCTCTGAATTTCACATTTCTTTACTGCTTTGCTGTGGAGGAGGAGTGGGGGGGATTTCTTGGAAGGAGGATTTTATTTGCGCCACTAATACAATTAAATGTTAATGAGCCATTGTGGACTGCAAAATGGGCATCCAGGGGAATGAAAGGGTGTTTTCCATCCTACTAAGTTATGGTTCTGGCTATACCGACTGCTGCACTGGATAATTGAAAGACGCATGCCATCATCAATGATGCTCCAGTTTTTGAACATGTCTGAGAACAGGAAAAAGACTAATTTTCATTCATAAAGTTTAAATACCTGTGGTCAACCATCCACAGAAATGGACAGTGCACAAGAGAGATGGAAAAGAGAGAGCAGGCAGGGTGGAGTAGGTGGATTCAAGTTTCAGGGTGATTTGTGATGGAAGGATAGCTGCAAGAATGAAAGCGAAGGTTTTATCAGATTGTAGTGAGACCTGCTGTGATGTATGGTTTGGAGACATTGGCACTGATAAAGTGATAGGAGGCAGATTTGGAGTGGGCCGAGCTGAATGAAGACCCACAGGACCTAAGGAGAGGATTAGAAATAAGTACATCAGAGGGACCGCTCAGGGTGAGCGGTTTGGAGACAAAGTTAGAGAGGCAAGGCTGAGATGGTTTGGACATGAGCTGAGGAGGGATATTGGATATACTGGACAGTTGAATATGGAGCTGCCAGGCAGGAGGGATAGAGGAAGACCACAGGGAAGACTCGTGGATGTAGTGAAGGAGGGCATGCAGAGGGTTGGTGTGACAGAGGAGGATGCTAAGGATACGATGAGATGGAGGCAGATGATCCTAAAACGAGTAGCCGAAAGGAGAAGAAGAAGAAGAATACTGAATGTGATGATAGACTCTAAATGATTAATCCATCATTAAAATATGAAATACATTTAAAATATGCATCTGTGTGGCATCTACTGGATGTATTGTGTAATTGACAAGAGAGCAGACTGTTAAAAGACCAAACTGAACTATATTCCAGTGGTTTGAACCGATACTGCTTGTTTTCTTAACCTCTTAAGCCCCAAGCCTAACTGATCTCCTGCCTTTTGCCCCCGCATCAGGGGGCGTTGGGGCTTAATTTCAGTAGTATTTGTGGCTTAAAACTTCAAACAAGTACACAAAAAGAGACTTGGATACAGCATTTTGACTCACCTTGTTGGTTACAGTGCTGGCTACACATTAAAAACCTCCGTTTCCTGCACATTGTAATTTCCTTGCACCTGTTCTTCTGTGTTGGCATGCCAGGTGAGCAATGGCGCAGAGCAACCCAGAAAACAGCAGCGGTCCGACCTCAACGTCCCCCTGGAGAACAACAACGTACCAGAGGTAAGACGTTCTCTGGATATCCTGTCGCAGCGTTTCCTTCTTTGTCATTTATCTACCCCGAGGTTGTTTGCACAGGATATATTGTTGTTTATGTGTGCGTGCATCCATATGGTTATGTTTGTGCGTGCATGTGTGTGTGTGTGACCATTTAAGTAAATGAGTAATTGTGTAATTACAACCTCAGCTCATGTCCTCTGCTTTTGGCATGATAGCATCCTGATAATTGACTAGCATTCTGCTTGTGGTTTTATGAGAGCCATTTCTCATCGAGACGTCTGCGGTGGGAGGATGCCCCCGTTCCACCCTCCCACCACCCTCCCTCCACCCTTACTTCCTTGTCCTTGAGGGGAGCAGAATCTCTGAATATGGAGGGAAGGCTCAGTGGTATCACCAGGATCAGTGTTTGAATCTCATGAATCTCCCTGTGGCCATCTAAAGCTTCCTCATCCCTCGTGGATACGATATCTCTTTGCAGTCGGGCTTTTCCGGCTTCCATAGTGCTTTTTAGCAAGTCAGGCACGTGGAGATTCTGGAGCTGCAAGGTTTAAAAGCTTTTATCTGTGTCAGTGTTCATTTTGACAGCAAATTCTGATTTAGCTTTAGTCATAGTCTTGTGACTAAAATGTCGTGCAGCTGTAGTCATAATTTAGGCATCTAAGTTCTTTTACTTTCAGTCTAGTTTTATTTGACTAAATGTCATAATTATAATAGACTAAAACTTCAGTTTGCCATGCTATTACTGGTGAGAGTTGCTCCACATGGTTTACTAATCATATTATTTTCCTTGACATCAAACGCAAAGGGTGTCTGTATGTGTGGAGAAGAAGATCGTCCCGCCTTTCTGCACAACTTAATTAGTTCTGATTGGATCTCGTCTCTGCAGAACATTTTCATCTCGTTTTTGTTTGTTGATGATTGTGTAAATACATTTCATCATAGTTTTTGTCTATGAAAGGAATAATTCTGTAAATTTGGCGTCACTGGTCTTTCAACTATTGTGAAAGCCTTGTTTTGCTAGTGTGTCTTTCATGATGGCATATTTGAAGTCAAGTTTATTTAAAGAATTTGAAGTTTAGCACGTTTATTTTGAAACAGCAGAGAAGTACAATATGTAATTCACTGTAAGTCTATTCATAACATTTATCTGCTATTACCTGTTTCTGTCTTCCAGCCTACAAAGAAGGTCGCATCCTTCCCCAGCTTTGTCGATGGTAAGTTCATCTGCACATCTGTTTGGTGGTGAAATTCAAATTTTGGAATAAAAACCAAGTAATCACAATAAGTTACAGTACTTCCCTGCCTTTGGGCATGATCTAGGGCTAACAGTATGTTTTAAAAGGCTTTAGTTGCCATCAGATCATGGTGGCACATTGTGCTCCAAAGTGGGTGTCTGAGAGTCCACATCTAGATATCACAGGATATCACAGATGCAGATTAATCACAGCTCCTGTTAGCACTGCACCTCCATTAGCTCACAGCCGGTGGCCATTTCACTGCTGAGGCCTATCCAGCCGTTTATCACTATATCTCCAGTGTTTGGCTTCTTTTTCTTCACGCAGCACACTGACTGCAGTAATTAAAATACCTTCTCCGCTGCACGCTCCACCCTTTCAGTCTAAACATGCTTTGTCTTTCCCTTTGTCTCCCTCTTAATCACCATCCTCTCTGCCTCTCCCTGGCTCAGTCCCAGGACCCTGTGAGCCAGAAGACCTGATTGATGGGATTATCTTTGCTGCTAACTACCTGGGCTCCACTCAGCTGCTGTCTGAGAGGAACCCCTCCAAGAACATCCGAATGATGCAGGCCCAGGAGGCCGTCAGCAGGGTCAAGGTACTCAAAAACACCCACTCGTGCACCGATTCACATACGAAGACACAGTTACCGCTGCATTTCTGAGTCATACAGACAATCACACTTCCTTGTGCTTTCACAATATAGGTGTCACAATATACTGGTGATAGTAAATAATATGAAACAGCAATATCATGTCAGAAACACGGATATGACAACATGGTGATAACAACCCAGTGGCAGCACAGCCATGATTCAGCTCAAGAGTCAAGTTTATTGCAACTCTCCAATTTAATCTGTGCTCACCTACACAGGTGGAGTCAGGCTGTTGTTGGGTTGTTAAGTGAAGCAGTTGGAGATGAGCAGGCTGGACTTAAATTCTTAATTTAATTACCAATTTGTTGTCTGCCCTTGTTACTGCTTTTCCTTGCTTTCTTAATACTAGCCTCTTAAAATGTGCAACTGTGCCCTGCGCCTTGTGCTCTGCACTTTCCAGCTGGCCCGATTGAGTTACAAGAGTTTGCTGCTCTGTTCTAGCTGTGCAAACTGAGCACTGCACATGTCAGTGACATTTGGTCAGGCTGGTTTAGGCTTGTTATTTGCCTTATTAGAGACAACAGAATAATCTTTCCAGATGTTCCGAAGACATTTACACAGTTTGTTGCTTCTGTTAGATTACTAATGGCTTTATCCTTTTTTTCCCTTTTTTTTAAAAAAGATTGCAACCCACCTCCTCTCTGCACCCACATGGTTCACATAGCCTCTGTGTCAGATCCACAAAGCACAGCAATAAATAGAGCTAAGTGTGCTAAGGTATGCTGAGGAGAGGACACAGAGGGAGACAGAGCGAACCGATAGCAAGGCTTAAGAGGGCTATATATACACGGAGAATTGATTGAATGATGAGACGTACGTGGAAAACTCTGGGGATAATGCGGACGATCACAAAGGAGTAAAAATGCAGCTGTCAAAGTTAAATAGAAAGTAAAAAAAGACATGAATCATTGTAACAGAAGGCAGAGGAAGGAAATAACAAAGAGCAAATAAGTTCTCACAGAAACCACAGGGACCATTTTCATTTCTTTTTTTCTTTATTTTTTGCAATATTTCCTATGGCTAACATAATTATGTAGGGAAAATCTCACATCGTGACAGCCCTAACAACATTAAAGACTAATTTTGGTTGCAAAGTGTTTTTCCTCTGGTTCCATAATGCTTTGTAGTCCCTAATTGAGTCTGAAGAACTGTGAATATCAGAGCCAGCTGGGTCGGTCATGGGTTGTAATTTACAGCTGCCCTGTTGGGTAGTCAGCCACATCATTTGTAACTTCAACAAATATTGATGATGAGAAGTAGCACTAGTAGCAGCAGTGAGGTTGCGGTAGTCCCAAGTCACCAGGAAGTACTGCCGGTGATCCTAAGTATCTGGAAATATGTATTAGTTGAATAAACAGTTCCTCCAGTAGGAAGCTGCTGAGAGGCCGTTCCCTTCGGACGGAGCTTTTTATTCAGTGACGGTTCTCTAATTTCTAACAGATGTGCCATCATTCTGTTGTTGTTTAAGCAGCACCAGAAACATTCAAATGTACCTAAAGACATATAAAAGGACATAGAAGCCTTACAGGAACACTCAGTGGCATTACATGACTAATACAGAGAGTGTATTCCTGATACAGTGTCATTTTTCACATTACTGTACATGCATAGAATGGGAAAACACAAACAAAATCCTGGTACTGCAGAATATTCTGTTATATTTAGTCATTTATAACAGCTATGACATTATTTCTTAACTCATACCCACAAACTTCCAAATGAAATATACAGTACATGGATATTAATTATTTTTTCTAAGCAGTATAGTCATGTATTAAGCATCAGTGGTCTTTTAGGGCAGCTGAAAAACTTGGCCAGATTAGACTTCAGGGCACGTGTGTTCGTCACAGCCGACTGGATAATGGGGCTTCTGGCATGTGAGCCTCCCTGCTGTTCACTAATATCATTACAAAAATGATGTTTCAGAAAAGTGCTGTGGATGGTGCTAGTGCAGCTCAAAGAGGCTCATTTGATGTTAGTTTGGAGAAGCTTTTCATCACTGTCCAGAGCTCTTGTGATAAAACATCTCTTATGACAAACTAGACTGTCAGACTTATGGTACTGGTCACATTTATCTGTTTTGGGCTCGCAGTCCCTCTGCCAGGTGACTGATGTCATCTCGTGTCGTGACAAGATGACATTAGTGCTAACGTTCTGGTGCGTAGTTGCTAACCGAGCACTGGCCTCTTTTATCTCCCTCTCGTGTGAATACAAGCTTTGATGTTATTCTAAATATTGAATGACCGCCTCCGTAGTGGTCTACTTTTAGAAAGTTACATGCTGAAATAAGACTTGTTAATCGACGTGTGACCAAAGTCTGTTTAAGCTTCTCATATTGGTTGTATTGTCTCCGTTTTAGCCACATTTTGCAGGTTTCTTATGCTTGTGTGAAATAAACAAACATATAATTTTGTTCATGTAATTATTAAGGGACAATCCTACATAATTAGAGTTTCCATAAGGTTTGTATATGAAAATATAGGGAAAACACACATAAACTCAAAGGAAAACGTATGTATCTTGACTGCGCTGACATGTTTCACAAATATAACACACATATCAAGGTGTAGTCACAGCCTGCTGCTTCATGGTACTCGGTGAAGCTGCTGTGAGGTGGCATTGATATCTAAAAAGTAGGGGTGCAACGATACACAAAATTCACGGTTCGGTTCGGTTCGATACTTTGGTGTCACGGTTCGATATTTTTTCGATACAAAAAAAATGTTCATGCCTTTTTAATTTGTCATTTATTAAAATTATAAATATATATTTTAACTCAAAAGTACAGTTTTTAAATTTAACCCTAACCCTTGTGCGTGTTTTTTATTTTGACAGCGAATGCGCACCTGTGGACCACTTATGTGCAGCCCTGGTTATTTAGCTCGTCATATTGCAGCCACAGAAATTATTTTGTCCATGAAACCATAAAGCTGCACTTTCTTTTTGCCTTATAGTCTGATTTGTCATAACTTCTCCGTTTTGTGGTAAGCTTTTCTTTGGCTGTCACTTCTTCACCCTGACCTGTCTTATTTGGCTCAGCAGAACTAAAATATATATACTGCTGCTTTTACACGCGCACTCACATAAGCTCAGCGATTCTCTGCGCGATCAACCTCTCACATGTTTAAGCTTGCTGCGGGAGATTTCACTTGTCATGTTTGCATAGTAAGCTAACGATTAATAAGACGATGTCAGAGGAATTGGTGCGCAAATTATCATCACTCACAGATCAGTGCTGTCGCTCTCTATACACAGTTCGCACGATTGCAAAGTGAAAGCAAAAAAACAAGCGCAAATTCAAACGCGATTTCAATATGTCACATATTGACAGTGGCTCACCGATGCCAATGACATAATTACCCAGCTACATTTCTGAAAGAATGCAAAAGCATTGACATATATTTTTCCTTCCTACAATAGCCCAACGGGCAGGGAAGAGATAGATTTTGGTAGCCCGACTGAAAAAATCGCTAGCTCCAGGACGTCGGGCTAGCGATATTGCAAGTCCTGTATCTGATTGAGGAATCATGCATCTTTGGAAAAGAGAGTTTATTACAGAGAAATGTCTCTTTCCAAAATAAAAGCTATACTATCCGCTTCTTCTGGGCTATATTCTCAGCAGCATAAGGAGAATCATGTGCTAAGAGCTGTCTAAATGACTCGGCTAAAGTTAGTAGCATGCTTGTTGTTTTTGTCTTTGCACTAGGATGATGTCGGCGTAAATGTGCAGTCATATTCGTTGTGTTCCCACTAGTGCTTTCAGGTTAATCTCGTTGAAATGACCTTAACACCACAACACGGCAAATCTCCGTTAACGAGCTACCGTCGATCGCCCCGTGCATGGGGCTAGACGGCCAACACGTTAACGAGCTAACTGCGCTAACACACTAGTTCCCACCCATGTAATTGAGCATTGCATGGCACATCCAACATACTGTTTTACTTTAGTCCATGACTCGCTTACCTTCAGGGTCATACGTCACATGAAAACCAAAATAATTCCAAATGCCAGATCTGAATGAGGGTGGGGGAGGTGCCCTGCACTCTTCCTCCTGACTATGCTGTCTGTGTGGAGCGCTCAGTGGATCTGCGCTCGACAGTGCAGCCTAGGCGGAGTAGTCGAACGCAGATTCACTGAGCGCTCAACACAGACAGCATCGTCAGAAGGAAAGTTGATAAAATAAATTACAAATGTTGTATTGTTCGATACATATGCGTACCGAACCGAAAGCACTGTATCGAACGGTTCAATATCGATACGAATATCGTTGCACCCCTACTAAAAAGACAATATGGCTAAACATTTATACTTTTCTTCAAATATTTAGGTTCATTTCAGCTCATTCACTGAGCTGAGCATGTGTACAGACTCATATGGATGCTGTGCTATCCTATGTCATGATACTTAATGGGCAGGCTTTCATAAATAGACATGTGCATGGGAGAAGAGAGAGTATATTTCTGAGTCAGTATTGAGCCAAAAAATAACATTATAACTACTGTTAGTAGCCCTTAGTCTTTTTATATGTCGCTGAATCAAAACAAAATAATCCACATCACTGAATTACTAAATTGATTTAACAGTAAATAACATTCACAGTAAAAATAAACAAATATATGCAATCTGGAAGTATACTAAAAACTACTATAAGGTCATAAACGAACAAAATCACATATGTTACGATTTATAGCTTGAAAATGCCTATAAGTTAAATTTCCTGTGGTAACATCCAATATATTATTGACTACTATTGTCATTTATGATAAGGATTCGTTTTAGAGTTAACACAAGTATGGTTCACTAGACTGGTGTATGTCTAAAAATGGACTTCTCATGTCTTGTGCTAATAAACCCAATTTCCCAAATTCAGGAAGAGCACTGCTGATTGATCAGATGCAATAACATCCCTATTTGTCACATTGTCGGATCTTTGCTGACCGGTTAGGAGAAATCCAAATTCAAAGAGTCCAGTCCTACACCTGGTTCAGGGCCCAAATAGCCCGGGGGGAGAAGTTCCTCCTCATTCTCTCTGTTTTATCCATGTAGTTTTACAACTTCACAGTGAGGCATGAGAAAGCCAGTTTTGATGTCAGTTTAAGTTAACATTTAGTTAGCATTTAAGCTTCCTTGCCCTATAAAGGGTTAAGACAGAACACTAATTATGTCACATAGCCCTCAGCCCTATCCTTATTGTCGTGTTCTTCAGATTAGCTTAGGGTTGAGAGTTAGCAGTGCAAAAATATTAATACATATCAAAATGTTCCTGAGCATTGCTAGAAATGTGTAAGTGTTAATATGAAAAAAATGTAGTGTGAAAACGTCAATACAAAAGTTAATGGGTGTACATTTGTTTATGACTGTACAAATTTTGGAAAAGCTACCGAATGAATGTTTAGTTGATTTCCTTTAGTTATTTTTAATAGAATATCTATTAACAAAAGTTGAATCTTCAGTGTTGTCGGCCAGTCTTTCTGAAAGAGTTACAGTGGGTTTCACACATGCCCCGAAGGCCTGAATTTTTCGAGGCATCACCTGGAGAGGCAGTATGTGATAGACCAGCATGTGTCCAGATCAGTCAGACTCAACATTAAACAGACTTCATCCTGCCAGCTCTACACTACAAAGCCTGCGTGTGAATAGAGCAGGTACTGCAAGGGAGTCCTACCCCCTGCATCCTTACCCAGCATCCCTAAACCGCTTTTCAAGAAGTGAAGACATGACTGACACAAAGGTCTCTTACAGTGTGTTAATTAAACGTGTCATTCAATCAGCAGATTTCACTAAAGAATGAAGGTTGTTTACAGCCTAGGAACTGAGACCTTGGTTGAACAGGCAGAGCTGCTGTAAACATTGCCCACAATGTCATCATCGCAACCATGAAGTGCAATTTACAGAAGTGTGTCGCTGGCATGACTGTCCATGTGCACTTTTATCACTCGCTCTTTGCCACACAGTTGTCTGCCTGCACAAAATCTTCTCCAACCGACTGCAGCAAATCAGCCGTTTTCTCTCAGTGATTTCCCTCGATTGGCCCTTCATTATATAATTCATTTATCCCTTGTGAACCGAATGAATAGCACTATAGCAACCGACCTTAAACACTGAAATGGAGACTGTCGGCTTAACACAAACCACACATAGAAAGAACCTCGTGTCCTCTCCTGTTCTTTATAAATATGTGCTATTTAAATAAAAACAAGTTGACTAGAGTATATTTCTGCCACACTTGTATTTTTGCCTCACATCAACCCAAGGAAGCATCTGTGTGGTATAATAAAGCACAGGTTCGAACCCTGTGGTGCTGAACTGAGCAAAAAGAAGTATGGCAGGTAAATTGTAGCAGAGCTGTGTAGGCTGCTTATGCAGATCTTTGTGCCATGATGTCAACTCGCTGTTTGATGTAATATTTATGAAGTTTCAACCCCCCCCCCCCCCCCATTCCCTTTCACTACCCCCCCCCCCTTGCTCCTCGTCAGCAGAGCAGTAGGTGTTGCTCAAAGCCTCAGATGTTTGTCTTCCTGAGAGCCGATCACAGAAGAGGAAACTTTACAGATTGAAAGCTGGAAAAAGACACTTCCCTCTGGGCTGTTATTAATACTGTGTTGGTGGTTACAGCTTTGCAGCAGTGGCTCAGGCAAACATCCAGGCCTGCACTCGAAAATGTAATGTCAAGATAATTTCCTCTGGTCGATGGTAGATGGAAGGAAGGCCAGCAGCTCAGCTTGAACCTTATACGGAGGGGATAAATTGAAAGATTACCGAGAGCTAAGAGTCCTCCTAAAGATTAGTTATCTAAGGTCAACTGTTAGAGCCCACTACATGAACAGTGTTACTGATGAACTAATCACACCCATTAGCTCAGTAAAACTGTCTCCATATTAGCTAAGCTCTTTAATTCCAAACACAGTGACTTGACCTTGAAAAAAAAAAGAACCCAAAAACCAAACAAACCCAAAGCAGAGAGTTGAAATCCTTGCACAGGGCTTATCGCCCCCGTTCTCTGTGTGTGTTGTTGATTGTTTTTTCCAGCATGTCTTTTCTGCTAGCAGCATTTAGACTGTGTCGTAAACGTGAAAGTCGGTAAGAGCAGCGCCCGTGCGTTTGATCTGAATGACAGAGTTTGTCTGTGTGTTGATTAAATGCTTTGTTCAGCACAGTAGCTTAAAAAGCTTTGTGAAGAATGCAGGAACAGTGTCAGTCCATGTCTACACGCTTTTTGTTTGTTTTTTTAAAGAAGCAATTATTACCATCTGTAATTGCTGTTGTGATAACCAATATGGCTGTGCGAAACGCTTTCTCAACAAACACACTCCTCCTCTCTCGCTCTCTTTCTTTCTGTCACTCTTCCTGTTTGTGAGAGCAGCGACAGCACACCTGCCTTTTGGTTTGGGGCTTTACTGTCTTACCTTCTTTTATTTACCTTCTTTATTTCCTCCTCCTCTTCCTCCTGTTTTTTGTGCTCCTGTATCTGCTGACCTTGTCCCGTCCCGTCCCAACGCCTGCCTGCCTGCCTGCCTGCCTGCCTGCCTGCCAGAGGGTACAGAAGGCTGCCAAAATCAAGAAAAAGGCGGTGTGTAATAAACGGAACAAAAAGAAAGACCCTTTGGCCACTTTACTTCCACTCTCACCTTTTATTTTTTGACTTCATATTTGCCTGTCTGTGTATCCTTTTCCATTTGTGTCTCAAACACTTGAATGTTCATGCACTGAGTTCAGCAAATCTGTGTCAGGTTTATCTCTGTCCTTCTGTCTGCGGAAAAAGAAATCTGTATCTCCAGAAATATTGTAGAACTCTTTAAAACTAACAATTATATTGTTATTTATTAGGCAAATACCAAAGTGAGTCATTTTATATACCCAAATTTGAGCCGGCCCACTTCTCTGAGATGCCATAAATTATTCAAGCATAACAGTCAAACTAATGTTTTTGTTCAGGAATGCAAGTAAATAACTGTAATTTAGGATTTTAATCAAAATTAAATGATGTGCTTCACTGTGTTTTTCAGTCTTTTGTTTTTTAGTATTAGAAATATGCAGGATTAACCATTACAGAAGCATTAAAATCCTTTGGGTTATAACCAGTACTGTCACTTAGACTGGGTGGTGGGCTAAAAAAATTGTCAAGCACTGTATATGGAAAGAACAAAGAAATAACTGAAATAAATGTGATGCAAATACATCCCACGCACACACATTAGAGACTATTTTTTTTCTTTTATTTCCAGTCATATTGTTATTGTACATATTGTTATTCTCCAAAACATACCGTAGGGTTAGAGTTAATTTTCTATTGTACTGATACATCAGGGGTATATTTAATGTGTTTTTGTATGTTTTGCGCGTCTCATACTGTGACTCATTCAGTGACCCTTTTGCCAATTTCTTACGTAAAATAATTAGGATAAATTGAACCGAGTGAATATTATGTTACATTAGAAAAATGCAAAAGAGATCACTTTAGTGATTAAATCACATTCCCGTATATACAAGATAAGCACTGCCTATAGACAACATTAACATTTACTATTGTAGGGGCTAAAGAGTGCTTTGTTTACCTAGAATATTTATTTTCCTTATATGGAAACAGAGTTGCTTTTATATTAGACTAAACAACCACTGAAACAAAGTAGCGTAACGTGTTACTGACATGAATTATTATCATGAATTTATAATAAGGGGATTCTGTGTCTGAAGCTTCTATCCCATTAAGACTTAATGCTGATTGGCTGTCCTTCTCAAACAGAACAGCAGGTGGGTCGGGCCGCTGTGCTTACAATCCAAGCTTTGTGTCCGAACCGACCATATTATGTGTGTCTCCAAGACACAGTACAGACCAATAGTAACCAATAGTGTCTGAAGCGTTTAGATCAATCTGAAGCCTGAAGATTTTGTCTGTCAGATTTAGTCTGACACTGTTACAGTATAAATATAAGAAAAAATGAGGAAAAGCATAAGAAGTTCCACAGATTAAAAATATTTATGTATTTTTCTACCATAGGTTCAAAAATCTATAATCATTTTAGTCATTAAAGTGATATAACTGGCTTTAATCATGTGTAAGAGTTGTCATTTCTTCTTTCTAACCAAAAACTCTGAAGCTTAAAGGGTTTGCAAGATTTCTAGAAAAAGGTCAGCGAGCCAGCGGTCGTAGCTTCCTCACACATACCAAGACCGGACAAGGAAACAAAGCGTGACATATTGAACAGAAAAATCTTCTACCTCAAGGCCAAATGCAGGCAAATGTAAATCACATGCCAGCCACAACTTATGTTTGCAAAAACTAGTTTGTACCCTAAAGAAAATTAATTACTATTCATTGTATTTTCTGATACTGGATATGGACAGAAAATGATGAACTAATGACAGGTCACAGTCTCTCTCCCCCCCCCTCCCCCCCCCCCCCACCACCACCACCAAAAAAGGTTTACCGTTTATTGCTTGAAACAAATGTTAACCACGTGTTTTATTTGTCTATGAGATTGCCTTATTTAAGTACATAAGACAGTTTTAATTCAACTAAAACAAGCATAGTTTTATTAGATTTCTGCACAGAGAGATTAGAGGGAAATGTGCACAAGCTTGTTGTGTGCTGAGGCTGCATTACTCTCACTGGTGTAACAGCCAGCTGGTAGGGGTTTAGTGTTAAGCTGTTTCTTGTTTCCATGCCAGCTCGCCCATCCTCGTGCCAGGACTATTGATGCAAACTAACGCTACTGCCAAACACTTTCTTTTTCTTCCTTTGCTACCTCACCTCTAGACTCAGTAACATGTCCATGTAACAAGGACTTTTCTAACTGGGCACTAAGCTTTGAATGCATGAGTTTTGGCAATTAAAAAAAGGCATTCCCACATTTAAAACAGACACTATTCAGACAGCTGCGTGCACAATGAACAGTCAGGCTTGACACAAACATCTTAAACAGCCAGACGCAGGTGATTTAACAAACTCTTCTGTCTGTATGTTGCTTCAGAGCGCAGATGGAGACGCCCAAACCCTTACCGAGGTTGATCTGTTTATCTCCACCCAGAGGATCAAAGTCCTCAACGCAGACTCACAGGTAAGTGCTCCATGTTTCTGTTAAAAGTATGATTTTTCACCTGTGAGAACAAAAGCTGTTTTCCCAGAAACTATGAGTCAACGCCTCAGGGGAATGATGTTATGTCATAATTGTCAAAACAACAGCTTAACTGCTGACACCAGCTGCATCCTACAGCTGCCCCAGCTCTGATTGTTGTTTGTTTAATCTCATGACGTCACTCTGTGAATTCTTTTTGACCGTGGCTAAAAATAGATTCTGCAAAGCCAAAAGAAAAAAAAATGGTGCAGGATCATCTGTGCAGCACTGCCTTTACTTTAATGTCACAACAAAGTGGTCCTTTAGAAGTTCGGACCCCAGACTTAATGGATGCACAAAGCAAAGTTAATGGCACAATGATGAATAGTATTAGCTGTACAGAAAAGGCAGGAAGCACATAAACAGAGCATCCTAAACACAACAAAACTACAGTGACTAGGAAGAGATCTCAGGTTTGTTGTTTAGCACTCAATAAAAGAATTAACATTACCAAGCTCAACTTTTTTGACTTCGGTGTGGCTACATAGTACAAGGATTCAAAGGTTAACTAAAGATAAATGTAAAAATTAAGTGTAAAAATCGCAAAATCAGTGATACAACAAATGACCATGTAGCAAGTAATTCAATCAGTGTTAGCTAGGTAGTGTGCTAGCAAACTGTTGCTATATATGCTTCTGTAGAGCTAACACGTGCCAACACACCAGCTCCACAAAGCAAAATAAAGCCTTCATAAGACACAATGCAGTCCTGTGAAAAACTGAGTACGGTGTTATTCCCTCCATAGTCAGGTCCCAATAGTCAAATGGGCTTGATCGATTGATCCTCAGTAAGTTTGATCAGTGATCAAACTTACTGATGATATCTGATCACCTCTATAAAGGCTAAAGTGTTGGCAGTTTGTGAGTCTTGCTCATTGAGATTGGGATGCATGGTAACACAAAAAGCCAAACATTCTTCCCAGGAGTGGATTATAAGGCTTTTCAAACAATTTAGTCCATCATTCTACACTAACAAAGATTACATGGAAAACATACATACATACACACTTGTCCCAGCAAATTCACATGAAGTTCAGACCTGGAATGCTCAGAGAAATTGCAATAAACACAAGAGTAACATGTTAAGGACCCTAAAAGCCTGAGATAGCAAGTGAAATGTTAAAGTTCATAGCAGTAAAATTAGAAAAAGACTGAACAAATATAGGTTATTTGGAAGGGTTGCTAGCAGAAAGCAACTTCTCTCTAAAAACAACATGGCAGCACAACGTAGGGTTGCAAAGTTGTATCTGAACAAATCACAAGTCCTCTAGAACAATTTCCTGTGAATAGACAGCACCAAAACTGAGACGTTTGGTCATAATGCACAGCACCGCATTTGGTGATAACCTATAATAGCAGGTCAGCATAAGCACGTCATATCAACGGTCAAGCACAGTGGTGAATGGGTGATGATTCGAGCTTGTTTTGCAGCCAAACAACCTCCTGAACCTTCAACCATCAACTGCCGTGTATTATAAAGTATTCTAGAGTCAAATGTGAGGCCGTCTGTCCAACAGCTACAGCTTGGCCTAAACTGGGTTGTGCAACAGGACAATGACCCCAAGCACAGCAGCAAATCTACAACAGCATTGCTTGGAAAAAAAAAAGAAGAATCAAGTTGTCAAAGTCCAGACCTCAACTTGATTGAAATGCTGTGATGGGACCTTAAGAGAGCTTTCCATGAACAATACCCACAAACCTCACGCAACAGAAACAAAATTATAAAAGAAAGGGACAAAATTCCTCCACATTGATGTGAGAGACTGATAATGTCATACAGAAAACAAATACTTGAGATTATTGCTACTACAGCTAAAGCAAATAAGTCATGTCATACTACCCCTCCAGTTTTTTGGTGGAGGGTACAAAAAACATTTTTTGCAGGACTGTATATATTTCAAAAGTATTTTTCTTTTCTGTGGAACACAGAAAATTTCATTTTCACCATCCATGAAGAAGAAGCTCTTATCCTCATACATTTAAGCTCTGAGGCCTCTGCACTTGAAAGCCTCACAGATGGTGAAGCAGCTCTTTATCCTTTTCCGATCATAGCCCTTCTTTCTCAGTTTTGATTCTTCTGACCTTTTCCTCTTTGGCTGTTTCTCCGCCATCTCACCTTCTTGACAATGTGATTATGTTCAGCTGTCCCTCTTGTTCTGCTCCTTTCCCCCATCCTGTCTCCCTCTGTCTTGTTTACAAGCACAAACATGCCCAGTTGTTAGTTGTGTTTTGTCCATAACTGACATTTAGTAGATAAGTGTATTAAATCAGGAAGAGTTATTCCACCTCCAACCTTCAAAAATGCCTAAAGTTATAATATAGACTAAATTTTCTTAAATCATCAATCCCTCTGAAACTGGACAAAAAGTCAAAAATTCACCTGGAAGTCTGATTTTATCTGTCGTATTTCTCCACGTTCAAGTTTTTACATGAAACCCCGTCTCTGCACGCTTACAGAAACTTGCCCTTTAGCTTTACAGCAAGCTGTGTTGTGAAGCAGCCACACTAGTCTTCACAGGAGGTGTAGTGCTTTGATGGAAGCGCTACACTTCCGAGAGATTTGCTGTGCTACAGATCATGAATAGAGCCTTGTGCTCACAGTAACAGTTAAATGTATATGCGATAGATGATTCATTGGCAGTGTTTCAGGCTTAGCTGCTGCCTGGCCATCTGAGCAGTGTCAGAATTGAGTGTGTTTGTGCGTGCGTGTGTGTGTGTGTGTGTGTGTGGGCAGCCGCCTGGCAGAAAATAACGTGCTGCAATGCGGTCTCTATCTTCCTCTCATTTTTCCATCTGGTTGCCACTGGTCCCAGATTTTAAATAAAAGCCTTTTTGTACACATAAAAGCTCGATGTAGCTTACATGGGGTTCCTGACATTGATTCATAATAAGAACAACTCCAAAGGTGAGCTGGAACAACAGCATTTATTAGGCTGATGTAATAAAAGTCAGCTCATAGTTAATGACATTAAGTAACTGAAATTAAATTTAGCATCTTACCTTAAAACGTCAATGAACAAATGCATGCTCCTCTCAACAAATCCACAGGTTCATGTCTAGAGTCCAGCTTTTCCTCATACATTATAACCCAAGACAATTATTAGGCTGTCTTAACAAACAATCTTTTTTTAATTAATACGAATGCTCTTAGTTTTTCGTGCACCTATTCATTGCTCTTAGATGAAAATCTACTCAGTATTTGCTGGGTTGTCATTGAGCTATAATCAGATTATACAGCAGGCTTGAATTCAGTCAAAAGTAGGCATGTTTGTTCTCTGTCAGCGATACTTTCATCTCACTTCTCACCCCGAAATGAATGCTGCAGTTTTGATAATGAGAGGAAACAAATATGCTGCTCAGTGGTTCTTTAATTTTCAAATATTATAATAATCAAAGGAAACCAGCTGCTGTCAGAAACAGGATAATTAGTAGTAACTGTTACTGCTTTTCAAATGCATTAGTAGGAAACAGCTCATTTCCGTAAAGCTTTTTGTCAGTTAAAATGTGTGAATACGAAGACGTTTTCCACTTTTTGTGGGGTTCCTGCATGGATTCATTGTACATGGGTTGTGTATTTTCTCTTTAGGTTTGTTGTTTAGTGCAACTAGTTTTAAAAACAGTAGTTGGGGAGGATTAATTTCATATTGCGTGGGCATTGTGTTGAGACTGGATGGACTCTAGCTCCTCTGCAAATCAGAATTAGACGAGTGGTTAATAAAATAGATTGCTTGATGAATAGATGGCATTGTGTCAGTATGGCAGTGAAAACAGTATTATCAACTATTAAATATTGACACTGTGAGTGTGACATAGCAAGTCTGTGATTGACCCCAAGGGGGGATTCTTTTCCTATACAGGCAGGCTGGGTAAGTACCAAATTAATATTTACCCATACTCACTAATATCAGGTAATTCCAGGTTTTGATCAGCACCATGGACAGCAGCCACAGTCGGCGGTCACATTTATAGACTCATTTATCTAACTCAAACTGTCTTCGACTAGTCTACCACAAGCCCGAAATAGGTTTGACTTTGCTAAAGTATTATGAAGACAATTGTAATGTATATAAGCATGGAACAATAATAGTGGTAACAATGCTTTACGCTCAGCAAGTCTTTGACAATGCCACGTAAATCGAAAGTCCTAGCAGTATACTCACTGTGCCCTCTTCTCTGCTTTCTCGTTTCAGCACAAACTTTTTTTTTTTTGCTGTGCTGACAAACTGCTCTGTAAGATAAAAAAATTAATTGTTGCGTAGTTGATGTCAACAATTTCACGGGCATATAAGTAGTATACATCCCAGCATGTCCCAAGTTTTCAGAAAAGGCCCTTATTTTTAAGTCTGAGGAGTATAAAAGCATTAAAAAAATATATCTGCAGCCTAAATTCAGCTCATAAGGAAAAATATACCTTATAAATAAAGCTACGCTTTGACACACATGATCAAACCGTGACTTAGACATTTGGTGGATCACTTATAATCTGTCCAATGTTAGTTAAAGGCAGCAATGTCATTAGCAAAAGGCGAAACAAACCAGAGACACCTAACTTTCTGCAACTAGAGAAGCCCCCTGCTGACCTTTGGAAAAAATGCAAGTTCACTTTTCAGACCCAGAGGCAACGTTCCTCCTTTTTCAAACAGTCTTTTTAGATATTAATATTAAAAAGGAAAAGTCCACAAATTCAGAATCATTTCTGCTTTCATACTGCTACTGCATGCAGTCATAACAACCATAGCAAAGGATAGATAGATAGGTAGATAACTCTCAGTACAACAACAAAAGTGGCATTCATGCTGAGCAGGTAGTGTTAAACCAACAGCAGCAAGAAAGTGACAAAAAAGAAACCAAAAAATTGCTGTTATACATGTATCATTACAGCCTTGCCTATGTTAGCTTATAAACTCAGAAACAGAACAACAGAATGCAGAGCATAATTAAAACATGTGATTTTGGTTGACATCCCAACAGGAAACGATGATGGACAACGCACTCCGCACTATATCCTACATTGCCGACATTGGGAACATTGTTGTCCTGATGGCAAGACGCCGGATGCCACGCACAGCCTCACAGGACTGCATTGAAACTACACCCGGAGCGCCCGAGGCAAAGAAGCAGTACAAAATGATATGCCACGTCTTTGAGTCTGAGGATGTAAGCAGCTCTTAAAGAGTTTTCCGAATGACAAACCCACTGTGCCTCTATGTGTTTATGGGAGAATCGTCTCCAGAGAGTGGGTACACAGATGACAGATGTTATTTTTTTTGTCATTATGTAAGAGTTCTCATTTGGCAGATCCTTTAACATCTAAAGATAGTGAAGATGACACTTGCGATTGCCTTTCAAGTGCTATGTGAGTGTCAGAAAATATTTCAGCTTCCCACTTCTCGCTGCTTTTTAACTTCCACAGTTTGACTCCGACGCACAGTTTTCTTGCGTTTTTTCCCCTGAATTGAGTGTTGTTAAATTATCTCAAATGCTGTCGCTAATATAAAGAAGTTCTAGAAACGTTTTTTGGAGCACCCTGCAGTAATCACTTAGGGCAGCCCAGTGATGTGAAATGATGTAAATTGGCTGGGCACTTTTGATTTTGATTTGCTTTCCTCGTTGAAGCAGATTCAGCAGGAGCTGGCAACATGAACAATGTTGCGCAGAGGAGCCAGCGACTCACTTTCTGTGCCAGTCAGTATAAAGGCTGGGCTCCAATCTGCAGCCTCCTCATCTAATTTTGCTGCCAGGCTTTAAAGGCCGCCCAGAGTTATAATGGAACCATTCAGCCGCTCATCCATCAGCTTATAAACAGTTTGTGTTATTGTGGTTCCACTGGCTGTATGTGGTGATTCCTGTCTTTTCTTCTTCTTCTTCTTCTTTTTTATTTTTTATTGTTGTACATAACTAGTTCATGGTGGGACTTGGAGCCATTACTGTCTGCAAAGAGGGATTTATATGCAAGTATAGATTTCAATTAAACAGAGGAAGTATGGTTATATCATTCAAATGTATTGCTGTCTGTTGGCTTCATTAACCTCGATTTCACCTGAATGAGAGAGCAGGAAACAGGAAAGTGTGTCTTTTTTCTTAGTGGCGAAATATAGCTTATGACAGAGAAACTCAGTAGAAACTTAAACACCTTTATATTTATTCCACTACTGGTTGATGCCCTTAGCTCCCTGTGTTGTTATTTATATGCTGCTGGGTTTGCTTTTGTTTACAGCCTGACATTTCTGTCTGCAGGCCCAGCTTATTGCTCAGTCCATCGGCCAGGCTTTCAGCGTAGCTTACCAGGAGTTTCTGAGAGCCAATGGCATTAACCCCGAGGACCTGAGTCAGAAGGAGTACAGTGACATCATCAACACCCAGGAAATGTACAATGATGACCTCATCCACTTCTCCAACTCTGAAAACTGCAAAGAGGTGGGTATACCTCAGAAGGAAGAACTGGGAATAAACAGTGAAAGACTTTGCATGTGGGACGAATCACACTGGCGCTGCAGGGCTATTAGAGAAATGTACTACTATAGTTGCTGTTAGCTAATTAGATTAAGAGGCAGATGGTACAGTAAAATCTACTCCAACAGTGTCAGATCTAGCTTATTTTCACTGTTGCATTTTTGCTTTAGCTAATGCCGTGCCCTGAAAACATTGCTGGAGGCTTTTGGTGAATTACAAACTGTGAAACGTTTACTGGTTTATGAGCACAGAGGCTGCAGGGGCACCATCACACAGCTGCTGTATTAGGGGCACATGAGTAATTTACAGTAATGAGGAACCTGGGCTTTCTTGAAGTAGTAAAGTTTTCCCACCTTACTAACTGTTCGAAGAATAAAGTCATGTCTTGAGGCTTGGTGTGTAGATGAGTAGTATCAGCTGGTCTGAAACAGGAAAACGTATCCGGCATTATGACAGTACTGGAGGATGAGCAAAAGCTGAATCTGAAAAGGTCTGTAAAGTCAAACATGGATGCGATAAATCAATACAGATAAATTATTGGTAGTTCTTTGTTGTTTAAATACATTTTACAACCAAAGTAAATTTGGTTGTAAAATGTTGTTCCTCCTAGCAACCTTTCCAACAAGCCAAACCTTTTCAGTCTTTTTTTTTGTACTTGCAAAGCAGGTGTTTTTCATACATTGCTATTTGAGACAACCAGTACAAACAGTGCTGACTTGTTTGCTAAAGACAATTCTGTTCTTTGTCAATACATCAAAAAGTTCAAGAATACACTGGCCAGTCACGTTTATATCCATGTCTGTCCAGGCTTGGCCTTTGACCCTTTGGATCTAAAATGTACCACTTTATGATGTTATCCTACTATAAGTTTGTTTTGGAAGAATTAGTGTAAGATTTATTGAGTTCAACATTTAGCACTGTTCAGTTCGCTGTTGAGTCCAAGTGAGCAAATCTGCCAGATTTAAAGAAATTCTCAGCAGTTGGCTCAGATGCATTAAAAAAAGACAGAAAAAGATCAGGGAGATTGTGTTACTGGAGGCATGTAATCCATTATGTACTCCAAATGCAATGATAGGACTTCTTTTGGCATTTTTTAGTATTGTTATTAAGGCTCAGAGGAAATAGGAAGACCACACAGTAATGGAGAAAACACAATGTCCTTAATTAAATTAGGCTACAAAGTGTCTGCAATGTGGTGAGTGTGTGTAGAGGCAAGAAAGAAAGAAAGAAAGAAAGAAAGAAAGAAAGAAAGAAAGAAAGAAAGAAAGAAACTTAACCTCCTAGGACCTGGTGTCCACATATGTGGGTTGTCTAGACCAAAATACTAAATTTTATTCTACAAGGGCCTGATATCCACTTACGAGGACATTACACTGCCGCTGTTCTATCGGAATTTAAAGCGAATGTCCTCATATGTGGATCTCATTTTTCTCAGAAACAAAAATCAGGTAAAAAAAAAATCACATAATTCTTTGTTTTTACATTCATCAGGTCCCAATCATCCCAAATAGCAAACAGAAATTAAAAATGCATGCCATGGAAGAGTTCGGGTCTTAGGAGGTTAAATGACAGGCAAACAAAACCCAAACCAGCCATGACCCCTGCCTGCTGGAGAGAAGCAAGAGACATGTTTAGCACTAAACCCTTTTAAAAAACAAGTTCTAAGCGGGGCCAGACACTTACCTCCTATAAAAAAAATTTAAAAAAACAGAAAGATGAAGGAAACAAGGGAGACACAAAGTAGTAGAGAGGTCATCACATGCATCCATCGTGTCAAATGCTGTTATTAATCTCCACTGTTAGCAAATGTGCTTTAATGAGTATCTCATGCAAAACAAAACATGCAGATAAAATATGCAGATAGAAAAGTAAAATGTCATGTGAACTAGGGCTGCCACAAACGATTATTTTGATAGTCGACTAGTCACCGATTATTTTTGCGATTAGTCGACTAATCAGATCATCATCCATTGGACATAAGACATACAGCTTATTGCACCAGCAGCATCTGCTCTTATATAACTATCATTAGCTTACAGCTTGAAGTGTTTAAGGTCTGTGCTAACTAAAAATAAAGACAAGATGATAGTTTATTAAATTTTAATGAATTTTGGAGATTGTCTCAGTGGAGTTTGATAAACTCAGCCGTCTGTTCCTTGCTATCTAAACTATAACAGGACATTGGAGTAAATTCTACCATTTCACACTTCTGTTTAATCAGTTTTCTGTTTGACATTAATTCAGCTGTGTAAAACTTTAATCTCAGCCAAACCGATTTACTCAGGAACAAATAAAACACTGAAAAAAGCCAAACAATAACATTTTTAAGTTATCTAAGTGACTTAATATCATGTTTAACCTGAGTAGTGAAAGACGGCGCTGGGTTTGAAAACAATTTGCCGGGAGTCCGGTGTTCTCACGGGCTCTAGTGAGCCTTGAACCCCAGCTAGCTATCGAGCTGGTGGGTAACAGACGTCTCCGAAAACGTCGCCGCACTTTTACAAATATGTGGTGTCTTGATAAACCGAACACATATTTGAAGTGTACACAGCTACATTCTCGCCTGAAAATATGTTAAAAGTTTATTTTGTAACCTAGAAAGAGAAATAAAAGTAATATTAGAACTAAGTAGCTGCTGCCATTGTTAGAAACTGAATTGGGCTGAGCTGTGCTATGAATTCTGGGATAGGTTGGGCCATACACCCGACCTATCCTTCAAATCTGGGGAAAAGTAGGACGCATTTGTCGGCTGCATTTGCAGAAGTCTTCGAATTTGGAAAGCCTTCGTCGCGTCGCTGCAACGTAACCGGCCTTCAAATGTGGCCGCAGCTACGATACCGGACACTGCTCCTTCTTCTTCGGGGTTTAACGGCAGCTGGCATCCTTGTACATGCAGTGCTGCCATCTTCTGTTTCAGTCCGTTATTACACTCTTAAATCCTACTACTTACGTCTTTCAGGATCTTACAAGGCTTTAAACGACGCGTCGACTATTAAATTTGTCGTCGACGATTTTGGTAGTCGACTAATCGTGGCAGCCCTAATGTGAACTAATCCAGACATTAAGGTAAGAAACCTTGGACCAGTAGTCCTCACTGATTTTCAACATTAGCTGTAGCGGTCTAATCTGACCAGAGATTTGAATCTATTTCTGTATAAGCAGTAATCTGTAATCCATGTTAAGAGACTGTACAGTCTCACTGTTGTAAGTATAAAATAAAGTATACATTAATCTATATGAAGGATATTAAAAACCCCACCATTGTGGGTCATGTGTTTTCAAATACAGTTGGACAGTTTCTGTTCATCATTAAGGTTTTGGGTTTTTTTAAATGACAAACAGACTCCATCCCCTGCTTACTTCTGTCTCCACAGCTGCAGCTGGAGAAGAGTAAAGGGGAGATCCTGGGTGTGGTGATTGTGGAGTCTGGCTGGGGCTCCATCCTGCCCACAGTTATTTTAGCCAACATGATGAACGGCGGCCCAGCAGCTCGCTCTGGCAAGCTCAGCATCGGAGACCAAATCATGTCCATCAACAACACCAGCCTAGTGGGGCTGCCGCTCGCCACCTGTCAGGGAATCATTAAGGTACCGAGACACTGAAGAAGTGGATGGAAGAGGCAGCTGAAGTCATGAAATACACCCTAACTTGTTATTTTCAAAATTCAACTACATAATTTCTGTGAAAAAACCTCTTATGTTTGTGTGTTCTTCTCTGTGTCAAAGGGCTTAAAGAACCAGGTCCAGGTGAAAATGAACATTGTCAGCTGCCCTCCTGTTACTACAGTCCTCATTAAGAGACCAGATCTAAAGTATCAGCTGGGCTTCAGTGTTCAGAATGGCATTGTATGTATAATTTCATAGAGCTGTAAGTGGGTGGCTCTGATACTATTAGTTATTAGTTATTATTAGTTAATTAGTTAAATGATCAGGGGGTAGAATGAAATACCTTTATAATGAGCTAATTTTCTTCTTTGTTGTTGTTGTTTGTCTTTCCTCCAGATATGCAGTCTGATGCGAGGAGGCATTGCTGAGCGAGGTGGGGTCCGGGTAGGTCACAGGATCATAGAGATCAATGGTCAGAGTGTGGTGGCCACAGCACACGAGAAGATTGTCCAGGCTCTCTCGAACTCTGTTGGCGAGGTGAAACTGATGCACACAAACATTTCACAAAAGAACATCTACAAAGAAAGCCATAATTTTCAGACACAAACATTTGCAAATCCAGTGCAAATACTGTGATGGTTTCAGTACAACCACCGTTTTTTTACTTTTGGCTGAATATAAATGATGGATTTCGTTATTGTGGCTTCACACACTCGTTGTCTGAAACCAGACATCACGAGCTGGGAGTGGATCAGACTGACAGTCACTTACAGGGTACTGCTGTATCTAGTTTATTATAGATGGGAGCATAATTTACCACATAAAAATCACATGAAATAAAGTTGTTAAGACTATAAACTCATCAGGATTAAATTCAGTACAGTTTAAAATGTTTAAAAGGTTGTTTTCTCATAGGGATGAGTCACCTGTTATTGGCCATCAAAGGAAATAACTGCTGATGGTGCAAAGTAGGTGAATCCTGAATTAAATGCTTCCCCTCTTTGAGACCAAGTATTGAAGCAGTTAACAATAAGAACAAATGTATGCTGATTGACATATGACAGTCGGGTTACAGAGGCAACCAGAGCCTGGAATGGTTGCTAGCCACCGACTATCAGCTACAAAGTGATGTGTGATGAATGTCTTCCTGTGTGAACGCTCCTTTATACACTGGTTTCACCATCCTGCATCCATCTATGCTGTCATGGTTACTAAATTGAATCATCTGTAAAAAGCAGGCATGTCAACTCAAATTACATAATGGGCCACATGCTTGATCTTAACTGGGTCACACTAGTGAAATTCTCCTTTCTGTCAGTGAAAAGTAGTTTAATTACACATTTAATCCTTGAGATATCTTAATATAACAAAATCAAGCGTGAATTTAACATTAGGTCTCGGTTTTTCTGCATGATATAGAAATCCTGCTGTAGAATGAAAGAAATCTGTCAGCATGACTCTTTGAGTTTAAATTATAAGAAAAAGAAATTGTTGAATTAGAGAAAAGGTTCTGGTGGCTCATTGACTGTCCAGAAATTTGCTTTTTTTACTATGTACTTGTAGTGAAAAACTACAAACTTTTCTGTCATTTAATTATTTATCTGTTGCCTAATTGGTTGGTGAAGCCATCGGTTCTTAAAATATGGGTAAAAGTCATGCACATTCCCAGCACCATCCACTGGGTCAGATTGGAATTGTTGCCAGGCTGACTCTGGCACCTGGGCTTTATGTTTGGCACATCTGCTGTGAAGAAAAGAACTTTTCCATGTGTCTTTAACCCTTTAGACCTCTACATCATCACTGTGGTTTTTCTGACCAGAATAAACAAACTGTGAGCGATAAATTGCACAAAAATGCCGTATATAGCAAAAATGATACAAATGAAAATGCATATATGCTAATTTATATTTAATTTATCTTTCAGAATTTGTCAGAAGGTTCAATAAACTGTCCAGTTTCAAAACTTTACAATTTGCTGACAATTATTTCATGGTTCAGGCTTTACAGGGTTAATTTTGACAGATGACATACTTTTAACAGACAGCCTGCAGTGTAAGCAAACAGTGCGGTTGGTGTAATTCTTACATTGGTAGGAAAAATCGTAAACACGGAGTAACCTTGGATGAGTGAAGTGTAAGAGCAGAACTAGATCACTGTCAGAGCCAAATAAGTCACACTGCTTAAAAAAAATACCCAACTCAAATACACGGTAGATGGAAGTGTCGGTTCACTTATTCACTACTTAGTGTTCAGGCACTTCGATGTGGGAGACCATAAATTGTGTTAGTACAGTACAGTAAAATATTCTGCTCAGATCATTACTTTTATACAGTTGAGAACCCTTTAAATTGTCTATATCTTTTTAAACTGTGTCCTTATTGCCTGGTGACATTTTTGTCCATCGATTTCATTTGAATTTTATGTTGTATTTACAAGAAGAAAAAAACCGTCTTATTCTTCAGTTTTCAGCTGATGGTCTATTTCACAGAACCCCTGGTGTTTTCTCTCTCCGTCAGATTCACATGAAGACCATGCCGGCAGCCATGTTCAGGCTTCTAACGGGACAGGAGACCCCCATGTACATATAAAGAACAGCCAAGAACCGCCCCACGGGACAGGCAGTCAGCTGCGGTGGGTTATCATACAAACAAACCTGACTGGTTACGGGGTGGAGGATTACTCCTCCCTGTCCTTTCAATTCTCTCTTCTTTTTCTTTTCTTCGTCTTTGGGCTGATGACTCCAACTCCTCATCATCTCTCTAGTCTGTGCTTAACATGCAACAGCCATTATATTGATACTGGATGCCTAATCCACTCGACCAGCTGAAGAGACAGAGTGTATGTGTTTGTGTGTGGATGTGCGTGGATACTGTTTGCTATTTATTTGTCCTGTCTGTGTGGACTTACCGAACGAATACGTCACAGTTTATTTTTTTATATTCATGTAATGCAATATGATACTTCTACTCTACTTTCTTGTATATTTCCATTTTCATTTCTGTTAATTTATTCCCATGTAAATACATATTTTGCTAATATTGTGAGTGCGGACGGGGGGGCAGCGCTGTATTGTAAATATTTACTGAATCTTGCCATCGAACTGAGGCCATGATGATGGCAAAGACACAACTTAATGCCGGATATCATCAAAAGGGGAACGAGTTACGTGTCTGAAATGTTGGGTTTAGATGTGCTAAGTGAATAAAATAACGTACACGTGACTCAAGCCAATTCTTGGAGCAGGGGTGTACGGGAGAAACGCCATATCCTTTTACTTTACGACATTTTAAGGCAATACACGAGTTCAACTTCTGAATGGCAAGTCTTTTCTAAATCAAACACTCACATTTAAATAATATTAACATGCATCAGTTATGCTTTGGATATCAAGTCACAGGTATGAAAAGTTTCTTTTGTGTGCTTCTCTTCTGTGTGTTCATCTCTAGTGTTCTGACTGAAACTCATGCATACTTTGAGTGGACTGTGAATGTAACTTTGTTGTGTGAGCTGTCTCATTGCCATACGCAGTATTAGAATGTCTGTACATAAATAAAAAACTTGTCTAGTATTGTGCTCATGTTAAAAAATAAAATAACAAAAAAAAAAAAAACCTCACAGGTTTAAGTCACCGCAAACGTCCTCCCAGCTATATGTTGCCCTTCATTCTTGAGAGGGAAAGAGAGAACTGTGAATCACACACTGTGACAGACGACAAAAAGCCTTACTGGGGAGTAATGGCTTTCCAATGCATTGTAGTAAATTTTAACCGTAAGAACATTATCTGTGTGCATGCCTCGTAAAGTAGAATCATGTCATTGTGACTGGATAATAAAATATGAGCTAAACCTGGCTGTGATTTATTTTTTTAAACTGCAAATGCTTTAAATTACTCCACAAAGACTTAACTGCCTGAAATCTTCATGATTCTTCATGAAGGTTCAACGAGGAACTGCAAACAATCCTTAGAGATTTTGGTCTATGTTGACTTGATAGTATCACAGTTGCTGCTGCAGATTTGTGAATCTCCCAATGCACCACATCCTAAAGGTGCTCTGCTGGACTGGGATACGGGGGGGGGGTGTGAAAAAGTATTTGCCCCCTTTATGATTACCTATTTTTTTTCCTACTTCAATGTTTCAGATCATCAAACAAATTTAAACATTGGACAAAGATAACACAAGAAAATAGAAAATGCAGTTTCTAAGTATAGGTGTTTATTATTAAGGAGGGGAAAACAATCCAAACCTACATGGCCCTGTATGTAAAAAGTGGTTGCCCCACCCGCTCCATTATAACATAAATTAACTGTGGTATATCACATCTTTGGAACGCTGAGTTCAACTCCTCTAGTCACACCCAAGCCTGATTACTGCCACACCTGTTCTCAATCAAGAATTAATAGGATCTGCCAGACATAATGGAGTATCCAAGGAAATTCAGGAACAAATGAGAAACAAAGTCACTGAGATCTCTCAAGTCTGGAAAAGGTTATAAAATCATTTCTAAAGCTGTGGGACTCCAGCAAACCACAGTGAGAGCCATTATCCACAAGTGGCGAAAACATGGAACACTGGTGGACCTTCCCAGGAGTGGCCAGCTGACCAAAATTACCCTATTCTTCCAAGAGGTCACAAAAGACCCCAGAACAACATCCAAAGAACTGCAGGCCTCACTTGCTTCAGTTAAAGTCAATGTTCAGGACTCCACCATAAGTAAGAGACTGGGCAAAAATGGCCTGCATGGCAGACTCAAGACTAAAACCACTGCTGAGCAAAAGGAACATTTTTGCCAGGAAACATTTTTATTATCCCCAAGACTTCTGAGAAAATATTCTGTGGACTGACAAGACCAAAGTTGAACTTTTGGGATGGTGTGTGTCCGATTACATGTGGTATAAAAGTAACACAGCCTTTCAGAAAAAGCATATCATACCAACAGTAAAATATGATAGTTTGATGGTCTGGGGCTGTTTTGCTGTCTCAGAACCTGGAAGACTTGTGTAGTAAATGGAAGCATGAATTCTGCTGTCTGCCAAAACAGCCTGAAGGAGAATATCTGGCAGTCTGTTCATGACCTCAAGCTGAAGTGCGCTTGGGTTGTGCAGCAGGACAATGATCACAAATACACCAGTAAGTCTACCTCTGAATGACTTAAGAAAAACAAAACGAAGACTTTGGAGTGGCCTGGTCAAAGTCCTGACCTCATCTGATTGAGATGCTGTGGTATAACCTTAATAAGGTGGTTCATGCTCAAAAACCCTCCAATGTGGCTTGGAAAGAAAGCAACTGGACTTGAAGACGTTTCACCTCTCATCCAAGAGGCTTCTTCAGTTCTAAAATCAGTGGTGGAGTTTTATCTGGGACTTTCAATCATTTAGTTTTAGAACTGGAGAAGCTTCCTGGATCATTAAAATAAAATAAATCAGGCTAAATTGAAGTGTTTATGATGCAAGTTGAAATTTTGATTGGCTGCTTTAGTCAGAAGTAAAAACAACTTAATATCTCTGGTAAAAGAATTGTTACTGATACAGCACATTTCACACACACACAGACACACAAAGATGACACTCAGGGGCAACTCAAGGTTCAGCATCTTGCCAAAAGATACTTGGGTACATGGTCTGTAGAACCCGGGGAATGCTCTACCGACCTACTGAACAGTAGATGACCCGTTCTACCACAGCCATCACATGAGATGATTACTACGACTAAATAATTAAATTACTATAGACACTTCAGGTAAGACTGATTCTGATTTGATTAGCATCTCTCAATTGAGCAGTGAACAGTAAAACATCTCTTGCGGTTATATATTATGCAGTGTGAAATTTCAATGCAGCTGTTTTGACTCATCAAAAACTACAGAGGAGGCCATTCAGCAGGGATACAGGATACCCAAGCATTATCCAAACAGAAAAGAGGGAGCCTTAATTATCAGTTTTACTTGTGTTTTTCAAGGTGCACAGGATTATAATTCAGCCTGTGTGTGATGAAAGGCACTTGCTATGTGACAGTTTCATAATAGGTATTCATTCGAAAGCAAGGCTGCAGTGTTTTCTTCTTTTGATTGCCTAAAACTGTCAGTGTAGAAAATACATTAAAAAGCAGCTTTGCAAAGGCATTTCTTTCAATGGTCTCTCGTGCACATAGAATTAGTCTCAGATTGAGACCAAGCATTAAACATAAAAAAAAAAAAAAAAAATGGTTTACCATCAAATATCAGAGCCATGATAGAGGTGACCAATTATCTGTTATAACCTGCTCATTTACAGCCATGCAAAAGAGGAATATTGTATGGCATGATGTAGGATGCTTACTTGCTTCTCAACAAATACTTTACTGAACATCGTTTCCTATTATTTAATCACATGCATGTTTTTGCACAAGGCAGCTTTGTGTAATTATAAGTGTTCCGAGTACTCATCACCTTAATGGGGGACAGGAGTTTATAAGTATATGAAGTCAGTATTATTGCTTCAGGGGAACAGTGTGCTATAAAACTCAGCTAGTTTGTCCATACTGTGCATGACTCATTCTGGTGGCACTAGTCTCCAAACAACCCACTGCATGAAGAAAAGAGCAGCTCCAGAGGAGAAAGAACTGTGCGGCTGCTCCAGATTTTGATAAACACTTTGTAGCATAGTATTTCAAGAGTGAACTCCATTTGGCAGGTTTCTTTGATCAGTTCCAGTTTTCTGCACAGCTGAGTACATTGATTTCCTGCACACCCACTATAAAAAACAGCACACCACAATTAACAGGTTGTAAGCTCCAGTACGATTTACATCAATTCAACTTTGAAGTTCTTATGCCCCCTAGTGTTGACATTTGTAAATGCAGAACCTACAAATGTACTCCACTTTAGAAATACAAACTTCAATAATTCAAGATTTGTTTTTATTGTTACAATATTTAAATTAATCCTTAACTTACAGATACCAGAAACTTGCACATTACATACAGTCATACAAGTATTATGTTTTAGTATTAGAATCAATAGGCACTATGAAATCCTTTAATCGTACCATTTAATAATTCTAATTACATGTGTTTCCTGCAAGCAGTGCAGCAGTCACTTCTTTCACAGTGTGGTCAAGTTGAGGGATTGTTTTGAACTAGCTCTGTTATCTTTGTTCAGGTCAATGTCCAGTTTGTGCTAGTCATGCAGAGCCGCTGTCAGTTGATCCGTTCAGGGGTTTTGGTCATTTTTGTCACACTTCAACATAACCTTTATTCCAAGACCCTGACGTGTGGTCTCAAAGGCTTGGACTGCCTGCTCCAGAGGGAAACGATGGGTCACAAGGGGCTTGACATTCACTTTACCTGACGCCAACATGGCAATCGCCATTGGCCAGCTGCAACACAAACAGTTGTTTAAGTGCAATAATTACTTTAACTTAGCCCAAAGACAATGGTCCATATATTACTGCTTTTAAAATTGATGGAACCTAACTGTTAGCATCTGCTTGTAGAAAAAATGTATATGGGCGTTAGCTTACGTATTGCAGTAGCGGAAAACTCCTCTGATGTCTACTTCTCTTACAGCGGCATTGATCAGAGGAACTGTAGCCAGCTCTGAGCCAAGACCCACCAGCACCACGACACCTCCTGAACGGGTTGCCTGATAAAGGGGAAGAAAAAACAAAACAAAACAATGTGATTATTTTATGAGTCGGCAGAGACTGAACCCTGTTTATGTTGGGACAGATACAGATAAGATGGTGTCCCGTTTTAGTTGGTGCCGTTTTTACCATTTCGCAGTGTTTAACCTTGCATCATATCTCATGAGCTCATCAGCTATTATGCAACTAAAAACTTTTGCCAACAACTATAGCAAGCAAAAGGACATGTCACTGCTGAGTTGAAGTACAAAAGCTGCATGAAACTTTGAAATATTAAACTAAATTAAAGAACTATACTTCATGTGTGAAGAAATGAACTTTAGATCCCACCACTGATGGCAGGCAAGAGAACTTCAAGTTTCGACATCTCATGCAATAATGTAATGCAGATTTTAAATTCTTACTCTCTCATCTATTACTTGCATGGAACCGTTCCAGAAATGTGACTACAACTTTTGACTTTACTGGGCCACATACATAGATGGCAGTTTGGATGCAGCTCTCAACACCAGTGCATTCAATGGTAATGTGAGGCTGCGCCCCCAACATTTCCTCCACACTCTTTGCCAGCTGCTGGGCTCCATCTCCTCTCCTCACAGTCAGCAGGAAGTCTGCACCCAGGTCTTTGGCCATCAGCAGACGCTCCTCAGACAGATCTGAACACAGCAAAGGATGGTAACCAGAGTTAAACTGAATTATGAGAATGAATACTTCTGTTAAGATAAGTGCTTAAAATGACAAATTGCGTTACCAGATATGATGACCTGCGAGGCCCCCATTGCCTTGGCTGCAAGCAGACAGACCAACCCGATAGGTCCTGTGTAAAGAGGAGAAGCATGCACAAATACTCCAAGTGAACATGTGTTACACAAACGTACATTTAAAAAGAAAGTTCAAGACTGCATCACATATTACTGACAACAGAGTGCTTAAATGAACTTGTTTCCAGAGGGGAAAAAAAGTTAAACATTGAGATTTACCTGCATGCATCCCCACATCACTCTAGTTTTGTGGAGTCAGTAGGACTCACGTTTTAGTTTACACCCACCGTGTGCCAAAGGGATTCCCTACTTGCATGAGCATCTTACTCAAATACCCTAGTTCTCATCTTGTTTATGGAATATTACTAGCAGTTTCGATGACTTTTGTCTAATTTTTACCTGCACCACAGACGAACACAGTGCTACCAAGGGTCACTCCAGCTCTTCGGCAGGCATGGATTCCCACAGACAAAGGCTCAATGAGCGCTCCCTCCTCAAATGTGACATTATCAGGCAACCTGAACAGTTTTTGAAGAGGGAAACAAGGAAAGAATTTATGCATGTTAGCCAACAGACAGATGAGGCAGCTTCGCGATTGATGGCAATCTTGGAAAAACACCGGTACTTGTAACAGAAGTTGGCACTGTGCGTGTAATAGCGACAGAGGTTTCCATCGTCAGGGGGTGTGGCACAGAAGAAGATAGTGGGAGATAAATTATAGCGTCCAGTTTTGAAGAACTCGTCCATCTCACGGGGCACACCAGGCTCAATAGCCACTCTGTCACCTAGAGAAAATAAAAGTAAAAATTAAAGCAGATGGTCTCATCTGCGCAACTATCACCACATGCGGAGTGAAAACTAGCATAAGGTAAAAGGATTCCATAGCTTGAACCTCAATCTAAATTCAATTTGTGTGATGGGTAAATTTAGAATAAGTTTCTTCAGTTCAAACTTTAGGAGACACTGGCTTTGGTGCACAGCTCAGAGTTACATACTATATTTGCACTTACCCACTTTAAGGTGCTTGACCTCTGAGCCAACCTTCGCCACTCTCCCCGAGGCCTCGTGCCCCAGCACCATGGGTTTTTTGAGCACAAAGTCCCCTATCCGGCCATTCTGCCAATAGTGCACATCCGAACCACAGATTCCCACAGAGTGCATCTGCAGCAAAACCTCTGAGTGCAAAAGGCAAACCAGGAACGCAGTTAGGACACAGCTGCACTCCCAGACTGGTCTGAGTAGAGATCATGCAATTTTCTACATTTTAAGCTGCTTGCTTCAACACCATACTAATGAAAAAAAGCAATGCCCATGTGTTTTAAGTCAAAAGCTAAGAAATGAATGGCATAATTAAAATATAATGACCAATAACTCTATTCATTGAAAAAGCATTTAACATAGCAATAACAGCTTGTTTGGGTTTGTTTGCTCTTTGATGACGTATATAATATAAGTTGCACTTGAGTGCAGTACTATACCATTAGGTCCTGGTTCCGGAATAGGGCGAGTTTCCTGTCACAAACGACGAAAATGCAAAAAAGTTGCAGTCAATTGAGGTCGCACAGCGTGTATGAACGTGAATATGTAACGTTACAGCACAGTTTCATACCAGCCGCAGGTCTTCTTTAGCGTGCAGCACCAGGGACAGATTGTCTTGCGCCATGACAGAGAGAAATGCTGGGCTTACAACGACGTGAAGTCAACAGAAAGCACGGCAAAGTGCAAACAGACAGACCGGCCAGACCGTGTCGAGTTCCCCTCAGCTTCAAAGTACTCAAAGCAATGGCAGGGCACTCCTTCCTAAACAAACCCCGTGATTGGCTTAAAACGCTGCGGAGCAGTCCACTTTGTAGGGGTGGACGCTGCGACGCAAAAACATAAAACTGCACAAGTGTGACACCAAAACTATTCTTTGCCCCTCGAGTAAAGATATAAACTATATTTTTATTAATCGCAAATTGATATTAAATCTTCATCATTGATATGGAGCGATTTAATAAGCAAAATTGTTTTTAAATTGCCGTGGTGCTACTTGAGTCAAATAAGAGCGTCCATTTGAAAAGGGGAGGGAGTAAAAAGGTAAAACTGACTGGATCGTTAACCAACCCGCGGTACAGAGGTCAGGTAGTAACTAAAGTTTAGATCAGATTTACTTATTTTAGGGCGATAATGAATAATTATATGTATATTAATTCCGCCTAAACAGACACTAAATCAAGAGGTGATAAGAGGAGGTAATGCTCAGAAAATGTGAAAAAACAAACAAACAACTGGCTCCACGGGTGGGACGCGAGCACTGTGCAGTATAAATAAAAGTAAAAGCAATTCATTTTCAAATAAAAGAGAAAAGAGTCTATCTATTTTAGCTTAAGAGTAGGTTGCATAAAATTATATACGGCTATGTCATTATCAGGAAAACACAGCACAATGTGACGAGGTAAAGAAGTTCTGATGTAATGGAGTCAGAAACGCTTCTTGCAATGTAGCAACCCTTGTGGATATGGGAGCAGGCATTAAGTTTAAGTGCTTTATTGCATATTGTGTTTTTAAGATAAACAGGAAATATAAATAGAATCTGGAGATGAAACGTGAAATCCAGTAGTTGGTTGTGTAAGTGTACAAATTCTTTGTGGGATGGGAATCTGCAGTGCTTTCCAGCAGGCTTGGAGGCTAGTACCATCACCCAAGCCAAGCAGGTAGCTGGAGTAATGCTGTTAACAGCTGAAAAAGAAGAGGGACCCCAGCTGGCCAGTGGGTTCAAAACAGGAAGTGTCTTTTTGTGATGTGACAGTGCTAACCACTGCCCCGCTGCACCACCCTCGCAGTTTCCAAATTTGCAATTTGGATTCTTGTAACTTTGCCTCTGTCACGCAGATAGGTGTAATACACGTAAATGTTGTACGTCAACAGCCTAAACAGATGCAGAAGAAATAGTAGCAATATTTTTGTTATTCTCAAGGTGCCCCTTGTTAGGTGGCTACACTGAAGAGAAAACCTTGTCTGCTTATCTTATCTTTTTATTCATTAATTTCTTGATTGCTATCAGGGGGCTGCATGCTGTCCCAGAGCAAAAGTCTGAGGTGCACACTGGATGGATCAAAAGTCTTTGTACTCGTGGGAGCTCAGTGAAAACTCTGCAGGTAGATTTTTTTATGAATTTAGTAAACCTACTGTAAACTAGAAGACTTTTAGCTGGTGGCACACCCATCTCTCACCCTCACTAGAGTCAATCCAGGTTGCTGTATTTGTCATGGAAATTAGCAAAGTTAAAGCATATTCAATTAGCACATAAATGTAATTACTGTCTCAAACTTTGATTTGTGGATTTAAATAGACAGAAAAAAAGTTTATAATTTTAAGTGTGGAGCCACTAATATGATCCTCCTTTCAGCAATGGTTTCATCAGGCAACAATAAAAACTAGGGACAATGTCAGAGGGATAACATAAGTACAAGGTCACAGGACAACCAGCGTCATGTGGCAAATCACCATCGTTTATGATATGAAAGTTAAAAGCTAGTGGCACACAGAACTGTAACAAGAGTACAATAAAATCACAAAATGACATCAGCAGTAGCTATAACATACTGATTACTAATAAATCAGTGCAGGAAGGCAATGTAAACATAATAAACAAACATAATAACTCATCTTGTAAAAACTGCTGGTTTTCTCTAACTATTTGCTTGCTTATGAGTGTGGCAAACAGCAGAGTGTTTTACATCTGAAGCATCGGAAACACCCGCAATAGAAATCGCACAGGTCACCCGAGTATTTCTGCAGCTTGTCCATGCTGACGTACCCTGCAAGGAGTAAGAAGAAAATAATAATGTGTAGCACACAAATGTCTTCTGCCTTTTACTGTCATCTATTATTACACTAGACCTTTGATACAGGTCAATAATAAACTGTGAAAAGAACAGTAACTAACAATTCTTCACCTGTAATCATGCTTTTAATTGGATATTTTTGCATATGACCACAAAGTGGTGCTTCATTTTCTGATGAGTCGGCGTCAGATAGTCCAGAACTGCCAACAGAGTGATGGAGGCTTTATTAGTTTAGTAGTCAGTCTACATTTTTTAAAATCAGAATCACAATATTTATAGTTGCAAGTCCACATACTACCTTATGCTGATTTCTTCTTCACTGAACTCATCATCTGTTGGGCAATTAAAGCTTTTCAGGGAGTGCTGTAAAACAGGAGTTACTCTAATTAAGTTTATTTTAAATCCCATCACATGTAACACAAAACACAGCAAGTTCCTGAGCAATGTGCCACGATGCAAGTTCAATTAATCCAATTCAGGGTAAGTGGAAGAAAATGGATGGATGAATGAATATTCTTTATAATAAATAGCCTAGCAGACATCTACAAACATTTGTGAAAGAAAGGGTCGTTCTCAGGAGCTCAGTAAATTCCAGCGTGGTTCCGTGATAGGATGCCACCTCCGCAACAAGTTCAGCCGTGAAATTTACTCGCTATTAAAAGGGGACATGAAATGCTACACACATAAAAGCTCATTTACATCGCGGAGCCCTCCTCTCAAAAACTGACATACATGTAACTCTGTCTGTGGATTTAAGAAATAAGAGCTTAAAGTTAAAGTTTTAAAAGCATGTTTAACATCATCTTCTGTCCAGCTGTTGGCCGTAATGTTCAGGTTTGTAAAGTACTTTATAAATGAAAACTTTGTGGAGGAGAATTTGTTTGAGTCACCAGACCGGCATCTATGTCAGTTTTTGAGAGCAGGGCTCAATGGTGTAAATTACCCTTTATGTGTGTAGCATTTCCTGTCCCCTTTAAATATTCCACAAACAGCTGTTAGTGGAATTATAACAAAGTGTAAGTAAATGGAAACAACAGCAACTCAGCCACAAACAGTGTATACTGGTTTGTCACAAAGGGAGTGTGGCATGTTTCTGTATAACTGTGCACGATCAACAGAGGACTTGTTTGGCTAACTGTTTCAGCATCTCACACACATTAGTGTGGAAACAAGAATTACAGGCGTAACCTGTGTGCAGCTTATCTTGCTGCTGTCCGTACCTCATCCGCTGACTGCTCATTACGCTCCCAAATCAGCTGCCCAAACACTTTTCTCACCTCTGAAATGATACATAAATGAGAAGCTGTTTCCAACGTCATGGCAGGTTGACATTCTTTGAGCTGAACCACTCAGAAAGTGACAGTTCTTGCAAATGTTTTCAGGAACCTGAGGAAAAGCTATCAATTTTTTTTTTTAAATGAAGAGGCAAAAATCTAAAGAAGTGGTTTGTGTAGAAAATAATTCAGGGTTTTTCCTTCATTTCAAAAAGGGGTTGTGGTCCTCCCGCACAAATAAATGACCAGGATTGTAATATATAATATTTTTTTAACACTTCTTTAGTTAATTTATCCACTCATATAATATATTTTTATTTATCAAATGTCCAGAAAAAGCAGTGAACAAACTTTAAGTAGGTTAAATCAATATCTGTCAACATTTCTTTTTTATTTCTTATTATCTCTGTATGCCTCAGTCTTATCTACCAAGGACTTAGTATTGTTTAATCACAACAAATTAATAGGCGTAAATTAATCCTTACCATCTTGTACGGAGGCTGGAGGCAGCACATACTGACCAATGCTCAAAGACTTCACACTCTGCCTCTTTTCACAGGCGGACAGAAACAAGCTGTGAAATACTGTCAGCTTGTTCCAGAGGTAATCCTTGCTCTCAAAGATCCTGAAAAACAGTATTTACATGTTAAGCTTTAAAGGGATTGTGGGAAAATGCGTTACAAACACAAACGCTCCGGCGGATGATAACTGTAAAGCTTTTCAGCTCAGCATGCTAACCTAAGAGTATCAGGGCATGTAGCATCTTCACTGAAAAGGTAATCCGCTGTCCTCCAATGAGCAATGGAGCCCCCCTCTGAAGCTAAGAAATAAAAAGCGATCAGAACAAGCTAACAAAGGTGTTTCTATAAATGCCAGAGCACAGTACTGTGAAAAACACTTCCTCCAACCCTCAATTCTTGATATTCTGCTAGCAAAATGGTGCAGTGATTTATTGAAAGGTACAAACATACACTACAATACAGTATGTAAGGCAAAAATTGGGCTTCAACTAAAGAAATGCAGGTTTATTATTTTTTCAAATATATATTTGAATAATTAAACAGGTCAGTGTTTGGGTCGGTCAGGTAGAAGGAGTGGATTTGAAAGACCTTCAAAAAGATTGGAGAACTATTACTTAGACTACTTTAAAAAATGCACAGAAGTCTGGCTTCTTTGAAGCAAAAAATAAAGACATTAGTGGTACCTCAAGACTTGTGCACAATACTAGAGGTCCCTTTAAATCAAGACTTTGTTAAATTACTTTAAACTTACCTTATGACAGCAGCAGCATCTTTAAGATAATTCTATAAACTTTCTTTGGTTGCTAGGTTTATTTGGATGGCTAGCTTAAACCAAAGCTAAAAACAGGATACTTACTCCAAAACATGTGACAGGTCTGTGGCACACTGCTAGAAAACCAGGCAGTCTTATAGCGAAACATGGCCAGAAAACTACGAATTAACTACTATTAGTGTAGCTTGTTTTTCATCTGCTTCTTATTTTCAAACCGAACCCCTCTTCTGCTCTGCGTTAGCCATCACAGGCAGAGTTGGCGCTCAAAATGCTCTGCTGCATTCAAATGCTGTAAAAACGGTAGGAAATGTTTTAGATTAGAGAAAGAATCTGTAGAATATCTGGCCTGCAGGTAGCCAAGTGAAAATCTGGCAAGAAAAACAACTTTTCAGGGCTTTTATAAGTTATATTTTCTTAGATATGTCATTAAACAACAAAGCCAGAAAACCTCAAACACGAGTACTTGAAATGAAAGTGACCAAAATAAAACAAAATAACTTTTTTTCCAATTTAGTGAGCTGAGTTAGCTGTGTTAAATCATTGAAAAATCACAAATTGCGTGTAAGTACCTGATTTAACTGTCATTGTTATTTATACTATTACCATATCTGACTGAATGAATAAAAGGTAATAAGTGGCTGTTTTTAATTTGCTTCCTAAATGCAACAAAGAGAGACACAACAAGAAATGCACCAGGGATTTTAATTCTAAAACAGAAAGTTTCTTTTCCTTCACAAAAAACGTCCTGATGTTTTCTGTTTGTTTGTTTTTTACTGTGGACCCACTGCAACAGAAAACTTCTATAGTGGATTGTGGAAAAAGCCAAACCAAATTAAACTCATTTTTATGATGTAATATGAATGGCCATGGGAGAAGTCATCATCAGCAGGAGGACCTGTGAAAGAACACTTAAAAGTCCAGAATTTATGCCCTCTTTTATACGGTCCAGACTGGAATCTTTGCCAGCCAAGTCTGGCCTCCAGGCTTTATGTTCACAGCCCTGAGCTACACACTGTAAAGAAGAAAGACAGATGAGTTATGGGCTTTGCATGTTCTTCAGTGCTCTACATTTTACAGGTAACGAACTTACAATTGACAATTTATATTTAGCATTATTTCTTACTTATATTTGTAAAGCCACACAGGGATAAGCATGAGAAGAGCAATAGTGCATCCTACCGACTGGATATTGTGCATCTGCCCGGTCTTCACATTGTTGTTGTTACTGAACGTGAAGCTTACTTGAGTTTGTATTAATAAAGTACAATCCTGATCTCAATCCTGCATTAAAATACTCAGTATTTGTAAAGTCTTTTACGACCACTTTTAACACACAGTACTGTAATACCAACACTTTAGTATGTAGTTCATTAAAAAATATATATATATATATATAAATAAAAATATAAATTCTTTGCTGGTAATGCACTTTTATTCCCCAATCTAACTTTCCAGAATTGTAAGGTTTAATGTATGGTAAAGGAAAATACACGATAAAGCATCTATTCTTATCCCATTAAAGCCTGAGCCATGAAAACGTTACCAGAATTTTTTTTAGGTTTATTAAACCTTCTAACACATTTTAAAAGAGAGAGAGAGAGAAAGAAATGAAATATTAATTTGCACACACCAGCTTTAATTTCTATCATATTTGTTACATCTGTGTTATTTTTGTTCTTTTTTGTTTTGTTTTGTTTCAATTTATTGCTTTCAAATTTATTGTACAATTTATTTAGGTTTTTCAGAGGGATACTGATGATGTGAAAGTCTTGTATCAAATATGATACACTTAACATTACAGGGTGAAAAATACATTTGATAAACTGTGTTTTGAGGAGGACAGGCTGATTAGTACTATTTTTTATCCTTGTCAACCATTCAGTTATATTTCTTTTGAATATATTGTGGTTTTCCCTTTAGCTTATCCCCTGGTGTCGATGTAGCCAAAACCCTCAATGAACACTACTTGATCGGTAAAGGTTTATACTTAAAACTATAGCATGTTATCAGCCCTCTGACATGGACTATTAATGTACGGCACAGCAATTTCTGCAGTACTGTATTTTAACACCAGATGGTAATATTTGCAACATCTTATACAGTAAGAGTCCATATTAGATGGTTGTTAACTACTTAGTCTGACAATACACGATAAGTATAAGCCTGCCTTAATGAAGCAGTTTTGATCAGTGCTTTTTAAAGCACACAGAAGCTGCCACTGACTTTGTCTAAATTCAGCAACCCCCTGAAAGCAAATCTGGCTCGAAATGCAGCTACATTTGTAGCAGATGTCTGATTTATCCTGACCTCATTTAAAGAAGCTATCTATACTCAGTGAGACAGCATGGAGGTAAAGGTGTTATATTATTATATTGTCAGTTTTCTCACTTGTTCACAGTGTTCACATGAGGTACACAAAGGCTTGTAGACATTGACAGCAGTACAGATGGACTGTATGTACAGCAGCTTCTCTGTTTTGCGTTGTTTAACCTCCTCGCTGGGGTTGTCTACAGGTCATGTTTTCAGTGCTATTACATGGCCACACACTCAGAGTCTATTTACTCTGTATGTGTCCATGAATAGACAGTAACCTTGTGCTTTATAAGGAAGATATTCCTGCATCCTGGACAGCACTATTCCCACATAGCTGCTGGTATAAATCCAGAATACTGATAGTGGCACATTTGAATGGGTTTCATCCCATGCTATTACATGTCTACGCAAAGAAATTGCTTAGAAAACCACCAAGCACCTGCTTCTCCATGCGTGTGCTCGGTTCTTGCTTTGCACTGGTATGTCAGACATGACACGCATGCACAGAGGCTCAGCCTGAGCCAGTCGGCTTAGCTGAAATATTGTACCAATAAGCACAAATAATGTACATCACCAGCTTCGCACGTATATTGTTATTGGCGGCTGAGTTTCACCACTCTGGTGCTGGTGAAGCAGTTTAAAGGCAGCGATAACTCTGTTGCCATGAGAACAGCGAAGCCACACCCAGTATTTCTTCCCAACCTTCCCCCGACAACCTGCTCGAACAAAGCACTGGAAAGAGGGTACATGCACTGAGGTTTAACATGTGCAGAGAGGCAGGAGAAACACGAGAGTATCTCTCTTCCCACATCAAATGAAACAGCAGCAATAATGATATGTATAATTGACTACTTGTTAAATTTGGGGGTTTTATTTGTGTGGATTAAATCTAATTGTTTCTTAAATCCCTAAATGGAGAACTGAAGCAGCCAGCTGATTATCTGATTAGTAGAGTGACAGAAGGCTGTTATACCAATATTGATTTGCCGTGGGTTGTCTTGTTTAGTGACCTAATGAAATATGTTTAGATATGAAATCCCTCTCAGACAACATGCAAATTAAAGATCTCACCTATTTTATACAATAAAACATTTTACAAATGTATTAGATTTTCACGATTATTTTTATTTTTTGTTTTGCATATCTAATAAATCTAGAGATGTATTATCACTTCGTTTTCACTGTTATATTTCACATGCGCCATTCTTTTCTTCAACTCTGGCCATGTCGTTGTTTGTTGTCCAGAAATTATTCAGAAAATCTCAGTTATGTTAATAAAAAAATAATAACTAAATACAGGGTTTTTCTCCTTCCCTTTTTGCCTCATGTCCTGATTTTGTCCTTTCAGTGTCGCTCATGCTGGACAGAAAAATGTTCTGTGGTGGCAGAGCTGAATGCCCAGAGCTCATCCATCTCTCCTCTGACCCTCATGATGTTGTTCCTTTGTGTGGTAGCCTGGAGTTTTGCGCAGTATTGCCATAGTTAGTGTGTTGTTGTTGTTGTTATTGTTAGGGCTTTAACTATTCATTCTCATTTTGTTCATTTGATAATTATTGTCTAGATTAACTGATCAGTATGCGTGTGCTTGCCACTTTGTTAGGTACACATTGCTAGCACTGGGTTGGACCTTTTTTCCTTTAAAACCGTCCTGATTCACATGACATAGATTCAACAAGGTGCTGGAAACATTCCTCGGAGATTTAGGTCCATATTGACATGATAGCGTGACAGAGTTGCTGCAGATTTGCTGGCTGCACATCCGTGATGTGAATCACCCGTTCCACCACATCCCAAAGGTGCTCTGTTGGACTGAGATCTGTTAACTGTGGAGGCCGTTTGAGTACAGTGAACTCATTGTCATGTTGGAAACATTTAGAGATGCTCTTCTGCATACTTTTGTTGTTACAGTAGTTGTTTGAGTTACTGTTACCTTCCTATCAGCTTAAAGCAGTATGCCCATTCTCATGTGATCATTGACATCAACAAGACCAACAAGACTCAGAGAACTACTTCTCATAGGACGTTTTCTCTTCTTGGATCTGTTCTCTATAAAACCAAGAGATGGTTGTACAGGAAAATCTTTGCTGTGTCTAAATCGAACTTGTCATGTGACTGGCTAATTCCATATTTCTGTTAGAGAGCAGTTACCTAATCAATAATTTTAACAATGTGTACAGGATTTTGACTTCATAAGAAAGAAGATTGGAAACCTAGTGAAAATTGTAGCTTTTTTTTTTTTTTTTTTTAAGATGGCAGCACGTACACACACATGTATCGACACAGCACTCCCATCTAAAGTGCATCTTTTTATATTTTTGTGTTTTTTTTCACTGCGTTTTCCTGCAATGCACTGAGCACTTTCAGTCGTCAGGAACTGATAGACTGGAATAGACAGCCTCAATATATATAAAAAAAATATGCGACTACAGGTCTATAACCCTCACGTCTGTAGTCACGTGTAGCTGATAGTGTCTCAGCACATCAGAAACTGTTTACCCCCCTCCTCCCTTCCTGTTACATCCCCATGTAACGGGAAGAGTTGCATGGGGATGCTCTTCGTGGACTATAGCACAGCGTTCAACACCATAATCCAAACTGCAAGTGTTCCAGTTTGGACATCCTTACCACCAAACTGGAGCACCTCCACGTCCTCCCTGCCATTTCATCCTGGATCAAAGAATTTCTCATCAATCAGCCCTAATGAGTCCAATTTGCAACCCCATCACCAGCTCCTCCTGTCTCAGGAAAACCAGGGCCATGACAGGTGACTCCTCACAGTCTGAATTTTCTAAATCCCTGCTGTGGATTTATTTTAGAGGGACTGAGATACATATGAAAGCTACAATCACAGAGGAATTCAACGTTGTAAATGGAGTTAAATGTTCAATGAAGCACATTGACCAGAAGCATTTAAATAATCAGCAGAATGACTATAAATCAAGATTTTAAAAAAAGGATAAGAGGAAAAAAGTACACTTGTCACTGACTTCCCTGCCACGTGGGGGCTGTAGAGGTGTTTCTCGTGTGAGGGGACTTTCCAGCACAGAGAGGTCTCGATCATGACGGGATGTGTATAAAATAGTGTCCAGAGGTCTCAGACAAGCTGAGTGTCTTTATGAATAGTTCCTTTCTCTGAATTTTATATACTGCTTCCAGACGTCACCAGATATCCAGTCAGCGGTCTCAGCGCAGCAGTTTATCAGTGCGATGGAACAGTAAACCATCCTAGCGTTACATCACTGAAGGTTTCATTTTCTATCCACACCGGTCTGTCACTTTAACTTGCATTCAGTTTAGTTCTGTGTTAAATGAGCAGTCTATTATCCACACATTTCTCTCTCCCTCTATCAAGTCTCTTTCTCTCCAGCTGAACCAACAACATCAAAGGAGTGTGCTTCAAATCGCAGGTGTTGAAGGATTAAGGCCACCGCAGGATGGGGTTTTTATTCTCGGTTTCATCTTTGATGTTGTGTCTCTTTCACTCAATCGTGTCTCTAACATGTAACATGGATTTGTAGCCTAAAGGCTCCACTGATAACCTGAAAGTATGGAGTGTCTTCAGTCTCACACAGCTATGCCTTAATCGATCAATGTTAGTAGCTGCACATATCAATCAGAGGAAAGGGAACAGGTAACAATTGTATTATTACTATTATTATTATTAATAAATGAATATTAATCATTATAAATTACATAATTGTGAGCAAAACGTTGATCCAGACAGTTTTATGTGACTGCTCTGTGAGGTAGATGGCTCATCTTGGTCCAAACCGAACAAGCTCAGGAACTTAGAATAAAAGCTGTAAAGTCTTCATCCATAAATCCATTCATGATGTCCAGAGAACTAATCCTAATGACTCTGGTGATCCCCTTAATTAAGAAGTGCCACCTAAGTTGATGTGTGTTTGCTGCAGAAAGGGGAAGTGAATACACTGACCATCTTTTCTTTCATTGTAATGGTGGGATACACCTTTAAGCTTGTTAATCATGTGTATGTTTTTCACATGAACTATCCACTTAAACTTCACTGGTAAGCACAATGGCAGCTTTCTGCCCCAACAGGATGGTGTACCTCACTACATCAGAACACCCAAGGCAATGATTTGACCTTTACATTCCCTAGATCGCAGTCCAATTGAACAAGTGTTACCCATGGAGACTCCCCCTTATAACCTGTAGAACCCAAAGGATCCACTGCTGCAAATCATCAAGACAGAACTTGAAAAACTTGAAACTTTCATGACAAATACTTTTATGACAAAAACTGACAAATAGTCATGAAAAGCTGTTACGTTTTTGTACATATAGACACAAATTGTTATGCTTTGTGTCAGGATATCTCTGTGTTGTCCTTTTAAAATTGCTCTCTGAATTCTTGGCAAGCAAAGGGGGGAAATAAGGGGGGAAAAGCATCTTAAATGACACATAAACACTGATATTAAAAACTAATGAATTTTTTCTAAAATATTGGGTTAGGGTTGGATTATCACCAGTGAAGCCATAGAACTTGGAAGATTACAAGTGTGAATTATTTATTCTTCTACATGAGGTTGTATATATGGGACTGTTCATATGACAATTTGTGTCAAGGAACACGAATCCATACATCACAAGACGTGAATACAAAAACAGTTGCCATCAGACTTAGGATCCAAAATGGAGGATGCCAGAAATGACAGGGAAACTCAGAAACGGCTTTATGGAAATTAAGACTCAAAACAAGGAAATTAGGCTAAACAAAAACTAAGAACTCTTTCACTAGGAAATAACACAGAACCTACAGGGTGCACAGCTACAGCAAAAGAGGGATGAAACAACACAGAACAAAGGGAGACGGAAACAATAAATGCACACACGGGATAGCGAGAGGACAGGAAGCAGGTGGGGGAACAGCTGGCAGCAATCAAGGAAGACAATACAGGGGAAGCAAAACGAAACATAACACACATGAGACAAAGACTAGCAAAATGGAAGTGGAGACTTGACAAGACACAGGGGAGGCAGGATGACGCAAGGAAATAAACAGAAGCCTATAACTGTAACTAAGAAAACCTGAGAACACGAATACTAGACACAACAAGAACAAAGAACAGCACTGAGGCGGATATACCTGAAGGAGAAATCAGGAAACTAAAGACTAGTATGTCTTAATGAACATAAATTAAAATGAATGAAAAAAAGTTCAGAAACACAAAACGTTGGATCAAAATCTAGGATCATGAAAAGACTGTGGTGCCCCATAGGCTTTAACAGGTTGTAGGATGTTTTGAGAGCATGACAGGGGCATAAAAAATACAGTCTGAACAAAAGTATGGGGCTATGTATACGTTACACCTGTAGGAGCTGCTGGACCATGAAAACCCATATAATGAAGCTCCTAGCGAACACATTTTGTGCTTATGCAAAAGCCAGAATAGGTCTGGAACAGATATCGAGACAGCAGGGCATTGGTGACTTTGTGCATTATTTGTAATAAAACCTTTCACAGATGATTGGGGAATATCTAGAATGGGAAAAATAACCACTCTTCAGTGAACTCTTTAGGGACGACCCATTTTTGGCAAATGTTTATAAAGACAGACTGCTTGGCTAGGTGCTTGGTTTTATACACCTGAAAACACCTGCATTCAACTCTAAGATGGGGTAATCAGGGTATGCCTCCACTATTATTGCATGAATCACTATAATAATTTTAGCATCCTCAGTTTTGTATTTAATCAAATTAAAATGTCTTCTTTGTTCTTCTTCTTTTTTCTGAGCAAATTTCCTTGTAAATGTCAACATGCAAACACACTAACCTGGTGATCACTGCCTTTATTATCAGAATAATTTCAGTTATGTATCCTGAGATTTTGGAATACATCCATCAGTCATCCTTGTCAGGGGCTTTTTATTTTTTAGTCTTTTTTTATGGAACTCAGTCTGGTAATAACTTGCAACACTGTGTGCTTATTTTAGCTGTAATTGCTGATTACCTAGATAGGTTTGAGCTGCTTGGACTGCCTATGGCCAAGTTATTTACATATAAAACTAATTTGATATTTAATGAAATGCTGCTATTGCCCCCACCCCCACATTTAGGCCACAGCCACCTTTTAAAGCAGCGTCTTTGAGTCTAAGGCCCATTTCAACAGGAAAAAGCCTCATCACAAAACTGGACTGTTTTCAAAATCAAACTCATTTTTACTTCATTGAATATCCTCAAAGTAATGCTCCATTTAAATAGCTTCAATATACACAAAGTGTCACTGTGTTGTTTGATTATGGAGCCACGAGACACAGCACTTTTTAAATGCACAGATCTTAGCCTGATAGCCAGAACTATCATGTTCATCTTGTTTTGTTCCTTTTCAGTCCAATGGAGCATCCGCTCAGGCTGATTTACACAGATGTGGAAATTTGAGTTTCTCAAACTGATCACTGTACACAAATGTATATGCCTGAAGCTAAAAGCATTTCAGGTTGACGCTGATGTGTTTATCCATACGTACAATATGCGGGTTTTGTTGGGGTTTTAAGACTGAAACGGAGTGGAGTAAAAACAGTTTGGTATATTCCTCCGTTTGTCGCTAAGTAGTGATGTCTCCAGTGTACCATATACAAAGTAATGTTCCCTGTCATGGCGCAGATTGGGTAATTGCTCATTCTGGTGCAGCACTCATTGGATAGATTGCTTTTTATTTTTTTCTAAATGAAGAAACCACCATTTAGTGTTACATTGCCTGGTGAATCAGTCAGATAAATGGAAGATTCTGGATCCCGGCAAGCATCTTTTTCATCTTAATGAAAGGATCTCAAAACCCTACTTATGCTATGAGTAGCTGAAATCAAATTAGTTTTGTGAAAAATGCAAACTGTCACAGGCAAATACTGCTGTCCAACTTTCTAAAATCACGCTTTTTCACTTGTCGAAAGGGGGGACAAGGAAACTTTTCAGAGTGACCGTTCTGATGCTAGCTGTAGGCTCTGTGCCAACCTTTAACCCCGGTTGGGTCATTGGGGTATGTTGGTGTGCTGAGGAGGGACATTGCTTTCCCGACCGTATGAACCAGTGTAGACAACAGCCGAGCAGCATCTGACAGTAGGGTGAGAGGAAATGTCGCAGCCTCCACCGGCTAACCTTCAGGGCAACGGGCTCACTTTGAAGACTCATACATGCATCACAGTCATGTGCAAACACATGGCACGTGTTCATCAATCTGCAAGACTGCACGGAGGTGTTGGTTAGGCAACACACAGAGAGAAAGATGCATTTGAACAGAGGACACCTGCGAGACACACACTGCCAGCAGAATCAAAGTTTTAACTGACTTGATGAAAATTTGTGTCTCACCAAGGACTGTCGTGCTGCGAGGCCAGACCACGTGTGAATCTTATTTGCCCTTTTAGTTACTTGGGTCCATGATGACTCATCTTTTGGAGTTTGGAGGAAGGCATCACTAAGAAATGGTCACTCCCTGGGGTTAACATCATGTTGAGCACCAGCCATGTACTAATGACTTCACTCCCGTCATCTTCTGTCATCTCTAACTGTGCCCTTGAGTTTATGAACTTATGTTTCATCCAACTTTCCAACTAGTCATCCAGCTGTTATTTTCAGGCTTGAAATTGTAGTTGATTTTCACAAGTTGTTCTAACCTAGTCTCTCAAATTAATATGACTTTAATGAAGACGATGATAGAAACACACCCATCTGAATGATCTCAATGCACTCCTTATTAGAACCACACCTGTGGTTATCTGCTAGGGGGATCTCGGTGTTTATTCAAGGATAGTTATGTTAACTACTCTATAAATTACCTTAAAGCTGGTTGGTTAAAAGCAGTTGCAAGGAGACTCAAAGATAGCTCAGGTCACCATTAATCAGATCAGCACAAAAACTGAATTCTCCATTCTCCTTTGTCAACTTTTGGCTTAAAGTGGACTCAGTGAACAGACTCAAAAAAACTGTCAGTAGTTTTAAAAGGTCTATTGAAAGGATGGTGAGTTTTTGCAACCAACTGTGAGTGAATGGGGAGGTTGAATATTTCACAGGGCAGTGACCGGAAACTCTGCCAGAGAAGATGTTAGCAGCTGCCAAGGTGAGTTGAACAGTTTGAAATGAACTTCCAGTGGCTTACTTGTTTGTTTTCCTCAACAGGAAAACCAGAGGGGTACGCAATTTGCAGGGTCGAATCCGTAACTGACGAGGAAATGGAGGTGGAAAGTGGAAAGGCAGGTGGAGAGCTGGTAAGTCATTTCCCTCCAGGGAATAAAAGAAGTAAGACTGGAGGTGACAGGTTTGGCTGAAAGTTTTTGCAAGACTTCCTGGGATAAGTGAAGATGCAGAAGGACAGGTTTTCAGTTCAGGCTCCAAGCAACGAACAAGGAAGAAGATGGACATAAGGGGTTACAGAGCAAATAGGTAAAACGCCTCCAGGTAACAAGCAAGGTCTGATTAGCACCATAATGGCAATGATGATCTGGTGCAGAACAAGATGTATAATCCAGCATTTTAATACCAGGAGCCTAATTACATAACGCAGAACACTTATGGAAAGGAGACTCTGTGCAGGGCGGTCAGCAAAGCAGAGCCAGCCCAACAATTCCACCTGAGACTAGAGAGAAAGGGTCAGAGTTAAAACCAGATACAAGTCAGTGTGTAGACTATCTGCAATAAGACCAGTACGGCCATAAATTCAGATGTTGCAAAGAAGTTGTGCAATCTTGATTGAATCTAAATATCACAAAAGAGTGATTCAGTGCTAGTATCAGAGATACTGATATTTTTATAAACCACTGAATTACAAATAAAACATGTTATGTATATAAGTTTTAAGTAGCACTGAACGGCCTCTATTATTATTATGTGTATTTTATTACTACCACTGAATGAATGTCAAACTAACATTAACTAAGTACTACATTATCCTCCTGTCATTGTAATACAAGTACAACACAGAGAAATATAGTACATATGAATTTGACCAATTTAAGAGCTTTTATAGAAACATCAAAATGATTTGAGTAATTACCAGTACTAATAATTTAGGCCACCTGTGGCATAAACAGTACAACGGATCATGGTGTGATTAATTTATTTATATTAAACATAGCATTTTATTATTACTACTGACAAATTTTTGTGTCACCAAATGTCAAGCCAGTTAGTAAGTATTATTTTATCCTCCTATCACTGTAGTATAAGTATGAAGAAGAAAAATATCTTGTATAAATGAATAATTATACTATGTAAAAGTATGGTGCCTGGAGAACATTGGAGGGCATATGAAAGCATTCTCCAACATCCAGATTTTTATGCTCAGGTTTCTCAGATGTGCTTAGCTTCATCCTCTGTGATCAGATTTGTTGCTTGTTGCTTGCTATAACAAATGAATAACAGCCCTTTAAATGTTTGAAAGGTTTTGTTCCCACATTAACAAGGTTTACACGCAGCATCCCTAAAACAGAAACTTACTTAAGCGTCAGCACGAACTGACGTAAACACGGGACAGTTGTGAATAACCTAAAGAATATTAATGGATGTCTGGCTTCTTTCACATTGCGACGCTGTGATCTCGAGACGCGCTCCCGCTCGTTTTTCCAGCGCAGGATGCCCCTGTCTAAACACAGGCCACATCCTCTTCTTATAACACTTAACACACATGCAGCTTGCGTTTTGGCAGTGTCTCTAAAACCTACATCTCTGTTTTCTGTTACCTGCTGTCACAGTAAAAGAAATGAACTAACCTAAACTGTATCTCTTCAGTAATAAGCCTCTGCCATATCAGGGAGAAGCTAACGGACAATTTACAACAATGTCAACAATAAAAAAGTTACATTAAGAAGAAAATAAAACGTTACTATGAATAGTTTAAAAGCATCCTGGTGTTTGTAGAAGGCTGCTTAGTTTACGGACAGTTTTTCCTGCTTGCGGAGGCCAAATAGCACAGAAGCTGAGGCTATCATTATTGTGGCAAATTCTAAACTGTTGAGACTTATCTGCCAGTTTGGGTTACTGTTGTAGATCTCCCCTGAGAGGCAGCAAAAGCAGGGGACAAGCTGACTGGAGTTTTACACAGAGGAGCGCCATTTTGTTTAAGTGTTTCTGACTGTTGCTCTGCATGCCTCCGTAGGGCATCGAAGCACAACGTGAGTCACTCCACTGTCAAAACCCCTGATGAAATGGCCCACTAATTTACCTGAGGTCATCTATGATTTCATCATTAACGTCTCGCTCCAAAACTTTAACTTTCTGTCGATGACATCAGTGATGATAAAACGCCTGGTGCGCTCCTCCACAGCCAGCTCGGATGTGATCCTTTATTAATAATTGAGGGTAAGCTGTGTCTAACCTTGACTTTATTGTGGATTAGTATGTGAAGTATTTATATATATATTACCATCTTTGATAGCCAGTGCCATATCTACCATATCCACCCATCTGAAACATTGAGTTTAAGTGTTTCTGACACTTCTATGGCCACAGATGGACATAATCAAGCAACTGGACATGCAGACTGCTTCTATAAACATTTGTGAAAGACTGTTGTGGTACCTGTGCAAGAAGTCCACTCATGAAATTTCCTTGTTACTAAATATTCCAACAAAGTGGAAGTGACTGGGAACGACAGCGGCTCAGCCATGAAGTGGTAGGCCACGTAAAATCACAGAGGTTGCCGAGGCACATAGTGAAAAGAGGCTGCAAACTTTCGGCAGAGTCAATCATTAATGACCTCAAAACTTCATGTGACCCTTAGATTAGCTCAACAACTGTGTGGAGAGAGCCTCGTAGAATGGGTTTCCATGCCCAAGAGCTGCATCCAAGCCTTACATCAGCAAGCACAATACAAAGTGTCAGATGCAGTGGTGTAAAGCACGCTGCCACTGGATTCTTGAGCAGTGGAGACGTGTTCTCTGGAGAGACAAATTTTGGAAGGATTGTCAAAAGTTTCCCACAAATATATTCCTTAACCTTCTGGAAAGGCAGAAGAGTTGAAGCTACACCCTACAGATGAAGAATGGGATGTTACTCAAGTTCATATTCCTGTGATGACACACGAGTGAATACTTCTGGCAGTACAGTGAAACTAATCGTAACATAATAAATGTCACGCTTGCTGAACTCTCATATCAATGAAATTAGCTGATACATAGATTTGATACAGTGAAGTAAAGTGGAAGCAACACGCATGCCATTAATGTCAAGATGAAATGTTACAGGATTATTTATTGACAATGGGATTTATAGTTGATTAGAATTTAACAAACGCCTCATCATGCACAAAGGTGAAAACAAGGCTCACAAAACTGAGCTCAGTAGTAGAACTAATAGACATTACCCTAAAAAAGAAAAGCGTCAGGCTATCTCCAACAAAGTCAGTCAATTCCCTTTGCTTGTATGTTAAAAATGTGCCTGTGTTTCCTCAGCCCTCTGTTCACACCGACACAAGGGCAGGCATTTTTCATTTCACACTCAGGCTGGAGATTGTGAGTTCTCTCTTGTGTTGCAGTTCTTGGTTCAGGTTACCGCTAACTCTGGCGGGAACTCAGCCTGCTGTGACCTTCACCTTGGCCCTGCATATCTGCTCAGTGCAGCAGGATCTCAAATAGCAAAATACCAATACTGTATGTATACGTATGTAGAGTTCCCTAATTAGGATAAAGCTGCAAATACACTTTATACTAAACATTCACTGATTACTGACTTAATGCGGGTGCGATATTGAAAAAGCATTTGCCCCTTCTGAATATAATGCACTGTTATTACAAAAGGTAAAAAGTCTGTCAATTACGGTGTTGACCTTGATTATCCTGCTAATACTTGGTTAAATATTGATCCTGCTGTTATGTGTTTTTGAGATGTGAGCAAACAGTAACAATTCTTTGTGTAGATTAAATGCTGATCGGTTAAAAAAGTTAGTTTTAACAGTTCACCATGATGGGGAAGAAGTGTGAATATAATTACTGAGCTGGTAGTTATGCAATGCTTTTGTACTCTAAGCACTACAAGTGCTTTTTACTACTAGCCTAATTCATCCAATCTCCCACACATTCACATGAGCGCTTCTTTTGATACCTAAGGGCCTCGTCTAACATTTAAACACATACTTATACTCAAATGGATGCACCAGGAGCACGTCAGGGTTCAGTATTTTGCCCAAGGATGTCTCCACATGCTGACTGCTGTAGCTGGGGATCCAACCACCCACCATCTGACTGGTAGATGACCTGATCTACCCCTGAACCACAGCCACCTGCAAAGTCAGGGATGAGAAGCACAACAAGGGTTAAACTGTTTAAACTGTGTTTCACTTCATTACTCAAACTTCTCCACAGCAGGGACTAAGCTAAAGAACCAACAACAGCATCCACAAAAACAAGAGTACACACTTTACTGTCATCCACAGCTACAACAAGTAAACATGGGTCTGCAACGTTCTGTGTAGCACCTATTATGCCTTTAAAGAAAAAATGAATGTGGATATCCTGGGTAAAAGGTCAGAACTCAAATTAAAATATATTTGACATGATTTTGTTCTTTAAAAACAAAATATGATTGCCAAGGACATTACCCATCTATCATTATCCACCCTCAGCTATCTCTGCTGATGTAACAAGCTCTTGCTTGACTGGTTTTTATTTGTGTTCTCATATTGCATGATGTGGCCTGAGATTGTTCCTGGAGGAGTGTTTTTTTTCCCCTTAAAAGTGCATCAGCTATGTGTATTAGGGAGTACACTTTAAGTGTTGTTATGTAAGAAATGCATCACACGGTGCATTCATAGTAATAAAAGGCAAAAGATTTTTCTGCGTGCAAAAACTGCAGAACTACTGACCAGACTGGATTCTGAGTTTTCCCTGTTTCCAGTTTGTTTTTGACGTGCAAGTTGACTGGCACTGCTATGGTTTGCTTGCTTGCAGAGTTAATTGGCTAAAAAACCAGACTATCCTTTCCAAGTGAATATCAAACGCAGCATGTTGAGCGACACTTTGGATTTCAGTTCTCCAAAGACACAAACCAACACACAGTGGTGCTTTTTTTCTTCACCCAGTCACTTATTTTGCTTTTCCCAACTGTTTTTATGCTTGCCTGACTAAAAACCTTCATCTCAGGATATTCTGCTGTAAATCTAATTTACCCAAACTCTTGAACTAAGTGCACTTTATGATACGAATAAAGCAGCAATCTTTAAGAAAAATATTTCAAGCCTGTGCATTAACATTGCAAAAACCATGCCTCCGCATAGCGTGCAGGGACATTACTGTAAACACATTCTTTGGCCCATTAGGTTTACAGTGAGTCCTCATGACATCAGTACTTTAATGTCTTCTTCTGGGCTTTTACTTGTTATTACTGTTTGTTTAAGAAAAGCCGCAAAGCACTTTTTTCTGCTAATATTCATTAAGAGAATGAACTTAAAAATCATTAACAATGACATTTAATCATACATTCTTTTAATTAAACACAACTATTGTCGCAAGACTTTATGTAGTCCTGTGAAAATGCCAGTCTGGAGTATTGAGATGTGCACAAAACATCACAACGTTCTCAACAAAGTCACTGACTGTTCAATGCTTTGAGGAATTGCAAAAAATAATAATAACTTAAAGTCCATGACAGAAAAAGACTGAACAAGTATGAAAGGGTTGGAGGGAAACCTGTTCTCTCTAATGGCAGCGCAGCTTAGGTTTGCAAAGCTGTATTTGAACAAACCACAAGGCTTCTGGAACAATGTCCTTTGGACAGATGAAACCAAAGTGGAGATGTTTGGCCATAATCCACAGCACCATGTTTGGTGAACACAAACACAGCATATCAGCACAAATACCTCGTACCAACTGTCAGTACGGTGGTGGAGGAGTTTGTTTGTTTTACAGCCAGGGGACACGGACATCTTCCAGTCATTGAGTCGACCATGAACTCTTCTGTATACCAAAGTATTCTCGAGTCACATGTGAGGCTATCTGTCTGATGACTAAAGCTTGGCCTAAGCGGGGTCATGCAACAGGACGATGATCCCAAATACAGCAAACCTGCTCTAGCAGCAAAGAAGAATGTCTGAAAAAGAAGAGAATCAAGGTGTTGATTGTTTTAACCTAAACCTGAAGCTAAATGCCCGCCAACCTCAACGAACTGAAGCAACACTGCAAAGAAGAATGAAACAAATTTCCTGTGATAAAGTCATACCTGCTTAAAGTTATTGATGCTGGAGGTGGTTCATGCATTATACTTTTTTATTTTTCATAGCACTGTGTAGTCCTGCAAAAATGTTATTTTTCATGACCGTATATTTGTTATGGCTGATCCAGAACTGCACTCTTAGAGCAGCACATTTCCATTCTGCATGACTTGCTTATATAAAGCAGGCATACTTAGAGCATATACATATTTTCACTCCGCTGAAAGTGCTGTGATAAGATGCATGACGGCAGCCTACACAGCACGCATATCGTTGCACGGCAGCACCTACAGCACGCCACTGTACCGCACATTCAACTATTATTAGTAAACATAAATATGATCGCTCTTGTCTCATATTAAAAATGTAACTCACGTAATACAAAACTAAGTAGATTAAATGATGATAATGGAAAATGTAGAGTGAGACTACAGATCTAACCAAACACTGCAGCTTCTTTGTGAGTATTTATGTATCTATGGGGATCCTGACCAAGACATTATTTAAAAAAACAAACATCACTAAGTAGCAAAGATCCATGGATTGTGTCATCTTTGTGGCAGCCGTTAAGCACTCAGGAATGTTGAAGCAAAGCTTATCTCATAAATCCTCTGTTATTTATCCTCAATTATTTATATTGTTCTTTAGATTGTTTTTGGATCCCTGTAGGCAGCGTACAGATTTCAGAAAAAAGAGCCCTAAAACTTTTAATATATATTATCTTTACAAAGGAGATGCACAGTAGCTAGTGGGACAGTAGCTAAAGTTAATGTGCAGCATGAATTCAGGTGGATCGTTCATGCTATAAAAGATTTAATTACATTTTACTTATTTTCATAAGAAATGCTTACACAGGGAGACAGACAACCATTCCCACACATTCATCCCTATGGGCAATTTAGAATCACCAGTAAACTTAATCTCATGTCTTTGGACTACGAGAGGAAGCCGGAGTACCCAGAGAGAACCCACGGAGTCACGGGGAGAACAACAGCCACACAACCCAAGACCTCAAAAGTAACCCACGCCACTGTGCTGCCTAAACTGGGGCTTTAGTCATCAGTTTCACAGAGACTGTCACTAACCTCTTGCCAGCCAGGTGGGACCTTTGTGTTTGCTTTCTGAAATTTTTAAAATGAATAAATGTCAACAAAAGCTGCGGTGAAGAAGAGGAAACCCAGACGCAGAGAAAGATGCAAATTTAATGAAATGATCGACAGTGGCCTTGTGCCTTTTTAGGAAATGCCTTTCTTCTTCAGTTATACTAATAATGTATCAAAATAGATAGCTATCAAGTATGGCAGAATTGCTTTTTTACGATGAAGTCATTAGTCTGGTATTTCCGCCTCTATTCATATTCAGTGAGGCTTTGTGTTGACTGTACAGCCTCAAAAAACCAGTGGGTACTAAGGAGTGGGTTTTATTACCTTCTACGGTGTCCTTGCATCCAAATATGCAAGATGCAATAAGTAATATAGTCATGTTAGCTAGATGAAAGACATAAGACATCAAATATGCTAACATTATGTTTTTTTACACGTCAGAGGGGGCAGATTAACTTACTTCAGTAATTCGGTCTACTGTATTGCAGTGTGGTAAACAGACTGTATATTACTGCTTTGTGGTACCTGTAAATAGTGCTTTTTAACACGAGAGACACCTGCTCCCTCCCACAGGCTCTTTGTACCTCAGCTCATCACTTATCTCAGCAAATCCGAAGCTACATTGGGACACAGGAGAGAAAGTCTGCACCTGGCAGACAGTTAATAAAGGTGACAGTGGGAGGGCAGGAGGAAAGGAAGCTGCTGGTGTGAAACCCTGCTAAGTGGAGGCACAGGAGTCGAGTATTACTATCTCTGAACACCTTCCGCTCCAAAGACAGTCTCACACACAAAATTCAGTTTTCTGTGCAACTGTCAGGCAGGTCATCTGTTTACTCGAGGATTCTTCTTCATGTGCAACCATTCTCTTTTTTTAAAAAATTCCCCACACACCCTACGCCACTGGACCGACACAATAAATCACTACAGCAACAGCAGTCATTTGGTATCCAGGGATCCTGGCGTTCATACGCCGTCTCTCCGTCTGTTTGTCGTCTGCTCAGCTTCCTCACAGCCTCCATGCATCTTAAAACTGTGCAACACTTAATAACAGAAGCGACAGATGGTAGAACTTCTTTTTTTTAACCTAACATATCTTCAATGAAAAACTTTTTTTTAATCACATTTTTACCCTTTTCATTGTAAGTGTGACCAGAAATAGTGCAGAAACAGACAAATGAAAAACACCATACAGTGTGTGCATCTGTTTCTGCTGAATCTTGTCCCATGCAGATCTTGTGCACTTTTGCAGAAGTAACAGCAGGCGCTTTCCTTTCTACAAATGTTTCATTTAAATATTGCATTACCCTTGGTTGGATTCATGTATTTCATGCATCCTCTGCAGCTGCCATATCTGGCATCACAACAATTCTCACCTCACAGGCGGGTTTTTGTCTTGCAGATACTGCTGCGAGTTATTGCTTTTTTCCCACTGTACATTCGTTGTAGTTCTGTACTGTATAGTGTTTTTCCCCCTTATCTTACATATAAACCAAGGATAAGGAAGGTAAAGTATACATTCCTTAATGACGCATAAAAGACATTTTAAAAACATAGCAAGCTCAACATTGCAATCTAGCAATACATCATAGTTACATTGTCCTGTAACTCAAGTCAAATCCATTTGTATAGCACTATTCAGGCAAGACTGTATATGAAAAATGTAAGTAGCCAACATTGCTATTTTTGTTTCTACTGAAGTCAGAAATGACCATAATAGCAAGCTTCAAGATTCTTCACCCTCAATAAACATGAAGCTATCAGTTTGAGTAAAGCTGCTGATATGTACAAAAACAATGTTTTATTTATTATATTAAATAATTAATCCCTGAGGAAAATGTGCTTTGTGTAAACTGAACATATACCAATCAAATAAATTTCATATCATTTCATATATAAAGTTAATGTTAATGTAAAAAAATTACATGGAAAATTTACATGTACTTAAATTAATTAAATGTGCCAAAAGGGTACCACTTTAGGCAGAATTTGTTCCTTTGATTGTTGTTTAGGAATCAGGCACACAAGCCTAGAGAGACCAGTCATGCTGTGACAACCTTCAGTCACTGGGAAAGATGTGTACTGGTTAGCAAGGTGTTGCTGGCAATGTGCTATATGGGTGCTGTACCAAAAATCTTTCCTGTGATTGCTTTGGATGCTAGCAGATGGCCGTAGTTTGAATGGGGGATGCTGACTTAGTGAGACTGTAGGGAAACTTGAAAAATGTGACATAAACCATGTGCGTGTTCACTGTACAGACAGATACTTGTGCTACGTAACATACAATTAAAATATTACAGGCTCACTAACAAGAACCTGAGTGCAGCCTTGCGGACCATCTATTTGTACATAAAGCACTCAGATAATAATTTAAAAGATAATTCAATTTAAATGTGTCAAAAGGTACCAAAACAAACACCTTTGACAGGTTCAGTTCAGTGACCCCAATTATCTGAGGTGACAGCCAGCAGAGAGGTAAGAGCCTAGTCATCATCCACTTGTCAAAGACGCCCAAGTTCATAATCATACATATTTAAATATACTTTAAACAAGTGATGTAGTTATATCACTTGTTTATTCAATTCAGTTTTATTTATATAGTGCCAAATCACAGCAACAGTTGTCTCAAGGCACTTTACATTGTAAGGTACAGACCATACAATAAACTATATGAACCATACGTCACCATAGGTACCATACGTACCTATGCAATGGATAAAACATTTTGATTTCCACCATCATGATTGATCACTTCTAACATGAATCTTTGGGGGATTGACTCCCATGAACAGCTGAGGAAGTTTTTGGTTTCTTTTTTCAAAGCTTGTCAGTTGATTCTAAGTCAGTTTGCAAACAGAGGGACTGAAATCTTAAATTTCATTTCTACTTTACAATAACAGCTCAAATTTACCAGCAGTCTTCACAGCCTCACAGTGACACCATTTTAGTGCTTATATCATCTTATTTAGTGTTATTTTAATAACACTTTCATGTGCATTGAGTAACTCAAAGTATTGAACTTTTACTTGTTTATCTTACATCATCTTGCTGTTGTGTATGAAGCCATATCAGGTGTCAGGGCAAAATGTGGCCAAGCCAAGAGACAGTGATGCTCTGCAGTGGAGTGTTGAGTTACAGCAGGAGTGCAGCATCCACATCGCACTGGGACACGGCTATCCTGGTTTTGAGTCTTTTTTTGGATCATCGATAGGATGTTTACGTGGAAGACAGAGAAATCAAGGTATTGATACCACCAAAGGTATCCTGGGTAATTCAAAAGTGGCTCACCCAACACTATATCCATTAAATGAACTTAACCGACTTTCCAGACTTTTCCCACTGTAACCAGAGTTGTGTAATCTCTGACTCTCAGACTTGAATCGCTCTGCTTTGCCTTTTGCTTCTTCACATCTAAATTTCACACTTCCACTACAGAAAGACATAACTGATTTTCTTCATCACTCAAAAAGTGACAATTTGGCCTCTGGCAGGGTTTTTTTTTTCTTTCTTTGGCTGTCGTTGAAGGGCATGTGAGTACAGGAAACTTCAAAAAGCGGTCTATAATAACAACTGGGGCAGTCCCTGTGAGCTGTACAGACACCACTCAGAGCAGGGAGAGACAGATGACAGGTGAATGATGACACGCATCAGCCATTCGGTGACTAATTTTCTGTGCTTACTCAGACGTAATAATCTGCCGCTGTATGCTCAGCTGATGTGGTCCATGTGTCTGCTCCTGCTGTCTGCTTATTGGTATGAAAGAGAGGCAGAGCAAGAGTGAGACAGGAGAGCAGTCCAAGGCTACAGATTTAATCTGGCTGCTGTGGTCATGTGATTAGTCGTGGCCAGGGGCCAGTGGATAGTGTAATTTATGGCAGTGGGGGGGGGGATCAACACATTTGGATGGTTGCTGCTCCTGAGGGAAATCTCACTCTTAACCAAGCCACCATCCCTCTTTAACCCACCATAACATCACATCTGTGGCTGCCGGGCTTGGGGACAGTTAGCCTTGTTTTGTTTATCTGTGGCTATATAAGGAGGTGTAGTTTTATGTTTGAGGCCATAAAATGAGTACAGAAGAAGCTAAGTGAGACCCAGAGAATCTATTTTAAACATTTGGGGCTAATGGAGCCAGTAAATTGCATTTAATACCAGAGATTAAAGGGAATATTGACAGCCTGCTGAGGACTGTGCGTCAGTTTTCGCTGTCCTTTTTGGCTTAAAACCATATGACTGCTGTGGTGACCTCACCCTCCTTCAGACCACTGGCACGCTGGTGGGTGTATGTGTGTACATGTTAATTTAATCCTCTTCCCAACTCCAAGAACTGTAAATAAACATCAGAGGAGTTTCATGAGAGGCTGTGTTCAGTTTTTTGGGGTGAATTTTCTGTTTTCAGAGCTGCCAATATCAAGCAGTGCTGATAACAGCAGTTTCCTCCTGACCTTCCCCACCAGCTGCTCACCAGCTTGCTCCATCCAAAATTTACCTGCCTTTGCATTGGCTTGCTGGTCAAAGATAGAGTTTATATCTACATTTGCTTTTTTAGGGTGTATGGGCCGTCTCAAGGGGACTATGGTTTATACTCAGTCCTTCTCCCATCCTTCATTCTGTTTATTAGTCTGAACAAATATGTAAATACAGGGATAGGGACATGCTGTCTCCCCTCGTGGTGCAGCTTCATTATAAAATATGCAGGATGCAATCCAGCTTCATTGCCAAATTCTTTAATGGAAAGTGGTCCTGCCCAAGGGGTTCATGCAGAAGGAGTCTGTGAACTCTCTTTATGGTTACATCATAATCTAAATTATTCGACAGCCCTGAGAAATGCATTTCACTTGTTTGACAGATGTCACACACACGGGGAGTCATTCCCCCTTAGATCATGAGCGCACAGGCTCCTCTGAGTCCCCTCGTCCTTCAGGTCTCACTAAAGACTTGTGTTTACTGGGCATTTAAATTTGACACCGAATCAATCACTGAATTGATTATCATCTGTAGACACTCTGTGAACTATCAGCCCCTAAAGGGTAAGTAATTGTAACCTCAGCCTTGCATTTAGTATGGCTTGGCATTAGGAGGTATAGCATAGATGTTAAAAACAAAACACATTCGTAATCCATCATAATATCTACATTATAATGTCAACTATAATATTCTTTAATCTAGTTATTGGCAGAAAAATGTATTCATGTATGTATAATATGCACCATTAGCAAGTATATTAAAATAAATTAGGAGGAGATATTTTTTTTTTTTTGCTTATTACAGTAATTTTGATTGTCCATTTTATTCAGTTGGAGCTGTGTGGTGGTTTAAGATGATCCAAGATTTGAATGCACAGCTCATACTTCCAAAAAACTGGAAACTGAGTAAAATGTCTAAAAAAAATAGCATAATGCAACAGTTTGCAAACGTTTTAAGCTCTATATTTAACGGAAAATATTACAAATACAACATGTTGTTGCTTTTTTTCCACTGTTTTATCACCTCTTCTGTGAAAAAACAAAAAAAGAACTTGGGAAGTGGAGAGAATAATACTGAAGCATTTAAAGCAAAATGTTTTCCTACTCCAGGCTGATGTACGAGGTTGGCTTTAATAGTGTAGAGCAGGAATGTCAAACACACGTTACCACATACGGCCCCCTTTGATCTTACGAGGGCGGGACCAGTGAAACACCACTTTCTCTCAGAGTTACCAACTTTACACATTCGATCCCTGAAGTATTTTAATGAAAGAAAAAGACATACAATTTCAACAGTACATCCCATTTGTTCTACGTGATAAAGAAAAGTCTGTCAGCATGACTCATTGGGATTAAATGTGTAAAATGATAGAAAAAGTTCTGGTAGCTCATTGTGTAGACGGCCCTCTAATAATATTTTTTTAATGTAAACCCATTATCAAAAGCACAAATTTCTATAATAGACAGTGAAAACCAAACTTTTAGTCATTTAATTGTTTATCTATTACTTAATTTGGTGTAATATGAATGGCTGTGGGGCTGTGGGAGTGTGTCCAAAATGTATGTTCTCCTTCACATATTCCAGAGCCGCCCAGGGACCCATATTGGTGTCTTTGGTGGGCCAGTTTTGGCCCCTGGGCCTTATGATTGACAGCCCTGGTCTAAAGCATAATTTTTTGTATTTTTAATTTTACTGAACATTTTTTCAGTTGGTCAACAGACATGCTGTTTTAATACATGTAGAGCGGGGTCATTAGTAAACAACATCATTAGTAAATGTTGCGCCAGAACTTGTGTTAAGCTTTAATGGTGCCTTCACAGATTTGCAACTTACCTCTGCTTCATGGTCAGATGTGCCTCATAAAATCATGGATGCTGACTTTTGTACTCATTGGTCTCTCTGTCTTTAGTCTGGAAAATAGGAGCTCAGTGGTTTAAAAAAACAAACATATTTTGACTTCTGCAATTGGAGGACAGTTTTTTTCCGACTTTGTGTGAAGCTCAGAAAAAGCAGCCTTTTTCCTGTATCATTTGTATTTATGTTTTTAGTCTTTATATAGGGGCAGGAATACAGGAATAGTTCTCCTTTGCAATACATGGTTTTGTTTCCATTCTTTATACTTAAAGGTCCAGGTTACCAAATCTGGTCTTATTAGGTTACTTACTTGCCTCCTGATTATTTAATTCCATATGAGCTGATTTGTTCCTCTCCACCTCCACTTTATGATATTTAAATCCTGCCCATGCTTTAATTCGGCCTAATGGACCAATCTCACAGAAAGCAAGATCGAAAACACACCTTTGTCTCAGTTTTACAGTTCTGGGATTTCTCTAAGAATCACTTAGACGAACCCCCCCCAACACACACACACACACACACACACACACACACACACACACACACACACTAAAGCCATTACATAGCTTCCTCTCTCCTCCTCCTCCCTCCCTCCTCCTGTGTCACTCTCCTGCTCTCTCCCTCTCTGGCTGAACACACGCGCACTCTCTTTCCTACCTCGCAGACGCTTGGGTGCCGTCGCCGCTGCATCCTACCGCTCACTGTTGAACCGCCTCTTTCTCTCGACTCTTTTTCTCCACACAAACAAACCGGCATTTCACGGTTTGGCGGCCGGGAAAGTGTCCGCCATACGAGGCAAACCACAACAATGACCCGGTCCTGACTAAAATTGAATAGATTAGCCAATCTATTCTGAGCTCTAATGAGATTAGAGGGTCAGCGCGGGCATGGGTCGCGGCGGCGTGGCACTTTTCCTTGAACTCCTCCGGGAACGTCCTCCCTATCAGCGGTGTTTCCAGCGTGGAAATGGCGTTTTTGACACCGAGGATGCCACGGATGACGCGACAGGACAATAACAGACATTTGAATGCACGCTCACCTGTGCCGCTTTGGTGGCGCGCGGATTCCTAGAAGTAGCAGCACCAGCAGCAGTAGTTGTAGTTGTAGTAAAAGTAGCAGCAGAAGCGGCAGCAGGAGTTGCAGGAGAAGATGAAGTACCAGAAATATATAACGGTGATGCAGATGGCCATGGGAGTGACAGCCTCCAACAAAGACTGCCTCCCCGCGAAGAGACAGCTGTGGTGAGTATGGACAAAGAGGAGGAGGAGGTGCGCGCTTTGGTTCGGAGCGTGTGTTGGTGCGCGTGGAGCGTGGGGGAAAACAGGTTTGAAATGAGCCTCTGGGCTTTGTTGTCTTGTTTGAGAAGCTCCAGTCGCGCTTTTCTGCTATGTCTGCTGTGAAGTTGAAGCTCAGCAGCTGCTGGCGGAAGCGACTACCTCCATCCGCCTCTGTGTCGCTCTGCCTTCAACGACAGTTTGATGTGCGCGCCGGTGACATCGACACCCAGCAGGTATTTAGGCGGGGAGGAGGAGGAGAGGGGTGGACAGTGCGCGCTCGCCCCTTCTCTGTGTTCCTCCTGGTGGTCTCTGAGTGTTATGATCCGCTGGTGAGGCTTTCACGAAACAGAGCAAGTGGATTTACAGGAACAGCGAAACGACGCGGACACACACCGCTTTCTTCTTTCACCCGCACGCGCTCGGCGATTTCAGTTTTCCGAGCAGCTCTCTGGTCTCGCGTCTATTTCTGCGATAGTAAAAAAAAACAAAACCGCTCATCTCTTATTTAGCAGCTTCTTGCCACCTGGATTTGTGTAGGAGCGGTGCTTGTGTTTAGCTCTCATTGGCTGATCACGTCTCCGTGCGTTTCCATTTAAATATGTCCACCTAGTTTAATACACGTCCACGTTTGATACCATTTATCCGTTCCCTGGTGTTTCGGGATGAATCAGCAAAACGTAACAGGCAAAAGACTTCTAAAAAACATTTTTTTAGAAAGCTGTCTCTACATCTCACCTCTGTTGCAATTAATTCCCTATCGCTTTCCTTCTTTCCAAAAGTTCCCAGGTTGCTTTAATACTGTAAGATTTCTTTTTTGAAACAAAACGAAACAAAATCTATCTTCTCTGCTTCTGGCTTTCACAGCTACACGACAAGATGACAGCAAACCTAAGATATTTTGAAGGAATTATGTCAACATTTATAAACTCCAGATATATTTTTACATCACAAAACTATTAAAATTTACCTGAAAAAAAGTTTGATAATGCTGCACTGTGCTTCTCTTCAAAGATAATTTAAATATGATACCAATGACAAACTGACCTATTTCTTTGTGCACTCGATGAATTGATTAGTTGGTGTCAGGGAGCAAGATGCTACTGCCGTAACCTTAGCTGGCTTCTGACAACCTGTCAGAGGCTGTTATACTGTGATACACTGGGAATGTGGTTGCACTGTAGGGCATAATAAAGGAAACTGTGAAGAACGCTTCTTTTACTAATTGAAATAAGGAGCATTATAAAGAAGAAAAGGAACAAAAAAAGAAAACGTGACACAGCAGAGTAGTGTTCAGTCTAATTATAGGATCTTATCACAATGAGCAGATTCAGTCTTTCTTCTACTGTAATCCACGCAGATAACATTAAGCATGCAGCACAATCCTTACAGATTTGCACTGCTTTACACTGAGAAGAAAAACTCTGGTTCCTTGCGTAGGATGTGCAAGGCTTTGAGGGGGTCCATCTTACATGTGGGAGCAAATGGGTCCATTACTTTGAATCAGAAATGATCTCACATGGGAGAAAGGATAGGTTTTCTCCTCTCCAACCACTGTCAAACGTGTAGGACAGCGCACAGCGGCGACTTGGTTTTGACACTTCTCCCTTAAGAGAGGCGCGGTGGTATGTCCGGGGCCATCACATCACGGTGGGGGAAGGGACACGGCCATTGCCATTAAAAGTGGATTACTGTATCGCCTCCGACAGCCACTTTAACGGAGCGTAGCTGAGCCAGCGTGTAGCTGCAGTGTGTGTTTCATGGAGTCACCCTTGGATTCGCTTGCCTGCCATTTCCGTCTTTATTCAGTGAAGTCAGAGTCCAGAGTCAGTAGGCTCACGTGCACATAAGTAACTAAAATGTAAGGCCTGACTTTAGGTTGGAATACCGAAGCAATGACCCAAGTTTAGGTGATCAACGTGCATCATAGAAGTTTAATCCTGATGTGTTTCAACTGGTGATCTAATAGAAGTTGACGAGTCGTAGTTTCAACTTCAATCTGTTTTATTTAACTGCTTTCATATTTAGAAGTAGTTACTTTCTTAATTTCAGTCCTCCAGAGGGAAAAATGCATTGCTTTACATTCACCTTACTCTTTGACTTGTGCACAAGAAAGGAATTTAAACACCCAAAGAAGCCAGGCTGAACAGTTTGTATCTTCATAACTAAATGAAATGTCAGCGTCTTTTCAAAGGTTGAGTGAGTCGTCTGGTTTCCTTCCATTCATACCACAAGGTTGAGATTGCACAACGCAGGAATAAGCTGCTGCTGGAGGACCTAGCTCATATATGATTTATATCAGACTCACTTGCACTCAGGTAATGGGAGATGTTGTTCCTTAACGAGCGTAAGAATAGGAAGAGACTGGCCGTGATGTCGCGACCAGAGACCACGAAAATGTCTGAAATTCAGCGAGCTGCAGCGATAACATCCCAAATAACTGCTGCCAACATCAAGTAGACGTGTAGAGCGATTAACTAATCCCAGCATCAAGGTTGGACAGCGACTGCCTCCAGTACTGTCGTGGTTGCGACAGTACTGCAACTGGTTTGAGTAATTTTGACTGATGTATAATTATTTTGTATAATATTGAGATGACAAATATTTGTCAGGATTCTTCACTGATTTTAGTGGCAAAAATTGTTTTATGTAAGTAGAACATGCAAAGATTTGTGTACATCTTCACGTATTATGAGATTATTAAAATATTAAAGGTAGGGTCTTTCACTCCATTCCTTGCACCTGCATGATGGATAATATTAATAGTAGCTGTGAGATCTCTTTATTTTACTCCTGCGACAGGTTTTGTCTCTTTGGAAAACAAAGTGTGTGAGGGGATAACACGTCTTTTGCACGGTGTGATTTTTTTTATCGACATGTGAGCATTGCACAATTTTTCTTTGACTTCATGCATTAATTATACTGCAGTTTTTGGTGTTTTATTTCAGACAGCTGAAGATGCTTTGTTGCTTTGCAGTGCAGACACACACCGCTCTTTGCAGATTTCCTTCACTTGCACTAAATCCAAAGTATTTCCAAACAACAGACGGTGATCTGCTTTGAGAAATTAGATTTTTGTCCCAAACATTTGATTGTTGTTGTATCTGTCTTTGAATGTAGTATTACTTACTAGTCCAGGTAACTTCATGGTATGTGGTGCAGAGAATGGTTGGTTACTTTGTAACCTTGGTTCTCCGAGTGAGAGACTATCTCTCCAACTTCATGCTGGAGAACAAAATTGTTTAGTGTTACCTTTACAACTATAGCTTAGCGATCAACTGTTGATCACTGACAGATGGTATGTATGCGAGCCAGTCTCTTTACATGCAGAACGGCTTTCTCTCTGCAGAGGAAACAGGAGGAAAGAATTGAAATAAAACTTTTTTCCACAGTCATATAAGCAACAAATATGAAGAGGCGGCTACGCAGCGGCCCAAAACACTCGACCCCCAGCGATTAATAAACGACTCGAGGCCATCGATCACGCTTAAAGAGCAGCTAATTGTACTGACACAATAACAAATCACAAAATAATGAACTTTATGTACCTCAGCTGATTTACATCAGATGCTACATTTGCATTTCGCTGTTTTTGTCACTTTGTTTTGTACCTGCGGCAGGAAGAATGAGATTTAAATAATGTGGAAAACAACAGCAGCATCTCACGTGTTTGTGTTTATGAAGCGTGTGTATTTAAAGAGCTCATTAAGAGCTTGTTATGTTTCCATTCCTGTGTTGTAATTGGTCTTTCATGACACAGTAGACATAAGGGCTAACACTGAAAACAGGCGAGGGAAAACAAACATAAAAGACACCAAGTTCAGAGTGGAGTACTGTTTTGCTCCAAGTGCCAGATCAATCGAGCTTTATCACTGGCTTTATTCTTAATTGAATTACGACCTTAATATCAGATTACTTGGTTAAGGTGGTTAGCTGTAGTAATCTGAGCATTGTCATTCTCTTCTTATAATAAGATAAACGCAGTGAACCTCGAGCCACAGTACAGCCCCCCACCACCACAGTACAAAACAAGCCAGCACGTTGTTATTAAACAAAACACATGGCGTCCTGTGATAGCCAGGACACTGTAATTACTTTGTGATCATCCACATATGACAATTAGCCCAATGACGACTGTCTAATTTGTAGGCAGCTTTCCATAATATGTGGGTGTATCGCTGTGTATTGTGTGCCAGATGCCTGCTCAGCTTCCCTCCACGGTCACAGCTCCGCCTGGTGTTCTCAGTCCACCTGCCTAATGATGCATAAAGTCAGCGTCTCCTCTTCCCCCCGCCCCGTGCCACGGACACATACATGCAGGCGCCTTCTCTGCCCTCTGATTTGCCTCTCCACACTTCCTCCCTCCTCCACATTTAACAACTCCTGTCTGCCTCCCCCCCTGCTCTCCACTCCTAGTCCCACTCACGGAGTCTACGATGCATAATCTCACACAAACTGACAACGCCTTGCATTAGTTACCTCGGCGGGAGCCCAAGTTTATGGTGGCCCTGCCATGATAATCAGTACTTTTCTAAAAACAACATGCTGACATACTATTTTTTTCACACCTACACTCAGTAAGTCTGATCTTATAAACACGAGTCATGGCTTTAATCTTTGAACATACTACTCTTACTCTACAGCCTTCACGGCCCTCGTATAGTAAGTATGAGGGTTCACACACGTGTTTGTGTGTCTGAGTGTGTGTGAGTGAGTATTCAGTGTTTTTGTCCATTAGGAATTCGCATGTTCTTACTTTGGCAGAACGGTTGTAATCGCCTCTCAGATGGTTTATGCCACTAAAGGGAACAGATTACACAGGGTTTATTGACTCGTGGCTCACCCCCTTACCCCCTCCCACTCTCCGAGCATCCCGTGGGTGTGTGGTTGTTGCTGTTGCTGTGTGTGAGTGTGTTTGTTTGTGTCTGGGTTAGGCCCTTTAGTGATAACTTTTCTGGTCTCATTTAAATGCTGCTAACTGAGGAAAAACCGTTATTTTTTCGTAGTATTGGCTTTGTTGGATGTGGTCACAATGGGAAATGAGTTTATATATACGCTGCACTTTATTCAGATGTGTTTTTGCACTTCAAATTGTGCAAAAAAATTACTATTTCTATCTTTGCATTAAGGCTCAGTGTAAATGTGCCACTGAGCTCAGTTCTGACTGCAAAAACATCCACTGGTCAATGCAGAAACGATGTCATCACATAACAGGTCTGTCTGAGCAACTTGGATTCAGTTGTTTACGAAACTGTCGACATCGTCTGCAGCACATGTAGCAACGTATCAGAGCTGAGCAGGTGGTGGCAACGCATATTTGTGTGTATAAAGGATGTATGGAGCTAATACAGAGTATGCCATTTAGTAGCTGTTTTAAAGCCTTGACCTTTTGGGCCATCTCAATGTTTGACTGATGAATATTAAACCTTTCCTTATTTATTAGCATTTTGTATTGTAATGGGTATAAAAGTGTGGAAGATGAGTATTAGTTTGTATTAAATAAGACTTTAAATTAGTGCCAGAGGCCATAAATGCATCAACAAAGTGTTCACAAAGTTGATTTTTGAGGCTTTTTTTGGGTTGATGTTTTTTTCCCTCACAGAGATTTAGTATTTTTGAAATCAGAAGAGTCGCTTACCGCTGGCCAATATAAATAATGCACATTTAAGGTTAATGATAATTAAATGACCCCCGATGAGCAAGCAATTAGCGACAGTGAGAGGGAAAAACTCCCTTGGAACAAGAAGAAACCTCTGACTGAACAGCCATGACCGACTGGGAGTGAGGGGAGGGAGACTAACTGAGATGAGCTGAATAAGAACATATGATGCACAAACTACTTTACACAGTAAACATAAAGCCAGTGTAATAAAGTCTTTATAACACAGTATGCTGGAAAATTCTTAAAAGACAAAACTCTGAAAAAGTAGCATTCATAACAGAACAGCAAGATGCAAGATGCATGTGTGGTTTCGTTTTTCTCTCCACGCAACTTGCCGTAGGTCACTGAAAAACTCAATTGATGATGTTATTGCTGCTGATTAGTTACTGAAATTTGTCTCTGCAGCTGCATCCTCCTTTTAACATAGTTGCAACCCAGCGCATGTCTGCGTTCATGTAATGTTGAGTCTAAATAGGCGTCTGGTAATCGCTGCTTAAAGAGCCTGCTGGCGGCAGTGATGCTAGCAGAAGCCTATCAGAGACTCATCGTCTCCAGTCAGAGTCAGGAATGACTTTAAGAATCTGTGAGTCACACGTTCGGGGCCTCTGGTGACTCCCGACTGTCACAGTGGCTCACTGGGGGGCCGACAAGATGGGATCCATCACTGCTGCCCCACAAACAGAGAAGGACACAGCAGAGGGGATCTACTTAAATTTGACAGAAATCCGAGTGGGTTTTTTTTAGGATGTTATATTTGTACACGGCCCTGCCTGTCAACATTTTTATTTTACGTAGTTGAATAGTCATTCAGCAGCACGAGGGAGTGATTTAAAACACTTATAAGACTGATTTGGGTTTCAAAGATCAGAGTGTAATGATTTAACAATATTGATGCATGCAAACAGAAAATTTTGTTTGAAAAGCTGGACAGATATGAGGATGCACACACTGAACGGCTGCTCATCTATCACCACTAAATAGCAACAAATGCCAGGTTTAATTAGTCACTTCCTTTGACGTAACCACCTCAGTGATAAGAGAGATCGTCTGACAGCGGATAGCTACTAAACATAGTGTTCAAAACAATTTAATATCAGTTGACAATAAGTTTGCTGAAAGAGCTGCAGTCGGTGGGTGAGGTGCTGATCATGCACACATTTGCACATGCAGAGTGGCCTGCAGCTTTCCAAACATGATGTATCAAGGGAGGTTCCCTGCTGAGACATCACTGCGTTTGACTGATGTCAAAGTTTAACGGTAAACAACTTCTAGCCAAAGTGTGAAGACTGCTTAGCTTGACCAAGCTATTTCAAATTGACACTGCACTTCCTTGGGTCTGCAGAAATACATCGTCCAAAGCAGTGAGTGGATTGGATTAATCGCACATACAGTCCTTTATTTATTAGACAGATGATATAATACCTGTAATCTGTGGAGAATGTGTAATGTTGTTTGATACTGCCTCAAAACAGGTTGATATGTGTCCTTACCCACAGGACCATCTTAGCGATGACACAATTCTCCTTATGATCTATTTCAGATTAAAAAAAATAAAAAATAACTCGTGCATAGAAACAGACCTAGCAATTAACTAGTTTATGACTACACAACAAATGCAACCACACTGGGATAGTACTTAAAAGATTAACAGCTGTCAGTAAACATTAGATACTTGCTGACAGCTGTTAAACATTTTAAATGGCTTTGGTTTTCGGTCTTCTGTGAAACACATATGTTGGGAATAAGTGTGATCCTGCTTGCAGCCATGGGTGGTAATAGTGTCATGATAAAAGCATTAGTGTTCCACTGGTACAGGTTAATTTAATTTAAGAAAGTTTTATGTCCTTAAAGGTTGACTTTGACAGAATACTGAGGTAAAACAGGTTTTGGGTATATATGATGTGCAGATTCTGAGCAGAAGTAATTTATGATGCCTAAGCATGCAAAATCATTACTCAGTCCACATTAACTATATGCTGCATTTAAACAGTTTATCTTATTTTAGCATTTTCTTGCTAACGTTTGGTTTTACCGTGACTTGTCTTCACTACAGATTTATGCTCATACCTGCATGGTTCAGTACTGTGCAAAGGGATTGAGTTACCCCTAATTCCTTTATATTTTGCTAGGAAACTGGGAAATAGTCGATTTAGTTAAACGTGTTTATATAAAGAAGTATTGAAATATAGTATTGATGCAAAAACTGTTCAATTCTAATTGCTTTTCTTGGCATTTCTTTATTAAAAGAAAGCTCTTCTTTGGATGTTGGCTCCCATTTGTTCTGTTTTCAGTCAAGATGATCCCACACTGTTTCAGTAATGTTGAGACCTAGGTTCTGGGGAGGCCTATCCATTGTTCCATTGTGTGTGTTTTTTATCCACATGTGCTCTTACTGCATTATTTTGAAGGTGCTGCCAATCAGATGCCTTCCAGAAGCGATACTGTAGCATCCACTGTGGATGAAAATTGGATGGTGTCTCTGTCTCTGTGTTCATAATTTCATCACTTTTAACAAGATGCTCAACTCCACTGGCTTAAATATAGCCCCAAACCATAACAGTCTCCTCCTTAGACCTGCCACTGTTTTGTCCATTATTTTTTCAGTTTACTAAATTTTTTAAGGACAAACTGAAAACTGTGTTGAAGGTCCTCTCTTACATTTTCAGATTATAAATCTTTAGGAATCACCAAAAATACTATTTCATGTCTGTCAAACCTTGTTACCTTTAGCATATTTTGTATATTCAACTAAAGAAATCTGGTCTTTAAATCTGACGTCATTAGCCATTTCCGGGTCCAAACTCCGCTTCAGGTCCCAAAGTAAAACGAACACTGCAGCATCACTGAGAGTTAAAAACTGTCTAAATTCTTTCATTTTTAGTAAAATGATCAGTGTTCTGCTCTACCAGGTGTAACAATTAAGTTTAACACCCAGGCATCCATAAAAACAGAATTTATTAAATTTAACGGAGAAGTTACGTTAGCAGGAAGTTAGCTCGCTAGTTCCCACCTAAACATGATAAAGCATGTTCTGACTGAGGGATTTCTGAAAAATTAAAACGTACAGCTCTGCTATCACTTCCAACATAAATGAAGACAGAAAACTAAACAGCATTGACGCTTGTAAGGTTACTGAAGTTGGGCTAGCTGTTATATAATGATGTGCTACATGGTGGCTAGCTACAAAGCTATGGTTAGCATAATATAAACACAGTGAAGCTGGGGGATGAACGCTAACTTTTTTCCACTCAATAAAAGTTAGCATGAGGATTCCCAATGGTTAGGGACAAATGCAATCGCATGGCAGGATGCTGTAAACGGACCAAACTTCAGTCAGGAGAACAACTGAGATAATCCATTTGTTGTCCAATGTCCAATAAAACACCTTCAGAAGCCCACTTTAAAAAGTTACAAGAAAGTCTGGCTCCTTGACAGCAAAAGATAAATTAATGAGATGAAATTTAAAACATTTGTAGAGTTCTGTACAAGTGCTTTGAAGTTGTGTTTGTGTAATTTTGGAGCAGCACTTTTTGAAATCAGCCGCTGACCTTGCTGTCACCCTCCTCTCCGCAGGGGTCAGACAACACTCAGACATGAACGTTGTCTCGCCTTGTTTGATACATGTCTATATGACTAATCTGGTCCGTCCATCTGTCAGGCCTGTCTGGCCTAATCAGAGTCTTGATCCTGCTGCAGATTTTCATTCCCGCTCGTTTCTGCCCAGGTGGCTTTCAAATGGCTTACAGGCTCCAGCTTTCAAAGATGTTTCCTTTATTTCTTTTGCTTTTAGACACCCAGTTAGTCATATGTTTCATTCCTCTGTTTGGGGACATCAGTGGGTTTTCTAGATCAAGTAGGATGTGTCATGTACCTCTTGTCGCCACTTGTCCCATGTAGCAGGAGGGGCACCCAAGAGCAAAGTGATGCATGTTCATCGGCCACCATCACTTCGAGCTGAACAGTCAGGCATTATGGAGCAGTCAGGGCGACCTCTGAGCCATATGCTGACTGTGTCCCTCTGTGCTTTGTCCCTTTGCATTATGGTCATTCTCCTTCCTTTTTTCCTTTGTCCTCTTTCCACCAACTCTGCCTCTCAGCACCATGTTCCTTTATGCTTTGCTCACCTGTCTCCTTTATTCCCTGGTTTCTCTTTTTGTTCTCAATTTACTTTCCCCACCTGTGCAATGGGAGCAAATGGTAAGTGTTTGTGTTTATATGGAAAGTAAAATGCTGGCTAGGTAAAAGCTTCTTTGAAAAGGTCTAGGAATATAAATGGAAAGAGAAAGTCACTGGAGCTATTTTGGACGCGCCGCTGCTGCCTGATGAGCTGGAAGATATGAACAAAGACAAATCCCAGGGTGGAGAGGCATCCCAGGACTCTATTTAACATTCTGGTTAGAGTACAGTCTATTGTTATTGGACATGAGCTAAAAACATAGATAAGGGTCAAAAATAGTAAGACACCTGCCTGTAGTTGTAGAAAGATCTGACACCAATGTTAACTTCTAAGTGCTCTCCAACTCCTCAGAGGAATTCTCCCAAAACTCAGACTTCACCTCGTTAACACAAATGAAGGAGGTTAGAGTTTAATTTAAAAATTGTCCTCTGCAAACATTTTTGAATATTAAATGTTTAGATTCATATTCATCGCATAAAACAACAGTCAAAAAACAAACTACCTTGGCAACAGTTGGAAATTTTTCTAGTCTTCTGCTAACTAAATTTCATGGCAGGCCGTTGCTATAGTTGCTGCCACTCGGCAACATCATTGTTTGGTGTTTAGAGCTGGCAGCAGCAGCAGGGTGGTGGAATAAGTCTTATGACTCCCATAATTTCTTTTAAGATGTCCACTTAAATAAAAAAAAAAAAAGGCCACAGTACTTGAGTCCATGAAAATGAAAATTTACCCAAGTGGGGAAGAAACAAAGGGAATAAACTGAGGGACAGAACAATAATACTCTAATGAAGGCATAATCCAGCAGTGGGCAACAAGCTGTTGAACAAAAGGGTAGAACAGAGTTCTCGATGGACATGAAACAAAATGAAAGTAAAGTGATCTTACCAAATAAAACAGGAAATAAAACTGCCTCACTTAGTATATCTGTCTCAAATAAAACACAGCTAGCTGTGCACATACTGGAAACAGAGATTTTAGGGTTGGATTGGGATTATCAGGCCAGCTGGAGTTGTTTTCCAGGCTCTGAACACAGCATGAACTGCTAAATACTGAAGCTCACAGTTTAACATGCTTCCACACCAAGAAAACCCACAACCCATGTAGACTTAGTGCCTGAAAGAAATCAGTTGGTAACTATATAATCACCAATGGCAACTGTATCGGCATTGACAGTGCACTCTTTTCTAACTTTTCGAACGTTGTGATCATGTGTAGTTTCTACTTAAAATTGTTTGGTGACTACTTTTATGTTATATAGCGAAAATGATATGTACAAGTGTACAGCTCTCCACATTCAGTGCTCCACCAGGTACATGTTCCTATACTTGGTAATGTCAATGCACTTATGCAGAAGTATGAGATCATGTGTAGTTTCTACTAAGCCTACTGAATAGTTATTTTCTTGAGGGTGTTTGTTTCAAATGAAAGTTTGTCAAAAACTAACTTTTTTGCTTCTTTTGTTCTGCTGATGTTCTTCTGGTGTCCTAGCAACAATGGTGCCTGTATACAGTATTATTTGAGATACTATTATCTTTTTCATATCTAACTCTAAAGCTCTTCACACACCGAACACGTAACTTTGTGCAAATTTTATGAGCATTAAAAATACTTGTCAGACTCACCTGTTCTTAATGCATCCGCTCACACCAACCGCAGGTGGGATAATTTGGCAAGACAAAGTTGCAGCATTTATTCTTTTAGAATCAAGTTCAGTTTTTCAGATTTTCAAATGCATTCGGCAACAAGACACTCAAAACATGCCCTGGTGCTGAATATGCAAGGATATCTACAATGCAAAATAATACTATTTTACCTCAGACACACAGCTGGGTCCTGCCCCGGATCAGATGTGGTTAGGTCTATTAACAATACTGCCCCACTGACATCCTTAACCTTCCTGCCTTCTTGGGACCTTTTTGTGCCACTGCTATGTGTTAAATGGCTGCCATTTCCACTGTGTTCAGTGGAATATAACCAAACTTGCCACAGGATAGTTTTTACCTGTCAATGTTAATATTCCAGTGTGAATTCCTTAAATCAGCCTAAAATGGCTGAGCAGCAGAAATCCCCACACCCATCACCCTGGGGACCATTTTCTGCCCATTGACTTCCATTATAAACGCTATTTTTCAACCCCAAATTATCATCATATGATTTTATTTTTTCTTCTTTTCTTGGATGTCAATGAAGACTCAGGGCCTTGAAGTTTTAATTTTTAAATTGCAAAAAAAATGCAAAAAAAATAATGGCAGGTCAAAATGTATGTTGGTGCCAATCTTTGGTCCATCTAAAGGCCTACTTATAATGACAATCACATATTACTTCAACTGGTTTTTTGTGGAAATATTTAGTTTCGTTTTTTGGTTTTTGGGGCTTATAACACAGGGCGCTCATGTAATAACACTGGGATTTGAAGGGTTAAAACAACGAAAATATAATTAAAACTTTACATGAATATTTCAGGGAGAAGTAGTTTTACAAGGTTGGCTAATTTAAAGTGGAATAAAATATGGATATATGGTCTTTTTATGGCGTGGCTGAGAATGGTCCCTAGGGTGATGGGTGTGAGTTTTTTAAAGGATGGCAGGAGGGTTAAATATACACAATAGCGGTTGTGATATATCTTCAACTCCTGGATCAAAGCATGAAATTCTCCTTGCTGCTGCCTTCTCCTGAGAATTGGATTAACCCAGAATCTCAGTTTTTCCTTAATTTAAGCTTGCAGCTTTCAGAGAGCAGCATTTATAAGTCTGAGTAATACAAGGGCAATTTCCATCCTTTTCCAAAGAGCAGCTCTCATTGACAATAAACTTTTTACCTTGGTGTGCAGCATTATAGTATATTGTAGTGATGCAGCAGAAATAGTCAGAAATAAGTACAAAAGCAGGCTGGAAATTATAAGTAAAAGTATAAAAATAACTACTTAACACTCTAAGATGACAAAAAATAAAGTAACTTAACCTTGTAACTAGAGATGGCAGGATACCACTTTTTTATGTCCGATACCGATATCATAAATTTGGATATCTGCCGATACCAATATGAATCCGATATAGTGTTTTTTAATCAACAAAACTGTTTTTTTTAAATATCTTGCTGCATTTTGTATAAGTTCATACTCAAGTTTAAAACAACAACTACACTAAAGCTATTCTGTTATACCTGTATGCAAAAAAAAATATTTCATAGTTCAGCAATACTGATCAATCTAATAAACTTAAACCTACACCATCCTCCCTATTCTGGTATTTTAAAGAGTACTTAGCGTAAATATTAAGCAACCGAACTAAGAGGGTTCCAACTCCCAGCAACAACAAAAATAAATAAATAAAAAATAGGGAACCACCCCTCACGCTCCACCTCATGATGCTTAATCGACGTAATCAACCTTAATTTGATGCAGTGTGAAAAAAAAATGCACAGAAATCAATTATTTTTCAATATATTAAAATATTAAATAGATTCAACATCTTTCTTCAACAAAATTGCAGACTGCACAGATGGTACCTTCCCAAAGGAAAAAGTACTATAGCTTACTAGGGTATATATATTAGACTTAATAGTTACTATATACAGTAATTGACTTCTATTCATTTTACATCAAATTAAAACTTTGGGTGTCAGATAATTATTCATTAAAAGCTAGACATTTTAAATGAGAATAAGAAAGAAAAGTATGTCTTTGTGCCCCTTTTCCCTGTTAATGCCCTATCGGCCCCCCTGGCTAAACTTTGCTAGATCTGCCCCTGCACAGTTACCAGCGTCAGCTACGTAAAAAAAGATCCTGGTGTAGAAAGTAATATTAAATAAATTCTAACAACAGCTTTTCAAGCTTAAACGTGCTGCTGTTGTTTATCCGCTGGTTTCCTCTTTCTGATGCAAAGTGGGCCAAAAACAAACAAGACAGACGGACTGGCGACAGAAAAGCCGATCAGCTGATCATTAAGCAGTTTCATGATTGAAGTAGCAGCAGGAGAGGCAGTCGCTTGTTAAGCTTAACGCAGGAATGCTTTACAAACATTCAGAGATGGACTTACACACTTGCTTTACTTCTCTTGGGGATAACTTTGTCGGAGATGAAATGCCAGGTTGCTAGCGAAGCTCCAAATGCTATCCAGACCACCGACAGGTCCCGCATGCCACAGCCGCTCTATCACGTGATGCATACTGCTCCGACGTGCTAACGTTCTGAGGCGAGTTACGGCGCGTTGCAAGTTTTGTGAGGTGCTTTCGTGATATTTAATGGATCGGATTACATTTTTTATTTTTCTCCGAAATCCGATCCAGTAATTTAGGCCAGTATCGGACCGATACGTAATATCGCATCGGTCCATCTCTACTTGTAACTTGTCAAGAGCTGCAAAATGTTGTCACCTAATAAGACTGAAAGATGTTCTCTACCTGGGATGCTGTTTCTTGGGTTGAGCTTTTTAAACAATTGCTTAAATCATGGCTTTTCCCACTATTTCCACATGTACTGTTTGCTCTTCCTGTCATATAGAGCGAAGCTAGCGAGCGTTCCTGCGAAGCTCAATTTAGCATCAATTGCTAGTTTTGTTGCTAGTATTGTTATTTCCACCTTTAGCTAAAACAGTTTTCTTGCATATTTTGCAAGAAAACATTTTGCTTTGTTAGAAGTTGTTGAAGTAGCTTCGTGGTTAGGTGTTAAATCTCCGCTGGGCTCTCGCTCTCAGACATGCCCGGGTTTGTCTCATTGTTGTGGCGCTAGGAAATTTAAATGCATGGCCTTCCTATAGCAATGATATCACAATATGACATTTTTATCACACATAAACATTTATACCAGCGTTATCACTGGCGATAAGATGTGGCACGGCCCTACTTAAAACAATAATCAAAGAATGTTTTTTAATATAAATAACATTACTTACTGGATGAGGTAATCTGTTAATCTTAGTGGTATTGTTAATCTGTGGACATGAGGGAGATTCTCTATTTTGGGCTGAAGTCTCATGTAATATTTATCCATTTCACCTCTCTCTACATTTAGTGCCTGATGTGTCTGAGTATTTCTTTACTTTTCGTGCTGTAAGATCCCGTCATTGTCTGTTCGCACTGGAGGGAACACTTTGAGTTTAGCTCCATGAGTGCACTCCAGCCTGTTTGTGAGTTTCTCTGTATTCCTCCAGAGGCAGTGAAAAGTGAAACTAACATCTGTCTGAACAGACAGAGAGACTGAGTCTAATCCACTGCCTTGCACAGCTAAAGATATCACACTAAATTCCTGCAGTATAGCTGAAAGTATAGTAAAAAAGTCCACAAAAAAACCCCAAATTGGGCTCAGAGGAAAATCGCTTTTTAAAGAGTTTGGTTTCAGCAAAATGCTTTGAAAAATAAACTTGCAATAGGGAGCTTACTGCAATAGGGCGTATTGCATTACCTCTTATTTTAACAACGCTGAGTATTTCAGAGCTCTGGCTTTCTCCAATAGTCCAGCATGTCTGTCAGCATAATAGGGGATTCCTAATTGGCCGCAGGTGTGAACGTGAGCAGGAATGTTTGTCTGTCTCTGTGTCACCTGTTTTCCAATATTTGGGAGTTTTATAAGGTGCCAAATATAAGTGACAGGTCCAGATTGCAGTCAGGTCAGTTTATCACCCCGACTCTTGTGCTGCAGAGCCGTTCTCCTGTTTAAATCTACAGAATTTGGCACCGTCTTGCTCACATTCACATACACAAGGTGTCATTTGGATGTCAGCATATATATTGTTTGTTCTTTAATGTCTCATTAATTAACAGCATAAACGAAAGACCACAGAGGAGGTTCGTGGATGTTGTGAAGGAGGACATGGAGAGAATTGGTGTGAGAGCAGGGCGATATGACCAAAAAACTGTAACAGTGCAAATTCCTTGCTGACAATTTAACCAAAAGGCATTTCCAGTGGAAATTGGCCGACATAACCATCAACCATGTATAACATCCACAAAACTTAAAAAGAGGTTACACACACACAATACGGTAATATTATGTTGAAGCACAGTACGTATCACTCCGTGAGGCGCCTGCCTAATATAGCCATAACGCTCCGACAATCCATCAAGCGGGTTCGTAGCTTAGCAAAGTTGTACTAAAACATTTGACAGATTTTCGAGCGCCGTGTACCACATAAAATCATTTCGAGGTCAGTAAACACAACCAGAATTCATACATAAGGCACACGGGATTATAAGGGGCTAGAGCTGGGCGATATGAGATTTTTTCATATCACGATATGATTTTTTCATTTCAGGCGATAACGATATCTATCACGATATAAGCCAAATAACTATATTTGTAAGATTTAAATGTGCCGTTGCTCACAAGTAAAATGTGAAATAATCAGCAGCTTGTTTTGATTTAAATATTTATTTCTCATAATAAGTTCAACAGGGTAGATGTACTTAAGGAACATGAGACTTTTTCAGATAAATAAAGGCAAATATTGCAAACTACACAAAAGGCAGCCACTAAAGCGTTTAAGTTTCAAAACAGAACAAACGAAACAGACTAAATTGTCAATTCCACTTAGAAACAAAATATTAATTCTAAAAAAAAATCTTAGTTTGTTTTACAGAAGAACAGACAAAACTGACTAACTTTTGTCAATATCAAATAAACTGAGAACTAAAAGGAAATTCTCAATCTCTCCTTGTTGTATAGCTTATCTTTTCAAACAGTTTTAACAGTTACTTTAGTCTGACAAAAGCCGAATGACGAATTAGCGCTTCCAGTCAGAGACTGAGGCTACGTCCACACGTACACGGGTATTTTTGAAAACGGAGATTTTCCGTTTTCGTTTTAAAAAATAATCCCGTCCACACATAAAGGCAGAAATGAAGGAAAATGCTGCTATGAACATGCCAAAGCAGCAGGTGGCGCTAGATTCCTAACCGTGCAGAAATGTTGGCCAATCAGAAGTCTAGAAGCCTCGGTGGGAAAAAGTAAACAAAGCTGGGGCATAGAAGCAGAACCGAGTCGTATGTGTGGAGGGACAGTAACTGTGTGTATATGTAAGCATTTAAACACTGCAGAGAGTAGAATTAACAGTAACAGTATTGTAGAAATTCATTTCACCGAAACAATAACGTGGCGCACAGTGTGACGCATGCACCAGTTTATTGTATTTCCAGACTTGCTTTCGGCACAATTTACAGTGCACGCTACTCTGTTTTTTGTCAGACTTGAAATAGCCGAAATACCTTCACACTACGGAACTTCTATGGCTCTTCCGTTCGACAATCTCTCCGGCATTGGAACCATCATCTGTTTTCTCTTCGGTCACGCTCGGTTGATTTTTCTAGTCGGCACACTCATTTCCTCCATTACGCGCTGGCTGCTTCCCAAACAAACACACGTGCGGCTTGGTACTTGTGCTGTACGTAACAAGTCACGCGACGTGACGCTGCGGCTGTGATTGGTTCGGCTCTGCGCTACTGAATTTGGATTGGCTGACCTTTTTTTTTTTTTTTTTTTTTTTTAAGAGGACAAGAGCGGCGAGGTCTATCGCGATAGCTTAATTTCTCTATCGAGTAAAAGTTATATCGCGATACATATCGTTATCGTTCTATCGCCCAGCTCTATAAGGGGCACTGTCGATTTTCACAAAAATCAAAGGATTGATTTTAAGTGTGCCGTATTTTCCAAACAACACGGTAATAACGACGGCCCGCTAGCATGCTCTACCAAAAATAGTGCTTTGTTGTGTATCTGACGGACGAAAGCTAAACCAGTTCCACACCACTGAAGTTGCAGCATTTTTACAAACCAATTCTGGCTCATTCGTTTCATTTAACGATCCACTTTCGCTCTTCTCATTCTGCGTCGCCACCATGTGCGTAAGTAAACAAAGGCACTGCGCATGCACGTTTTACCCATATTCTATCGTGATATTTCATTTTCTTATCGTTGCCCAAAATTACACCGGTATTACCGTGAACGGTATGATATAGCCCAGCCCTAATCCTAAATAAGCTCCTACCCAGAGGAGGCAGCAGCATTTCCTGGTAGTTCATGTGCATGTGCTTGTTTTCCTGTGTATGCCAAAGTCTCAATTCCTATTTTCGGATGAAGTGTGTTTACTGGCAGTGGTTTTCAGAAGTATTTCTAAGCCCATGTAGTGATTTCCAGCAGAGAACTGTGTCTAGAGTTTCTGTTTTGTTTTTTTCAAAGATCACGACCATTCATTATTGGTTTTTGGCCTTGCCCCTTGTGTGCAGTGATTTCTCCAGCTTCTCGTAATCTTTTAATAATATTGTGAGCCAGAAATGATGTGTTTCAGTGTGGCAAACACCCAATCCATCTTTCCTCAATCTCTCTGTGCACAATCCAAAGACCATTCACAGCCAACATGACTAATAATGCGTGATCATCATATAAATTAAAAGTCTGTTTTCCATGTTATGTCATATCATTGCTAATATGCTGATGTGTTTTCAGTAATCTGTTGAATCTACGGGTGATGTATGAATCTTGGTAACATCTGCATGAAGCTGCTGCCTTGTCTGAACCACATAACGATAATGAGCTATATTAAAATAATAAAAGTCAAATGTTGTAAGAAAAATTCAGTTTGCATTAGTTATGTCCTCATTGTGAGTTCTGCTTTATTGCCAGCAATTAATTATTATGATTGTCATTATTTAATGTGACTTTAGTCTCAGATGCTGAAAGCCTTTAAAAAAAGGCAAAAGTTTAAAAGTTAAACTGGATTTTCTTCAGCGGGAAGATCAAATATAAGCAGGCAGGAGGGTGAGCAACTTTACTTAATACAAACATTGTTTTTTTTTAATTCCAGGCTTTTCAGGAAGTCACGTTAATCACTTTTACTACATTTATCCAGCTTGCATATAATATACTGCTAAGAATGCACAGGCAGACATGTGTAAGGTCTAAGTCTAAACATGGTAGTGTGACCACAGCAGACCCACATCAGCAACAGCTGCTGTTGCAAAGTTATGTAAGTGCAGTGAAACATTGAGCAGTTCTCTTGTCCTCATGGATTCTCTGTTATATCTTTCCTCGACCTCAAAAAGTATTTGACTGCGACTCCAGCCTTTTCTTGCTCCTGTTCCAACTTTCCTGAAACACGTTGTTGGCATCAAACCCAATATTACCACGTAGTTTTATTTTAAATCACTGCATATGTTGTTTTTGTAAAAGCTCCTGTAGGCTCCTCCCTTACATTTTTTATTTGGCAGATGTTTTACGCTGGAAACTCTTCCTGATGCAACCCCAAATGGATTCGTGTCTCCTCCCATATTTTCTTTGTACTTGCTCTAAATTAATCATATCAAATGATTAATTTAGCAAACTATGGTGGTCTGGTTTTGTTGAAATTTATTTACAGGATACCAGCTGCTGTTGGAAGCAGCGTTGTGCCTCAGCTGCAAGCGTGAACTTGTTCATCTTCTGCTACTTCTAGTATTCTGTATAGTTTTTATATTTGTGCTCTGTTTTTACAGTTTTTGTGAAGCAGAAAATCAACAAGCTTACATTTTCTGACTTTCAGCATGTATGTTATCTATTGATTATAGTTCAATTACTGCAAAAATAAAAACAATTGTAAAAAAAAATGGCCCTATTCAAGGTATGTTACATTTTTATAAAGTCTCCTCACAGATTTCGGAAAGCACTGCTATAATGGATTTAGATGAAACAATGATGAGTCCATTAGGGATGCAGGACTGACAAGTCTTACAGTCTCTATTACATCATAAATTGTATGCTCTCGTACGTGACTCAAAAATAAAGCTGCGGAAGGTCTTTCAAAGTTTTCTTTAGAAATTGGCTGCTCTTTCATTTTCAGTCCAGTCCCTGTACCTGACCATTTTCAAAAATGTGTTTGTTTTTTAGTCACTAAACACTGACCAATGAATTATTCAATCATAAAAAGAGTCTCTGTCTGAAGGGTTGAACCAGTGTTGTGGCTACATATAACAGACAACTTAGCAAAGAACTTATTTTAAATTGTATCTTTAGGCAAACTGTTACCAGCAGCCTGTCGCAAAAAAAGCTTCATTTGTCAGGATGGCAAGGATCCCAAACACACTGCCATTACAGTAAAAGCATATCTGGTAAGAGGAACACGATCAGTCGTGGATAGTGAAAGCTTGGACCTTAATATTATTGAATCAGTCTAGGAAAGTAGAGCTTTGAATGTCCTTCAAGAAACCTGGAGAACTATTCCTGAAGACTACTTAAAGGATTTACAAGAAAGCTCGGCTAAGAGAGTTTAGGCTGTGTTGAAGAACAAAGGTGATGACTTTCAAGCTCATTAGAGTTGTAAAGACTTTTTTTTTTTTACCGTATGTGCTTTATTTCTGTGTTTATTTGCACACGTTTCAATAAATTACTTAACCTTTTTCTCATTTTCTTTGCATAATATAAAGAAATGGCTCAGGACTTTTGCACAGTATTATATCTTGCCCAAATAATAAAACAATTTTATTTTATGTAAATAGACATCATATTCATATGAACATAAAATGCAGTGCCATGTAAGCACTAATACCTCAAATCCTTGAGCCACATAGTTCCGGTTTCTGTTACCCTGTGATGTCATCTATTAGTGTAGGATTAGCAGAATGACCTACAGGTTGTAAACCAGCACACAGATACAGGCCCTATCAGCGCTCCTCATTCTTAGAAGTGTGTTGTTAAAACCAAAGAGCTTCATACGCTTTGTGTGTAAATGAAATCCCCTTGTGAAAGTAACACTGGGATTACAGTGACAGAGACTGAGCTCTGTACGTGCGTTCTAGCTGTTAGTAAATACAAAGATGAATCAGGTGCAGGTCGCATATAGAAAAGGCAAACCTTGAAGATGAAGTGCAGATAAAATGGCTTTCCTCGAGTTCACATTGTGTTAATGATAATTATCTAATGCTGGCATGATAAGACGTTAAACTGAGATACTGAATATGGAGAAAACTGCCCTCTAACACAGCCTATAAAAAAAGAAGAATTCTACCTGATTTAATACCTAATTTAAATTTGGGTGAGTTTCCTCTTTAGTGTCATCACCTTGGGAAGCGCTTCCAGCACAGATGCTATTTTTAGATCTCTATTTTTAGATTTCTGTCTGAAGGTCCAGTTCAGACCAATTGCACCAGGGTCTCCGGCTCACACTGGATCTACTCCAGTATGTCAAAATAATCACAAATATGACAGATAGGACTGGTGATGATTGAAGATTGTGCTGGTGTGTCCAAAAAAACTAGCTGGCATGCACCCAAATTCACCCAGTCTATTACAATATATTACAGTAGAACGCAATGTACAGTTTGACCCTTGGGATGAATTTAAAGCACGTTGTTGACATTAAAAACATTATTTTTTAAAAATCACAAGCTTCCTCCTGGTCACTCTCCTGACCAGCTGTCCCACCTGCAGGGTTGGAGAATGTGAGCTCTTCCACTAAAAACTGCTTGGTCTCTTTGTCGTTACTCTAATAACCTGGGATCACTGAGAAGAAAGCTGAGTTAGTTCGTCACAGATATTTGCCATAATGTAATCACAGAGGTACAGAAGTGGTCATGAAAACCTTGTGGAGTGATGTGGAAGTAGCAGCCACACTGGTAGCCGTAGGTGCAGAAAGACATGACTTTGAAGAAGAGATCAGCCAAATTTAACTCCCCCCCCCACCTGCAAAACACTATGTTAGCATTATCATCATTAGCATTATCATCGTCGGTATGTTAGCATGCGTTGGTTAGCATTTAGCTTCAATCATCTATGTGCACTAAAGGAAACGTCAAAGACCTGCTACTAAGATTTTAGAATCTCAACTCTTGTTAAGAAGTATGTTTTCAAAGTTGTTTAACGCATTTGCTAAAGAATTGGAGGAAAATAAAATCTATTAGCTTGGTCACCTTTTATCCATTTTTAAAGGATCAACAGGATAGCAGGACATGATGTCTACTGAGGTCTCAAGGCTTACATTAGTATTCAGCTCAGACACTGTGAAGCTATCGATATGCATTCTTTTTTTTATCCTGTTCCATATTAAAACAGAGTTGGAGCTGCAGAAAAGGGAACACAAAAAACACAATATATTCTATTTAGCTAATTACACTTGAAAGTGTTCCTCAGATTTCACCCCCTAAATGTGAGGCTATAACTGAGCCTTTGCTGGACAAAAACAAGCAAAAACAACTTTTATTGACAGTTTCAGGTCTAAATGCAAGTGCAAAGTGCTTAATGTGCATGGATTAAGGCCTTCTGATACACAACACACCACAAATAAATCGTGCTAAAATTACCACAAAGCGTGTGTTTTCAGAAACTACTATGGCTTTTGCTTCAAAGTTGGCAGTGAGGAGACTAGCTGGGAACAAATACCATCATATAAGAGGCTTAATGAGCTTTAGAAAGGAGCAGCCAGATGTATTGACAGTATAGGCATATAATAAAGTGCTCTGTCATGTATGTTATGTAGCCATGTTGCCGTTGGTTAAGAAATAAGAATAAGAAATATTAGTCAAATATATGTGGTTAGGTTTTTTTATATGTTTGAATGGCATACAAATTATTACCAGGAAATCAGTCTTTAGTTTAAACGAGCCTTCAGAGGGATTGGATGGCTTTGAGCGCAGCATGTGTAGCATGTGGTGCCACCGTCTTTTGTTTTTACTTCTGCTTGGTAACTATAAAAACAGGCTGGCTATTAAAATGCTCAATAGACAGCGGAAACCCCTAATCATGCTCCTGCCGTCCTCATGCTCAGAAAGACTGACAGCCTGTCAGTAGGTTTATTTATTTTTTTCCTTGACACTGTCATGTGTTGTCAACTTTAACACATGACAGTATAATACTTTGGTACGAGCATCTGATTGATGACTTGTCATTACAATACATTTGAAGTGCAACAAATAGCCCAGTGTTTGTTTTAAAAGGCCTCTACTGCAGAGCCGAGATGGCTTAGATCTTAAAATGACTTAAATGCACTGTGTTATTGTGTATTTAAGAAATATATTCGTAAACACCATTATGAAAGCAGATAATTGGTCAGTTTGCTGGTCTGAAGCATTCAAGCGTGTGTAAACACAAAGCCACAGAGAAACGATATCAGCAATGATCTTCAGTTGTCATCAGTTATCATTAATCATTAGTTATTATTAATCTCTGGTGCTGTGAAGCCAGCCACCCCTCCCTGAGCCTGGTTCTGCCTGAGGTTTCTTCCTGTAAAAAGGGACTTCCCACTGTTGCCAAAACGCTTGCCAATAGGGGGTCGTGTGATTGTAATCAGAAGGTTGCCGGTCTGAGCCCCGGCTTGGACAGTCTCGGTCGTTGTGTCCTTGGGCAAGACACTTCACCCGTTGCCTACTGGTGGTGGTCAGAGGGCCCGGTGGCGCCAGTGTCCGGCAGCCTCGCCTCTGTCAGTGCGCCCCAGGGTGGCTGTGGCTCCATTATTTATGAAGCGCCTTGAGGCGACTTTTGTTGTGATTTGGCGCTATATAAATAAAATTGAATTGAATTGAATTGAATTCAATGTAGCTTGCCATCACCAGTGTGTGAATGTGTGTGTGAATGGGTGGATGACTGGATGTGTAAAGCGCTTTGGGGTCCCTAGGGACTAGTAAAGCGCTATACAAATACAGGCCATTTACCATTTGTATAAATAAAACTTGGATTAAACTGAATCAATCTGGGAAGGATTCTGAGAACAATTTGAAGTCTGTCATTCTACAGTGAGAATGATTTTTCACAAATGGAAAACATTCAAGACCGTCACCAATCTTTCCAGGAGTTGACGTGCCAGCAAATTCACTCCAAGGTCAGAAAAAATCAAAGAGCTAGATCTCAGACTCTACAGGCCTCAGTTGGCTTGTTAAATGTTAAAATCCATCACATTAAAATTAGAAAAAGACTGAACGACGAGCTTCTTCGCTCTAAAAAGGCCATGGCAGCACGGCTTTGGTTTGCAAGGAGAGCAAAGTGCAAATGCACACCTGCACACCACAACTCCTCTGCACACTAAAGCTATTGCCACTAAAGGTGGTTTTAAAAGCTACTGAATCATGAGGGGTACTTAGTTTTTCTCACACTGCTTCTGCACTTTGGCTTAGTTTTTGTTAAATAAGTAATGAAATGTGATATGTCACTGAGCTTGTCTTAAAGTAATTTTAAATTTTGTAAGGACCAGATTATTGTTTCATGATGTCTTAACATGTTAAACCTTTGAACTGACAGAGTGTTCTTTCTCTCTACCATGACTGTATCTTTATATCCTTTTCCTTGTAAACCATGTATGTAGGTGGTGTTTTTAAAAAGTATTTATTCCTTTGAAGAATTTGAAATAACTTAAACAATTGTATTCTGTTAACATTTTAAGGCGTGATTGAGGAAACAATCAAAATTGCAGTGACTTATTTTTCCAGGCAGTTCACCTTAAAAGACCTTTGCAGCCAAGCATGTAAGAAGCAAAGCGTCTTCATTGTGGCTTAATAATAGAAGACAAGTGGATGCTGCCTACCTAGTGCCCATCTGCAGGCTACCCGCTGACATTCAGCCCAATTATTCACACTTGCTTAAATGGCACTACAGCCAACAGGAGAAGATGTCCTTTAAAAAGTAAAGACAGCAAGAGGAAAGTTATGTCACTTTGATGCTTCAGGCATTTTTATGTTTTCCCTCAGATACAGCAGTGCTGTCTGCTAGCATGTGTGTTTTTTGTGGCTAGCTCTTGGGAGAAATCATCTTCATTGTGAGCGCTGTTGTTTTTAATATATGTAGCTACATTAAGTGTTTGAGCCCACGAGCAATGCATTATGGGAAACATTCAAGATTTTGGCAGATTTTGTCCCCAGAAATGTTAAATATGAGTGTAACAGGTGAATTCAAGTGAGACGTATGCGTGTGTTCATTTTCTCAATTTATAGCTATTTTCTCAAAGTTTTGAATGAGTAAGTTTAAATGCTGAGATACCTAGCTTGAAATTTTGAGATAATAACCAGAAATATTGACTTACAGATGGCATAAAATAAAACCAGGGGCAGAAAGGACCTTCCAAAGATTTCAACTAACTTTTGTAGATTTTTGGATTTTTATCAACTAAATGCAGTTTGGTGCTGAGTAGATACACTACATTTCCAAAAATAGAGTTGATTTGATGAGTGTGAAACTTAACCCCACTGACTCTTTACTGACTATTTCTTGACTTTTCATTGACTTTCTGTGTCTCTGTTGCAGGGTGACCCCGGCAGATGGAGAGTTATCCCCCTCAGGTGCTCCTGGATGTTTAGATGAGCCTACAGGTGCTACTGGTGGCGCTGGTGCTATGGCTATGCCTGCCACATCCACTCTCTCGTTGCCTATGAGCCAAGGTAAACCTTCCCTGCGTCGCATCAAAGGCCGCATTCACCGCAGCAAGAGCCTGGACAGCCTCGATCTGCTTGACTCCAATGTAAGGCCCATGCACAGCTTCACTCTAACTTAACTTGTACAGAAATAGGAGGAGAACTGGTGATAGATAGTAACAGCCCGACAACTGACCACGTTTAGGAGTTTGAGTCTTATAGGAAATGTGCTGTGTGTATAGAATAAAAGTGCGAATGAGGGAATGTGACTTGCAATGTGCTTTGAGTGGTTAATAAGATGAGGAACTTGCTTTTAAGCAAACTCCACTTTAACAGAAACAGAGATGTTGAAGGGAAATGATTTATTGTAGTTTCAATGCAAACTAAAGGCCCAAGAGATATCCTAATGATTTCATTCAGATTGAAGCCACAGCGTTAATACACACACACACACACACACACACAGAGGCTGACCTTCGGTTATGTAATATTTCTGTGGTTTTCAGATGAGCACAGTTTAACACTTTCCATATGTCTCTCTCTATGACTGGTTTATTCTCATGAAAAGTATTAATCTGATAAATGATTGGGTAAGCTGCTTGGACTTAAAAACCCTTCCTATCTCTGGGATTGTCTATTGAGCTGAGAATGGCGTTTGGCCCACTCTCACCGCTGGTTAACTCGAGTGTACTTGTGTGTGTTTGCTAGGGTGTGTGCGTGTGTGTGTAGGCAGTTTGGTATTTGGGAAAGAAACCAACGGTTTATGATGTTAACAAATGCCAACCTGCTACTAATGCATGCTGGGTAAGGCTGTGGTCACACAGATAAAGATCTCCTTCCCTGCACGGTGCTACTGTATGTCTTTCTTTTCCCTCTACTACTGTCTTTGTGTCTTGACCCTCTGTAGATGTCTCCCCTAATAAATGTTCGCAGCGTGATGTTTCCTCATCTGCACCCGACCTTCCTCTCCATGCTGACAGTCTGCAGTGTGTGTGTGTGCGTGTTTGTGTGTACACATGTGCATGCTTGCTTTACTTGTTCAGGGCATCAGCCGGCCTTAATTGAGAGTTGCCCGGTGTCTCTGTGCACAGAGCCTTTGTTCTTCACAACTGGGACTCATTAAGATTACGTTCAAGAGAGGCGGCATTTGCAGCTTGCACAAGTTAATCCATTTTTGATGTGAAGGTGGGTTGAAGGATGAGAGAAAAAGTCACAGGGTGGAGGTGACAGTCAGGAACATGCTCCGAGATGACACAGCACAGCATCGGTCTGAACGATGCAGCAAACGCACACAAACACACACTTACGACCGCTTTTGTCTGTTTGATTGACTGCTGGCATGAGGTCTCCTGTCAGTTTCTAATTTTGAGACAGAGGCGAAAATATCTCATAGATTTTTAAAGCAACCTTGAGTGCCCTGCTGCATAATACTTGGCAGTGAGCCGTCTGGTCTAACTCAGAGGATTTTTTTTTTCCTACCTTGCAGACGTGATTGAAGTAAGACCAGAGGTGGGTTGCACTGGAGCTGTAGAGGCAGATGGTCAATGAAAGTTAGATGTGACTTTGCTGTTGTATCATCGAAGAAAACAAAAACGTGCAGCACTCACGGCAGAGCTTTGGTTGAGTGGGAAATGAGCCGTGCAACTACAGCAGTGCTGTTGCCAAGGATAAAAACAGGGCTGAAAGATTTAAGGAAAAAAGATATATAAGTAGGCATATATTAATTCTTTTATCGACAGTAATGTGCTTTCCTTGTCCTTCCTTTTTATTAAACCCTTTTGACTGGTTTCAGAAGGGCTTAGGGTGGAAAAGGTGATGCTTGGTCTATTGGTTGTTTTTGCTAGTGTGAAATACTGAAATACAAAAGCGCTTTTTCTTTGCTTGAATCAGAATTTTTTTTAAATAAGACTGCCACCAATCTCAAGGGTAGAAGTTGTTTATATACCAGCAAACCCAACTTCAGCAACCTTACAAATGTTGCTGCCGTTTAGTTTTTTGTTTTCTATTTTCTTTTATGTCCAAAGTAACGTATTTGTTTTGTAGAAATCCTTCTGCAAGAACTTGAGATGTCGCTAGTTTCCGGAAACTAGTGAGCTAACTTCCTGCTAATTTCCTGCTAACTTCTAACTCTTTTAAACTTCGTCTTTTACATTGATGCCTGGATGTTAAAATTTACTGTAACACCCACTGAACATTTTAATGTAGAGTAAGGGTAGTGTGGTTATATTAAATATAAGGCAAAGAGAGAACTTTAAGGAATTCTAAAGTGACCATCAAAACCATGAAAAAATATTGCTGTAAACAGTTTATTTTGCGACACAATGAAACAAATGATAGCGTAATATGAAACGATAGACGTTTTCATATCGTAACAAACTGTTTATCTGTCCTATAGGTAATATGTATAAATATTAGCAGCACTGGCATGAATGTACATTAAAAAAAGATTAGAATTTTGTGTCACATCAAATTGAAAAAGAAAAAAACATTGCTTCATTTTCACGAACTTTTCACTTTTGTTCTGGCACAAGTCCTGCACTTCCTAATCTGTCAGCTAGCGCTCAATTTGTAACATGCGCCGATGTGACTCCTGCAGGAAGTATTTTAGGCATCAGTGTAGGGAAGCCAGAGTTGCTCTGAGACTCAGAGTCAAAGCGATGCTTCACAGTCTTGTCTTTAAAGACCATCCATCAGCAAAGATAGTCTTCAAACACAGCCTTGAGAAAACCTGTGATTTAAAGCAAGCCTTCCTTTCTTTCTTTATTTGTGTTTATTTTTTCAAGCTTACGTTCTAACTGAAACATAATAAAAGTAAATCTCAATACTTTACATTTTGCATTAAATATATAGACGCTGCAGACTATCCATTTCATCTCACTTGCTCCTCGCTCCATGTATCAGAGCATGTTACACAAATACATTTTCTCCCGTTCGCTTGCCCTGCTGTGGACCTCCGCATGACGTCCATGAATGTAAATTCGTAGCATGAATAATAGATGGAAGAAATGATCCACGTCGTAATGTAGCGTTTTCTTTCTTTCAGTTGCAGCTATTTTTGCACATTAAAAAAATCAGCTCAGTGAGGACTACAGAGAGGAGAAGCTGAAAAAACTGTGGTTAAACTGGGTGAACTGATATGCAGAGACCTTGAGCTGAAAGTACACAATGTTTTAGTGAAATCTGTGGGGCACAATGCCTCGTCTGCTGCACTGTAGCGTTTATTTATCACTTAGTCTGTCCAAATAAGAAAACAAGAATTGCAGATTTTAAAAAATAAGAAAAAAAGGTTCATAAGGTAAAGTTAATAGTACTTCCAACACCTAGTAGCTTCTGGACTTTTTGAGTGCGGTGTTAATATCTGGAAGGAACATATCCTGTGGACAGTGAATAGCCTTTGATGAGCAGTTGGCGATGAGGTAGGCTTGCCTGCTTTCTGTCGGGATAATGGCCAGACCAAAGATGGCAAACCCACAAACACAAACTGACAGACGGGTGTGAAAGAGAGATTACAAAATAGAGTCATAAATAAAAGGTTATGACATGAATGGCCGAGGGAGGGCTGAGCGAGTGGTTTGGCAGCGGGTGCAGCATGTACCTATTAGATGAATATATTTCCCCTGGACAGACAGAAGGCTCTGCAGACACCTTATAACTCATTCTCCTCGTCCCTTGTTTTCAAGGCACAGTGGCACAAAATTGCACATCACATAAAGTCGTTTATTTCACCAGCGCTGAAACAGTCTGCAGCCTTTGTGGTTATGGAACGATATGCTGTGCCTAAAGTGTGTGTGTGTGTGTGTGTGTGTGTGTGTGTGTGTGTGTGTGTGTGTGTGTGTGTGGACTGAATATGGTATTACAGCAGCAACAGTGGTTATTTCTGAACAAATTATTAAATCTGCAGTAGCGCTAAGCTTCTGGGATCATCATCATCAGTGTGGGAAATTAACAACAAATAGGAGCCAAATGCTGGTGGGTTTTGTAAGTTGCATGGCTCAGCCAGCAATGGACTATGAAAAAAATACTTGTCATCAAAATACATGTAAAAACTAAATCATAAAATGAAACAGATATACCTGAAGTTCACGACCTTAATAGAGAGGGAGTATGTATGCATGTGTCCTGTTGCCAGGTCAAACTCTTAAAGCTGTCCCGTTTCTTGGCTGTACAGTGTTACTGCTGTTCTGCACAAAAGCAGTCCTGATGACGTACACCAACACAATGAGATCGTTAGATGTGATGCAATCGTGAGAAATCTGCCACAAAAGTCAGCATGCAACATCTGTCAGAGACCACAGCTCTACTCGTTCTTTGCCCGCCTCAAGTGGAAGCACAAACGCATTTCATGTTGACACTGGCACATAAATCCAAAAGCAGGTATGGAATGTATGATAGTGTAAACCAAAAACTGGCAACATGAAGTCAGATGTGTTTTGGCACATTATTATTATTTTCTTGTCATGAAGAATAAAATGAAACACGAGAAAGTTAAACATAATGGGGAATTTAATTTTATTTAATTTTGTTGCGCAACAAATTGCATGTATGTACGGTGGCCCTGAGAGGCCAAACGGACTGCAACTTAAGAAAACACCAACATTAAGAAAAACGCTGCAAAAGCACACAATACACAATGAAAATAGGAAAAACGGAAATAGAAGAAAACAGATTTCCAAAAGCACAAGGGAAGTGTTTCCTGGGAGACAATAACCCAACGGACCAGTTTCAGCACTTGTGGTAGCTACCTGGGTAATGTGCCAGTAAAGTATCTATTGCTGTGTGATTTATTACTATTAATGAAGGCTACATTACAACCTGCTAGCTACAAACAAAATCATGTGCAGTTGTGATGTCCACCCTAATCTTACTCATTTTAGATTAAGATTTAAAAATGTAGTTGGCATTGCTTTCAGAACTGCACGTGATTATTTGCAGCTAGCAGGTTGTTAATGCATCAAGTCTAACAGTCTGTGGTCTATGAACCAACCTCAGCTAACACCAGCTAACAATGTTAGCTTGGTGACAAATAGCCTTTAGTAATAGTAACAGATCAGTACATTCATGTAGTTGTAAAATGCATGACAATATATCAAGTAATCCAAAGTATTCAGAATATGTTACTCACATTGAGTAACTTAACAGAATACATTACAAATTACATTTTGGACCATTTTGCATTCTTTAATCTGTAGTGGAATACATTTTAAAAGTAACCTTCTCAACACTGATTATATTGAAGTATATAAATAAAACTGATAAGACAAATAATGCTGTACGATTAATACTTTTTCTTTTGTCACTTACCAGGATTCTTGCTTGTGCTCCTTTTACTTGAATAAAGAGATCTTGATTGGCAAATGGGACATTCAGTGAAGCATTATCACTCCTCATTATTTGCATTAAGCAGCAGCACATCTATAGGCTGTAGCTTTCATGCTCCCTATGGCTTTCGTTTTGATTCCAGTGATTCATTAGCTTTTTAAAGACACAAAGCCCTCTGCATAATGACATGCTTTTTGCCTCTTGTGTTAGCTCGTGCTGCGGCCGCTGTGCATTAGTAATGTCAGGCAGGAAGGGCGTGCAGGATCAATGATGGTTCTATAGATAGATGAAGCTATGATCTATGCCAGCCACAGCATGAAAGTGAGAAAGATTTATATTTAACACAGGGTCATTTGGAACCATTCGCATTAAACTGGTTTAATCAATCCCTCTCAGTTTGCAGGGTCAGTTGGATGGGACATCAGTGGTGATGTAGCTAAAGGAATTCCCGGCCTCATTCGTTGAAGATAGCGTTCGTGTTGGTACGTCTGGCAGTCTGCTGTCCTCCGTGCAATATTGATTGGTCGCATTAGGGAGTCTGCAGGTCAGCGTTTCTCTAATGGGGGCAGAAAAAGATGGAGGAGAACAGAAAGTAGGGGATGAGTAGATAGAATGAGGTAAGAAAGGAGGGGAAAATTAAAGGCGATGAGACTGACGGGATGTCTGACTTAACGTGTAGCTGTACTGGTGTTGTTTTCCTTACACGACCTCAAGCACAACCCCATCACCGCTCTGCCTCACAGTATTGATTAGATGTGCTATAGCTAGTTAAAGAGGACCTGTTGTTCTCGCCTTCATTGTCTTTGTTTACAGCATATTAATACAAATGTTTGCCCACCTTCACCTGGGCAACTGTCAATATTAAATAAATAACACCAGCGAGCACTGTACTGTGCTACTTAATGGCTCAGAAGAATTAATTTTATTGATCAGGTCTGACTGGCTGACATCACAGTGGCATCCATGTGAGATGTTTTTGGACAGCAAACTACTCGTGATGCTTGTGATAGGTAAGCTTTAATTTTGTCCTAATTCACATGCTTGTTATTTAACAGCCTCAGTGAGTGGCAGCATTTCCTCAGTGACCTTCGATAGCGCTGGTGTTTTCGTGTAACTTTAGATCTTGCTTTCACATCTATCCTTGTTTGAGTCTCTGGGCTGTTTTAGTAGCGCTGAAATGTCATCTTCTGAATAATTTATTATTCTTAAAAGCAACACCTTGAAGCCCCGGGTAAATTAAGCCAAATGGCACGACGGATTCCCCATTGTTTGTTTGTTTTTTGTTTTTTTAAATGTTTGGGTTGGTGATGTGTCCGCTGGAAGTAAACAACGGGTCCTGCATGAAACGTGTCGGATTATGAAAAGAGAAGATCGGGTTAATGTATGACTTCAACATTCATCCACGTGTCCACAGCAGCAGCAGCAGCAGCAGCCGCGTCTAATTAGATGGGATGGAGTCTCAGCAGCTCCGCTGTTTCCATGGTAACACAATTACTGTGCCCTGGGTGGGAGGTTAGGGTGATAATGCGTGTAGGTTTACACAATGTCAGCGGACAGTTTTTTTTGTTTGTTTGTTTATGTAAAGAGGAAATATTATATTATGTTTAGCTTCTCAGATTTATTTTTCTGTTTGTGTGTGTAGAAGAAGGAAACGCTCACACAGTAATGGCGAATATAAAAATTCATATTTACCATCTGATGTCGAGGCTTCGTATATGATGTTGTTCATGAGTGTTAAGAGCTTCAAATATTTCATTGATTTGATATGACTAATGTGATGGTCTTCAGTCTGTTCTATGTTTTTAGAGAGATCCAAAGGAAAAGAAGAACTGATTGTAGCATTATGTTATGTGCTGTAAGATATTTGAAAAGCCAAAAAGCTACTTTATGCACAGGCTACTCCTGTTAATGCAGTCGAATCACTCACAAATAAAACAGTTCCCTTGATGAAATACGCAGAGAAAATTCAATTCAATTTGAAGCTGGCAGAAAAAGATGCAGACACTCGAAGGCATGGAAGTGGGAAAAACAGACAAGTGCTTCAAGGAAGTTGCAGGATCAACCGACCAGAAGTCCGATCAAGTCAATCGGAACTCAGAGGGCAATGTTGATCCAAGAAAACAGATGAAAGCCATAACTCTGGGAACAATGGTCCATAGTCTGATTATCATGTCATGCCCCTGTGGTATCATAAATAACCAATAGCATCACTGCTAGAAGATGAATGGTGCACCCGTTATGGTGGGACTAGCCACCCTCCATAATGCACGATGACTCTTTACCTCCAGGTAAAGTGGTGTAATGGGGGGTGGGGGGGGGGGGGGGGGGTGATGTTGCAGTGGAGAAGCCTCCACCTCTAGGGCAAGAAATCCTGAAAGTCTGAAGAAACCGATGCAATTATCTCCAAAGAGGAAGTTAGAAAAGATGCAACTTTCCACAATGCTTCCACAGTTAAAAAACAAAAAACAAACAAAGAAAAAAACAAAAACAAACAAAGTTTGGACATTAAATTTCATATTAAAGAAAAACTAAAAAGTAAACCTAATTCTCCAGCATCAGTGGGATGGCACCGTGAAAATATTCTGTACACACCTAGCAGTGACATGTTATTCTTGTACACACAATTTACACATGCCTACTGTTTCTAAATTATGGTCAGCGTGTGGCCCAAAAAATGGCAAATTACTTATTACTAAGTAGACGGATATCAGCTGAACAGCCAAAACAGTATAAAGTTTTAACATTTGCCAACTCTTTACTTCTCACCTTGGAAGTGCACGGTTCATAGTTTGCTTGTACTGTTTTCTACTGTGCACAATATGGTCTCTCCTTCCTGGGCCCTGCACTGCACCCTCACCACACACAGCCCAGTTTTTTACTGAAATACCTGAGACATGAAGAAAATAAAACACTAAGGACACATCTCCTGAAATGCAGTCACACTCCAATTTAAAAATGAGCCCAGCTGTCAGAAATATCCTCCGACTGGATCAGTGTAGCCACTCCACACACACACGCTTACGTGAAGATGCAACGTGAAACTGTAACGAGGCCTGCTCAACTTAGAATGGTCTGATAAAAAAAAAAAAAAGTGTTTAAAATCTCCGACAGGACGTACACAGCGCGATTTGCTGGGTACTACACATTCTTCCACAGATATTTTTGACTTCTTTTTTGACTTTTTTTTTTTTGTTGGTTTACCTAAAACTTGATTGAAACAAAAAAAACAAGACTGTATTTGCAAACCAATTGTATTGTCTAGGCATTTTATGCAGATTGCAAATCTTGAAATATGAGTATTTATTATCTTCATAAACCCCTGGCTTATCTGATGTGTGCTGTAATATTAGTTAAAGCGAAGATGATCGCGTGTCGTTTGTCCCTTTTTATCATCTTTCTATGTTACGCTCTTTCAGCAATGTCAGCCTCTCTGATGCTGCTGTACACCGAAAGATCTCTCTAACCTTTCCTACCGTGCAGGCACCTTCAGGGGCTCTCATTACACGTTTGACTTTTATTTTCCCTCTCAACTAAATCGACCACCAGAAATGTGAAACTTTGTCAAGTGAGACACCTCCAGGGGGAAGTCACGATGGCAGCCTGCACCCTGGCTCTGTGGCATCTGTCTGCAGACTAAATCGACTGAGTCGAACAAACAGAGGACGGGAAAAACAAGGAGAAATGAACGGGTTAATCAGATCTGATGGATGGAAGGAGATACTATGTGTGTGTCTTTCTGCTTGTCACTGTATCCGTGTGCCTCAGGACGACAAAGGGGCTCTCAGGATGGATTCGTCAGAAGCCGGGGGCTGTGCTGTGCACCATTAGGATCAAGGATGCTATTTCAGGATGCTACCTGCTGAGGGATGTACTCTGCTCACAGTTTTGATGGCCCCCTCCGCTCAAGTCCATTAAACAGGGCAGAGATGGCCTCTGCGGCTGCTGAGTAACCGTGATAGCGCCTGTTTTCACAAGCTGACCACCTATTTTAGGTCTGATGTTTATATGTTTAATGCTTGCATTTTGTGAATGATTCTGGTCTTCTTCTATATTTAAGCTCCTCACTAATATACAATCTAACTCCATCACTGGCGAGCGTTTGATTTCATCCCTATCTAAGATGCTTGTCCTTAAGGCATGACCTTTTGTGGGCTTGCATAACTGTCTCCACTTTAGGTGGGGTTATAAAAGCCATGCAGAGAGTCTTCTGCTGCTTTCCTAAAAATTAAAACAGGTACAGGTGAAAGTTCTTATGATACTGAGTTTGTGGGGCTGTGAAGATCTTTAAACAGTCACTTTGTACGTACTCAGCTTTTTTGGAATTTAAGTTTTTAAGTTTAAGACTTAATTAAAGGTTTAGGTGAAGAGCAAGCAACTGGCACCTCACCGGGATATGAATATGCCTGTGTGTGTGTGTCTGTGTGCACGTCTGTTTATTTGAGGAAGATGAATCAGCGTTGTTTGCTGACTGACTGGTGCAGCACGGGGATGCAGAGTGACCTTGGTGGCCTTTGGGGTTAAAAGTCATGTCTAGTATGACATGTTGTTTACATTTTTGTTTTTGTTTTTTTCATTTTTTCCACGTAGAAGATGTGCGATTAAGTAAACTGAAAGGAATAGACTGGCAACCCTTCCGGGCTGTTCCCCACCTTTTCTCCAGGATCCAGCCCCCCTCCAACTCTTGGATAAGTGATTTTTTTTTTTACAATTAAGATGTGGTAACACTTAAATTTTTGTTTTTAGCACTTTGTTTCTATTTGATTAATCTTATTTTAAAAATATAGAGACTGTAGGGTGGCATCCTCTCCTTCCTCCTGTTGTCATAAGTGACTTGTTTAGTGTGGGCTGTAACAAGTTACTCCTTCTCCGACATTACTGTTCTGTAATTCACCTGTGTGGCCACTAAAAGTGCTTTTGCTGCACCAAAAGAATTAAAAAGGCTCCGAAGCTCTGCCCCCACCCCCCCAAATCAACACGTCTGGAAAACAGTGAGGGCTTTAATCCTGCAGAGGGCAGAGTTTCACTACGAACCACCTTAACCCTGCTGCTGAGGGGACTACTGACCTGCTCAGCAGTGGTCTCCATTTTAAAGGACAGCATAATATACCCATAAGTGGATGTATGTCATATGCTGCACACCAGTTTTAACTCTTACATAGATAATTATATCTCTACCATATTTTTGAAATTCAGTTTGTGATGAATTGAAAAACAAAGATCAAGACGTCAGAAAAGCAAGTCATCAGCTTTCATGTTAGTCTAAAGACAATTAGAATCGAACAGCCTGCTTTACTGACATATGAACAGACATAATGAGAGTCTCCGCAGTGAATTTCTACTATCTCCAAATTCAACCGCACTAATATTACATTGGATAAATATGTACAGGGTGGGCCATTTATATGGATACACCATAACAACATGGGAATGGTTGGTGATATTAAAGTTGACATGTCAATGGCTATGGGTCCATTCTTCATCAATGGAAACCTCAAGGCCAGTGGAAATTTGAAATTGCTACATGATGATGTGTTTCCCTCTTTATGCACTGAAGCTGGCACGTTCCCTGAGTTTTTCCAGCAAGATGGTGCACCACCACATTATGGGTGCCAGGTCCGAGCATTCCTAGATGAACTGTTTCCTGGAAAGTGGATTGGTCGTCGTGGGCCAGTTGAAAGGTCTCCCGATCTGACCCCCTTAGACTTTTATCTTTTGGGGTCATCTGGTGTGAGTCTATGGTGTGAAGATACGAGATGTGCAGCACCTGAAACTACGGATACTGGATGCCTGTGCTGGCATTTCTCCTGCGGTGTTGCTATCAGTGTGTGAAGAGTGGGAGAAGAGGGTTGCATTGACAATCCAACACAATGGGCAGCACACTGAACACATTTTATAAGTGGTCAAAAACTTGTAAATAACTCATGAAAGAATAACGTTACGTTGAAACCGAGCACACCATTGTTTTTCTTGTGACATTACCAATAAGTTTGATGTGTCACATGGCCCTCTTCCTATTGAAAAAACAAAAGTTATATCCAAGATGGCCACCATGGTCACCACCCATCTTGAGGAGTTTGCCCCCTCACATATACTAATGTGCCACAAACAGGACTTTTCACAAACGATTCCCATTTTATTATGGTGTATCCATATAAATGGCCCACCCTGTATATTTAATTTGCAATAAACCTCAGGCCTGTAGCTATTGTGCATCCCTCTGTGACTTCGAAGCAGATGCCAGAAAACTTGATTAACTGAAATCGACATATCAGAAAAACCTACTGGGGATCGCGCTGCCAAGCAGAGAGAGAGAGATCTGTGTACCAACGGAGAAACAGAGGGGCACGGGCACAGATTCATCTGCAGATTAACCACATGCTTCTTGCTAAACATGCTATCTAGTAGTATTTGAAAAATGAACTCAGAATCTGGCTTTAGCATGAATATAATCAGCATTACATCTGCACTGAAGAGGAAGAATGTGTGAACAGTGAAATATAAAAGTTCCGATGTTCTGTTCTTGTTCTCGTTCATGAAACTGTAAGGGGCGACGTGAACTCCCTGGCAAGGCTGGTCACATTTATGAGGTGGTGTCGAGCCTTAGCTGGAGATATTTTATTAAAAATAAGAGAGGGGGCAGAAGGGAGAGCAGGAAGGGATGACTGATCAGTCAGCTGACAAGGATTTTATCATCCATGGGTCAGCGCCTTCACTTGAAGCCTGCCATGGAGTATTCTCTAGCTTTCTTTTGAACATTGAATGCAGTGTGCCTGGTGCCACTGGTAGCCTTGAAGTTCAGCTGGACTGTGCACAGTTTCAGAAACTCCGCATGGTCAGAGGAGCAGTGTTTAAAGAGGCGCCCTCCAACAGTATATATATCTCTGGCTCCTGTTCAGTGGACGCTCCCTCTGAGCCTCAGTGATGTTGCCAGTGGATTAGCTGTGCTCACATCCCTGTATCCTTTGTTATATCGTCTGCTTGTTTTCTTTTAATAAAGCTTGCTATCCTCCTTAGTCCCGGTGGAGGCTGGCAGACTGACAGGCATACGAGACACCGAGCAGGTGGACAGGAATGACAGGTAGGGAGGGTGTGATGGTGACAAACTGGGCGGAGGTGGAGAGGTGTTGCACGGGTGCTAGAAAAGGTCACAGCACCACAAACCCCTCTGTTTGTTTGGCGCAGTCACAGTTAGCGTCACACCCTGCGATGTTGTCGCTTTTGATTGTGTCTTCTTCTGTGACGAGCTACGTTCTTGTCAGTCGGAGTTGGAGCCAGATTTGCTTTCATGCATATGGGCACTTTTACAGTCACAGGCTTTGGCACGAGCAAACCTGCTCGGAAGGGGGAACATCGCTTACCTTTGACACCCCCTCCCGTCAGTAGCAAGTCAAAAGGACGTGCTCTTGAAGATAAAGAGAAACTCGACAAGAGTTTTAAGCTGTGAAGAAATTTTGATCAGTAATTGTCCCAGTCTGATGACTAACAGCCTGCACCGGTTACAAATTTAGCGTGCAACATGAAATGTTGTTGCTCATTTGATTCTCCGGTGGAGGCAGATGGATGTATTGGTGACCCCTCATCCCCCCCCATCGACTGGACGAGCTCCACCTTCCTGCAACGGCAACTTAGTCATCATAGCCGCTGATGGTTTGTCCCTAATGGTGATCCATAAATAAAGGAGCAACCAATGAAGAGAATTGATTTCCACAAGCATGGAGGAGATTTATGCTCTGACTTGGACTCCTCTTCGCGGCTGTATATCACTCCTCCTGAGATGTTTTGCCCTTCATCTCTTTTTTCTTTCCTGTCTCTGACTTTAACATCCAAAACAGAGAGCTCCCTCTCTCTCCCTTTTTTTAGACAATAACATTTGCCAAATGTCTTTCTCTTTTGCCTTTGATCTTTTTTCACTTTCGACTCTATTTTATTAGTCCACATGCTCTTTTCACCTGGCCTGTAGCAGTTGGGTTTTTCTCCCTGCTCTGCGTCTGTCTGTTGTTTTCTTGTTTTCTCATTCGCTCGCACGCACACACACCTTCACCGTGTAAAAATTGGCCAGACTCTAACACACCAGCCTCTGACTTTTCTGGAATTTGCTCATTTTGCTGATTTTTCTGTTTGACTGACTCAGGTTAAGGATCTGAGAAGTGGACGTTCTTCAGCATTTTATTGACCTGATCTGTTGGGTCTGCATGCTTTAAAGGATCATACAGTTTCCTGTAATCCAGCCCTCTGATTCACTTACATAGTTAATCCACCAACGTAGCTACATATGCATTGGTTTGCTCCAGATTTGCATTTCATGTAGCAGATGTTCTCTGTGCTTCTGTGTGTTTGTGTGCATGCTTTTATGCTGGTCCACCCTGCCGTGGACATCCAGGTGCTTCTAACACCAGGAGCCATAACAGACCTGAGTTTATTAATGTTGTTCATTTCCTCTCGTCTGTTCGCCTCTGGCTGCCTCGCTGCTCGACTCTCCAGTCCAACATTCCACACACTCCACTGGAATTAAGGGAGAGGCCTGCGGCGAGGCAGGGAACGAGCTCAGGAATGTCTCTGTTATCACAGGGAGAGATGATGGAGGGAGGAAGGGAACAGGAGGTCAGGCTTGAGGGCCTCAGCGTTGTTAGACTGATTTCAGTCAGGACCGCTGGAGTCGTAGGAGTTCCCAGCATCAAAGCTTTGTGCACTACACACAGCTCTGCCCATAGGCTCATATTACCACAGAGGTGCGGGCCTCTGGCCCAATCAGAACACATAGGAATCTAATTTTAGAGCTGCGGCTTTTTAAATCAATATCTCCAGTCCTATCAGTGGCAGTGTCATGTAGATTATCTCACGGCTTTCATAGATGTCACACCAGGTTGGCTCTGCTCTCAGTCCACAGCGTGCGCTGTTGAGGATCACCCCACATTCACTCACGCAGGCAAATGCACTGGCTCGCAAACTGCACGTGCATACGGAGGGGCACATACGCGGGCAAAAGCATCCCTCTGGGTTAACCGTAGCTGGAGTCAGAGCGTGTGCAGACATATGCACATGTGTGTGGTGAGTGAACGTGAGAAACAAATTGATATGGTACGACGAGGACAGATTAAAATCAAATGCCATATTTTGGGAGGTTAGGCAGAGGCATCATGTTTTGCATGTGAGTGTTTGAATATCCGTATGATTAATTCAAGCGTTTGGTCTTCTGGAGAAAGAGGATCAGAGTGCAATTTTGAAGGCAAATGTTTCAGTGCTACGCAACATAAGGATATTTTCTTGTTTAACACTATATTTTGAACAAGAAATACAAAAAGGCGTGCAGTATAGTTTTAATGGGAGTGTTATTTTGTTGGTATTTTGTGCTCTGACTGATTTCAGTCATCTTTCAGCTCTTGTGTCTCTGTTGTGGGCTTTGGTGATGGTCGTAAATTAGAAATGAAGAGAAAGAAATAAAAAAAATACAGAGCTTTTGAACATTAATGACAGTGACATCAGAAATTCCGGATTAAACCAAAGTGTTTTCTGAGAGGTTCATAACAAAGCGAGAGCAGATATGACGATGGAGCACAGCAAGAAAATTTATGGATGTAATATTAAAATGTTTTGGTTTTTTTGTTTTTGACCAGCGAGGAGGCGTCGGTTTGTTTGGAACACAGAACGAGAAGATCTTGTTTCAAACATCTTGCCTTGGTTTCCTATAAATACTCTAGATTCCCTTTACCCCAAATCCATGCATATTAGGTGTAATATTACAGTGTAACAATTCCCTTCTGGTCTCTGCAGAGGAGTTGAAACCTGGGTTCTGCTCCTATAGTTTATGTGTAAATGCAGAGGGCACATTTCTCCATGGGACGTAAAAAAAAAAAAGTTAGTAATGTTTACAGTGATGGTTTCAAAATGAGCTTTAGCTGCTCTTCAGATTTTCTCCTTTGTCATGTGAGATAAATGAACTATTTATCACATTTTCCTTACAGGCAGTTCAGTCCTTTAAACAGTTCACTGTGTCAGTGTGAGCTTTCAGTGAATGGATTTCTGTGTGAAATCCACTCAATCTTAGGCATGCATAATGTTGAATAGTCTACCTATTAAAAATGATTGTTTTCATCCTTTTACTAGTTCTACTATTATAGATTTAAGACTAGGCTTACCATGCAACAAATCAGAGTTACATTAAATTCAAGTTAAATTCATTTGATGAATAAAGCTGAATGGAAGAGATGTTTCCTTTAAGTATTTAAAAAGTCAAGCTGTTTTTACAGTTTAACATTTATATATCTAAGCAAAGGTTAACTGCTGTGATCCAGATGCTTTCTGGTAGAAAATCCTGTTGTCCTGTAATGTGTCATGCAATCTGACCTTCCCACAGGACTGCTGCCCCTGCACATTACACACTGACTAACAGCATGACAACAGAACTAATCACAGCCTTGTAGCTGTGGTCTGCATAATGTTCCCTCACACACACACACACACACACACACACACACACACACACACACACACACACACACACACACACACGTAGCACCTATTAGACTAGTTTTTAAATCCTTCATCATTTTAAAAATATTCACTGGTGTATTTAAAGTGTCGTCTCACAGTAGAGAGATGTGATATGAATTTTGATTTTTTAATGAATTTTGATTTAGAGAATCTCTTCAAAATTCATGGAATTATGAGCCGAACTCTAATTTCTTTTTATTTTGTTTCCAAGGAGCCAGACTTTCTTTTCATTTTTTAAAGCAGTCTTGAGCAAAGTTCTCCAGGGTTTCTGAAGGTCCTTCAAAGTTTCCTTTGGACATTGGTTGCATTTTTCCAAGCAATTCTTGTACTGAACCATGATTTTTTTTTTTTTTTTTTTTTTTGGGGGGGGGGGGGGGGGGGGTGTTTATAAAGCCTCCACTTAGCTTGTTGTGCAGTGTGGACAAGTGGAGATTAGAAGAAGTGGCAGCCCTAAAAAAAAAAGCTATGTACAACAGATAAACAGTATCTGAAAGTCATGTCCTTAAGATGCATCTGGACCCTCAGTTGATCCATATGCTGTTCACTGAAGCCTCATCAGAAATGGTGAGGGATGGCATCCCAGGTTCAGGCTGCATTTTAGCCAGGGGTGTTTGGGATCTTTTCAAAATTCATGGAATTATGAACTCAAAAATGTTTGGTCACATTTTGATCCACTATACAGTATTTGTTTGACGATGACAATGATCCCAAACACACTGTATTAATACAGTAAAAGCATACCTGGTTAGAAAAAACCCACAATAGAGCACAAAGAGAAGCTTTGAATGTCCTTCAAGAAGCCTGGAGAACTATTCCTGAAGACTGCTTAAAGGATTTACAAGAAAGTTTGCCTAAGAAAGCTCATGCTGTGTAGAAGGTGGTCATAGCAAATATTGACTTTCAAGAGTGGTAGAATTGCTGTTTATTTGCACCTATTTCAATAAATTGTGCCACCTGTTTCTCATTTTCCTGGTGCAATATAATGAAATGGGGTTGGCTCAAGACTTAATATAATGTGTAATAGGCAGGTAATTATAATACTATCTTTCAGATTTGTAAAACCTGTCAGATCTATGAAAGCAAAACTCAGCTGGCTTGTCTGCTCGGTAAAGTGAGGCTGTGGTGTTTTGTAGGTGTATTTTTTTTTTTTTAACTCAGTGATCCCTGGTGTTGTTATCCTGGCAGTGCTGCTTCCATATGCTGTTTACTGTACATGTCACATGGTTAGGCCAGTGGCACTAGTTCAGCTGAGGGAGGCCCCAGGTGATAAAGAGCTGTAAGCAAACAGAGGCAGATAACAACTCTACGCAAGCCTACATTCCCTGTTGGCGGTGCAGCAAACGCAACAACAATGTACTCACGCCGCCATTTTTAAAAAATTTCTTTCTTCTATTTTAGAATGTGGCACAAAAAAACGTATTATATTCCAAAATTCTCTCATGTGACTCTTAAAAAAAGGGCAAGTTCATTTTGTGTATTTTGAGAGTTTAAGGGGGTCATACAACATTAGAAACAATGGGCTTCATTCACACAAATCTGTGCTTAGACCACGCCAACGAATGAGTCACGCACAAATCTGGGATGTTATGTGAAAAAATTTAGAAGTGCTTCAGAGAATCTTAAAACAGTTAAACACCCCCCCAATAATAATAAAAACAAGAATAAGAATAGGTTCATTATTTTCCAGTTTTACAACACATCAGCATAAACAAAATTAAGTAAAACTCAAAAATATGTGTTTTTCCTAGTCCAATAAAAGCTTTGGCATCATTTATGATGTCACAGTGTGTGTGCCAGGACATTCACTGTACTGCAACCCAAATGCAGTTATTGTAACACTTTGGAAATGTGTTCATTTTGTGGCTTCCTCCTCGGACATTTGGATTGTTTCGCGTTCTTCAGCTGTAAAGTTATCATGCTTTTTTGCTTTTAGCTGCCAGGCTTCTCTTGTACCACAGCTTCTCCACTTTCACCCCTCAAGCTTGTGGTAAATGCTCTAAAAATGGAGAAATGTGGGCCTGGCAGTATGCAGATTGAAAAGCACAAGCCTATCGATTTAGAAATGATTCAGATTCACTAACAGATTCATTCACCTACAGTTGGTGATCAGGGAAAAAATAGCTGGCGTGCACATTTTTATGAGGGCTAATGTATTCCCAGCTCATGCCACTAGTATGCTTCAATAGCTCAGTTTTAGAATTGTGGGCCACTGCTAATTAGTTACAAAATTCACTAAATTATAATCAGAGCTTTATTTTCATTGTAAAGGATTAATAAAATTGTGTGTGAACATTTTTCTGCTTCTGAAGGGGCGATATTTGAGGGAAAAACCAGAATGCTCCAGGTTGAGCTTGCACACTTTCACCTCTTAGACTATGACAGTTTCCACAGGTGTCATATGGATTGCAGGACGCGTCAAATGGTTCAGAACCACTAAGTTTGCTGTTACACTCCTGTTGTTTACAAAAATGTACATATCCGCTTTCCAGGTTGGCATCCATCCACGTGTCACTACAGACTTTAAAATCAAATATATGCAAATGCTCTGTTTGCCCGGTGGATCCGGATGTGTGCGTTCAATGAGCTCACAGGAACTGGCTATATACTGGAGGATAGGATATTGTAAATCCCTGCCCGCCACCCAACTCAGTCCTGACCCAGCTCAGGCCCCACAGTGTCCACCATCAGAAAGGTGGCTTAGAACAGCTTTTTTTGGTCAGCCCCCTTTGTGCTGAGTTCATCAGGCTCGTCCTCTAAACAGAGAGCCAGGGCCATTGCCTTGTGGCTCTTTCTTTCTTTTCAGGCAACAAATGTGCTAAAACAGCACTCCATAATCACTTGGCATTAGGGGCTGTTGTGTTGGGCATTAGAGGTTAGAATTGACCAGTGGGACGTTATAAAAATGAGTCTGACAAGGGAACACCAAAGCTGATGAGTCTGGATCCTGGCACTGGACGGCTAGAGGATTAGTCAGCTAACACACTGGCTGGGGCTTCTGCAGGGTCGGGTCCCATCGCATCTCATCACCACCAGGCTAGAAGCGGCCCCTGTGGCTGCCGTGTCTCCATCCGCCTCTCTGGCTGGCGTGCTAGCTTTGGTACCCATCCTCCACCGCTCTCCGTCCTCCGTTGGACCATCGTGTCTTCTTGTAGCATGGTCCTTTCACTGGAGGAGCGGTATGATGTCATAAGCTTAGGATGGGAAGGGTTAAGTGGCAGTGGAGGGGCATGATTCAGTTGAGTTCAGAGAGATTTTGGTCATCACAGGTCAGAACACTTATCAAACACACACAGACTATATTTAGTCATTCTCAAGTCCAGCTGAATGCCCTTTGTCTCTGCTGAGACTCTCGCTGAAGTGATTTGTGTCGATAAGGAGAGCGAATACACAGCAAGCTGCTCAATTCGCTTCTCATTCTCCTAATCTACCGTATCACATTCGAAACGCTTAATCGACGCTAAAAAAAGGAGCACAAACGTTATTTTTTGCAAATGGAACTCAGATTTGATGTTCCCCTCGGTATTATCTGCCAGTCACAAGGAGAAACGCATTTACCTCGTTATCAGTGAACCATTAAATCACATTTACCGCGCAGCAACTAACCACTTATTTTGCTTTTGAAGTTAATTCAATGGGTTTTTTTTTTACTGAATTACAGCCGCTTTTGTCCGACAGGCACATCTCAGCCTCTCCTGCCTGTGCCTGTTTCTCTGGAAGCTCCTGCTGTTGCCGCTTCTTTGCCCAGTGTGAGCAGCTTCATACTGCTGGAATGTAACAGTAACAGGCAGTACCATGGGAAGAGTCACCGACTGGGGGTGAGCTGCACGCCCTTTATTCAGGCCATTGCCGAGCTCACTGGACTTGAGACATTTCCTCATTCATCTTCATTTTTTTTTCTCGCACTGTTGTGTAGCTTGGCCCAATCTTTGTTTGTGTTACCCCACCTACTGTTCTCTACTCATCAGCTCTTACTACTTTCCCTCTTTCTGCAATAAACTTAGTCTTCACTTTTAATTTCTTTCTTTTCCTGTTACTTTTTCCTGTTTTAGCTTTCCTCTGCTCTTTTTCACTTCATAGTCCTCCTAACAAATTATTTTTTCTCTCCTTTCAGTGTCTCGCCTTTCCTTTATCAGTTTCCTTCCTCTAGAACATGGGATCTCCTCATGATTTTGTCCTGTCAGCATAATAAAGGAAGACTTTTTCTCAGTTATGATACTCTGTAAAAATGTACAAATACTTTACTGACATAATTAGCTGGAAAGTAGTGATCACACCTCCTAGTATGAGGTCAGACCTGCTTTTGGCTTCAGAGCTTGTCTTACAGTAACTCTTCATGGTATTGACTCAAAAAGTCGCTGAATTTTCTTCCATATTGACATGACAGATGGAAGCATCACACAGTTGCTGGCGATTTGTTAGCTGCACATCCATGATGTGAATCTCCTGTTAGGGATCCATGCTTTCATGTTGTTTATGCCAAATTCTGACCCTTCCATCTAAACGTCACAGCAGAAATCAACCCTCATCAGACCACGCAACATTTTTCGACTCTTTTTCTGCCTTATTTTGGCGAGCCTGTGTGGATTACACCCTCAGCTTTCTGCCCTTAGCTGATAAAAGTGGCACCTGGTGTGGTCTTCTGTTGTTCCAGCCCATCGTCTTCAAGATTTGACTTGTGCATTCACTGATGCTCTTCTGCACAACCTGGTTGTAACTAGTGGATATTTGAGTTACTGTTGCCTTCCTATCAGCTCAAAGCAGTCTGGAACATTCCCCTCTGACCTCTGGCATAAACAAAGCATTTTTTGCCCAGAGGATTGCCACTTGCTGGATATTTTCGCTTTTTTAGACAATTCTCTATAAATCCTAGAGATGGCTGGTTTGGATTTTCCCAGCAATTTCTGAAATACTTCTGAAATGTTCACAACAGCCCATCTGGCACCAACAACCACATTCAAAATAACTTAAATCACCTTGCTCGCTTTGAACTTCAGCAGGTCGTCTTGACACTGTGTACATGTCTAAATGCATTCAGATGTTGGCACGTGATTGGCTAGTTTGATATTTTTTTTGTTGTATGTGATAATGAACTAAAGATTTGGAGGGGGGGGGGGGGGGGTCATGGTTAGTCAGACAAAGCAAATGTTAAAGACTTATTGTTCTGTGAGAAAATGAACTAGTCTCTTATCAGTTATGGCAGTTTCACGTTGCTCAGAAAGAAAGTAATTATCAAATACTGATGTTTCTCTAACTCTGTATCTGTTCCTGTGATTAAAAGTGACAATTTCAGAACAGATGCTCTCATAGCAGCTTGCTCCTTTTTCTAGATACTGTATCTTTGTAAGGTAACTTTATATGGATGCAACATGTTCTTGAGAAAAAACAACCCTGAATACAAACATGTTTGTGTTCAGGGTTGTAAGTTCCCTGTTGCCATTACAAAAAGTGGTGTAACTTGCATGGCAGCATATAGAATTTCTTTTCTTTTGGTCAGCCAGAAAAGTTAAACAGTTAGATGGAGTGAGTGGATCCATTCCTTTCAACTGTGTCTTATACACAAATACATAAGCACATAGAGACAAACAGTGAAATGACACTAAATGCCTAAAACCTGGTCCTTAAAAGCCTTTATTTACTTCTTTGTTTTAAAAATACTGACTTACTGACTTGTTTTTATGTTTTCTAAAGCATCGGTATTGAGTTTCAGGTTTACATGAGCGACTGTTGGATAGCAGCAAAGTAAATCTTCTTTCTAACAGAGGTTAGTTGTGTTCACACAGCCTGAAATGTGCAGTTGCCCCCTCTGTTAGCCTTGTAAGTCTTCACTCTTCTTTGAAAATCAATTACATGCCACTTAGGGTATGTGTCAAATGGCATTTTGGTGCCTGCTGCCCGCTGTCAACACAGTAACTTGAGCTGCAGCTGTTGGACTTACCAAGATATAATCCTGACTCTCAGTTTAAGTGGGGCAGATTTGGAGGTCTTGTCTCCAAAGCTGCCTATTTATTAAGACGGAGATTCAACACATGCGTGGCCTCCGACATATGTTGACACGCTGACATTTGCACGCGCGCAAAGTCACTGCCTTTTGGAGAGCAAGACATCCTTCGCTTGGCATCACTTCTGATCTGTAGCCAACGGTTATTGGCACGCTGAAAATGTTCGGAGAGTACTGCATTTTTCTTTAATTTGGCTGAATAGAAACACACTGGTTCTGGCATAAAAGTGCAAAGTCAAAGTAGTGACGCTGGCTGCACAGTGTTGAAGTCATGCTCCTGTTTAGACAGGCAATGGAGCGGTTCAGATACATTATATATTCAAAGCAAACGCAGACCTTTTATGGCCACATGTAACAATTCTCAGCTGTTAGGTTTCAATACAGAAAACAATACATTTCTGAAAAAAACATAAAGTGAAGCTGACTTCAGGATGGAGAAGGTCACCAGGAAAGTAACCAGCTGTGTGTTGATGCCTGCTGACTGCAGACTCATATGTTGACATATGATGTTCTGCCCTGCTTCACCTAAAATTGTTAGGATGAATTACAGATATATTGTAATAATATAGCTGTTGTATTGTTTCATATCCAGCTTGGTAGAATAATGCACGAGCAAAGGAAAAAGTCTCATTATCCTAATTCTTCTTGATTTGAATGTATTTCTATTTGTGTTGTGATTTATGATGATAAAGAAAATAAACTTTGCACAGTACACATTTTGTTTCTGGACTGTTATTATAGCCTGAGGTGAGCCTTTATTGGAATTGATGGCGGACAGTTTAACTGCTCCTTTTATTACACCCCTTAACCCTGTGGTCTGTGGTGATATGCAGAAACAGTATGGGATAATTGCTGTATTTTTCTGCGAGGCTAAAATTGAACTAATAGCACGTCTCTGACACCAGTGCCACTGTTTGGCTGTTTTATTTTTGTAATTTAGACCCGGTAAAGCCTTAAAAGAGGAATTTACTACATTGACATAATGGTTTGCGGTGTAACCTCCAGCTGACAAGCACCTTCTGGAAGAACTCTGGCTGAAGGAAAGGTGAATGTCCTCTTGTCATGGTAACAAATTATGTGGGCTGAGGAAGCTAAGCGTGCAAAATATTGTGACACATTCATTCTGTGACCTTGAGCACAGGTAAACATCGGCCATACTTGACAACTTTATCAAACTGTTTGCAGGAATTGCTTCCAGAATTCCTGGACTAGTCAACAGTGGTTTTAGGGCTTGCAGTGGCAAATATTAAGGCCATTCACGGTTCCCAATGTGTATGTAATGTGAGGATTTTCAGTAGTTCACTGCACTAATGCACTGTTAACTCAGAGTTTTCCCTTTTTAAGCACTTTCTCTCTGCAGCTCCACTGTTATAAAAGATCACCGAAAGTTTCCATTTTACAGACTCGTGCATGTTTTCTTTGAATTTATGTATTTTTTCTGTACCTATTCTCACTCCCTTAACATATTTTTGAGTTTCTTTTATCTCCCGTAACAAAGGAGCTTGGAAAACTCTTATACCATGTCAGCAAATTTCATGCACCAAGCTGTAACCTAGTGCGCCTTAGTGTGTAAGTGGGTGATAAAAATCACATACAGCTGCAGCCAAGGTGAAAGTTATTTGACACGCTTCTGTGATTTTTTTTCTTACTTGCTCTTTTCCCTATTTTTTTTTCTTTTGTACAAGTTGCTTTATTTTATTATCAGCCTGCATGGATTGTGGTATGAAATTTTGGAAAAACACTCGGCACTTTGTATCTGCGTAATGATTTGGAGGCCACACTGGCTTGGCACAGGCGCACTGTAATCCATTTATCTTAACAAACAAATTGGACTGGGTAGCAACAAAGTGCTGCTTGAAGTTGCATTTGCATTGTATGCCAGAGCAACAATGAAAGGAAAAGCTTGAATTGTTGTTCATGAGGTATTTACCGGGAAATCACACACAGACACACACACACCGAGACACAAACACACACACTAGATTGAGCTGAGAGAATTGCAGCATGAGATTTGACATGTTTTCAATTTATTGTCTCATTCTGCAGCAAACAGTGGGGCTGTCACGTGGATGTAAAGCAAGACGTAATGGCTTAGTTTCAGTAACAGATTTGTAAAGCACGCGAGTGTTAACGGGTGTGGCCCACACACTACACAGAAATAGTGATCTGACAGTCTGTATTTAGGTTTTTGAAGGGAAGAAAATCTTATCACCCTGCTGAATGGTTATTTGATAGACCTGCAATGAGGCTTAACTTTGGCCGTCCCTTGCTGAGCTGCTGTACTGCAGGTATTTACTGAGAAGCAGAGTGAAGTTCAGCCAGGTTCACTGCAGCACCGCTTCTGCTCTCCAGCTATAAAAGGCACAGCAGCTCCTGTCTGATGAGAAGAGAGAAAGAGGAAAACTTTCTTGGTTGGTTGATCACAGGCTGCCTCTTGGAGTAAATGTTTTCAGAAGATTAAAAGGAGCCAGCTTCACTACTATCAGCCACTGACCCACCGTGGTAAATTTAGTACTCCAAAAGCTTCTTTTTTTTCTTCCCTTCATCACAAGAAGAAGTGGAACTAAGTGTCGCTCGAAATAACAGCACTTCAGACTGTTCTCGCGCACGCTAACTTCCACTGTGGTTGTGAATGATTTGGATAAAAAAATATATATATAACTGACAATGGCAGGGACGACAAGCCAGCTGCTTTTAAAAATAATGCCATTCTTGTTTCGGTTTATCTGTGCAAAGCTCCTCCAAAATAATGTGTGCTGTATGTAATCGGGCTTGATTGATGACTCATGAAAGAAGGGCCGCATGACTGGTCGCGTCAACAGGTTTAGAGGCTATGAGCGTGAACTCCTCGGCACTGTGTGTCCTCTGCGAGAACCCTTTTCTGACATGTGGTGAGATATCAGCTCAGATAATGAAAGGCTCTGGGCAGTTTGTTATACTATTGTTTTTTTTACCCCGTGTTCTGAATTATCTGCACAGTGGAATGTCTGTTTTTGATTTTCATGGTTTTATGGATCAATAAATTTGACCTTGGAGATCAAACTATTTTTTATGACATGTTAAATCCATGTTTCTTGAATTCCTGAGCCCACATGTGTGAGCGTGTGCCCATGGGTTTGATGGACACACAGCATCATTAGGTTTTGACTACAATTGAAGGATAAGAATTTATTTAAAGTTCCTATCCTTAAATTTCCTAATTTCCTTTAGTTTAACTCTGTACTTCTAGATTCACAGTGTCTATTTGAGTGTGTGTGTGTTGCACTTCTTGCACTCAATGACATGTGTACTTTGTCTTCTTGTCCTACTTGACTACACAAAGGCTACATTGCAGCACTTCATGTTGTTGCTACTGGCTGAAACCTTGAATGATGAGAGCAGTTAGTGCAAGAATAACGCCTCTCTCTTCCTCTCTCTGTCTCTCTCTCTCACATGCACACACACACACACACACACACGCGCGCGCGCGAGGAGGGAAAGGTAGGAGGGAAACTGAGAGAACAGCAAATACTTTTATGTTATTTTCACCTAAAATTTCCTACGACATATGACACGCAATCTAAATGTGTAATCAACAGACACTTTGAACTTTTTTCTATATGAATGACAGAAATGAACCCAGGCCAAAGTATTTGGTTAAGAAGAGAATTCATTGAATAAGTTCTTGTTTCACTAAACACTGAAATCAAATCCCACAATCCTGAACTCCACACAAAGCTTAAGTCCTCACAAACCCTGAGCAATATTGATCTAGAAGGTCAGGAGTGCATTGGTGAGATGCCTACTAATCCTGTCATATGATACTAATCTGGTTAAAAACAATTGACCTCTTACCAGAAATGTGACATTATATGCTGATCATTACTGATTCATACCACACCCCTTCCCCTTGTACTTTTTTCTTCTTCTTTCATAAAATCCAGTTGAAAAGTATATTTAAAGTATAAAACTGCAACTGATTGGATTGTAAACTAATCTCACTGCAAAATCTCCCTGAAAAAGCAACACACACAGTTGTGTATAATAATTAAAAAAATATGATACCTGCATATTGACAGTTTTATTATTGTCAAAGCTGTGGATTAGCTATACTTCACTTGTGTGACATAGAGAACTTCGGTTGCTCTTGTCTGTCCAGAAGGTTTCTATTAGCATAAAGAAACAAAGAAACCCGTGCTGGATCTGCAGAGCAGCCTTGAGTCAACAGAGAGCAGGAGGGATCAGATGGCCTCTCAGAGACTCCTAACTCAGGACAGATGAAAACAGGGAGTCAGCATCTGCTTAGGAGCTTTCTCCCGTGTTAAACAACTGGTATAGATCAAACATTGCATTCTTCTTTATTCATCATAGTGTAATTCAGTGCCTCGATGTTTGTAGGCGCATCTACATCCGGTTTTACATTTTTGGGGTGTGCGGTGCACATTAAGCGGTTTCACTCTACATTAGGCTTTTCGCTGCAGGAGCGGCAGGGTTGAGTGAACCTTGTGATGTGCTCCAGCCGAATGCAGGTCTGCATGTTCGCTTTTGTTTTCCATGTGCCTGCTCTTCCATGAGCGCACCTGAGCTTTGAAGCTGCCTGTTGTCCAAAAAGAGCTACATCTCCTAGCTTGTGTGTGTGTGTGTGTATTTGTGAGAGTGAGAAAGAAAAAATAGAGATGGGATCAGGGATGCAAGCATAGAGGACAAAGATAGCTTTGATCACACGTGTCACTAATGTCCCGATCCTCTCTGTAAGAACATCTGAGGTACCATCACAGCTGCTGATGAGAGTGAGCTGCGGGCAGCAGAGGAATTACTTCTGTTTTTTTGTCATTTTAGTGCCATTTTTAAAGGCGGTTAGTTGTATTTTTTTTTCAAATTGCCTATTTTGATTTTAAATTATTGTTAGTTGACACCTGAGTGACCATGTTAAACATCCTGCTGTCTGCCCTGATGGATCCTGACAGGCGTTTAAGGAGCTTCAGGAGGAGCGAGCGACTTGCATCCATACTAGTACGTATGCCCTGGTTTAAATGGGGGGTTTTTTCTGCCTGTTTTGTGAATGCACTTTTGCAAGACTGTTGTGAAAACGTTACCAGGAATCTTTTCCTTTAATATACTTTAAAAGTGGTCATGTGTGTCCCTGTGTTAATTATGGCTGCAGGCTTTAGAGTTCTTTGTCTGTGTTGATCCTCTTCTCAACTTGACCTAGCCTTTTCCAGTGGTGACCATTGACTTGCAGTCTTCAATATATAACCTGACACTTCTGCTTGGTGGTATTTTTTTCCTTGTTGGATTAGATCTGGTGGAATTAACTCCTTAGACCACCTACACTGTCTCCAAACCCTCCTCCACGTTTGAGGCACAGAGGAAGTGATCATTAGAGGAGCTAGATTGGGGGGGTGAGATTGCTCGGTTTGTTTGGAAAAAAACAGGGTGTGTCTTTGTGTTTATATCCTCCTCTTCACGTTCACCGTATGGCTGGACACTGAAAACTTAGTTGTGTGCCACTGCTTCGTCATCTCTTCTCCTCTAGCCTATTTTAATATTTCAAAGGCCATTGTTTGCTGGAAAGAGAAGTAAACAGTGCAAACTGAGATTGTTGCATCCTGAGGGCGGGTTCTGGTTTAGGAAGTCATAGAAATTTCACTGCATTGGCTTTTGGGGTTTCCTGTGAGGTGACTTATCAACCGCAAACACCGGCTGTACCTACACGTGCTTTTAAATACGGTCTCCCTATTTAGTTTATCGACTCATTTTGTAATCTGCCAAGCTAACTGCCCCAATACGACCCACAAAAACACAAAGGACAGGGGATAGAGTCTCGATCATTCCTTATGCAACTAACTTTAGATATTCTGCTCACGTTGTTTTGCTCTAAGGGCAGGCATCCCGTGGCCTATTTTTTTTTCCACGCCGATATGCGGTGAATTTCACTTCTCTAAAAAAAAGGCCCAAAAGGTGTATTTATAAACAGAGTGCAAGCTGCGATTTCCCTCTCCCACAAAATTAAGATTTGGAAGGCTGCAGTAGTCCTTGTGTAATAAACCATTCCCTTCGTCACACAGGGAAAGTGAGCATTCAGCATCAGCAGGGACAGCGGCGTCGCTTCTCCTCATTGTATCCCGGACTGTTAATTCCAAGCGATAGTGGGGGTGTGCACTTTATCGGCAGCGGTAAAAGTAGATTCAGAACAAGAATAAAAACAAAAACACGATGAGGTAATAATATACGGATGAGTAAAGTTTAACAGGAAAATGATGATAGGATGGTCATAAATAAAGTAAATGCGTGATGCCTCTGTTTCCCCCCTGAACTCACACCCCTACTTAGGCGCAATGGTCCGCTCCGTACAGAGACGACACGGCCGTTGCTCAGTGAGCGGAGAGCAGGGAAAGGTTTACTCAGCCTGCCATTGCTGCACACCGTCCTGGTGATGCCTACTCTTTCCAACTTTTCATCCAGAGGTTAGCGACGGAAATACCAAAGTAAGGAGGTCTTGTTTGGGTCGTACTTCCCTTTTTTTCTCCATCCCCACAACCCACACTTCTTCCATGACTTTGTACCCGAGTGGACTAACGATTCTGGTGGCGAAGATAAGATAATGAACTTTAGACTTTCCACACGGCTATTCGTGGCGTTTCCCGTCGTCCTGGATCAAATAAAATAACAACGTAGCCCGGCGTGGCGGCAGCTGGGCGAAAAGTGAACTGGACTGGAGGGAAAATAGCGCACTCAGCCAAGTGATTATCAAAACAGAGACAGGGACAACTTTTAAGCTGCCACTTTTCAACCGGAATAGCGGGGGAAATGACCTCCAGAGCTTCAAATAAGGTGGGTACCTGACAGGGAAAAAAAAAATCTTGTGTGGACATTATGCTGCTGGCTTATGTAACGCGAATGATATACTGGAAGGCTAGCACGGGCCAAAATACAAACAAAGGTGAATTTTCCAGCCAATCAGCTGTTTATAAGTTTGTAGAATATCAGTAGGCTTGTGGTAGTGAAGGATGCTTAGTGGTGGTGGTGTTTTCATCTGTGTGTATGTGTGTGTGTGTGTGTGGCTCAGAGGGTGTTTTGAAATCCACACCTTGTAACACAGCCTGCAAGCAACTATGCAGTTTCTAGTGAGCTAGATTAAAATAATCTGTCTTTTATTGATTGTCCGTGTTAAATCGCCTGGTGGTTTTTATACCATGTCTCAGCTGAGCTACCTGTTGATTTTTAGTCCTCATTTTATTAAAAGGGTGGCAGGAAATCCCCATGGATATGAAAAGTAAGTGAGCCTCTGAGGCAGGAATTCTGCTACGGGATCTTCCTTTCTTTACATTTCAGAGACCCAAGAATGGATCAGACCACAAAGTACATTGAGTTTGTGGGGGATTTAACACTACACTTTTGATGAAAACACCACTTTCCACAAGTAAGAAGCAGTCTTATTGTAGGTGGTCTAACTCTAAATTAAGTTGATTGTACTGGGACGTCCCATAGCATGCCTCTCAGGTCCCTGCTGTGTGTAATTATCCATTCATCTGTCTAAATATCTGCTAAGCCTTGATAATTTCCTAGTTTATATAAAATGTAAGCTATGTACTGATGGTATGATGTATACCAGGCGTTTATTAGCAAAACAGTTACACACATGTGATTGTGCTGTTTTATAAACCACTTGTATTTTACTCATGTCTAAATAAAAAAAATTCTGGAAAGAGAATTTAAGTAGATTAGACCTCATGTTGGCTCTAAAACACCTCCCGACGATTATGTAGTCTTTTGTCTTTTAGGGTTTTACTGTTTATTAGTTTTTTCCTCACTTTGACGAATTAGGAATGTGCTGTGTTTGTCTATCACAAGTAGTGAGATTCAGGTTTGGGCGGTTGTTCCAGTCAGACGAAACCTCCTCCCTCATGCGAGCTGATGACGACATGCTGTACTGTATCTTATGGTTGTAGTCACACCTTCTCATACAACTCACTACTGAGTGATACTTGAGGCTGGTAATGAGCCCGCTGTGGTTAATATGCTGATTGGTGTAAAATTAGCTCTTCAATCTTCAGTTGTTCTCTGTCTCTTGGGGAATCTGTGCTGAAACGCTGACTTTTACTACAGCAGGTAGGACTGTCTGTTTAAAGTGAAACTACCATCACGATGGCAGTTTCAGCTGGTTACTTTTAGCACCCTGCTAGATCACAAGCAGCCAGTTTTACTGATTAAACTCAGACCAAAAAGGGAAGAAAATATCTTTTGTTTAGCTGTAACATGATTGCTAACTTAATTAAACTAGCTAACATTTTCTTTATATATTTGTGAATAAAAGCTTTTCTGTGCTGTCTGGAAAAAGTGTTAGCATTAGTAGTTAAGCAACAATAGCCCACATCCACTACTATTATGGAATGACTATAGGTTTAGTAACACTGATGAAGGCGGGAGTTGAAGAACCACAGTTGTCTGACCATTACACGTAGTAAGGGCAGGTTGGTTGATTATTTCACTAGATAGTCAAGCTTGTTACCTTTGATAGTTGGCACCAGTGGATAAAAGCTGGTGTGGCCAAACTGTCATGCCACGCCAGTATTATTCAAGTTGGAAAGTAGGATAGATGTTTTGTATTGTATTGTCATCTAGAAGATAAAAATGGGCTGTGGCAGAATGAAATGCAAGATAAACACAGATGCCCATTTTAAAGAAAGCGAGTGTGTAGACTTGCTAGCACTGCAAATGTTAGCCACACTTTTTTTGTGTTTTCTTATTTTCAGACTAGTCAGTTAGCCTCCTGTTTCATTATCTATGTAGTTGTTGGGACAGTTTCCAGTCGATGCTGTTGAACAATTCTCCAGTTCATGGCTCAGTTTGATGAATTGGTGTAATTTAACACTTTCTAGTTATGGGAAGCAGGGATGGGTATTTAAAACAAAAATACTGTTAGATTTTTACTGGAAACTGCTTGACTTTTCTTGGAAGATCACCCTCACGTAGTTTTGGTACAGTTGCGACATGCTTGTTTAACCTGACGTAGTTTGCAGGGGGCTCGTTACTGTTTATTATTTAAAGAGTTCTTTGTGGCTGTAGTCATCTTTGGCTTTGCATGTTTTTCCTGTTTGTTCAGTATTGTCTAATCGCAACAGCTAACACGTTTTATCAGTTTCATGCCTGGTACTTGAAAGTACATTCTTTTTAAAAGGTTGTTGTTCAACAAAAATCTTCTTAGGTGCCTTATCACCCATTACATCCTATCATGCGGAGGTAAAAAAAAACAACAACACAAAAAAATATATTTTGGATAAAAAAACAGCTTAAAAAAACAGGATACAATTTTGTAACATAATTAATATTTTTGTGTTCAAAACTCATGCCAGAAACAATCCCTAATGGGAAGGTTATGTTTCAGCTTTGGATAATCAGAATCAGAATCAGAATCAGAAAGGGGTTTATTGCCAAATGTTGAGCAGGTTTACAACATTAGGAAATTGCTGCGGTGCTTCAGTGCAAACATAGTGTCATAAATAGCACTTAAATAGACATGAAAAAATAAAAGTAGGGATAAGAATTAAAAGTGCTACGTAGAAAGATATGTGCATGAGCTATACATGAGATATATACATGAGAATAAGAATTAAGAGTGCTACGTTGAAAGATATATACATGAGTGCAGGTGGTGATCAGTGCCAATCATGGAATGATGCAGTGAACACAGCGTAGGGTCATGTGTTAGTAGCGGGAACAGTCATATGGTTATTGTTCATGTGTCCAACAGCAGAGGGGAAGAAACTGTTCTTATGGCGAGAGGTTCTGGTGCGAATGGACCGGAGCCTCCTGCCTGAGGGGAGCAGGTCAAACAGACTGTGTCCAGGGTGAGAAGGGTCAGCTGAGATCCGAGCTGCACGCCGCAATGTCCTGGAGGTGTACAGGTCCTGCAAAGATGGGAGTCTGCAGCCAATCACCTTCTCAGCAGAGCGCACAACACGCTGCAGTCTCTGTTTGTCCCTGATAGTAGCTCCAGCATACCACACGGTGATGGAGGAGGTGAGGATGGACTCGATGATTGCAGTGTAGAACTGCATCATCGTCCGTGTTGGCAGGTTGAATTTCTTCAGCTGCCTCAGGAAGTACATCCTCTGCTGGGCTTTCTTAATGACGGAGGTGATGGTGGGCTCCCACTTCAGGTCCTGGGTGATGGTGGTACCCAGGAAGCGGAATGAGTCCACAGAGGTGATGGGGGTGTCAGTCAGGATGATGGGGGGGAGTGGGGCTGTGTGCTTCCTGAAGTCCACAATAATCTCCACTGTCTTCTGGGCATTCAGCACCAGGTTGTTGTGGCTGCACCAGGACACCAGACGTTCAACCTCCCTCCTGTAGGCAGACTGTTCACACTTCTCAAAACCAAGGGTCTTCTTTTCAAATTCAAGAAACAGAGCCAAAAAAAACGCCCAAAATTATTATTATTTTTTTTAAATTACATCTTCCACTGTCAATAATAAAACTTATACCTTCTGTTTGACCGTGCTAACATTCCTGTATTCCTGCTGTTAGCTGTGCTCTTAACGTTATTTGCAGTCCAGCATCAATAGCCACATGTTAACTCCCACTAATGAGTAGTGCTGGATTCCTATGCCGCACCGGTATTTGTCACAGTCCACAGAATTCCACAGTTGATGATCAACTGTAATAAAATGTTGTGGTGCATTGTTTCTGGAATAGAGTTACATATGTGGGTGTGTTGGCCTCATGTCTCAGAGGTCAGTGGTGTTATTGCACAATTCTGTCCACTGCTAGTGTGCCATTGGGTTAGTGTGATTTATTATAAGCATTTAACTTCCACTCAGTTGTTATAAGGATATTAGAGTGAATAAGAGTAAAGCCTTTTATCTACCCTAATCTTAGTTCAAGCTGCTTTTCAGTTTGTTTTGGTAGATCTGCAGAATAAAATAACAGTTTGGGGAGAATATGTCTCTGTCATAAGACTGAAAGGGAAACTTCTTTCCATTGGGTGCCAAAGGTCATGTTGTGGCACTGGGAAGAGAAAAGAAACTATATCTGGCTGCGTTTGTTTCCAGAATTTAGTGAAAAGTGTTTAAGTAATGATTTTAAGACTAGACTTGTCATACCTAGCATTTATGGATTTTCATTAAATCACTATGTAATATAATCAGTCATTTAACTGATATCTAACTACTTGAAAATGAATACACGTTAATCCAGCGAGGAGTTGGCCTTAACTTTCCTTCACTACACTAAATGTTGGCCTCATTCTGTGTGTTTGGCCTTCAGTCATCCCTGCTCACTTCTTTGAATGTACCACAAGAAAAGAGATGCAGTTTAGAGAAACAGCCATCCCTCTGGCTTTTTAGACGGCTGTGTTTTGAGTAGACGGACTGAAATAAATGGAAATTACGTTTGGATGGAGGAGGTTGTATTAATTAGAGTTGCACAGCGGGCCAAGAACAGCCTCTGTTTTGCTTTGATGATTACACATCTCCATTTACATCACTGAAGGAGGGAAATGCAATTAGACAAGCAAGTGCTAAAGAGAGAAAAAGAGTCCTGATGATGTTTTTGTCATGTGTCTTAAGCTCTCCATCTTTTTGAAGAACTGGGGCTTATATGGCAAGTGATTAATATATCAGCCCTTGTGTCGTCTTGTGTCTTTGACACAGAGTTGCACCACGAGTTTATTCATTATTTATCCAGGTTTTTGCAGATACACTTCTATGAAGATTTCACACAGCTTTTGTTGTCCCCTAACAAGTGTGAACAAATAAAAACTCTCAAAATATTTTTAGGAATATCCATGAAGACTGGACATTGTTCAAAACAGATGTGGTCACATGATAGAATAGATATTTGTACATGCAGATGCGTTTACACATGTTTGTCATTGCGTACAGCCTGTTTTGCACAAATGCTGGGCGTTGTGGACGCCCACTCGCCCACTCTTGGTCTCACTGAAGGTCATTTTGAGATCTGCACATGGCAAAGAGTGATGAGTGGAGGGTGGGTCCTGCCTTTCTGCTGTCTGAGTACGCAGCAGCTCTGCGATCTTTTGAGAACCTCAAAGGAGACCAAAATCCCAAACACACCTACAGATGGGTCTTTGATTAGCTCTTGATTCAAAGTCCTGTCTCAGCCCTTTTAAGAGCAGGTCTAAGCTGTCTTTGTATAGGATGAGAGGGATGCCAGTTGAAGGCAGCAGCCGGGAGGTTGTTGGTGCAGCTGGACTTCAGTTATTTTGTGTTTTGTTTGTTTTTTGGCTAATTTGTCCCCGGCTGGGACCAATCTAAACATGCTATTTTGTCTGGGACAAATGTTTAGGCATTGATCCATGAAAAAAGACACAATGTAACTTTTAAAACACACTCAGCGTAAACTTACTTTAAGAGAGGTTATGTTGCAGAAGAGCCAGATAGTGAACTGTTATGCTGTAGGCATCACCTCGTGCCGTACTTTAAGTAAACGCACTGAAAGAAAGCAGCTGCTTGTGATGTTTCAACATCAGGGGACTCGAAAGTGTGGCAGTTATCAAGGATATCTGACCTGCTTATCCTTTCATCTCTGGAGGGAAATCCAGGGCAGATACACACAGCAGGGGGCAGGTGGATAGCAGAGAGAGAAAGAGAGAAGGAAAACAGAAAATGCCTTCTGAGGGAGGAGGGGTTATCGGAGGAGTGAAATGGAGAAAAGGAAGGAGCGGGAGGGAGAGATGCACCGGCTATAATCTGAGTCACATGGCAGATCTTAAAAGACTGCTTCTGTCTTCTATAATCGTGGCATTATAACTTTAGTCTAGCCCATTAATATCTGCTTTGATTGAATTCAAATGCAACATTAAAATAGAGGGAATAAATTGAATTTCCCAGTGTGGGCCAGAGGCTTTTGTGGCATAGCACTAGTAGTAGTTTTGCAAAACAGTCCACACATTTTGTTTAATGCCTTGCATTACAGTTGATGCTGTGCTCTGTCTTGAGATGGATGTTGTGAAACTGTCGAACAACAGATTAATGATCAGTAATCCTATGTTGACTGGAATTACAAAAAACCTTAAATGTTAAATACCACTAACACTCCTTGTTAATTCTTAGTTTTTTCTCATGCAGTATGAATATAAGCATTTGTCTCTTTTCCATGGATGTGATTGCTTCACTGAGACATCAGTGGGAATCCTTGCAGTTTACTAAATGAGCGCACCACATCCTTGGATGTGATTGTTCCACATCTCTGATTTTGTGCAATAGCATTGGTGTGGTGTGAACTCTTGCTTTCTCCTGCCACCATAGTCAGTTTAAAACAGGATGCAACAACTTGATGAATTGCATTTCATTTTAGTAGCTGTAAGGGTTTGATGATGCGTTTGTTTTGTTGTGGCTCACTCTTGAAACTGACTGGGCTGAAAACTGAACATGTTGTGTGTCTGTGCGAGGTTGTACAAGCTCGTTGTTTCATGCAAAAAAGATCATAGCAGGGGTCTGCCCAGGAAGTTTAAACCTTGCTTCAGTTATGACGAGCTTTAATGTTAAGTTTAAATGTCATGTAGCTCCCTCTGGAAGATAGACTTGTTCATTCGCAGTTGTAATGTCATCTAGGGCTGTGGGAATAAAATAATTCACCACCTGTCTCGTACCTGCTAATACCAGTGATTGAGATTGAAATTTCTCTGTTGTTACTCTTTGATAGTTTCTTGTTCCTTACTATAAAGCCCATCCAGCCAAGCAAGGACCACTCCAAGCCAGCCCTACGTCCTTTCTGGCAGGGCAGTGCAGTGCAGGACTCCGCAGGGATTTATCATTCCCGCTACAGGCATAAGGGATTTAACACTGTGTGTGTGTGTGTGTGTGTGTGTGTGTGTGTGTGTGTGTGTGTGTGTGTGTGTGTGTGTGTGTGTGTGTGTGTGTGTGTGTGTGTGTGTGTGTGTGTGTGTGTGTGTGTGTGTGTGTGTGTGTGTGTGTGTGTGTGTGTTTGAGAGAGAGACAGAGTGAGAGCAAGAGAGAGACGATGAGAGAGAGGAAGAGGGGAGGTACAAGAGAGAGTGCATGTGGCAGCCGTGGCTCAGCTGGTTAGGGGAGAGAGAAAGAGACTGGAACAGATTCATCCCAAGGCTTGTTGCCCTACATGCCTACACACACATACACAAACATACACACACACACACACACAATCTCTCTCTCTCTCTCGCTCGTTTACTTTCTGTCTCTGCCTGCCGTGTGTTCATTTGCTTATCTTCCACAGTGTTGGGAGCACTGCACTGTCTTTTCATTTTGGCAGCCAGTCACCCGCCTATGGAAGACACTTTCTGCAGCTTAAGCTCAAATTTTGGAATAATCAGATGTCAGAATTGATCCTCATGAATTTGCTTTTTTAAAATTTAACAAACTGTTTGTATAAAAAAGGTTCTGCGTTCATACACTAGTCTAATATCAACACATATTCTGCCTGCTAGTGACATATTAGCTCAGAATTGGTATTATATATTCACCGAATCATCCTCAGCTGCCACTGCTGTTCTCCCTCAACTCTCCCATCAGTGTATTTGTTACGTGATAATCAAGCAATTTGATCCCAGCACCATGTTGTAGGCAAGAGCCCATCATTCATCATCATTAAGCATCATCAACAGCTTAAGCACTCTCTATAAACAACCCTTTGTCCATCCTTATCTTCTCTTGCTCTTAGTTTTGAATCCTTTATCTTCCTCTCTGTCTCTATATCTGTTCCTCAGCTTTAGTGTAAAATAGATGGGGCCTGTAAACTGTATTGTTCAGTGTTTGGGGAACTGCTGTCATACTAGTAAATTTTTAAACCTGATATTTGTTGCTTTAAAAGATAGTTTGCTTAAGGTGGTAAGGTTAAAACATTGTGCATCCTCTGCTTTTTCTGTTAAATTGGCAGTCAACTGTGTTTAGGTAGCACAATTGAGCCTCCATTTTTCTGGGACACTTCAAACCTGGTGGCAGGCAGAATTACAGAGTAAACATGGGACATACACGGAACCTAAACATTGTTCTGTAGCCTTTGTAGCATGTCATTTTCATAACGGAAACAACTTGGTGAACCTGCAATCTCTAACTCACTCTCTAATGTCTCTAGGTTGTAGTTGTAATAGTGGGACTATAGTGTTTCCCTTGGTTAGGTTCTTGTACATGTGCACGTCCACATGCATGCTGTCCTGAATGAATGATTAAAAAAAGTTTTGACTCTTCAAATATTTGAATTCCCTAGTTCCCTTTTTGAGTTTAAACAAAGTAAAAAGGAGCCAATACATTCTGCTGCCTCTCTAGTGTGTCTCCTATGCTGCTGACAGACTCCACCAACTTGCAGCTGGCTAGTCAAGTTCTCGTTCTGCTCTGTAACCACAGCTCGCAATAGATCTCCAGTGCAGAATCAGTTCCACCATTGCCAGCTGAGTTAGTGAATCTGATTGCAGAATGAGATCCTCTCTGAAGCAGCGAAGCAGGTGATTGCAAATGTAAAAAAATCAAAGAAAGAGATGCGTTAGAGGTAGCTGGTTTGCAGTGTTTGAAATTAAAAATAAGAGCAAGGGATTTGTTTGCTAGTAAACTGATTGCATATGGAAACGTATAAACAAAGATAAAAATAACAAATGCTTAGTGAGTCACCAGGTGTTTCTCCACCTTGGTAATCCATCAAAGTGTGAGAAGCATAATTTGTTTCCTCAGAAAGTCAATCAAGAACTAAAATATTCATTATTCTACAGGTTCTCCAAAAACATAATCCACCATTTTATTCATTGATCATCTTGTAATTGTCACATTCCTGCTGTATTATAACATTAATTATGTAAGATTCTTGGTCAAATTTAAAAAAAAGAAAGAAAAGCTTTTAAGGCGCTTGACTTAAAAACTCAAATGAAATGGATTCTTTTCATCACTGGAGTAATATGTACAGCTAAGCTCCCACACATTCTGCGTGCTGATAACCATGTATCATGCTTGGGTAGGACTGAAATTAAACAGGACTGTGCTTACTTGTTGTATTTGCCCTCTCAGATGCTTTAGCTTCATGTGCTCATGCATAGCAGTTGTACTGCTATGACAAGACATTTGCAGTGCTTACACACCAGATCATCGATGGTTATCTGCATGAATCACTGTAACACAAGGGATAAGGACGCACTGATTATGACATTTTGGGGGGGGGGGATTTTATCGCTGTCATTTTTTTCACCGCAGTTTATCAATATATATCGCAAGCTTCAAGGTTCATTTTTACTGCTGTTATGTGCAGAGAGGAGGTTAATTTTGGTTTAAGTATTCTTTATTTTTAGTCAGATGAAGATAAATACACTGTAGACAAAATACAATGTACAAACTTGTACATTTACTCAATTGTGGTCACCCTTTACTCCAAAGCAAAACAAAAATACATTTTTTAAAAAGATGCAAGAAGTGCAGTAGTGTCTCAGTGCTGTCTGACAGAAATGTTTATGGCCAGGTTGGTAATGAGGGCCAGTTACGTAAATCACAGAGTTAAATCTAATATTTTTGACTGTGCTTTTACAGTGAAGTTTTTGTCATAAGGTATGGTATGGAAGAAGAAAGAGTCTGAGACTGTATGGTTTTGCATTGTGTGTAATCTAAAGTATGGCGCTGCTTCACATGACTTGTGGTGTTACCTGCCTTCGACACAGTCCTGTCTGCTTCTATTTCGGACTTTAAATAGCCCAAATTTCTCCCTTTTATCTTGCTAACACCCCCAAACACTGGTGTGTATGGCTGCGGTAGTTCAAATGTTAGCATATGTGCTGCACAACACTTTGTGCTTTGTGTGTCAGCCTAACCTGACGTGGCTCATACTCTATTCCAGTCACACGATTGGTTCAGTGTGGCCTTTTCTCATTGTCATTGGCCGTTCGTGTTGTTTGTCGAAACACGGAAGGAATGAGTTCTGCCAACTTTATATTGACCAGCTGTGTTTATGGCTTTATTGCCAAAGCCCCAAATGATGCAATTTTGTTTCCCTTTGTTTTTATTTGTGTGTGTTGTTATTTCTTCCCTTTTTTGTGGGGGTCAGGAAAACAGTGAAATGATTCAATAAAATAAAATAATCAAATATATTGTAAGATAACAAAAAAAATCAATTGAAATCAATTGAAAAGTGAAAAAAAAATCTTTTTTTGTACATGTGAATGTCTCATTTTTAGCAAGCAATACAAAGATTCATAGATTCAGATAATATTAATAATAGTTAAATGACCTACACCTTTTGGTTACTGCACGTTCTACATTACTGAATAGTGAGGTAAGCCTTTATTACTCATTTGCGTATTCTAATTAGATGAATTCCAAAGATAATCTTCCTTCAATATTTCTTCTTGTTGTCTTGGAGTAGTTTTGGGTGTTGTTGTCTTTCTGTAGTTGTACATCTTTGTAAAGAATGCTCTGACCCCTCCCGATCTACCATCACTTTGTGGAACGGTAATTGTGTTGCCAGTTTAGTTCTGGGAAAATTTGTGCTCAATGGTAACTCATTAATTCACTATAGATTCTGGCCCACAACATGCCTATTGTAGCAAAGTCCTCAGAAAGCTTGGGAATGCCATTGAGTGGGTTGGGCCTCTCGTTTTATGGCACCATGTGACAACTATGAGTTGTGGTTTCTGAGTTGCGTAGTTTGGGAATGTTGTGCAATGTGAAAGGCATCGTGTTTATACTTCTGTGGATTACTAAATTCTGCTCTTATCTTCGTAAGCTCACAAACTCTCTGTACAGTAGTTTTTGCTGCTTGGACTAATTTTGCCACTCCTGGAGTGACACGAGTACAGCGGAAAGAGGCATTGCTGAGTCACACCTGTGTTTAATGTGTGCATACGCATGTACAGTGACTTCCAGCCGCAGTGTGAAGCAGAAACCATAATTTACATAAATGAAGAATGCCAGTGTTTTGTCAATGTTTAGTGTGTAACACGGACACGCTTTGAACTCTGCTGCTTGGCTTTGCCATAAAACAACCTGCTGTGTGTCAAATGAAATGGTTAGGCTCTCCATGAATATGTTTCATATTGATACTTATTTTAACATAATCTTAGTGTTGATTTAAACGCCAGGAAAAGGCATACCACAAGCAGTGACAGCTTGGCTAACTACTTGTATAAATGCTCAGTTTACCCTTTGCACACAGTGTTTGCATAAAGTCCCACAAGCATAATAGTTAATATAGTAAAAAACATTTAAACGTTCATATCTATTTTTTTTGAGCAATTTTAAATACAAAATGAAAATGTATAAATGGTTTGCCGTTGCCCTAACATTGCACCTGACATCCTGATGCTCCCACTATAATCTTCCTTCTTTGAACAGCTTTTTATTTCCTGACAATGCGTGTCTGTTTCCCATCATACCCGATGAGCTAATCAAAATCTTAACTTTAATATAAATCAATTGTCAGTGTCAATCCACTGCTTTCCATTTGACTCTCCCATCTCAACAGCTGAGAGTTGTAACTAAGCCTTGGGCTGAGTGCCTGTCAAATGGTTGTATTTCACTCCTTTGTCAGGCACAAACCGCACAACACAGCCGGGGAAGTTTCTGGCAAGCTAGCAAGACACAAACAAGCTGAGAGATGCACAACAGTGTTACCAAGATACACAGACTAGAGAAGGATGCCCTCCGTGCTAGTACATCAACTTAGCATTACAGTTATTTGCTGATCTCAAATTTGGGGAGGAGAAAATTTGGGATAATGGTGTAATTGCTATTCACTCTGTATTTGTTTTTCTGCTTTCGAAACCAGAATGACAGTCTTTGTTTAATCCGCTTATCAAGTTGCTAGTAGCACATTATAGACTGAGGGGATGTGGCTGCGCAGCCATACATGGTACATAAAGATGGACTGTGATCCCACCCACTGGTTTTTAAAGTCCTGTTTTGGAGCTGAGTTGAGCCTTTGCATGGTTGTCATCTTGGTGTTTTAAACCTGGATTTGACAAGTGAGGGGTGACTCTGACAGTGAAATTGCACATTCATTGACTAATTAAAATCACGTTCATGTCATCAGCCTGAAAAAAATCATTTTCTGAAACTTCATGTAACCATAACTTAAACGTACATCTGTTATACTGTCTATGCAACCAGGTCTGCACGCATTTGCACAGAAAAGTTGTTTCTCTGGGTGGGGGAGGGTGCGCTTTTTTTGTATCGCAATTGAAAAAAAAAAAAGATGTGACACTCAGAGCAAGCTGCCAAACATTAAGTATATTCAAGATATTGCCCATGCTTACTTTGATGCCCAAAATGTAACTGAGATTCTTGTTTAAATTTGTATATATATACATATTATAGGTCAATTCTCTTGTTGAACTTGTGGTTTCTTTTCATTGGTTATTAATTAAATTATTAAGAGTAATTTAGATTTTATTACCCCTGAAGTACTGAATTTATCACACCTCTGAGCTAACATGTATCACAGTAAATGGCAGCACATGTCTTCAGGTGAATAGACGATCACTTATATTGAAAGCCACTGTGGGTTATTGTCATTTTTCACCGAAATCTGAATCTGATGTATTTTGTTTCCCTCATATTAAGTCACCTCAGTCCCGTTCACATTACACTCACATTTTCACTTGTGCTGATCTGTGCCAGAGTTTTCATTTTGTGCTCACTGAGTGTTAAAAGGAAAAGGAAAAAGGAGCGAGAATGAAGCAGAGAGGGCGGTTATGGCAGAAAGCTGCAGAGCCTAATGTGAGGGAAACCATTTGGAATGAGAAATGAGCTGAGTGAGAGCCTCGTCTCCTTATCTGTGCATTCCTGTAATGTGTGCATGTGTGGGAAGGGAGGGGTAGGGTGGGAAAACTGATTGTTGTGTGTTCGGTTATTGGCTGAATTCAGAGTTTCAAGTGCTGGATCTGGTTATCATTCCAGTGCTTTGGCTGACAGTTTGTTTCCACCGACACAAAAATAAAGCACAGTAGTGGATGTTTGTGTTCTCTGGATACAGTTCACAGTGGCAAAACAAAGGTTTCACCTCCTGTATGTGTCCTTATGGCACTGAGGATACCATGCTTTATCTCCACTGAAAATATAGATACCTGCATATAGTTTAATGTGATAAACCAAAGACTTCTGATAAACTCACTGTTAAAAAGAAAGAGGTTGACTCGTGAAGCGATTTCCTCTCAAGATGTCAAAGAAATTTGAACCCTTTCTCATGTATAGTTTGACGTTTAGTAGAATAGTTGAATACAGCCTCTAAAGCATGTTCATGCATTGGATTTATGTTCATTGGTACATTCCACACCCATCTGCACACAGAAAAAGAGAACAAAAGAAACTAAAACTGCTCGTTTAAGCAAAACATTGCCCACTCCTTGGATAAAAATCACCAAAGTATAAACTGCTGTCAATGAGGCTGTTTGAAATTTTTAAATATCTAAGAAACTCGCAGCCTAAACTAAACTTAAAATGGAAAGTCAGAATCACAGCAGAAGTTACTGTTGTCCTCTATGACCTCAGCACTTCCTGTCTCCCTAGGCAGAGAACAATTAGTGTGGTTGGGCTGAGATGACTTTGCTGCTGGATAAGCTGCACATGAGATGTTAGCCTAGCCTAGCCTAGCCTAGCTGTGTGTTTGGGTCAGTTGATAGCAGTGAACAGCCCACTGCACACCAGCTCTGTGGAGCTGCAGTGTGGTCAGTGACAATAAGAGGAGCCTGCACCTGACACAGAGCCTCTAATGAAGCAACAACATCACTGCATTCATTGCATTGAGATCTAGATACAAATATAAGCTGCAAATGGACATTATGCTTAAAAAAGATCAATGCAGTCACCAGTATAATCTGGTTAAACGCTAAGAGCTTCTGTATAAATGATCTAGATGAGCAATTTCTTTACAGAGGCTGTAACGCAATTAACTGACAAGATATTCTCTCAAAATCGAATTCAGAATCAGATTTAGTTCAAGCTTTGACTGGTCGTTTCCTAGTTGGCCGACATCCTCAGGGCTAAGACACGGTTGTTTGCATGTATGTTCTGCTTCTTTCATTTGAGTCTTAGCAGTTCTGCAGTTTACTGTAAGAGCCATTCTTGCTGACAAGAGGTGTTATCCATCCATCCATCCATCCATCCTGTTCTGTCTGCTCTCATGAGACGGCAGCGGTAGACTTCATAGAGAAGCGTGGCTCAGATTAACGTTTTAATCCAAAAGCCTGGATTATAGGTTTTGTATTTTATTCCTACCCTCACCATTCTAGCACTGAGTCTGTCAGATCATTTTAGTCAGAGGTGTGTGCGTGTGTGTGCGTGAATGGTTTTATTTTTTGTGACTGTGTATCTTGAGTGTTGCTTTAAGGAGAGTCCTGATGGGGAGTTTTTCCCCTCTCTCTCCAAGGAGCTGTGTGACAGAGTAGAGCTGCTATTTGAAACTAATTATCTCAAGCATATTTGAACATGTCAGCACAACCGTACATCATTGCTGACTGAGGCTCTGCATCATTGTCATCGCCGTCATTGTCATCTGCCTATTGGCTACAAGCGCTCGTCCGCGCGCCCTCTCTCCTCCCATCATAGTAACGACCTGCCTTTAAATTTGCTGCTGCTGAATTCATCTGTTTACCGCTGAAGGTGACGGGAGTCATTTTCTTGCGGTTGTTGTTAAATGTGTTCTTCGTGGAGCTGCACAGTAGACATTAATCTGAAAGACAGGATGTAAAAGCATACCACTAAGGCTTACACATCGCATTTGTTTGCTGTTGAGTGCATGCCCTCCGGAAAGAGCGTGTGTGTCTCTAATTAAGTGTTGTTTGAGTGTACTGCTGCCTCACTCTTTCCTTTGGGTCTATTAAGACGGGAGATATGGTTTCCATGGATATAAATGCCCCAGTAAAGGACTGAGTTTTTTTTTAGTAAAGGGTAGTGATACTGTCAGAGTCACCAGTCTATTCATCTTAATATCATTCTCTATTGTACCTGATGCATTGATGAATTGGTTGAACATTGGTATCAGCCTATGATCAAATAAAGATGACAGATGGTAATTGCTAGCAGCTGATTTTTATCTGTTGTGTTGTATATTTAAAAAGAGACGCTATGCACAGAATAGTTTTTAATAGTTTGCACAGAGATTTCTCTGGAAGCTGGAGCTATTTCCTGCAAACAGGAAATGGAGTGTTTTCCTGTGGGTGCTGTGGCTGTGCTTGCCTACATCCTGCCTCAGGCTATCAGAGAGGAGCAGGCACAGTGACCTAAACCTTTGCAGGAATTTGCTTCACACTTGTCGGCATCTCGACACTGGCTTTCGCTTGCCTGCAGTTCAGTATTTCTCTCTGTGCCGCTGAATAACTTAATGTGAATAATGAGTGGCTCTCACTCTGTGGCAGAAAGGTCAGTGCTGACCAAATCTTTCATCTTTTCTTCTTTACTCATCCCACATTTTCACCCCGTGGGTTGCTGTCAAAAACGGCACCTTGGACTTTGATATGCCTTCTTTATAAAGCATTCCTGTGCTTCAAATGAAGGGAGGTGGTGAGTAATGGGTTGCTGGAGAACAGTTTCATTGGTAAAAACTGATAAAGAGCTTGTGTTGTTCTCCTTGAAAACCTCCCCTTAGCCCATGGCATTACTCATAAGATGACCTCATGGTCACCTTCTGCTTTGTCAGGATCCTTTCATGCTAATAACTGGATTAAGTGAGTAAAGGTGATAGATAATTAAGCCTGTGTTGTATATGTTGTTGTTTTTTCTTACTATTTTGTAGTCAGTGCCACCACCTGGGGGTATGAGACCAAGTTTTTGCATTAGTGGATGTTTCCAGATGAATGCTTGAATTTGTTTGCACAGAATAAATGGGTGTGTAGTACACATATTTTTAATGCGCTGACATTGTGCACACAGTTTGTGTAGATTATCTGTAAACGTGCACACATTTGAAGACTACAGGAACTGAAATGCACATGATGAAAACTTCCACGCATGCTCTGGACACTATTTATCATTTCTCTCTGCAGCAGGTTATTATTGTCCTTTTCATCATTCATTTCATTCCAGTCGGTTCATCAGTATGACCCAAAGAACCGGATTAGTCTATGTCTTTGAAGAGCCTGAGTGAGCTGTTATCATCTGTACTGGACTGCGTGTTGTGGTGAGCCAGGCAGGGCCAAGTAAGTCTGGCTGTAGCTTGAACAAAGAGGCCCTGTAGTGTTAGATCATGGCTGGTGGGTGTGTGTTTGTCCGTGTGTACGGACAAGTACACATGTGTGTAGTTTGATGGCTGCTCTTTGTTTCTCAGCCCTAGGCCTCACTGGCCAGGGCTCAAGCCTGACTAATATGGCTGTATAAATACACTAGGCTGCCGTCAGTTTGTGCAACATCAAGCGCGCCATTGTTTCACACAGCTCTGCGACTTCAGAGATAATCCTCATCGTTTGTTCCCGTGTGTATTTTTAATATTGTTTTGCTCCAGAAAACGAGACACACTTGTGTTCATATTTGTTTTGGCCCCACGTGTTCGCTGATCTTTTTTGCATGATCGAGAACATTACTGTAATAAAACATGAGCTCACCGAATTACCTTTTGACACTGAGCTTGGGTTTGATAAAATCTTTTCCACACAGAAAATTCCCGTCTGTGTTTATTTGTTCTACACAAAATGAGAGCACACTTGCCTCCTGTATCCAAAGACCAATTAATTAGCACTTTTGAGCCTGTGTTTGTTATTCTTTTGATGTCTCTTAATAGATCCTTTGTTTTAAATATGCTAGTTATTTTCCTCATGGAGTGCTTTCATTTACCCTTATCCCAGTTTTCCTTAAGCTTCACTGCTGCCTGCTTTCCATCCTACTTATATCTCAGACTCAATCAGCAAGGCTGTTAATCGGGACTTCATATTACAGTGTTTAATTACCGCAGTAATCTCATCTGAGAGGCCTAGCTGTAGTTCCAATAGGGTAAAAGTTAGAAGTAGACTAAGAGGATGACACAGTCTCTCTTCTTGACCATCTTTAATGTAAACTTTGTGTTTATAATAAACACAGTATTTCTTATGTGGCATATGTCACTAGGGAACCTCCTTTTAGTCTTAGAAACATCAGTAAAGACAGTGTTGTTACACTTAAATCCAAATTAAGTAGTACGGTCAATTAATTTTAAAAAACATTTTCAGGCGTTATGATGTGATTGGAGGTTCAGCTGACATCTTACACATGTGCAGTTCAATCGAAAAGCACGCTTTCTCTCATACCGCCTCCACTCAATAAGTTAATTAAATCCAGGCCATTATCTGTAAGTTTCCCATTTTTCTTATGAGTCTTGTAATTAACCTATTGCCCCTCATGGCTCATACACTCAGTATTAACTGTACGCCCTCCCTAGCACGGCTTGACATCATCGTGTGAGCGCTGTAGGTTTGGACGTGTGGGATGCTTCAATGTTCAAAGCACTTAGTTTTGATGGAGCAAAATGAGTTTCATCCCATTTCTTTTTGTTTTCTGAACACATTCAGCTCAGTGTTGTGCGCATGTGCGTGAGTGTGTGTGTGCGAGTGTGTGTGTGTGTGTGTGCGTGAGGAACAAACGGGAACTCTTCTCTCAGCAATCACATGCCTATGGTTTAATGTACAATATTATGACTGTCAATGCTAGGGCTGAACGATTATGGAAAATAATCTAATTGCGATTTTTTTGCCCCAATATTGCGATTGCGATGCGATTATTTTTTAAGGTCTTTGTCTTCTGTATTATTAAACAAAGACAAGCAATACATCATATAGTATGGCCAATACTATATTACATTAATTTTAAACTGTTCTTTCCTGGAAGACAGACCTCTGTTATGATGACATGAGGTGATGCATGAATTGATGACTGACATTTTTATTTAACTTCTTCAATCACAACAGTATATTTGAACATACACAATAGTTTATTTTTAGCTTACAAACATCTGAGCATAAAGTGCTGGCAAGGAACCCTGGTGTAAACATTAAAATGAAAGTCAGTACAATGTGCAGATTGCAGAAATATACATAAAAAAAATCAGTGGCTTTACCACACTCAGTTTTTCGACATCTGTGAACTACTAGACAGTCATTCAATTAAAAAATAATATTAAATAAATAAAACTAATAAATAAAAAATACACACATCTTACTGATCTCTGCAGTCAGTAACATTACACATAAAGTGCAAACATAATAGCAATTGTATAAACACACACACAAACACGCCTTTAAAATTTAAAGGCGTGAAATTGGACGGTCTAGCCTTCTGAATCAGAAGGCTAGTTCTGATTAGCGTCACCGCTGTCTCGGTGGAGTTTAATAAACTCGGCCGTCTGCTTCTTGCTATCTAAAATATAACCAGACACTGGTGTAAATTCTCGACTGTCTCATACTTCTGTTTAATAAGTTTTCTGTTTGACGTTTAGTCAGCTGTGTGAAAACCAAGGAGGAACCCACCCGGGGGATTAATAAAGTTTTATTTTATTTAATCTAATAACTTTAATCTCAGCCAAACCGATTTACTCACGAACAAACAAAACACTGAAAAAAGCCCAACAATAACATTTTTAGGTTGTCTAAGTGACTTATATATTACGTTTAACCCGAGCAGCGAAACTCCGCGGTGATCTGAAAATGATGTGCCGGGAGTTGTGCCGTTCTCGGCCGCATCAGTAACCCTCGAGCTCCCGGCTAGCTGTCGAGCTGGTGGGTAGCAGACGCCTCTGAAAACGTCGAAGCACTTTTGCAAATATGGGATATCTTGATAAACCGAGCAGATATTTGATGTTTACACAACTACTTTCTCGCCTGAAAATATGTTAAAAGTTTATTTTGTGACCCAGAAAGATTAGTATGAGTAATTTTAAAACTTAGTAGTGGCCGCCATTGTTGGAAACTGGAGTTTGGCTGGGCCGCGCTATGAATTCTGGGATATGGTAGTAATTTGGACAGCCTTCGGCGCGTTGCTGTGACGTAATCGGTCTACAAATGCGGCCTCAGGAGGATGCAGCCCATGAATTTGGACATGTCCAGAGTATAATCGCAGCCTTTGCGGTTAGAAAATTGCACTTGATCATGTCGCGATATTATCGCAAATGCGATATATCGTTCAGCCCTAGTCAATGCCATTGAATCTATATGCAGCCAGCAGTCACACCCTCCTGCTGCTCCTCTCTCTCCCTGCCTATCAGTGCAACCCACAGTTAAAAAAACAAGGCTGCCTGACCGCCTGGTCATATGACCCCAGCACATTGTTGTTTTTTTATAGTGTAGCCCCACTCTGCCTGTCTGCCTGGACGGTTGGCTGAATGAATGGATGAACGGATGGACGGATATGTCACAAAAAACTTTACAGGAATGGATGTGTTTAGGAATGTCATTGGGGGTGCTTTAGTTAAATGGGTCAGGTCCCCACACACTATAGAAGTGTTTCTGTGGGAATCATACTGGCTGACAGGAGGGGAAGGAGGGATTTTGGGGGGTGGTAATAGGGGGATGCCCAAGCCCTCCGCTCCAATTATGGACATAAATAACATACACACAGAGCTTCAATGGAAATTGGGATCAAGGGGTTAACTGTATTCTAAAGATTCAAGCCAAGTAATTCATTGGCATCGAGTTCAGAGGAGTAAATGGAAATGACTGACCACAAACCCAGTAATAGCAGCAGAGGCTAGTGATTACAGAAACACCCTGCTATTATTTTAAGTACTTAAACATGCAATTTTTACACATTTAGTTGGAGTTGTTTATCAGTAAGATTAATCAGCAAATATTCTGCACGCGTAAAAATGTTCAGGCTTGCTAGAAGCCTGAGCCCAAATATAACTTTTGGTTATTTGAAAGGCTCTTCTGGTCTCCTCCTTTTACCAGGTTGATTCTTTTCATTTGATTTCAGCAAATGAAGGTATCTAGGATCTTGCATCCATCTTCTGGTTTCTTCGTGTTTAGCTACACTATTATGTGAGACATGTCAGCAAACACCAGACACTGACTGTTGGTCACATGCAGTTGGCACCTCCTGTAAGCTGTATATTTAGGATAAGGGACGGTGATGACAGTAATGACCATGATGATGTCGAAGATGATGGGTGAGATGGTTTGAGGATTAGGTGATAATGAAGGGGTGCTGCAGTGGGATTATCACGATGACAGGGTGGACAGATGACATGGTGTGTTGTTTTTTTTTGGTTTTGTTTTTTTAAGGAAGATTAAAGAAGGTGTAGTAAATAAGCACCCTTCAACATGCAGTGGTGTGGGTTGAGTGGTTTTTTTTGCTGTTTACTTTCACAGTGGACTGTACTGAGCACTCTGCCACAGACAGCTGTACCATCACTCCCTGCAGGCAGGCAGGCAGACATGACAGCAGTGTTGCTTCATCAGCTGGAGGAAGGCTGTAATTTAAAACTAGATCCATAGCATTGTGGGAGTTTAAATAAACAGTGATGTTTGATAAACAAACTGAAGACTATCTGTTTGACCCAATAATAGCAGGAATGTTGCAAGCTAATATTTTATTAGTTCAAAGGCATTATTTATCCCATTATTCGTGTGGATATTTCATATGAAACATTGTAAAAGTAAAAGAAAAGCCTGTATTTAAAGGGGGAAAAGAGGGGGAAAATGATGATATAACTTTCTAAGTAAAGGCAGAATGTGCCTGCCTGGAATCAGTTTAATCCAACACAGCAGCACAAATGAGCAGCTAAATATCTTGGTTGTTTTGGCTCTCCGAGTTAACCCAGCCAGGAATAATATAGGAATGCTCACTCAATCTTTGAGGCCTCAGTTAGTCTCTGCCAGCGCTTTACTCATGCTACTGTCATTCATAATCTTTTCACATGCAGACTTTTGGTACTCCAGGACGTAGTCATGCAAATAAGCAAGAGAGGTTACCTTGCTGGTAACCAAACAACCACGCCGTCTACTGAAAGGGAACAGAATATGGAAATGTTATTTGTAGCTGCAGTTTAGCCCTGTATAGTTGTATATTTAAAATCCATTAGATGTTGTCATTAGTTTATCTGAGTGAGATAATGTCAGAAATCTAAAGGAAGCCACATAGATGATGATGTGCATACTTAAGACTGATCACTTTTTTGTGTGTTGAACTGAAGTAATAAAAGGTCTTTTTGTTTGGCATTGTGCGTGTTTGCTGATCAGTCAAAGGGCTTTTACACTATAGGCCACATTCACCCATTTGCACACATTTTCATGCAGTTTTTATCTGTTTTGCACAAACTCGTGCATTGATGGATGCGTCAGGGTCAGTTTGAGGTTTCCTTTTTTTTTTTTCCCCCCCCCCAAAAGATGCTTTCACAGTAGCTAGCGATTTATAGAAATATGTTTGTTTTTTTAATTTATCAATTTGCATTTGAGTGTACACATGTAACTCACTAAAAAACTGCAGGACTGATCCTTTCTCTCTCATCTCTTGCTTTGCAGAGTGCGGCGATGGAGGAAACCGTCATATGGGAACAGCACACAGTTACCCTTCACAGGGTAAGTGTTTACAGTTCTTTAATCCACTCTTCCCTTTCTCCTCTTTTGTCATTCTCCCTCTCTGCCTGTCTCTGACACCCAGATCCTGTAGTATGTCTTCTGTGTTTTTCACTTTTCCCTCCCTGCTGCTTTCTGTCCTCTGCCTGTCCATGTCTGTTTCTCTCTGCTGAGTCGCCCAGCTGTAGCTGCAGGATGTGCGGTAGTGAAACAATAGTCAAGGAATCCAGATGGCAGGAAACAAAGCAAAGGAAGACAAAAATCAGCATCCACTTCCTTGCTACTTCATTTCACTTCCTTCCTGCTGGCGATATGCTCTTCTCTTTAACACAGCACTAGAGAGCCTTTTTGTATGTGCTTTTTGTCCTGTAATTATGCTCAATTGCACCACCTAACCTCTGCAGCTATTGTCAGATTGATGAATCACTGACTCGCCACTCTGGTCCAATTCACATCGTCAGGCTAACTGTCAAGCTATCAAAGAGATAGAAGAGTGTACTCTCTGTAGGCTTAATGTCTGAATGTACTTTGCTTTGAGACCTGAAACTCTTGTTAGTTGATACTGTTGTGTCGTGAGATTGTCTTGAGCACCTGTCTAGACTGCCCTGCTTGCTGTAATCTAATTAGTGGTGGCTTTATTGAGACTGAAGGAGTGGCCCAGTGCAATCTGTGGTTCTCAGCTTTGCAGTTCTCCTGTATTGTTGTGGTTGTAAGATTAGCTGTTTGCATCACATATCAAGATCTGTTGATGTGAAGGCAGGAACAGAGCTCTATGCTACAGTTTTTGCAGATAATTGTCTGAAGATCGGCTGTTAGCAGATCAGAACAATACTAACCCAGCTTTTCTCCTTTGCCAGTTTGATCAACATCGCACAAGCTTACCTAAGTTGTCAGATTTTTACAGCATTACAGTTACAATGCATTTACCATTTGTCTTATTAGTCAGCTGTGGTTTATATTTGTCTTTGTATAGGCCCCAGGATTTGGGTTTGGCATTGCAATCTCGGGTGGGCGAGACAACCCTCATTTCCAGAGTGGTGAAACATCTATTGTAATATCGGATGTGCTGAAAGGAGGTCCTGCAGAGGGTCTGCTACAGTAAGTGTTGACTGTATTTCCTTTATTTCATTGGGAGTAATATTTTAAGCAGCATTACACGTAAGCTGCCCTAATATACGTAATGCCGACTCATTTTTCTGCACTGTTAATTATTTTCTATTTATTTATTTTTCCAGAGAAAATGATCGAGTAGTAATGGTCAATGCAGTCTCTATGGACAATGTAGAGCATGCCTATGCTGTTCAACAACTTCGAAAGAGTGGCAAAAATGCAAAGATAGTAAGTACAACGCTATAAATATATAGCATGAGTCAGGGCTAAGTACTTCATGGTCAGAGAGCTAGGGACTAACAGGCTTTTAACATTGTAAATGTTCTCTCTTTCAAGACTATTCGCAGAAAAAGGAAAGTACAAATCCCAGTGTCACGGCATGGGGACAGGGAGACGATGTCTGAGCACGAGGAGGAGGACAGCGATGAGGCCGATGCTTACGATCACCGCAGTGGACGCGGTGGACAAAGTGCCTATGCAGGTGCAAGCGGAGGCACGGGCACTGGCAGGCGTCACGATCGGGAGCGTAGCAGCAGCGGGAGGCGGGATGCCTCACGGGAGAGAAGCATCTCACCACGCTCCGATCGCCGATCACAAGCCTCTTCTGCTCCACCCAGGCCCTCCAAGGTCACTCTTGTCAAGTCCCGCAAAAACGAAGGTGGGTAATGTGTCACCAATCAAAAAGAGTGACTGCTTGTTTTGTGAATTCATCCAATTTACATAAAAGTCAAATTATTGAATGCGCACGTTTCTCATTTACTGATATTCACAGTAAGGTCGATCACATTTTTAATTACCTGCTAACTTTATTTGAACCAAGTGATCGGTAACTGTCTTGTAGTGTAACTTTGTTATGCTTAATCACCCTTGAAACCAGAATATGGACTGCGGCTGGCCAGCCATATCTTTGTGAAGGACATCTCTCCGGAGAGCCTTGCAGCCAGAGATGGAAACATTCAGGAGGGAGATGTTGTACTGAAGGTGAGAGGAAACATGAGCAGATTTGTTTTCAAAGTGGTTAAAGCACAATAACTGGGAAATCAACTGGTCAAAAAATGTAATCTCATTTAACAGTAGTAGAGTAGAGCGTTTATCAGACGCCCTTTTTACTTGAAGTTCTTACAATTGTGCCCTTGTAGTTGGCGATCTGCTGAAAGTGGCTTTCAGAATGAGGTCACAGTTCATTACTATTCAGACTCACCAGCAGAAATACAAGACATTGCATTATTCCTTTAATTTTTTTCCCTATTCATTCAGACTTTGAATAGATAAATCCCCCTTCTTCCCAAACAAATGCCTGTTGAAATCCAGTTTAATGTTTCAGTTTTACTGAAGAGAAGTTGAATCGTTTTCTAGTTGAAACCTGATCACAGGACAAAGTATTACATAAAATAATGTGTGTATATATAGAATAGTTTTGTTTTAATATGTGTAGTCTTGGCTTATTTTCACTCTCTGTGCTTGTGACCGCACCCTCTGTGTATTATAAACACATTAAATATGTTTATAGCTTCCTCTTCTTATAGGCTGTGCTCCTAACTTTTACTCTCATTAGTTTGTTATCACAGCACACTGTAGGCTCCACAGAAAAACTGCAAAGAGGATATTATGTACGTTTACCTCTTGTGCTGACTTGTTCCTCTTCCTCTGGCAGATTAACGGCACAGTTACAGAGAACCTATCACTGATAGATGCCAAGAAGCTGATTGAGAGGTCAAAGGGCAAGCTGAAGATGGTAGTGCAGAGAGACGAGCGGGCCACGCTGCTCAATATTCCTGACCTTGACGACAGCATCCCATCAGCCAATAACTCAGACAGAGATGGTGAGACAACAAACGCGTACTCGTGGATTGCAGCTAACATTTGATTACACAACTTGTGTGACGGTGTTTTTTCCAAGAGATGTGATTTATTTTAATGACTGCGATGTCAAGAAGACGGGTTTATTTATAGAGCGCATTTCAAAACATCTCTAAAACTACAATGAGAAACAGAGAACTGATCCTCGCAGATCATTCCACTCTTAACTAAAATAACGTGTTTTTATTGTTGTTCCAAATCTCAAATGTCGATTTCTTTCTTTTTTTTGTTGTTATCGATAAAACCGTAATACATACTTCAACTCATCTTTCACAGACATTTCAGAGATACATTCACTGACATCCGATCATTCCAATCGATCCCATGGGAGAGGAACTCGATCCCGTTCGCCTGACAGGGTTGAAACATCCGAGCATCTCCGCCACTCACCACGGCAGATCAGCAATGGCAGGTAGGACACACACACGGACACACACACACACACACACCTCTGACAACTATTCTGGTTACAAGGCACACTGTCACCCACCCTCTTCGACCTCATATATCTTGCTCAAGACATAACATACATAAACCATCACAGTCCCTCTGAAACCATCAATAATTTCCAGTAATGGATTTCTCTGGGAAAGAGCTGAGGAAGGAAGTAGGGATTGATCTGCTGGCAGATTAATGCCTTGCTTTTAAAGTATGCTAGACTGTTTAATATTAAACACAAACCTGATTTTGAACCTTGCTGGAATAACTCTTTTAAGTAGCCTCACCACTGAACCTTTAAAGTGGAGTATATATGAATAATAACGCACGCTTTTAATGATTATAGTCCAATTAATAAAAACGATTTGCACACATTATGTGTTGTTCTTTTTTTATCACTTTACTGTCTGTTTGTCTTACTTTCTCTTACTGCCTGTTGCATCTTTCAATATGTTGTCAGTCTTTACTGTCATTTAGATTGCATAGGTTTTAGCAGCTGGTTTATAGATGGATAAAGATGGCTAACACATGATGCTCTCAGTGGGTGTGGAACTTGGGCATTGAGTGGAATGAGGTAATTAGCTTTTCAAGACTTTAATCCAGTTAATTAAACAGGAATGGGTGGTGAAACAGGAATGGTAATGTTAAGAAAGAGACCCATTTTGCAATGAGAACACGTTACTGGTTTGTTAATGTGGTCCACAGTAAAAGTCTAACTGTGAAGTAGGGGTGTTGAATCAGGGCCCTCCAGCACTTGTTCCAGACTGAACTACTGTTTCATATCAAAACTCCTTTGGTTGCAGATACAGTGGGCTGAGATACAAACTAAAAATGCTACAGAGACCGTATTTGTAGCTAGATAGACAAGAGGTTAGGGCTGCTCGATTATGGCAAAAATGATAATCACGATTATTTTCACTGAAATTGAGATCTCGATTATTTGACAATATTTATTTAACAATAACAATGTATTGAATAATGACTTTAAAGATTGTCAAAAAATAATATAAAATAGTGCGAAAATACTGATAACAGTGCAAATGTTTGCAATATAAGAAATAAATGAAAAATGTAAACATCTATGTTTAGTGAACTTTGCAGTGTTGCTCTGTGGTGCAGCTACTACACCATAGCAAAGTTTACACACTGTGTCTACTTGATCCACGTCTGACTCCGCGAACCCATAATGTTTCCACACCACTGAAGTTTTTTTTTTTTTTACCTCTCTTTTCAACCAACAGCAGTCACTCTCCTCTCCAAATAACTTCTGCTTAGCTTTCCGAGCTTCCCTCGGATCCTGTTAATTGTTGTGACAGGTGTTCGAAATGCAGAGAGGTGCGCTCGATTTGCCACACGGAGCAGCGCGAGAGTAAAGCACGAGGGCGGGGCTAATAATCGGCTCAGTCATATTTAATGATCGTTGAAAGCCCAGATCGTAAACGAGATTAAAATTCGATTAATTGAGCAGCCCTACTAGAGGTTCTTGTCATTGTTACATTCGATGCTAATTAACTTCATCTTTTGATGTTTGTGTTTTTTGAGATTTTTGAGAGGCAAATAAAAAAGGGTAAATTCCTCAAATCTCAATGGGGTAAAAAAACAAAAGGCCAATAAAAACTTGCCTTATTGAGATGGTTGTTGAGAGGTTCGCAAGGTGTTCCTGATGCTCTTGCTTGTGTAACTGTCTGGTGTATCACGCTGTGCCAGACTGAGTGACCCTGCATCAGGATGAGTGCAGGTTCGCCTTTGCTTTGACCACACTCGTCCACATGTTGTGTTTTGAACTCTTATCCCTCTGTTATCAGAGTATATACACACAAAATGTTGTATGTCAAAGTCAAAGACACACATTATGTTTTTCATGCATCCGTTTGTGTAACGGGTGAATCTGATAAGCATGGAGATAAGGAGGAGTTTCACCTGCTTCTCATGTGGCTGGGATTTATCAAGTGAGTGAGTCTGACTGTCACCGCATGGTGATGTAAGGGAATGTTTTTAGGAGCGGTGAAAGGAATTTGACATACTTCCCACAGTGCTTTGGCCCAGACGAGATGGTTTGTTGAATCTGATTGGCGTGCAGCGCAGGCATTGTTTTCTCTAGGACGCAACGCTGGTCCAGGCTTTGTGTGTCCAACAGATCATCAAAAAACAGCCCTTCATTAAGCGTCTCTCTGTGAGCTCGAGTAAAAGTTGTGCACAGGCAAAGGGCTCCCAGTGTTGACTGTCAAGGAATTAAGATCAAATCCCTTAATTGATAATGGTTGAACTTGCAGATGCACATATGTGAGTAATTATTGTTTTCTTCTTAAAATATTGTTGTGCATGATTATTTGATTTCTAAATACTTTGTTTTTCTGAAATGCATCTAGTCAGTGTTTCTGAGTGAATTTCTTTTTCTTTCTGCAAATATTCTGAGGCTTGTTAGTTATAGATAAAGGGATTGTTGTTCAGTCTGCCTGTGCAGCCACTTCTCTCCTGTTTCTTCACTTTTTCTGCATCTGCCTTCCTTGCTGTTATTTTGCCTGTACCCATACTATAAAATGTGTAAGTGAGGGGGTTGAACAGAGGGTTCTGTCAAATGGTGTTTGTCAGTGTGACGCCTTTTTTAGCACCATTCTGCGGCAAGGAGCAGCAGAGATTTAGGCCACTCCACTCTCTCTCCCTCTCTGTCCCTTGCTCTTGCTCAGTTTGTCTCTTTTCTTTTCCTCCTCCTTCTCACACTCTTCATTCATCCATTCATTAAATGCACTCCGCGTTTCTCTTTCTCCAATTACAGTTATGTTATTTATCCTCGGGGAGATTTAATTGCACTGAAGGAGTACATTTGTGATACTGAATTGTCGTGACAACTGCTGGGCAAATTTGTGGGACCAGAAAAGGCCAAACTGTGGTGGAAACTATTGCAAATAAGTGCCGCATGCTGCACTTACTTTATGCATCAGTCATTTGTGTGTGTATGGATGTGCATGCCTCATTGTTGTATGCGCATTAATGACTGCAGTGTGCATTTTATTTTATTGTTTTGTGGGGGGTTTGTACTATGAGTGCTAAACTGAAAGGGCAGGAATCAGCAGAGCTGTGTAGTCTGAGCTGCCGGTGCAGCCTGCACCTTCATGTTCTTGTAAAAAAGCTTCTGAATACAGCTCAAGTACTGAGCCAGCAGTCAGTCATGTGATCAGATTGGAATTCAACCATTGTTTTTAAGCAGCAGAGGCCTTTCTACCCTCTTGGACATGACTTGCTAGACTTGCACACACACACAGTTTTCCCTTATTTATTTTACCCAGGTTAAACAGGAACCGGGACTGAAACGTATCCCAACTAAAGAGTTTACACTGGGAGATTCAGTCGGTTCTCTCTTCGTGCCTGCCTGTGTAGTCTATAAAGTGTGAATTTATATTCTTGGAATCTGGTTTGCCACCTACGTACTGCACAGACCATGTGAAAAAGGAAGAAAGAAAATGCTTCACTGCAAAGACCACACAACTTTGAATCACTAGCAGATGTGCGGGATCTTTTTGACAGAGCCACACATCCTTGTTTTAATTGCTTATTGTCTATTCATTAAATACTTTTGTCCACGTGCCCTTATGACGTAATCTACTGTTCATGCTATTTCCTTCTAGGTTCATTTAGAGTGTGTGTGCGTGCGTGCGTGCGTGCGTGCGTGCGTGCGTGTGTGTGTGTGTGTGTGTGTCTTCCTGGTAATCTCAGCACAGGATGAAACTACCACCAGTCAAAACATGAAGTCATTCTTAAACACACTAGTATAAAAGAAAAAAAACAAACAATGTTACTGTAATTTAAGAAATTCATTAACATGTCAAAACTGCTGCCTTTAAATTCTCCTGCTTATAGTTTTAATTGTCCATGAGTACTAAATTCACATTTTTATTATAATTATTTATTTATTCATTTTTTTCATTTCAGTCATCGAAGTCGAGATGAGGATCGCATATCCAAACCGGGGTCCATGTCCACACCAGTCAAAAACTCTGATGATGTCCTGTCACAGGCCAGTGACCAAGCTAGCTCCAGAGATGACAAACAGTTACCCCCACTGCCTGGTAAAAAAGCCTGACATCGTCATCATTATCACCACCATCATTATCGTTAGCGTTAGTAGTGTGTTCTCTCGTGTTTGTGTCTTTCACCACCTTATATAGTTCTCTCTGTTGGAACCTTTAACGCAGTGAAGTACAGTTTAAGTCTTAAGGCAGACAGATATTAACTGAAGCTGAAAACAGACTGCTGCCATGGCACATCATATGAAACATGTCAAGTGCCGCCCTTAGCGTAAATAGGAGGGGTTGTTCTGCAGAACGTCAACACGAAGGGCACACACAGCATTATATGTCTACTTTGTTCCTCTCTTTCCCATCACAGCAGATAGAACCAGGTTCGGGCGTCTGTCTGAGATTTCTTCCTTCCTGTTAAAAGGGAGGTTTTCCCTCCCTCTGTCATCACCATGTGGTTGCTCATAGGGGGGTCATCAAATTAAATACAAGTACTGTTCAACGTATTAAAGTAACCGTGACAGTTTGGGCAAAAAGTAACATGTAATATATAAAACATCAGATGCTTTAATTTTTAAGGGTGGTTTCACTTTATCTCCCACTTGGCCGTCTCATTCATACAGTGTGTTTGTGTTTGTGCCAGAACCAAAGCCAGTTTATGCACAGCCTGGTCAGCCTGACGTGGACCTGCCTGTCAGCCCATCTGATGCCCCTGTACCCAGTGCTGCACATGATGACAGCATTCTCAGGTAAATATTCTTGATGTGGTGTCTTCCAAATTGAGTGCAGTGTATATACTCTGTAGATAAAATATTACGAGTGTGTGAGAGTCCTTTTTAAAAAAAAAAAAAATTTATTAAAAAAAACAAAACACGAATAAAGCTTCGTGCCACTTGTTCAAATTGTAGGTCTGATTCAGGCAGAAACTCTGCTTTGGCTCTGTTGTTATAACCTGTCATATTTGCTTGAATAACTGGCCGTGTTTTTTTGTGTGTCTCTTAGAATGATTGCTAATCTTTTTACTTAACTCTGTGTGTCCACCTGTGTTTTCCCGCAGACCAAGTATGAAGCTGGTCAAGTTCAAGAAGGGAGAGAGTGTCGGTCTGAGGTTAGCAGGCGGAAACGATGTGGGAATTTTTGTGGCAGGAGTTTTGGAAGACAGCCCCGCAGCCAAGGAGGGGCTGGAAGAGGGAGACCAGATTCTCAGGGTAAGATGTGTTGATAAATTAGGAGAACCCTATTTTTTTTGCTTAAGAAACCTGACATTTTGTCTATGCACTGTACTAGATTTCGGATGCGAGAACGTGTTGCTGCAGTTGACTGGTTCAAAAGAAAAAAAAGATAAAGATTAGACAGATCTCTTCATTTCATGCCATGTAACTGCCCTGTACGGTCTTGGTATTACGTAGCTTGTAAGATGATTATAAAATATTCTTTTCATTTATGTTTTTGTCCTAACTGTCGCTATTTTTGTCACGTCACATGTTCGAGAGTGAAAAGAACATCTGGTGTTGTTAAAATAGGCGAGCCATAGCGGCTAACACTAACTTAGATAATATGTAGCAAAACTATGTAATCCGTGGCCACAATAGATTTGCTTTTGCACAGAGACCTTGGGAATAAAGTACAATGTACCCATCAGTCAGTGAGTCATTCTTAGGCCCTGCTTCATATCAAAACTCCCCTTGTTTCCAATGTGAAGACACAATAGGGGTCGTTCTCGCATTCTGACCTCGGAACAGTCGACTGCCTGTTTCACTGAACACTAGAGTAACATTGTGGATGAGATGATGGAAACCCTCTTGATGTCAGAGTTGGATTTATTCTGACATGTTTATACAGCAGCAAGACACCTGCTGTGAAGCCACACAGTTTAACTTGTCAATTTAGCACAAGCTGGGGGGAATTGAGACTAACATTTAGAAACTGTTTACCTATTAAACCATTTTGGTATCTTCTTCTCTTAATGAACAAACAGTGTCTTCTATTCCTCCCACTCTACACTGTAGACCTCTTTTGTGCCTGTGTTCTCCCTGCTGTACAAACAGATCTTAGAGACTTCCAGGACATTGTTTCCAATCTTTGGTGGTTTCCCCTCGGTCATGGTGTGCTAGCTGGAGATAAAGACGTCAAGCCCTTCTGTTTCTGAGAAGAATAAAGGTGTCTTTCTGTGGTTCAGTGACTCAGTCCATGTGTTTCTGGTTCCCCTGCTGCCCCTCAAGCAGAGTCAATAAACAGTAGCTATTGTTTTAAGGGCAGCAGCAGGAGAAGAGGGGGTGGCTGCTCGGTTAAAAGGGGAATGCTTTCCTTTCTTCTGTTCCTTTTTATCCCCTAAGAAATCAGATGAGTTGTAGTCAACAAATAAAGTTGCTGAGGCAACTGTGTAACCAAGTAAACTTAAATCCAGTAGCTTTCAGCAGCTCTTATAAGCGTTTAACAGCCATTATTAAAAATAATATTAGCCTTGAGTTGGCTTGTGCTGTTTGTCGTTCATTAAGTTCATTTCTTCTGCCTCTGCAGGTGAACAATGTGGACTTTGCTAACATCATCCGGGAAGAGGCTGTGCTTTTTCTGCTCGATCTTCCAAAAGGAGATGACGTTACTATTCTGGCTCAGAAGAAAAAGGATGGTAAGGGATGATGGCGTCGAGTAGCGTTTTGTATTGTAAACATGAAAGATTGTACGTCAAAACTAATCCTCTGTGTTATTATCTGCTTTGGCTTCAGTGTATCGAAGGATAGTGGAATCTGATGTGGGCGACTCCTTCTACATTCGAACGCATTTTGAATATGAAAAAGAGTCACCATATGGGCTGAGCTTTAACAAGGGAGAGGTTTTCCGTGTGGTAGACACACTCTATAACGGCAAATTAGGCTCCTGGCTCGCTATCCGTATCGGCAAGAACCACCAGGAAGTGGAAAGAGGCATAATCCCCAACAAGAATAGGTAAAAGATGTTTCATGGCACACATACAGTTGGTTCTGGCATTTGATGAGTGGGCTAACAATGCAGGTAGAGGAATTAAAGCAATATAAATCTGAAGAATTAATTTTATGATCTACTGTATTTCACACATTTATCACAATTTATGATTAAATTATCATATCAGCCCCACCAATGATGACCTGGGCCTGCTGACTTGCTCAGCTTAACTCAGATGGTTGGTTAGCTGTACAAACAGGGCTTTTAATGACGCAGACACCGGTCAGCTTAACTTCTAATGTGATGGCAAATCCATAAAGACCATCATAACTGGATAACCAGTTAGCATTCAGTGCTCTACATTATTGTTGCAGTTACAGTAGGAGTATGTTACCGTGACTTGTCTCTCTGGTCAGTGTAAAGTTTTACACTTTTACACCTTTTCTTCCCTTTCCAGAGCCGAGCAGCTATCCAGTGTGCAGTACACCCTTCCTAAAACGCCTGGGGGTGACAGAGCTGACTTCTGGAGGTTCAGAGGGCTGCGGAGTTCCAAGAGGAATTTGCGGAAAAGCAGGGAGGACCTGTCAGCCCAGCCTGTTCAGACCAAGTTCCCTGCCTACGAGAGGGTGGTGCTGAGGGAAGGTAAGAGTACAGAAGCCAAAGGCAGTTATAGCAATAAAATGGGAGGCTTTCATCCTTATTATGCTTTCTTCTTTACTGTAGGACTAAGAAATTTTTAGGTTTGTGAGGTAGCGCTAACTAGGATTTGCTTTGTAAACAATGAAAAATACATGTACACAAAACAAAGGTAGGCTTTTTGTATAAGCAAAGCTTGGATAGTTTGGCGTGTACCAGTTATGTCAGTGCACTAACGGTGTAGCTTCACTTTTCTCCTCTGGCCATGTAAGGTCTTGAATCTGTGTGGTTTTACACCAAATGTATTGAACACGTCTACAAGAACTGACTGTGACGTGATGTTGTTGTGATACAGCTGGGTTCCTGAGACCTGTGGTTATCTTTGGGCCGATCGCAGACGTGGCCCGAGAGAAACTGGCCAGGGAGGCGCCCGAAGTGTTTGAGCTAGCCAGTAAGTAACAAAGTACCCTCATGTCTAATATCTCATGTTTCTCTGTCCGTTTTATCGAGACCGTAATCACCCATCACACACGCCAAAGCTGAAAGCTGCTTAAATCTCAGCATGCAGTTCTCACAGGAATGATTAGTAGCGAGTAGATGTTAAAGTCACTGTTGTGTTCTTATTATGTATGCGACATCTTTAAAAATCCACACTGATTATTTAGATAAATAAGGTCCTTATTAAGGATATATAAAAATGTTGTTTTAATTTAATTAATTTTACATAATTATCAGAAGTTGGGGATTAAAATAGTCGTTATTCACAGGGCGCAGTTTGGATTTCTTTACAAAACATTTGCCTAGTGAATTTGTTTTTTACTAGATGACCTCCTCCTCCTATTACTACCTACTTCCTGTTCTTTTAATAGGCCTGTTAGTCAGGTTTGTCAAGCTGTGTTTATTTCCCCTGTCACTCTTTCAGTCTTCCATTTCCTCTGTTTATCTTTCACTCTTTGATACTCCAAGCAGAGCTAAACACTCGTCATCCACCTCCTCTCACTTGTAGAAATTTCGAGCATCTTTTAATGTGCGGTTTTCATTTTAATACTCGGTGTTGAAATTCAATTACCTGAAGTGCAGAGCCGCACATGCACCAATGTACCCAAACACATGTTCAGCAGACACATCCACACAACTGTTTCCAGTCGTTGATGTTCATTTGCACAACTCAGTGATGTTTGTGTAACTGTATTTTCTTTTCAGAAACACATCAGCAACAAGGAGGGGAAAGTATGTGACTTGGTGCATCAAGTTTTGTTTCTTTTATTTAATTGAGTGAATGGCAGATAATCTATAAACTAGTGTTTGGTGGCTAGTTCCCTATTCTGTAGATGTTTAAAGAGCTATTGCCTGGTTTATGCATATTAGGGAATAGCACTTTATTTAATTTTCTTTTGTCATCACATTTGGGAGTAACTCTATTATTACATTTCGGCCAGTGACGCACAATCTTGCAAAACTTGACACATGAGACTCGAGACAAAAGAAATATTATGTTGTACTGACTCGCAGCTTTGTAGTGCATGTCTCTGTTTAATTCAAACGTGGAGAATAAACTTTTTGCTGTTACAGAGTCTGCACAATTGACGTCTCTGATCCTGTGTGTCATCGTGATAGCTTCTCTTGTCCTAAGTTGCAGAAGAGATTAGCATGTGCAAGTGAATGACAAAAAGCGTGCTTCCTGCACACAACAACATTTTTTTGTTCGAATTAAATCGAGTGCTATTCTCCGTCTAAATGCAGGTTTCATGTTGAATGACAACAGCAAGGCTGCATGACGAGCCGTGCAGTTTAACATGCAGTGGAGACTGAGCTGGTATTTGAAAAACACATTGACAACCTCATGTGCAAATACTGATAATAATCATAGTAACGATAACCATAACAGTATTGATGATCGTAAAAGGTATGACTGAAGATCAGGATTTACTTGACTAAGCATATTTGTACTTTCATCACCCACTTTTTGCCCATTAATTACACCACAGTGACTGTTTAAAGGGAGGCTCATAAACACAGAATCAAAGTGGACCTACTATGCTTGTTTCCAGCTACATATTTCTTTTTCTTGGACTCCAACAAAGTAGCTCTGCATGATTCACAGTTCCTTCTTTATTACACGGCGTGTCTTGGTGGAGCCCCTCAGTTCATCATCAGCCAGAGCTGTGTGCCTGAAATGGCCATGTCAGTGAGAGAGGATATCCTCTCTCACTGACATACAGAAACAAGAGTATTAAAAAAAAAAAAGAACTGGAGTATTTAGAGCAGTCTAAAGTCTGAGCTTTTTTTTTTCAGGTACAAACACTCTTGTTGAATATGGGCGAAAAGCTTTTAAATGGAAGTGCCAATTAGGAAAACTGCTCAAGTTTTAAGGTTTATTTTTAGGCCGTTTTGCTTTATTATTGGATTCAAGTAAGTGGACGATCGAAAGCAGGAAAATGTAAAATACTGTCATAATTTACTGGTGGTGCAAAGAAGGTTTTCAATACATTTGTGGTTCTTTTGACAGCTACTGTCAGTGTCTTGTTTCTCTGCATGCGCCCATTGCAGATTTAATAACAGATTTATTTAGTGACTGAAAATGAATAGATGTCTCACTTACTGGCCTTTTTAGAATGGCAGAAAAAGAACTATTGATTTTAGCATTTACTTTTAACATCGCTGCATATGCTTGAACCTGTGCATGAATGGCTATGTTTATTTGCCCTTTAATAAAACCCTTTTGATAGTTACAGCCAATGATTGCAGAGCTTAGATGCTACTAGATGGGGCTCTATGATGTATTTGAGGCCTTGCTATCTATTAAGCCTCCTGTGGTGAGCTGACTGCCCTCTTCTGAGCCTTTCTATGCATTTCTAGGCAGGAAGCAATTGCTTGTCTTTGTTTAAATTATAAACCTCTCTTCACATCCTTGCTTAAATCCTCTAGGCTTACAATGGCACCTCAGTCTCATTAATCCCAAATGACCCTCCTGCTATTGTATGTGCTTATTTAATGTCAGTGTTCCTCACGTAACACATTTCCTGCACCATGTTTTAAACTGCTACATGCACTTGCACACACACATTTTAACGCTGGATTTCATTCCCCGAACCTCCCCAAAAATCCGTAATGACCGTTGCATGAGTTGGCTGCTGTCCTCATTTTGTGTTTTATTACGTAGCTGTTTGTATAAACGTACACTTGTCCTCTCCTGTACGAAGATCGTCATTCCCTATTTAACTGCTCTATTTATGGGAGTCGACAACTGCACGCTACAAAGATGTCTAATTGGGGCACAGCCTGTGTTTCTTGGTGTCGTTCTCTTTTGTTGATGTGATGCAGTGACTCTGTCCGTTTGTCTTCCAAAGAGAGTGAACCCAGGGATGCAGGAACAGACCAGAAGAGCTCTGGCATCATCCGCCTGCACACAATTAAGCAGATCATTGATCGAGTGAGTTGAAATGAAATATACACTTGTACTGATTTGAAATTATGGAGGATTGTGGATAGAAAATGTCTTTGTTGCCCATTTGTTTTGGTGATTTTTAAAAACATTGAAAGGAAAGCCAATAACATGCTCAGCTCACTGCTGCCATCTGGTGTTCACTCAAGGAAATTATCCATTACCCAAAGTAATGTGCTAAACTCAAGATTGCCTGTTTGTGAATAGTGGAAAAGATGGTTCACAAAATTCTACTTTATGGAGACTCAGTCCTTAAATGGCAAATAATCACATTTATAAAGCGTGTTTTTTGTTTTTATTTTTTGTCTGTACCTGAAGGACAAGCATGCGGTGCTGGATATAACCCCGAATGCAGTGGACCGACTGAACTACGCTCAGTGGTATCCAATTGTGGTGTTTCTCAACCCGGACACAAAGCAGGGCATCAAGAACATGAGGACACGGCTCTGCCCCGAGTCTAGGAAGAGCGCAAGAAAGCTTTATGATCGAGCCCTCAAGTTAAGAAAGAACAACCACCACCTCTTCACCAGTGAGTCCAGTGGAAGGAATAAAAGGGTTCATCCACGGGGCGGGAGGGGTGGAGGGTTTAAGTGGGAGATTTCACAGGGACCAAAGACGAATTTCACACAGTTGACAAGTGAGAGCTGCAGTGCCGGCTGCTGTCGCAACAGCGCACTTGTTGTGCCTGACCCTGTTCTGTTAAAGTCCTCACAAGTGTGCCCCCAGGCCTCTTTCTCAGCGTGCAGTCTCCCTGTCAAAGGATGTGCTCTAACCATGTTTGAGGAGCATCTGTTGAAGATAAACCGAGCGGGCCGAGAGAGCGTTGCCATCAGCTTCCATTCAGGCTTAAGCACACATTCTTCTCATAAATCATCTTTCTTAACATTATTGTGCAACTGTGCCTCTTTTTAAAATCAGGATGTTTATCTGGTTATTGATCTGTAACAGCATACATACTGGGTCACCAGTGGAGAAAATGACTGTCGTTTAGTTTCTAGTCCAGAGTCATATTGCTCCAGCGTGCAAAACTTAATTTCTAGGAATAAGTGATACAAATGGTTTTTTTTTTTTTGTTTTTTTTTAAATAATTGTGTGAGTGGATAGAGTTTCATTTTTGCCCCTCCCTCTTTCTGCCTTCAGCAACCATTAACTTGAACAACATGAACGATGGTTGGTTTGGAGCACTGAAAGAAATAATCCAGCAGCAGCAGAACCAGCTGGTGTGGGTTTCAGAGGGCAAGGTAAGACATGCGCACACGTACACGATATTGATGAGATTTCTCTTATCTCAGTCCCCTTCTCATTGTATTCTTTATTTCACAGGCTGATGGAATTGGCGACGATGACCTGGACATCCATGACGACCGCCTTTCCTACCTGTCGGCGCCAGGCAGTGAGTATTCCATGTACAGCACCGACAGCCGCCACACCTCCGATTATGAGGACACAGACACAGAGGGAGGAGCCTACACCGACCAGGAGCTGGATGAAACGCTGAACGATGACGTGGGTCCACCCACGGAGCCTGCCATCACGCGGTCCTCCGAGCCTGTCCGTGAGGACCCGCCTGTCATCCAAGAGCCCCCTGGCTATGTCAGCTACCCGCACACAGTGCAGCCGGACCCCCTGAACCGCATCGACCCGGCCGGTTTCAAGGCACCAGCGCCGCAGCAGGTAGCGTTTCTGAGACCTGTACGTCTCCCCTGTTGTCTGGAGGACGCGGTGTGCGTTAGAAGGGTTTTCTGGAGGCGCTATTGAAGTCACTTTTTTGTATTTGCAGTTAATCTATTAACTGTTATAAAACAATATCAACGGGAAAGTGAAAACTTTTGTGGTCAGGTATTTATCATAATACATATATATATATATATATATATATATGCGCAACTATAAAGAAATATATATCTTTATTTATTATAGTATTTATTTACCTATTTGCCTCTATGTGTGTGTTTGACTGATATTTGTGGGCGTGTGTTTTTTTTTTTTTTTTTTTTTTTTTAATTTTGAAGAGGAGAAGACTTCATACCTTTACTATTACTCTTGCACTCTGTATTACCACAAGCTGTCTTATTAGTGTGACTATTACTAATGTCACTGAGTGAGGGGAAAAAAAGAGCCAAAAAATCCCACTTCTGTCTGTCTAAGTGTCTGTATCAGTATTCACCTATGTGCACTTCCTGCCTTTGTTCTACCTATGATTGGGACTGTGACAATATGACACCAGAAAGTATTATGTGCATGTTGGAAATGCCAGTGTTAATCCAGTGTACCTGTGAAATGTATTTATCACTACTCTATTGGTAGTTGTGATATTACAGTCTAAGCATTTGTCGTCTCATGATGTGTTAATGAACATGAAAAGGGAGAAAACGACTTACTGTATTGTAACCATAGAATTAAACTCGAGTTAGTATCACCTAACCTTGAAAACTTGTCCTGCTGCTAATTCCTAACCCTCACTTGCTATTGGTTGATCTGTAGCTACTGTTAAATACGGCGGCGAGTGATAGGCTGTTTGTATCAATGTAAACTGTAGGGGTAAACAAAGAGCAGACCACTGTAGGGGGGGCTGAGAAGGTAGAAACACTTGTACTTCACCACAGTGTGTCAGCGCATGTTATTAAACATTTTTGAACCACTTCACAGAAAGCAGAGGCCGCTGCTGTCCCTAGCATCTCCCAGCAGCCTGAGCCCAAGGCTGAGACAATGCCCCCTGCTGTCGACGTTACTGTAAAAACTGTAGGGGCTCTGAGCTCTGAGTCTCCTGCACCTCCCTACAGCCAGTCAAGCCCCATCCCAGAGGCTGGCTCACTTAGAAGGCCCACACCTGAGGTAGCACCTCAGAGCATCTCGCCAGAACCTCTACAGTCTGGACTGGGCAGTTCAGAACCAAAGGTATCCATCTGATCGTCACTGGATGCTCCGTGACCCGGCCCGGCTCGGCTCGGCTCAGCTCGGTCTGACCTGGCTGAACTTCTGTGCTGCTGCTACTGCTGCCTGTCCTCCTATCTTCCTCTTGCTGCCACGCTTCCCTCTCTTTTCTTCTGCCCTGCATGTCTGCTGACCACAGTGCTGCCCAGAAGAGACAGATGTGTGTGTGTGTGTGTGTGTGTGTGTGTGTGTGTGTGTGTGTGTGGTGTGGGGGTGCAAATGTGTGTGTGCAGATGCTGGTAAACAACAGTGGGCTTGAAGGGTGATGGCTGCGCTGATAGGCCTACGTGTAGAAGAGCAGTGGATATCCTGCAGCTCTGACTGTTGCTTATATTCTTTGCATGGCTACATTGCGTTTGCCTCTGTTAACCAATAGCAGCAGATCTCTTTGGGCTGTGTTTATCAGTGCAGACTGAATGGATTGTTTCTTTGTAAAAGTAGCCATTCATTTTCCTGAAACTTTATTTTCCTCCTGTCCCGCATGTATCTATGAGGAGAAAACATTTGGCCATGATAACCTTTAACAGAAACTGTGTTTAGCTGTTGATGGAGAATTAATGGTTACTTCTTAAATGTCAGGGTTTTTAAATGTGCTTCTGTAAAAGGAGTTTGTGCTTCGGTCCTTAAATACTGTTTGTTGTTTTGCGACTGCACCAAGACAGTGGGTCACATTTTTTTCGTTCCCGTTTGTTTACTACAGATCGGCACGTCATGCCTGAAGCAACCAGAAATAATTTTTCTAATTAGTGAAAGGAGTTTTAATTAAGCGTTATACGCGCTTAATTTTGTAATTTTATTTTCATTTTTTTAGTGAAGGTGAGAAAAATGAACCCCATTGTTTTGTTGCGTATTTCAAAAACTTTATTCTTTCTTTCTTTAAACTCTGTTAATGTTTCTGTGGTACATTGCGATTTTTTTTTTTTTAATTATTTTTTTAAGCTGGAGTATTTGGCTGTGCTGCAATTTCTGTTAAATCTAATATATTATCTGACTAGTAACTCCTCCCTCTCAGTTTCTCTATTTCAGGTCTTTCCCTTCTCGTTTCGTCTTCTGCAATTCATTTTGCAGATTTGTTTTTTCTTTAGTCTGCGTGTGTCCAGTTTTCCATTTCACATAATTCACATCTTTGCAGTATATGTTGGAACCTGTGACGTTGTTAACCTCCTTTTTTTGTTGTGTATTTCTTCGGTAGATGTTTCAGAAGGATCCGTACAGCACAGACAACATAGGCAGAGGTGGTCACGGCATGAAGCCTGTGACGTACAACCCTCAGCAGGGTTATCACCCTGACGAGCAGCCGTACAGAGATTACGACCACCCACCCAGTCGGTATGACATCAGCAGCAGTGGTGTCGGCGCTGGCTACCAGGAACCAAAGTACCGTAACTATGAGAGCTATGACAACAGCGTGCCTCACTATGACCAGCAACCGTGGAACCCCTACAACCAGCCGTTCTCTACTGCCAACACCCAGGCCTACGATCCCCGTCCTCCTTACGGCGAGGGCCCCGACTCTCATTACACCCCTCCACTGCGCTACGACGAGCCGCCACCTCAGCAGGGATTTGACGGACGACCTCGCTACGGCAAACCGACAGTTTCAGCACCTGTCCGTTACGATGATCTTCCGCCTCCTCCTCAGCCGTCTGAATTGCACTATGACCCAAATTCTCACCTGAGCACATACCCCTCAGCTGCCCGCTCACCAGAACCCGCTGCCCAGCGGCCGGCCTATAACCAGGGACCAGCATCGCAGCAGAAAGGCTACAAACCTCAGCAGTACGATCCTGCTCCAGTGAACTTCGAATCTAGCCCCACCCTTCATAAAGTCGAGACTCCCTCACCTTCACCTGCTGATGTTCCAAAAGCTGCACCTGCAAGAGATGAGCAGCAGGAGGAAGATCCAGCCATGCGGCCTCAGTCAGTACTGACGAGGGTCAAAATGTTTGAGAACAAACGCTCTGTGTCCGTGGACCGAGCCAGAGATGTCGGGGATTCATTTGGGAATAAGGTAAACTGGCATGATATGAATTTCCAATTCTTCAAGTTACTTTCAACTTTTAGGAAATTAGCAGCTTAGAAGAAGAAAACATTTGTTTTATCCCTCTGATAAATTTCATTGCTTTTCCTGCTTCAGGCTGCAGATTTGCCCTTGAAAGCTGGTGGAGTAATCCCTAAAGCAAATTCTCTGAGCAACCTGGATCAAGAGAAGACCTTTAGGTAAGCCTATAGTTGCTGTTCAAAATGTCTCAGTTTCATTTTGGCTCTGTATTGTAAACTCCTTTTCATCTGCTTTGCTCTAACTTCTGCCATGTGTTTTACCTTCTGGACTGTGTTGTTACACCAGCAGAGGGCCAGAGCCTCAGAAGCCTCAGTCCAAGGGATCCGATGACATCGTGCGCTCCAACCATTATGACCCTGATGAGGATGAGGACTACTACAGGAAACAGTTGTCTTACTTTGACAGACTGCAGGTTGGCTCCAATAAACCCCAACCACAAGCACAGTCCAGCCACAGCTTCCCCAGGTGATTCTCACTTTCCCTATTATTTCCATATTTTTGTCTTTTTCTTTTCTTTTCCTTAATGTTTTTTATATTTCTATCTAACTTATGCTTTTCATTTTGTGATGTAGGATGGACTCAGTGGAGAAACCAAGTCCACTGGAGAAAAATTATGAACCAGTTCCCCAAGTGACACCAGCTGTGCCACCGGCCATACTGCCCAAGCCCTCACCTGATGGTAAAATTGACAGTAGTCAGGATTTTTATCTCATATAAGATCGCGATCAAAGGGGAAATACACTTGTGTTCTGTACTGTAGAGCTTTTTTTTGGCTGATGTGCGTTGCTCTTCTACAGCCAAGCCTCCTGCTCGAGAGGACACGGTCCAGACCAACTTTCTTCCTCACAAGAGTTTCCCTGAGAAGTCTCCAGTCAATGGCACCAGTGAACAGCCTCCAAAGACGGTCACTAGCACTGGGGGTTTGCCCACATCCACCTACAACCGCTTTGCGCCCAAGCCCTACACCACCTCTGCCAAGCCTTTTTCGCGCAAGTTCGACAGTCCTAAATTCAACCACAACCTCCTGTCCAATGACAAGCCTGAGAGTGCTCCCAAGGTAAACCGATTTTGGCCCGAGGTCTCACAGAGTCAAATATATGATGGTGCAGGGGAGGTTGCAAGCTTTAAAATCAATGTGTGTTTGAATCAAAGTCAAATGGCGCTCTTAATGTAACCTCGGCTGTCAGCCTTCGTGTCACATTAAAATCATGAACAGGGTAATACAGTTTTTTAAAACGTAAAGAAAAGTTTCCAGTGTTTTTTCAAATTTAATGACCAACAGGTTTTTCTGAAATGTTGGTGGCATATGCTAAAATTTCTAAAATGTTTAAATGAATAAAGTGTCCCATTTAAACCTCTTGCATCTGTAACAGAGCTCGAGCCCGGTAAAGCCTCAGGTACCCCCACAGCCCCATAACACAGACCAAGACAGTGGCCTGGACACTTTCACACGCACAACGGACCCCCGATCCAAATACCAGCAGAACAACGTAAACGCCATGCCCAAGGCCATCCCTGTGAGGTAGGAAGCTATGTCTGAGTAAATTTAAAGGTAAAGGTTTATTATTAAATATAACAGTGTGACACTAAAGCCGTTTGTCTCCCAGCCCCAGTGCCCTAGAGGATGATGAAGATGAAGACGAAGGTCACACTGTGGTGGCAACAGCTCGTGGTATCTTCAACTCTAACGGTGGCGTTCTGAGCTCCATCGAGACAGGTGTCAGCATCATTATCCCGCAGGGTGCCATCCCCGACGGCGTGGAGCAAGAGATTTACTTCAAGGTCTGTCGAGACAACAGCATTCTGCCGCCACTCGACAAGGAGAAAGGTAAGATGTTAAAAAAAATGGAGGAAGAAAGAAAACAAAATGTATTTTTGTTTTTGTTTTGGAGGCTTTTTGTTCTTCTGCTGTCCATAAGTGCTGTCCACATGTACCGCCATATATCCATCTTACTGATCAACGCCCTAACAAAAGGAATGATTCTGAGTATCCTCTGAAAGAACAGTCTGTTCTGTCTCTCCTTGATGAGGCTGTTATGAGTCCAGTCCAGTTTTTTTTTTTTTATTGAATTGAATGGTAGGGTAGTTTCTTTATTGCCCTCCCCATTGACGAAAAAAATGAAGCGGTGAAGCTTTCATTCCTGTGGAGTATGTCACTGCTTTTTGAGTTTAAGAAGATCCCATTCCACCATGTAATGAAGCTTTAGATCAGTCCTTGTAACACAGTAATCCACTGTAACCACACAAATCAATAGATACCTTAGTTTTATGAAATTGTCTCAAGGTCTTAACTCCATTATTTATATGATTCTGGACAGAAATGGATGTAAGCTCTGCAGGTTGACTGGATGGTAGAGGCAGACTTTATATTCTTAGATCAGTGTGACCAGTGATTATGTGGAAATATGTGACAGCGTAGAATGGTTCATGTTTTAGTGATGCACATTCAGAGAATCTGAAACTGCAGCTGCTTTTAGCTTTACAGTGAGACTTCACTCAGCAGGCAGCTGTTTTTAGTGAACCATCTCTAAAAACCCATTGCACGCTACCTGCTCAGCCTCAAACTGCTGGCAGACGGTGACTTAGTGGTGAACATGGAGAAGAATTCAGCAGCTAAGCAGACAGATAATTCCCTCAGGAGCTGGTAGAGAATAATCAGAGCCAAATATTGTAATCAGTTTTGTTTTAAAAGGCAGTGATGCTGGTGCTGTTTCAGTAGCAAATGAAGAAGTTGGAGTAAAATATGTTATTAGAACTAGTATAACATAAAAGCCACAATTTTCTGCCGATGCTACGTGTGAAAAAGGAAGACTGCTGAAAATGTCTACAGCTGGTTCTCCTGCTGTCACAAAGATTTTTATCCCTTTGTTGCAGCCATTATCATCCACGTTGTTAGAGTCTCACCAATTTATTGGCAGGTCGATATTATTGGTGACTATTTTGTCGATCTGTCAGTATTGGCATTTAGTTAAAGTAAAGAAGAGACGGGAGAAACCCCCTTCAACCATGTTATGAGTGCTGATTGTGCACAGTTTGTCCACCAGATGGCACTCTGCAGCTTTCCTGTTTGAATCGCCACAAACGCAGCATTCAGCTGATTGGCCAGGATCATTAAAAGATTCTGATCCCTTATTTGATGCTATTGCTTGGGTGTTGCATTGATTGAATGGCTGTTGGGTGGATGAAATACGTAAATGAGCATTTATTAGTTCAGTTTCATCTCAAAACAAAATGATGATTCAATAAATTGTTTTATTATATAGATTGTCATGAAACCCAATCCAAATAATCTCATATGCCTAGAAGCAAAAAGCCAACAAAAGCTTTAGGCTAAAAGGACATTTTATACCTGTGTGGGTTTGTGACAGAATGTTTAACCCCGCTGTGTGTTTGTATTTGCAGGAGAGACTCTGCTCAGCCCTCTGGTGATGTGTGGACCTCACGGCCTAAAGTTCCTGAAGCCTGTGGAGCTACGCTTACCTCACTGTGCGTCAATGACCCCTGATGGTTGGTCTTTTGCTCTAAAATCCTCCGACTCCTCGTCGGGTATGCTGTGCTCTCTCTGTTCTTCTGGGGTCGTTTGGGCTGGCTGTGTGACAAACTGAGGGTTTTGGGGTCACTGTTTTTAATCAGCTTTTACCCCTAGTTTTGATTCTTCTCTTTATCAAACATCCAACTCTCAAAGAGAATCAACCAGATGATGTATGACACGATGTTTGAGAATCAATGTAGGGGGGAAAATCCACCTTATTTCATAATTCTGGCTTCAAGTCTATTCATTTCCTGTATTTTTACTGACTAACCCACAGTCTCTTACACTGTACCACTGGTTTATTCATTTCACATGCTGAAACTTCAGCATTTCCCTCTTGCTTCCTCTCAATCATCTTAACAAGCTCCTCTCATTTTTTCTTTTCCATTTAACATGCATGCACTGGATTCTTGGCTGCACTATAATTGAACTTCATCAGGTGTAATTACTCTGTAATGCATGCTTCTGTGCTCAGATTCATATTTTTCACATAGCCGCCCAATCCCGACCTGAAGAACAAACAGCTTTCACAGATCTTCTGGAAACTGGGACGCTGTCATAAACGATAACTTATGTCATTATCCTGCATAAAAATTAAAAAAACACAGACATGTTGCTATGATGTCAGGCTGTAGCTTTCTAAATTTAGCTCTCATTTTTCAAAGTGTTCCTATTTGAAGGCAGCTTTCAGGTGGTGAGAAATTGAATTTTCATGCTAAGAACTCTTCCAGACTTACTGGAAGAGTTCGGCACTCTTATCAGTTTATAGCTAGTGTCACTCTGCTACATAGCTCCAATAAATTTAGCTACAATTACAAGTTAAACATACGCAGACTGCAGAATTAGAGGGCCTGCAGTGTGACGCAGGACTTAGTTTAGTTCAAATGTGTCGCTGCAGGTCCTTATCTTTTCATATTTGAGTTGTATAAAGCAGGATATACACTACAGTGTCAAAGTACAAGTAAAACCACAAAGGAGATTATTTCTGAATGCTAAATTCTATATTTGTACTGTACTGTAGACAAAACAAACCTCTTCAAACTGGTTTTCATTTAATCTATAACGTAACTGAGCAAACCAAGAAAGACCCAGAATTCGAACCCGGGTTAAACATCTGTATACAAAGAAAAATGAGAGCTGAACACATATGAGGGAAGCAGCTAAATTAGCCTTTTCTTCAAACTGTCCTTCCCATAGCCCATCTTCAAAAACAGTGGTCATTTTGGCAGTGGTCAGGATTAGCTGTTAATTAGCCTCATTTTAAGGATGAGACATGGAAGGCTGAATGAGATGTCAGCTCACTCTGTTGTCCTGCTGAATTGTGGGCGGATTATCGGGCTGCGTCGTAATCCTCTTATTGTAAAGCAAGGCCACTCTCCGGCCTCCTCCTGTACCCTTCTGTGGTTTTCTTCGCACTTTGCTTTGTGCTTCTCTCCTTTTTTCTTTTTCATTTTTTTCACCCGTTTGCAAGTCTCTGCTTCTTGTTGCGCCCTTTATCTCTGCTGTGTTTAAATACTTACGTTACAGCCAGTGTGATGCAGTTTTGCTCTGTAGAAGAATTTGTTTGTTGTTTCTAATAAAAAGCAGAAGTTTGGCATCGTAGTATATTTGAAGGGTTGATCCCATCAGTGACCAGAGAGTGAGATGAAGCTACGATGCTGTACTTTGATAAGCGACTGTTTTGTTTGTAGTTCTTGCTCATTACAAACAAAACGGGGACCTCCTTTCACACATTTTAGGATACACCTGTAATGTATTTGTTAATATATGTTTATTAAGGATACAGTGAGGGTGAAATGAGTGATTAACAGAAACTTAATTGACTGTTTTGACAGGGATTCTTTTGTCATCTGTAAGTAAAATGTCAGATTTCTGCTCTCAGGTGTCACTTTCGGTTGATATTTTCTATTCTATGCAATTTAAAGCAGATTTTTTTTAACTGCTTTATCATACATACGCCGCCACAAAATAGTTTCTGACAAATGGATATGAGATTTGTGACTTCCACATTGGAAGAAAGTTGGCAGCTATTCTTGTAAGGTCACATACTGGCATCAAAGGAAGGAGGCGAAAGCCCGGAACTCATAACTCAAATGCAGTTTTTTATTTGAAGTTTTAAAGGTAGGCATTTTGGCTCTCTGCCTTCCGTAGGATAAAATTTAATGTATTGCAATTATCATGAACATCAAGAATTACTTGCAGACAGACTTTATTAGTGTCTAAGCTACAGGCGCTCTGTGAAGCGCGTGTGAAAGAACATGGCGATGACTGAAGGACAGAATTGAAAGCTTGTTTTGTGCTTATGTCGAGCACATAAGCAGTCAGCTCGAGTGCAGAGCCGACAAGCGGCCAATGAGTTCATCGAAATGAACGTTTTTGTGTTCTGTTTGGACTAAAAAGGAAAGATAAATGTTGGTGAGGCGCGTTAACAGCTCTCAGAAAAAAGGCAAACAGGTGTCGACTCTGCACATATAAGCTCTACACCTGCGCCTCAGTCGGTGCTGTTAATCAGAGCACTTTACACACAGCCGCTTGAACTATAGCTCGCACGTCTGTGACAGTGAGCGGCCATGTAAGTGCTGGTCTGACCACTGGGAATTAGTTGCATCGTGCTATACCTTCAGAGCCACAGCCTGCCCACAGTAAACAAACTTTCAATTAAGGCTTTCATCTGAGTTATAAGTGGTGCTTTTAATTTACCTGAGCAGAAGACGTGGTTATCTTCGCTTTAATCTCTTCCCTGGCGCCGAGTCTTTAGATTAAGCCCTCCCCTTCTTCTATACAAAATATGTGTTTTTCCTCATTTCTGCTTCTTTTGGATGTAAGAACATCCCTATGGAGATTAATGTGCAGTTTGACACTAGAAAGCTGTTTTCACATCATCCTGGAAAGCTTCACGGTGCTCACCTGACATCTCATTTCTACTGTGTGACATGACAGCTAAACGTGGCACAAAAAGTACGGAAATTTGCGTTTGATCGATTGTTTCTTTGTTGTAACGATGCTTCTTGGCATTGAATTTTATACCGTTGGAAAGCCTGTTTATTTTCTCTTGATTAGTGCCACATTTGAAAGAAAAATGTGGGTTGAGCAGCAGAGTTGAGTGTCTGCGTTGCCAGATCTTCTCTGCCAATGCCAAACAGCTTATTCTGTGACCAACACAACCACAACTTGGTGACCAGCATGAGGAGGAGGAGCCAAGCTGTCATGGCTATTTAAGGTTCTTCCACATGCTGCCGAGGTCCCTGTTTGTTAATTGACAACATGTCTTGTTTCTTCAGAATACAGTAAACGACAACACTGCACCACTCAACTCTGCTGCTCAACCAACAAAAGCATTTTCCTTATAAACGAGTCAACATTTAAGGGGAAATAAAACAGCTTTCCAATGGTGTAAGAGTTTAACGCCAAGAAGCATCATTACAACAAAGAAATTATCAACCAAACAAATGTTCCTACTTTTTTGGGCTAAGTTTAGTTCAGCCAGCAGCAAGTCCACGTATGCACCAGGGGATGGAGAGAGATGTCCACCAGTTAGTATTTTCATGTCAGACACAGACTGTCTGACACAGATCTAAAGTGGAGCGTTTCTCTTTTAAGAAGAAGCTTTTAAAGTATGGCTGTAACAGTGAAGAGGCTGCACACACACTGTGACATGCACTGTGGTCAGTCCTGTATTGATGGACCTCTGCTGAGCTCGCTCTGCCTCCTTTGATTCCTCTTGGCACAGATACGCATGTTTATAATTGCAATTACACTCAGACCTCACAGTGACCAAGGTTTAATTTGCAGTCAACAAGAGGCTGGGGACATTCAATAAAAACACCAAAGAGGTTTTACTAGTCTCTCGCGCTCCTCCGCCTCGGATACGGGCTTTAAACATTCACATAACGTGGCTCACAAACCATGAATATCATTAACTTGTGCAGGCAGGGCTCTTTTAAAATGAAAGCCCGAGTTCACGACTTTTAAAGAGAGGTTTGGGTGTGAATTTTTACATTAAAAAAAAAGCAGCTAATATCAACCCCCCATCTGTCTGTCCTCAGGTGATCCAAAAAGCTGGCAGAACAAGTCTCTCACCGGAGACCCCAACTACCTGGTGGGAGCCAACTGTGTCTCTGTGCTCATTGACCACTTTTAAAGAAGAGACAGCAGGTGTGATGTTACCGAATGTGGAAGAATGGCGGATGAAATGAAGACGATGGGCACGCACGCAAACACACACGTATACCACTACACACACACTGACAGACGCACTCCAAGCAAACAAAACACACGGGATAATAGAGCATGAAGAAGACCCAGACAGTGCTGGACGAAGGAGAGACACCAATGATCGCTACGAGCTGTTCTTTAAACTCAATTTCAAAGTTTTGATGTAAAATGACGCATGACCCACGTCACTGACGATTGACACTTATATATAAAGCAATGTTTAATGTAATTTTTCTTTTTTTTTTTTTACAAAAGTACAGATGGATGTATGGCTTTTGAGGCAGCATACATGCTTGAAAAAATCTGTGTCAGTGTATTTATGCTATATATGCCTACAGTATATATATATATATTTACTTCAAATTGGACTCAAATTCGATTGCCAGTCGACATCTTGTTGTTTTTCAGTGCAGGGGACTGAATTATTTGTTTGTTTTTTCCCCCCTTCCACATTGAAGGAATCTTACTGAAGGTTTGATACAGTTGGTTTAAGGAGGTGGCAAGACATGAACCCAAGAAGCAGCAGCACATTTTTAGAGACGTTCTTCCTACACTTCTCACTCTGTTCTTCCTTTTCTTACCTTTTGTAACTTCCTCTCTTACTGAGCACCACCTCTCTCCTTCCAGCCTGAGGGAGATCTATGCATGTTCTTTACTCAGGTCCAGTAGCCTCCTCGGTTCCTTCCTCACATCTACTTAATATCTTTCCTTTCTCTGTGCACTCTTTGCACTCACACAAATAAGCAGTGATGCCTTATCTGCAGATTATTCACTTTTCATTAAGAAAAAAAAAAAAAACTAAGTTATGATAAATTATGGTATAATGTCATTTGTTTTGCCATTTTTTGTGAACCCTCTGTATAAATAAACTTGGGTTTAGCACACGCAGAAACGGTTGATAAAAGATAACAAAGGTATGCTCTTCTTTTATCTGCTATGCATTGCTTAAAAACAAAAAACCATCTGAGAAGAAGTGGCTGTAAATAAAGCTAGCATATTGCCTTGTTTCTCTTTTGTTGTAAATGAACTTTTTGTATGTCTTTCTTTTTTGTATAAAACTTAGAGAAAACATGTTTTAAAAAAGCAGAAGGAAGTGAAAGTGGTTATCTTTGTATTATGGGCATACCTTCAAGCCTTTGAATTGTAACCTAACAATAATACATCACACCTTTTCTACCGATATGTTGCCACCGCTATTTTACGGTCTCAAAAAGGTCGTCTTTTTTTTAATTTTATTTCTATTTTTATTACTTTGTCCACGTAGGGTTAAGGAAAGTCTTTGTGGCTCAGATGCATTTAAAACATCTTCATTTGGAAGGGTGTGCTCTCAAAGTGTCCCTCTCACTGATTTCTGATACTGGATGCTATATTGTGTGCCCTTAAATGTATTTTTGTACTAATAGACAATATATTACGTATGGCACACCAGTACTGTTTTACTTTTAGATATAACACGGCTTTATTGGATATTAGCTCTTCACTTGTGGCTGACTTTTTTTTTTTCTCCTCTGCAACACAATTTTAAGTATACCACTGTATTAATAAATAAAATCATTTTTAAATTAAAGAGTGGATAAGGATTTAGTTATTTTTTTTAACCTAAAGGGTTTTGTATTTCCGCCGCTGCTTTCTGAGTGGAAATGGGCTCCCTCCGAAAGGTGCCTGGCCTCTCCCTTAGAGATGGGGGAAGGAGTTCAGCCATCCAGGAGGGGCTCAGAGTAGAGCCGCTGCTCCTCCACATCGAAAGGAGCCAGTTGAGGTGGTTCGGGCATCTGATAAGGACACCTCCTGGGTGAGGGGTTCTGGGCATGTCCCACCGGGAGGAGGCCCCGGGGCAGACCCAGGACATGCTGCAGAGATTATATCTCTAGACTGGCCTGGGAATGCCTTGGTGCTCCCCCAGACAAGCTGGAGGAGGTTGCTTGGGAGAGCTGGGCTTCTCTGCTTAGGTCTGCTGCCCCCAGATAAGCGGAAGAAGATGGGTATTGTATTTATATATAATATGCAGTATAGTGCAAAAGGTTTTAAGAAACCGCCCATTTCTATATTCTTTTCAGATAATTGGTCATAACAATGACCTCGAACACACTGCTAATGCAGTAAAAGCATACCTGGATATAAAAACACAAGGTCCATAAGACCCACTGCAACAAGTTTTATGGAAAATTGAATCCAAATTGGAAATTTGTGGTTAGAATTATGGTCAACATATACAGAGGAGTTCAGGAGAGAAGTGCAACACTCAATGTCTACATTGGATTTGTCAGAGGTCAGATTTTGGCCCACCATGCAATTCCATCGGAAAAGTGTCTGATTGATGACAACGATACCAAACACTCTGCCAGTGCAGTGAAAGACAGAAAAACGACACCATGACACTGTCAGTCATGGATTGGCCTCCCCAGAGCGGGACCTCAGCATTATTGAAGCAGTGTGAGATCATTTTAACAGGAAACAGAACAAAACACAGCCAACATCCAAAGAAGAGCTTTGAGTGTCCTTCATGAAGCCTGACGAACTATTCCTGAAGACTACTTAAAGAAATTAAAAGAAAGCTGCCTGACAGAGTTCAGACTGTGTTGAGGACATCTTTCAAATAACCAGTTTAATAAACTGTAGCTTTGTTTGAACTATCCACATGAATGCTTGGCTATATTTTATTTCAGCAGCTGATACATAAAATATGATTTCATCGTTTTATCATGGACTTACAGTCATGAATGGATTATAAAATATATTTACACTATTTAAAGGTTTCAGGGTTAATAAAAAATAAATGTAGCACTTAGTAATCAGAAAGCAGTAAGCAGCATCTATGACACTAAAAAGGAAAAAAACAGATTAGAGTATATTGTGATTTAAATAAAAAACAAAAATCACCGCTGCTCACCGCTTGGTGGCGCTGGTGAGCTGTGAATGGGTCTTTTCCGCAGGACGGAGCTAATCTTTCAGCTGTGGAAGTAACGTTTATTATTATTATTTTTCCATGTATTGACGCGCCTTTAATGGTTTTTGCTTGGTTTCTTTGAAATATCTTTCATAAAATGCGTGAAGAAAACCACGCAGCACCTGAAAAACCGGTTTAATACAACATCTGCAGAGCTGGAGCCTTGCAGGATGCAGGTTGCTATCAATCCCTATGAACCGTGAGGTCCCAGCACAAGTTGAGAAATCTTGTTTGGATATGTTAGTGATCACAATTAATATGTATTCGTATCGGACTTTGTTTTGCATGGCAAACTCAGACCTGTGACATATTTTACTGATGATAATTGGAAGGTCTAACTCCTCGGAGCTCCCCTGTAGTGAAGCTTTACTTGCGTGATGAAGGACAGGACAAAGTCAATGTTAGATGCCCCGATGGAGCTGCTGGAGCTAAGGTTAATCCGCACTCACTTTAAGCCATGAAATCCAGACACACGTGGACTTAAAATGTCAGTTTCTTTCATTTATTTTAATGAACCAATTACACATCAGGAGGGGTAACAAATAACGGGCAGATTTTCTTTATTATTACTAATATTTTTAGTCTTTATTGTTTCCTGATAGCGCAGGAGTCCTCCTCCCCTCCTTCACCATCAAGAGTAAAACACACTCCGTGTAGCCCGCCGCCATGTACACGCACAGAGTGGCACATCTCCAATACGCAGTGTGCATCTCCTGTCCTGGCTGTTAGATTTGCTGTCGTCTGTGAAAAGCACGGCTGGTGCCTCTCACACCGAAGAAGAGAAAAGCCGCTCGCTCAGACCTGAGAGGGGGGTGTTCAAACACTTAAAGACCCAGAAAAAAAAAGAAACCCATCAACGTGGGCTCAAACGTTTAGGCGTTTTAGTGCGTTTAGGAGGAGTGTGGGTTCATTGTGTGTGTGTGTGTGTGTGTGTGTGTGTGTGTGTGTGTGTGTGTTTTTGTCCACGCGCGTCTTTATCCAGGCTTCAGCCCTCGCTTTTGAGTTGTTGGAGAGCCTGCAGAGGCGAGCATGACAGCCTGACAATGGTGCAAGGCTGGCTGACAGCACGATGAAGCGTTTGGGGCTTTTTTCCTCTCTTTGCGTCTTGACTTTTCAGGAATGGGCTCTTGTTGGAGCAGTCAGCGAGGAACTCCGGAGGTTTATTGTCCGTGTTTCGACTTGAAGACGTCCAGAACATCTGTGCGTATTTTGGTAAACATCCGGTGGCTCGTCCAGCCCGCTCTTTGCTCACCTTTCTCCTCCCATCAGCCGCAGAGCATCTCTAATTGGAGGGACTCCGAGCATCTTAAGTGATGGAGAAAATCTTCCACATCGGACTCTGACTTCGACTCACGCCGTTTGCCAGATCACTGCGGGCCAAATACGCGAGGCTTCTGTTTCTGATCGGATGTTGTTACCTTTATTTGCTACACCTGCATTTGTGTAACCCGGTTCGGTCGCATCGTTTCGTCACAATGCCGGTGAACGCGCTGCCCCGCGGCGGCAGCAGTGGCTTAGGCGGCCCGGGGTCTCTGAGCCCGGCGTCGCTGTCCCGCAGTCTGTCCCGGCTGAGGGAGTACCGTACCCGGACGAGGATCATGCTGGCTCTGGGAGTCTCTCAAATGGTCCTCGGGAGTCTCATCCTGGCTGTGAGCTTCGCGGCTCTGGCTCTCACCACATCACCCAGAGTCCGGCACTCCTGTCCGTTCTGGGCAGGCTTCTCAGTGAGTAAAACACTCGCACAATACACGCATTAGGAATCAGTCTGGATCTGAATTATCTTCAGGTGTTGCAGTCTAATTGGAGACGAACATCATCGGCTTTATTTTATTTTCCAAAGCATGTGGAGGAAATTGGCTATTTGGGGAACACTAAGTTGATTTTTTTGTAACATAAGGATTTTAGAGGGCTCTAGCTGGTTTGTCTCAAGGAGAGAGCTAAATCACTTGGCCATGACAGAAAGAAATTAGCTTCTAAATGAATTTTTGGAGGACAGAGCCAATCTTATGCAATTAGCTTTGAGGATACAGAGCCTCTGTGGTAACCAGTGATACCACACACACACACATAGAAAGATGAGGATATTTTAAAGCCTTCAGCACAGTAAGATACAGTAAGATACTTTGGGATAATCTTTTTTTTTTCTTTCTGTGTGAAATTTTCATGCTTTTTTCTGTAAATATTCATGAACACACACTTCCTTGTTTTTTTTTTTTTTTTATCCTACCAGAGACCTCGAGCAGGGCTTGCTCCATTAATTATAGAGGCGGTGGGACACAGTACAAGGGTGAGGGGAGGTGTGCAGCATGAGGGCCATCTGCCTGTGTGTGTGTGTGTGTTTGAGAAATAGCATGCGTCAGAGCCTGTGTGTGGGAGTGTATGGGGAATAGTAAGCAACCGCAGGGATCAGAGTTCAAAGGTCAGCGCACTTTCTTGATCAGTGCCTTGGGCAACTTTTCTGCAGAACGTGTTACAGGTCTACCAGCCTGTTGTGGTGCACGTTGAAAATCTGAAACCTGCATCTTTTGTGCCTTGATTCAGCTGTGCATAAGTTTTCCAGCCCACGTGCCTCAAGTTTGCAGAAAAAAAACCAGTCCTTAAAATTTAATATAATGAAATAAATCATGAAAATGAGTCTAAGCAAAAGCAGATGAGAAACAAGTATTTCCGTCTTCAGGAAAACCACAAAACCTGCCTAGTAACCGATGGCTCCAAACTCGAGCATGTTCTCAAGAGTGCTTCACTGTTTGTCTTTTACACGAAAGTAGGTTTGCAATTAACATCAGTGAAAGCTGTAACATAATCTCAGGGGGAAATGAAATAAACGAATCACACAGAAGAAAGATTTTGCCTTTCTAATCCTAAGATATCCTTGTAAAATGTCCCAGTTAGCTACCTTGTGGCTTGAAATCAATCCTCTGTCAGGTCATTTCAGAGGAAGGATGGTGTGTAACGTTTGGAGAAAATGCTTTGGTTGAGAAAGGTGCTGGAAACAAATAGCTCACCAGCAGAAAGAGACCATCGGACACTGTGGCGCCAAAACCGGAGATAATGCGGTTGAGTTGAGCTGCCTATCTGGAGACAAATGATGGCAGTGATTTGCCCACAGGCAATGAGACATTGAAAGTCACTCTTTGAAATATCGAGAGCTATAAAATGCTCCGAATGACTAAAACATTTCCACAAGGCTTTTTTCTTTTCTTCTTTTTGGTCATGATAAATGTTGCAAAAAAGAAAGCAGTTTTTCAGCACACTGATGCCTCGCATCAAATTGGTCTTAAAGGAACATGTTGCAGCTATTTCAGCTTCAAAATCATTTTGATGTTTCAGTGATGTGTAATTTGTCACCTGATGCCTTTAACACCTGTTCCTGTGCTCGGTATCTTGGGTCAAGTGGGTATGATCTCCCAGAAGCGTGTAACACGTTAAGCCACAATGCCACACACTATGAACTATTAGTCCTCAGCTGGCTATAAGTTTTCATTGTTTCTTTGTTCTCTCTTGCTGGTTTGTCATAAATGAGACTCTCTGTTGTGTACATGTGCAGAGCAGCCTGTGTGTGGTTTTTTGCTAGAAGTACTTTTGATAAACTAAAGCTTTCTCTCATTTGTTTTTATGATAGCTTTTATATCAGATGTTTGGTTAAATTACATTTTACACCAGTCATTTCTGTGCAATATCCTATATTCCTCTACCTTGTGAGTCAACGTGGTTTCTTGGCTTCTGATGGAGCCTTCGCCACTTCCAGAGTGAAAACAGGTGCAGCAAAGCATCACTTTGTGCATAATAGGACTTGAAATGCCAAATTATAATATCAGCAAGAAAAATGAGCGAGTTCAATTTAAAGAAACTACATTTGCATTTTGCAAGGAGATGATGAACCTGCAGCGTCTTGATCGGGTAGAACAAGAAGCTTTTTGCAGCTCTGTTCTGTCAATTGACTCAATAATAAGATGAGTGTGTTTGTACACAAAAGCTCACCATGTATAGTTTTAAAGACTTTGTAGAGCGAATCTGATTTTTGATACAGAACGTGTCTGTCTCCATCACTCGATGTGAGTGAATGTTGTTTTTGAGCAGCTAGCAGTCCTCATGGTGTGAAGACAAATATGTATCCCGGTCAAAGCGACTACACGAGCCTCGCCTGCTGCTGACACACGTCCCGGACGCCGGGGGTAAAATGATAACGCTGTGCTTCTTAACGGCAAGGTAATTTACTTAGTATTGAACCTTGAAGCCACTGAGCTAATGATGAAGGTGGCAACAAATAGTCAGCCTATGTACTTATATGTGTGTGTGTGTGTGTGTGCGTGTGTTTGTACTCTGGGAGTGTCTGCGTGCAGTAACTGTGGGACATCATTACAGATCTCTGTGTGATGACTTGTGTTGTGCGATCTCATCACGGTTGCATCGAGAAGAAAAGGCACAATCTTTACTTCCTACACAGGCCAATCAGTGCTCTGCTGAGGCCGCTCCTCCTCTTCCCACACACACACACACACACACACACACACACACACACACACACACACACACACACACACACACACTTGTTTTCATATCTTAGTGATGACATCTCATTGACATAATGCTTTCCCTGCCTGCTTACCCTAACCATCAAAAATGAATGCCTAACACTTAGCCTAAATCTAACCATAACCTAATTGTAACTCTGACACTAAAACCACATTTTGAGTCTCAAAAGTGCCTTCAAACTCATGGAGACAGGCATTTTGTTCCCATAAGTGACTGTTGGTCCCCACAAGTATAATAGCATGCCAATTTTCTGTCCTCACAAAGATGTCTAAAGATGAAGACGCACACACAGAAACATTAACACGCTTATCCCACCTCAATGTTTTGCATACCTCCCTCAGACCCTCCTGATTTTCCGCACTCTGGAAAAAATATTCTTTTTGCAGCTTTGATGTTCAGAGTTTACACACACGCACACACACACACACACACACACACACACACACACACACACACACACACACACACACACACACACACTTGCCTGGTCTACAAAGATAAATCCTTCGAATATCTTGCACTTTCTCACAGCCAACCACAGCCCAACCAAAAAGAGGACTCTCGGCCGCAGCGTCGAGCACCGCAGCGTCGAGCACCGCAGCGTCGAGCACCGCAGCGTCGAGCACCGCAGCGTCGAGCACCGCAGGCTCTGCGCGAGGCCAGAAATCCCAGCGCGTTTACCTGTTGGCTGCGACTCACACCACCCTGCCAGGTTTGGTTAATGAATGAGACGACATGGCCGAGCGAGCCAGAGAGCGAGCCGCAGCTGTCAGCAGCTGAGATGCAGAACAAATTCCCGTCCATCTCGCATCTCCTCGAGTTAAACCTGGAACTTATCCAAGCACCCGGACACATAATACACAAACACAAACTGCTTGTCTCTTTTTTTTTTTTCAAGAAGAAAGGCAGTTACGTGAATATTGAAATCCATCACGGCGAGTTATTGCAGGCATCGTTTACAAATTCAGACTCTCTCGGTCTGAATATTCCTTCTCCTCATCTCTTGAGCTCTGGAAACGGATTTTACTCCTTTTATTTTCCCCTCCCCCGCTTTCCTGGTTGTGTTAAAGGAGAGGGATGTTGCTTCTGTGTACAGCTAGAGCCTTTTTAAAAGTAACAGTCCAACATACCAGATCTACAGACTGGGCCTTAACAAAGGCAGCTTTAAATGGTATTCTTGGTGTTTGTTGTGCGGCAGCTCTTTCTGCTGCATTTTCAGCACCGACCGTCAGCAAATTCTGCGCTAATCTGCTCAAGTGTGTTAATGTGTGGCACTGTTTGTTGAGTGTTCTTGTTGTGTTGCAGGCACTTTCTTTCTTTGTACGTGTGGAAAGAGAAAGCCCATGTTGAATGAAATATGGCAACACAAAAGTTGTCCTGTCTTTCTTTCTCTTTGGTTCTCTGAGGTGTGTTTGATATCCCCGTGTTGGTGTTGTTCCCAGATTATCTGTATGTTGGTCCAGGTCTAACATTGCAAGTGACCAATCACATTTTTATGATGCCATAGTTTTGGGACGTGGATAAAAACCTGAGGAAACGATCCAACAAAAGAGGGCGATTAGAGTTGGGTTTGGGGATTAGGATGTAATTGTGGTTAGGGTTATGGGGCTGTTGTTAAAGTTATACCTATAGCTTTGGGGTTAGGGTTAGTGTTTGGCGTGTAGTGTGATGGTATTTCTGCATCTCAAAACTATTACATGACAACAATGAGATTTGCCACCTGAAATTTTGAATCTGGACCAGCTTTAGTTGTGGTGGTCCAGAAACAACACCAACACAGGTTTGTGTGTTCTCTAACTTGTATTGCATAGAGGATAGTTCCTTGTCCTGTGAAATATCCCTAAGCTTAATAAAGTATGGTGGCAAACAGTCAAATAAACAGGAGAGTATGTCTGTGAGTTATTTTTTATTCTTTCGGCATTTAGCTCAAAGCATAACTGTGTCTAAGTACACCTACTATACATCTGTAGTATAGCTGTAGGCTCCAATTAGTATTCACTTGAGACTCAAGCAGTGAGTCAGTCCCAGTAGATTCCCATATTAAAATACCCAGTTTTAACTGGTAGGTGGGTGGTAGCATCAAGCGGCATCCTCCAGTGGCTACTTGAAGCTGGCTCTAAAAGTGGGTCAGTTGAAGTTTTGCAGACACATGACCACTAACCATTTGAGGTTAACTTATTCACCATTTTGGATGTGTGACAATCCCAATGACAATGTAGGATCAAATGAATGAGGTCCCAATCACACATGCCTAGAAACTGGTCTGCAACCATCTTACAACCATTATTTGCAAAGGAAAAATAAAGTCATGAGAGGTTTCTGGAAGTTGATAGCATTCGCTGGGAAACTTAAGAGCTACACGCCGGCTTACAGACTAATCAGAAGCTGTGATGTGTGCCACAAACTGGAAATGGATAAGGTTCATTTTCAAGGCAATGTTGTAGACAACTTGTTTCATAAGTCAAAACTTCTGCATTTCCAGTGTGTGTGGCATTTGTTTCAAGTTTTTCTACTGCTGGTGTAGTAGAGAGCAAGTATTTGCAAAAAAATATGAAAAACTACTGACAACCGTGCCAGCAACCAGAGCAGAGGAGGTTTTTGGTCCAGCACCTTCTTTGCAACTGATTCATCCAGAGGCAGCCAGTCATCTACGGAAAACCACTGTCAACCAGCTGGGGAATCTAAATTTTTTTCCCTAGCAACCAGTGGTTGCATCGTGTTAAATATGGCAGAAAACTCTGGAGAAATATGTGTGTGGCAACATGTGATAAACCAGTCATCATAGATACCAATGTTCATTAAATGGCAAATGTTTGGAGCGTAGTACACAAAACCACAGATGGTTTCACCCTTTCATAACGGCTATAGTGGGATTGATAGGCTTAGGGCCTGCCATGATTGACAGGTGTGCCGACACAGGGAGCTGTTGCAGATAGCTTGTTTGCCCAGGTTCACTTCGACTAATTGGAGTCAATGAGCTGAACCCTGTCCAGCCTGTTTGTGCTGTCTGGAGCATTTTGAATGGAGTGATCTGACTAATAGTGTGGCTCAGTTTGTGCTACACACCATCCAGGAAGTGAAGTACTTCTGTTACTGAGCACATATGCTACTTAAGCTAGCAAACTTGCTAACCAAGCTCGCTAGCCTTAGCTTATAAATTCAGCCGGCACTTCAACCTCTCATCTGGATGTAGTACTTTGTTCTTCCAAAAAAACAAAAGACGTGGATAATACATAAACTCTACTGTGAAATGCTCAAAAGCTGTGACAGGAGCTTCAGAGCATGGGTTTCATTAGCCAAGGACCTCTTGTAGCTTCTTTGGTCTATATAGCACATCTGTCTGAGCACTTCCATGGCCAAAATGCTTTCACTTCATCGAAAAGAGACATCTTCAATGCAGAGTATGATTCAAATATACTTTAATTTGGAAACAGACAGACTAGTGTATATATATATAATAGAGTACTTCTATACCTTTACTTGGAAATAATATTATTTGAATGGTTTTTGATCGAGACATATTTAATCATAATCGGCTGTAGCTGTCTATGGTTTGTTTCTTATGAAGGAGACCAGTGGGTTCTAGTAGTAAATGAAGGCAAATGTGCAAAAATTGTTTTGATTTCTTCACTTATTTCTTTTCTTTTTCTTTTTTTTACTACACACAAGTGTGAATCAACATCAATTAAGTGGCGTTTTAAGCTTAAGCAGTATCCTGGCAACAGGTTTCATGACACAAACACACGTGCACAAACACAAACACAGGTCTGTAGTATTGTTGCTGTGGAAATCGTGATGATTTTGACAAAAAGCCTTTCTGTCTGATGCAAACTCATGGCTGTTGTCAGGAATACTGATGACATATTTAATAATGCTTTGCTTTTGGCTCATGACTCATATCATGAAAGCAGACAGAGAAGAGAAGTATAAATGTTACACTCAGTAAGCCTTTCTCTGCCTTTAAAGTGAATATCAGTACTTTCACCTCAGTGTCAAGTGAGTTTGGTGTCTTTCTAAGGTTTCTTTGTGCGTGTGTTTAGAAAAGGGTTTGCATGAGTCATAGTTTCAGGTCCAATAAAACTCCAAAATATATAAATCGGCACGTGAATAGCTCACACTTACATGAGTGATTGGTCTTTAGAATTTGTGAATGGGCGTGTAACTACAGTCAGGCGTTTTTCAGCAAAGTAACTTACGTCCTATTGGTGCTACTCTTTGCACTTTGCCTTTCATCAGAGTAACTTCCTGCTTGTTTGAATCTGTGTTTTGGGTGCTACTAAATATGAATATAAAATGGAATATTTTTGTTCAGCACTATAAAGAGAAGATTTGTTTTCTGTTATTTAGTTGCTTTTTTGTGCATCAACTGCTTCCCCAATCAAGTTTTGTGTCACGATACACAATGATGCCTGATTCACATTCCCTGGATTCATCAGCGTACAGGGAGATATTAATGCGTCACTTCACTCAGTGTAGTAAAACACATTTTCCCACTTTAAAAATAAAAAATAAAATGTACATATTTGAAATACTCATCTCTAGCAGTTTTATTTGCGATGGTTTGAACTCAGATGTTTTTGGAGCGTCTCCAGGAATTGTGTAAATGGAGTAAAAGAGGACTGTGATCCTGCAATTTTCAGTGCCGCAAATGCAATAGTCACAGAAAAAGAGGACACAACCGCAGGGCACCAAACACAAGCAAAATCTCAGACTGCAGTCATAAACAGGCAGTTGGACAGGAGAAGCCAAGGATAGCAGGTAAGCGGCATAAAACGGATGAAAACTCAACACTAGGATGATGATCGGAAACCAGAAAGTAGGAAATAAGAAGAAATTACAGGAAAACATTATTCCTGGGAGTTCAAAGACAGTCTGATAAGAGGAAAGTAAACAACAGGTGGTATACGTAGCAGAATGACTGATTGGATAATTAGCAGCAGCTGGTGTATAAAACTGGAGGGACCCTGAACAAAGACCAGAAGTAAAACTACCTGAAATGTGAGGAGCTGAGCGATTTCAAAGTAAAACTGGAACTAGTAAAACACAACCTCCAAACTTTAAAAAATGAATTACATTCTGGATGAAATGACTCTTAAAAGGATCACAGGTTGTAGAGCAGGTTTACAGATAATTTGCCTAAACCCACTCAAAGTCTTTTTTTCTCTTTCTCTGATACTTAGGGCTGTGATCAGAAGTTTTCGTAATTTGGGGTTTTTAAGATTTCTTTGTGTAATTTTGATTGATTTTACAGGAGAGGTGGGAATCACCAGACACCCCAGGATACGATATTATTGTGGTTTTTAAAATTTTGTGTTGAGTGCCGAATATTTGTGCTAATTTATCACCTTTTTCAACTGCAAATTATGTCCTCAAAGTTAAACTGTCAATATCTGTTTTATCTAATAAGATAAAGGTATCTCACTTCAGCAAGCATGCCGGCACTGTTGCTAAAACCTGCGATAAATGTTGTCATAAGACAGAGTCAGTCTGCTATCAGTCTGCAATTTAATGGGGTCAAGTTGGCAATTACATGCAATCTGTTTCTAATAAGACAGCAATTAACTGTGACAAATTGTTGAAAATCACATATCAGTTGCTGTCTGCATAGACAGAAGTCACATTTAACTATTACATTTGTGCTCAGCAGCCTTCCTATTCCATAAAAATCTAACCAGAATACAAACAGCCAGTTGGGTTGAGACCCCTCGAGTTGTGCTCATTGACAAAGACTCATTCAGAATGATGGCAACATGTTGGAAATCTGTCTGCATGTATAAATTAGACAGAAATGATCCAAAAAATCTCTGAGAGCTGCCATTTAGTCGCCAAAAGTTGCAGCTGGTTGCAGACTTATAAAAATTAGATGCAATCTCTAGGCAACCGATTAAAAAAAAACAACATTTATTTGATTTTAGATAAAAGGAAATTCCTTTGCTAGCTTTGCTCATGTGACTGATCCATTAGCTTGCTCTGATTTAGGAGGTAACGTTGTCAAGCTAAATTTGTCCAGTGTTGGACGGTTTTTCAGAAATACTATGCTTGATCACTCCCCCCCCCCCCTATTGTACAGCACTGTACAGTGATTTAAATGACTAAAAAACAAGAACTGAGTCCTTTTATTTTTATTTTAGATTTCATTTTGGATTTTTTCCAATACGTAGTCAAAAGTATCCATACCGGCTCAAATATATACAGACAATCACACAATCAGTGTATGCATTGTATAATAGTGCGTTGAGTTGACCATAAAGCTCTGTTTTGCTGTTCTCATGCAGCCATTAGTTCCAGCCTGTCGACAGACAACGTGGCTACTCATGCACACGTTTGATTGATTGAATTGTATTTTCAATCGCAATTTCATCTTCCAGCAACTGGGAAATCAAATTCATTAAGATTTTAAAATAAATGTCTCAATGTTTTATTCATTGCTTTTTAAAAAAAAAAAAAAAAGATACTGTGATCTCAGTATTTTTTATTTTTTTATATATTATTTGCAGGGTCTGAGTTGCTCCTAGCTCCTCAGCCACTCCACTCATCGTGTCAGCTCAGATTAAATGGAGGCTGTGGTCAGCACACATGCTCTGACTCAGACCAGACCACTCGTGGCTGATCCGCCTCGTCTTAAATCTCATATTGATCAGCTAACAAGATGGGCCCTGATCAATCATATGATTTGTGCTTACTTTCATTTTCACTCTGGCCGTCGGTGGTTTTCTAACATCTCTGCGGTGATCTCACTCGCGTGTTTAATGCATGCGTGTGGTGTGATGATGTCATGTAGTTTTACAGTCCATCCCGAGGTGTTGCTGAACCGCTGTAATTCACTTTCCTTCCAGACTTTTCCATATTAAGTAAGTAGGCACTCAGCCTTGTGCTACTTATTACTCTGAGGACCCTCCAGTGCCTTCTCCCCCCTACTCCAGTGCTACCAGTGAGCACCATAATGGTGAAGAGAACAGTGTGTCCTTGCCACCATTTCACACACACACACACACACACACACACACACACACACACACACACACACACACACACACACTGTAATATTTCAAGTTGTCAGCTTCATCTAATTCCTTTGCGGTTACTCGCCCGGGCGCGTCCGTGCTTTCTGCCTCACCTCGCTCCTCCATTAGCTCGCATCGCTGATATTTTTGGGTTTCTCTGTTTTCAGCACCATGAACAGGACGATCTGAGCTTCTTCAGGTCTCTTTGTTACATGTTGTCCCAAAAAAAGCACACAATTAACCAAGCTGGAAAAAACTGGCATGGTCCTACGCCTGGCTGACAAAGCAGTCATCTGTGAAGTGGAAAGAAAAAAAAGATAAATGTTGGGGTTGTATTTCAGTGGGAGATCTGACAGTATTAATTGTATCCACTGCGGCCTCTTGTTGTGTTCTTTGAGGAGACTAGATCAAGGGAATTTTCTTTACAACATTTTGAACAAATAGTCTCCAACAAAGCCTGTGCCAAAATGATTGACAGCATTGATTAATCCAAAAAAAAAAAAAACTCAAAACAAAAACAAAACAAAAAAAACACCCACCACCATAGTCCTTTGCTGCTGGGAGATAAAATGTGGTTCATTAAATTAATTAAAAAGCAAATCATGGTATTGGCTTGTCAGATTGGTGCAACCATACACACCAGTTTGAACATTGTAGGTCTGATACGCTGTAAAACTTAAGAAAGACGACCGAAATTGTGAAATTCGCTCTGACTAAGAGGCTCAATCCAAAAAAAAATACGATATCAACTGTAACTGTAACCTGTAACCTGGGAACCTCACATGTTTTTAAACCATGTGAGCCAAAGAGTACTTTTCTTTCTGTCTACACGTCCCGTATCTCATGATCTCATCACTTCCCGAACCAACACGTGCACGCCAACACAGCGCGGGCTTTTCATGCTATTTTGGTCCTGTGTTGAATCAGATGGTGATATAAACGTGTTTCATAATTTTATCACTAATCAAAAATGAAGCTTGAGGGCTATTAGGAACATTTGTTGGGATATTCCTGCAGCTTTGCAGCATTTCAGATTTAGTTACACAGAAAAATATTTGGAGGTGCCGGCCTGCCCAAATTTTATTTATTTATTAATTTTTTTGTATTTTGTTAAACAAGTTTTAATGGAATGCCCAGCGATGTACTGGTAATCTGTCCATGGTGTACCCACGCTCCTGAGTTCACACAGAGGGAGCGCCTATCCTGCCTCCTCGCACTGTCTGCTCAGGCAGCTCTCTCAGGTAAACCAAGCAGTGAGATTGCTTCTGACACTGACTGTCTCCTGCATTGTGCTACATGTGGGAGAGGACAACTCTGGACATGTCCCAATGTGATTCTTCAAGAAGACTCCAAAATACAGGTGAAAACTGCCTCACATTTAGAAGGAAGTGTGATGATGCATTAGCCCTATGACAGACTGTTGACCTGTCATACTAAGGCTAATAGTGAATGAAAACTGGGATATGCTGTAGGACCCCGTGTCCTACATCATATGGATGGATGGATGGTGTGGAGACATGAATCCAAGTCCACTGAGAAAAGTCCTCACAGGGAAAAAAGAATGATCTTCTACCCATTTAGTGTCTTGAAATATTATTTTCAGAGAGGGAGAGGATGTAGATTTCTTTTAAGAATATTTAACAAGTCAATTAAAAGTTAAGACTTTCTGTGAAAAACATATTATCATAACTGGAGGGGATCCTTAAATTCCTCACATTGATTAAACACATATCTTTACTCGCACATTTTATCTCTGCATACAGTCTTTTATATTCAAAGACAATTTTATGCACACCCAAATACAAAAAACCCAGCAAAAAGCCCACATTATGCATGGCTTTGATCTCCGAAGAGTGGAGCTTGTTGACGTGCGATGAAAGCTGTAGGTTTTCCCTTCTTTTGGATGTTTTCAGACCCGAGCTGACCCCTATAAATATGTCCAGGAGGACAGAGAGAAGAGAAAGCGGGTTCACGTGTTTAGGGAAATAGTTTCACGTGTGGAATGCTTGATGTATTTCTGTGTGCAGAGATCACAGATTCCCTTCATAAATCCTCCGTTTTCTCTCCTCCTCTGGCTCTTGTTTTGCGGTGTGGCTGGGCGTTAGTCTGACCCACAGCCTGGGACGTGTCAGACAGAATGCTTGATGCTGCACTTCTTTACAAACAGCTCTGACCCGGCCGCCAGCAGGTCTGCCTGCAGACTGTGGAGTAGAAAAGGCCAGCAGGGTTGAACTGAGCTGAGAGGAGAGAGGGAGGCTGAAAATGACCAGAGGCAAATGTCTAACGTGATACTTTTTTATTCTGTTGTCGGTTTAGAAGATGGAGGTGTCACACTAAGAGAAACACTCGCAGGTGGTTCAACTATTCGACACCGGGGCTTACGTTTTATCTTGCAAGGAGGGGCTTCATGAAGCAGACCTGTGCTTTATATCGTCTGAAAGGCTAGTTTTCAGTGGAGAGACGTTTACTACTTTCTTGTGGCTGCGACCTGAGAAAAGATGTTTACTGAGGTTTCTTTTTTTATTAAAACTAAAAAAAAAAAAAAAAGCTTTTTCCGTCGGCATGCTGCAACAAGCCATGAATAGCATGGGGGTCTAATAACAGACAGCCAGCCAGACATATGGAGCTTTGTTGATGTGTTTGACTTTTATCCCCTACCTGCAATTGAACTGTATCTTCTTCCTGGTGTAACAAAGCTGCCTGCCGACCCTCCCTGCTGCTTTCTATAGCTGATCACTGGAAAAGCCTGCTGACTGCAGTCTCTCTTTGTTCTATGATTAGCAACTAGTGTTGTTTGGGATGGTGCTTTTATGTGTGCACACATGTGGGAGGGGAGGTCACAGGTGTGTGACTATGCCCCTCTTTGTATCTGTCTGTACAAGGCTGGAGTAGGACTAAGAGATCTAGCTTGTGCACCTTTATCTGGTTTGAATGTTGTCTAGAGTGTGTGTGCACACAGGCTAAGCAACAAAGTGGGTTTATCATAGCTACAGGCGGCGCATACTCCTCTATAACTGAAAGCAGGGGAAGAAGAGCGAGCGCGAAACATTTCTTTGCTCTGAAGTATTTATTCTTTTATCTTATTCTCTTTTCGTCTCCCACTCCCACAAAAAGTAGCCGGCCTCTCTGCTGAAAGCGGTTTCAAGAGGTTAATCAGACTGTACGAAAGGTCATTCGAGAGCCCCATGTGACTTATTAAGAACAACTGATGGAGGATGTGAGTGGTCGTTAAGGCGCCTGGAATGGGATCTCCAAACTGGAGTGTAGGTGGCAGACAGTTGGTGTCGTAAGCTTCCCCCTCTGTTCAAGGATGGTCGCAGATGGCTTCTTTCACTCGTCTTTCAAACCATCTGTCTTCTATGTCCAAAATGTGAACACTGGCATCCTTGAAAGAGTGACCTTTGTCCTTTAGTTGCAGATGTACCGCTGAGTCTTATCCTGTCCAGAAACTTAAAGAAGTCCAGTTGTTTTTTCCCCCAAGCTCTTTAGATTACTATGACCTGCATGACTGAGAACCTACACAGACATCTCGCTACTAAATATTCCACAGCCGGTTGTTCGTGGTATTATAACAAAGGGAAGTGATTGGGAACAACAGCAATTCAGCCATGAAGTGGTAGAGGATGTAAAATCAGAGATACTGAGGCACATAGTAATCAGTGGTCACTAACTTTCTCCAGAGTCAATCACCTTCAAACTTCAAGTCTTAATGCTTTAGCACACCAAGACATTTCTGACAAATTCATTCTCCCAACTTTGTGGGAACAGTTTGGGGTTGGCCCCTTCCTCTTCCGACGTGACAGCGCACCAGTGTATAAAGCGAGGTCCATAAGGACATGGATGAGAGAGTTTGGTGTGGAAGAACTGAACTGAGTGGAAGAATTGAGTCCTGACCTCAATCTGATGGAAAACCTTTGGGATGAATTAGAGCACAGACTGCAGAAACTGCAAAGTCTTAGTGCCATACTTGAAGTGTAAAGTTAAAAAAGGTTTTATAGTCGGTAGTGGGTGGATATCATAGATATCAGAAAAGCCATTGTGCAGTGTTTTTCAAAATTTAGGGGAGCTGCAGTTGGATAATAAATATCTGTTAAAATTGGGCCATATTTCCTTATTTTCTGTCATATGTACTGTTACGGTGTTGGATTCTCACATTAAACGTGGCTGAAGTTTCCAATAATGAGGTCAGTTTGTATTTACAAAGAAACCTTGCAGCTAAGAGCTTGTTTTCTATTCTTCTTCTGTATGGTGATGACTGTAAATATACTTACTATCCTTATTATGCTCTTCTCTGGCACACAGCTCCTCTCACCTGCTGCTCAAACCTTCTGTTTGCAAATGGCTGTCAATCAGAAGCAAGTTTGTGGAGAAGTTTAAAGAGAGAGGAGCCAGAGTGAACTCAGGAGCTGCAATAAGGGCTAGTTTAGATTTCTAAGACCAGTACTTTTACACTGATTTTATTCTGATCGGATATTCTGATATCTCGCCTGATAGTTTTTGTTCTTAAAGACACCTTCACTCCATTTTCTTGCAAATACCACGCAGAGTTTGCAGAGTGCCCTCGGGTTCACAAACTGGTGACTAAAGGATGTTTCTCCCATCTCTCCTTTTAAAATTTCTGTTATAAATGGCAATATCATTAGAGTAGCAAGTAGCTAATATTGGTCCCAGCCTCCCAGTAAATTGATGATTGTGGACTGAGAACCGTGCAGGTTTTAACTCTGTCAAAAAAAGCATCCACAGGCGCCAAACGAGGAGGGACGAGGCTTCAAAAAGCATGTTTTAATCAGCTATTTGACCTTTTAAGTTTTAATGCTAGTAGGCACCGCTATAGCTCACCTGTCTGAGCTGGCAACCCATGCTGAAAGTCTGAGTCTGAAGTCTGGCCCCACACTATTTCCCGCGTGTCACTCACTTGCACTCTCTCGCTGTTTTCCCATCGATTCTATATTGTAAATTCTATACTGTAAATAAAGGTGATGATGATGATAAAGTATAAAATAAAGGTTTGAAATCCCCAAAATAAATATTAATAAAGAAATGCTGGTAGGATCAAAATGAAGAAAAACAGTTACTGACAGAATCCATTGAGGACAATTATCTTAGTGCATCAGAGGGATTAAGTGGAAACAGTGAAAATGTTCATTTTAAACTGCAGCAAGGAAATCAGACAAGCCGAGCTCATAAATGTATGTATTTATAGTTTGTGTGTAAGTTAATTAGGGATATATTTGGAGCAGGTCATAAAAGACATTCACCACAATTGCAAGGTCCCCTCCTGCAAGAATATCTTGGATCTTTTTTTTTTTTTTTGAGGCTGAAAGACTTTCTTATGGGTACCAAGGATGAAATCAGTCTCTCTGGACAGGTGAGCCTTAAAGATAAATTCTTCGGGTCAGAGGTCAAACCTTTAACAGCAGTTAATGGCTTACAAGAGGTCACTCGATCAGAGGGAGCATTTACCGTTCAGTGGAAAACACACACATGCACACACGTAGCAGAGCAGCGATCAGATTTTTCACCTAATACATAATGTAATGGCTATTGTCTCCCAGTAGAGTCCAGCAACATAATCTTTAAGTCATTCTTCATTTAAATGATGCATTTCTTTGTGGTTTTCTGCTCTTCTTGTTGTTTGATCGATACTGATGGAGCTGGCAAGAGCGAGGCGGGCCAATAAATTAATATCTGGACATTTTCCAAGGACTTGTGCATATTTGTGCATCTGCCCGAGTGTGTATATGAGTGTAAAACAGAACCAAAATCAAGCCGGAGAAGGAGGAAACAAAGTGCAGCACTGATTGATTTAACAGTCGAACACATTAAAACTTAAAAAGGGGGGAAAAAACCATAAAACATTTGGGCATCTTATTTTCGCTCCACATTGTCGTCCTGCTTTGTAACTTCACCTTTGCTGCTCTGTCTGTTTGCTGGCAGCCTCTCACTGCACACCTTGGTTTTAGTTTCTCTTTTTAATTGTCTTGTAGTAAACACTGACGGCTTTGTCTTCTCAGATTAACGTATCTTCATCCGTATTAGCTGCTAGTCCCGTTTTGCATCTTCGAGTATCTGTTGACTTTGTTGTGGTGCACTGGAAAGACATCAAAGATTTAGAGGAGATGAGCTTTTCCTCAGTGTTTCTTCCTACAGGGAATAGTACTAAACGCTAATTTATTTCACGCGGTCCTGAGGCTGAAGTGGATTGTGAGAGTTTGTGTTTTCCCTCTTAATTCACGAGTAGATTTTTTTCTTTCCTTTTTAAAAGAAACAAAAGCGACAAAATGAGAAGAGGAAGAAATGTATGGTGAAGTAAAAGAAGAGGTGCGGATTGCTGCAATGTGGGTGTTTGCTCAGCACGAAGGAGGCCAGCTGCCCCCAGGCCATCAGCTCCTGCCTCAGGTTGATATTTGCAGCTCCTTCTTGCCAGTGTTTCCTTTGGCATTGCTTCAGCTTGGTTAGCATGCCTCATCTCCCTCCTACCCGCTCATGAGCTACACTCTTTTTGATCCGACTCGCTGCCTGTTTCTGTCCCTGGAGGTTACGTCTCTGCAGGATGCATGTTTCAGCTGTGGCTGCGGGAGTGCGAGCACTTCTGGGAATGCACTTTTAAATTTTAGCGAAGGGAAGGGTCGGTGGTGGTGGGGGGTTTAGTCCCCACTGACAAGCTTAGTAGACAATGAAGGATTTATTTCAATCTGAAACATTAGACAGTAGATACGTCTAAAAGCAAGCCTTTCCTTTCTATTTTGAAAAAGATTAAACCACAGAAACAAACAAAACTTTTCCACTTTATAACTTCAATAACTCTGTACTCAGCACAGGTCTTTATTGATACTACAGCACTGCAGAGCAAACCTCCAAAATATGCTGTTTATAAGCTTTTTTTTTTTTTTGTCACTAAACATTATAGTCGGTGCTTAGTAAGGGAGGACCAGAGCCAGGAATCTCTCTGCATGAAACTCTCTGCATGTGTTTATTTTAGAGCTGGAGGAGTGGGACTGGATAAACAGAGCAAGGAAGTATTTTTGATAAATAGCATTTTCCTTTTTAAAGCAAAAATGTCTCACAGTCTGTGTTTTTACTTTTTTTCTCTGTCCATCTGGTTTCTGGTTCTCTATTTTTTGCATAGACTATATATAAAAGATGGACAAAAACAGTGAAACCAGTGTTTGCCCATCTTAAACCTGCATTCTTTCCAGTCCCCATCAAATACACAGATTAAATAGAGGTCTGTGGGGAAAAATGACTTTTCTGCTCACCAGATTCATCCCCAGTAAACATTTTCCAGATGAATTTATGGTCTACGAAGTGGTTCATAATTTAAGCTGTGACTATGTTGTGATTTTCTTTTTAATTATTACATTTTTTCAAATAGGTAAAAGATGAGAAAGACATTCACATTAAAGAAAGAAACAGAAATAGTACAAATGGGGGGGATGAGCTTTGGTTGCATGTACAAATGATTGGGGGCAGCCTTACACATGTTTTATACTATCTAACCACATGCTAGGTATGATGAGAAGAATCAGCTGTGGATAAAATGCAAAATTAGAGATCATGCTTTTTTTTTTTTTAACCAGGTCAGTTTTCTCTTGAGTGTTCTGTTAACAAACTTGATTAATTGATAAATTTGTGCCTACTTTGTGCTCCTTGATTTCTCATTCAGATCCAACCCTAAAAGCTCACTGCGTCCCGTTCGAAAGCCGAGATGGAGACGAGCATAATTAAGACTTCAAAATTGACTGTAGCCATCTTTTATATACAGTCTTATAATATTTAAGGTGACCACGCACCAACTTGTTTGCTCCTGTCTAAATAGAAAGAAACTGAGCAGGTTTCATCTAAATACTTAATATCTCAGAGTAATCTTTTCAGTTTTCTCCCGACTTTAAAAATCCATGCTGTAAAACTGTTTGACGAGCTTTTCAGGGGTCTTTTTGTTTGATGTGGCGCTCTTTCTTATACCATTGTATTTCAATTGTGAAGAAAGCTGTGGGCATGAAAGTGGACAGCATGCAGGGTACAAAGCTGCAGTATTAGAGGCTGCTGCAGGCTGTCTGAGTAATGTAAGAGCTTCTCTGATATTCTGCTATTTTCTGGGCAGGAGACGCTTAGCAGTACTTTGGGATTTTGATATGGTGTCGTGGAAATAAAAAATAAAACTGTTTTCCAGGAAAAAAAATGAAATCACATCACCATTTTGCAGCATTTTAGTGCTGCAGGAAAAAAGGGAAAATTCTTTGACACAAATTCACCGCAATCAGCAGCCGAGTGAAGACAGATGGAGGGCTAACACCTAGAAAATCACTTGTTGCCTTATGAGACTGTTTGAGCTACCAGCTCGGTGCAGTACTTTCATGAATCCTCGGCACATGTGCTGCGTTACAGTCACACTCGGTATTCCTCCAAGAAATAAGGCTTATGATCCGGCGTGGAAGCATCTCGATGTGCTGACGAGCCACCTACAATTGTGAAAATCGAAGCAGTATTGTTGCTAAACATCTGCTTTGATTGTGACCTTGTCAAGGTTGGTTACTATGGCAACCGGAGACAGTTACCATGGCTTGTTGCTGTTCGGCATTATTCGAAGGCGGTGAGGGAATTGAGGTGGGGTATGCGTCTTGTTGTCTGCTCAAATGGGCATTAAGAAGAAAAAGAAGAAGAAGAGGGCGACGTCGGAAAGATTAAGCTCTCCCAGCGAATGAGGATCAGAGTGTCAGGCTCGTCTGCGGTGAAGTGACAGGCAGACAAGAAATATGAAAGCAATGGCACAGCAAAGGCCTAAGAGAAGAGTGACTTCTATTAGTGGGACGAGGAAGGAGAGTGAAATGTTTTTTGGTTGAAGTCAATTACAGCTGCGGCTCAGTGGACTAATGAGTCTGCTGCCTCTGTATCCTTCTCATTAGCTGCCACTGGAGGACTAAAAAAGTGTTTTGACAACTCTAGTTTGTACATCTGTTTGTGTGTGTACCGCTGGTTTCTCCTGTACTTTCTGCAGGATCCTTCAAGCCGTTAGATCGGACAGGATAATAAGCGTAAAGCCATGTCTGTATTCTGCACCATCTCTGGAGCTCGTTTTTTCTCTATGAGTCACTCTGTTTCTCAGCTCACAGTCTTCTGTGTGGTGGGTTTTTTTCTGCTCCTGTTCCTCCATTACAGCTTATTCACCATTGTTGGTTGCCCCCAGCAACATGATCCAAAGTAGTGACATTTTGTTAGTAGCAAGACACTGCATCAGATAGGTCCTACCAGGATGCTTGTTCTGGATCACTTTTGCAGTGCGTTTACATATACGGTTAAGGTTGGCTGCCAATTCAGGGGATGGTGGTGTTATTGGTGTTAATTTGGTAGCAAAAACAAAGGGGAATAACTTGGCGATTTTATTTAATGTACTTCATGTATATGATGTTTGGCTGTGGCCTTTCTGAGTGAAGTTCGTGTTCTCCCTGTGCCTGTGTGGGTTTTCGGTTAGTGTTACCTCCCACACTCCAGAGTCACGCATCTTACCTCGGATTGATGATTCTAAGTTGGCCATAGTTTCGACCATAATTTGTTGTCTCCCTCTCTGTGTTAACCCTGTGATAGACTGGCTGGCAGTTTACCCTGATTTTTGCTCAAAGTCAGTATATATACAACCGCGATTGACTGGTTTAAGAAAACTGGTGGCACATGAACAAGAGAGTTTTCACAGGACTCTGTGTTGACCTGTGAAAGCGTTTATTTTCATATTCCTGCACACATAGTAACCTGAATAACCTTAATACAGTGACTCTGAGAGCGTGTCTTAGATACTGACAAAGCTATCAGTGTGCAGTTTGGCAAGATGAGCTTTCTGTTGACAAGTATGATAAGAACAAGTCTTTCTGCGCAAGTTTAAGTTGTATCCGCTGATGATTAAATTACACGAGCAAAGATGGTATTTCAATACAAATTAAAATTTTATACTGCATCCGCTGTCGTCTTTGGCACTATAATAATACATTGTTTTAGGATCACTGTCCATCAGTGATCTGGTTGGCGAGTGGGTTGTTCATAACACATCAAAGGGGACCTCAGGGTACATTTGAAGCTGTGCATGTGGGGACGGTGCAGCAGCTGTCTTTGAACAGCTGGAGTCAAAAAACAACAGAGGACCTGTGAACTTCAAACATGGAAGGGCAGCAGTGCTTTTGAAACATGACAAGTAAGGATCTGATGAGAATGTCACACTGTCAGTCAGAGCCAGAGCAGAGTTGAACCTCTGCTCATGAAAGCATGTTACCTGGGCTGCACGTCACAGTGCACTTCCTGAAATTTTTATTTCTTTTTAAATGGTCAAATTTCATACTGTGCCTTAAAATGATATAATAAAAATGTTAAATGTATTTTTTGCTTGCCTTAAAGCTCCCACTCTTGACTTGAGCAGACAGACAGACCAACAAGCACAATTCACCAGTGTTGCAACAAATAATTGCATTTTTTGAGGCTCTAAGCCTCCCCGGTCTCTCAGTGGTGAACCACAGTCAGAACGACATGTTAACTTTTGCACCTTCTCTTACCTGATCAGTGTAACAATATGGTAGGGGGATCAAGGAGTTGGGAGAGGACAAAGTGAACAAGCTGAAGCATGTTAAATTAGATTTTGTCCACGCACGCTGGCTGCGGTGTTCCCACATCTTCTAAGAGGACAAATTACAAAACAAAACTCATGGCAGGATTGATTGTTCCTCATGTGGGGCTGCGCCCAGAGCTCTGTTCAGAGAAGCACTGCTATCGTCACATAATGCGTTTATCTCAGAGGTGATTGTGCTGGAGATTGAATACTGATGTGCTGCATTTGCAAGTGTTTGCGGCAGGATGGGCTGTAGATGTAAGGCTATTTGATGAATAATCAATTTGTAGATAGATCGTTGTAGAGTTTCAAATATGAGAATTTGTGTTATTTTCTAACCCCCTTCCACAGAAACACTGATTTTTAAAAAGAAATAGGGAGACAAAAGCGGATTCGTAATGTTGGTTCTGCTCCTGATGATACAACTCGTGCCAAGCGATATATAATAACAGGATTTAATTGATGCTAATGGCATCACTGTTTCTGCTTATAGATCAGAATCGTTTTCAAATCCCTATTGATAGCTGATTTTCTGTGTGGAAAATAAGTAATATTTATTACCTCTGAGTCTGAACAAAGTGTGTAAAAAGAGCTCGTACACGTCGCAGTTGTGTAAAAGCAACACTTCTGACTTAAATTCACACAAATTCTGACTTAATCATTTTGCAAGAAACATAAGAAGTAAAATGCCAACACTGACAAATGGAATGCGATTCGACTCAATCCAAATCACAACAACTGTTGCCTCAAGCCACTTTGTAAGGTAAAGACCCCGCAATAATACAGAGATAACAGAGAAACCCCCAAAATCAGATGACCCCATATGAGCAAGTGCTTTGGCACCAGTGGGAAGGAAAAACTCCCTTTTAACTGGAAGAAACCTCAGGTAGAACCAGGCTCAGGGAGGGGCAGCCATCTGCCTTGACCAGTTGGGGGTGAAGCGAGGAAGACAAGACAAAGACACACTTTGGGAGAGGGCCAGAGTGTAATAATAACTAATGATTAAATACAGAGTGGTGTATAAACAGAGTATAAACACATATTGAGTGGAAAAAAAAGGTGAGTGAAGAAGAAACACTCAGTGATAAGCGTCAATTTTTGGCTACATGCATCTTAAGTTGAGGCAGAGGAGTGTGTGTGTGTGTGTGTGTGTGTGTGTGTGTGTGTGTGTGTGTGTGTGTGTGTGTGTGGATGGTGTGAGGTGAAGTGTTGACAGGAATCCCATTATTAGCATCCTCCTCCCCACACAGTGTGTCCTTCTGTGTCATTTTCAAGAGCCAGCTGATGTTTTTATCCATGCAGAGACTGTATTTTAATATCAGGTTTAATGCTGTGTGCTTGCATGTGGTCAATTCTGTGAAGCTTCAAGGTGAGAATTTGGGCATACTCATAATGACTCAAGATAGTTTAGTGGATTTGCCTTTTTACCCCCCATCAGACCAATGGAGGCTGTGAGACTCTGTATTTGTACAAAAGAAAGAAAGTTCTCTTTGTACATTGGAAATGAAATTAAAGTAGGATCATTTCCAAGGGTTTAATTTCTAAGTAAGAAGGAAAAAGAGTTCCTGTGGGCCTTATGAGCCTTCATGTTTATAAACTATTAACTACACTGTTAAACACTTATTTGAACATTTTAAGCATCTGTTTATTGACTTTCTTTAAAATTAGATTTGATGATTTATAATGCACAAAGAAACTTTTGCATGGCTCAACAATGACTATATAACATTTCAACTGCAAACTGCCGCAGATCAAAAACAAACAAAAAAAACAGGACTGGTCATCCTGTACCAGAAGGGAATCAGTCACAAAGATTTACTACATATTAAAATCAGCAAACCAGGTGAAGATTGTTGTAGGCTGGTGATAAGAACGCATTTATTTTTGTGAGGTGACCTTATGCTTCTGAAAGATGCCCTCAAATAAAATGTATTATTATTATTATTATTATTATTATTATTAGTTTTCATGACTGAGATTTTGTATGCTACTTAGCATTAGATGGTATCAGTTACATGCATTGCAGCCATACAGACAAAGCACCTTGCAGGCCAAACTTGCTACCATTAGCTGATAACATGGGGCTCAGTTACACAAGGCTATCCGATTGTTAAGTGATGACGTGACGAATCCTACTTCCGGGCCTAAAGTAGTCTGCGTTTAATATGGCTTTTGTGTTGTTAACATGTTTAATGTTATGTATTTTCTTTTATTTAATCTCAAAAAGCTCCTAAAACAGTCAGTGATCACTGTTGACCTCCCTCGGCTTTTATTACCGCTAATCATTTATTTAAGCTCAGTTTTTAAAACCTTAGGATGTAACTACAGCCCAGCCCATGCAGCAGTATATGAATGACTAACCTCGTATTGTGGATGGATTATCTCAGTTGTTCTCCTGGCTGAAGTTTGGTCCTTTTACAGCATCCTGCCATGCGATTACATTTGTTTCTGACCACCGAGAACACTCACGTTAACTTTTATCGAGTGGAAAAAAAGTTAGCTTGTTTATATTATGCTAACATAGCTGTGTCGCTAGCGGTCACGTAGCACATCATTATATACCAGCTAGCCCAACTTCAGTAACCCTACAAACGTCACTGCTGTTTAGTTTTCTGTCTTCATTTATGCTGGAAGTGATAACAGAGCTGTATGTTTTAATTTGTTTCCAAAACCCTGCAGTCAGGACATGCTATATTGTATTTAGATAGAAGCTAGCGAGCTAACTCCCTGCTAACTTCTAACTCCATTAAATGTCATAAATTCTGTTTTCATGGATGCCTGGATGTTAAACTCAATTGTTACACCTGGTAGAGCAGAACGCTGATCATTTTATTAAAGATGAAAGACTTTAGACAGTTTTTCAACTCTCAGTAATGCCACAGTGATCGTTTGATATATGGACCTGCAGCAGAGTTTAGGTCCAGACAGTGACGTCAGACTAAACAACCGGATAGGGTGGTTGCCAACCCCCTGGCAGTTGCTTGGGAACAAAAGGTGTATTCCCCAACTGCTGAGTGGTTGCTGCAGACTGCTGGCTGTCACTGGGCCCAGTGGCGTGTCTAGAAAATTTTTGTTGGGGGGGCCAGGTAGGGGCACAGATTTGGAGAAGGGTGGCAGATGTAATTGGCAGATAATGTTAAAAACAATTCTATTAACCATAATTCAATAACCCTGTAAACCTAATAACCGAATGCGCTTTTAACTCTTATTAGAATGAGATTTTAACCACTACTGTGCAAAGTTTTTAGATACTGCGTTGCTAAAGGACAAGAGATACAATCAGTGTTTTGTCAGTGTTTACTCAGCATTCAAGGACATCAATATTTGCATAGTATTTTTACTGACATATAGTACACATATGTTTTGGGCAAAAACATTTTTTAATATTAAAATATGAACATTTGTAACAAACAATTGACAAATTAGCCAATGCAAAACTTTATCTGCCTGTTAAAAAAAGAAGATAATCTTCTCACAAACTGGTGTTTGATTGTGAAACAGGAAAAAAGTGGGGAAACAACTGAAAAGACTAACATTTGAATAAAACCTAAAGGCAAGTAAATACTTTCTATGCTGCCTTATGGTAAACTTTGGTAATATTGATAAAGAACAACACTGGCTGATGATGAAATCCAGTCAGCTGGCATGGTGACACTGCCAGTATTAACCTGCAGGGCTGGACTGGGACAGAAAATCGGGCATTTTGACTAGAGACCGGCCCCCCAGGTATTAAAGCCATAAAGCCTTTGACTGAAAACAAATGCTGTTGTGACAGTGATGTACAGTCTTGTTGGTATATGTATGATTTCTATACATTTTACGTCAGATAAAAACTTTGGTTGTAAGATTTAGATAATTATTTAATAAAAGCTAGATATTTTAAATGAGAATAAGAAAGAAAAGTATTTCTTTGTGCCCCACCTTTCCCTGTTAATGCCCTACCTGCCCCCTGGCAACACTTTGCTAGATCCGCCCCTGCACAGTTACCAGCTGTCAGCTGCTTAGAAAAGGATCCTGGTGTTATTTGTCTCTCAGAAACAGTTCATAACTTCCCTTCAACTCATTCATGTCACCTAAAAGGTAAACCTGTTTCTCCATCACAGCTCTGATGATTCAGTAAGGACATCTCCTGGTTTCATGTTTCCCTCTCACCACATATACAAACCAACATCATAACCAGCAGCTTTACAGCTGTGGCTCCAGCAAACATCAGCTGATACTAGAAATTAATATTAAATAAATTCTAACAACAGCTGATCAAGCTTAAACGTGCTGCTGTTGTTTAGCGCAACATCTGCTGGTTTCCTCTTTCTGGCACAAAGTGGGCGATAAATAAACAAGAGAGACGATCAGCTGATCATTGATCAGTTTCATGATTGAAGTAGCAACAGGAGAGGCAGGGGGAGAGAATGAGAGAAGAGGCAGCTGTGCAGCATAACGACAGAATAACTCCAGCTTTGTGTCTTTTTTCCATTCTAGCTAAAGTTCGGGACAAACTGCGTCTCTTCTCAGCTCAATATGAAACGTGTAATATTTTCTCTGATTGAGGGACCATTCCATTTTTTTAAGGAGCCGTTGGCAACTCTACTAACTAACCTTATGAATAAAATAAAGTTCACTATCAGTAACATCATAGCACCCACCCACCTAAAAACTCCATCAAGCTGGCTAGAACGCAGTACGAGTTATTGCAACTGAGGGTAAAAAGTCAGCACAACGAAAATAAACTCCACCTAAACTTGGTTCATATCTGACCCAGATAGACTGCAGCTCATAACTTCTTACCTGAAGTTCAGTTCACCTGACACTCGGACTGGCGGCTGCCTCGGGGCTCTCCTCCTGCCTCCCCTTCCCTCATCCACCTGCTGGCCTCTGTGGAAGCCCCGCCATAGCCACCACCAAACAACTGAGTCATTTTTACACATCGACCTGCATCTGGCCAATCCACCACCTCTCATTGTTCATGCCATTACAAAAAAAAAAAAAAAATAAGTCACCGGGCACATGCCCGGTATGCCCGATGGCCAGTCCAGCTATGTTAACCTGCAACCAAATCTGCAGCTCCATACAGCAATGTTACGACTTAGATTATATCTTATAACTCATAACTCTTATGTTAGCTGCCCTCAGTAGCATACTGTCAGAAATATTCGACGGCTGCAATAATTCTTTAAGTGTTATTTTTTCCTTGGGATTCTAATTTCACCGAAGTTTACTAAACTCAACAAACTTAATATTACTTACCGGGACATTTATTCTGTCCTCATTTTCTTTCACCGAAAAATTGTTTCCTGCAGTGCCGTCTTTCTGCTTGGCTCTCCTACCTTTGCTAACGTGATGCACATAGCGCAGAAGCCGATGCTGCATTCACTTACACTCGGATATCTGAGCTTCACCGTGAAAACATAATCGTACATTTGATATTTGATTGAATTTTATTGTTTTGCCTTTGGGGTGGCACCTGGGGTGGCCAGTCTGGTTGGGGGGGTGGCCTGTGCCCCCCCAGGCCACCCCGCTGGACACGCCATTGACTGGGGGAAACTGGTTAGAAAGCGGGTGCTGGATCAAAAACCTCTTTGCGATTACTTTTGTTGTTGGTAGAATGCTGCAGTGGCCCATGCATGGCTGTAGTGAAATTTGAGATATGTAATGGAAGCAACCTTCAAAGAACTATTAGGAGCTGTGCCTCATTGTCATAACCAACATGTCTAAAAAGGAACAATATTTACTAGGCAGTGAGGAGTTGGCGAGGTTTGCAGACAAGTCAGTTTCTTGCTTTGATGCATGCTCAATCTCATATGTAAGGAAATCCAGAAAGTCGACACTTTTGCTCTGGATGTTGCATTTTCAGTCCCTCATCCAAGTCACTTCTTCGGAAAACCGAACATCCGGAAGAACAGAATCAACTTTCTGGAAAGTCTCTGTCTTCCATGCAAACTGTGGGCTACTGCAGCAGTCAGTCTTCTAGTAGCCAATGCAATTTCACCTAGCAACAGCATGGGACTTCCTGCAACCTTTTTCCTTGTAATTGGTTAGCAGTGGGACACTGATTGGTCTTTAGGTATGCATGACTGAAGCTTCAGACCACTTTACAGTGACTTCCAGCAACCACTTGTCTCTAGTGACCAGTGGTTTACCAGTTTCTAAGCCTGTGTGATGGGATCCTTAGCCCTCCACCCTCTCATGGAAAAATGATTACTTTTGTCTTTAAAACTGTAAAACTGAGGCTTCAGACAGAACCCTAAAAAAACAGTTATATGGTGGCATCTTCTATATACAGTCTATGGTCCTGTTTCAGTTCTTTGTGGTGTGTACATGCACATGTATCAGGTCACATTTCACTGCGTGTTATACCTGTATAACCATGCACGTGACAAATAAAGACAAATAAAGAATCTTGAATCTTGAATCACGTTTAACTTTCTAAAAAGTTGAATAAACATGTTTTCTAACTCTTCCTTTAAGGCCTTAACTGTACACATTCGGATTACTTGGCTTATCTGAATTTCTCAGGTGGGGTGGAATCTCCTCTCATCATTGCATGGTGGAGCTGTGCTGACATTAGACAAGGTGACACCTACTGCTGCGGAGGATGTGTTCACCATTTGGATTACAGGGATAATCCCTTTATTATTTGGCAATATGTTACCCGAGTCTGGTCCGACCTCTGCAGTGACGTGACTGTGCGATCAGAGTTTGTGCCGTGCAGAGTGTGTTTGTGCTCGTAGCTGTGTGAGTGTCTTCTATTTGCTATTTATCCATACTGAGATGATAGTTTTTCTTTTTCGCTGTATTTGACTTATTGCCTAAACTAAGACACGGTGATGTGATCTTTGCCTGTGATTTGATCAATAGACAAAATTACCACGGCCTCCCAAAAGGCCAATATTGTTGTGTGGTAATGGAAATGCACTGCCACATGAGCAATGCTTTCTCCCAAAGTAATCCACATTGATTTGTGGGGCCACTTTGATAAATTGAGGGGGTTTTAGGTTTCGAGTTGGTCCATTGCACAATGCTCACTTCCCTCTGTGTTGCTGTGCATGTGGGTGTTATAGTGTAAACCTTTAAGGCCCTGTGAAAAAGTGCAGAAATTATTAAAAGTTGTTTTGTTTTTTTTCCCCCCTACTGTTTTGACCACCTAAATAAAGAAAGTTCTCACACGGGGGATCCTTGATTGTGTCAGCCAGTTATTTTCATATGCTAATGGTTAGTTTGTGGGTGACAATCCTTATTAATATTTATGGAAGTGTGGGGGTTCATTTGCGCCTTCAATTTGTTGCAGATATGACACTTGGCAATGTGCAGCTCATAATCAAAAGCAGAAAAGTGAAGAAAAAAGAAAGTCTTTTTGTATTTAGCTTTAGTGGAGTGATTCAGCCGGAGCTCCTGTAGGTGGGATATGCTTCTTTTTTTTTTTTTGCCAGTGCAGCTGTGACCCACTGCTTTTTTTCAGGAGCAGGAAGGTGTTTGTAGCGATAAAGAGATTAAAACACCCCTGAATGCAGAATATATGTGCAAGTCAGTTGACGTTTACCTTATGCGCTCTGTAATGCTTTATCCAGGTGTTTTGTAGACAACATTGAGAAATGACAGAAATTAATTGGAGCCGGAATGCCCTTGAAAGTTAATCACACAGCCGTGAAATTAAAAAATGAGGGGGCAAACAAAGCACAAGTGCACAGAGCCAGCGAAAGGACAAAAATGCTGACTCCACAGAAAGCACGTCGTCGCATCAAACGCAAGCAAAACCACTAATCCACCGAACCAAGATCTGTGACACACGCAGTGGAAAAACCACTCATCAGTATTCACACGGAGTAGATGTAATAATGAAATAAAATAACAATACACTTGGCATGTCTTCTTTTTTGCATATTTCGATTTTTTTGCACGAGTTTTTGCACATATTTCTGACACTTCCATCCTGTAATCTATATTTGAAACATTTCTGCATCTCTATCCAAATATACGTGTTTGTATGTGCCTGTCTTGCTGCTAAATTATGTTGCAGAGTTAAAAATAAGAGTTAAAAGTTTAAAAAAAAAAAAGATCTGCTGGTATTTTTTCTTTTGAAATCTGCTCTTCGGTGAACAACAACAAGGCGATACCTCTTATTCTCAGCCTCAGTCTGAGGAGCGTAAACGAGGAGCAGCAGATCTCGAACATGACTGCTCAGTGCATCGATTCTCTCCATGTGGCATTGACTTGTCTTTCATCCAAGGCTGCGCTGCGTTTTCAGAAGAACCACACCTCCTCGGTTTTAATTGAGTTAAACAGAAGGCAAGAGAAGAGAAGGCGTTGCAACGTGACTCGGATCTATGGTGCTTTTTTCTCTTAGGCTGTGAAATATCAGGGTGGACAAACAGTAGCTAATGGGTCAGTGGTTTGATTTTTTCCCTTCGTAAGTCAGTGCAGCTTTAACCTTTTCAATCTTTATCACGATGGACGATAAACAAGGCTGTTAAAACAATATTTTGGCAGACGTTTAATCTCATATTTTAGGGGTGATGTGATTATTTTGCTATAATTCTACTGTTACACCCTTTGCATTTATTTGTCTTTGTACAGAATGTGTTTCCTGTATGTAACTTTTATGGATATAATTATTAGAGCTGTTATGTGTGAAGTGTGAAGAAGAAAGCAACAAACAGAGGTTTCCAAATGCTTTTGTATTTCTTGCAGGTTTTGGGGAAAAAACCCTCCCTAGAGGAGAAACCATAAATCACATTACTTGGAAAGGGATTAAGCCTTTGGGGCATTCTCAAAGCAATATGATTTAGCAGATTTTTCTAAGGAATTTATTTCTTTGTAAAACTGAAACCTTTGCAAAAGGGTAAAATAGAAACTGCACTGGGTAAAAGTTTTGAACCGACCCTCATTTCTTTATATTTTGCTGGGAAATGGATAAGAGTGCAGTGATTTAGTGAATCGTGGATGCACACATGGAAATGCAGTTTCCTGAAGGACATTTAAAGCTCTTCTTTGGATGTTGACTGTCTTTTGTTCAATTCTTTCTCCATTTGATCCCAAAAAGCTTCAGTAATGTTGAGGTGCAGGCTAAAGGAGGCCAATCCATGATATTTATAGATCAGTGTGACTTAAAAAACAAGCAAACAAACAAAAAACTCGTCAGAAGAACTGGACTGAAAATGGGTAAAACAGCAACCGATGTTGAATGACTTTCAGAAAAAGTCTAAATATTGCTCAAGACCGCTTTCAAAAGATTACCTCAATGTCTGGTTCCTTGGGAGAAAAATATAAAGAAGTAATTTTTTTTTTGTTTTTGGTATTTTTTTGGTAGTACTGTATTCTGGGCGACCATGGCTCAGGGGGTTGGGAAGCGTATCTGTAACCGGAAGGTTGCTAGTTCGATCCCCGGGCTCTCTGTCCTGGTCGTTGTGTCCTTGGGCAAGACACTTTACCCTAACGCCTACTGGTGTTGGCCAGAGGGGCCGATGGCGCGATATGGCAGCCTCGCTTCTGTCAGTCTGCCCCAGGGCAGCTGTGGCTACAACCGTAGCTGCCTCCACCAGTGTGTGAATGTGAGAGTGAATTAATAGTGGCATTGTAAAGCGCTTTGGGTGCCTTGAAAAGCGCTATATAAATCCAATCCATTATTATTATTCTCTGAGAAGATTTGTAATAATAACCGTTCCCTCTGTAGGTACACACCTTTTACATTTGCCTTTAAAGCAGATTTAATGAGGGGGCAGTGATGCACTAAAGCCACAGAAAGCAGTGCTGACGAGGTTACGCAGCCTCTCACCCAGTCTTCAGAGGTGGGGAACATTACATAATCACACATAAACTGTGATTTGTGTGGAAATTGCCCTTGGCCGTGCTGGAGCCAGCATCCCTCATTTATTTCTGCATTTGTTGATGAGATGATGAATGTGCTCTGTGCACTGCTGCAGTCACTCCACACCGCACAAAATATATGTGCATAATTAGGCTTATACATGCTTTTCTTGGGTGTTGCTCTACAATATTTCTGGTAATGAGAGTGCTGAGGAAACATCTCACAACGCCCTCAGTCAACATTATCTGTCTTTTCTACGTATGCTTCTCTCCACTTAGTGCGTTCAGCATTGTTCATTAGGAGATTCTCACACTGAGACATTTCCCTGTAATCAGTGTTAACAAAACAAATTGAATTTAGTTAGATTTTTCTGGAAATGTGGGTAGGGTTAGCTGAGAACTGTGTATGACTGTACACTGTGTGGTTTTGCCTCTTGAGCTAAATTAGATTAGGTTAGATGACGGTAGTTTCATATTAATGTCTGGGACCTACTCATTGACACGATTTATGGTCTGGACTTTCCCATTTGAGGATAAAACCAAAACCATCAACCTCCAAGACACTCCAGACAAATACAAGCATCCTTTCTGCATTATAGTAGTTGCATTTCAGTGTATTGACAGTTAAAAGTGTCATCCTTCTCAATATGGCCGGTCTGACACAGTTGCTTGAAAAGTAATGTTAGTTTTCACACACTAAGAGCCTCTGTGGCTGTGTCAGTGGATGACATATCGTTTCTCATTAAACATGAATAAAAAAGAGCTTTTGGGGGATGCTAAGTTCCTCGACGAATTACAAGTTCATCTGTGTAGGAGGATGATGTGCACGGTGCTCAACTATTACATTTTGGGCCTTGAGAAGATGAAGTGTTCTTTCAGGAGAGCGCATAAATATTTGCTTGTTGTTTACACGTAAAAAAACTTCAACATTCAAAAAACAAGACCTGTCTGTGAGAGGAGCACAACATGGTTGCATAATCCTTGGACTGCAGATTTGGGCACGTTCTAAAATTATAGTAAACCATTTCTTTTGACTCTGAGTTAAGCAAAGCATGTTTAGCTTTTGAATTCTCCATTATGACCTCCAGCTGGTCTCTAACTGTGCCCGTCTGCAGTGCAGTGCTGTGCAGGTAGCATACAGAGGCTTTAAAAAGGTAAACAGCTGTAAATAGCTGCCAGTAGGAAAATGAACAAAAGATTACATTTGAGGGCTGGACACAAGGCCGTGAAAGGTGCTATGCATCGCACAAGGATGCTGAAGATCCAGATTTTAATTTTCTGTCCTCTGAGCAAAGCAGCAGTGTAGATTCTTATGATTAAGTTGTTTGTTTTCTCAGATATCTTTGGATTTAGTCCACCAGCATGCTATTTTTTTTTTTGGTTTTTTTTTAGTTCTTGGTGGTGAACAGGGGTTAAAGTAGGATTTGCAGATCTGGGATTCTTAAGCCTGTGTGTAATGATGCAGCATGGAGAATTACTTAAAAAGAAGTCACATAATACGCATTGTTTTATTGGAATTTTCGCGTGTACACACTCTGATCAGCTGACCTGTGCTGCTACACTGATTTTCACTGCTCCTGGTGAATTTAGCCAACTGAATACAACAGGATAAGCGGCTGTTTCATGAGCTGTATCTGATGTCCACTCCCTAGACCCTTTAAAGCGACTGCAAAAAGAAGAATTTAATGAGCAAATTTAATCTATTCTATCCGTGTTGTACAGCATTGACCATGAACACCACAGCCTGCTCTACAGTACAAACAGTGGTTTGCAGTATTTCACCACAGTACTGCAAGCTAGTCAGTTTAGCCTGCACTAAGCTGTATTTTCATGCAAACTTACAAAGTACACCTTAAGTAGTTTTGCAAACTGTTTCACAAAACCATTTTTTAAAGGATTTAAATTAAATGCCAACTAAAAAACCACCACCAACAACAAAAACTTTAAAACAACAACAAAAAAATAACTCAGTTGTATTTGATCCTCTTCTGTTCTCCCATCTAGCCAGATGCTGAGTACCATGGCCACAATTTTATTTACATCTGCACTTTGAACACATCATAAGGGTTAGAAGAAATGTGGTGAAGGTGTCACTGGACCATGGGACGACATTATTTTGGTTTCATTGCCCAAGGATCTCTATCTCATCAGTGGAAGCAATTCATTGTGTAGGAATATGCATTAACCAGCCCATCAGATTTTACTGTTTATTAACTGAAGGTACTGCAACAATATTCTGGATCTTTTTTCCACTTTAACCCCTGGTGAAGTGCAGAAGTGAAACTATGCCTTGGACCAAAACTGTGCTGTATATAAAGAAATGGCAGATGTAAAGATTCCCCTCATATATGTGCAATGACAAATATTTTGTCAACGTTTTACTCTGGAATTAGTTTGAAATAAATAGAAAAACAGAAAGAAAGAAAAAACAGCAGGACGTTTGAGAGGTTTTTATGTCTGTTTTGGTGCTGTATCTGACATGGATTTGTTCTGACTGCAGCTGCTGGTATCAATAAAGGAGGAAAATATTGCATCTCTACACCAAGATTTAAAGCCTAGGAGGAAACTGTTTGATACTCGAAAAGATATCAGGGCTTTAAAACACTTGGGCTTTACTTTATTCTTGGAGAGTCAAGGTGAGGAAAGGAGAGGAGTCCTTGGGTGCTGCTGCCTGTCTCTTTCGCTGTCTTCAAACCTTGTAGAAGGTCATATCACATGAACTGCTCTCACCCCAGGCCACAGCACCCAGCTGATATGTAAGTGAGAACATTACCCAGTAACTGGCTGGTACGGGGGTTTGAGCAAGGAAATGTTTAATCAACCATCTTTTAGAAAGAAGCCAAAAAAAGACTAACAGAGCTTTCTCAGAATTAGTGAGACTGATGGAAAAGCGAGGTCACAGGCAGATGGTGAAGACTGTATTTTTCTAGTTTATAGCTGTAATGTAGTGTAACCAGTGTGCCACACATGTGTGCTCATAAAAGCCCGGTTAACTGATTAAAGCACAGCCACGGTGGCTTTAAATCCTGCAGCTTTAATTGTGGTTGTTCAAACCAACGGATGCCAGCTGCTCCACTTCAGCATAGTTATCATCATTTAGATGTGTTTACTCAGTAGAGGGAATATTGTGCCCAGAAACAGAAACATCTGAGATCCAAAGCCGTCCTTTAAGTGTCAACCAAATTAATCTCATTCAAATCGTGTCTGCTGATGCTCAGACAAGCTGGTTCAATGAGCTCGGGACCAGTGGTGGAGTGCTCATCTCTCTGTTTCAGGGAGCTCTGTCATCTCACGGGCGCACGGACGAGAAATTAGAAGGCACCGAATGAAGCTTGTGGTCGTAATCATCTGCAGAGGACCCTCTGTGTGTTAATTGGTTCTTGACTTGAAAGTGTTGTTCCGTCGCCTCGCTGTAAATGACAGTTTGCTGTTTTTCTTAGTTTGTTCTAATGATTTGCAGAGTTTCCTGGCTGTGGAGCGAGCAAGTTTCCCCACCAGGGCTGAGAACAGAAGAGTCTGATGAGACAATCTCATTAGGGTATAGAAAGTTTGCAGCAGATGGAAAACTTCTTCAGAACTTAAAGCATGGAGTTTAGAAGAAGGCGTTTGCAGTTTTTATTTGTTAAACCCAAACCTAAAAGTCTGCGGGGATTTATAGGGAGGGAGTAACAGGAAATCAAACAAATCGCAATCAATAATGCAAAATTAAGGAGACAGTCCAAATTTGAGTGTGTTTTTTTCCAGAAATAATGATAGCCATTGCATTCATCTTGTCTTCCTTTTTGAAACTGCAGTAAAAAGTGCCTGCAAGCTGAAACGTCTTTCCGTCGAGATAAATTCTCGGCAAAAAAATGTTTCCAATCAGTTCTTTTTAAAAATCAGTCTGCTGAGGATTGGAAATCCCTTCTTAAAGAAACTGCAAAATAAAAAAATGTTTTTAAATCTTTTCCTGTTTCTCTTGTTGTGACATTTGTTTAGATATCTCTGGTTATATTCCTTATATATTAGAAAATAATTAACATTTCTTTCTCTTATCTTACTGTAAAAGGTTTTGATGACTCATCTTGAGTGATAGTCTTTGCATTTATTCATGGTTTTGCTCATATTCTGTATTTTTTCCTTTTCTCTCTGCTCTGATTTATCTATGTGAATACCATTTCTGTGTTTTTGCTTCCCACGCTGTTCCTTTTTATTGTCTTGATTGAGTTCACCTGCATCTTATTATCCGTCTACCTTGTGCCGTTTAGTCTGTGTTCCTTCTGTCAGTCTTTGCTGGTTTGTCAGTTTATTTCCCTTGCGTAGCTTCACTTCTCTTAGTCGTCCTGTTTGGATTTTTGTTTTTCATCTGCTTTTTCATTTCTGCCTACCCTCCCTCTGCCTTTGTGTAAGTTACTCAATCAATTTAAGAACATGTGACGCTCCAACCGGACCAAGCAGATGGCCGCCTCTCCCTGAACTTCGTTCTGCTGGAGGTTTCATCCTGTTAAAAGTTCAAAAAAATTCTCTCTTTTTCAGACCATCCTCTGTAAACCCTCGAGATGGTCGTGTGGAGAAAACCTCACTACATCAGCAGTTTCTAAAATACTCAGACTAGCCCGTCTGTCACCAACAACCATGCTATGTTCAGAGTCACTTAAATCACCTTTCTTTCCCATTCTGATGCACAGAGTTGCTGCTATGTGACTGGCTGATTAGATATTTAAGTTTATAAGCAGTTGAACAGGTATACCTAAAGAAGTGGCCAGTGATTGTATAGATACAATCTTTTTAAAGATATAGGTGGTATTTTGGTCGCCTTGTAAGTTTACTCAGCCACTAAACCACAACCCACCCTGCCTGTCACTTGTACATACAGAGACAAACATCCTCCCTCTCTCTGTGCTGTGTGACCACCTCTCACTCCTGTCAGCTCTGGTTGGCTGCAGTGCACGATTATCCTGTCAGCACAGGACTGCAAGCCTGACTCAGCTGTTAGTGTGACTGTGTCCAGGATGGATGTGTGGCTCACTTTCCCTTGCACACAACTGAAAGTTTTGGACCTTAGTCCCTGAATTACATCCGAACACCCCTGAAAGTGCCCGTCACAAGCATAAATTTGAGATTTAAGTTGGGTTTGTGAGTTTCCTTTCCAGGTTAATTAGTACCTCTTCTGTTTCTCTTTGGCTTTCACTTAAATTGTAGCGATCTGCACACAAATTCTACTTGTGTGAACCTGTGATTGTGGCTTTGTGTTGGGTCATTTGCCACAGCTTTACTTCGAGAAAACTAACATTTAAAGTAAACAAAGGAAAACTAAGTTCTTGCATAATAGAACTGCTGATCCTTGAGAGACACTTTACGGGTTGACAAAGAGCAGCACTTTAAAGGTTCTTTGCTGCATTCTGTTTAACCTTCCCATGCTCTCTAGTTCACTTTCTCTGCACTCTTATGGGGCTAACATGCGGACGTAACACAGAATCTGCCATGCGTTACTGAGCAAACATCTGGATAACTGAATTGAAACCCTGGTGTGATTTCTTTCATACTCTGTCTTCATTTGTTGCCCGCATCAAAGAAGCGTTTCGGAAATGAAAAGTGGCAGCCCGTGTGTAACTCTTCATGTTTGTGTGTTGCTGCTCATGCATACATGATGAGCCTGCATGGAGAGAGCGAGAGAGTCAGATGGTGATCTAAATCTCTCCTCTCTCTTTCTCAGCTCGCTGAAAACAATCTGATTTTCCGTGTTCTCGCAACGCTCGAGATGCACAGAAAAGGGTGAAGGGCTGTTTGCTATAGCCGAGCTCTCTTCTTTTGCTTCAGTTACTTTGAAATGAACGCTTTGCTGGAAGAACGCTGTGACTGAGCAGTCGGGTATGCACGAGCATCGCACATCAGAAAGCGAAGCATTAAATTCACCTCAGGCTTGTTATGTGTGGAAATGTGCAAGCGTTTTAGAATTTAGATGTTAAGATATTTTTATCAACCAAATATTGATTTTGAGTTCTTTATATGTGGAGTACTTTCTATGTCTGAATTTGCTAAAATAAATAGTATAATTTATGGAAGCTTTGTGACTTCACTCTCAGTAGCTAAAATTGTGCACATTGCTGCATGGGTGTTTAAATACGCATGAGACTTGCACTGACTTGAATGAAAGTTCATACAAATTGTGCAGTGATTTCTGCTCATCTCAGTCCTCCAACGCTTTTCATTTTCATTCTTTTTTTTTTTTTTTTTTTTTGCCTGTCCCGTTTGGCTCTTTTGCCATCAGAATTGTTCTCTAAAGGCAAAGAAAGATGCCCAACGGATTTACTTTACCAAATTGACCAGCCCAGCCTTGCCATAATGGTCCATTTGATTCACCTTTTATTGTTTATTTTATTTTCACTTGCTGAATACGGGACAGACTTGACTGGAGGAAAGAAGGGGAGAAAGAAAGAGGGAAAGAGAAACAGCTGAGAAGAGGGACGGGGGAGAAGGGCAAAAAACAAAAACCAACAGAATGAGCAGAAAAAAAAAATGCATATATCAATCACCTGGATCACCTGTTGAGAAAGAAAACAAGCAGAAGAGAACAAGAGTAATAGAATAAACAACATCACAATGATATATGGGAATATGACAGTAAATACTAAATATTAAACATTATTGTGCAGCACATAAGATCAGCAGAACACAGTGTGCTTTGAGGTAGGAGCCAAAAAGGGTGTAGTTTGTGGGTGTGATCACCCGTGTGTACACCTGTGAGCATGGACGCGCTTGTTTTTTTAAAAGGTTCCTTCATGTAATGATCTGCTAGAGGGTGTGGGGGGGCCACAGCCCTGTCCTCCAGGGCATGAAGCAGGTGTGGAGGAGATCAAAACTCCAGACATCCAGAGGCCCCCAGAACACAAGAGACCAAGGAAGACCAACAGAGGGGCAGCCGCACCACTGTCCCAGAAAGAGCTGAGGAGAGTCCCAGATGAGGGCTCACTCAGCAGCCGTGGAGCAGAAGCCAGGGGGAGTTGCAGTGACGCGCCCGTGAGTTCCGCCGGCAGCCAGCTGCGCCTGAGTGACCTGAGTGAGGGAGGCCCCACACTCCAGACCGCAGTCGGACGGCCAACTCCTCCTCCTAGCCCCCCCCCCCCCCCCCCCCGCTCCAGCAGGTCGCAGAGAATGGGGGTGAGAGAAGACTCCAAACCTCCCTCCACCCGCTCATTGTTGTGTTGATGCATGTGTGTTCTAAGGTGCATTTAAAACCCAGGAGGGCATGGAGCTACCTGCCAGAGAGCAGCAGGTAAGCGCATAGTCCCTCCTACTAGCCCTCAATGTCTACTTGTATTTAAAATTGAGAGGTGGGCAACGACGCCAGGGGTGAGGTGTACACCGTGATGGTAACTTGGGTTGCCGCTTTAAAAATGATGGTCTTACCAAAAATAAATTATTTATTCTCGATGATCCCAACTAAACCGCCACAAGATTGGTTCAGATCTCTAGATTCATGTATGTCCAAATTCCTTTGGAAAAATAAACCCCCACGTATAAGCTTAAAAACACTACAGCGGTCATGTCCGGTTAGGGGCTCTGTTGGCTCTCAGGTGACTGTTTCCTCATGGCTGCGTGCAGCGGGGCTAGGGGAGGGTCTGTGCTGACGGACGTGGGTTACTGACCTGGTAGCCTGGCTGCCCCTGGGTGGGTCCGGGATGGGTGTGAGGTTCTGGGGGCGCTCCATCTCTGGGCTGGGGCCCGGGCCGGGCCTCGGGGGCTTGGGTCCTGGTTGGTGTGTTGCCGGGGTTGTGGGCGGGTGGGTGCATGGGGGCCCAGCCCTGGCGCAGGGTGCCGCCGGTGCGTCGAGCCACCTGGGGGGGCTCTTCAACTGGTGGGGGAGATTGTCACATCTTGCAGGAGCTTTCCTCTCTTCAGGAACTCTCTCTGCAGGAAGGGGAGATACAGGAGAGGTGGAGGAAGATCTCAGCCTGGGCGTCTATTGTCTTATGTAGTCTGGAAGATGAGTGGATGGTGGGGTGGGTGCAGTTTTCTCTGTGGTGGGGTTGGGTGGACTGTCCCGGGCTCTGTGGGGCCGGGGGGCGCTGCTGCACTGGGCCCCGGTCTGGATGGGCCTGGGCCCCCTTTCCCTGGTGGGTCGCGGAGTATGGGGGTGCCTACTGGGGTCAGCGGGGGAGCTGGCCCCAGGGAGGGGTCACTTGCCCCTCCCTTCCTTCCCTCCCCATCTCCAGCTGCCTCCCTCTTCCCGCTCCACCACAACCACCCACACATGCAGGGCCTTGGAGTAGGGGTATGTCACCAGGGTGCAGAGGAGGCTACCCCCCCCCCCCCCCCCGTCCCCTTCTGGCTGCCTCTGCCTCAATCTCAATTTTATCCCACAACTTAGACATTCACATTACTCACACTCTCATTACACATACATATAGGATCTTGGGGGTGGGCACGATACACGGAATTCATTTTCATTCTTAATCATTTTCAGTCCAGTCCTTGTACCTAACCATTTTTAAATGAAGTCATGTCCTTAGAGATGCATGTGATCCTCTAGTTGTGTTCACTGAAGACTCATCGGAAATGGTCTCATTGGAAGGGTGGCTGTCAAAAAGCCATTCTTAAGGAAGAGAAACAAGGAGAAACGGCTGAGACATGCCAAAGTATACAAGAACTGGGCTGAACGTCAGTGACAACAGGTCTTCTGGAGTGATGAAGATGAAGATCTGGAGGACAGGAGACCGGTACAACAGTGAGTTTGTACCGCCAAACTACCAACTTGTGATCATCTTAAGAGATCTGTGCATGTTAACAGTTCAGCTGAAGTGTTTTACTCCTTCATTTGAATGATTGTTGGAGCACGACAGAGGTTAAACTTTATGGCATTTAAAAAGAAAAAGAACAAAGGCAAAAAAATAAAGGTATAATATTTTGTCCTTGCAGAAAATCTTTTTTATTAAGTTATGTGTAATCATCCCGTGACCTTTTGGTTCACCTCGGGACACCTGAAAGGCTGAGGGCTTGAAAGACAAATGCCAGTGTGGCGTAACTGCAGTGTTCCCAGTTTGAATTGATGCATGAAAGGTGCGTGGAAGCCTTTGTTTCAAATACCTTTACACACTGACCTTGGTGCTGCTTCCCATGTTAAAATGTAGTTGTAGCTTGGTGACTTATGCTACATTCTGAGGTCACGTATAACCAGCTTTCCTATATCTGGGATAAATGAACATGTGCAGTTCCAAAAAAGCAAAGTCTATCTGCAAGATAATATGCTCATGTTTACAATGATGCAGATGGTTGTAGTGAATGGCAGAAGATTTCTCTTTCAGAGGCTATTTTCAGGTCTGATGAGAAATGCAACATGCGCTGATTCATCCAGGTGTTGAGAGCCATGCTCACAAACTCAGAATTTGAGATTATACCTTAAATCACTGAGGCTCCAACCTGCAGGAGAAAGCACGGAATAAACGTGTTGTTTAGCACTGGAGATCTCACTGTTTATCGGCAAAGGCTCAAACAGAAATGTCAGATGTATATAGCTGATTATGTGCAATTATAAGTGCTGCATGGGAGCATCTTCAACCTCCAGCATCGTGTTGCCATTGTGCATCACACTCTCTCCTGAGGTATGTTATTGTTTAGCTGTGCTGCTGATTGATTCACATTCGTTGTTCATGGATTTAGCGGAGGTACTGGAGACCTCTCGGTGAGAGGTGGGAGAAGAGCATAGGGTGGCTGAAATGCCACACCCCCAAGCAGCCGCAACAGCCAACCTGCTGTTGTTCCACTGTTTCCATAGTAACGGTGGTGGGGTGCTGCTGAGCTCCAAAGTGAAGTGATGATATAGAAGGTTGGGGGAGGGGTTAGGAAATAGGAGCAGGTGGTGGGTGGGGAGTAAAGGGAATACTATAGGAAGCAAATGCAGGGGGAAGAAAAAGGGGAATCCGGAGGAGGACTGCTGCTCCTGTCGGTGAAACAGCGGGAACACACGGAAGCCGAGCGCCTGTCTGTTAGCTTTGTCAGCATGAGCTTCAGTTAGACATGCTGCAGTAGAGATGTCTGTGGAGCTACAGCAGCATCAAACACCTCGTGAACCCCCTCTGAGTTCCTTGCATGATTTTTTCAACTCAAACCTAGAGGTCGTAAATGAACATGCAAGGACACACACACAGCACACTCACACACACACACACACACACACACACACACACACACACACACACACACACACACACACACACATAGTAGGCTTGGTTTAAACACTTTTAGCAGACACATTTTGGGTCTCTCATTCATGGCCAGCAAAGGTGACTTGGAGGTTACAGCAGAAATTGTCACAAAAGAATTAGGAGATCCGCTCCCTTGATGCTGCAGCTCACCTTCATTTGGCTTTCATTTGGGGACATGTGTGCACACATGCACGCACGCACAAAGAAATATTCTTCAAGGTGAAACACAAGGTCATTTTTCTCTCAGATTCTGTTTTATCCACATGTAGAGCTTCAGTCTTTGTGCTTTCATTTAAAACATGTGGAGCGCTAGTTCAAGTGAAAATATAGCTTGCTTCTCTTTCAGGTTTCTTTCATAGACTCCTATGGTTTTTAGGCGACTGGAAGAATTTTAACATTAATAATTGCAAACATTTTTAGTTGCCCTGAAATCTAATGAGACTTAGCAGTAGTGCAGAGTTTTTACTGTAAACATTACAAATCCCGCTGTGCAGGATCACAAAAAGATATTTAGTGTGGGATACAGAAAATTAGTAGTGAAGGAGATTGACTCCCCAACTATGCTAATATATATTTCATTAATATATATTATACTGGACTAAGAGAGGGTGGGTGGGGGACTGAGAACCATCAAAGGTAGCAGCCAGGTGTTAGAGGTTCTTTGAGGCTGTGCTCGGGTATGATAGCCCTAACATCAGCAGGCTAATAAGATAAAGCTATAAAGCTTGATTTAGGCTGCCTCATGACGTAAACCTCATATAGCTCCAAAGTTCAGCATTGCAGATCTGAACAGGACTTTCTACAAAAATAACATCTCTGTAAAACCAGAAATGATATGTCATAGATTATGTAGGTTCATAGCTTGCTCTTTATGCAAATCGTATAGCCAGTATTCTGCTTTATTGATTGACTCAGTCGATTCCATCATCTTCTCTCTTTCATGTCTTTTAGTATTATTTCAGTAAAAGTAGTTGCTGCACCTTCCTCCAACTCCAACATGGGGAACTCAGTTTCGAGAGCTTTAAGGTATGAGGAGAAACTCAACACAGTGGCATAGAAATTCACCAGCAGAGGAATGCAGAAGCAAAAGCGGACAAGTATAAAGAATCTGAACAGAATCAGCCACTTGCTTGGTGTGTGTTGTAAGCTATGTACGCATATGACAGTATAAGTTGAGCTCAAGGCTGCATTTTTAGAAAGGAAAAAAGCAGTAAAATATGAGATCTTTGCACTCTCAAAGAGCAGGCAGTTCTTTTAAAAAGACATTTCCCTCACAGACCTCTGTCTAATCAGCTGCTCTCCACTTCATTAAAGGCCAGTTTTCCTGGACACCTCCTACTCAGTCTTAGCCTGCAAATTCACACATGCCTTCACTTATAGGCGGAGACACACTCACGCAGGGTAAAACCCACATAAATCTATGCGCACTGTTTCACGCTTGTATGTACTGTGTGTCAGATCAGTCTGAGCTAAGATCATGCAAAGCTCCACAAAGAGCTCAGATGGTTGACTCTATAGAACGACCTTCTTTTCTTGACCAACATAAAGCAAAAGTGAAAGGAAATAAAAGGGCCCGTTTCACTTGAGACAGCAGGGGAGGAACTGATTGAGAGCGCATTATATGTTTGTGTGTGTGTCCGCATGTGTATGTGTGTGTCAAGCAGTGCTGTCTCTATTCTGGCTTCTGTGTTAAGTGTTACCATGCATTACAAGGTTTTGACTGTGTGTGTGTGTGTGTGTGTGTGTGTGTGTGTGTGTGTGTGTGTGTGTGTGTGAGAATAGGTTTTGGGGGATTCATGTGCAATCTAACATTTCTGAACCGACGAGGGTCCCTGCTCTTCTCAGTGCAGCAGCTGATGGGAAATCATTATGGATCCTGGCAAGTGGCCAGTTCGTGGTTACCACGGCAACCGCGCTGGCTCCATCCATCTTGGCTGTGATGATGTTTGAGAAACGGCCTGCTTTCTAAACCCTCACTCCCGGTAATGGCTTCTTTGATTGGCGCCATGCATAAATGAATAGGAATAGGTCAAGACTGTGATTTAGGTAGAATCCATGGCGGTTTCACCAGTCATATATTTTTTTCTAGTCAGTAATATGAGGCCATAAACACCTCCACTGCTGCCTGGGTAAGATGGGGAGTCTCCACTGTGAATATTAGTTTAAAAGTTTGTCTGGTCACTGTTCACAAAAAGACTAAAGAAAGACTTGTAGCGCAGAAACATGTGGATAAACTCCTAACACACAAACATGCTCCTGGCAGTGCACAGGGGAGGCTGGAACTAAGTGCACTTCACAAGAGCTACTTGGATTCAGGTGTTTCAGAGATGACAAGATGACACTGAAAGTGTGGTTAAAAAAATGATTGGTTGGTCTACGCTTCACAGGAGCTTAGAGGGAGCTGGGAAAGACTACAAAAGCAGTTCTGATATCAGTGATGTCCACTGGTCAAAAAGAGAATAGTCACCTACGATTGGAGGGATTTGAATTGGCAACAAGAAATTTTACAGTGGAGTGTCAGGGCAGTAGCATTTGACTGGAAGCTGAAGTGGTGCACTGGTTTGCCACTGACTGTTGGTCTCAAGTGTGCATTTCAAGCTCTATTGCCTAGGTAGCCCTGTGAAGTATTGACCACCCTGTCATATTTCACTTAACAGTATCCTGTCCTCTGATTGCTACTGCACACCTTGAAGTTGAGAAAGGGTTTGGCTTGAAAGCCACCACTTTGTTTTGGTAGCTGTTTTTCACCCATCATTGCTTGTAAGTTGCCAAATATCACCAACTTTCTGTGGCCTCTGGTTGCCAGGTTGCTCCTCGTTGCTTCTTCTTTAGGAGAGTGTTGGTAACCTCAAGTAACCTCAAGTAAAGAGGGCATCCCACAAATGAGCCTAAGCAGTTTTGTAGGAAGGAGTGATTACAAATTTCACTTTGTTTCTGCTGGAAATCCCTGATGGATAATGCTGCTGCCAAAGAAGGTTCTACAAGTTACCACGTTCAAGAGGTTTAAAGTAATTTTGTAAATGTGCTGGGCTGTAGTACAGGTTGATCCGCTTCTGCTGACAAATTGATATTAAAAAAATAGCAAAACAAGTAATGCCCATGCTACAGTATTGTTTAACCTGTGTGCTCTTGGCAAACAAACATACCAAATCACATTGGGAAAAGTAATCCATTTATTTTTCTCCACTTATGCGGGGTCAGGTCATGGGGGCAGAAACCTAAACAGAGCCAGCTGAGAGATCTAATCTAATGTCCTGGTTGGACATACCCGGAACAACGGGATGCGTGTGTTTATAGGCTAAAGATGGGTCATTTTAACCCCTTGCTAGAATTATGCTGTAATTTAACTTTCATAAATCTGATTTTGTTATTTATCCATCCATCCATCTTCTTCAGCTTATCCAACTCAGGGTCACGCTGGTGGCTGGAGCCCGTCCTAGCCACCACTGGATGAGAGACTGGTTACATGTTGGACAAGCTGCAAGTCCTTACTATTGTCATAAAAAGTAAAATGATAGCATGCTTTTGCTGTTGTAGGTTAAAAACCAGATTATTTGAACCCATTACCAGGTGGTCACCAGGCAACATGATGATATGATATCTGAGATAAAAACCTTCAGGGTTGCTCAGCCTCTGACATAGAGTTTTGTATACTAACCAAACTTTTTCAAAACGTGGTATTACTAAAAGTCTGTCGTCTAAACATTCATTCTTCACAATATATTGTAAAACTTAACACGTTGAAAAAATCTGTTTATAAGTCCATTAACTTCTCTATTGGATTGGATTGTAATTGTTAAATGCTGTTTTAATGTCAAGCATGTGTATGTAAAAACATCCTTTTTACAAGGTTTATGTGTTTGCGATCCTCTGTGTTTCATACTAAATTGAAAATAAAAGTGCAGAATAATAGAAACATGAAGTTAGCAGGAAGAATGTATACTGCCAGAACAGTTTCTGCAAACCAAATGGAAGAATGACCAATTAGTCGCTTTTCCCTAGGTTCATTTTTTTCTCTTATCAGTGAGTTGTCTGTTGTGTTTTCTCTAATTATCATCAAGGTCAGGTTACTGACTGTGCAGAGCAGAGAAAGCCTGCTATCTTATTTTTTTTAAACTCCTGGAACTCCTCCTGGGGTGCTCCCAGAACAGCTGGAAGATGCAAGTCCTCCACTGTGTTCTGAAACTGCCCCGCAGGTCTCCCCACAGTTAGTTATGGCCAGCCTGTTCGAGAAGTGACAACCAAGCAGCCGAACCTGTTTTTAAACTGTATTCTGTTGTCGTCCAAACAAAGTGTTTCTCAAAACGTAACAAAATCTTCACATCTGGGACAAAAATAATGGCGAAATAACTGAGAACAAAAGACGGTGTGTTTTATTCTTGACCGAAACACTATTTTTAGCCTCCGTCACCAATGTCAGAGCATGAGATTTTCTTTTAGGTTTGTATGCAGGCTTTGTGCACTGCACTGCGTTGTGTGCATGGCTGGAATTTGTTGCGGCAGCTACACACTGATTCTTCGCTGGGCTTCTCCCATCTGAGGATCCAGCTGGGCTAACGTGCCTTTTGTCTGTCAGAAAGCTGTTTGAGTTCAACCTTTTCACACTGACTTTGCAAGAAGGTGCTAATCTCTGAAAGGGAATTTTAAGTTATATTTTGCAATGTTTTCTTTGTTGTTGGCCTCAAATGACACGTCCCCCGCTGCAAGTCACTCTGTATTTCTTGTGACTGCGGGTGTGTGTGTGTGTGTGAGCGCATGTGCGAAGGTATTAGTCGTCTCCGTCGGAGTATATCAGAGTGAAACATTCTTTCATGGCTGTGACACTGGCTCTTCTCATGCAGCCTTTTGACAAGTCAAAGCCTTACTTTTATCTCTCCGTTCCATTTGTCAGTACACAGTGTGTGCGTCTGTCTGTGTGTCCTTTTTACAAGAGCATGTGGGTGTGTTGTGTGCACATGTCAAAATGCACACATAGGAAACCAGTATAGTTTTACGAGTGTTGAAAAGTTGAACTATTAAGAATTAATTAAGCTTTTATGCTCACTTTATCGTATCACCTGTCATTTAAAAAGTTGTTTCCTGCCGGCTGTGTGTCACTTAAGCTGATATGCTTAATGATCTGAACATCCTGCTCAAAGATTAGACGTCTTTAAATGTGATCCAGCTCCCAATTAAGACCCTGGTTGTTGTTCCTGAACAAATTATACGGTGTTACCTTTTTTTTTCTTCTGGAGGCTCTGGCTCTGATTTCTGTGAGTAAAATTAATTATCGTTTGTATTCCTTAAGTTATTTCTAGTCTGTTTCTCATGATTTGTTGACTTAAAACTTAAAAATAAGCTATCATACAAGTACAACAATAGTACTAGAGAGCATTCACCTCAGATCCCAGTTGTTTACGGTGTGCTAATTTAATTTAAATACCCCTTATTAAGAGTTTCAAGCATCATTTAACCTTAAAGAATCCACTGCACCAACACATCTCACCGCTGTTATACTAAAAGCTGCTCTGCGGTCCAACCTCAAACCAATTTACTGAAATGACTCTACCTTATCAAGAGTCGGCACGTCTTTAAAACTACTTTAGAGACTTCTGTTTTTAGACAAAATTATTTTTTAACTGAGTCATTTGATTGGTCAGTGTTTTGGCCAGCGTTTCATGAATTTTAGATAGAATACCTTCTGGAAAAGAGTCAGTATTTTTTCAGCATGTTAGTGGGTGTGTGGTGCCCAGGTTTCAGTGACTAATGCTGCTAAGTATTGAATGTTAATCTTGTTCTGGACGCAGCCAAGAGGAAAAGCCTCCAGTGACTGACAGCCAGCAAATCTATCACATGGTTCCTGCTCGCACATCATTTCACTTCTCAAACAGGCGCACAGGTATACACATTGTCCTCCACACACGTCTACTCAGGGGAACCTGGGAACGTGTGGCGAGACGAGAGAAAAAAAAAAGAGCTTCGTTCCAGGTACATTCTCTGCTCCCGCGGTGGTGACCATGCAGCCATGAGTGTTTGTGCTGTATGCTTGATGGCACACTTGATATCGGCGGTGAAAAGCGTGCTTGAATTCCAAATCTTTTTCTTTACTCCTGATGTCATACCAGTGCAGAAGTGAAGCAGGCCAAGCACATCAGTGTGATAAGAGTCACAAACAGAAAGACAACATTTGGAGCCCAGTGCTAAATTCCTGAAGGTAATGGATTGAAATCGTGTTGCATAATTATGGAAATCTGGGAGAGCTGGATAAGTAAGAAGAAACCGCTGGGTGACAGGAGCCCAGTTCAAGCTTGATTGTGCATTGTGCAGTGCATTTGCTCTCTGCAAATGGAGCATCACCAAGCAGAGAGGGAGAGAGGGGAGTCTGTAACGGTGACACAACGTCTCTGGACTCCTTGTCGCAGTGCCTGGCACCAGTGTAAAGAAGGTGAATATACCTGCAGTAACACAAGCCCCTGTCTCCTGGTGCAGTTTATACCAGCAATGAGCAGAGGAGACAGAGCAGAGGCATTATTAGTCCAGAAAGTGCACACACAGTCAGTTTGATGTCCACTGACTGTGGCTGCAGCTTTTTTAAAATTTATTTCTTTTTTACAGTTTCTGTCTTTGTTCAAATACATTTCCAAAACACTTCCTTCCCTGCTTTAATTAACTGTGTACACTTCATTTTCGGTCTGTATTTTCCAAATGGTGTGTAGTAGAAAAACTAGCAGTGTTGATACTTAACAGATGGAAAGTGATGAGACAAAAAGAGCAGAGAGCATGCAGTCAGATCGAGAGTAATAAAAAACGAATAATCATAGCTTGTAAAGACAGAGGGATGATAAAAGAGTCAGGAGACGCTGGCACGATCGCTAGAGCGGCTGCAGATTGTCTCTTGTCAGCCACAGCGTTGGACTCTGAAAAAAATAATTGTGCCCAGTGGACATGGCAGGTCACAGACTTGGAGATGTCCGAGCTTTATTGCAAGCTTGATCCACTCGAACACTGTATACAAAAGAAGGACATAGCACCATGATGTCTCCCATTGGGGTCTAAAAACTTTAAAACCTGAAGTTGGAGATTTCGGTCGGTCCGTCTTGGCTTTTGGAAAACAGCCATCAAACAAACGAGGGGTGGATCTGACTGAGAGACGGACACCGTGGGTAAATCACACCCTGCTTTATCATGTATGTACTGTGAGCGTGGCCATAACTTATAAAATGAACTTCATGATGGTTTAAATAAGAGCTCATTATGCTGATGTGTTAAATCGAGTTAGAAGTAGCATAAAAAGATAAATCTGAGTATAAAAGGAAATTGTGGCTCCCTTCTTAGCTTCTAATATAAAAGCCTCACCATCTAAATTTGTGAATTTAAAACCATTATTTGCATTTAATCTTTACAAAACTGTGAACTTACTGAATGAGCAACAAAAGTCCAATGTAATAGAGAGTCTAATGTAGCTGTCATGCTGTGTATTGTTGTCCAAAGACTTTTCTTAAAGATGCAAAGACTGCACTATTACATAAAAGTTCTAGATACTTGAGTTCTTTGGCTGTGGGTTTGATGCATTCATTGTGGGTTTAGATTTCTTTGCTTCTGTCTGTCTTTTATGAATTTGTTTATAACCACAAGATATAAATAAGAAAAAATCCAAATTAAAAAAAGACATCTGTGTCCGTGTGTGTCTGTGCGAGTGAGCGCTCAAATGAAATATTGACATCCCGTTCGCCGGGTCCTGTGGGTATCAAGGTGAGCACAGAAGTAGAAGATTGACTAGAAAGTGGAACAAGATGGAGAGGGAAAGAGAAATGAGAAGTCTGGATGGAGCTTAGTGAAAGCGAGTGTGTAAGTGCAGAAATATAGTGCGACTGTGTGGGCGCTGAGCAGCAGCAGCAAGAAATACAGCGATGGAGTGTGATACAGGGAGAAATTGGATAGGGGAAGGTGGCAAAACTTGGAGAGAGACGGTGGATATCGAGAGAGTGGACAGAGGGAAGGAGCGCGGCATGAACGGGGGGAAAAAGGAAGAGCATGGTGGTGTTAAATGGAGGGTGAAGATGGGTAAGATGGGTGAGAGGCAGAGAGGGAGACCGTGGACAAATACAGAGCCGAAGGCTATCAGTACCCTTTGTTCACACGAATATTTCGATGATGCGCAAATTCACACCTACAGTTACACGCACTGTAAAAAAATATTAAGCCCACACCTAGAGAGAAGTGTGAAAAAAACATTCGCCGTGTGTGTGTGTGTTTTAAGTCTTTTTGGTTTAATCAGACAGCTCGTTTAAAAAGGCAGGATTACTTGGATTTAAATCGAAAAGGCACATCAATAGCAGATGGGAACAGAGGAAAAAACAGACATCACAAACACAATTGTTTCATTTCAGCAGAGGCTTCGGGGTAACTGGTTCCAGGTAGATGGAGCTCGAAATCTGAAAGAAAATCAGTGCTAATAGAGAAACCTGAAGCTCCTGGGAGACACTTTGATGGAGTCATGGCAGCAGCACAACATGCTGCATTTTTAGCATGGCCTGCAAAGAAAGGAAACCATCCAAGGATGAACTTAGCCGTGCTAGGGTTAGGAACACGATGGTTCGATGGTCACGGGGAAGAGAAAGCGATGTTTTCTACAGCTGTCTCCCGTGTTTAGTGGTCCATTTTCCTCGGAAGGGCTGCCTGGTTTTTTTTTTGCGCATTTTTATTCATCGCCTCTACCCTGATGTGTGCATTTCACGAGAGCTCAACTCCTTTGATGTTCCTCCTTTGATTCATGCTGTCTGTCAGTGTAAATCTAAACAATACTTTAAACACACCTTTCTGGAGTTCAGTAAGATGGAAATTCACTTTGAAAACCTTTTGTTTTTTTAACAAACCCCAAATCTAAACTGGATCAAACAGCGCATATCGCTATGGATTATAGAGATATGCTGAATACTGCTGTATTTACCCTTAAACCAGTTGACACCATCTACAAAACACTGCATACTCTCTACCAGTGTGCAGGTTTACATGTGGTTGTCTCACTGCTCATTTATTTTCTGCATATGGCACTTTTTTCTGTCTCACACACACACACACACACACACACACACACACACACACACACACACACACACACACGCACTGATGGATGCAAATGCACTTTGACATGAAGAGAGTAGGAGCCAAGAATCTAATCATCATCCATCAGAAGCAGAGGCTCTGCTTAACTTATAAGAGACCCCACTGTAGCTGTGCTGATTCGAACAGTGTAGCTTCTGTAACATATAGATTAATAAGGTCATCGTTAAAGGTTTTGTGCTTCTGTGTTGGAGTCATTGCTCCAAAAACAGCAATGCATCACTCATTACTAGTAAATCTTTTAAATATAAAGCATTATGTTACATTTCTAGTCTATAGAAACGAGTTTCTTACATTAATTGTTACATTACGTTTATATCACAGCATGGCCTGAGACGCATTTTTGCATGATAACCAGTTAACAGCAAATTTTAAACTGGTTTGAACTGTTGCCACCATTGCTTCAGTGTTGTTTGGGCCTTTTTCAGTGAAATATCAGCGCAGGAGCTCAGATAGTCTCAGATTATACAGAGCGAGATGCTGCAACAGTTTGAAAGGATGAGACTTCCTAGAGAAATCCTTAGAAAAAATAAAATAAAACTTCAAGGATTTCTTTGTTTCCTGTTCTCATTACTTCTACTCCTGTACCAGCGCTGGTGCAGAGGTTTGTTTTCTGAGCACCAGTGTAAAAGGTGATGGGGGTGTGGTGACATCACAGTTGCTGTGCAACAGAACAAATGCAGTGACCATGAACCAGACATTATATGGGAGTCACACTGACAGAAATGCATTTCTTAATAAGAACACATACAACTTCTGTAGTTTTTTTTCACAAAACCAAAGTTAGAAACTGAAACGTGAGTAAAGAGAAGTGTTTCAGCTGCAAATGTTCACTGTAGAAACTGATACAGGTAGAACAGAGCTTCAGTGCTACCAGCCTGATGTCTCATCACTGATTGTTCTGAAGCATCAAGCTTCACCTGTATGTGGTTGGGGTTGGCGTTCACTTAGCTTGAACATTATTCTGGGTTCACCACCACTAGTTTTGTGTCCCATGATGTCCCAGATCAGATAGTGTGCAAGCAACAGTGAATAGAGTTTTCTGTCCTAGATGCAGTGTGCACTTTACCATCACATTCTTGTCTTTTTGTGCAAAAATAAATAACAATCTGCGTCTCAGGGTCTCAGTCATCCAGGTCATTGTAGTCTTGAGAGCTTGAAAAAAAGGTGACTGAAGTTTTGTAGCTTTTTAAAGACATTTCACCTCTTCATAGACTTCTTTAGTTTTAAAACAACAATGTTCGGCGCAGTGCAGCGAGGAGTGCTCTGACCTCTACGTAGGAGAAACCAAACAGCCAATCCACAAATGCATGGCTCAACATAGAAGAGCCGGCTCAACGGGACAAGACTCAGCTGGTCAGGATGCCGGGTTCACTAAGCTTTGTTGGAAGTGCTGCCAGTCTGATGTCGTAAAATAATCTAAAAGCTGCGGCTAATGTTACAGCTCACATTATCAATAGTGGGGATAATGACATTCAGGACCACCTCCAATAAACAGCTTTCCTTATCAACAGGGAATTGTCTCCAGGCCTGTCTAGACTTTAGACTGCACAGGTGTACCACAAAAACTGGACATAGACTATATCTGCAGATCAGAGGTGCAAAACATCCTGAACACACTTAATAAAGCTTGATGTTGCTTTTATTTGTGGGTTTTTGCATGATGACTTTTTGAATTTTGCCTCTTGTTCTTGTTGTTGTTCACTGGCCAAAAATAGGCTCAAACAAAACATCCGTCAAAGTTCTATTGAAGTTATAGTGAAAGCAAACAACCTTTTCAGCTTATTTCAACCACTGACAGCAGCTCAATCAACTGAACAGTATGAGCACAGTTTCCTGTGTGGAGAACTGAGTGAGTCACGCTTGAAGCCAGAAACAAATTAGAATAGCTTTTGAAATTCAGATTTTTCAAAGTGTGGCATCACATTTATGCACAGGAAAGCTCATTATGTTTCAAAACACTAAAACACACAGAGAGTTAATGTCTGTGATTGTGCCCGAACTTTTTTGGAGGCTGTTGTAAAATAATCTAAACAGTGTGACCACATTACATCGGTGTTACTGTCCCATCATCTCCATCAGTGGTTTTTATATGCGTACATCTGAGTATCCACTCTTATAGCATCTGTAATTTTTCTCCTCTAGGTTCTGCTCTCTGGTCTCATTGGAGTGGTGTCATGGAAGAGGCCGCTCTCTCTTGTGGTGAGTGTCCTCTGAACGCCCACACTGAGCTGCTAACCTGACAACTCTGAGCAAAGAAACAGTACCTTAGGGGGAGTCTTTTATTGTCATAATGGTTACAGAATGTCCTCTCCTGTCAGGATCAACACATGTAGAAAAGTAAACATATCACAACCTTGTCAGAGAATTAAGCTTTTCTGTAAGTGAATCAGACCCATTTTGAATTCATGAAAAGTAGCGCTGAGCTTCAAAAAGTTGTATCATGGTATTTGTTATAATTCTTAAGTCTCCTTTCAGTCAGTTTACAATGGTTGAGTATACTTTGAAAAGTATGATATGCATAAAATAATATATAAACAGTTGAATACAATCATAAAAATGAAATAAAATATAAATAAAAAGCTTTTTAGTTTCATATAACAATACTTTTTGGCGCTTACATACAGGAAATACAGGAATCCAAGTATTCAGGAAATACTAGTAATGAGAGAGATGGAAACAGACGGGAACCAAAACACAGCTGAAAACAACCAAGGAATCAGTGATGGCAGGGACAGCAAGAAAAGGTAGACACATGAAGGAAAATGGAGCTTTTCAAGGTAAAATTAGGAAGTAACCAAAGAAAGCAGGCAGACAAAAAGATAGACTGAACAGGAGACATGGAGAGAGAGAGAGATGAGAAAACTGTGGATGACACACACAAACAAAGACAAACAGAAAATTAAAATTCAACCAAACCCCCACACAGAACCCCAAACCAAAGATAACCCAAAACACAAGACTTTCATAATAAGCTACTAAACTTATAATAAGCTAATAAGGCAAAAGTACCCCAAAACACAAACAATGTGGCTCAAACACAAATGAGTCCTCAAAACTAAAAAGAATCATAAACTCAAAAACCAAAAAACCATGAAATAATCACTTTGGTGCTGTAAAGAGCAGCTTTGAAACAAAATGATTCCTCCAAATGTTGTAGTGAAAATTGTTCTGTGGTCAGAAAAAATACCTGCTAGCTTTGTAACACACTGTCTTTCCCTCTCCTGGCTCCCTGTGGCTGTGTGTAGAGGATCTCTGGTCCAGGACAGAAGCAGTGCAACCAGAAATGACTACAAAACAAATCTCATCTTATAAAACCAAACCTTCCAAACAGCAGGCACGGCTCCTCTGCTGTTATTTTGGAGCGCAGCTTTTTTTATCCTCCTTGCTTTTCCCAGCTACTAACACATTCGTGTTAGTGTTGTAAATTGTCCCCGTTTCACTATTTATCTATTTTACTGTGACGACTGCATCTAACTGAATGTTAGCATCCCAAGTGTTTTGTTTGTTTACTGCTATTGCAACATTAGAAAAATTGACATTATGTATTGAAGATCCTTGTTTTTCTATAAAGAAAAAGATTAGTTGATATTTGATTCATGACTAATGAAATTATAAATCATAATTATCTTTAGAACATAGAACATGTCCATAGGAATACAAAAATAATCAGGTTTGTATTCCAGCGGCACAAATGCAAGTGTGTCTCGTTAAAACTGTGACTGATCACATTTGCACAGATGGAAACTGTGTTCCTGATTTTTTCAAAAAGAAAAACATTTGTAAGTTCAATGTCTGGAGCACCAACCTCTGTGGCTCAGATAATAATCTGAAAATGGGGAAAAAAGGTGTTTTTATTTTTCCTTTTTTCTAAAAGGCAGCTCCATGCTGGAAAACTCCAAAGAAATAAGAATTCATACAAGTTTGTGTTACCCTTTACAGAAAAGCACTCTGGCCTAAACCAGAATAGAAGGATAGGTAGGAGGCCGTGGTGCACAGCTGAGAAAAAGGACAAAGTATACACAGAGTTTGTGACGTGTGTTTTTTGAGAAACACACACATCACAGGTCCTAAATGGCCAGCCTTCAAGGCAGAGTTGCAACGGGATAAAAAAAAAAAAGCCACTGAAAGGAAAAGATTGAGATGGTTAAAAGTACACAGATACTGAAGGACTGATGGGTATAGGTTTGATGTTTGGGTCACTAATAACAACTTTTGTGTGAAGTACAGCCAATTAAAGGTGCAGCAGGAGTGCTTGACACCATCTATCAAGCATGATTGAGAAATGTCTTGATTTAGGAGGCTTTGTTAGTGGTAAAGAAAGAAAAATTTAGGTAGTCGTGCCATACCCTCTGCACGCTGCTGAGGTTGGAGGAAGAACAAAACTGGAAACTATGCAAAAACCATGAGAGGAAGCACTCTGCTGGAATTCTGTCTGTAACACAGTGGCTATTGAGATGTTGTGTGTATGAATTTCTCCAGATTACCCCAACATACTGAAAAACTGAAGGTCTGAAAGGCTGTGTTAGCAGCAAAGGGTGGATTCTTTAATTGTTTTAAATAAAAATCTCATGCATGTTTATATTACAAACAATTTGCAAACCGCTGTTTATCAGCTCATAAAACATCCTCACATATTTAGCGTTATCGCTGAAGGCGCCAAAAAGATGCTTAACGCTGTCATTTCAACCTGTTAGTACATTGTGACAGAGTCTGTGATTCCACACCTTCTTGCTGGTAGCGCTTTGTGGCTTTGCCAGAGCTGTAGAAACTGGAGCTGTCGGAGAACACAACTTTAGTGCATGTGCGCACGGTTGTGTCGAACAACCCCGTGCGTTGTGTGTTTTCACAGCCGCTGACCTGAAAACATCACAACCAAAGTCAGAAGTCTTAGCTCTTTTCGCTTTTCCTGTCAAAGCCTGTGCAGATAAAAAAAATAAATAAATAAAGATCAAATAAAATAAAAATTAAATGCTCTACTGTGTGACTCAGCCCAAATGTTTGTCTTTCTGAACTCAGACCATGGCATCAGAGGACCGGTGCATGAATTTATCTCAGTGCCACGAGTGGAGTTTGACACTTAAGAAGAAGATAAATGTGAAACTCATTCTATTGTTTTTGAAAAGGGATGAAATTGTAAATTTCTACAATGAAATTAAGTGCCACCTTGTTTTGTTGTTGGTCACACCCCTAACAAAGACAAGAGGGAAATAATTAGATGTCAAATCCTTTCAAATGCTCAAATCAAATCCAAATAATAGTCTTTTCTGACTCATCATTCAGACAATGTATTATTCATCATCGCCAACAATCGCTCCAAACTCTTTTCAGAAGGTGTCTCTTCTGTTTCCACACTGCAGACACCCAAATGCTCCTCTTAGCTAAGTTAAGAGAAATGTTCTAAATGGAGGCGCATTTTAAAACTGTAAGTGGTTATTCTTAGGATTGTGAGTGGTATTTTTAAATGCAGCTAAATCACTCTGCATTTTTAAAGATGCACACAGATCCTGCAGTACTGCCTTACCTCTGAATTTTAAGTTTCCTTTAAAGACTTTAGAAATTATTAGATGACTGTCGTGTTCTTGCTGTAGGCCTCATACCCCGTTATTGTGATAGCGTGATACAGTGCATACAAAAATCCTTCTTTCCTCTCCTTTAAGACATGCAGGTTTATTTTAGAGATGGTACGATACCACTTTTTTATGTCCGATACCGATATCATAAATTTGGATATCGGCCGATACCGATATGAATCCGATATAGTGTGTTTTTTAATCAATAAAACTGTTTTTTAATATCTTGCTGCATTTTGTATAAGTTCATACTCAAGTTTAAATAAACAAACACTAAAGCTATTCTGTTATACCTGTATGTAAAAAATACACTGCACCCAAAATATTTCATAGTTCAGCAACACTGATCAATCTAATAAACTTAAAGCTACTCCATCCTTCCTATTCTGGTATTTTAAAGAGTACTTAGCAGAAATATTAAGCAACCTAACTAATAGGGTTCCAACTCCCAGCAACAACAAAAAAAAAAAATAGGGAACCACCCTCCACCTCATGATGATTAATCGACGTAATCAACTTTAATTTGATGCAGTGTGGGGAAAAAATGCACAGAATTAAATTATTTTTCAAGAATAATTAAATAGATTCAACATCTTTCTTCAACAAAATTGCAGACTGCACAGATGGTACCTTCCCAAAGGAAAAAGTACTATAGCTTACTAGGGTATATTAGACTTAACAGTTACTATATACAGTAATGGACTTCTATACATGTTACATCAGATTAAAACTTTGGGTGTAAGATTCAGATAATTATTTATTAAAAGCTCGACATTTTAAATGAGAATAAGAAAGAAAAGTATGTCTTAGGGCATGAACAGGGAAAAGGGGGCACAATCGGCCCCCCTGGCTAAACTTTGGTAGATCCGCCCCTGCACAGTTACCAGCGTCAGCTACGTAGAAAAGGATCCTGGTGTAGAAAGTAATATTAAATAAATTCTAACAACAGCTGATCAAGCTTAAACGTGCTGCTGTTGTTCAGCCGCTGGTTTCTTCTTTCTGGTGCAAAGTGGGCCAAAAACAAAGAAGAGAGACAGACTCTCGACAGAAAAGTCGATCAGCTGATCATTGATCAGTTTCATGATTGAAGTAGCACCAGGAGAGGGAGGGAGAGAGAAGGGGCAGTCGCTCCATATATCGGTTGTTAAGCTTAAGTGGGAATGCTTTACAAACATTCAGAGATGAACTTACACACTTGCTTTACTTCTCTCTGGGATAACTTCATCGGAGATGAAATGCCGGTTTGCTAGCGAGGCTACAAATACACACAGCCGCTCTATCACGTGATGCACACTGCTCCGACGCGCTACGGTTATGAGCCCAGTTACGCCATGTCGCAAGTTTTGTGAGGTCCTTTTTTGATATTTAATGGATCGGATTACATTTTTTATTTCTCTCCGATATCCGATCCAGTAATTTACGTCAGTATCGGACCGATACCGATAGTGATATCGGATCGGTCCATCTCTAATTTATTTATGATTGATAACTTTCTGTCCTTTAAAGTCGAGATCAGGTTTCGGGTATGGCTCATGCTAGAAGCTCCTGTCCAATTCTATTTCATACTCCCTCAATGCCATAAATAATCTCATCTCAATTTTGCAGCTTTACCCAGATCACCTGCACCCCTCATCCTCCTCACTGCATACTTGTCTCTCACCCTTTGGTTTTATCACCTTGCTTCCCCGCTGCTTATATCAGCATCCTCTCTTCACATTTCCCTCCCCTCCATCTTCCATCACTGAGGTGTTCATAGAAATCAGTCACACTTTGTGCTCTGTAAAAGAGTTAAATCCTCTTATGTCTGTTTTCTTAAAAAGCATGGCCAATTTACTGGAATAATCTGTGCATGCTAGTGTACAGGGGTGTCAGTTCATGGTCGCTGCTTTCTGTCTTGAGGGAGGTGGTCCAGTAATTTCTTGTTTTTAAGACTGTTACTGTAGCATCCAATGTTCAGTTCTGACAGGCGAGCTTTTCCATTTCTGGCCTGGACCCAGTGATGACTGGCAGGTGACTAATACACCGGCTGGACAAGCTCAGGCCTGGCAACAATGCACCATCCCATCTGCCAACTGTGGGTGGTCATGCTCTGCATCGTGATTCGTAACGACTGGAGTTTCTCCAGACTGTTTAGGCATATCTGTTAAATACTTGGGTTTCTAAGCTGACTTCTGCCAGATTGGTGTCTGAACACAAGGTCCAGGGGACAATTAAATGACCTGGGAAGTTTTGGATTTTGCTTTGCAAAACAATTCAGAAAACAGAAGATTAATCTGGACCAAAGGAGAAAGTATTTGGAGAAAATATGCAAAATGATTATCTATCAGAGTTGAACAATTGATTGGGCAAAAGAAGATGCAGTAGAGACTATAGTATATAAAACATACATCAAAATCATTTGGTTTTGATGGTCTCTCCTACCATCGACTGACCCTGCAAGTGCTAACCCCAGCTCCTGTTTGTCTACACAGACACTAGATAAAACTTATTTATGTTTCAGTGTTAGTTGATTCTACTTTAAGCTAATGTAAATGAGTCAAGCACTCAGGGCCAAGCATAAACACAAAATCCTTTTAATTCTGTATTTGTGTCCAGGACTGGGGACCATCTTAACTACATTAACAAATGTTTTCTAGTTCCAATTACAGCGTATGTACTTTCTCATCACAAAGGCAACCACTGCCAATAATGGAAATAGGTTTTTAAAATTAAAGCAAAGTAATGAGAAATGAAGTGGCATTAAAATCACAGCTGTTTGGATTCCAACGGAGAAAATGTAGAAGTATAGTTGGTGGCAGTTTCCTCCAACTTGCTACTAAGTATCCACCACATAGTGAGGTGTAGTTAGAGAACGAAGAGGCTGAAACAAGATTACAAGAAATTTAAGGAGTACACTGATGTGATGGTATTGCATTACCAAACATGGGCTGGGTATTACTTCATTTAGGGGCTTAAGTGCAAACAGACCAAAGGCTACAAGTGTACAATTTTCCTTCACAATTACCAAAAGTGAACCATGGAAGACTGGAAAAACATTGCCAGGTCAGATGAGTCTTGATCTTTGGTGTGACATTTGGATCACAGGTCATAATTTAGAGTGAAAGTAATGAAAGGATGGAAAGGATCCATCCTGCCTTGTATCAGTGGTTGAGGCTGGTGATGGTGGCTTAATGGTGTGGGTGATAGTTTTACACTTTTGGCCCCTTAATACCAGCTGAGTGTCATTTAAATGCTTTAGCCTACCTGAGAATTGTCCATATCCATCAATTTATGAGCACGGTGGCACCGTGTGCCCATCTTCTGATCGCAACTTCCAGCACTTTGTCACAAAGCTCAGTCATCTGAAAAAGAGTTCACTGTACTCAAATGGCCTCCACAGTCACCAGATCTCAGTCTAATAGAGCACCTTTGATGTATCGTGGAACACGAGATCCATATCATGGATGTGTAGCTGACAAACCTGCAGCAACTGTGCGACGCTATCATCTCAATATAGACCAAAAGCAGTGTTTCCAGCACCGTGCTGACTCTATACTGCAAATAAATAATGCAGTTCTACTATTAGCAAGAATGATTTCTATCTCCTGTGATGTTATTTTTTTGGTAAAATTGTCATGTGTTAGTTGCGGCTGTTAAAAAGCTCTTTGTATTTATCACAGATATAATAAGTACTAAAAAAAAGCCACGTATGAGACAAAAAACATGAAAGAGACAGAGAAAGAAAAGCTTGTGTGTTCTCTTCAGCTCTGACACGTTGCAGTAAAGTCAGCGCGTGACGCTGAGTGCAATGCTTGGGTGGTTGGAGATGGGATGTTTGTATGTCAGAGTGGAAAAACAGGTGCACTACTGTGGAGAGGTGAGATGTGTTGAATGAAAAATTCTTCCTAGCCTTAGCCTCTCATCTAAATGCCACGCAAAAGATTTATTCAAATAATGCGCACAGCCAAATGAGAAACATACAGCGTCCACGTTTGAGGGAAATCCCCATCGTCCATCTTATCTAAAACAAGCAATAAACATTTTCTATCGACTTTTCTCGCTCAATCCAGCCTATTGCATTAAAGCCATGGCAGATTTACTCCACATCACTCAGAGCAAGGAGACAGACAAGACTACCTGAAGTCTTCTGCTTTTTGTGACTGTGATGGATTATGTGTTTAGAGAGAGCGGCGGAAAGACAGAGAATGAATTAGAGGGCAGTAAGTCCTTGTTTGCCCCGTCAGAAAACAACAGTGTGATAGTCTGCGCCAAAGAGTGTTTGTCTCAAAATGTCTCAACTTTTATAGCTATTGTCGCTTTGATGATGGTTTGTTTTTAGTGTAAATGCATACAGTACCCACAGCACATGCATTTTTAATACATAGTTACTTTTTCATCAGTGAGCTTCCTGCGCAATAAGCACTTCATCATATTTAATCACACTGCTGTTTTATGCAACAATCTGATCTTGGCTAAGCAAGGTTAGTGTCGCTCTGAAGTTAGTGCTACGAGGGATTTACTTTCAGACTCTCTCACAGACACCTAGAGACTGGGCAATGACTCCCTGGCAACATTCAGTTGCTAGGGAAAAGTGTGTATTCTCTAACTGGTTGGTGAGCGGTTGCTGGAGGTTGCTGACAGCGCTCAGGGAGTGCTGCATTAAAAAGCCTCCTTGTGATTGCTTTGGTCATGAGCATCTGCAGTCGACCGCAGTTTTCTTGAAAATCTGTGGAAGCAGAGAACATTTGACTTCAAATCAAATGTTGTGCCTTACTGCAGCAACCAACATGTTTTAAATGGTAAATAGACCTTTTCTTATATACAGCTTTTCTATTCTGCATGAGCACTAAAAGCAGTTTATACAACATGCCTCATTTACCCATTCATACTCACATGAATACACTGGAGAGCAGTTTGGGTTTCAGTATCATGCCCAAGGATAGTTAGGCATGCAGACTGTTTGGGTCCACTACCACTCTGTAGGGACCACTATCTAAACCTATGTGACTGCTATATAAACTCTAGTGCAAAAAAATTGTGCATCACAAAGAAGCTACTTTAAGCTGCTTGCTTGACACTAGGGATCACCACATCAGGCAGCTCCACATGTTTGATTTGGAAATTTTACACTAGATTGAATGGCTCACCACACAAATGTGTAAAAAACCGCTACAGTATAGAGCCACTAAACTGGTTGTGTTATAATTAAAATAACAACATAAGAAAATGTAAAGATATTGTTTTAAGAAAAAAAAAGCCAGGGGGTTACTTGTTTTTTTAATGCACAAAATCTTCGTTCATTCAAATAGAGCAGCATCCAAAATAAAATCCTTAAACACACTCAGGAGTTTATTTGGTAGCAAGAAGTACTGTAAAATGAGAGTGTATGCATTTTTGCATATATGAAAAGCCACACGTAGCTCAATGTTGAAGCCACGATAAAGCACACAAATGAAATAAAAGAAAAGTAAATTCTCAGAAAGTAAATCTGTTGCTTTTTTTTTTAAGAAAATTTTACACTGTAGTGACTCCTCTGGTCTGAGCTGTAGCATGAAAGGGTTTAAATAATAGAGGCCCAGCAGTCTTGTGGTGAAACGGTCACTGCACTTGTGAGGTGTCAGGGGGTAACACGGTCTTACATGTGCAGCTACTTTATGTTCATGTTTCCATAAGAATTGAAGGGCAAGTCGCCCTCCAGTGAGAGCACACAGGGTCGGAGTAGGGATGTAGTGTGGTAGTAGTGTGTCTGAGTGCTTCACCATGTCACTGACTTTGGCTGCGTGTACCGCAACTATCTGACTCTTGACCTTTTTTGTGGATCCTGTTTTTGCTCTGTTTCCAACAGAAATATATCCCTACTCATGAAACACAGAGCAATGGATGATTGAAGATGCCACTCCCTCTGCCTTTACTGCAACTGTGAACATTTTTTTGCATGAATTTGTTTTTAGCTGAATTTTAGCCAAGCTAGCAGTTTAGCTGTCCTTCACTTTGGCCCCAACTGTAATATCTCAGCAACTTTTGTTTGGTTTGCCATAAAATTTGGCACAGACATCCGCTGTGCCCGGAGGATGGAATGCACTGACTCTGATGACTTTTCTCTTTGTGCACTGTCATTGTGACCACGTTAGCATGCTGACGCTTGCATTTCGCTTAAAGCTCTCCTTTGACAGCCACGCAAAGCTTTTTTTTCTTTCTTCTTTCATGCAGTATTTTGGAGCTAACAAGCAAATGTTTGCTAAATAAATAACCCGGTAGTTTGATTGCGTTCACCCAGGCGTCACATGCCTCTTTAATAAAGTGGCTAAAAATAAAATTCTCTGCATCTTTCCGATGATTAGTCAAACTTTGACCTTGTTTTGATATAAAAGCAGCACAGTAATAATACCGATTTCTTATTCTCAGTATTTCCTAAATCAGCTTACTATAATTTTGCAATATTACATTCTATGTAAATGTATTAGTGGGTTGCATTAGAGCAACGCACCACCTGGAGTTTAGAGCTTAGAGTTTGTGAAACAAACAGGGATAAATTCTTGTGGGTTTTCATTTGAATTGAGGTATTGTCAGATCCGTTCATGGCTACCTTCCATCGTGATGCATAAATCACCCTCGTCAAAGGTTTATCCTGACACCTCTAAGTGCCTGACCTATACTGTATGCCCAGAGAATTTTAAAGCTGCATTACTGCTGAGAAAAACTTTTTTTTTTCTCTGCTGGCCTCATTTTTTTCATTGTTTTTAATGGAAGTGAGAAGCCGTTGTACATTCCCGAGAGTGCTTAACGCTAAGCAGGTTTTCAGCTCTCATAACACTGTTGGACTCCTTGAGAATACTTCAATTATCACAAAGAATAGCCTCGACGAGCACTTATGGAACTGAGAACTGCTATTGTGGCTAAACAGAGGTGTCCGCGAGGGCAAACGTTTCATCTGCACAAAGATAGTCACCTCAGTCTGTGGCGTGGTGAGACTCTCCGATGCATCCATTAACCTTTACGTTGACAGTCTGCAACTATAGCTTTATTTCCCGGCCTCATCCAAGGGAAGTGACAATAATCCCTCTGCTGCCTGCTTTTACAGACTTCTGACAATAAAAAACAAGCATTCACATTTGATCTTTAAAGATTAGACTCAGCCATTGTGTCCTTTCCCCACATTTGTTGCACCATTTAGCAATGTTTGTGCAACTCCTAACAGGCTAGCGCTGTATTATGAGCACGCACATATTGTACTATACCGGACAGTTTAATTGATTTTCAGTTTTAGAAACTTAAAAAGGAGTTTATGTTCTGCAACTTGAATTCTGCACTGTCTTTAGAAGCTCTACAGCCTTTAGGGAAAGAAAAAAAAGTAAATACCTTATTTTGTATTTCCCCCGCAGACCTTTATTTAAAACAATGTGAGTTGGATTTGTTGAGGACTTCTCTACAGAGACAAATGACAGCAAATTCTTCCAAAACCACACACCCAAGTTATCTGGCATGCAAAGCAGTCTGGTGATGCTAGGAGAAAGATAAAGTCTGAAAACAGGAGAAGGTTTGAATTACAAACAACTGCTAAACCGTCTTATTTTCTGGAATTAAGTTTAGACCCAAACATCGCTGTAGCTTTTGTCCAAATAAACCCCACGGCAAACAATTATTCTCCCAGTCTAAGGGTTTTGATTCAAGTCGGACACATCTTAATATAGTGTGTGAATATATAAACAAAGAAGAAGCAAGATAACTGGGCGAATAACTGATTAAGTGATCCTTGGAAAGCAACAAAATCATTTATAACAGCTTATTTATAATAGCGCTCACATAGTCGCATGTTTTAAATTCAAAACGTGAGCGCAGATCAGATTATGCAGTAGCACGTCCAGCCTGAAGAGTAGGACTTTGGATGAATGTTATTTTTCCTGAAAACGGTGGAAAACGTGCTGGCTTACAGGGATGTTTTGTTGTTTGGGAAACAAACAACCAATCAGCAGCAATATGTATATAAACTGCATATAAACAGGCAGAGCAGACAGTGGATCAGCTGGCATTTGAGCAAAACCTTCATGAATAAAGATTTTCTTACAGTTTGTCAGGCTAGAGTAAAAATATACCAAATAAAATGACTTTGAATAAAACTGTAAAAGTTAGACATGCGCGTAGCAGTTTCAGGATTTAATGTCCCTGCATGCTAAACTTTAGTATAGCTTTATTTCACAAATGCATGGGTATGCCCGCATATAGAAAGGCTGTATGTGTGATCTACAGCAACATTTCAGTGGCATGTTAATGGCCTTCCTGGGGATGAATTTAGGAGTCCAAGGGAAATTTTCCAGCACTCTGAGCTGTTGTTTTCTTGCAACACATGCACACAGACCTCAAATATGGTCATGAGGGCAGCCGCTTCCCTTATATGAACACATATCAATGCGTTCCACATCTCCAAATATCTAGCTAACGATGCACACAAATCACTAAGAGAACATACACATCATAGCTGTAGACTTTCCATTACGATCACATAACTACAGCCGGGCCAGCAGGACATCGGTGAAAGGTTTTATGAGGTGCTCTCTGTGACAGGCTGTGACCCTGGCAGCCCGTAAATATTACTGCCTGTAGCAGATGAAAGGGGGAGGAAGAGAGAGCGAGGGAGAGAAAGAAGCGACACAGTGACTGATTGTAATGGGGAAACAGACATCAGTGGAATGAAGATTTATAATAACCACAACAACATAACAGAATCAAAACTGCATAGTTTGTGAGTGCAGTTTCTTATCATCCATTTAATTAAACGATTAAAATGTTGTGCACAGGCTAAAACGATGGGTTTGTCCGCTCAGTTTTGCCTTCCAGTTGTTGAGCTTTTTTGTTTTTTTCACACAGACGATAATGGACAAATTAATCCTCTCATTAAGAGTGAAATTAGCCCATTAGCAGCCTCTGTTCCTGGCTCTGTTGTAAGCAGGGATTGGTTTGGATGTGTTTTTTTTCCTTCTGAGCCGTTATAAGCTATAAGTAGTCTAACTTAAAGCTCAGAGATATGAACGAGACTCACAGGTACATGATGCCAGGCAGTAATTTAAAAACCCATCCTGCTGTAAGGCCAGCTTTAATTAAATCTTTACTTTGTCAATTGGCGATGAGAAACAAAAGCACAATAATGAGTTAATGGTTTGTCTTTATTATAAATACTTCATGGCAGATATTTATATCTCTGCTGAGAGGTGATAATGTGACTGCACAGCTTTGCCATTGTGTGAAAATTAGTTTTTCTATTTTTGTCCACATGTAGAAATGTGCAAAATTATCATTAATGTTACTAAGCCTTCTGCTCAACCATCTCAGGTTTGCATAAAAGATTACAATAGAAAATTTGAGCATTTGTTTAATGATTGTTGTGAAATTTTAGCTTCATTTAGCAAAACCTTTTCAAGATATATTTATTTTAACGTTTCATTGCAATTATTGCATGTGTACAAACTTTAGATCATAAAAACTTTAGGAAAACCATCTCAAATGAGCGATTCATGTGTTGAAAATGAAAAGTAGGCACATATATTTTAAAAAATTGTTTTCTGAATTATAACTAGAGTACCATCTGGAAAGTATTTTGTTCTATTTGGATTTGACTATTTATTCATTTTTGGTATTTATGGTGCAATTTGTCATATTTGTTCAATCCAGCATGAAAGCTGAATGACTTTTGCGAATAACAATTTCATATTAAAAAAATATTCTACATGCTGTATTTTGCAGTATTGTAAGATTCAGCTACATATTTAGAAATGGTCTGTAATTGTCTTTTGCTATGTGAGTGTTTTTAGTAGCATGTGCTCAAATCTACAGGAGTGCTGGACTTTTTTGTCATATTTTAACACAACATTGCTCAGACATTTTTTAATATATCTGTCCTAAATTACAGATCCTGTTTTTTGGTTGTTTTTTTAAGGTAAATGATAAATGGCCTGTATTTATATAGCGCTTTACTAGTCCCTATGGACCCCAAAGCACTTTACATATCCAGTCATCCACCCATTCACACACACATTCACACACTGGTGATGGCAAGCTACATTGTAGCCACAGCCACCCTGGGGCGCACTGACAGAGGCGAGGCTGCCGGACACTGGCGCCACCGGGCCCTCTGACCACCACCAGTAGGCAACGGGTGAAGTGTCTTGCCCAAGGACACAACGACCGAGACTGTCCAAGCCGGGGCTCGAACCGGCAACCTTCCGATTACAAGGCAAACTCCCAACTCTTGAGCCACGATCGCCCCCCAAGGTAAGAAAGACCAGTGAAATTTCCCGGCTTTTATCATCGCTACGGATTTCAATATCTTTGTTTTCCAACCAAAAAAAATGGTTGGAAAGTTCACAGCAATTATTACAAACGCTCAAATTTTCTACCATGACATTTTTTGCAAATCGGAAACAGTTGAGCAGGAAATAAATGGCTAATTTGAGATGGAATGACCCACAACTTCAGAAATGTTGTTGGATATTAGCAAATACCAGCTCACCTACACAGGACTAGGCATCGCATCCATGAAAATAAATAAATAAATCCAGATATCAACACCATCTGGTGTTTCTAAAACCATCTGAACACACACACACACACACACACACACACACACTTAACTGATAGTTTCTTTGCCAAGCAGGCAAACAAACACATTATTGTTTTCATACAAAGCTTATAATCTAGAGTTTATTAATGTGATTTTGTGTTTAATCATCATCTGCACACAAGTTTTATATGTCATGCTGATAAGCCGGGTTTTGCAAAGAGAGAGAGAGTTTATTGAAAACAGCAGTAAAGCTCGTCTTTGGTGAATTTATTGCCACTCCAGATTTTATTTGTCCATATAAACTTTAGTTTTTAGCCTTTGGGGAATTTCATAAATTCAGCCAAGTCATTACAATTCACACTGCAGTGATCTCAAATTCACTTGCTCGGCTACCCATCAGCAAACCTGCCAGGTTTACAGCAGCTGTTGAGATACATCTAAAAATTTAAGATAAGGGCTCATCTGTCTTACATCCGAATGCTCACTATAGCAGGTTTTGGCATTGGTAACATATCAGTGAGCCCAAAAGAAAAACATCATATCAGACATGCTGTCGCTTTTCATTGACTTCATTCAATTTAATTTCAACCTTTTCCATCCATCCATCCAAACCTTACTGCGTATCCAGTCCAGGTTGTGGGAACAGCACTCTAAACAGAGAAGCTGAACCTCCCTCAGTTTAGTTAGTTAGTGTTGCTGGATGTCAGTTTAGTGTAAGCTAAAATCATGTCAGGCGTAAGGGCAGGTGAGGTCCTGCAGTATGTTTTATGTGTTGCATGTGTTAACAAATGTCTTTCAGTCACAGATTGTTTTGCTGCTACTTTTCCATCTGCCTTGCCTTAGTCTCGGTTCCAAACCCTAAAGCGCTTGACGTGTTTTCAAGAGAGGACTTTTGTTGTGATGTGGGTGAGAACTTTGGCCATCTGCAGAAAACAAGAATAATAAGAGACGATTTATTATCTGTATAAAACTCTGGTTAATTTGTAGAGTTTGATGTTGCATTACTGGTACAGCTGTAGTTTAAAAGCGGCTTTAAATAAATATAAAGTCTATTGAAGCGTGTTGCAACATGCTTCTGTGATACACACGATAAGAAACGCATTAAGGATGTCCCATTTTTTCTTCGGTAGCATCCCCGCCATATATGCCAATAAATAGATAAAAAGCTTCACACAAATCAAAAAGAATAGTTTGACGATAGCTGCTTGTTTTTATAGAAGGTAAAAACTATAAAGAAATGTACCATTACTTTTGGGAAAAAGAGCAAATAAAGAAAAGTAAAATGTTCTGGAAATTCCTCCCACAACGAAGCTCTTATCTAATCTTATATTCTCAACCTTGACCGGGCACAGCAGGCACATCAAGCTTAGAAAACTGTTACAGTCAGTGAAAACAGGCAGTGTTGCACTAAAAATGCTTCAATTCTGTCTAAATCCACGAACCACCATTTGAAAAACGCCCACTACCATTCCCACAGGGTAATATCTAAACACACGCCCTGATATCAAATAACACGTCAAGTCATTTTGCATCACGCTAACCTTTACACGTGTCATTTCGCATAGCAGAACTTAAACTGTGCAGACGTGAGGTGTAAAATGTTCCTGAAATGGCATGCTGTTTACATGTAATCCTGTGATATAACATAGAAACGCGCACTGTGTCTGCTAACACACCTCTGTTTTCACAAACACTCAGGTATGAACACAACAGGGTTCACAGATGTGCACACGCATTTAATGGACTGAACATAAAAAGGAAGAAAGCCTCTTTTCTGTGTCTTGTAATCCTGTTCAGTACCAAAATAAAACCGAAATGGCTCGCCGAGATCACACAATAATAATAAAATCATAGCTGATGAGAACTTCGCTCTTGCCATTCAACGCACGACCACACATACAAAATGACGGTTGTGCTCTTCTTTCAGCTATTGTTAAGTGGCACAAATAGGCTCCTCTCTCTTCTCCCTCCACTGGTGCCAATCTCTTTTTATCGCAAACGGTTAGAACTGTGTGTGACATTGCAGCGATTGTGTTTTGGGCAAATAGAGGCATTAGACGCAGGGTCCACCAGTTCAAATTCCACAGTTGACTGAACAACTAGTGCTCTGTGGTCACTTGTCATAGACTTGAGACGTAATTGTGGTTTGCACACAATAATGTCAGCCATATTTCACAGCTGAGTGAGTTGATATTGCGGCATGGCGACAGCCGCTACTTCACAGCTCTGGCGTTTCTGGATTATACTGTAAGCATAAAGTTGCTGTATAGCCTTCTGAAATTACATTCCCATTCAGCCTTAACTGCAATTAGGTTCAAAGGGAAACATATACCATATGGACAAAAGCAGTGGACCACATAAACATGCTTCTCAGCCATGGAAACTCAGCACATGAAGCTCCTGGCGTACAGTTTTTCTGCTGATGTGAATCAACAGACTATCCCATATTATTACATCCAAATTTAAACCACATCTTTTTTTCTTTTTTTTTTTCCCATTTAAACCACATCTTAAAATATTGGCTGTTTTGTTTCCCTGTAGCTGATAGTTTAACACCAATATATTAAACTTTGTACATTTCCCTAACATTAGCAGGACCATTAGATTTCCCAGTCTGCGGTGAGTTAGCTGTTTCCTTTATGTGCAAAAATAATTATGTTTCATTTGATGCAAGCGCCATAATATACTATGGTTATAGAAGGCAAAGCACCTGCAACAGCCTGAATTGTCTTACGCAAGACCCTTTTTCTAATTCATGCAAAATGCACTCAAGCAATCACACTGCTGCATGTAAGGGAGGCAAGAACAAAGGGAATAAACACTAATAGTAATTCTGTTTCTCTAAGGTACTTTAAGACCGTTGCAGTGTGTTTCCTTTAAATATATATGTAAATAATATTAACTTAATAGTAGAGATACTCCTAAATTATACCCATGCACTAACATAAAAGGAAATTTTCAAACATCAACATAGAGATGCACAACAGTGCTGCTTTTGTTTCATCCTCAATTAAGATTTTGTAGCAACAGATTGATGTCCATCAGTCATATACTGTAATATCTCTGATAACTGATAAGAACAAACTAGAACGACTGACTTTACAGCAGAAGCTCTTACTTTGGCTAGCATCATCCATCTTTGTGCCTTGTACTGCACTAAATGCTCTTTATCAAGACAAACACATTAAAAAGTACTGCCAGGATTTTCCACTGATTTTTGTTTTTATTAGAGAAGCCATAAAATGGAAACGCAGCTTCTATTTCTTTCCACTTCATTTCTTTGAGGCTGCTACCAGCTTGGAGGGTAACTTCATTCAATTCATGGACATTTTCTTCTTCCGTTTTCTTTAAATGCATCTTTCATTTTTTATATTTTGGCAATGCTTTTGTGACTGCTATTCAACTGTTTTTACTGCGTTGCATCACCATAGCTCTATTAATTCAAACTGTCTTCGAGAAGGAAGGAAAGAAAGTGTGCAATGATTTCAGGGGACTCATTCGGAGTATGAAAATGGTCTAAACGCTGCTACCGCCGCCTGCCATCCTGTGTAATTAGGCTGCTGTGAAGAGACACCAGGCTCCAGATTTTATCACAACTGTATGCGCACATGTAGACTCACAAATGCACAACACATGCTGACATAAAGGACGCCGAGCGACGTGACACTAAGACTCAGAGACACCTGTCATGATACGCGCATGCATAAATAATTCATGCATACTGATTTCAAATCAGTGTCTGTGTTTGTGTGTGTGTGTGTAAGTGCATGTATCTTTTGTCTCCATCTTCCTCAGAGGCCTGTAATTCTCTGACTTGACCCAGATGGAGAGGTTTTAGTGGTAGATGTAGCCTACTGCCAGCTGAGATTGGCCCCGCAGGACCACCTGTCAGGAGTTGCTAAAGGAAAACAGAGAGACAGGAAGTGTGTGTCTGTGTGTCTGTGTGTGTGTCAGACAGACAAAAATGACAAAAATGCATACGTGTGCAAATGTGTGAGCTGTGAACGACTGAGTGAAGTGCGGTGTTTGGGGTAGAGACGGTGCAGTGTCAGAAGGAATGCACTTAGATATGAGTTTGCTTACACCCATTCATTATGACTTTACACTTAGACTTGCTTTTGTTTTAATATCAGTTGCATTGCAGAGCTGACAGGAGACCAGTACTAGGAGAGGGCAATAAAAAACAGCAAGCCTGATGTGTTTTAATATTAAAATCCATCTTTTTTACTCACTCTACACAAATAAGCGAAAGGTTAACTTCTGTAAATTTTAATAACCTCTTTTTGGTAGCAACACACATAGAAACATCTTTCACTTAAATTATCAAGTTGAACTGACATGATGTGGGAAATCTTCATTTTGCCTGATTTTATCCCTTAAAGACTTAAAGTGACACTTTAGGGGATAAAACTATCGTCTTGCACTTTTTTAAAAGTGTGTTTATGCACTTAATCTACAAAAATCTAATCCTCACCTGGCTTCTGCAGACAGAGCCCTTCCTGACTGACACGACCATATAAGGAAATCCATGCTGAGCTGTCAGAAAACATGAGCTTGTGTCTTAAAAGGTTTTCTTACATCTTAATATGATCGGTGATCTTTGCAACGGTGTATAAATGACAGAAAACAGGTAAAAGCACAACCTTTTAAACTGTACTGTGATTAACTATAAATCACACCACAGACAGAGTGCATGTAATCCTACATATTGGACAGGCTTGAAACAATAATGCCAACGTATAAGAGATTTAAATATTAAAACACTTCCTTTAGTCTATACTGTTGCATAAAAACAAATATGAAAAACAAAAATTTAATATCACAGTATAACCCTGTTATTAGTTTGTGGTGACATTCAGCAGATGGAGATGGGTAAAAACAAAACAATGATCTAAAAGAGGCTCAAAGCCTTCTCTCTCTGATGGAAGGAATTAATTAAATATGCATTCTCTCCTTCTAATTATTACACAAACACGCCTGCAATCTGTCACTCTGAGACAATAAAATGACGCAACAACCACCTGTCATGTTTTATTAGTGACTTTATTGATCACTGGCTTTCCAAAACATCCAACTCGCAGTCAAAATGCTGCATTGGTAGAGATTTATGAAAATGACAAATGCTAAAGTCCTCATATAAAGCAAGATGGATTTTCTTTGAAATGGCTGCTAACGCTCATTTTCTGTATCCACATTAAAGATTTCATAACACAGACGGCTTAATCATAACTAAACAGGAAGGTTAAATAGTAGCACATTTCAGTTAATCTCATATTACTGTGGAATTTTCTGTAGTAGTAAATATGCCTGGGTCCATACCTTTGAATTTTTCCACTCCTCAGAGCTCACTAAAGATGGAAATAGACTCTGGTATAAGGCAGTAAACATCTGCATCACACCACAGCTCAAAACAGCTCTTGCAGTTTGGGGCATGGATGGATGCAGGACTGTGGAAGTGTGACTTTGGAACCAGATCATTTAGGTCCTGTGGTTGCAGGGTGGGGCCTCAGTGGACTTGATTTTGGGGCGAAGCCTTGAGTTCTTCATAAGTTGCTGCTAGGCAGAGGCATGGTTGTGAGGGAATATGCTTGGTTTTCATCATTACTCGGATGGGTGGTAGGTGTCAAAGTAATATCCTCATGAATACACAAGGTTCCACAGCAGAACTTTGCATCGTTGCAAGGGGATTAATCTTTCACTTCAACTGTCAGTGGTTTTAGTGTTGTGGCCAATCAGTGTTTCAGCAAGTTAACTCATAACATGTTTGCACATTGACCCCTATTTAACTGAACTCCTGTCTCTCGGGGGAAAGAACTAAACCGTAACGTACGAGAAGACGGTTTCGTGGTGCTGCGGTGATGTGGTCTGAGGCACAGGGACAAAGGCAGAGAAACAGGCTTTGCATTTGTTTTGATGAATTTTCTTTGGTTCTGAGCCAGAAAAGGAATATTTTTTCTGTTTCTAGGCAACACCTTTTGCATCTTTCCCGCACCCTTTGTCAAATCTTAAAGTTCATTTTGGATTCGTGTGGATATTTGTCTGCACGTGTTTATCCAGTGCCATTTGTGATTCACTGTGTTTCTAGAAGGAAACAGAAGTTCAAATGCAATCCAATCTGCAGGTTGGAAAACAGACTTCTTTTTTTGTGTCTGTTTCTTTGTTGTAATGAAAGCTGTCTAGCAAGTGGAATTGCTATAAATTTGTATCATTAAATGTGACAAAACCAACCTAACTTGCCAAATATGAGTGTGTTTCCAAGTCCCTCTAGAGTGTCTTCTACCTAGTCACAATGCAGTAAATGCTGTACAGTTAATCATAAACAGCAGCTGTTGGTGTGAGTTCTGTTAACCTGGTGCGTGGAACTGAAGCGTCTTGTTTAGAGATGCTCGCGGAGGGTGGCTGTCTGCCAACACGGAGACTTCACCCCAAGTCCTCCTGCTGACGAGTGGCCTCTCTAAAGCCACCTCTCTGCCAACCTGAATAAAGAGCGTGTGTTAGTTCTTTGTACGCCAGGCGAGCTGAGAGATGTGCGTGTGAGTGTGCTTCAGGAGTGTCCTCCCTCTGGTCACAGTTTGCCTGTCACTTCTGGTCAGTTTGCATTAGCGCTGCCACTCTCCCTCTCCCACTGCTCCTCAGATCACCTCCTTTCTTCTCACATACTGTGAATCAATCTGTCAAGAATGCATTCAAATCAGTGAGTCAGAGCATCTTTGCTCTGGAAACCAACTTCAGTCTAAGCAGCTGAAAGAAAAACGAGGAGGGTTATTAAAGAAATGTCTTTTGAGTAACGATTCCTACCCAGGGGACCATGCTCGCATCACCCCCTCAGTACTAAACTGTGTGTGAGCATAGTGGCTCAGCCTCAGGCAACAAAGCTCTACTGATTCAGAGACTTTGCCGGATGTTTTACAATGCATCTTTAATTTCATGTTTGTACAGTCATCTCTGTTTTCAGGTTGGTTAACCATTTCAGTGTTTCTCTTAATTGTGTATGTGTATACTGAGGGAGCGGCACATGTGGCAATACTATTACTACACTTAAGAGAATCACTGTTATCGTACAAGCAGAACTATACCAACTAACTAAAGCATCTTTATACAAATGAAAGTCTTAAGCACAGTTCACATGTACTTTATCTGTATTTGAATTATACCTCCACGTTAGAGAGCTCATTACTGTTAGGGTCCCTGGGTCGTTGACCCAGTGTTTTGTGTTTTTGGTTCTTTGATTTTGTTGTTTCATTATATTCTAGCTTTGCTTTATGGGTTTTAGGATTATTCTTAGTTAAGGTTCTCTGGGTGGGGTTTGGTTAGAGTTTTAGTGTTCTGGTTTTCTGTCTGTGTTCCATAGTTGCTGTCTCCCCTGTCTGCTGTATCCCCACGTCCAGTCAGTGTCTGTGTCTGCCCTGGTCCCACGTCTCTGTTCCCTTTGTTGTAGTGCCTGCCTGTGAGTCTGTGTTATGGTTCCTGTTTTACTTTGAAAGTCCATGTCTGATGTTAATGTGTCTGGTTTTGCTTCCCCTTGTCTCGTTAGGCCTGATTTGCCCCAGCCGTGTTTCCCTCCTGTTATCCATTCCCTGATTGCTCCCTCTGTGTATTTAAGCCCTGTGTTTCTTTGTGTCTGTGTTGTGATCTACTCTCATTTAGGCTGTGTGTTCTGTCTGCCTGGTCATGCAAGTTTATTTGGATTTTTGTTACGTTTTGCCACTTTTTGCCATCCAGCAATAAAAGCTGAGTTTTGAGCTACTTTCCGCCTCCGAGTGTCTGCACTTTGGGTCCTTCTACTTCCAGTCCTGCCTGCACACAGCCTTAACCTGACAATTACATACTAAATTAATAATACATTACTTTTATATTTTGAAAACCTCAAACAAGCATATCGTCTACTAATGTGTAAAGTACAAGAGTGCATAAGATACTTGTTATAGGCTTGTTGTAATATACATTTTATTTCAGTTTTGCACATTGACCATTTTGCTTTAGGATTTACTATATAAAGCATATGTTATGGAGGTAAGCATCAACGACACAGAGCTCTCAGTTCTCACTCCTTCTTTATTCGTCTCCAACATCAACTGCGCATATCGCGCCACAAAACACAGGAACACACTTCCTATACACTGGGTGTGAGTGGAGTCTTCTAGTGGTCCACCACAATGTAAATATTCTTTATTATAACACTTCCTTGTTCAGCCTTGCATTCCATAGAAACAAGACTCCCAGGACAGTAGTGGCAGTGGGCTTTACTTACTCTCCTCCCTTATTAAATTTCTCCAACTCCAAAAGGGAACAGTGCTGTAATTTTTCTTTTTCAAAAACCAGAGTAAACACTCACCGGGCAATTCATTATATATATATGTGCTCTGCTGCTAGTTGCTGCCATTTCTGACTACAGTGTGCCCACCTGCACAAAAGCTCAGATCATCTGAAACTGGTTTCTTTAACATGCCAATAACTTCACTATGCCTAACTGGCCTCGACAAATCTGCATCGAGTGTGTGATGGTATCATCTCCACATGGATCAAAAGCTGAGGAATGTTTCCAGCACCTTTTTCAATCTGGGCCACAAAGGGTTAAGGAAAAGACGCCAGTTTAGTTCGCTGGGTTGACCAGACGACCCAAATTCCATAAGGCTAATTCAGATGTCTGTGTTTGAATCCACCCCAAGGCCATTTACTGTGTGTGTCTCTTCCCCTGGTCCTTCTTCCAACTTCCCTACCTTCTCTCTAGAGTCTTATCAAAAGGCTAAAAAGCCCCAAAAACATATTTTTTTAAAAAAGAATAATGCAGTTCAGATCCCTAAAGGGGTCCAGCTCATTACTAGCAAGCCAAAAAGTGGTTGGTAAGTGTATGTAAAAAGTCGGTAGTGTTTTATTTTCACCCACTGATACAGAAAGCACTTGCGTACACGCACAGTAAGTGTAACTGCTTTACAAACGCACTTATTTTTTAATAATATCATGAAGACTGATTTGATTGTTTTCATTATTTTAGTAAGCAGAAGATTTTGTGTGAGTGTGTGGTGAGGGTGGGTGCGGGGATGTTAATGATTAAATGCATCTCATCGCTGCCTATGCCTCCCCTACGGCTGCTCTGCACCTATGGCTTCTCTTTGTTTTGCATTTATTTATTGTTCATTTAACTGCGGGTGCTGAAAACTTAATTTTATTCCTCCAAAACAGTCACAATAAAAGAACTGAGTCTAGTATCAATAAATAGAAATGAATGCTCCATACTGTGAGAAAGACAGATGATCCACTCCGCGCTGTTTCCCACATAAGCTAAAAGATGCTTCCCTGTAGGCAATTTGAGATGCTTTTTGAATCCAGCTGCCTCCTTTTATTCACTTGATGTTTTTCCCTTGCATTTATATCACCTTGTTTCATTGAGTGTTTAAAAACATCCCCCCTACACGCACAAACACATACACACCTACAGTAGCTATTGTTGATTTATTTTATTTCTGTCCTCTGCATGCTCGTCTTATGTGCAAAATGACAGGAAATGACGGGTGAGGGATTGGACAAAGGTATGAACAGTGCGAGAGAGCACTGGGGCAGAGTGTAAAAGAGCACGGCTGGCTGGATGAGCGGTAACCTTTCGGCTCAAGATAATGCCTGATGAATGGTGTCCTCCCCTAAGGCCCTGAAACGCAGGAAGTGAGGCTCCATATTAATTAGAATATGAATTAGATAGACCCTCTTATCTGATGGCTCATTGGAGCTGCAGCAGCATGATCCAGGCAGCAGCAGCATTTCAGCAAAATAGTTACAGCTCATCTCACTTTCCTCTTCTTCTACCATAATGATCACTGTCAGCACCTAAAACAGAAATAAAGAGAATTATGATTACATTTTGGCCTTTGAATCACCTTGTTGTTGAATTGTGCTATACAAATAAACTTGCCTTGCCTTGCCTTGCCTTGCCTTTAGTGGATTATACCGAGGCATTCATGTAACCACTTGTACTGTATGTGATGGTGATGCCAATAAATAACAAGACCGGATTTTTTCATCTTTATTCTAAAATGATCAAAATATCAAATATTTAGGGTTTAGGGTGTATCTCATCCTTTAAAGTGGCATCTTTCCCTACTCTTTATTTGCATCACCCGTCCTGTTTACTTTCTTTGCCTTTTTGCCCCACTGAGCTTTTTGTTTTCTTCTTTGTTTTCTTCTTTTGTCAGGTTGAGTTTCCACAGTTACCTTTGCTTTTTCCAGCATTCACCATTTCAGCTACCTGGGGACATCTACAAATTACCTGGGAACACAAAAGGGCTTTCCGCTTCCGGTTTTGGTTATTCAATCAAGCTTTTATTTCCCCAGGTGTTCTTGTACCCAGAATTGCATTTTGAAAGAGAGGCTTCTGGGGAACTTGGCTAAATGATTTTTTGTTTTGCTTTGCCATGAGTTAAAGTAAATAACTTTCCCATTTCTTATTTACATAATTTAACATTTTCTTAAAGATACAAATACATATTCAATACAAAATACAAATATCATTTAATATTGTAAACCTTATTTATATAATAATAAGTTGGGGGAATAGGGTTAGTATGCTGATGTCACAGTTCCTGGCACATTTATGTTTACTTATTATATGATGTTTTTTACCAAGTCTGTGTGAGGCTAGTATCGGCTGCCATGCTAGCAGCTTGGTGATATCGAATGTTAGCTGATGTCAGCAGAAATAATTACATGTAGCCATTAGTTTTTGATCGGATTCCCTTAATTTATAAATATATATGGAGAAATGTTCACATGGCGGTGCTAAACAAAAGACTAAACCACGGTATAGCTGTGGAGGCATTTCACTCAACGGCACAAAAGTCAACCTGAAGTGACATTTGAGGAAAATATGGGAGAGCACCAATGTCAGCAGACTCCATCATCACGTCGGGGGGCCTTAAATGTCTGACTAGGGTTTCACAGCAGTCTGACTGAGAGTGTTTTTAATATGAGAATCAAGGATTAAAATGTTGGTGTATACACAAGTCTAGCACTAGTTCAGTGGTTCTTTGATTGTGTCAAATAAACCACAGTAGATTAACTGAACTAGTGCACACCCCTTCTACAGTATTGTTTGGCTTGTTTGTGCTGTTGGGAGAGTATGGTAGATGTTGTTTATATGCTAAAAATGGTTAATTTCAGCCTGTTGCTAGGTGGTTGTTAGGCACGTATGATTCATGATTATCTCTTACTATGTCTTGAAAAATATTAACTTATTTGGGGACAAATGACAAGGACAACAAAAGTCTGGAAAAGTAAGTGGTACTAAAAGGAAACAGCTTTAGGAATGTTTTGTAGGTTAACTGGCAGCAGGTCAGTAACATGACTTGGTATAAAAAGAGCGTCTTAGAGAAGCAGAGTTTCTCAGAATTAAAGATGGGCAGAGTTTCACAAATTTTCAAAAAACAACATGGAATTGCCTGGATTTTGAATATCTCCTCATCTGTGGATAATAATATCATCAAAAGAATCTGGAGAAATCTCTACTTACAAGGGACAAATCCAAAAATCAGTATTGGATTTCACTGATCTCTGGGCCCTCAGGCAGCACACTGTTAAAAATAGGCATGATTATCCATGGAAATCAGTGCACGGGCTCAGAAACACTTTTAAAAATCAGTGTCTGTGAATCAATCATAACATCCACAAATGCAGATCAAAGCTGTATCGTGCAAGAAGAACATGATCCAAAAATAATGCCGTTTTCTCTGAATCTCTAATGATGAGTTGGATTAAATGGTGGGGGAAAATGCTGGACAGGCCTGAGGTGCCTAAATGTATAGTGAAAGTGTACTGGGAATGTCTGGCGGGGGCCTTGGTCCATGAGATCTACAATTCCCGTATTCCAAAGGTGTCTGGGGACACTGAGTCCAAATAGACAATGCACCACATGCCTATTGGTTCCTGTTGGTAACTTTTCAACCACATGGTGGAAATCAGAGGGGGAGAGACCTATCAGCTGCTGGGTACTGGTAGGCCAAGCGGAACATGACTCTGGTGGTAGCTGAAGCAAAAATTTCGGTGTTGGAAGAGTTTGGTGTAGCCATAGTACAAGACTTTCAGTCTGTCTTGAAGCAATTCTGGCAAACTGTCAGGTCCCTCAGGACTCAGGACACCCTGTCCATCACCGGGGGCAAGGTTACCGAGGTAGTTAAATAACTCCACTGTGGCCTGGCCCCTGGGGTGGATGAGCTTTTTCCCCAAGTTCCTTAAGGCCTAAATGTTGTAGAGCTGTCTTGGTTGACATGTCTCTGCAGCGCCATGTGGAGAAATAAAGTGGTGCATCTGGATTGGCAGAGTGTGCTTCCCTCCTGTGAAGTTCTATGCCAGGGAACTAGAAAGGGGAGTTCATCCAGGAGGAACAATGATGAATGGGATGAACAATTCATCCCAGTCACAGAATGCTAGATCAGGTCTTTATCCACTTGAGGACATTTTGAGTGCATGGCTGGGCATCCTACCTACCAGGAGTAGACTCGTGACACACTGGAGCGGTTATGTCTGTCTGCTGGTTTGAGTTTTCCCCCAGGTGAGCTGGAGGAGGTGCCTGGGGCGAAGGAGGTCTAGGCTTCACTACTCACCTGCTGCCCTTGCAACCCAGCCTCGGACAAATGAATGGAAATGGATGGATTCATTGTTTGTCGTGCACAATTCAGCTTTTGTGGGTATAAATTAAATGTTGTTGTTGTGGAAGATTTACTTGTGTGCCATGTTTGGTTGCTTTGTTCCAAGTGGTCTAGCAGGAGTTTGCGGCCAAAGAAGTAAAACACAGACAAAGATTTTTTTCTATTATGGTAAGATTTCCAGTTGTTTGATCCTTTACTTTCTTTTTTTTAGAAACAGATTTTAGTCTGTACTACATTTTGTGCGTTCCATTGTATGATTCGTTTAATTGGTACAGCATCATCATTGGTTTTCAGTGAACAGACAAAAGCAGTCTGCATCTTTTACAAAGTTCCTCCTGTACTTCTGTGTGGTGTGAGTGTCTTCTGGGACCAACTTCATTATAGGCTGTCTCATTACAGCAGCCCCCCTACTAAGAGCCTGCAGAGAGGAGCAGAGAAGGCAAAGCCTTCTTGTTTTAGCCCTTTAGAGGTCAGCAGTTGATTAAAATGTTGAGAAGTAGAGGTTAATCAGCTACTGACCCTCAGGGTGATATTGTCTTTCATGGTCTGTTTTAATCAATAAGTGCGAGTGCTGGCACAGAGACCAACTTCTCCGCTCTCTATACAGAGCCTATACTTCTACTTCCCAAACACTGCCTCCCTGATTACCTGTCATATAAATTCTTTTTCTCATGTGAACATTTTGAAGTAGAGAGCTATACTTTAGGTGTTAAAAGACATTATTAAGAAGTCAAAGGTTACATTCAAGACGATCTTGTAAGATGTAGTGTAATGTGCACGCCGTTCAGACTTCAAGTCTCATTTGCCACAAAAAGTTGTCGGACTGTAACTTCCGCAGCCCGTCTCAAACCAAAGACACCAGTCCATCACACCTGGCGATGATGTAGTCTGACATGCTGTCAACACGACTGCACATCAAAAGTGCACAAAGTCAAGAAGCAAGGGGGTCCTTTTGTCCCTCTGTGGGGGGATACTCCCACTAGGTTTAAATCTGGGACTCTCCACCATTTGACCTTAGAACTGAAGAAGCTTCTCGGATGAGAGGTGAAACGTCTTCAAGCAACTTAAAGAAGTCCAGACGCTTTTCTTTGCAAGCTCCTTTGACTACGATGACCTGGATGACTGAGAACCTTCACAGACAAGAAGCAAGGTGCTTTTTTTAATATTACAGTCAACAACTAAACATCTGGTGTAAGAACAATTAAATACAGCTGGTAGGAAAATAAGAAAATATTACAGCTATTTTTAGTGCTGTGACCTCTGCAGGAACAGCTTAGGTACGACAAAGAGCAGTCAACACTTCATCAATCCCTCCATAACCCCAGTTTCATATTCATTGCAAAATACATAAAGATGTGAATTTAATCCCTGTGGAGGGTAAAAAAGAAACAGTACTGAGAATATGCAGATTTGTATGCTGCATTTAACTCTGTTTATAGTTGGGTGTACTGGTGTTATGACTTCTGCAAATTAATATGTCTCCCGTTATCCATAAACACATATCTTTACATGGCTTAGGCTTTAAATTGATGTGCTCTCCTGCAATGAAGCCATTTCCCATCAGGATGAGGAGTGTATAAAGTCATTACCTCTGGCTTAGTGTGGTGTCTCCTGGGTTCAGCTGCTGAGAGTTAGTATCAACACCTCCACTGTTTATTTGGACCAGCACTGAACTCGGGGTCACTCAACTTCCATCACACCTAATCCTGATGATGTGAAAACACAGACACACACAGACATAAATATACACCTTCACCTCACTACAGGGGAAAGCAGAAATGTACCTGTTAGCAGCGAGAGACAATGAGATCCAGCTGTTGCTGCCCTCTATTTGATTCCTCCTGTGTTTTTCTAAGTCAATATGACAGACGCCAACTCACTGTTTTCTTTCTTATGTTTTAACCCTAAAGCTTTGTGCAATTTATGTTCGTAATGTAACATTACTTAAAGAGGCAAAGCAATTTAGCTCATCTGTAATGCCAAAACACAGCACACTGTTGCTTTTTCCCATTATAAACTCAGTCATGATCTCTCATTGTCCGTAAAAATGCTTTTTGCGCGCAGATGTTTCTGATCTCTGCAGGGGCATGAGGATTGATATACAGTGTCAGAGGGAAACTGAATCAGAGGGGTTGTGATCTGCTGAGCAGAAGCAAAAACAAAACAACATTGCCTCCATCTCTTGTGGCTCAGGGATAATTGAAAATAAATAGTGTTGTGTCGCAGTGCTGCTGCAGACTAAATACTAATTTGTGCTGCAGTCAGAGGACGTTAACACTGATTCAAATTCTCCTTTTGTTCTGTCCCCTTCTGATCAAAACTGTCAAATCTTATTATTATTTCACCCTCCAAACAGTTAAAGCACAGCTGTTGATTATAATATCTTTTAAAAGAGGGTTATTTAAATGTTGTTATACCCTACAGTGTAGTCACTGGAAGCACTACAACATGAGCCCGCATCTCATTGTCATACCACATTATTTAACTTTATCTGTTGCTGTGAATCTTCGTTTGATGTCATGATGGCTCGTCCATTTGAGCCACTCCAGTTTGCACCTGCCTGACACCTATTGGTCACAAAAGGAAAACTTTAATTAGAGCTGAAAGTTAGATTCTCAACATTAATATCCTGCCAGTGGTAGAGGTGGCTTATCCTAAGAGTAAAATATCTCGGAGTGCTTATCCAACAGCAACAGTACTGAACACTTTTTCTTTATATTCTGTCAGGAAAATGGTCATTAAAAAGGGAAAATAGAAATAAAATACAGTATATAAGGAGAAAACAGTTCTAGCTTGAAGGTGAAGATTTCAAGTCATCTTTATTCTTCAACACAGCCTGAACTCTCTTAGGCCTGCTTTCTTGTAATTTCTTTAAGTTGTCTTCAGGAATAGTTTTCCTCTTCTTGCAGGAATTTCAAAGCTCTTCTTTGGATGCTGGTTGTGTCTTCTTCTGTTTTGTTTCCAGATGCTTTCCAGATGGTATGTATGGTGGATCAAACTCTGATAATACTGTTCTGCATTCATAATGACATAAATTCTGACAAGATACCCGACCACTGACTGAAACACAGCCCCAAATCATGACAGAGACTCCACTTTGCTTTAGTGGAGATAGTGTTGCAGACACGTACTGCAGTACCTCACTCCTTTCCCTACTCCGTGCTTATTGTTGATGATTTGAACCAAGAAATTTCCAGATTTGGATTAATCAGTCTATAATGGATCTCTGAGGTCGTGTGTCAGGTCTTTGCTGGATTTTTCTTCCTGTTTCTTAAACTCATGACTTTCAGATTCTGTTAATCTGCTGTAGTTTTTAAGGCCTGCCACTCCTTCTTTTGTCCTCCACTTGTCCAGTTTCTTACTGGACACACACCATACAGGAGTACAGGAGGAACTTTGTAAAAGATGCCAGCTGCTTTCATCCGTTCAGCTAATAACTCTTTGGGAATTAACGTGTTGGTACAAAAATACGATTTTATGCACCTATTTCATAGATTCACCTAAAGAAATGGGAAGAAATGTTTTGTTGCCTTGTGTAGACACATCATTGGTTTATCCATTGAGTTAGGTGGGTTTTGTTTTTTTTTGTCTTGAATGATTTATGGCTGTTAAATGACTCAACAAACAGCAACAACAAAATTCCTTTGAAGATGGTTAGGCGTGAGGACAGGACTGAAACTTAGTGAAAGCAGCCAAAGAAAAACATTGAAAGGCCTGCAGAAGAGAGCTACTGCTCAAGACCACTTCTAAAAAATATAAGGAAATCTGGTTCCTTGGAAGCAAGCTATAAAGAAAAGAAGCATGGCTCAAGACTTTTGCACAGCACTAAAAGTAATGACTCAGCAACAAGTAATCTAAATTGCCACCATGTAGAAACCTGATTCTTAAAAAAGTCGACCCAACATCACTCACTGGTTTGTGGCCATCAACATGTTAGTTTGGTTTTTTAACTGATGTGATATGTGAGAGCTACAGATGATTAAGTAACTGAGGGTATTTCATGCTTATATGTTAGTAATTTGTCGCTTGCCTGATAAGACACATCATAAATCATTCCCTGCTTTAACTTGTCTTTCCTTCTTAATAAGACCCCAATTCACTTGATTAACACATGCTTTGTTGAAAAACACTGCAGAATTTTTTTTGAAAGTCTTCACTAAGGTATTAAAATAAGTGAGAATTAGAGCAATTTTATCAATGATTTTTATCCAAATAAAGTAAAATTAATGACTCTCCACTTTAAGGAAATGGATTGATGGAATTATGATTGAATAAAATACTGGTTAAAACATCAGCTGAGCTCTGAGCTTCAATATTAAGGTTTTGACAGCTCTAAGCACTCAGTGTCGAGTGTGAATTAGTTTGGATTAGGGGTTCGACATAGCCCCAACTAAAAACTAAGATCTTTAAAATCCAGTAACTTCTATCCCTAGATCTTGGTTAAAAAACATCTCTTGGTACTGATATATGGTGGGTATTACAGCATTATCATTGCAAAGCTAACTGGGAGACTTCTGATGGTTCTCATACACACTAAAAAATGCTGTATATCCACTCGAAGCTGTGAGATTTGTGAGTACAAGGTGTACTCTGAAATCCATAACATGCTGTGGTTTGCACTTTCAGTGCATCTTTGATGAGCCGATGGCTGTTTGAATTTCTGCCTTTGCATCTGCCTCGCTCCACAAACCAGAGTAGCTGTGCAAATACTGTTTTCAATTATGATTATCATTTTGTAAGTTAAAAAAAAAAGTACAGCACAGTCAGCAAACATGAATGTTAAGTTAGTCTGTCTTGCGTTGTTAATGCAGTTACTACCACACCCTACTTTTCAAATGAGGTTGTGGCATGTGAAAAAAAAAGAATTCTTAAGTAACATCTGGATGAGCTAGGAGTTTAAAAATAAGTGCTATGGACAAATGAAGTTCAAATTAAGTTAACCAACAATGTACCAGCAAGATTTTTTTTTTTTTTAATTTTGTAATTCTTAGTGGAGAGGTGGAGCATGGGCAAAAGGAGAAGCCATTAAATTTCGGTACACATCTGATTCCCCTTCCTGAAAATTTCCATATTGGGCATTGGCCTTGGTAGAGGATTTTCTTTCTCAGTCTTCCTTAAATATTAACCAAGCATTGGGCTTGTGTAGCAGGCAGAGGTAGAAAACTCGACTCGCCAAACTGACAGACTTTGCACAACATCAGCAAATTCTTGATGCAAATGTCGTGCACCCAGACAAGAAGCAAACACTGAAAAGATGTTATGAAAGCAGAACTCAAACTGTGCTTTAAGAAACACTAATATGACCTAACCTGAACAACGCTGAAAATGTGCAGATGGAGCTTAATGCTGTGCGTCTCACACCGCTAACAGCGTGTGATGGGTGGGGTTATAGTAGTGACCTATGCTTCATGAAAAACAAGTTGCACTCCATTAAAAATTTAGGAGAAGCTCATATTCATTTCTGTTTTTGGTTTTATTTATTTTATTTTTTATTTCATTTGCCAGAAATATTTGCACACAACTGTACAATGTCTTGTTAGAACATACTGTACTTTCTGTATGACAGCTGTGCAAATGTGGCAGCTTCAGGCTATAAAATATTCCATTATTCCTGCTGAAAATACTGCTGACATTGTCATTTGGTGATATGCAGTAAGAGCCCCCAGTTTCCTTTGATCTTTTTTCAATTAAATACCTTTAGTAAGCTTATAATAAAGCAATGTGAGTTCAGCTCTTCAGCACAAGGCTTATTTGTGATGGTGGTCATGGAAGCACATACATGGAAAAGGGCTTTAACACAGAGAATTGGAGATTGCAGCACATACATCTCTTTTTGCCCTGCTTCTTTAGACAGAACTTTTAAAGATGAATGTATAGTTGAGTGTTTATATAAACCGCTGAATTGACAACTTCTGAATTCCTTTAAAAGTCCACATTCTTAAAGGACTACTTTGGCATTTTGGAGATTTGTGATGGCCAGAAGATCAACGCGACTCTCTGTTAAATATGCAGCTACAGCCAACAGCTGGTTAGCGTAGCACAAAGACTGTAAATATGCCAAGCAGGAGTTCATTGTGGACGTTTGTGTTTTACAGACTACTTGGGTTGATTTTCAAATATGCCCGTTGATAAGATTAAATTTTAACTTCTAATGCAGAGGAGTATCAAACATGCATTTTTGATGATTTGGGAATGACTCACTGCCTTACTGTCATTGTGAGCATCCTTGAAACGCTTGCAGCTTTGATAGAATGATACTACTTGACTTGCTGGTTGGGCTATTTCTTGAGATGAAAATAAAATATGACAAAAAACATGCCACCCAGAGTGGTTTTGGGCTGTGAAGGTTATTTCACCATCCACGCTCTGGAATATCATGGATGTAACAGTAACAGATGTTCCAGTCAGCACTGTCCAGGGTGTACTCAAACTCCTGCTCTGTGGCAGCTGGGACGGACTCCAGCACTCCCGCGACCTGGATGGAAGGATGAAAATGGATGAAGATGGATGGATATTCATCACATCTTTTTTAATCATACGAATCAGAAAACCTGAAGCAGCAAGACTTCTGATCGCCATGCAAGTCAACTGACTTTTCTATCACTATTGTTAAGAGCTCTTTTTATAGTCTGTGTTTTTCAGAGTATGAAAAGTGAGCAGCTTTCATAGAAATAAATCAGGCAATCAGGCAGCTTCCAGTCCTTTAAGAAATCCATAGAAAACGCTTGGGAAAATGTTGCCCCGGACAATATAACTGTAGCAGTTTTACAGTTTTTGTATGGATGCATGCATCCATACAAAAAGCATCATCACTTTTCTTTGCATGTGAAGAACAAACTGGATGCAGAACACTAAGAGGCTAAGCTGCAACCAAATGATTTGAGCCTCAGTGACAGTTATGGAGAATTACAGCGGCACACCTTGGGCCTTATATGCTAATCTATGTGTGTCTGATGGAGATGAATGGTGATTGTATTATGGTGTATTCTCCTCCGTAGAGAGTGTTAAACGATGTGATGATGACATGCAGCGTAAATCTGCCACGACCGAGTGCCGTGTGTGTGGCTTTTTTGTGTGTGTGTTTTCCTCTTTGGCATGCAGAGGCCAGCACAGCAGTAATTAATGACTAGCTGCTAATGGTGCTGTGTGATCCTACATGGTAATGAGAAAGTATTGTATGAGGCCAGGCATGACAATCAGTTCAGCAATGAGAAAACATTGCGGTGCACAGGTGAGAGCCTCAATCACACAGGCCTGGGGAGGACAAATCAAAGGGATTTTGTGGTCTTTTCTAAAATAGAAACACACACACACATGCACACACACACATTTGGGTGTCTGCACGAGCGGCATAGTAAATCTAAAACCGATGAAGTTGGCTGCACCTGCTCTTCTGTTTCATGGCTGTGTGCTTTTTATTGTAGCCATATATTGAGATAAAGGGTAATTGTAAGATCTGACACAGATTCACGAAACAGTTATGCAAATGCGCCCGACTAGAAATTAAATATCCTTTTAAAGAAACATGATATTACGGCGCCGCACTCCAGCAGTCACTGGAGCTTTGATAAAGAAAAACAGTTTTCTCCTCTGTTTGAATTGCAGTTGGTAATTGTTTGAGGCACAGTACTGTATCTGACTGGCTCAGCAGGCAACAAGGCAAACACGGAGTGCTTTCAATAATGTGCAACTTATGGCCGTGTGTGTCAGCCAAGGAGCTTTTACTGTCATCAGTTTGCACGTTACAATAACCTCATCATGGTATTTTCTGTCGTGGCATCATTCAAGTTAAATGCTCCTGCAGCCCCAGTTGAACTAATGAAAATGCCTTCTGCTTCCTGTTCACTTCCACAAAACAGCCGTCTGCAAATGTTAACTATTACTGTCAATACAGGATGAACCAATTGGGGATATTGTGACAAAACGTCTGTTTCTCTGCTTATTACCATATTCATCTACAATACCGTATTAATTTCCACACCAAAAGAGCCCTCACCATTGCTGGGTGCAACCTGAATAGAGAATAATAAATCCAGGATGCCAAGAGAAAATTGTGCAGCACAGCCTTGCATTAGTGATGTTGCTTTTTACAAACCTCAGTTAGATAGTTTCAAAACACTTGTCAGAAAGAATGAGCAGAAACAGTAGATCCGTGTGTTTATGTTTTTTAAACCGTAACAGGCAGATCCTGTTGGTTTGGCTGACAAATGTCAGCCCTGTGTACACAGACACTTCCACACTTTGTCCAGCAGTCAGAAAATCAGTCATAGCTGCTATTTACAGATGCATCTAATCGATGATAATGAGCTAATGTTTTGTCAAGGAGACAATTGATCAAATTCCCTATATGACAGTGTGTTTGACAGCACTATACAGTGTGTGTGTATACGTGCTTTCATGATTTAGCTATTGTTTTATAAATTAGCTCAAGCGGTACAGTTCAGATTTATGTATAGCCACACGCTGCGTATCATTTTCCATGCATCTTAAAAGGAAGAAAAACACTCTCTGTAAGAAATGTATTCTGTTAAATTATGGAAAAGTGCTGGCAGCTAGATTTGACAGTATCAAAAAATTGTACTTATTGTGAAATAAAAAACAAAACAGTTTCTTACTGTAATAATTATAACACTAGAGAGCTACAGAGAATATGAACCTTACAGTATAACGCCACAGCTATTTGTTTGGCATTATATTTTCATCAAACAGATTATCACTGCGCTCAGATGACTTAATCAACTGGTCATGAGGGAAAAATGCCTATTAATGAACCAGTTGTGAGTTGTTGGCGGAGATTACTGGCAGTTGTTTGTGAAGAGGTACTGTGTAAGTTGTGAATATAAACAGAATGTAGTAATTTGCAGTTCTCGTGAACACATATTTGATTAAAACTAGATTGTGGAAAACATATCAAAGTGAGAAAATTTGCCATGTTAAGAAAAAGCTTGTTTAGCTTATTTTCTTTTGAATTTGATTGCAAAAAAAGAAAAAAAGTGGAATGAGCCAACAGAAGGCTGGTAAGTAAGAAAGTTAGTGGTGCTAAAAGGAAACGTTTTGCAGCTAATTAGATTAACTGGTAACAGGTCAGTGTGGGTGTAAGTGAAAGACGCATAAGTGATTATGCTCTCAGTTTGTGCAATAGCTTGCTGTTAATATAAATGGAAAGATTGAGGAGAAGAAGAACATATAATTTACATTTATCAGAAAAGCTGGGAAATGACTAGGTTACAGTGATTTAGTAAATTAAAAATAATTTACAATAAGGAGTTTTGAGTCATTGTCTTTGTGTCTGTCCTTGTGGTGATTGTTGTTAGACAAAGTGTTCAGCTGCATGTCCAGCTTGTAGTGCAGATTGTGATTCATTCAGTATCCAAATCCATTCACCAGAGACACTGTCATGTTTATCTGCTGATGGAGGAATCCAAATATTGATTATAACTGCATTTAAACAACAACAGCAAGGATTTTGCTCACGGCACGTGGCCATCCTGTGCTGTTTGGTTGAAACAACATTATGTCCTTCATGTTGGACATGTTTTGTCATCCACTTTGAAACATTTTTTTTTATTTTAACAGATGGGAAGTCTATTTTTGACTAATGTCTCTCAAGATGTCACCAATGGTCGGGCAGCAAGTTACTGAGCGCAGTTGTGTCCTTGCAGTGCAGAACTTCAAAAACATGCGTAGTGCCACGTCGGTATTAAATATATGAGACAGGCTCCTTGTTTTAGAGGTATGGAAATGTTTTTAATAATACATTTCTTGAAGACCAGATTGCTCAGTCTGGTATTGTTCTTGCGCAGCTATTACGCCACCGAACCAGACAGCTAATATCACATTCAAATGAAATACTAATTAAGAAGATATACACATCATTACCACCGATGCACCATGGGACTCCAGAGTCATGCTCTGTCTGTCTCCTCCCCTGCATGTTTCTGTCCCCATTTATTACCGGTTGTCTCCTTCGTTTCTTTTTTCTTTTGTTTGCATTCATCCTCACTCTTTTCCTTCTATTTATTTATTTATTTATTTGCTTTCTGCCATCTAAGGAGTTGCTCCTCAAGCTTTCCCATCAGCCCCTCAATCTTTCAATTTTCTGTCATGGAAAAAAGCACTTAAACTTATCGCTCAATCTGTTTATTACATGCCACCTCCAGCTCCTTCCCTTCTCCACCTCCTTGTCTGGCTCTCCTCCTCTCCATCTGTTTATGTGTGTTCCCAATAACCTTTTTACGCATCGAACTCCTCCTTCTAGTGACCTCAGTGTCCTCGGCTAATGCTGTTCCAGTGTCCCAACACTCTGCAAAAGCAAACTTTGGGAATAGCTCCATATTACAGTTTTCAATCAGATGCAGCTGTGGTGTCAGTTTTGGTACACAATGCAGGAGACTGGTTTTCAGTTTCCTGGACAGGAGTCATTTTTAAAACTCTTTTCTTTTACGCTTGACCTGCAATGTCAAGTGGCAGGAATAGAAGCCATGTTTCCACTAACAGGATTGCTATCCAAGAAAATAAAAAAGAAACCTTTACCCCCAGGAAAACGGGGTCGAGGGAGAGACACCACCACTGGTTTAGAGTGTAAGACAATATTACATCTGTTGAGGTTGTACATGTGTGTCTGAGAGAGATGAGCTACTTCACAGCTGTGATGATGTTGAGAAACAGAAATAAGTTTTGAATTTCAATCCCTCAGTAAGTTGTTTCTTGTGTCATTGTGTGCCTTCAGACTGTGGAGGCCTGAGGGGGAACAGGTTATTGATTTCTCCTGACATCAGAGCTAATTTCCTCTTTGGTGATCTGTTAGAGTCACTGTGAGTAACGATTGATTAGAGAAGTACACTGCGCCTCTGCTACTTTCAGCAACAGTATCAGAAAGCGCTGAATCAATTTTAGTAGCAACAAGCTACAATTTGCCATTAATACCATTATGATTCAAATATTTTCTCTCTTCGTTCTCTCTTTTTCTCACAGATCACATTCTTCATGCTGCTGTCTGCAGTTTGTGTGATGCTAAACCTGGCGGGCTCCATCCTCTCTTGCCAGAACGCTCAACTTGTCAACTCTCTGGAAGACTGTCAGCTGGTGAGACCAACTGGACCTTAGCCCATGCATGCTCCAGCTTTGCAGTACACTCCAAAAAAGACATTAATCTTTTAATGTGGCTTTTTGGAGGCTTAAACTTAATAATTGGAAGAAATGATGCAGTGTTTCTGATCTGTACTGATTAGACAGTGAATTGAACCTAGTACTGAACTTGACTCATACAAAATACAGAAAAAAGCTCTTGTTTTCATAAATAAATTTGTAAAATCAGAGCACACAGACATCAAATCAAATCAAAACTTTGCTGAATAGTATATCTAGCCAGTCTGTCCATAGTTCATATTCACCAAACAGAGCAGCCAATCAACTCATAACCATAACCCCTTGTCACCAGAATGAACACCTGAGTTGACCCACTAGCAGTCAATGACAAGTAATGGATCTTAATATTGATATGTTATCACTAACATTTGTAGGGGTATGCACTAAGGCTGTGAATAAAAGTGGAAACAATATATATGGTCGAAAGGGATCATGAAGAGTGAGTGACTAATAGAAATGTGTTGTCTGCATGGGAGCCTACATCTACGAATGCGAGCACACGATGGGCTGACGGGCAGCGCTTCTGTTCCAAACAGGCTGCAGGACTGAGTCAGCACCGAAAGTCAGCTGAACTATTTGTCTGTTGATGACTAATGGCTCCCAATAAACACATCCATCTCTGCCAGAATCACAGAGAGCTGAAATAAAATAGATAAACAACTCTGAAAGAGAAAGCCAATGTTTTTTCTTTCTTTCTGTTTCACTCCGATAAAGTTGGGAGACATTTTTAAAAAGTGTGGTCAAAACAAACACAGCAGACGGTGAGAAACCCCGACTGTAACGGTGCGTTCAAGCATACAGATACATTAAAGGGCCCAAAATACGCCACCAGAAGCGCTTGTCACTTCTTGTTGGAAATTTCCGCTCCCCAAATGTTTTAATGTCAGAATTGTCGGAGCGGCCGTCACCAGCAATATGTGTAACTTTCTCAAACTGTTGGCCTGACGTCTACATCCACTTCATGCTTTGATTGGTCAGCTGGGCAGAGGCGTGAAAGCTGGGAGAACTTCTAACTCAACTCAGTGAATGTCTTGAGGAAAGTTTCTGAAATGTAATTAAAAGTGAAAAATAGATATCATGTGAATTTTTAAAGTTATATTTAGAGAATAATCCACCACCAGAACAGTTGTGGTCACACTTTCCAGTTTGTTGCAACTCTTACTTGTCATGAACTACTAGACTGCAGTTTCACCTCTTTGTGACTGCTAAAAATCAGTGGTTGCCCAGGGATTGCAGTAAACTCTTTTCACTTTTGGCAATCAATTGCAAGAAGCTACTGAGCATGCAACACCCTCAAACTCTGGGCAGCCACTTTTGATCACTGGTGTCCTTGTGGGAGGCAACCTGTCTCCCAACAATCACTGCATCAGACTCGAATAGCAGTCACTCTCAGACAGACTGGTAAATGTTTAAAAATTATCGCAATCTAATTTATAAACACAGACAGATTGCTAACACACTGCAATCAGTTGGAGTCAGTCTGCAGTGATCAATGCAACTTGTCTGCAACAGGAGACTCAGCGCTCGTTTCATTCTGGTTATATTCCTATAAAATAAAATTAAGGCTGAGGTGAGCTTCTATATCATTTTGCAGTTAAACTGCCAGCATCTACGTCACTATTTGTAGAAGGATTTGTGAATCTAATCTAAGTTTCAAACCTCCAGGTTTCTGGCAGGACGATGAAATTAAGCAGTTAATGTGAATTTCTGTGTATATAACAGATTTGCAATTTTCACTGATTTAATTGTCATATCAACACAAAGAGATAGCATGTAACTGCCAACTTGACCCTATTCAGTCGCAAACGAATAAAAGACTGACTTCACCATTTTATCGCTGTCTTAATGCAAAGTACCTGTCCCAGCATTCATTTCTACGGCAACAAGATTGCGAGTTCATTGAACACTATCGCAATAGTTCTGCTCGTGCTGCTGTTTTCCACCACTGTTTTCCCTAATGTGACCATAAAGGACTTGTTTTTTAGTATAATTCCAGATTTGTTGTCTTCTCTTATCCTGCAGTTTCTTTGCTCCTCTCTGCACCTTAAGCGCTCTGAGCTAACTGCTCTGTTAGCCTGTGGTGCCAAGCACTTGACTCACAGGTGTTTCTACAGTTTGTGGCCTGATTAAGTCACTGCACATTGGTGCTGTATTTTAGCCTCGCTGTAGTGTATATATATCTGTAGTGCATCTGAATATATCGGAGACATTTGTTCATGCTATTTTATTTATGTTAGGATGCTTTGGTGTCCTTTACGTTTTTCGTGTTAACATCAATCACACTGCATTCACCTGATTTCATTTTTTGTCGTGATTTCTTTTGGCCTTGATAGCAGCCGAGTGAAAATTTGATCTCGTCATATCTCTACCTCGGACATATCTGAATGGAACTATGAATTAGGACTTTTCAAGCTTGAAATATCTTTAGGTATTTGAGTGAGCTCCCATTTCACAACACAATCAAAACATCATGCAGATTTACATAATGAGATTCCTAGTTGATTTGTTTTTAATTTAATTCATAGTACCAGGGGTTTCTATCTTTTTCATGACTGATGCAGCCCCTGGTGATTCATCTGGCACCCAACCCACTAACCTGAGCACTTCCACATTATAAGCAGCTTTTGTCCTTATGCAAGTGGGAGCAGCCGACTACACCAACTTCACCGCTTTATGTGGTTCCCCAGAGACCCTCCCACAGTCGTGACTGAAATATTAATGTTCTTCATCTCCTTTCCCCAATGTAATTAACCCATACTTGCTGGGTTCATGTCCTGCTTTCTCTCAATCTGGGACACATAGCAGAGGTATGCTCTACCGCTGTCCTTTACTGGGAAGCTCATCATATCTCACAGTCCTTTGTCTCTTTATGCATGTGCAGGTGCCTTTCTCAATCACAGCGAAATACGTTTTGTGAACTTTGTCATCAAAGTTTTTGATTACACGCCCTGTAACTGAGAATATGTTTTATTTCAGGGGTAAATATGTCGCTCGTCACTCATCTTCAGAAAAAAGTGACATCAGAAAACCAAGCTCAGGCCTGATTTGTGCGTGTATGTGTGTGTGTGACGTGTGTGTGTGTGCCTGTGTGTTTCCGTGTATGTGGCATGCATGCATGAGTGCGGATGTGTGTTCTCTCCTTCACCCCCCCAGCTCAAGTTTGACAGCGATGGAGTGTGTGTATGCTGCGAGCTACAGAAGCAAAGTTCAAGCTGCAACAGCCTGGGAGAGACGCTGAAGCTAAATCCACTGAGGGACTGCAATACGATACGTATACGTCTCAAGGTGTGTCTGTTTGTATATTGTGACTGGTATATTTTTTTTTAACATAAAAACATTCTGTATGACTGAACTACACTTTACATTTGTCTGGTAGTTGTTTGGCAAAAACCGTCATGGCCAGCTTTAACGACTCAGTGATGTCACATTTTTAGAGACATTTGGGAGGCCAGACTGAGACACAAATCCAAACAGCTGCCTTTTTTAAAAATGCCCATCATTTATTCATTTACTTGCCTTCTTGTGTTTTTGCAATCCAGAGCTGGAAATTGAGGTCTGATTGAACTGTGTCAGGGAGAACTCAGTTTGGATCCATAAACCACCTCCTGGTGCTTGTTTGTCACCTGCAAATGTTGTTTTTCATGATCTTTCCTCTCTATTTTTAGTCATGCTACGTCATGGCTCATGTGACGTCAGTATCATTCAGTGGAGAGCAACACTTTGATCCAGACTGAAAAACTGTTGGATGAAATTTTGGTAGCGTTTTATAATATGGTCTGCATCTAAGAGTGTTTTCCCAATTAAATTAAATGGAATTTCAATGTACTTAATTTGAAAATTTGAAATTACAATGTAATTACACGGTAAGGACAAAAGCCAGACTTGGCTCCATCAGTATAAAGTCACATAGGCCTGCAAATTGTTATGGTATTTATTTTTTTCTCTGAGCTGGAAAGGGAGAATAGTCCTTATATAATTAATATTGGTAAAAGAAAGGGACATTTGAATAATAGAACATCGCCATGCACATCAGGATAATGAAAATGTAAAACTTAAACTTACTTGCATTATAATATATGTCAGTTTTCATGTAAAATAACCAGAAGGTATGCGCCGCTCGAAATTACTTACAAAATACTTAAAATTATTTACAGAACAATTTGTGTCTGCTAAAATACCCGAGGTTATGCAATACATAAAAATTACAGTACTTAAATGTACTTACAATATAATTGTTTCGTTGTTTCCTTTATTTTTGTTTTATTCTTCCTTTAACTTCATTCTAGTGAACCTACCTTTAAGTATTTGTAGATAACTAGAATTAACATACCCTGATATTCTTTTAATTACATCGGAGTGAGACCCTTAGATGCAGGTCATGCATATAAACTGTTACCAAAGTTTTGTACAGATATTAATAGTTCCAAGATTGGGAATGTTGCAGTTTTCAGTGAAACATCTCAACAACTTAGGTTAAATTGCTGAGCTTAATATTTTTAGGATGAATCTTCTTTTGTGTCTTTGACCAATGTTTTTGTTTGTGATCGAACAAACCTACAGATATGGTTCCATAGTTAGAATTGTAGCTGGTCAACATGTTGGTTTTAGAGCTACATCCTCTGAGAGTCACCAGACTAACCTCAGGTTTCAGATTTCTTTTCTTACTGTAGCATTTGCCGTCAGGGAACAATACAAAACAAAGCTGGGTTTCTTTCTCAGATTAATTGAGCAGAAAGCAGCAAAAGCATTTGTCTTTCCCCAATAGGCAGACCTCTTAGTATGCAGCAAGTATCTACTCTGGGCTGGCTCTAGTTTGCAAGAGTATGACCTCGGTAGATTATCTTGACTCGCAGCATAAGAGGGAATGATATATAATCTGTCCTACTGCGCCGTTATTGCATAACGACAATCATATCCATTCATTTTATATCCTTGATTGATTATAAAACATTGATAACCAAATAAAAGACTTCTCAGGATGAAGCATGCTTATGAAAAGAGGAAAGATCAACTACATTTGTCACTGTAATCATAACTCTTTGGAAGAGATGGAGAATTGGTGCTATAAACCTTTATTAAGTGCCAAAGAAGTCAGATGTATTGAGTTATGTCTGTGAGGAAGCTGTCACACACAAGTCTCCGGCTATTTCAGATGGCTGTTAGACGACTGCTGACTCTAATGAACTCATATAGTGCCTCGATCACTAAACGACACAGTGTCCTGAATTATAAAAGCAGGTGGACTGAGTAAAATTGGTTTCTCATTCGCTTATTAGTTGTTGTTACTCAGCAGTAGCGCTTTTCTTAAAAAAAAACAAGAAAATTAAACCAGCCACCGTTGCTGCCAATGTCTGTCATTCGCTCTGTGCTGGCACATTAATTTCCACCCCATTTTTCTTTTCATTACTCTGCCCGGGGCTATAAATCATCAGTGAGGGGGAGTACTGAGGTAATTTGCGATTTCCTGTAAAGGGGCGGATGTGTAACCTTATTCACTAACCTGATTGACCTGGGGCAAGGTATCTTTCAGAGGTTAAATATCTGCTGAGCAGCCATGCTACACCCTTTACGTGTTGGCGGCGTTATTCATTTTCTTTGCCGGGCAGGATTTATGGTGGCATCGTGAATGTTGTAGTCACAAGGGAAATCAAAGAAATGCATCTTCTCACATCTGTGTGGCAGATGCACTACCAAATTCGAAGTCACACAAAGCCATCGTAAATATTTCTTGATTCTTGCGCTGAGAAAAATCACTCAGTGCTGCAGTGGTTAGACACAGGTTTGTTTCCCTGTGCAGCTGTGCGCTACTGTAATCTCAGCTTTGTCTCAGGGTAGAGTCTTTACTATCAAAGCTGAACAGCAGGATACGTAGATGATCAACAGAGAACATCTGACAGTCAGCCAGCTCACAAAGAGTGTATCTATTACATGATGGTACTGAGTTGCACCTCTGCGCTCCCTGCAGGGGTACACAGTGGATTAATCTTTTTTAGAAAACAATGATGCTTTTAGCTAAGTGTTGCCAGCAATTTTTTTGTGAGTGTTGCATTCAGCAGTGTTATCAAAAAATCAACAGAGTGATTTTGTATTTATTGTATTTGCTGCTTATTTTCTCTGTCTGCCTTGGCACCTTCCACATGTAAAACTCAGAAGGATAACATCTGCCAACAGCAAGGCAAGGCCATATTCCCAGACATATTCTCTATTTGTATTCTTGGTAAATAATGGTTTTAGACTCACAGTGAAAGACTTGTCTTGCTGGTATCTTTTGTTACCCTCTATGCAAGGTTCTTTAGAGCACAAAGAACAGACATCTTTGCTTTGCTTTGCCTGTATGGACAGCATAATAAAATATCTGTAAAGTGCACCATCTTCCTGGTGTTTGGAGTTAGGGATAGGTACTGTATTCCCTTTCATACTGATGCCAAATGTGAGTTTGTGTACCATCAGTATGCCCTTGAATGATAGGGGGATGAGTTTTAAACTTGTGAGCGTGTGTCATCTTCATACAGGTTTCAGCCAGGAATCCATAAAAAATGATTTTCTTCTTTTGCAGTAACTCACACAATGGTAAAAACCAAAGTTTAGGAGTTCCTTATTGACTTATATGAGGCATATATTGTGATTTAAATATCACTGCAAACTTTCAGAAAATCCAATACAATGTGCAGTCATAGTTGGATCCAAAGCAAATTGTTTTTCTGTCACACAAAGACTGAATAGCACTGCAGGGTTTCCCAGTTTTTGCTGTTCTGCCTTTTTCATTCACATTTTTATGAGTGCAAACCCACTTTTTTGTATTCACCTTGCACCATCATCTAAAATTTCAGTTAATGGCTTCTCTGCAAACTCCACTTCAGAGCTTTATCGGCTGCCACATCAATCATTGACTTTCTAATTCAATTGGCATTCGTGTTAGAGTTGTCGCTGCAAAAGGGTTTCTAATCCAACCTGACTACCTGCTTCTCACTGAAAATACTCATGAAACTGCACGTGTATTCTGCTGAAGTGAGCCCTGACGACAAGCTGCTCGCCAGCTTTCGACATATTGTTTTTGCTCTGGAACTCATCCAGTAATGGGAAGGCATCATTGCCCTAGTGAACTACAACAACCGTTTTCTGATCCATCCATCAGTTTTAAAAGATAGGGTCTGAAGTCCTGCATTCAGGTCATGAAATCTGGATAAAAAGGAGTCAGGCTATGTCTTTAGACTAGCTACACTGATGCAATAACAATGTTTATCTCAGGAGTCCCAGTTAAGAAGCACTGATCCAGGGAAAAAAAAGAAACTGGGAGCAATGACAAAGGTTACATCTTCGGGTCATGAATAAAACTCTTCGTTTCTAAATATTTAACACTTTATGGGGCCAGAACATCGGCTGCTTTCAGTCACTGGAGTTTAAACTGCTGTAGCTCTTCCTAAAGGAGGTCCAGGATTTTCTTTCAGATCCCATGAAGAGCTTTTGTAGCCTGCCAAAAAGAGGTCAGAAAGATTTTTTTAACAGAAACTCAGAGCCGGTTGAATAAAAGCCAGGTGCACCTTTGAAACGGATGTATTTTGGTCAGCCACAGGGAGCAGCTAATTGAGGTGTATGTTTAGTTTGTGTCTGGACAAGATCTTCACGGTTCGAGGGATAACAATTGAGGATCAGTGATGTGAAAAACCAATTAAGCCCTCTGCCACAGAAAGTTTGTGGCCAGATTAGGCAGTAGGACTGTATTTGTTCTATTATTACAATTATAATAATTATTATTGTAAGAGATTGAATGTGCACAGGGGAAAAAAATGTTCTGATATCCTAGCTGAGCCTAGCTGTAGGGGTTTCAGAAATAAAGGACATTGGTCTTCTGATGTGCAATTTTTTATCTGATCCTCCCCCAAATATTTTTAGACATATTGCCTAGATAGAAAAAACAATGCAATTCAGTGTGCGAAATATTTGCCTTCACTTATCATTTCAGTAAGAGAAAATCCAAAAATCTACCCAGTAGAAGGGTTAGCACTATTGTGAAGTGTAAATGGGATAAAATATGCAAAAACAGTGGTATGTGAGCCATATTGTAAAAAACGGATGTTCTTCACTCTGTTAATAATGAAAGTAGTGTAGTTCTCAATGCACTCACAGAGCAATAATAGTCTTCTTTCACCAGTTCTGTTCTAATGGTCGGCTTGTGGTGATTATTCATGCTTAAAATGTCAGACAGGCTTGTGCTCCATCCAGACTTCCCTCCAACACAAAACATGTTTCAAAACTGTTATTTTCCAAGGGAAACATGTATTAGCTGCATTTTATAGTTGGCACTGCACAACCTAATTTTGGTTCCAACTGGCATCATTTCTGCTTTAAACTTCCAGCTAACACAGGCTTGATCTTTGGCAACTAGATGCTGGCTATTGAGTGTGTTTGAAAAACAGTGGCAGGGCTGGTAATTCTGAACACTGAAGATGCTAAAATGATTTATTTTATGACACAAACTTTAAAAGGAGTAGGCAAGTGACTATTGGTCTGTTCGAGTTGTCATCTTTTGTCATGCGCCATGGGTTGTTGAGCTGGGGTTGTGAGTTCTTTGGATGTTTTGAGTTTTCTGTAAGTTCTTGATTTGCTTCTTTGGATTTCGAGATGTAGTGTATGTTCTAGCTTTATATCTAGTTCTTTCAGTATAATATTTCTTTTGTTTCCTTTGCAACATTTAGTTATCATCTGTTGTGATCCCCTTCTGTCTCCCTAGTCATGCTCCCATGTGCATGTGCTCTATCTCTATTCCCTATACTGATGCCCTGTCAGTGTTAACACATTTTTATTCGCAAAGCAGTAACAAACTGTATAGCTGTTAAACTCGCCACACTTCCTCTAAACCTCCTTCAGTGTGGATGTTCTTATCATTTTGATCAAGGTTGTGGTTGGTCAAAACATATGTTTTTTCCTAATATATGATCTAGATGCATCAAATGTCCATCATATGAAGCAATCCAATCAACAATCTACAACATCAATGTTTTCCAAAGGAAGTTGCTGTCTTGCTTGTATTGGTGATCATCGGGCACATTTTACTGATGTACCATTGATAACAGGCCACTGAAGTGCATGCGCTAATCTATTCCAATATCAAGTCTCAGTGTGCATTTCATTTTGAAAACTTTTAAACAGGTTTCACAAGTGATTTAAAGCTATTGTACTTGGAAAAATGCAGATAGAGTCTATTTTAAATAACTTGGTATCGAGTTGCAATAAGGACAAATGGCTTAAATCGTCATATTTTTGTAGTTTTAAGGTTCATTATTATTATTATTATTATTATTATTATTATTATTATTATTGTTGTTTCTAGCAGTGAGGAATTCAAGCCGTGCAAAATTGTATCGTCCCATTGGCAGATTTGTATTTATTTATTTACTTTTTAAAGTCTAAGATCAATTTGATTGTATAAAAGATTATTTGGCTTATATCCATTAGGACATTTTTATTTTTTTTTGCATTGCATGACTTGATAAACCTCAGCAGGTGAGGCGGCCGTCCTCTCTGTGGGCCTAACACCAGTTGAGGTTTCTAATGTCACTGATAATTATGCGCCTCGTGAATCCAGTGAATAATCTGTGAGACAGGCTGGAAAACCACTTTGTATGGTAACTGGGGAGCTTCCTGTGTCCACAGAAAGTCCACAGCGAGTTTTAGCTCCCATCTCATCTCTTCTTGTCTTTAAGGAGTTCATATATTTTAGTTGAACACATTTGTTGAATGCACCTGTTAGTTGTGCCGGCAGCAGGGCAGTTTAGTATCGTTGTGATCGTGTGTCTGTGCACCTGCATTTGTCCACAGGGGTTGACTTGGAAAACACAACTCCAGTTGTTTTTCTCTGTGAATAAAGTTGAAATGTGAAGATTAAAGCTGCTGTTTCATGTCAAACAACTGCCACAGCTGCTGTTCCCTGCATAAAATTCCTTATGTAGATGAGTTGGTGAAGTCGTACTTAAGAATCGGTTTTAGCAACAAGGAAATGAATTCTCTTTTAGCACACAACATGGTGAGAAGTGTAAAGATGTTAAAGAGATGGTGCAAAAAGAGACAAACAAACAAACTTGGAAGAGTTGGTTGGATTCATGCAAAATGATGTAGCTGGCAATGGACAGATACAAGGATACTGAGGGTTACATCCTCTTGCAGTGAACAGGAGGTATGTCGTATCACAAGCAGAAAATGAAAGCTGATCAAGTTGTTTCACTAACTCATCTACGCAAGGTATTTTGTACACGGTGGCTGTTTAAAACTTTAATCACCACTTTTAGATTTTTTTCTCAAAATTTTGACTTTATCCTAAAAATAATAAACAATCATAATAACAATAATGACCAAAAAAACCCTTCAATTCTTTTTATTTAACTTAATCTGCCCCTAATACTACCACACACCCACCCGTCTCTGCTTCCCCTTCCTCCTTTCCTTTTAACTGTCTTTTTTTTCATAATAGTAATCCCGGGAAGTGAATCCGTCTATCAGATTAACCCTTTTCTTTAAAGGATTCTATTCAAGCACATGAGTGGACAGATCATGCTTCAGACTTCTTTTGTTCACATATGAAAAAGTGTGTTTAGTTTATCTTATTTTGAATGAACATTACAAAGTGCTGTCATCCTTTGTCCTTTCAGTGCATTGTGTGTGCCAGACAGTTGCTATTCCCTGAGCTAATTCTTAAACAGATGTTGTTCCCGTGCCTTCTGGAAATTAATTCATGCAGCACCCGTATTACAGCTTTATTTGTAAAGACATACCAAAAGCTGATATTACTGGAAAAACTGAGCCACTTAAATATGGGAAATATGATCGTAATAGCCAATACGGATGATTTTCTTCCACATTTGTCTAAAAGAATAGCACAAACAGCAGCATAATGGGACTGCAGTCATATGAACTATTTTCTCTGATTCAAGATGCTGGTCTAGTATTTCACCAGCATGCACTTTATTTTGCTGACAGACTCAATACTGGTTTGTACCCTTGCTGTTCACTGCATTGGCAGAGTGTGTGTGTGTGTGTGTGTGTGTGTGTGTGTGTGTGTGTGTGTGTGTGTGTGTGTGTGTGTGTGTGTGTGTGTGTGTGTGTCTACTGTAAGTTCATGCTTTACCCTGGATTTTAATGATCTTTAGAGTGTGTTTGCAACAATCCACAAAAATGCACGGGCGTTCTGTTTCTCTCTAAAGGTACTTAACCTTTTAAAAGTATTTCAAATGCATTAACACTCTAGTTTATTAGTGTTTGTATAGTTGTCTTACAGAACCAGGCTTCTCTTTCTGCAGTGCCACCCTGCTATGTGCCTAAACTTATCCTATCATAGCTTCTTTACCTTTAGACCTCCTTTTGTTCTTATATTCTCAACCTTTACTGTTCATAATACCAGCTATCTTTCTTTCCCATTTCCTCCTCCTCACTTTACCTCCTACATGACTCTAATTCCTCTTATTTGTCACTCATATCCTTTTTGCTCTTATGTTTCTTGTTACTCTAACATCCCCCTCTTCTGCTCTCTCTTTCCTTTAGGAGCTGCTTTTCAGTGTATGTGCCCTTAACGTCATCTCCACCATTGTGTGTGCTCTAGCCACTGCAATGTGCTGTATGCAGATGGTCTCGACTGATGTGCTGCAGATGGTGAGTGTGATCGAAGTGCAGACGGCAACGGTAGCTGAATTAACTCTCTCTTCAGTGACCACCCTGCAGTTAAAAACATGCATTTTTTTCATGCTTTCATCAGGGCATGCGGCACATTGCTGCAGATTTGATCTGTTTAAGGATGGTAGGGACTGTTTTAATCAGAACTAACATGGTCAAAATCATCTGATTTGCACACCAAAAGCAGTTATTTCATTCCTTTAAACACATCAACTTTTTTTATATAGTGCTAAATCAGTACAGGAGGCACCTCAAAGGCGATTTATGGTGTAAGGTAAAGACCCTACCGAAAGATTAAATATTAAATATTAAATATTAAAACTGGTGCTTTCACCTGTATGTGACATTTTACCGTGAACTTTGCAAGGTTTCAAGAAATTAGAAGTGTTATTGCAAAAAAATATGATCATAAAAATTGACTTTATGCAAACATGATATTATTTATGGCAGCACGGTGGCACGGTGGTTAGCACTGTTGCCGCACAGCAAGAAGGTCCTGAGTTCAATTCCAACACCAGGCCGGGGTCTTTCTGTGTGGAGTTTGCATGTTCTCCCCGTGTTTGCGTGGGTTCCCTCCGGGTACTCCGGCTTCCTCCCACCGTCCAAAGACATGCAGCTTGTGGGGATAGGTTAATTGGATAATCCAAATTGTCACTAGGTGTGAATGTGCGAATGAATGTGAGTGTGAATGGTTGTCTGTCCCTGTGTGTTGGCCCTGCGACAGACTGGCGACCTGTCCAGGGTGTACCCTGCCTCTCGCCCTATGACAGCTGGGATAGGCTCCAGCGCCCCCCGCGACCCTGAAAAGGATAAGCGGAAGTGAATGGATGGATGGATGGATGGATATTATTTTACTTTGTTTTTTTAATCTATTTTATAAAATGTAACAAATAGCGAGACAAAGACACAAAATGTATTGATGAGTACCAATTAGCTCTCGTATTTATTCTGATTAAACAAGGGAAATTAATAACAAAGGACATGAATACATTTATTATAGGCTGTTTGAATTATACAGCATTTAAGAATGTAAATGGAGGAGGAAAATCATTCACAGTTTGAATTAATGCCTTAAATCAGAGCACACCCTGCTTCAGTGCTCAGCATAATATGTCTGATGAGCAGACATAGATCTTCCTCAGACTTCTTTGTATGGAGAAGTGTAGATATAAATGCATTTTGGTGCTAATGCCTTTTGTTGCTACAGTCTAATAACAAATCAATCATGAATCAGTCAGGAGAATTTTAACCTTATTGTTGGTTCAGCTGAATATAAGACATCATACATGCCGTGCAGGAGTTAGATAACTATATGACAGTAGGAAATTATACTGTTTGATAAGAGCAAACACTAAAGCAGGAAAGCCTCTGTAAATTAAAGCGGCTGCTGAACATCATGACTTCTAAGTATTGATTCACAGAGAAGCAAAGGACAAAAAAAGCACTGTCTTATCTCCACCAGTCGAGTTTCCAAGAATGGCCTCGTTTCCCATTTGCTACAAAGGGTGTCAACCTTTTGTTTAGCTCAGTAAATTTAGCCGAGTCAATAGCAGCGGCGGCAGCCTGGAGATTAGAAAAGCAGGTTGACTGTGACTGGAAAGTTGTCCCACTTAGAAAAGGCTGAGTAAAGAGCCTTCGAAAAGAAGCTGGCCCCATGCACGGCACTTGCATCAGTTAGACCGTGTTCAGAGATCTGAATACATGTTAGTGACATACTGTGTTGTAAGTCACCGCCACTGTTCAAGGATGGTTGTTCACAGTGGTCATAGATGGCTTCTTCGACCATCTGTCGTCTCTGTCCAAAATGTGAACACTGGAATCTATTCACATTTTGGACATAGATCAGTAGTCCTCTTAAGCGACAGCTCCTAGTAGGACTTAAATACCTGGGACTCTCCTCCATTTGGTCTTAGAACTGAAGAAGCTTCTCAGATGAGAGGTGAAACCTCTTCAAGGAACTTAAAGAAGTCCAGTTGCTTTTCTTTCCAAGCTTACTCTGACTGAGAACCTACAAAGACAACTTGATAATGCCTCTTTGTTTAAAATGTTGCTGCTTTCAGTTTATGCCACACAGAGCTCGAGCCCTGAACGCTGACTGTATGACCCCCCACGGAACAATCCTCCACCAAACACTGGACTTTGATGAGTTTATTCCTCCCATTCCCCCACCGCCATACTACCCCCCAGAGTACACCTGTACCCCCTCAATGGATGGACAGAGGTGAGAAGCAAAGCAGTTTTGATCATCATCCCATTTTTAACTATAGATACTTTCAAAGTTCACATATTAAAAATGCAGTCTACAGTATTCACAACAGCTTACGTTTTCTTTGTAATTCATAATAAATACTACGTTATTAACCAAAAACTCAATGGTACTTAATCTGGGTTCATTTTTCTATGACACTTGACACTTAATGATCTAAAGCCACCACTTTACATCTTTGTGCAACTGTCAAAGAGTTACATAAAAATTGCAGTGTAATCCAAAAAAGCATAACTCGTTACATTAAGTGGAACACAAACTACAAGTTAATGGCACTCATTTTAGGCTACAGACAAATGAAGAATATAGCTGTAAATATTATTTATTTTGAAGCATTGGGCATCCTCCCAGAGGGCAGCAATTCAAATTGGGTATCAAGTAGCTGTATGTTCTCTTTAAAAAGACATTAGGGATTATTTCTGAGGTTTTATTTATATTATATAATCTATTCAATGAAAAGAATTGCTTACGGTCATTATTTTGCAGTCTAGTCCTTATGCCTAACCATTTGCAGAGGAATATTTTGTTTGTTTAGCCATTTAAAACTGACATATGAATCATTCAAGCATAAAAAGGCACCTAACTCAAGGGATGAACCAGTGTTGTGTCTGCACAAAACAGACAACTTAGCAAAGAACCAATTTTAATTTGTATCTTTAGGCATTTTATGCTAGCAGTCTGTTGCAAAAACACAGAATTTGTTCCCAATTCTTTCGATAGGAAACCTAGTATAACACAGTTTGACAGCAATCAAATACTAGTTTTGCACAAACGGCTTCACAGAGAGCTATTAGAGAGAAACTTTATTAATCTATTAGCTAAAAATCAACATATCTCAGCATGGTGTGGAGTGTATCCTTAAAAAATCTTTCTATAGCAGATGAACAGCATCTGAAAGTCATGTCCATAAGAAATGTCAAGAAGCCATTCTTAAGGAAGGGAAACGAGGAACAATCACTGAGCTGTACCAAATTACACAAAAAGTGGATTGAATACAGCAGGTCTTAAGTAGCGATGACTTCAAATGTATAATTTTTGGTTAAAATAAACATCAGTATTTATGGAGGAGGGCAGGAGAGAGATGCAGCAGTGAGTGTCTACAGCTATCTGTAAAACACAGCCAGTTGTATTGAGCAGTGTGTTGATGGAATTATGAACACAGCCCAGATCTCAACATTGTTGAAGTGCTGGTAAATAAAAAGAAAAACAGATTTGAGGCATTTCGACGTTGACTTTACATTTCAGGAAGGACCAGCTTTTATATACAGACTATGGGATTGTTCTGTATACTCTTGTGCCCCTTCATAAGCACCTATAATAACAAGTTTCACTTATTATTATAGGTGTGAGGTTTTTGGATGTGGAAAGGACACACATCAAAGCGATGCTGCTTAGTTTAGTAGACGCTAAAAGCATAATAACTAATGCATTTTCTTACTGGTATCTGTTTCTAGGTTAAAGACCATTTTCACATTAATATTTAACCTCTACTTCTGTAAATCTCACCAGGATTTCCTATGAGAAAGTAAATATACAGGTGCACGAAGCAGTGTTTGCATGGAAAAGGCAAACCCATCATATTAAGCAGCAACGGCAACATCTCTTCACACGTGTTATTATCAACCACATTGAGCTCAGAGCATTTCTCTCCATTACGAAGCTGTGACCGCGGTACTCAGCTGCAATGGAAGATCATTTGACCCCCTCCCTCACCACCATCTCCATTTTCTAAGCCTTTGCAGAGAGAGCGGTGCTGTTGTGGCCATTTGGCAGGAAGCCTCATCTGTTTGTCAGTTATCCCATAAATATATACAAGGCAACGGAAGCATTTATAGCATCCATGCTCAGGGCCAGGGATGTGTCATGACATCATTATGCATTGAATGACTGGTGGAAATACTCAGGTTGTATTTCATGCTCTGCCACTTTAGAGGAGAATGGGGTTGTAATTAAAAGATATGACAGCACGCATGGCTGCTCATTCTTAATTGGTACCATATGAAACATAGTGCTGCACGCCGAATAATACAGCGCCGATATATATTGTTAGGACTGGAGTGTAGGAGACAAGAGGATCGCTTTCATCCATTCTTTCTTAAGGCTTTTATAGACAATACCATATGTTTGACTTGGATATTCACGCTGGCGGTGACAGTTTCTTAAACACAACACTGTGCGACTGTCTCAGAGCACTCTCTCTTTGTATTCCAAGTATCCAAGAATAGTTTTGTTGTTTATTTAATCATTCCTCGGCACATGTTTTCTGGTTGTCTTCCATTCGTTTGTCCATTTCAAGATCTCATGAACACCTTCCGGGAATTTCAGTTACACTTTGCTGGTCAAAGCTCATTGCCATTTCTTCTTCTTCTTCTTTCGACCGCTCACTTTAGGGGTTGCCACACCAGATCATCGGCCTCCATTTCACCCTGTTCCTACCATCCTCCTCTGTCACGCCAACGGTCTGCATGTCCTCTTTCGCTACATCCACTGCGATGTCCAAAAACACATTGTCTCAAGTATTCATACTCTAATTGTGACAACATTTCACAGGAGTTTTCATTAGAATAAAAGTTTTAAATGATGAGCTGTTATATATCCAAAAGGTCAGAGGTCATAGTCTCTGTGACATCCTCTATAAACTCTTTTCTGCCCAGAGCAGTGGGATATTGTGTGGACATATTTCACAGCTGGTCAGTGTTCACATGCATACTGTATATTACCCTAAGACAAAGGTTTTAACTGCAGCTTTATCAGTCAGTGGACAATTATATTTATTAGGCATTCTTTGTATTTTATTATTTGGGTTGTTTGATTGACTCTTTGCTTTTCTGTCCCTTACAGAGGCTTGCATCTGGACTTTCCCCATTCTCCCTTCAGTGCCATATATGGGGTTCCTATCAACAGCCCAGGCACCCTGTACCCAACTGACCTGCCCCCTCCATATGAGTCTGTGGTGGGTCAAACACCTGCCAGCCAGGTGAGGAAAAACAACACCACATAGGTGCATTTTTATCTGAGGTTCACCAGATTCTAATTATTAATGAATTTTCAGTTTCGTGTTTTCTTTTAGTTGTGCATTCAGTGATGTGAAATGACTTCTTTGTAAAATGTAGTATTTTAGGAAGAGTCAATGTGACAGGTGTAAACTTTTATGCATTCGCTCTCAAAGCCAAGTGGGTTTCAAGGTCAGTGGGAAGATTTTTAGATTAGATGTGTGTTTTTAAGGGTTACAGGCCTTAATAAAATGGTTAGGATTTAATTATGTGTCTACTGTTTTCCACTTCTAATTAATATTTGTTAGAAACATTTGAATGTCATGTCACGTGCAAAATTTAGAAGCCCAAAATCACAACAAATATAAGCTCAGTATCATCCAGCTGCCTCGACTGTCTGGGTGAAGTGATCAGAGCTTTTTTTTTTTCTTTGCTGCGTCTCATTGTTCAGCGCTAAAAATAACTTTCTAATGTACGAGTAAATCCTTCTGTTATCTTCTCAACATCGTTTAATCACCCCTCACTTATTCTCTGTGCCATTACAGAGATTAAATCCGCAGTTCTCTTCATACCTATTTTTTTTGTCTTTCAAAGAGGAATCAAAAGAAAGGTCTGCTCGCCTGAAATAGATAAGCTGTCAAAAAGTGACTACAGCCATGCAGCAAATGATTTGATGTGTGAGAAATCATCAGAATCTGATGGTTTCAGCATTGAGATGCCATGAGATCAAAAAAGTTATGTGAACCTATATGTATCATATAATGTACCTCAAAAAGGTCATTAGTGCTTCTAATTAAAGTTCCTATTCAGCTCAACATTATACTGTAATTTTCTGCACTGGTACCCCTGCTCTTTATAGTGACAAATTACTGGTAAGTGTGTTGTGGTCTTGCAGAGCCCTCTACAGACCAACCAGTGGTACTGAAGGTTAGGCGCCACGCAGCTGTTGTGCGATATAGCACATGTCAAATATCCATATTTATTGAGGACTCCTGTTATGTTTACTAATAATTTCGTCTTCTCAGGTTACCATCAGCATAGAGCAACAGGCCACTGAGTCCAGTCTGTGTGAGAGAAATACTACCGCAGGTCTCAGCACTCAGGGTAAAGACAGTTTGAATATTCACAGTGCTATTTGTTCCTAAATATCTTTTTCCACTGGTGATCGTGCTAATGATGCATTTTTGCAGCCTCAGTGGACAGTGCCTCTCTCATGGTGTCAGAGGTGGCTGACCAGGACCAGACTTGCTCCTCAGAGGACTTGTGCTCCCTGGAGGTCCAGGGCTCTGACTCCTCTCCCTATGGCACGCTCCACACTGCCCCCACTGATGGAAGCTGCACCAGCCTGGAACTTTGTACACGTGATGCCTCACGTTGCCGCCGTGGCTTGACTAACACTGATGCTCGCCCTAGTGATACTGGATACAGTGAGTCCTCACACACGCAGGAGTCGCTGGAGCGCTCACCTGACTGGTCCTCGGAAAACTTTAGCAATCTGGACCAAGAGGACTCAGCAGAGAACACACATCTATGTGATGAACTCAAGGCTTCAATGCACATATGCGACGAGCTGGCCTCAGCCAAGCATTTACCAGAGGAGCCACCTAAACCCACACCACACACCCTTATCAAAGCAAGAATGACAAGCCGGAAGCTCACACTACCGGTTACTATCCCCCCGCCACCTCAGCCTTGCTCCCCCACCTCTGTGGCTTCCTCTGGTGGAACTTCAGCTTTCAGCCCTTTGGCTGCTTCCCCTTCCCCTTCACCTCCTGCCAGGCCACGCGGCCCAAGGCTGTGTTTCAGTGTTTGGTCACCTTCCTCTGCATCACAACCCCCCTCTACCTCAGCCCAAAGTGGACACTCACCTTCAGAGAAGCCTCGGGTGCTCCGAGCAGCCAGGAGGTACCGCAAACTGGCACGCATTGTCCGTTCCACCAGTGACCCTATCTCGTGCTCCACTATGACAGAAAGTAAGTGCAGCAAATATGTTACCATTTTACACTGTAAATGGCCTGTAAATGGCCTGTACACTGCAGCTTAATTAGTCCATCTAAGAATCATCATCAATCTTTCACTTCCAGATTCTCCAACATCATTATTTGCTGCATTTTTCTGGGTTTTACATTTAAAATACATTATTTTTTCAGCTTGTTTTTATCCCCTGTCTACAGGAGAAAATTCTGGGTGCACCCCTGGAACTGATCCTGCTACTGAAGAGTTAGCTCATGCATCACCAGATCAGGGTAAGAGCGTATAAATGATGAATTCATGTGATAGTTAGGGAAACATCAGAAATTTGCACATCTGCTGCTATACAGCACTCTCTATTTTGTGAATCAATGTAACCTGGTTGGCTTACTATAATAAATTAAAATGCATTGTCAGAAAGAAGAAAATAGTGTTGTGTGTAAAGATGATTGCAGCTCATTTAAAACTGGCTTTGGCATTCTCTCAAATGCAATGCAGTCTTGTAAAAGCCATGTTTCTCAAGAAACTACAAGTGGCATTAGCTCTAATTTTAAGAACTGTGTGTGATTTAATGCGGGTTTATTTGGTTGTTTTTGTTTTATTTTTGCTGCTTTTTCCCCTCCTTAGAGCCAAGGGACAATTCAACAGAGGTAGTTGGAGGTAAACCCACACATATGTCTGCCAGGAAGCAGCAGAAAGAGGGCAAGAAAGTTGACATCCACCTTAAACCCAGATCGCTCCACACACACTCCTCCAACGAACGCCCACACTCCCTGGCTGACCTTAAGATGTACAAAGACACCAAAATACTAGTGGCTAAGTTCCTGGAGCACTCGAGCTGCAGTCTACCTCCTGAAGTCCAGCAAGTTGTCAACAACATCAAGTGTGTCATTAAATCAGATGAGAAACACATGGAGGAGGCCATCTTTAGTGCAAATGTCATAGATCAGGTAACCTGAATATATTATGGATAAAAGCCTTTGATAGTTCAGTGCATTTTAGAAATCTGTATACCTTCTGGCTTTGGTCGTTAGTGGTGAAAAAAAATCATTAAACTGGACCAGCTTAGCAGTGTTTTACAAGCTTGTTACACCAAAACCAAACATACAGGGATGAAAATCAGGAAGACATTTTGGATTGGCTCAATCAGCATTTTTCTATTTTGAACACAATATTGTTATTATTATTGTTATTATTATTATTGTGGTGAAAACATTTCAAATATTTCAAAATAATAATAATAATAAAGAGCATGTGCATTAAATTTGGAAAAGAAATTCCTATTAATCAATTTTATTTTCAGTACTGCTATTTCAAAGGGTTTATCAGTTTGAATCATGTGTTAAAAATAGTCATTTGTTATTGGATAAGTACCTCTGCATAATTTGTAACTTAGAAACATCTGGAGACTTCAAAAAGATACATAACTGAATTTCATCTGTATTGAAGAGATATGAAATGTCTCAAAATGCCTCTGTTATGTGTCTGTCACTGACTCTTGGTGGTTTGTGCTCAAAGGTGATGACCCAGCGCATCATAGGCAGTCCCAGAAAGCGTGGGCATGAGGATCTTCATCTCCAGAGCTGCGGCGCTTTGAGTTCATCACCGTCCCCTTCCATGCGCCGTCCAAAACATCTCCCACAAACATCCACTGCCTGCACCAATCCACTGCGTTCCCCCTCCTCTGAACAAAGCCTTGAGTGCAGAGAAACTATTCTCTGACCACTCTCCTAACAAGGACTTGGGTCTAAACTCTGAGGGCATTCCAGGATGCTGGTGTTGCAGACATGCTGCCCTGGGAATCTGATGTCTGTGAAGCGCTTAAGAACTCTTTGGGTGTCGTGAGATCGTTTCTTGAACAATGTGACTGCAGCACAAAGCTACTGAAATGCCTTCATACTGTATTCCCTAGTGCCCTGTGAGACTGTGCCAAGTCATCAGCAGAAATGGTAGCAAACTCAGAATGAGCCTACCTGTGTCTGTAGTGGCTTATTTCTCATCAGAAAAACAAAAGAATGTTTCTCCCTCAGGGGATCTTTTCTACTCAGTTTCATCTCTTAAAAAAGACACAAATACGCAGCTGGTAAGTTTGGATCCGTGACTGAAAGACAAAGGAGATTGTGTAATCAGTATTCCTCTTGTCCTCATAAGAAACAGAGAAAATACATGTTTGTATTAAACTGTGAACTGAATTGACAGGACATTGTTTGCAGACTTTGTGGATTTGTTACTGATAGGGTGGTGACTATTTTGTGGTTCAAGAACATCACAGATGTGGATTATTTAACTTACCTCATTGTGTTACAATTCTTATCCGTGTTACAATAAAATATGCGTTTGTATTTTGTTGTTTGTGGGTTTTTTTTCTGTCTTACTAGATTATTTATATTTGTCTTCAGGTATTCACATTTTGGCTTTGAAAAGGAGTGGCTAAAGTAATGAAAACGCCAGGTCATGCCAGGTAATGCAATTACCTGGCATGAATTGCAGTTTGGTGAAGCTGTTCCAGTTAGTGTTGTTTCATAACCAGTAATTGTCTGTGAAGGTTCTCAGTCATCCAGGTCATCGTAGTCAAAGGAGCTTGCAAAGAAAAGCGTCTGGACTTCTTTAAGTTACTTGAAGACGTTTCACCTCTCATCCGAGAAGCTTCTTCAGTTCTGAGGTCAAATGGTGGAGAGTCCCAGATATAAACCTAGTGGGAGTAACCCCCCACAGAGGGACAAAAGGACCCCCTGATGATCTTCTAATCGCCTGAGCCAAGGTGTGAAACTGGGTGTGGGTCCCAATCAGCCAGAGTTTCGGGTGCATTCATTGTGAAACCTGGCCCCACCTTATCATGCAAATTCCTGAGATCAGATGGCCCAGGATGTGAGTGGGCGTTAAGGAGTAATTCATTTTCCTTGAATGACTATTATTTTTGGGTTTTTTTTTAACACCTGGAAAAATAACCAAAAGTACTTCCAGCAACTAGACCAAAGTTAGACAGTTTTTGTGACTGATATATACCAACTTTCTCATTACTTAGCTGTAATTTAGCAGCATTGAAGTCACACAGTCAATTTTGTATTTACTTGGTGAATAATTAGCATGGTACACCTGGACTTTTGAGTTGTTGAGTAATAGAAATGTAGAAATTTCAATAATTTTCATCAGTTTATGGAGATTACATTTTTTATTTACTTTTATTGCGCAAAAAGGAAATATCGCACTGTCTTCTGTGTACTAAAGCCAGATCAATCACTCTTCAAGACCGCCCTGCTTCCGGTCATAATGTATGTCCCTGTTTAGTGTTTTAAGGCAGGTTTAATCGCTTTTGTCATGTAGACAATGGTTTAACAGATAATGTAAAACACAAATATATAAAGTATAAACTAAAGTCTATAGCGTTCAGATGTGCTAAGAGTTATGAAAGAAATTTAAATACCAATGTAGACTTTTATTTTGAAACGCGCACGTCCGCTGGCAGCGAGCGGAAATTAAAGTGGCTGATTGCAACTTCATGCAGCGCAGACGTGATGTGTGGAAGGCAGTGAATCGTGGACAGTGTATAACAGAAACCCAGTATTCACAGTGGGTTTTTTAAGGTTTAATTGGCTGTATTACGAGATTCAAACCAGTCCTTCGCAATTAAAGACAATGTGTTTCTCTGACAGCAGCCGCTGGTGTTTTCGCGTCTACGGTTGCTAGCTAGCAGTTAATACGAGCTAACGTAACGTCGGGGTCAGAATTCAGGATCAGCAGTAGTCCTGTTTGACGGCGATTTTAGGGATTAGTGGAGTTCCAGACGTCTGTGCGTCCGGTACTGCTCGATTTACCAGAGGGACACAAAATAATTAGCTAAAGGCTAACGTTGTACAGCTAGCTTATATGGTTTATAGCATTCCTCAGTGCCACGGCGCCGTCGTGTCCACGTCTCGTCTGCCAGCTGAGCTAGGCCACGTCCCTGCGGGCGTATTTCACTTACTAACATTGGACGGATTGCAGTGAAGATGCCTAGTGAGCGGAAGGAGGAAGGAGAGCAAAGATCACTAGAAATGTGAAGGTCCTTTAGCGTTCATGACTGTCTGTTAAACGTCTGGACTTCCGAGCGCTTGCCGCATATACACGGCATGTCACGTAGACGGATGTGTTTCACACCGGGAGAATAGTCTTCACTGAGCTCGTTGGGTTGCAGTAACAACCTGAAATATCGTTAGACTTTGTTTGGGAAATGGTTGGGTTTGGCGCAAACCGACGGGGAGGTCGCCTCCCGTCCTTCATCTTCATCTTCTTGATGGTGATCATCGTCGTGCTGTCTTTCAACTACTGGACAGTGTCCAACAAGCACGGCCGCTTGCTGGATGAGCTGGCGGAGGTGCAGACGCAGGTGAAGCGCACGGACGCGGCGCGGAGCCGGCTGGAGAAGCGGAACTCGGAGCTGATGGTGCAGGTGGACACGCACAGGAAACAGATCGACCAGAAGGATGGGGACTACAGCGTCCTGGAGAGCAAGCTCCAGGCCAAGGATGCTCTCATTAAAAAGTGCACAGATGAAAAGGTACATTTCTCTTTTTGCCTTTGTCTTGGTTTGATCGAGTTAAGTGTCGTTTTTACTGAAATTTAACATTGCAGGTCACGCAAGGTATTAGAGCAGATAAAACATTTCCTGGGTACGGCACAGCATCTATACAGAACCAAGCTTATTCGTCTTTGACCGAGTGTCACTGTAATAATTATGTGTGTTTGGGGGCAAGACTGACTCACTCATTTTTTTTAATCTAGAGGTGGGTGTCATGTTCTCAGGAAAAGCAAACAGGAATGACAAGAAGGTTCTTCATTACACCAAATCGGGGGTGTATGGACAAGTATTACTTGTAATACAAGTAGGAAAGGACAATATTTAGCCTCAGTCATATCACCATGTCTAATTTCACCACCTTATCTCATTGTTGTGCTGTAATCTCAGCACTTTATATCAGAAAGTGCAAATATCTTATGTACTTAAGAGAGGTGAGGCAGGCTGTCTTGAGTATGAGCCACATAGTTTCATCTTTCTCGATTGCTTTCACCTGAATATTTCTCCACCAAGAATATCTTGCTAGAAATTAACAGCTGACAGCTTCCTGAATCAAAAGGGTGTTTATAGGCCTCTTAAACTGTGGTTTTGTAGGTGATTTTCAATTATTTTGTTATTTGAGATGTATTATGTGATGCAGGCTTTGGAGCATACACTGGTGATGTGGTGTGTGCTGTTGGTCCAACTTCAGAGGTGCTTGTGCTAGACAGAGCAGTGTTTCATTCATCTAGAAACAATTAATTTTGCTCGATTATTTTGGTTTGCACTGTTAATTGTTAGATTTCACTACATTGCTGCCAACTATCTTCCGGTGCATAACAGGGGAAATTACATTCACAAAAGAAAGCAAATTGAATTCAACTTTATGATGTTGTTTCTGTTGCTGATTTGCTCTTTCATTCTATCAGCACATTATTACACGTCTGTGGGGGCATTTATGTATTCACTGTGAAAGGCACATCAAAGCGCGCCACATGGACATTCCCACTTCTTGTCCTGCACAGTTACCCAGCCAGTATTTCACTGGCTTTTATGTCCCAGCACCTTCTGAACTTTTGTTCCGAGTCCAGCCGCCCTGGGTGTGTAATTTGCATCCAGTCTGGCTCGGTTTGATGTTTTTCAAAAGCAAAAGCTTAAAATTGTTTAGCTTATGTTTATCCAGTGTGGATTGTCGCTCTCTGGTTTGACCACAGACAGCAATAAAACAAATGCAGCATTCATGATTTTCAACTAATCGTTTTAACTTCATGCAACCTTATACAATAAAGCAACACATTTATTGCATAGTTACAACTAAATCTGCAGGATTATCAGGTTGGGTAAGGTTGTGGGTAACATTGCCTTGCTTTGCTCAACATTTATTGATGAGCTGTCCTTAGCCACAACACACAAAACTTTCTCCCAACGTTTGGAGTCAGGTTACTGGTAAAATGTAATTGACCTGCAACATAATACTTATATGATACTTATAAAGGGCTATACATGAACACACTGGCTGAACACATGAACACATTGTCTAAGCTCCCTTATTTCTTGACTAAATTCCAAGATCCGGCTCTGTGTTTCCTTATTCAGGATAAAGGTAGCCATTAAAGAGTGGTTGTTCTCCTCCTTTCTTCTGTCAACAGACCAACCTTGTTTCAACAGTCTGCCTCACATTGTGAGAAGTGTGTACCACAAAGAAAGTGACAGATAAGTCTGATAAGTGGCTTTCAAACAGTAGAGTCTATAGTTTTTAAGTTAGGTGCAAGAATGAATTATGGAGCCTTATACTTCTTCATTTAGTGTGACCATGTTGTTCTAAAGAGCCCGGCGGCACAGGGAGGCCATTACCCACTTATGAGCGTCTAACAAGCCTTAGTCTTAGAGCAGTTGACATTAATGCTGTATTTCCTGTCCAGTCTTATTGACCTCCTTCTGGCTCAGTCAGTCTGCCCAACTGTTTCAAGAGCTCGAATGCCTAACAATGACAAATTTTTGGTAGAAAGGCAGATAAAGTATATCCATAAAAATCAGTACAAATCCCGTAGCTCTGCAAATTAATATTTTCAATATGTTGCTTCTATTATTTTCAGAAAATATGGCTAAATATTAATGACAAAATGGTGGGTACATGCATCCTAGTGAGCCTCCAAGATCTTTTTGATGCTTTGGAAAACCTTGCTGCCACCTCAGTTGTATTTATAGAAGTATAACTTCAACTTAACTATAGCTGCTGTTTTTACATTTCATGCTTTGAAATCCATATTTGTAATCTAGTGGGACAGAAAAAATGTAGCTTTTGGGTGTCACTGTGATGTCCAAAGCCTCAAGTTTCCTTCCTTCCCCCTGCTTAACTTTCTTGTTTGGTATTTTACTGCTCTTCATGAGTTTTTGCATGCCATTTATTTTACTAGAACACAAAATAAAGCGCAGCCAGAAGCTTCAGGGTAATAGAGAGACTTTTAAGTTTCACATCATTAATGTTTATTGCGTAGCTGTATTGGATTTTATTATGGTTTACCTGGTGGCAAAGTGTAAATAAAAAAAGCCAAAACCAAAAAACTCATAAACTAGCAATAAATGAGCTTTCAGTTTGTGTACTGGTGCTTTTTTCTTTTCTGTGAAATAAATCCTGAAACATTTTGTAGATTGAGATCACAGAACAGGCGTTGGATCAGTATCGCATGACTCAGAGTACTGGAATAAAGAAAAGGGTTGTACTGACTGCAACCAGTTTTCACTATGAAGCATAACAGGATTAACCTGTTCCCCTCTTTTCATTCGTGCAGCTGTCTGATAATGCAGGAACCTAAACTGGTTTTATCTTTACCATAACTAATACATGTTTTTTTTTTCTTTCTTTTAATGTTGCAGATGAAGCTGCAGGATGATGTCACAGCCCAAATGACAGAAATTCAAAGGCTTAAAGGTAAGACTTCTATGGGCTCAAAATGTGGTCATAAATATTTTGTACTTGTAAAAAAGATTTGTATGTGTAAAAAAGATTTGTGTGTGGACTTAGAAAAAAAAAACCCTGCAAGTTACAAGTACGGATTTTTGACCCCATTTTTCTTCCCTTCATCTGATTGGTCAATGTCATGTCAATCACAAATGTAACAATCCAATCAGAGAACAGATGGGTTTGGCTGTCGAGGGGCGCTTTTTTTGAACTGCAGGTCTTTGAAGGGAATAAATGCCCTTTTACATGCCAACCCAGCGTTTTCCTTCATCACCACGAAGGAAAACAGTCTGTGGTCGTCCGAGTTTGGTGATTTTTGTGTCACAGGTCTACGTGTTTAATACAGGGACTTCCACAGCCTTTTCAACAGCGCTGCGGACCGCGGGGTGGGGGCGGGCAGTGTTTTGGAAATGACAGTCTTCATTACAAAGCTTTCTTCGTTATGAATTAGCATACATGTTTTTATTGAACATTTGAAGAACTAGCAAAAAAAACAAACTCTTGTAGAGGACATAAAGTCAGAGATAGAAAAGACAAGGAGCAGGTGCATCTAGTACAGGTAGAGCTGCTGCAAAAACCCACAGAGCCCAGCAGCCAGCGTAACAAATTCTGGATCCTTTGCTTTTAGTTAGCAGTTAGCATTAGCAGCGCATCCTGCATCCGATGTGAAAGGACTTTTATGCTGCGCACTGTGACTCACAGCAATGGTCCTGGGTCAGCCCTGACTTTGTGTTAAACTAATCCTAAAGTAATAATGTTATTTCTAACCACTGATATACCACAACTTTATCCTTTCAACAGCTACTGAAAGTTAGGGGACCTAGCTGCTATCGGATATTTATATAGCGATCCTCCAGCTTCAAACGGTATCACCCTTCAAGGACCTGCAGTTCAAAACAGCGCCCCTCCGACAGCCAAACCCATCTGTTCTCTGATTGGATTGTTACATTTGTGATTGACATGACATTGACCAATCAGATGAAGGGAAGAAAAATAGGGTCAAAAATCCGTACTTGTAACTTGCAGGGTTTTTTTTTTCTAAGTTCACACACAAATCTTTTTTACACATACAAATCTTTTTTACACACACACAAATCTTTTTTACGCACACACAAATCTTTTTTACGCACACAAATCTTTTTTACAAGTACAAAATATTTATGACCACATTTTGAGCCCATAGACTTCAGCCTGTGTTGGCCAACAGAGGGCACTCTGGCAATTCCTTTAACACAGAATATGTAACATACAAAGCAATTTCATATAGCAGTACAAGTCTTTCAATAAACTTCTTCAAAATGTTTGTTTTTGTGTGTCTGTTATTACAAACAGAGCAGCTAAGGGAGCTCAAGCAAGAGTTCATGAAGCAGGAAGAGCAGCTAAGAGAAGTGAAGAAAAATAACACTAACTTGGAAAGAAAACTGGAATATGAAAGGTATGTTAGTTCTTTACATGTGCCTGAGTCTTAGATATACCCATATTCGAGGAACTGTGAGCTCTGAGATTAAGGCTGCACAATTAGTCTATCACAATTTTGGTTTTCCACAATTAAATGAAGATAATTAAACGATATTGAAAATGCATGCTACACCAACAGAACGCAAATCACTGCCTGATGATGTGCCCAGCATGTGCCAATCACAGCTTTCCCCTGCACCGCACAGCATGAAGTTTCCTCATTCTATTTGACCGTACTTATGTGGTACAGATAAGACCATCAGAGCAGAAATCAAAAGTGTGGCACAGCAGGAAGTGAAGTGGTTGCTCTTCGAAGCAGATTATTACCCACTGTTTGGAAGTACTTTGGATTTAGGGAAAGTGATGTTAACCAAGAACAAATTCAACAAGTGCTGTAAAATTGCGTCTGCATGGCAAAGCAGTGCGACTAACTTGTGCTGCAGTTTGAGGTGTGTTTTTTGTGTGTTTGCTTAATTGACGCATCAAGACCAAGCAAAACAGTGTAGTGTTTGCTAACATGAATCGTCAAATTCTCACATCCACAAAAGCGAGCTTGTACAGTGTGTCCGTCCAGCTCACAAGGATTCACTGAAATTACCTAGAGGCAACACTCCATTTGGCCAAACACAGTTATCCAGTAGACAAAGTGAGTTTAATTTAAAAAAAAAAAAAAAGGGATAATGGTCAACTTACTGGACAAAAGATATCTTATCCCCTTGTGCTATAATTTTTGCAAAAATGGCGCTGTCTGCAAGAAATCTCAGGAAATTATAGAGGGATTGTACAGCTTTCAAGTAACTGGCTACATGCCTATCATGCAGGTATCATGAATGGAGTGAAATGCTATATTTTCTATATTTTGCTTCTAGAAGTTACACATACAATAGTGGAATAAACACATTATTTGTCTGCAAAGGTTTATTATCAGGAGTGTAGGGCAGTGTAAAATAGAGAAAAGCAACTGTTGATTTGATTTTGTTTTATAGTTTCTTTATGTATAAAATTGAAAAAATTCCTTATTGTGCAGATGAAACTGAATGAATACATGTTAACTAGTTTACAGTGTGGACGCCAGATTGCACAACTGAAAGACGAGTATGAAGAAGCAAAAAAGACTCTGGAGGAAGAAACACTAAAGCTAAGACAGGTTAGTCTGATTAATCTTAACAAAAAGGATAAGAGCTATTCTTGTGTTTCTTTAGTAAATGATGAAAAGTTTTGTTTGCACATTGCATTTATTCACTACTTTTGGATCTTTAACACAGATGTATTTAAAATAGAAATGAATTGTCCTGTGTTTCTGTTCTCTAAGCTTTCCTGTTCATTAAACAGCTTTGTCTTTTCTGTAATCTGCTTTCCTTTTCAGAGTGCAGTGGATGGTCACAAGAATGTAGTGGGGGGTAGACATGCAGATACAGAGCCTGGTGTGGAGACGGCTGGAGAGCGCCATACAGTGGCCACTCACCGGCATGACAGACACTCCGATCTGAAAGGTAGAGTGATTAAGTTGAGCAACGCTGCTATCGTTTACTTTACGTTGCTTTCTACACGTTAAATGAAGATGTTGACTTTTAGGAGAAAATCATCAATAATAATTGCTCACATGGATCTTTTAATATTTTAATGTAAATAGTAGTTACCTCACGCTGTCTGGTTGTTAATCCTGTTAATATGCTAGCGCTTCACTCCCATTCCCTGTGCTGTGTTACAGAAGAGATGGGTAAGCCCGGCAGTGATGCTGGCATGCCTGGTATTGAAGACAGTGAGGTGGGAAAAATCGACGATGTGCAGTTTGGTAAGTAATGAATGTAAACTTTCAGAGATCAAGCTCAGCAAATTATTGATTTGAAAGAATTCTGTAGCTGTGTAATGACAAAAACATTTGGACTTTTTAATCGGCCAGTATAGGTATTGACAGACCATAATCAGCATTAGATTAGGCCTTAATATAAGTAAACATGTTAGTTAGATTTAAATTCACCTCATCACAGTTTCCATGAAGGAAGAAATTTGCTATACAGACTGAATCTGCTTTTCTTTTTTCTTTCTTTTTTTTTTTTACCTGCCTTTAAACTTGTTGACTCTGCTGTTTGGCCATTTTAACATGAGAGTCTAAAGGGAATGAGTCACTTCTGGAGTCAGCCTCAGGTGCCGCTTTGAGGAATTATGGTTCTTTTGTGGGCAGCATGGTGGTGTGATGGTTATAAACATTGCCTGATGGGTTTGAATCCATTAGCTGTCCGGAGCCTTTCTGTGTGAAGTTTGTATGTTCTCCCCTTGTCTGTGTGGATGTCCAGGTTACCCTTCCTTTTGCCCTATGGCAGCTGGGATGGGCTGCAGTGAAACTCCCAACTCTAAATTGGACAAGTGGAAGAAAATGGATGGATAGTTCTTTGGGTTTTCAACTTGGGTTTCATTTTTCAACCCCTCAAGGTTGCTTTTTAGTGAAATACAGTGAAACTGAATCCGTAACTAGAGAACAATAACTGACCCACATAGCTTACTTACCTGAATAGTGCATATAAAGTGAGGAAATCCTTCTCCCTTCTGTCACTGATTGTAACCCTACCCTTTTTAAAAAAAAAAAAAAAAAAAAAATCCTTGTGGCAAGTAGGTCACTGACCTTTCTCACATTGTCTTTGGCCTACAGGCTTGAAGAAACCAGCCATTACCCAGAAACACGACGAAGCCCCGGATGTGGCTGTGGGAGCTGGTGCTGGACCTGGAGTCGGGGGAGCTGATGGTCCCGGAGGCCAGGGCATGTTGCTGGACCAGCCCGGACTCCAGCAGGACAGACTGGATGGCCGAGCCGTAGTGATTGCACCTCCAGGCATCAACAAACAGGGAGACAAATCAATAGTATTTGAAGAAGACAACAAAGTGGGTATCAAGGCAGATGAGCTGGGAGAACAGCAAAGGCAACTTCGAGGTGCAGTAACCACATCCATGTAACTGCTTTTCATTTTAACAATGTTTATTTTGAGCCTTTAGGCATGGGATAATAATGTGACTACAGCTTATTATAGATTTTTAGCTTTTGGGTGGTTTGTCTTTTGCCACATCTAGACTGAAAGGGGAGAGAACTGTTATCCTGTTACATTATTTGTTTACAGTTCCTCCATTTGTAATGAGTTTTTCAAGTGATGTGTAACCTCTTTCAAAAGTTTGAGTGCTCCCTTAAAGAAGGCAAATATAGCTTTGAGAAAGCAGTACTGGGAACAACTGCGCCTGACGTTTGAAGTATTTGTTTTGTTTTTCTAATAATCAGTTCCCAGTGATGTCAGAGTTGAAGGTGAACACTTGAAGAGGATTCCTTTGCCCCCCAACCCTGCCCAGGTGCCCAATCCCATCCAGCCTCACCACGCCAAAGACCAAGTTCCAGCAGAACCAGTACACCACCGCCAAAGTGAGTTCCTCTAATAAACTCTGAAAAAGTGAACCCTGCTATTGGCAATGAAGGTAGTGATTATTTTCTTTTCTTTAACTCATTGATTGATTCCACTCAAGTACAATTATAGCATTTATGGTAAGTTAGTTCTGTTTATACTTTTCTGAATATCTAATAAGGCAGGGATTAAAATATAACTTACTGTGGTGTCATGTGTACAGTTTTTCCAGTTTCTAAGTCAGTGCATCCTCCTAAACATAACACATTTTCATGAAAGATGGGACTTCTAAGTATATAAGTCCTATCTGAACATGGTTAGGGCTGTCACAGAAGGGTCTCTTGCAGGGGGAGAGAGACAAATGACACACTTGGCTCCTCAATTTTCCTTTCCTGTTACCTCACTTCTGTTCTGCTCTACTGCGCTTTCTTCCTCCTTCTCTCTCTTTTTTTAAAATGTTCAGTTCTTTTCTCTCTTTTACACTTCCATCTCATCATCTGCAGCCCTGCTGCTTAAAAAACCCACTAAGTTTTCATTTTGTTTTTCTTCTGCTCTGATCCTTCTTCTAAATTTCAATTTAGTGTAGAAGTTAACACCCTTTAGGTGATTTGTTTTTGCTGTCATCTCTGTTTACATTATCAGCTTACAGACTGCACAGCTCATCCCAATTCCCATCCCGGTTTGAAATCTGTGAGGGTCTAGACAGGAACATAAGCAGTCTTATATGCTGGTGTGAAAGAAACTGCAGCAGTAAAAACTCATTTTCGAGTTAGTTTTCGAGTTAGTTTTCAGATCTCTCCAAAGAGGCCTCTTATTTGAAGCCACATTGGACCACACTACCGCCACCACATGCTGTGAATCTTGTGGTAGGCAAACTCTTAATTTATAATACTGCATCCAAGACCACGATTGGCTTTTTTTTTTTTTTCTCTTCAGAAGGCACCATGTATTTACCTCATCTTTCTCATCTTTTGTCATTCTCTTAATGCAACTACTTTTTCCTTCATGCATACATGATGCAGTATTTCCCCTCCCTATCTTCCTACAACTGCCTTCGCTTCCCTTCCGTCCTGATGAGGCCCTTCTCTGCCTCCTGCAGGCCGATTCTTTGATGAGAACGAGTCCCCAGTAGATCCGCAACACGGCTCTAAGCTGGCGGATTACAATGGGGATGATGGGAACGTGGGTGAGTATGAGGCTGACAAGCAGGCCGAGCTGGCCTACAATGAGGAAGAGGATGGTGATGGTGGGGAGGAAGACGTTCAAGGTGAGCCAGGCCGGGGGATTGGACTGTTTGTCCAGATGTTTATCCACCATTCCTCCTTGCTCCCTCCCTCCACCCCTGTCCTGCCAACCTGCTACATTAAGTAGCTCACAGCAACCCTGAGTTTGGTCTTTACGTCATCGTAAATACAGATATTTAAAAAAAAAAAAAGAAATGTGGCAAAAATACCTGAGGATCAAAGCAGAACTGCTTTGTGTGCAATTCAGGAGAATTGCATATTTTTACTCAGCCCTATAACAGTCTTAATACCCTCTTATCTTATGTAGAGGGAGAACTTGACCCAGGAACTTGCGGTTCTGTGAGAGTAATTGAGTGGTCATCTAGTGTTTTCTGTCCTGCCTATGTTTCGTTTTAGCTAAACCACCTGTCTGTGCCCACCAAACATCTGACCTACATCTAGCCCAGTAGATATATATATATATATAGCTCACTGTGTTCCTGAATGTGTCTGTGTTCTCCTTGAAATATTGAAATGCATGTCCATGTTTTGTTTGTTTGTTTGTTTTATTGTTTGTTTTTCTCTCTCTTTGTTTTGATTGCCCTTTGGATTTTAAATGAAATTGCACTATTTCATACCGAAACTACAATAGTATTTTTAGGGAAATTGTGTTTTGTTTGAATCTATCAAAGGAAAAAATAATTTTATTTCTGATCTGACAGTTCTGTGATTGGCTGTTTTTTCATTTGTCTTACATTTATCAGATACATATGCCATAACATGAAGTCTCTTATATATATACACTTGCTATTTAAAGTTACCAACAGGAAAGCTAATATCCTAGAATGATGTGGGTTGAGTTTCTTCTAAAATGAACAATCTGTTGATATATTTCTTGTACATAAATCAGTGTTGCTGAAGGGAATCAGAGAGGGCTCTGGATATTACACAATTCACAGAAGGTTGACATCAACATCCTTTAAAGCTTAAAGTCAGCACTACGATGTTACATTATGGTGTCATCCTCATATACCAGAGATTATTCAGAACACGTAGTAAATTTTGCATCTATTTAATTGTGCATTCTCTAATATTTGTGTTTCTCTCTTCTTCTTTTTTTCCCTCTAGATGATGACGATCGAGATATGCAGGGAGATCGGGCTGTGGATTATGGGAAAAAAAGACATCAAGCCAACGACATTCTTTGAATGGAAACTCATACAATCGTATCTCATAAAAAACACATTCAGACCCATCTCCACAAGTGAGATTTCTCTTGACAAAAAAACATCAGTATGTCTAAGAACTTTTATAGGTTGCAATCTCAATGTCATGGACTATTTTGAAGAACAGACATTGCAGCTAATGAAGTAATTCTAAATAATGTAACATACTATGGAAAAAAACACACAAGGCATTTCCCCAAGCTGCTGTTAATTTGCTAATGGCTTTAAGTTATGACAGTAGAGATAATATACTGTACTTTGACTGTTGAGTATTTGATAACTGCACCGGCTCATGCCGGCCCTAATGACCCACATCTGAACTTCAAGGACAGACCATGTTTTGGTTTAGCTACTCTTCTTCTTCTCACTTTGCTGTTGCTTGGTACAAACTCTTCATCTGAGATGTTTATCAGAGACTAATTTGGCATTCTGCCTTTCTAACATAATCGTGGGACTCTTATATGGAAAACTTTTCTGTTTGTTTGTTTACAAGAGTGGGAATGCATTACAAATGCCAAGGACTCTACTCATGGCCTGTTGAATCCGTTTCTTACTTTGACAGACTAAAAAGTGCTTTTCTTTTTTCTTAAATGATGCCATTGCATGCATTTGAAACTTTTTATTAATCAAATTGAGCAAAATACTCATGCTTAAGCAATACTTAGAACAATGTTGGTGTCCTACAGTGTGATTAACCAAGCACATGTGGAGCTGACATACTGTACAAATGCTTCCATGAATGAGGTTTCTGTGAACATAAAATTAGTTCTGTTTGTGCAACCAGGAAAATTGATTTCTCATGGAAAGGCACATGAATGTAATTTTATTTTATTAAAGGTGATGCTTCATGTCATTTGTGACGGTACTTTAGAGTCAATGCAGATGCATAGGTTGTCATCCTTCTCAAAATAGTCGTGTATCTGTGGTGCATCATATCCAGTGGGGTTTTGTGTTTGTTTTATTTATTTGTTTATTTTGGTTGTTGCTTTGTCGACGAGCAGTCCTTTACCTTTATGATCGCTGGCAGAAGAAACGGTTCGCGGCAGTGATCATTGCAGACTGGCTGGTGTTTTTGAGAGGTAAGGGGGTGTGTCTGTGTCCCATACGGGTATCTGCCTCGGAGAGACTGAGCAGAGGCGGGAAATGGCGCCTGGTAACACAACGGTGTGTCATTTTGAAGACAGTCCGTGAGTAGCTATAGAAGGAAAAACTCGGAACCGATCACAAAAACAAACCAGTGCCTCTGCTGTGATGGTTAATCAGCCTTGAGTCATCATCTCCAGCCACTGCGGATCACTGTAAAGTAAGTCGCTCACGCTAACCTACCCCGTTCATTTGACTTATTTACTCCTCATTTATGTAATAGTGGCTAACGACAAGATAGTTATTTTTCCCCTGTCCTGTGCACATCTATTTGCCAGAAGCTGGTTTTTAAGAAGGCTCGGTTAGTTAACCCAGCGGTGCTAAGCTAGGTTATATAGCTAAGGACGGCTAAACATGGCCTACCACGGACCTGGCTAATTCCTGAACAACCTGATATCACGTTTAGTTACATTTTATCTACTCAGTGTTATTACTAAATTGACTACATTGTTACTAGTTCAACAGTCATATAGAATGTACCTACTCTTACCCAAATAAGGTAACAGATGTAACAATGCAGATTGTCGCCAGGTAAATCCTGCTAGCATCCTTTGAACCTAGCATCCAATTTGGCATTCCTCAGCTGAGTTCCGCCAGGGTGGCTCTTTACCACCGTGCTTTCCGTTTAATAGAATTCAAAGGGCGCTCAGTTAGACGTGTCCGTGTACCCCAGCAGACCGGTGCATCAGCTGCATTGTTGGTTAAATGTAGCGGTGATGGGATTAGCAGATAAAATAGCGCTACTGTTGGCTGTTTTGATTGACGATTCCGAGTTTCCGCTGACAAACATGAAGACAGTAACGCCGTTCGAGTGAACCCCTCCACCAAACTTTACACCAGCTTGGATGACCTATGCTTTTTATTAAGTCGTCTTGTTCATTTTTAACGTCATTCCGCTGAAGGCACGATGTCGCACTGGCTTGCAGACGGTAAGTTAGCCTGTTTGGGGGGTTTGGTTTGTTGAATATGCTAACGTTACTTTTAGCGACCAGAGTGCCAGGTCGCATAAACAATGCAACGTTACTTTCAGGCTGACGCAAAGCCTGTCAGTATGATATCAAATTGCGTTAAAGCAGGATTGTGTAGTCAAGTTTGTTTGTTTTTTTTGGTTTGGTTTTATTACGATGAACGAAGCATAATTTGACCTCTTGTACTTGGTTCAGTTGATTAGCTTTAGCTGCTCATTTAGCTGGGTATGGTCGGTTCATAACTGATCAAACATTTTCAAACGCCTGTTTTCTTGTCGCTAAGTGAAGTGGAAATAGTGTGAAATACGTCTAAATGTTAGTGGTTTTTGCCGGTTATGTTGTATGATTCATCTGTTCGTTAAGCAACTTAGCCAACCCTAGCCTCGGGGTAAATTTTGCAGAGCGGACGGGTTGTGCGAAGGGCCTCACTCGTTTTTCCAGTGTGTTTTCAGGGCTAGCGGCTAGCTTGCTCATACAATCTCAGCTGCATGCATGTTCCTATTTCCCGCTCTCTTGCTGTGTGCATGATTCTCGGTCAGTGGCTGATTTCCTTGGTGAAGCAAACATTTAGTGCATGCTGTGCTTGAAAGGTAGACCTTTAGTAGCTTTGCTGTTGCCGTCTTGAGCTTTAGTGGGGTTTGATCGTACAGCAATTAAAACAAGCACTTAAATGATTCTTTATTTAGCAGCAACTCGAAAGTCCGGTATGCTGCGCACATTCCCGTGAAATGCACAAGAAAGAAAGGCATGACTACACAAAGTAATGGACATAACTGTGTTCCTTCATTTCTAGAAAAACCCCTATGCAAAGTGAACGCGCAAAGATGACATTTCTACTCATAACACTTTGTAATTAGGAGAACAGCGGTGTCAGAAGTTGTCGTTCTTTGCTAAACACATTACCATAACAAAAACAAGTAGTGACAGTCTGCAAAGATTAAAGGTAACCGCTGGGATATTGGAATCAATAATACTTGATACTGCAGGCTATAATGGCATATCGATCACTTAAACAAAAACCAGTGTGAGCTTCACCATTATTTTGAGTGTTTCCACTGTAATGTAGAGGAAACAAGAATACATTAAACCAGTGGGCAGAATAGTATCAAAAGTAAAGTTTTAGTTATTGTTTTCTAAGATTTAACAAGTAGTATGTGCTAACATAATTGATATTTTATATATTAAGGGCTGTGTAAGGAGTGCTGTGGTGGATTATCTACAATGTCAGTTATTTTGGAGCGTTTAAAAGTTTAAGAAAAATGAGTATAACAAAGAAACTCGTATGGTTTAAAAAAGCTAAATACAAGATTTGATAACGATATTTCAACAAAAAAAAAAAAAGCTAGCTGAATAAAGGTAGCAGGTAGACGCATTTTAATCCTAGACATTTTTTCTTGTATACTTTTGTGAAATCATAAAACTCACTGAGAAGGGAAACCTGAAATTGTTTAATAAAGAAGCTTTTATTTTGTGATCTTATTTTAGTACAGTGTAAGTGTTTGTGCCAAGATGATGGAAATACGGTGTTCTATAAAGTAAAACAGGATCTTTCAGGAGAATTAAAGTGCACAAGTAGACTAAAATCTTCTTTTTAACTCTCAAAAGCATACACATACAGTTTAAAATGTTCTAAAACTGGATTAAATTGGCAGGTTTATTACAAAATCTCTCCTCATGGCCTTATTTACATTTTTATTTTATTTTTTTTCCCCAACAGCCCCCTCAAATGAGAAACTTTTTTTTAAACTATTTTCTTAAGGAAACCTATGTATAATAAATCATAGACTGCATCCTTCCCTTACGAGTACAGTTACAGTGAAGTAATGACACTGTCTTCACTTGCTAAGTTATTTGATACTTGGAGCAGCCGCAGCTTTCAGGCACACTGTCAGCATGCACGCTCCTGGTGATGTTTATTTTTTTAAGTTGTTTTTTTTTTTTTTTTCACTCCCCTGTATGTGGGATTGGGCAACAGCGTGCACACTTGTGGCATGTTCATGGATACGCCCCTGTGTAAATGTGAAGCAGATGTAGGGAAGTACATTTACAGTATGTGAGATGTGTACTGTATCCAATGAGAAGGTGTGTGTGTGTGTGTGTGCGTGTGTGTGGACTGCTGCTGGATATGTCTGGACACATTTTTAGTTGCGTAACCACAAAGGCCAGGCATGCTTGACAGTTTTTGTTCACTGTGAATTGTTTTTAAGTTTTCTGCAAAGGTTGGCGAGGACAGTGCTAAATCACTCAACGAAATATCTGTAGTTCCCTCAGATTTTGTTTTGTTTATATTTACGTATAGTTATTCAGCTTATGTCTAACACAGGCTCGCCTTTAACATTAATCTTACAAGCACACTCGAGTGGGAGTGTTTGAGTATATGTACAGTAAGATCCTGGGTAACTTTTTTTTTCCATTAGTGGTACAAATGAAAGTAAAGCCAGCTGTTGTTGCCGGATCCACTGATGTAAGTGAAACGGGATCTTGAATGCATCCAGATGTTGGTAGAAAATTCACCAGTGTTACTCCTCTGCACACAGATGCAACCCGTTGACTCGCCCATTTTAAAAGTTAATGCATTCGAGACTGCTAGAACAACTTGTTTGTACTCATTACCAACTGAACGGTTGATTAAATCTGTTGTCTCTACTGTACAGCCATAATGATTTCCTCTGTCTCTTCCTGTATTTGCTCTTTTTTTTTGTTTCCTTTTTCTGAAACAGCCTTACATGTGACTGCTAAAACAATGAGGCTGAGAATGCGTAAGGCGTCTCAGCAACCGAACCCCACTCTGGCAAGCCGCCCATCCCGAACCAAGCGGAGGCATTCAGAAGTAGAAGAGGACACTCCTACTACTGGGAGAGGATTGTTCTCCACCATCAAGAAGTTCATCAGAGGAAATGCTGTAAAGGTAACCTCTTCCAAGCTCGCATCACCCAGTCTGTGAGCAGTAAAAATAAAAATTTGTAGGCAGAGAAGTTATTCTCCTGCTGTCTTTTTTTTTTTTAGCTGTTAAAGAGATGAAATTTTTTTGGGCACGTATGTTAAACACTGCTTTAAAAACCAATGCGCTATCAATGTCTCTAAGTTTAACACAGTGTTTCTTGGTGGAGAGTGTCATGTTTCCCAGGAAATGTCTGGTGGAATGCAGCAGCTTGTCTGAGAACTCGGGCTCTGGTCTAATTTTAGCTTCTGGCTCACAGAGTTGGTGTGCAAGGACAGGAGGTGGTAACAAGTGGAAAAGTCAACTCTGCTTAGAGACGTTTGTCCTATGAAAAGACATATGGCCATTTTGATAATCACACTATACATTCTAGGTTTCTCCCTGCAGTTTCCTATGAAGTCCCAAAAGGTGTTTTCTTTTTGTTGTTTTGTTTTTGCCCTGTCTCTATAAATATGTTTTTAACTCCTTAGTGGGGGGGGGAAGCTTAATTTAGATTCTGACCTTTATGACAATACACTGTGTCATGCAGATATTTTTGTAGGTTCAGTGGAAGCATAATGAGTTTGCATTTGAGAGATATGGGGGGGAAAACAAAAGCAATATCATTTAGCTTTTTCTTTGTTGTTCATGTGTCAGGGTTACTGTGCATGTAAACGGTGGATCCACATTCAGTAAAAGTTGGGCGTTTGAATCACCTTATGCTTCAGTGACATTATTAAATATGCTTAAATGGCACCACCAGATAACAAAAATGACAGACTGTAGCTGGTAATGGGTGCCAAAAATATCTCTACATAAAGAAAAAGGCTCTTCTGTGTTTGATGCCTGATTAGCCTGTTATACTCTTTGCATGTTATATGCCAAGTGCGAGAACTCGGTACTGATTATACCAGCACTGTCTGCGAATGCTTGCTGCAGTATTTAAAGCGGAGACCAGTGTTTTTGTTTATTTAGGGGTGTTTTTTTTTGGGGGGGGGGTGGCATGATTGTGTTGCAATGTTGCAACATCCCCTTCTGTGTAATCTGTCAGTCGCTGAGCTTATGTAATGGTGCGTCCTTAAACTGGTGGTTAAAAACAAACAAACAAAACAACCAAAATTTGGAGATGCATGGCTGGCCAAATCTGCACCAGAACGTGACTTGCAGCAGCAGATGTGGCATCACTTTTGGCGTGCAGGGCAGTTTACAAGGGCGAGAATAACTGGTCTAATGGACCGGTTAGTCAGTCTATATAGTAGATGTGTCTGATGGTCTAATCTAGAACGGTCATTCTGAACCATCAACAAAAGATTTTTCCCTTCTCTCTCATGGTTGGGAAATGTTTAGAGGTCTCAACTGAACAGAGATAAATCTGTTTGCCTTTTATTTAATTACAGTTGCACTCATAACTTACACAACTCCTGTAATGATGTGTTGTCTTGTCAGGTTCAGGAGGAAACCCCAGCAAAGAAGACACGCCTCCACTGTGATGTGGACAACAACCTGATCACCTCTACACCCACAGACCCCAACACACCCAGGAGGAATATAAGCAGAGTTGGCAGGAGAGGATCCGTCAATGGACGTGAGTAACTCAGATAAACAAGATTAGTTATTATTTAGTTCTGTTTTCTCTGCTAACACTGTTGAACGTGTCCCCTCTCCTCCTCTGCAGAGGCAACCAATCACGACAGGAGTAAAGAGAAGCCCAATGGTAGTCTGGAGGAGACGACAGCCGTTGAGGTGACCACCAGCCCTCCCAGAACGACCCTTCTCGGGACCATCTTCTCCCCCGTTTTCAACTTCTTCTCACCAGCTAAGAATGGTAAGTGGAGTCCAAAGTAGTCGGGGTTGTGCTTTCAATTGTAAACAGAAACCACGTTTTATCTTTTTATTACTAACTTTAAAGTCAAACAATCTAACATAAGCTGCTCTTTGACAATAATCAGCCCCTCTTCCAGTTGTTTTGGACTGCAAGTTAGGATGAAGATGCATTTCTTAGTTAGTTCAGAATGGCACCATCTTAAATTTTTCTTCTTTCCATTTTTTTTTTCAGCCTCTTCCGGCTCGGACTCTCCAGACCAAGCATTAGAAGCTGAGGAGATAGTCAAGCAGCTGGACATTGAGCAAGCTGTGGAGACGCCCACCAGCACTGCTACATCCACGCAGGAACTGTGCGTCACCACCAACTACTACTCGAGCGTCTCACAGCTCCCACCTCTGCGACCGCCACACATCCTCGAGGCTTCTCCCACAACCGAAGAAGGAGAGCTGGATACGGATGCTGACCTCCCCCCTCTCACAGGTAGATACCACAGCTGAGAAAACATAGTAACAATGAAGATGGTGGCAACTGATTGCTCTTCTTGTGATGCTGATTTATGGTCTTGATTCTAATATTTTTAAAATACTGTTGTTGCGCTCCAAGCTCCAGGCACCAGTCCAGATATGGCACATGTGGACACCCTTCCAGCTACAGTACCACCAGAGGCATCCTACGAGGAAGACTGGGAAGTGTTTGACCCGTAAGTTTAAAGGCTTGCTACACTTCACTGAACCGTTTCCACAACAAAAACACTACAGTGATTATTTCAGCTTAATCAAGCATGTGGACAGGCAGACAAATTGGGGATAAAGGCTAATGTTTCTTTTTTTATATTGTTGAAAGACCTTTGAACTAAGTAGAATCAAAGTGAAGAGACATGACACTCAGACCACCAACCTGACACCCTTATGTACAGAAGTACCTCACTTATATAGTCTTACTGTCCTATTTTTAGGAAAAAACACAATTAGGAGCATGGTCAGTCACACAAGGCTTTTAATTTTATTGTCTGCAGACTCCAATGGTAGTCATTAAAAATGCGATAAGTAAAACATTTTGGCTATTGAATCTAAGCAGACTCGAGTTTTAAGTTAAACCCTTTTTTTAATGGTTTCCAACTTACTGTGAATGTTGTGGCATTTACTGATGAGTCTGTTTTGGTGTGTAGGTACTTCTTCATTAAGCACGTCCCTCCACTGACAGAGGAGCAGCTCACTCGTAAGCCAGCCCTTCCCCTGAAGACGCGCAGCACACCTGAGTTCTCTCTGGTCCTAGACCTGGTCAGCAACACTTTTTTCAAATTAATGAATCTCTCTGGAAATCTTTAAAGGCCTCCAAAGACTCAAGACATTTTTCTGTGTGTCGATTAGGATGAAACTCTGGTGCACTGCAGTTTAAATGAGCTGGAGGACGCAGCACTTACCTTCCCTGTCCTCTTTCAGGATGTCATTTATCAGGTATGTCTTGTTTTATTATTTTTTTTTTTCCTTTCTTCACGTTGCCACTAGAGGGGGCCATATTCATGTCTCTAAAAAGCCTCAAAGGACAAATTTTTCTTATGGGATCATATTTTCATTCGAAATGATCACTGACCATTAAACTGTCCTGTGCAGGTGTATGTGCGCCTGAGGCCATTCTTTAGAGAGTTTCTGGAACGCATGTCTCAAATATATGAGGTAATTACAAGCTGGTTCTTTCTCTTAATTATTTCTAAATGCTTGAAGATGAGGATTTAAAGTTGAAGATTTTTGAACTCTTTGTTCTCTTTTCTAGATCATCCTCTTTACAGCCTCTAAAAAGGTGTATGCAGACAAACTGCTCAACATCTTGGATCCTAAAAAGCAGCTTGTGAGGTATGTTGAGCTTTATTAGCTGGTTATTGGTGCACAAGAAACTTTAAAGCAAATTTTATGCAGAGCGAATCAAGAGTAGAGCTCATAAAGCAGATGTTTAACTGTTTACTAATTTTGCTAACTTTGTCACCCCCCCCCCCCCCCCCCCCCCCCCTCCTTTCTTCGCCCACTGTGACTGCAGGCACAGGTTGTTTCGTGAGCATTGTGTCTGTGTCCAGGGAAACTACATCAAGGATCTCAACATTTTGGGAAGAGATCTCTCAAAGACCATCATTATTGACAATTCACCACAAGCCTTTGCATATCAGGTGAGACACCAACACCTGATATGCAGGTGTTGCCTGGTTATCAGCAAGCATCAGAGATTCTGACAATGAGTAGAATAATGAAAAAAAATTTTGGGATTTCATTCGTTTGTCCCTCTACTATGAATTGGATATTACTGGGATTTATTCCTGAATATTTAGCACAAAAATCCACTTGAACACAAGTGATAGTTGAACAAAATTTCAAATATGGCTCAACACTAAATGTCAATGTCTTTTTTTGGTACATCACTTGAAACGTGTCTAATACAGTGAAATTGACAGTTTGTATCAAAAAGGGCACATAATGTTCCTCCAACGCCCCTTTTTAGATCAGCTTTAATGCCAGAATTCAGGAACAGAAGCTATATAGATAGATGGTATAGATAGTAACTCCCCAAGCAGAGGATAGAAGGGTGAAGTGACATTACTAGATTAGACAGTGAACTGTTACAGCTACCACTTTTGACTGCTCTGTTTTGGGATAAACACAGCTGATCATCCTGCAGCTAGTGGTATCCTTAGCATCTTCTTGTCAGCGCCAACCGTGTGCATGTCCTTCTTCACTACATCCATGAATCTTCTCTGTGGTTCCTCTTTTCCTCCTGTGTGTCAGCTCCATATTCAACATCTTTTATCCAGTATATCTGCTTTCCCCCTAATCATATATCCAAACCGTCTCAGGTTTGCTTCTCTCTTTGTCTCCAAACAGCTCAACCTGAGCTCTACTTGTTTCTAATCCTGCCTATTCTGGTCATTCAGATTGGTGCACATCTGTTATAGGGAGAAAGCACCACCCACCCCACTTAAGATCTTCAGCTACTTCAAACACAGCAGAACAGCAGATCTTTTCTTCTTTGGTCACAGTTTAATTAAATAGATTTTTTTTTTCTTTGGTCTCTGCAGTTGTCCAATGGGATTCCCATAGAGAGCTGGTTCATGGACAAGAATGACAATGAGCTTTTGAAGCTGGTGCCCTTCCTTGAGAAGTTGGTTGAGATGGTAAGCTGTCCTGTCTTTCATTTACTCTTGTAGGATCAACTACATCAGCAATAAGAGTAACTTGACCATGTGAGTAAACTTAATCTAACCCCCCACCCCTTCGACTTGCAGAATGAGGATGTGCGGCCGCACGTTCGGGAACGGTTCCGGCTTCACGACCTTTTACCCCCCGATTGAAGCCAACCACAAACTCTCGAAATGGGGACAACATGAAAAGACTGAGAACAACACGTGCGTGTAAAAAGCCTCTCTTCGGATTACAAACTACAACATTGCCATTACTTAAAAAAAAAAAAAAAAAAAAAATTAGCCTTTTTTTTTTTGGTTTTGTTTTTAAATTCACCATTGCTTTAACAAGAAAAAAAAGAGAACTTCAAAAGAAAACCTTTTTAAAAGATCTGGGTGAGATTTTCTAAAAATCGTAAGCGCATAGATGAAATTACACACTATGGACAAGCCCAGGTCGTCGACACTTTTTAAGAGACTCTTCAGCTGTGGAGCCAGATATCAGCTCCACACTAAATTCTGAAGTCTTGGTGCTGGTTTAGTGGATATGAAAACACCACCTGGTAAAGAGGAACTCCACCTTGCCCGACCGCAGTCCAACCCTCTGGTGCTCACGCTGTCAGTACTGACGATACGACACTCTGTGGCTACAGACCATTTTTAACAGGAGTGACTGGCCTGTAAATCAATCTGTGCATGTGTGTATGTTTACTCCTAGCCACACACACTCACTGATTCGGTGTATGGGCAAGCCTAAAAACTGTAGCCTTGAAAGTCATATGCATTCCTCTGTAGCTTCGTCAACTTTCTGTTGTTGGTTGCAGTTTTTTTTGGTTTTTTTTGGTTTTTTTGCGCTTTCTGGTAAAACTGGTGTTTTGTTTTTTGTTTTTAAAGATGGGGTTTAAAAGAAAAATTTCATTTCTGTTTGTAAGATACGAGATTTTAAAAGGGTCATGTAAGTTTCATTGTTAACCATTTCCCCATATAGGAGAACCTGTAAATGACAGTCCGCTGCATAGTCAAATAAAATGGAATAAATCCAGGACTTTATAGCTTGTTCTCATTCTGAGGTTTAAATGAATGTGTTGGCTTCACACGTGGACACAACATGGCTCTTTGATTTAAATGTTAAGGATCTTTTGACCTGTAAATCTGACACATTGTAATGATTTAAGGGCATTCATTCTCAAAGTGATGTGTCACCGTTAACTCCTCGTTTTAATAGCAGTTCGTCATTCGTGTGTAATCAGTATTGTCTCCGGCTCCTGAGCAAGTATTCTCGCTAAAACCTCGATCGGTTTCTTTTAATTGTCACGTGTAACTTGATGGCTATATCAGTAGCATTATGACTAATGTAGCGCACCTCTGCCAGTGTGTCATAAAGTCTACCTGTGGCAGAAGTCAATGGCCAGACCGTGTACCAGCTATACCTGGCACCAGCAGCATACTGTTACTGTCAGCTTCACCGTCTGCCCCTCTGCCTGTTTCACATGTTTTTCGTAGTATTTTTAAGCGTTTGTTCTTTGTTTTTAGCCGTTAAAAGGATTGTTTAAGAATGGTAACTAAATGAATGTGTTTTTGGTTTTTTTATTTGTTTGGTTTTTTTCCCCAGCATAATTTATTGATGATGAGACGCACAGTAGGGTGAAGTGTTGTCCGTGTTTTGGCCACTGTACAAGCCTAAACTTGGGAGGTCACGGAAACTCGGATGCCCGTCGCTAATACAAGCCTGTGACGGTGTGGCAACGTTTTCTTTAGATTTTGTTGGAATCTTAAGTGCATTTTATGTTACAGCGTGTGTGCGTGCGTGTGTGTTGCCTGTATAGTGCCATACAATACAAGTTCCTCCTCGTGGCTTTTCTCCCATGCTCCAACCCATAAAATACTTCACTGGAAAGAGACAATCAAACCTCCAAGCTTTGCTGATGCTGAAACATGGAGATATCCACCCTTTGACAATTTATTAATTTTCTTCTTCTTTTTCATTGCCGATAGTGTGCAGTATATATATTGTGTACTGTGATGCCATTTGAGTCGTGCCCCCATGTGGAAATTGGCTAGGTTGAATCCTACTCTTCCCAAACAATCCCTGCTGCTCACGGTTGTTTTTTGTTTGTTTTTGCCTTTCTTGCCGCAAGTAAATTGCTCTCCAGAACTTAAAAATCAGCTTGTATTCAAGTTACATTGTTAAAAGCCACAACGGTGTTTGCTCAGACACAACGTAATGAGTACACATGTACACAGACTATGAATGTAACGTGTACGTGGGCTGAAGGCTCAAGTGTCTTTCTATGATTCCATTCAGAGTCAAAAGTAATGTGCTTGGAATAGGGGACCGGTCTCGAGATCCCACCGTGGTAGCCCAGCTCCCCATCCACCCAATGATCTCTCACCATCCTGACCATCTTCTGTTATGCAAGCCTCACTCTGTGTGGTGCGATGCGCTCAATCTCGTCACTGGGCTGTGCGATTATGTAAAATCGTCAGTCATGGCTTTTATTCTGAAGGGTCAACAGGAGGCATTGGATACATTTCATCCAACTCATTTTTATGTGCATTACCAGTTTATTGTACACTGAGTGTTGTACAATACATGCAGCTTCATGTAAAAAAAAAAAAAAAATCCTTAAAGTAAGGAAAAAAGCTTTTGTATTTTTGATTTCTAAAGGCATGTCATATCTACTTTTAAATGTATTAATGAAGATTTAACTTTACATCAGATGGAGTTTTGTGTTTTCTTTTTTTTGTTTCTTACAACTATCTGTATGTTTAGTTTAGCGCTATGTCACTGAACTGTTAAGCTTAGCATGTAAAGAGTACAGCTTGCTTTTGTGGGAAAGTCCTGAATTAAATTTAAATCATGGCACTTTTTCTGCCAAAAAGATCAGTCGTGTCGATGCCTTTTTTTTTTTTTCTTATTGTTTTGGTTTAATTTTCAGTATACATTAAGCCATTTTACTTGCAAGAATTGCTATTTGTGCTGAAGATGTATTTAAAATGTTTTAGGAGATCTTTGTTATCTGTCAGGCTGTATGCTATTGTAAAGTGTATATACAGTTCATTTCTGAAACAAAGTTTTAAAACGGTTAAAAACATCTTGAATGCCCTTTTTTGTTTTATTTCCTCTACAGTTCAGATGATGCTGAAAGCTGTTCTTTAAATTCTGGGAGGACAAAGGTAGAAGTCTGATATCGTCAATTCCACGGGAATGATGGCACAAAGTATTAGAGCCTACAAATGTTGGATTTAGTGCTTCGTACTATTTATCTCAACAGAGTTTGATCAGCATAATGTTTACTCAGTGTTTTGTGTTGCGTCTAATAAAGTTAATCCAATATTTTTGCTTAAAGCTCAAAGGCTGCACTTAAGTCAAAATCACACTTTTTTTTTTTTTAATCCATCTTCAAATTACAAAAACTTTCTTTTGAATGGTACAAAGGTATTTATAACCTAAAGTTCATTAACATTTACAGCTTTGTGAAAAATTAATTGCTCCCTTCTGTACTTTCACATTTGTCATGTTTCAGATCATCAATTGTTCTTTTATATTAGACAAAGATGACCTGAGTTAATATAAAATGTTTAAGGGAAAAAAAGCCATCCAAAGCTACCTAGTCCTATGTTTTTTAAAAAGTAATTGAACGGCCTGTTTAAGGTCATGCCAAAGCATCTCAATCAGATTTAACTCTGTACTTGGACTAGGCCAATCCAAGACCTTTTTGTTTTTCCAGAGCCATTTTGGGGTTGACCTGGTCGTATGTGTCAGATCATTATCTTGCTGCACACTCCAAGAACGCTTGAACTGAAAAACTGACTCTCATTCAGGGTTTTCTGGTAGAGAGCAGAATTCCTGATTCCATCAAGTCGTCCCCTTTCTGAAGCAGCCTAGACCATCACACTCCCACCACTGTCTGATTGTTGGTATAATATTTTTTATGAAATGCTGTTTTGATCCAGATATAAAAGGACTCAAACCTTCCAAAAAAAAGTTAAACTTTTGTCAGTTAACAGAATATTTTGCTACTTCCTTAAAGTCTTGTGGATAATCATCTCGTCTCCTGGTAAGTGTGAGACGAGCCTTTGCGTTCTTTTTGATCAGCAGTGGTTTTATCCTTGGAATTCTCCTATACATATATTTCTTATTGTTGAATTATGAACTTAGATTTTAACTTAGGCAAGTGAGGCCTGCAGTTCTTTAGAAGTTGTTCTGGTTCTTTTGTGACCTCCTGGATGAGCCTCTTGGATCAATTTTGGTCGCCTGGCCCATCCTGGGAAAGTTCACCGCTGTTGAAGTTTTCCTTATTTGTGGATAACGGCACTCACTGTATTTGCTGGAGTCCCAAAGCCTTAGAAATGGCTTTCCAGGCTGATGGATGTCAGTCTTCTCAGCAGTTTCTTTAGATCATGGTGTGAAGTGTTCCTTTTTGAGATCATTTAGCCTTTTTCAATTTGACAGACATCTTCTAGTCAGCAAATGTTTCTGACCAAACAGGTGGTCTGCCTGTGGCTGGTAAAATTGAACTCAGATTACCCCCCCCCCCCCCCCCCCCCCCCAAACCGCCCCAAGAAAACCTGTGGTTAATACAAGCGGATTCATAATTCAACAAAGGGGGACAACTTTTTAGGTAGGTTTGGATAACTTTTTCCCTTTAATAAATTACATCATTATTTAAAAAGTTCATTATCTTTGTTTTATGGTCTGAAACACTGAAGTATGACAAGTATGCTAAGAAATTAGGACGGGGGTAAACACTTGCTTTTATTATAATCACCTGTACAAACAAGATGAACAAGTCATTTCTAAGAAGTGAAAGATGTTGGGAGAATATTTAATTCCTATTATTTGCTGTATTTGCACTGGTTTGATTTCATTTTTTTTTATGTGAGAACCTCTCACTTGCCTGGGATCTATGTAGGTTTCTCTCTGCTCTCTGTTTGACCATGCGTGTTTTTGTAAGCACCTTCTCCTCAACATACAAATGGAGCTGCAGTCAAACAAGAGGTGAAACAAGGAACAAAAGATCAATTTTAGCAAGTGAGACATACTCATCTAAATCATACGCATCATTTTTCTTGCATATATTTGGGGAAATAGTATGTTGATAAGAATTGTTATCATTTTATGGTATCTTAGATTCAAAGATGTTCTAATTTTACTCTTTTTAGAGGCTGGATCAGGTCGGGTATGGGAGTTGTTGGTAGCAGATGTCATATAAATCTTCCAGCAGTCAGTCTGGTGTCTTCTGTCTCTTCCTGACAGGAGTCCAGTTTCAAATGGAGGACTTAATCAACACACTCGATTAATAATGCAACATTTTGGCTGTGCCCATTGCTTAAATCCCTTCTGCGTTTCACAGCCCTCATTTCACACCTCCTTTTTCCCCTTTACCAGTGTCCTTAATTACGGTGCTTTCAGACCAGGTGTAGAGTTGCAGGCTGACACTGAAGTGAAGAGTCGGCAGCTTGTTTGAGCACAGCGGCACCGAAGAAGGATCGAAGATAAAATCCTAAGGAGGTTTAATACTTCTTCAGCAGAGACAGGCATTATAGTGTTAGCAGTTATGAAGATTGTTCTCTGGCCTGTTCTCTCAGCAAAGCTAAAAACTTTCTCTACAACAAAAAGGATTTAACAAAAACTTTTCTGAGGGGGTTTCCTGCTTACATTTCAGGACATTTACAATGTGGTCAGCACCAGCTATTTGCATTGTGTGCATCTTATTTGGTGAGTACAAAATATAGTTTTTAGCCAGTCTTAATTTTAAAAAATAAAGTAAAATGTTCCTCTAATGTAGTATTACATGATAAATAAAACACAAATTGAATTAAAAATAATCTGTTAATTTAGCATTATTAGCTAATAGAAAGTCTTGACTTTTCCATCGCAAGTATCATATATCGTGTGAATAGTAAACTTGATTGTTGGTTCTCAATCATAAAAAAAAATCAATATTTGTTTCGTACTAAGCAACGCCGTCATTTTGTATGATATGGGCATGGATGTCACGGCTTTTAATGATTTTGTTGAGCCGTTCTTTTTCCAGGGTGGAATAATTGTACAGCATACATCTTTACAAAAAAAACCAAGTATTGGTTGCATAAGTTTGGATTCATTTTGGTTTTTCTCTTTTCCACACAAGGTCAGAAGGCTGCATACAGGTTCAAATACATACACTCACTTTTAATACGTGATGCTGAAGGCTCTATGGTGTCTTATAACTTGATAAGACCAAGGTGTATTAAGATCTCGTCACTGATCATGATTGAATTGAGGTGATAGTTTCTCTTTGCCAACATAAAAAGGATTTGTCTGATAGCACTCACTGGGGTGGCCAAAGTCCAAGGAGCCATTTCTAAACAACTGCAGATTCCACGATCATCAGTTGAAATAACTGTACATAAAAAGTTCTTAAGGTGTGTCTCTGCTTTGCAAAAATCTGAAAGAAGACCTGAACTGTCACCTTCAGATGAGAAAAAAATAGTTAGGATGTTCAGGAACCACCACAGCTCAAGCCAGCCACGAACTGGAAACGGCCTAATGTCCATGACAAATACTGAGCTGTTTGGCCACAGTGACGAGAGGAATAAAAGTAAGGATTTCAAACACAAACCTCTGACCTTAGCCCTGTTAAAAAATTGTGGACTATGCTAAAGCCAGGTTGGTGTCAGGAAACCAACCACTTTAAATGGACTCTTCCAATTCTGCCAAAAAGAGTGGTCAAATACACAGCCAGACTGATGCCACCAGCTTGTTCATGCCTGCCAAAAACATCTGGTCAAGGTGAAATTTGTTAAAGAACATTCAACCAAATATTAGTGGGGCTGTATGTATACATTTGAGCCTATATATGTATGCATTGTGTAATTTTAACCCTGTGTGACTTTGGGAAAATTCCAAATAACTTCAAGCTTGTGCACCAAACTCGTTTCTTCAAGTCACTAAAGATGTATGCTGTACAGCCATTCCACCCTGAAAAAAACAGTTCAAATAAACGATTTAAAGCCCCCAAAGTACCATGACATTCATGCCAGTGAACGTTTGACAACAGTTGTAACTTTTTTGTTGTTGTTTTTTGTTTTAAATTGTCTATTTTGGTACCTAACCTTCTGTTTCTTTTTAGCCTTTTGTGTACAGCACTTTGTGATTGGCTGTCTATGAAAAGCGCTTAACAAATAAACTTTACTTACTTACTAAAAGAGGCTTCAGACTTCAGTTAGAGTAAGAGCTTGCTGAATACATAGTATAAAAATAACACAATGACCCTCTTTCTTTCTGTCTTTCTTTCTGTTTAGCATCAACAGGAATCATATGTGATGTCGAGCAAACGAGTTTGCAACCCAAATTAATGCAAAGAACCACAAACCAGACTCCTGGTGAGGGCACCAAGTTAGAAGAAGATATCCAAAAAGTTATTGATCAAATCCACTCTCTATCTAATGGAGATACACGCAGCTTCAGCTCCTCTACCACCAGAGCCGGTTTTGACTTAAACACATATTATGGTGCCCTGATGAACTTGTACAATATTTTTCAGCCACTGCTGAGAGAAAACTTCTTAGATGATCTTCCCAAAATAACAATTTGCATTCTGTCCGGGAGACAGGACTGTGGACTGGAGGCAGAGCTGACAAAGACGGTGTCTCTGGAGTTAGCGAAACCACTGCTGACTTTTTTGACAACTCTGAGGTCGCAGACATGCTCTTCACTGACCACTGATGAAGAGTCAGGCAGCTTCTTCAGGACCTACCTCAGGATGGGGGATTCAGCAGCGTTAAGTGGTTTCCAAGAAACATTTATAAATATACTGTCGAGTCTCTCTCTCTCTAAAAACTTAATAAATGTGTTAGGTGGACTCATAGATGCAACAGTAACATACACCTTAAGGTTTGTGGCATTATTTATCCAAGTACCAATGGACTACACCAGAATAGCTTTACAGTTTGGAATAAAAGTCCCAGTTTTAGATGAAAAGGAGACCTGTCAACAAGGTAAAGCATTTAAAAAAATACTTCTATTGTTATATTATGTAATTTTTTTGTATTCCAGAAATTATTATTATGAATTCTTCTACAGTTTTATGCTAATTAGATTTCCTGTGTGTTCTCTAGGAGACCTCCAGCAGCTTATTATGTGGTGAGTCATTAGTAAAATTTGCATAAACTTCATCTTTAAGCTGCCCTGTGGAGCTTTTTAACTACATCAGCACCACAGGGCAATGCTTTTCCTTCTTTACAAAACAAGGTTGCTGATAAAGCAGGAAGAATTACTGCTGTGAGTCGTATATTAATCCTTTGAAAGTGCCGGCTGGACACATTATGTAAGTGTTTTATACCTCAGTTAAAATTGTCCACAAGATGGATGTAGACACTAAACTAGTAAAGCCGCACTAGATCTTTTTACCATGACTTTACCATACCAGTCAGGCACAACATTATGACCACTAACAGGTGGAACGAATAACACCAATGATTTTTTTTATATTATATTTGATGTATAAAATGTACAATAATAATTAACTTCCTGTTTTGTTCAGGGGAATTAAGAACAATGTGAGCTGGTCTTTGAGTACATCACTGATCGATATCCTCCTGGACATCTTCCTCCCTGAAGATCAGTCAGCATTTATGCATCCAGGACCTGAATGCCAGACTCCTCCCAGTGCTCCCTCCCAACGCAGCATTTCATATGCTGAAAACAGCACTATGAATTATTACGACACCCTGTGTGATAGCTACAATCTGGCCACCATCAACGACACAATGTGTGCTGAGATCCTCTCAAATTCAGGAGTAGAGTCTTCCACGCATGTGGTCACGTTTTGCGAGGCTCTAAGCTCCCTCAGCTCCAACCAAATGAAGAATGTGTGGAGCAACATGTGTTATGTTATTCAAACACTGGCTTCTCCACTTGTTAGCAGGTCATCTGACTGCAGTTTTGACAACGCAAGGCCGGCCCCTGCCGCCACCCCTCTCACTAAACCTCGTCGAGTTGCCAGGGAAGCCTCCAACCTCAGACAACTTGCGTGCAACTATAACGACTGGTTGCAAAATAATGTGGACCCTGTCCTTGTGTCACTGTGCAGTGACAATGAACGTGTGGAGTTTGTGAAGCAGGTCTGTAGCGATGCTGTATTGATGCGGAAGCTGCTATCTGAAAAGATGAACAGCTGGTTGTACGGATACTGCGCTAACTCCTCTGCAGACTACATGGTCAGTGAGTTCTGCCAGTATGGCCAGTGGCTTAACAAGTTCACAAACATGGTGGATACCTCCCTGCTGGCGTTCTGCATGAGCCTCGACAGTGTCAGACTGACCAACCTCATCTGTGAGAACACTGGCTTCTTTATGTTTGTAATGTCTAACCCTGAACATTTTCAGTTCATGCCTAACTGCACAAACGTACCTCCTCCACTGCCAATCCCTGGCTTGGATACGCAGTTAGATTTTTGTCACTACTCTGAGTGGCATGAGGTGGAAATTACCAATGATCTTTTGACAATGTGCATCCTCTTCGACCAGAGCGGTTTCACTAAAAAGGTTTGCTCTAATGCAACATTTTTGGATAACCTTCTTCTTAGCACACAAAATACCTGGCTTGAGGAACACTGCCGCACCTCTCTTAGCTTTCCACACCCCGAGCCTACAGAGGCCTTCAACATTGGAATGTGGTGTGACTACAATACGTGGGGAGAACGACAGGTGGACGATTCTGTGATCGGACTTTGTTGGCAGAATGATCAGAGTGCTTTTCAGAAGAGTGTCTGCTGCAAGCAGTCTGTGTTGGAAAAGCTGCTGCAAAATCCTCTGAACAAATGGCTTACATCAGTCTGCACAGACATGGAGGAAATAACCGTACCACCTCAGGTGGGTGTTTTACCTGGCAAGAATGAACATATAAAATCTAATTAACAAGCACAAAAAAGAAAGAACTGTTATTTTAAGCCTTATGTAGTAAAATAAGCCTGCATGAGTCTCTTATAAACAAAATCATCCCATTATATCCCAAAGTCTGAACATTTCTGTTCTGAAATCTGAACCTATATATTCTTATCCACTAGTGCATTTTGTATCTTTACAGAAAAAAAAAATAAACTAAAGATAACAGCATTAATTGCATATACAACAGTAAAGCCATTTTCTAACTGTTGACTTTTTATTCTCATGTTGTGTTCACCATAAATGGTCCTGTAGGTGTGCAAGTACTCTGACTGGACGCGTCCCATCATTGTGGACATGACTGAGGTGGCTCTCTGTGCTGAGATGGACCAACTTAACTTTACCTCCAGAGTCTGTGCCAATAATACAGTCCTACAAAACCTGTTGGCCAATCAGGACAACACCTGGCTAATACAGCACTGTGCCAACTACTCAAAAGACCCAGGGACATCTCCTAATAAAAGTGTGGAAGGCGTGACTAAACAGTGTCAATACTCCAGCTGGATCACATCTCCACCAGATGCTGCACTCCTGGCTCTATGCTGGGAGAATGATCAGACCAATTTTTTCTTATCCATTTGCCCTAATGACGGTCTTCTCCTGTTTCTGTCCCGTGAGCCGTGGAGCCAGTGGGTGAACAGGATGTGTACCACCTACACCACCTATACCAATGCCACCACCACCAACAACAATAGCAACAACAACAACACTAGCACCACTACGGACCCTAATTTTTGCCTAGCAAGAAATCTGGTGAAGGAGTTCAACTGGAGCTGCCCTACCATCTTCGCTTCAGCCTGTCAGCCGTGTGCCACTCAGAATATGGTCCTGCAGACAGTAGTGCGCTGTTGGGTGGACAGTGTGCGGTCCAAGATGGTGGATCTGCTGACTCCACCTGTGGCTAGAGCATTGGAGCAAGCAGTCAGCACCACTGTGGTTGTCCTGTTATCCCTGGAGGAGGTTCAGATCACCCAGTGGCATGTCACTGAGACAATACGACCAAGTGTGCTAAAATCTGTGATCAACTATTTCAAGTTGGAGGACAACTCTGACAACAAGAGAGTCTTGCTACAGTGTTTTGGGGTAAGTGGTTCTTTCATGCACTCGTGTGGATTATGAGTAGTGTAGTAGTAGATACTCAGTAGTGGAACAAGTAGACAGACCAAAGGTTTAGAAATGCTCAAAAAACCTTCTTTGCATTTTGCTCATGTTAATGTATTACAGTTGGTGATATATACGATTTTTCTGTTTTTTGTGAAGCTGGTAAAAGCAGCTCCACAAGAACAAGAACTACTGTGTATTACCTCCACAAATGTTGTACTGACAACATGTGGGCCTTTGGACCTTTGACGTCTTCTTTGAGGTCAAATAAGGTCACCTTTAAAAATATACTTAAAACGTTGGTGTGTTGGTGGTTCTTGGTGTCTGGGGCTGGGTGCTCATGTATGTACTGGCTCACTCCTGGTGGCTGATTGGCGGGGCCTGGTGCCTGTGGCCCAGCTGGGCCCCTTCCAGGGGTGGGGTGCCCTCAGGCCTCTGGGCCTGAGGCTTGGTCCTCTCTGGCACAGCTGGCTGCTGGCAGAGCCTGCGGGCACGTCACTGCAACCCCCTCTGGCCTCTGCTCCGTGGCTGCTGGGTGACCTCTCGTTTGGGGCTCTACTCAGCTCTTCCCAGGAGGGTGGCACGGTTGCCCCTGTGGTGGTCCTCCTTGGGTCCTCGTACTCTGGGGCCTCTGGATGTCTGGGGCCTGGATCTCCTCCATACCTGCTTCATACCCTAGGGGACGGGGCTATGGCTCCCCACACTCCCTAGCAGATCGTCACATGGAGAAACCTTTGGAATACAAGCATGCTGATCCACACAGGTGTACACACGGATGTTCACAGACACAAACGACACCTTTCTTGGCTGATACCTCAAAGCACATTGTGCGCTGTCGATCTTGTGTACTGCACAATAACATGTAATATTTAGTATCTACTGTTATCTAACAGTAACAATGATCCCAAACACATAAAAACACACTTTGATAGAAAAAAATCCCTATAAAAAAAACCTCATAAAAAATGAGGTGTGGCAAAGCCCAGTGCTAATCCTGTACTATGTTGATTTCTGCAACTATTTTTATTGTCATATTATTGAATTGTCATTATTACATTGATCTGTTATCTATGTAGAGTTTTTGGTGGTTTGAGATAATTTGCTGTGCTCTGTTTTGCTTCGAGGCTCAGCGAGAGTCTGTTAGTCAATGAGAGCTGATCGAGTATATTTTAGCACCTTTCTCAGAAATTTACTCTGCAGGTTAATCAGAGCGTAGTGTGAGTAGAGATTCACCTCATCTTTTATTCAGAAAGACTCAATCTGTTTCTGTGTAGTTCCGTTCATTGGCTTTATCATTCATCTAATTATTCATCATATCACTTACCATTAGCGTCATTTGACCTTCAGTGTACAGCCGGCCTACAGCTGGTGTCCAGTTACACTTCTGTCACTGATATCCAGATGATGAGTCTCTTCCTCTGGGTGTTAATCTCTCCTGGCTCACAACTGATTTGACACTTACAATAATGTGTCAAAGGGGACAATTGTATTATATGTGTCTGATGCTCCTTCTATAAGGTGCTATTATAACTGCATATTTCCCTTCTGTAGACGGTGCTAAGCAGACTGCTGCAGACGGGAAGAAACCTGCAGAACACTGACGAAATGCTTCTCATTAAGGTAAGATATGTTGTATAATAATACTAATGCGAATTGCCACAATATCCAGTATGTGTTTATTGCTCGCATTCTTTCCACATGTGCAGGCGTACTTCAATTTATCGCCGAGCACCCTGAGGCCAGTGCTCAAAGAAGCTCACAATCATACCATCAGACTCATCCTTCAGTACTACGCCAGTGTCAAAGACACACTGCAGGTGAATAAGACCACCACCACCACATCCGCCTTTTAATTTCCCTTCCCAGAAGTCTTAGTTGTCAGTTCATCTGTTGTATCTCTTTGAGGCACAGTTTTCTCGCTGACATTGTTTTCTTCCGTTTGCTAGTTGCCCAATGAGTACCTGTCCACCATGGTGTCAGAGATACTGCAGACTCACCTGGTAAAAGATGTTACTCTTTTCCCTGAGCTCGCTCCAATGCTGACTAAAGCCAGCCCAGCTGACATCCAAGCTTTGCCTCCCTGGCAGAACAACATCAATGTGTAAGTGATGGAGCTTCTTTACTAATGAGCCCACTACTCATGCATCTAAGCATTATTATTTTCGGAACTTACCACATGTCCCGTGTGAGGGATTAAAACGGTGTCTCTGGTTCCTGAAAGGCTAACATTTTTCATTTTGTTCTTGTGATTATCTTGGAAGTAGGACATATTTTGCTGCACATAATTTTAAACCAAAACTATGAGTTTTGACTCTAACTGTGGCTATGTTGAACCCTTACAATAGTATGTCCACAGACGGCCATTTTATCAGGTACAAATTTGCAGGTCTTGATTGGACCTCCTTTAGAACGACGCCATAGATTCAACAATGTGCTGGAAACCTCCCGCAGAGATTTTAGTCCTTATTAATATGATAATGTCACATAGTTCCTGCAGATTACATTGGCTGCAGATTATGTTTGGCTGCACATCCATGATGTGACTCTCCTGTTTTACCACACATGAAAGGCGTTTTACTGGATTGCGGCCAAAGTGTGCTGACAAAATGTTGCTCGCACCATTACACCACCACCACCATGGTGACCTTACCATCTCAGCAGAACTTAAGACTTATCAGTCCTATCTTCTATTGTCTAATTTTGGAGAGCCCATGTAAATTGCGGCCTCAGTTTCCTGTTTGTAGGCAACTTTAGAGGGACTCCTTTGCTGCTATGCTTCATTTAGAGTCACATAAATCGTCTTTTTCCCTCCTTCTAATGCTGGGTTTGAACTTCAGCTGGTCATTCTGACCAGGCTTACATGCCTAAATGTGCTGAGCTGTCCATTTACATGAAGAAGCAGCTGAACATGTGAGGCTATTAAAGTGGCTCCTGAGTCAATAATAAAAAAAGAAAGATAGCATAATAGGTGTGAAATTTAAAAGCATCCATTCTCATTTTCAGGTTAGGATGAGGTGCTTTTACTCAAAGAGATGGAAAATGGGTCATGCTTTGTATCATTTTACTTTGCTCATTGCTGAACATTCACTGAGATTCATTTCAATATATTTTTCTTCCCTGAGAAAATGCCTCTGGGATCTGAATGAAGTCAGAAGTGAAATGATGCGTTGCCATGCAGAGTCCAGAGCATCCATTATACATTGTAAATAATGTAATGCAAGCTGGTTCTCAGAGTTATCTTAATCCAGATAACGCTTGTTTTCTTTGTTGCAGTTGTTTTCCAGTTTCTCACTTTGGAAAATCATTTTCTTGCTGTAAGAAATTTGCATCTTAAATATGTACCTGTTGGCCATGGATATTTAACCTAATATATAATAATGAGACTGGAAAAAAAGGGGAAATGGTTTTAGAATGAATTTAATCATTAGGCTGCTATTATACTTTGATTTTTATATGACTTAAACTTAAGAGATTTGAAGTCTCTGATAGACTGTTAATGAGCTTTAGGCTTGTTCAGGCCTTTTTGTACCTTTGTAAGAATTTTAATATTTATTCTAAGTCAAGCTAAATTTAATGATGCCTGCCAGTACTATACTATATGCAGTAATTCAAAGAAGGTCACATATAAATAAGTTTATTATTATTATTTTTTAACTTTTCAGCAGAAAGTTCAAACAAACCATATTATTTTAATGTTTTTGCTCCAGTCGGGACAAAATTAATGAAATCTTAAAGAGCATGACCCCGGACCAGCAGCAGGCCTTTGGATTGTGGTACAGCAAAGCATTGTCCCCCTCCAGCATCACCAGAGGTCAACAGTCGCTCATCAAGGACACAGGAAACCTGATCGCCTACCTGCCCTTCCAGAACTTCCAACACCTCTCAGCTGCTCAGGTAACGGCCCTCTGAGCTCTGACACCTGGCAGGGAAACTTGAGAAGCAAGCAGCGAGTTGGATCGGCCCCAGGGCAGAACACAGCCACTTGTCACACGCTGGTCAAAAGAAAGCACAGACTCATCTGTCTCTGTCACTACTGTGGGTTTTATTCTAGGGGCCAGTGTTCAATAAGTAATATTGGGAAAACATGAATTAGGAATGAGCATGGCTACTGATATTTCAATACTGAAGTAAGAATAAATAAAAGGAATTGTTTCAAACTTTACAAAACAAAATGAGAAAACTCCCCCACAAATTGACATTTTACACTTTATGTTTTGTGTGACTTTCTTAAAAGTTTTGAGTTTGTTAACTTTTTAGCATTAGATGTGCACAAATGTGTTATGCTATAGAGGCAAGGAAGTAAAGAAACATATACCTTTCCAAAGGTTTTACTATAATTTACCTTGGATGGTTTGCACTGCTAATAAATACAACATATAAACAAATATTACCTTCCATTTAGTCTGAATTAAAAAAGCATGGGCAAAGGGGAAACATACATGTTTGTCTTTCAGCTAATCCTTGTTTAAAGTGCACAGCATGCAGTCTTTTTATCCTCAAATTTTACACTGTACTGTTTTTTTCTTTCCTTGTCACTATATTGCAAAATGTATTGGCCCATTTTTAATACTTAATTGTGATATGTCACTTTTGTAATGCTTTCATCGGCAGCTGCTTGATGGGCTGGATGTGTTGCAGAGAAACACCCTCACTCCACTAAAGCAGGAATTTGTAGCACGCAACCTCATCAGCACCTACAGGAACCTAACAGCTCAGGACTTTTCCAGGTTTGGAATGACTATAGGAAGGCATTTCCAACATTTTCCATCCATGTTTTCTTTTTGTAATCATAGATAAAACCTGACAGAACACAATGTGTTGATGCATGCTTAAGAATCCAGGAATAGAAATAAATCCCCCAAAAGTTTCAGCTGTATGCAGCATTTTCAGCAAGGGAAACATTTCTTTATCTCATCCAAGTGAAATCGCTGAAGAAGTTCTGGGACAACAGTAATTAGTTTTGATGTAATGTTGCTGGATGGTCTTTTTTAGGTGCATTTGAACCTTTTATTTTATTAATATAACTTAATAGTTTGTCATATATACAATCTACTTGCTTGACTTCCAATCCTCATAACTAAATTTGCTTTATTTAAAAAAAGTATCACCTACACACAATATTAAAATCTCAAGATTTGTTGTAAAGTTTTTTTTTTAAATTATTTGACAGCATGTGTACTGATTAGTTAGAAATGCCTTGATTTCTTTAGGTTATAGAAACCTTTAAAAAATGACACAAAAACCTTTAAAATAATCAATCAAACCAATTAAAAAACTAAGATCTTTCTTTCTTTCTTAAAATTAAATACATGTAATATTTTGGCAGGTGTTTCCTGTGAGTGTGTTGTTGAAACATTGCTTTGTGATTTCAGGCTGGGTAGTATCGCATGCCTGGCAGACCCAGATGATCTCTATGTTTATAAAGGCACCGAGGCTTTCAGTGTGATCCGCGAGAGTATTATGAGCTGCACACGTAAAGGACTCCGTTTGCCAAGTGACCTGGTAGGAACAGAACTCATGTGCAGTTCCTTCACTGTTTTTTTAAATGTATACTTTCATGTAATAATTGCTCTTTTTGTTTGTCTTAACTTTGTTGGCAGGTTTTCAATATTTTACTGAACACCACCGAGCTGCAGGTCCCGTCTGCAGTCCCTGCTGAGCGCCTGGCAGAGATCGCGCTCCTCCTGCCCTCGCTGGGCGTGACTTTCCTGCAGGGTCTCTCCACGTCTCAGCTGCTTTCTGTCCTCCCCACCCTGAACTCTATTCCATTCAGTCCTGCACAGGTAGAGGAGTAAATTAAACCTGAAATCTATACCAGAAGCTGGTAACCACAGTCATCATCTGTAATTGGTGTAATTTCCTTTCTTACTAGCAAATTGACTCTTTTCTTTCCAAGGCCCGGTTTCAGTGAGTGTACAATCATGTGTTGGCAGTAGATGGTTGGATTGCGTAGCAGCTGGTGGGAGTTTTATATCTTAGGAACAGCTGACAGCCTGGCAGCCTGTCTCAGCACTGGTGACAGGCCTCATGAAGAACAGACCTAAGCTTTACTTCATCCTCTGCTCTCATCTGAACTGAGGCCTTTTGCGTTTTCCTCAGCCTCACAGCTGTTGGTTTCATATGTCTTTAAGGAGTCTTGCAGAGAAGTAACATCTTCAAAGCTACACATAGTTTGTGCCATTTCGACCGAAACGGTTGTGTGAACAAGTGTTACTAAACCCCACAAGACTTTCATATTTTAGGAAACGGTGAATTTAACCAACATGTTGACGAGGTGTTTGAATGATTACTTGTTTTGTTTTTAATGTTTCAGGCAGCTGTAATAGTAGACAAGCTGTCTTCAGTCAATGGAGTAAGTTTTGGAAACTCATCACAGTGAAGTGAGTTCAGTTATTGTCTCTGTATTTTTGGGCCTTACACTTACATCATCATCATCTCTCTCCCGGCTGCCCAGTTTATCCCAGACCGGCTGGGGGAGCTCGGCTCTCTCATTGTAGGAGTGAAGACAGAGACCTTGCTGATGCTTACATCTGATAAACTGCTCTCAACCCTTGTTGCTATTTCGCAGCACACACAAGGTCTCTGTCTGCTTGACAGAAAAGGCCTCCTCCTCCCTCCACAAGCCAATGCTATAGCCACCAAACTATGGGTAAAACACACACACACACACACACACACACACACACACACACACACACACACACACACACACACACACACACACACACACACTAAATGCCACAGTTTAATTTGAAGAAATGCATTGTATTTGTTTTTGTTATAGCCATGTAATTAACTCTTTTCTGTCTCCTCCTTTAGTTCAAACAGGGATCTTTGGGCTCAAATCAAGGGGTTCAAAATGTGGGTTTACATGAGGGTGATGGACAGCTTGACAGATGAGGTCTGGAAACTGTGATGTTTGCAGATTACATTGTGATCTATCGTGAGAGTAGGGAGCAGGAGGAAGAGAGTCTGGAGAGGTATCCACTGGAGAAAAGAGGAACGAAAGTTAGTAAGACAGAATACATGTGTAAAAGCAAAGCTGCGTGAAGGTGAAGGTAGATGAGTTTAAATACCTGGACAGTGCACAAGCGAGGTGAGTGCAGCCAGGGTGGAGCTGGTGGAGATAAGTATTGAGGGGTTATTTGTGACAGAAGGAAGCAGCAAGCGTGAAAGGGAAGGTTTACAAGATGGCAGTGAGAACTGCTGATGTACGGTTTGTCTATAGCTGTACTAATAAATAAAAACACAGGAGGCTGAGATAAAGATGGCAGAGTTGAAGATGCTTAGATCTTCATTGGTAGTGACCAGAATGGACAAGATTAGAAATAAGTACATATGAGGGACAGCTCAGGTTAAGCATGTTGGACAAAAAGTTAGAGAGGCAAGGCTGAGATGGTTTGGACACGTGCAGAGGAGGGAAAGTGGATATACTGGCCAAAAGATGTCAGGCAGGAGGAAAAAGGGAAGAACACAGAGAAGATTCATGGTAGTGGAGGGAGACGTGGAGAACGCTGGTGTGACAGAGGAGAATGCTAGGGATGGGGTGAGATGGAGGCAGTGGCACCTCCTAAAGAGAGCAGCTGAAAGAAGAAGAATGCATCTGTGTCGAGCACCTGCTGCAACGCTTTGTGTTATCTTTACTGTGTTTAGGGCTTCCCAGAGGTGGTCACCTGGTTGAACGATGTAGCTCCTTTGCTCGGCTGCACACCACTAATCAGTGTTCTTCCAAGGAAACGTCTACTTGTGAACAGCCTCTCCAATACATCTACAAAACCCTGGAACACGCAGCAGGTATCACAACAGCGCACATCTGTGACATTAGCGCCTGCTTTGCATTACCGCAGAGTGGTAAACAGCTCGGCTTGAATAAATATAAAAGAAAGTTTATGAGTGAAACATTATTAGGAATTCAAAACGGGGAAAGGAAGAGGAAGAAAAGGGTAGGAAGTTTACATCTTTATGCGCTGTACCAACACTTCCGGTATATGAATACGTAAAAGCTTCTCACAGTGAAGCAGGGAGTTCTCTGTTGTGTTTTGATCTCTTCATGCTTCCTCTTATTGGATATGCTTCCTCTCTGTTGTGAGGTGTGCATGACGCTATCTCGATTAGCTGCTAAATTATTAAGTGAAGAATGGCATCATCAGCGACACTGTGAATGGATCAGCCTCTGAATGCAACCGATCATGCAAACCTGCACGCTACCACTACAACGCCAACACTTTTCCACTTTCTTCCCCAGGCTAGAGGAATTTTCAGAGAGGTTCTTGATACTAATCCAAATCTGATCAAACAACATTTCTTGTAAGTACACTTAATCTGACAGACAGATGAACATGTAATCATAGCAATTCTTTTCTTGTCTGTTTTCAAAATATATGAACCCCTTTGATGGTTGATGCTCTTATTTTCCAGCAATTTTGCAGCTTTATAAATTAACTATTGCGCATCTATTGACTCTAGGAGTCTGGGAACGCTGGGGCAGGGTGTGAGCTGTGCTGTCTTAAGAGATCGTTTTCAGGCAAATCGGTCACCTTCTTCAGCGAGAAGCATCCTGGCCTTGCTCAGGCAGCAGCCTGGTCTTCTTCACACCTCACTGGTAATTACACATCAATTAATTCCTGACATTTAAGATATTTACGTTAATTCAAGGATCATTAATGTGTGACTTCTATTATGTGTCTGTTGTTCTGGACAGAAAAACTGTATAATCGAGGTGCTCTATCAGTTTGAGTTCTTCTTTGAACTGCTTGAAGATCTTGGAGTTGAAATTGCACTTTCAATGCCGTAAGTCCAAAGCTGGCATTATAGTTACTGCAGAAAAACTTTAATATCCATAAGATTTGCATGCCTTTAGTGAAAAATGAGTATGTGTGCAATGCAGGAGACCCTTGTGTACTCTTTGCCCTGAAACAAAACTTTGGATTGTTTTGGTCTTGTGTGTTTGTGTCTTGCAGGGTGAGTGCCATAAAAAGGTTTTCCACAGATATGATGAACAGTCTCAGGAGGATGATTATAGCAGGACCGCATCACTTTCTCCTGCTGTCCCGAACAAAGCAGCTGCTGCTGGTTGATAAAATGGCGCAGAGGTTGGTAAGTAGAGCCTGATTTCCCAGTGGCCCTTTTCTGAGGTTCAATGGAGAAGAAGCTACCAAAAGAAGACAAAAATGATAACAGTTATCTGGATTTATTCTTGTGTTTGTCTTAAAATATAATCTGAGCTTCTTCCAAGTTTTAGCTAAGACCAGAAACACCGTTAAAATTAGCAACTGTCAAACATTTACAAACAGCGGAAAAGTAAGGTGGAAGTTTAAATATTCATCCATCATCAGTTAGGAACATAAGAACTGCACAGTACTCGGTACTCACCACAAAAATGAGCACCTTGCTAAGATAACACACATCAAAAAAAGGCTCATCAGTGTTTCTTATAGGTTCATTTCAGTGTGGACGTCTGTGAGATCAAGTTCAGTAGATCAGATTAGTTTGGAGTCCACACCTCACCCCCATACAGATACTGTTGAAGGATCTCAAGAGTGTATGACACTTTTTAAAGTCTGATCTGCAGGTATCAGTTTGTTTAACGTTACTTCTGCCATAAAAGGTGCCAACAGTTATTAAATCCACTAGCATGTTGAATTTTGAATGTATGCAAGCAAAAAGGTTTTTATTAAAGAGTATACACTGCTTCTGAGTTTTTGTTAAATAAATAATGACATGGTGTAATATGTCATGTGTTGTGTAATCTCAGGTTGTAAGACATGGTTAAAAGCTAGTTAACTTTTAACCATGTCCTAATAAGTAAAACCTTAGAATTGCATTTTGCAGACTTGCAGAGTGTGTACTTTCTTTTTACCATGAGCATAGATGAAATGTTAGAATTGAGATAATCAGGATTTACCAAAGAGTTAATAAATAGTTTTTCTCTGCCAGCTTTTAGTTAGTACGCTTTTCTTGTTTCCCATGTCTCTTGAAATATCCTATTTTTTATTTATATATTTTTTTGTGCTTTATTTCCAGGGCATGTATACAGGCGTGTTCACGGAGGAGGAGTTCCGTTTGCTTGACATCATGGCACCGTTTGTGGTAGATGAGGTTTTTATTCAGGTGGACCGCAGGTTCTTCATTCAAAATCTGGATTTCCTCCATGGGCTCTGCTACAGCAGCACCAAGATGGAAATCGTGGCTCGTATTCTCCAAGAGCCTGCTGCCTTTGGGTAACATTACCACAAACCGAACTGTCTGCTGAAAGGAGATACAGTGTTATTCAACATTTATTCAACAAGTGATTCTCAGGAAAACAGCAAGACTGAGCAGCTGTGTGAGCTGTAAAATAAATAAATAAATAAAATTAACATAAAGATCTGAAATGATAACATGTTACATAGAAAGTTTAAATTGGTCCTTAGGTTAAATGAGAAATAATGACAAGAAACAGTATTTAAGAACCCTTTCTGTGGGCAGCTCCTCTTTAGGTCACAAGTTTAGAAACACATATATGCTAATCCACATTTTGTCTTTTGGCCCGCTTGTTTCCTATCAGTCCCAACCAGCCGCAGCAGATGGCTTCCCCTTTCCTGAGCCTGGTTCTGCCGGAAGTTTCTTCCTGTTAAAAGGGAGTTTTTCCTTCCCACTGTCACCTCACTTCTTAAGGAGTCCTCTGATTGTCAGAGTTTTCTCTGTGTTATTTTCCTTATAATTGATCTTACAATACAAAACACCTTGAATTGACTGTTTTCATTTGGTGTTATATAAACAAGAATACATTAAATTGAATTAATCACAAAAATAATTATAATATTTTGTGTGGCGACTGAGCTCAACTGCTGAAAACTGACATTAAGGTATATAATTAATTAATTTCTGGCATTTCTACAGCATCATTAGCAGTTGAGGTGTAGGATTAAGATGACTAAATATCTTTGCATTCCCTGTAAAGTCACTTACCCAGCCTACGCTAAGCTTCAGCTGAAAGCCCCCATGATGTTAAAGCACTGATAAATTTGATCATTTATTTATAGCTCAGTGATGATGAGCCGATTCCCTTCACTTATGTTGATATGCACTGCTCTTTTTATATAGATTTGTATTATTAACGTTGTATTAAATTGGATAACTAATATAATATTAATATTCCCAAACAATCTAACTGTAGTTTCATCACTCCACAGTTGGTCTGGGTGTTTTTTTTGGCATGTCAACCTTTGTTGTGATCATAAGTTTAGAGTTCACATCATTTTTCCAAGCTACATTGTTACAGTAGAAATTATATATTCATTGTGAAAAGGAAGAATGCAATGAGGTCTGTGTTAATCATTGAACTAGACTATTTGTTCATAAGTGTAAGTTAGATGTGACCATTTTAGGAATGAATTTTAAAAAACTGTAGTTCACTTACTTTTTCTTGCACTGTATTTATTATGTTTTTCCACGTCAACTGCATCACATATATACTAAATGGGTGAGAATTTCAAGAATGTGAATGTATCCATAGAATATTTAGTTCACAGAGGCATGAATTAATCAACAAAGTCCAACGCAGCAGTTTTTAGAAGTTGGCCTTGTAAGGATGTTTCTTTTACAGTTTTTATAGGTTTTAAAATGAAAATGAAGTTATATGAAATTTATTTTCTAAACTTTCCACTGATAGAGGCTTTGCACACAACCTGAGATAAAAGGAACAATGATAGCATGATCTTGTCTCCCCCTCATAGCCCAGTGGAGAACTGGGACCAGACAACACTCAGTCAGGTGGACCGCTTTCTCTTCTTCCTGCCTCAAGACAAACTGCAGCAGATTTCCCTGGTAAGTTTATTGCTGCACTTCTTTCAGTATTTAATACTTAATATCTGAACCCAGAGCCTGAATAGTTCCCCATATTATTATTACTTTTTTCAAAGTGCAACACATTCGCTGAGTGTCCAGAAGTCCACAGTGGAGCTTTGTGTCAGAACTTGATCCAATGACATGTTAAGTCAGAGCCTGTAAAGAAATCTCTCGGGTGTCACATCTCCAAAAGGTGTCAAGATCAGGTGATGAGGTTGCTGTCTTCCTGTAACCCATTCAAATGTGCGTGTTGCTGTCTGTGTCTGTGTGCCCGCAGGCATTGATGACTGTGGAGCGAATAGAGAAGCTGTTCATGAGCCACCATCAGTGGGAACGTGGGGACATCGGGATGCTGTGTTCAGATGAGACTGAGAGGAAGACCATTTTTGAAAGGCAGCAGTTTGTTCTGCAGTTTTTCCTGGGCTTCCTTAAACTAAATTCTCAGTCATGTAAGCCTTACTTTGGTTTCTCTTACAATAACCTTGTATGGTTTTCATCAAATTTGGTGGGATTAAGAATTTCTTCAGTGAATGTAGCATTCTCTGCTGCCTTTGAAGTGTCACAAGACATGACATGGACCCATGCAAGGGCTCTAGGGAGGAAGAGGTTCATATCAGTCTACAGAAAGCAGACTAGTTTAGTTAGCTTATGTTAGCATATACTCTTGAAAAAAGGTGAAACAGCCGGCGAAGATTTTTTAGTTCTGCAAAGAGCACTTTCAATTTTAATAACTTCAAGTAAAAAAAAGACATTTTAATTATGTGCAAAGGTGTTTCACGATCAACAGTCAAGTTGCCAAACAGTGAGGGGACATCCACTGTAAAATGTATGCGGCTAAAGAAGGAAAAACTGGATTGATTACAGTGAATGTTGCATTTTTTTGGAAATCAAGGTCCTGAAGTCTAGAGAAAGAGAAATTTAGAAATTTCAGTATCGTAAATCCTTCTTTCATTGAGCTGGCATTTCTAATTTTCATGGGCTAAAAGCCATAATTAATAATAATCAGTTTAACCAAAAAAAATAATCAAACAAACACTTTCTCAATAGTTCACTTCCCACATAATTAATATAGAATATATGAAAGTTAGCCTTGTTTAATTAAAGTAGGAAATTAGGAAAAAATCATCCACCTTTTCTTTCAACTTTTTATGCTATATAAAGTCTATATACTCTGTTATGCAGTCATATAGAGGGGAGGCGGGGGGGGGGGGAGGATTATTGGTAGGCAAACAGCATATTGAATGAAAAATAGGCAGTGGGGTAGTTAATATAGCTTTGTGATGCTCTCTATTTAGTATGAATAACGTAGTTAAGTTAGTGAGTGAATTGGAAATACAGAATGATAATGTTTATTTTTTATTTATTATCCAATCACGTGACCAGGCTTGATGAAAAAAAACCTCTAAGTAAAGACTGGAAAATGAACTGAAACAGTGGTCCAAAAAAAACAACAAGTTATTAACCCAACCATTGTTTTGGATGGAATTGTTATCCTTCTAAACATTGTTTGCATTATTGTCTTTTGGTACAGCTGAAAGCGTAATACATTTGTGCGTATGAATTTCTTTGCAAGTTGACTTTTGTAGCAGGAGAACTTGCTGATCTTCTAACAGTGAAAATTAGCTTCTTGAATTAAATTTTTCAGAAAGACTTTGGCTAATACTTTTCAGTAAACAAAAAAACTTGACAACTTCAAACTAAGCCATGGTTATATTACATTGCTGACACATTTTCATAGATAATCTCCTGATCATATGTTTGTGTGTGTTGCTGGCCAGTGACTCCAGTGGTTCCTACTTGTGAGATTCTGCATACAACAGCCCCCTCCGTTTGGCTCTCCAGCAGTTTGACTAGCATGCCTTCATCTGCCTTCTCCAACTGTCTGGAGCTGATGGGTCACGACCCGTTTCTTGCATCCTACCAACGCACTGAAGTGCTCAGGAAAGTCAAGCAGGTCAGACTGATTGTTAATCTGAATCAGTCCAACAAAAACCTCTTACATGTGTTTCATTTGATGATGGCCAAAGTTTACAGGTCTTAACACTGTGTTTCTGCTCTGTCTTTGCTCCGGGCCTCTCGGTATTAACGTGAATATATGAAGATATATGGCCCAGTCTCATCCTTCTCCCAGGCTGTGATCTCTCAGCTCGGTGTAATAGCGACACAGCTATCATTAGACGAGCTGAATGCCATTCGACTGACTGAGCGGAGAAGCATCGCCGCTCTGGGCACAGTCAGTGACTGGAATAGCAGACAGGTAAGTATTTTAGCCACTGCAGTTCAAATATTTACATGTTACATCAAAATTGCTTTGTGTTTTGGGCAGTTTTTATTTCGTCTGATAAGAATAATACCAGCTGTGGCATTATTGTGCTGTATTAGACTGGTTTATAACTTGTTGTCGTCCTAGCTGGCCACACTGTTTTCCACCGTGTTAAACTCCACCAAGCAGAATCCGAGCCAGCTTGACTCCAGCACTCTGGTGGCAATGGGATACATTGTGTGTGGCGCTAAAGCCACAGAGCTGAGGTCTTTCAATCCTATAGAGCTCAGGTGCGCACAATATCGGAAAATGCTTAAATGAAGCGTATTTTTTCAAGCCCAGCTTGACACTTGAATTTACTTTGTACTCTGTCTCCCTCCGATGGCTGCAGTAAGGCGGTTCTCAGGCTGGGTCGGCTGAGGCTGTCTTGCTCAGAGGAGCAGCTGCAAGCTCTTGTTGAACTTCTAACCCACAGCCTCGTTTTTGGACTCATGAGTTCCTGGGGCACCGATGTGTTCATTGAGATCGGAGTCCTGGCAGGTATTGTCTATTCATTGTCTTTTCCACATGAATTTTAGTTGTACTATGCATAGTCCTACATCTGCCTTAATGTGTGGTGAGAGATTTAAATCAAAGACATTTTGTTTTCCTCTATGCTTTGCTGTAAAAGCTTTTGATTCATTGTTTCTAGCACCCTTTGCTCTGTTTCACTGGAACACTTTGCTTGTTTTTCAGTGGGTATCCCAGACATGGCCATGTCAGCGCTGGTAAAAGAGCAAATTGAGGGAATCGCACCTTTGGCTATCTCAATGATGGCACCAAAAAAGTTTGCTGTGAGTCAAGATTTAATTAAACCAACCATATCTTGGGTGTTAAACATAAAGCACGGGGGCCAGAAATGAACCAACAAAGACTCCGATCCGGCCAACTGGATGGCTTTAGAAAATGTGAAGGAGGAAATACTATTTTTGACTTTTAAATGTGTTTTAATAACTTTTACAGCAATTCCTGCTAATGACAAACTCTCCCACAGCAATCTATACTACACCACAGTATATCATGTCAGAGATTAAACGGGTAGTAAACCTTCTTTTCACTGGCAGAAAGATTAGTTTCACTGGTCAGGGCCGATTATTGTAATATCAAGGTGAGCTAAACTACATATGTGTAAAAAGTACATAATTTTTTAGTAACATTTGTTTTTTTACAATAAAAAAAATGTATTCCTGTTTTTGCGTCCATCTTGACAAATCTTTATCATGTCTTTAATTTATCTTTATCTCTATCCCCCCGCTGTGTGTTTTGTTTTCAAAAGGTGGTATTCTCCCAGGAAAAGATCGCCATGTTCTCCTACGAGCAGGCTGTTGCAGTAACTGATAACCAGCGCTCTGTTCTGTCAGACCTCCAGAAAACAGCTCTAGCTATGGTGCTAACACCCTGGGACGATAAGCTTGTAGACTTCAGAGGTAAAACCTGAATCACTGCTGTCCACTGATAACCATTAAACTTGATTTGTCTTCTTTATGCATTAATCGCTTTACCTGATGAAAATATAATCGCCCTTATCAAAACTCTTACCAAAGTTTTATGCTAGTTTAGGTACATCTTGCTATTATCAGGTTGGATCCACTTTTGCCTTCAGAACTGCCTTACTTCTTAATTCCTCTGAGATTTTGCTCCATATTGACATGATAGCATCATACAGTTGCTCCAGATCTGCAGACTGCACAATCTCTTGTTCCACCACATCCCAAAGGTGCTCAACAAGGCTGGACTGGGACAAAAAAATCGGCCCGGGCATTTTGACTAGAGACCGGCCCACCAGGATAAAGATTGAAAATGTGACGTCATTCAGGGGTAAAACCGCAAAGGATTCTGGGAACTTGTGGCAAGAGGTACTGGCGCACGCAGGCTTTCAATTGAACTCAGTTACACAGCGATAAAAAGAAACCCAAAAAATGGCAAGAAGCTGTTGTATTATTAACTGCAATAGCCGGTCGCATGACAGCCACGGGAAGCCAACGGGTAAAGAGATCGTTTTTTTTTTTATCGGATTAAGTCGTTGAAGAGAAATTTTTTAAGCCATGTTTCCGAAGTAAGAGCCGACGGATGGTCACTGCGGTAAAGTGAGCCGTCATTTGTGAGCCGCGGTCAAGCCAGCCGCCTCCTATCCGCCGCATAAATTTCCTTGCGCTTTTACACCAGTCTTTACGGTAGCGCCTTTTCGCTTTATGTGCCGATTGAAAGCCTAGACTCGCGCACACACGCACGCGCGTGAACAGTCACACGCACGCGCGCACACAAATTACATTGGAACAGCTCAATACAGCCATCGTGACAGTCTGGTTGCATATTCAAAAATTCATTAAAAATCATTCTTAAAAGTTGATGCCAAGCTTTCAACACAATCCTCTTCTCGGACACCTACTTTACCTCTGGGCCAGTTTTTACCCAGATTTACTGTAATATTACTCAGAAATCACAGTAAACTCATATTCAGTGCAATACAGTCAATGCACTACAATTATGTTTATTTCAAAAATTCATTAAAAGTCATCCTGAATAGTTGAGGTCCAACTTTCAACACATCCCTTCTCTGGGACACCTACTGTACCTGTGTGCCAATTTTCATCCAGATTTACTGTAGAATTCCTCAGAAATTAAAGGGTACTTGTATTCAATGCAATACAGTCAATACAATAGAATTATGTCAATTTTCAGAAATTCATTAAAAATCATCCTGAGTAGTTAATGTCCAACTTTCAACACATCCCCCCTCTGGGACACCTACTGTACCTGTGTGCCAAGTTTCATCCAGATTTACTGTAGAATTCCTCAGAAATTAATGGAAACATTTATTCAATCTAATACAGCCAATGCACTACAATTGTGTCAATTTTCAAAAATTCATTAAAAATCATCCTGAGTAGTTGATGTACAACTTTCAACACATCCCTCCTCTAGGACACCTACTGTACCTGTGTGCCAAGTTTCATCCAGATTTACTGTAGAATTCCTCAGAAATTAATGGAAACATTTATTCAATCTAATACAGTCAGTACAATAGAATTATGTCAATTTTCAAAAATTCATTAAAAATCATCCTGATTAGTTGATGTCCAACTTTCAACACATCCCTTCTCTGGGACACCTACTGTACCTGTGTGCCAAGTTTCATCCAGATTTACTGTAGAATTCCTCAGAAATTAATGGAAACATTTATTCAATCTAATACAGTCAGTACAATAGAATTATGTCAATTTTCAAAAATTCATTAAAAATCATCCTGATTAGTTGATGTCCAACTTTCAACACATCCCTTCTCTGGGACACCTACTGTACCTGTGTGCCAATTTTCATCCAGATTTACTGTAGAATTCCTCAGAAATTAAAGGAAACTTATATTCAATTCAATACAGTCAATACAATAGAATTGTCAATTTTCAAAAATTCATTAAAAATCATCCTGAGTAGTTGATGTCCAACTTTCAACACATCCCTCCTCTAGGACACCTACTGTACCTGTGTGCCAAGTTTCATCCAGATTTACTGTAGAATTCCTCAGAAATTAATGGAAACATTTATTCAATCTAATACAGCCAATGCACTACAAATGTGTCAATTTTCAAAAATTCATGAAAAATCATCCTGAGTAGTTGATGTCCAACTTTCAACACATCCCCCCTCTGGGACACCTACTGTACCTGTGTGCCAAGTTTCATCCAGATTTACTGTAGATTTCCTCAGAAATTAATGGAGACATTTATTCAATCTAATACAGCCAATGCACTACAATTGTGTCAATTTTCAAAAATTCATTAAAAATCATCCTGAGTAGTTGATGTCCAACTTTCAACACATCCCCCCTCTGGGACACCTACTGTACCTGTGTGCCAGGTTTCAGCCAGATTTACTGTAGAATTCCTCAGAAATAAAAGGGTACTTGTATCCAATGCAGTCAGCCAATACAATTTAATTATGTCAATTTTCAAAAATTCATTAAAAATCATCCTGAGTAGTTGAGGTCCAACTTTCAACACATCCCCCCTCTGGGACACCTACTGTACCTGTGTGCCAAGTTTCATCCAGATTCACTGTAGAATTCCTCAGAAATTAATGGAAACATTTATTCAATCTAATACAGCCAATGCACTACAAATGTGTCAATTTTCAGAAATTAATTAAAAATCATCCTGAGTAGTTGATGTACAACTTTCAACACATCCCTCCTCTAGGACACCTACTGTACCTGTGTGCCAGGTTTCAGCCAGATTTACTGTAGAATTCCTCAGAAATAAAAGGGTACTTGTATCCAATGCAGTCAGCCAATACAATTTAATTATGTCAATTTTCAAAAATTCATTAAAAATCATCCTGAGTAGTTGATGTCCAACTTTCAACACATCCCCCCTCTGGGACACCTACTGTACCTGTGTGCCAAGTTTCATCCAGATTTACTGTAGAATTCCTCAGAAATTAATGGAAACATTTATTCAATCTAATACAGCCAATGCACTACAAATGTGTCAATTTTCAGAAATTAATTAAAAATCATCCTGAGTAGTTGATGTACAACTTTCAACACATCCCTCCTCTAGGACACCTACTGTACCTGTGTGCCAAGTTTCATCCAGATTTACTGTAGAATTCCTCAGAAATTAAAGGGTACTTGTATCCAATGCAGTCAGCCAATACAATTTAATTATGTCAATTTTCAAAAATTCATGAAAAATCATCCTGAGTAGTTGATGTCCAACTTTCAACACATCCCCCCTCTGGGACACCTACTGTACCTGTGTGCCAAGTTTCATCCAGATTTACTGTAGAATTCCTCAGAAATTAATGGAAACATTTATTCAATCTAATACAGCCAATGCACTACAAATGTGTCAATTTTCAGAAATTAATTAAAAATCATCCTGAGTAGTTGATGTACAACTTTCAACACATCCCTCCTCTAGGACACCTACTGTACCTGTGTGCCAAGTTTCATCCAGATTTACTGTAGAATTCCTCAGAAATTAAAGGGTACTTGTATCCAATGCAGTCAGCCAATACAATTTAATTATGTCAATTTTCAAAAATTCATGAAAAATCATCCTGAGTAGTTGATGTCCAACTTTCAACACATCCCCCCTCTGGGACACCTACTGTACCTGTGTGCCAAGTTTCATCCAGATTTACTGTAGAATTCCTCAGAAATTAATGGAAACATTTATTCAATCTAATACAGTCAGTACAATAGAATTATGTCAATTTTCAAAAATTCATTAAAAATCATCCTGATTAGTTGATGTCCAACTTTCAACACATCCCTTCTCTGGGACACCTACTGTACCTGTGTGCCAATTTTCATCCAGATTTACTGTAGAATTCCTCAGAAATTAAAGGAAACTTATATTCAATTCAATACAGTCAATACAATAGAATTATGTCAATTTTCAAAAATTCATTAAAAATCATCCTGAGTAGTTGATGTCCAACTTTCAACACATCCCTCCTCTAGGACACCTACTGTACCTGTGTGCCAAGTTTCATCCAGATTTACTGTAGAATTCCTCAGAAATTAATGGAAACATTTATTCAATCTAATACAGCCAATGCACTACAAATGTGTCAATTTTCAAAAATTCATGAAAAATCATCCTGAGTAGTTGATGTCCAACTTTCAACACATCCCCCCTCTGGGACACCTACTGTACCTGTGTGCCAAGTTTCATCCAGATTTACTGTAGATTTCCTCAGAAATTAATGGAGACATTTATTCAATCTAATACAGCCAATGCACTACAATTGTGTCAATTTTCAAAAATTCATTAAAAATCATCCTGAGTAGTTGATGTCCAACTTTCAACACATCCCCCCTCTGGGACACCTACTGTACCTGTGTGCCAAGTTTCATCCAGATTTACTGTAGAATTCCTCAGAAATTAATGGAAACATTTATTCAATCTAATACAGCCAATGCACTACAAATGTGTCAATTTTCAGAAATTAATTAAAAATCATCCTGAGTAGTTGATGTCCAACTTTCAACACATCCCCCCTCTGGGACACCTACTGTACCTGTGTGCCAAGTTTCATCCAGATTTACTGTAGAATTCCTCAGAAATTAATGGAAACATTTATTCAATCTAATACAGCCAATGCACTACAATTGTGTCAATTTTCAAAAATTCCTTAAAAATCATCCTGAGTAGTTGATGTCCAACTTTCAACACATCCCTCCTCTAGGACACCTACTGTACCTGTGTGCCAAGTTTCATCCAGATTCACTGTAAAATTCCTCAGAAATTAAAGGACATTTATATGCAATTCAATACAGCCAATACACTACAATTATGGAAATTTCAAAAATTCATTAAAAATCATCCATAATAGTTGAGGTCCAACTTTCAACACTTTCTTACTCTGGGCGTCCTACTGTACCTCTGGGCCAAGTTACATCTCAATTCACTGTAATCTTTATCAAAAATTGAAAGAACAATTATATGTCAATGCTGGATGTGTGTCCTTTCAAAGTGACACTAAATAACAGAACTCAGGCACATCAGGGAATAATCCAAAAGGCGGATTTATTAAACAAAAACAACATACAAAATATCTCTAATCCATACTACATAACCTAAAAAGAAACAAAGGGACACTTAGAAGCACAAGGAAACAATACTGAAAGGGCAAGAGACACAGTCCAAACATAATCCACAACTAAAATGCCAAAAGAACAAGTCATCCCACATAGCAGACGGGTCTTGCCTGGATCTGGTGTCAAGCCGGCACTGCTGGCTGACTTCTGGCATGGTAAGATGGCACTGTTTATGTGATGGCATGCCACATTTGGCCTGATTGGGTGAATGTGACATGTTGTATAGAGCACTTTGAGTAATATGGGTGAGTAAAAAAGTGCTGTATAAGAATCAGTCCATTCACTGTCTGAACAGAGTTTCGTCATGTTACTTTTGCACTATTATGTTCCAGCACATGTTGTTATTACATGGCTTACATGGCTAAGGTACACATTAGGCTGACATCTGGGGCCAGAGCTGAAACTGTTCTGGGCCAGCAGTGTGTCTGCAACTGGCCTTGTGCTGGCTCATGTGTGGGCCACCTCTGGTAAACCAGATCTGGGCCACCATAGGGCCGTCATTCTTTGCGGTACGCAGGCCATGTGTAAGCACATTGTGTGGGACAGATCCAGGCCATACCAATTTTGCTATGTGGGAGGAATTATGTAAAAATAGAAACATCATAAAAATGAAAATGAACATAAAGTAAAATGTACTGAAAAGAACATCAGTATGGCCATCATTATTTGCTTGGAAAGTCTAAAGTTCCATGGCTTTGAACAGCCAGAGAACGCAATGCCCAGCTTAGAATGACTAAAAGTAACTTCTTTTAACATTCTGTCATTCTGCTTCTATATCAAAAATCCACTAAAAATAGTCATTTGAAAAAAAATATTTGCCACTTTTCATCAGTTTGGGTTCCTCTGTTTATAGCAATTTTTAGAAAAGAACCCAATACCTTTGTCACTATACAGTTGTACAGTGAGATACAGAGCATCTCCTACTCATTGCAAACATGCTGGGAGGGTGGCTCTATCCGCCTTAGTGCAGCTGCTGTACCATACTGTGATGCAGTAAGTTAGTAGGCTCTCAATGGGCGAGTGGTGGAAGGGTGAGCTGTAGTCCACAAAGAGCATTCTGGCGTAGCTCTGCCGCTGTTCTAGGTGACTCAGCACCGAGTGGAGGGTGATGGCATCTTCTGTGAATCTGTTTGCACGGTATGCAAACTGGTGGGTGTCGAATTCTGGGGGGAGGTAATCCTTGGTGTGCTGAAGGACTAGTCTCTCAAAGCATTTCATGATTACCGGTGTGAGGGCCACAGGGCAATAATAGTTCAGGCTGGTGATGGGAGACTTCTTTGGTACTGGGATGATTGTGGCTGATTTTAGACAGGATGGGATGGCTGCTTCATCCAGTGAGAGGTTGAAGATTCTGGTGGAGATGAAGGTGAGCTGGTGGGCACATGGTCTTAGCACTTTACCACTTATTCCGTCTGGACGCCTTCCTGGGGTTCACTGCTAGGAACACTCATCTGACATCGTGCTCCGTTACAGTGAATGGAGCGGTGCAGGAACCAGGTGAGGATGAGGATGGGAGCAGGGCTGAGGCAGATGAATGCTGCTTATCACTCCCTCCAGTTAATACACGACACCACGGTTCTTCATTCACAGATGGATTTATTCTTCTGTCACACTTCTCCTCAGAAACACCATAAAATCCACCGTCAAACTGTTATTACATAAAAGTACAGAATGACCAACATAAATATTACAAATAAACATTTAAACCCAAGTTAACAAATACGCGATAAACAAACACAGTTAACGTACCTCGCTGGCTGCACGTAACCGTGAGGGAATGAGTCCGCTTCAGGAACAAAACTTAACAAAAATAATTCCCAATTTCTTCTTCTTTGCAGCTTTCTTTTACTTTAAACTGCTTATTTATTCCTTCTTCTGCCTTAGTTAACTTATTAACTTAGCTTCTTGCACATGCTTTTTACTTCCCTTTACGTCACTTAAAAAGGCCTGTGTGCAACACAGAATGAACCTTAGTTCCTACCCCAAAAGGAACAATAAATAAAGAAAATAAATAACATAAATGAACACAATAAATTAAACAAACTGACATAATTTACATTTATGGCAGTTAAACTCCCACCAAATCTCAACTTGAGATTTCTTCACAGATTTGCATCTTCAAGTTATAAGCATTTAGTTTAACACATGCTTATTCTGCTTCAACAAGTAGTACTATTTTTTGCACTGGCCTTTCAAGATAAACTGGCCTAGTTGTGCGTTTTCCCTGTTTGTCCAAAGTTGAGTCACTAACCAACAGCTTTACCTTTCTGACCCTTCCATCAGAGCTGGGGTACACCTCCGTGACTCTTGCTAGTCTCCAGTGATTTCGCGGAGCACTGTCCTCTTGAAGAATAACAATGTCATTGACATTGGTGTTCCTTTTATCCCCATGCCATATCTGTCTTTGCTGGAGATTAAGAAGGTACTCCCTCCTCCACCTTGTCCAAAACTCATTCGCCAAGAACTGCACCTGACGCCATCTCTTACGCAGGTATAAATCTTGACTCACGAACTGACCCGGAGGTGGCAATATGATGTTAGACTTCATCAGAAGAATGTGATTTGGTGTGAGCGGTTCAAGACTTGTTGGATCATTCAGGTGCTCTGTTGTCAGCGGTCTGCTATTTATAATAGCCATCACTTCATACAAAAAAGTCCTAAGTGAGGCGGTGTCAAGTCTTTTAGCAGACTGATCAAGAATTGCTGTTAGAACACTTCTGATTGTCCTTATTTGCCTCTCCCAAATTCCTCCCATATGGCTTGACGATGGGGGATTCATTACAAACTCACAGCCATATTCCTTCACCTGCTCATGATCCCAGTTCTTCATTGAGTCCATGAACTCTCTTTTTGCACCCACAAAGTTGGTACCTTGATCACATCTCAACTGCCTTACATTCCCACGTATTGCAATGAATACGCGCAATGCATTGATGAAGGCATCTGAACTGAGGTCATCAAGCATTTCGATATGTACAGCTCTGCAACACATACAAGTGAAGAGAAGACCATACTTCTTCAGTTCCTTTCTTGCATCCCTCACATAGAATGGTCCAAAGCAATCCATGCCACAATATGTGAATGGAGGGGTCATTTCCATTCTGTCCTCTGGCAAGTCTGCCATTTTTGGATCTTGTATGTTCCTTCTATACTTTCTGCATGTGACGCACTTAAAGATATGTGAGGCAACTGCACTGCTGCATCCAATGACCCATATCCCATTAGATCGCAACTCATTTACAGTCATACCTCTTCCTTGATGCTGTACTTTCTCATGATAATGCTTGATCAATAAAGAAGACACGTGACTTGTTTTTGGCAGAATAGCAGGATGTTTAACATGTGTATGAAGATCACTTCTTGTTAAGCGTCCGCCTACTCTCAGCACACCCTGCTCATCCAAAAATGGACTTAATTTGCATAGCTTGTTTGCTTTGTCTTTGGATTTTACGTCCTTGGATTGCTGTAAATTCTTGATTTCACTGCTGAATACTTCTGTTTGGGCCAATCTGATTAGGAAAAGTTCAGCTTGTTGTCTTTCCTCAACACTTGTACTTCCATTGAGTTTGGGACTAAGACCCTTAACTTGCTTAGCATGACGTTTAAGACAAGCAATAGCCTTAACAACTCTTTTCCAGTCAGAAAACTTAGTCAGGCGGTCCAACAATGTTCTATTTATCCTTGCGCTGGTGTTGAGCACCTGAGCCCTTCGAAGTTCTGGATCAGTATCACTAACCTCTCCCACCTTAGCATCTCTTGTGGGTAGCTCCCTTTCCCACAGAAAGTCTGGGCCAGTGAACCAATTTGAAGCAACGAGCCGATCTGCCGATAACCCTCTCGAAGCATGGTCCGCCGGATTGTCTTCGGACTGCACATGATACCACTGGTTGACATCTGTGGTGGCTTTGATTCTCTGGATCCTATTTGCCACGAAAACATGAAAGCGTCTGGCATCATTATTAATGTACCCGAGAACAACCTTTGAATCAGTCCAATAATATTCCTTAAGGTTGTCTATTTCGAGCTCATGTTTTAAGATGGCACCCATCTTCGCAGCAACCACTGCTGCAGACAACTCAAGCCTTGGAACTGTTGTGACCTTAGTGGGGGCAACACGTGCTTTCCCCATGACAAGTGAGCAGTGTACGCTGCCATTAGAGTCCACTGCTCTTAGATAAGTGCACTCCCCATAACCTGTGAAGCTAGCATCTGAGAAGTGATGTAACTCGTACTGCTTGACATCTATGAAGCTTGCTGGTATGTAGCACCTCTTAATCTTTACTTGACACAAGTTATGGAGATCTTGTAACCATGACTGCCACTGTGATCTGCACTCCTCTGAAAGTGGTTCATCCCAACTAGCTTTCTCTCGACTCAACTGTTGCAAGATCAACTTCCCACGCAAAACAAACGGTGCTACGAAACCCAAAGGATCGTAGATGGAAGCTACTGTGGATAGCACTCCCCTTCTCGTCATTGGGTGTTTCTTGACAGTTACTCTGAACTGAAAGTCATCAGAGGATACGCACCATTGCACGCCCAGTGCTCTTTCTAGGAGTGGCTCCCCTAAATCTATGTCCAGTTCTTTGACACTGTCTGCACACTCTTCCTTTGGTATTGACTCCAATACCTTCTTGCTGTTGGAAATGAACTTGTGTAGTCTAAGCTTGCCTGTGCTGCAAAGCTCTCTTGCTTCCTTGATCAGCTTGATTGCCTCAGCATCAGACCTTACACTCACCAGTCCATCATCAACATAAAAATCTCTTCGGATGAACTTGACAGTGCTTTGGTTAAATCGATCTTGACCTTCTGTGGCTAGATGTTTAAGTCCAAAATTGGCACAGCCAGGTGAGGAAGCTGCTCCAAACAAATGGACTTTCATCCGAAAAACTGATGGCGGAGACTCAAGATCACCATTCTCCCACCATAAGAACCTCAAGTAGTCTTGGTCTTCAGGCTTTACATGGAATTGATGAAACATTCGTTCCACATCACACATAATAGCGACTGGGCCCTTTCGAAATCTACAAAGAACTCCCACCAAGGTGTTTGTGAGCTCTGGCCCTGTAAGAAGGTAGTCATTCAATGACATGTCTTGAAATCTTGCCGAGCAATCAAAGACCACTCGCAGTTTCTCTGGCTTTTGAGGGTGGTATACGCCATGGTGGGGAATATACCAAGCTGATCGTTTATCAAGCTCTTTTTCTGGGACCTTTTCTGCTTCACCACGACTGATAATGTCTTCCGTGAAGTTCATGTAGTCTCTCCGATATTTCTGGTCTCTCTTGAGCTTCTTTTCCAAGCACATGAGGCGTTGAACAGCACTTGGCTTGTTATTTGGTAGCTCTGGCCTGCTCTGTTTAAAAGGCAGAGGAATTTCAAGATGTCCGTCTTCTTTGTGCTTAATTTCTTCTTTCATTTTAGTCAAAAACCGGAGATCTTCTTGCGAGAGATTTGTCTCTTCTCCAAGCCTTTCACTGAAGTCAGATTCCAGCACCTTAAGTATGTCTTCTGGAGCAGTCATCTCCTTAATTCTTGTTTTGCAAACATAATGAACTTCGCTCTTCAACTTACTTGTTACTTTGGGTTCAGGGGTCACTTGCTTTACAATGATGCGGTGACTTACTCCTATTGCATCACTGTAGTGTTCACCTGGATCACCATAGCTCACTATGCTCCAGCCTACGTCAGTTTTCTGTGCGAAGGGCTGGTTGTCCTCACCACATACAACTTCTCTAGGCATTAGTGCTTGTGGACAGTTATACCCGATAAGAAGACCGATTTCACATTTCTTCGGCGGGGCAATGTGTTCCGCAAGATGCTCTAAATGAGGCCATGCCTTTGCAGTCTCTGGTGTTGGAATGTGTGTACGATTGGCAGGTATGAATTCACGAGTGTAGACCGTTGGCACTGCGATCTTCTTAGAAGAAGATAACCCTCTTATTTGTAGACCTTTGAGTCTTTTGCATGGTACAATTGTCTCCTTGGAAGACATTGTAGACAGCTTCAACTTGACTGGCTCTGCATTAACATCAAGAGCATCTACCACTTCTTCAAGAATGAATGAAGAATCACTTTGTGAATCTAACAGAGCATAGACAAGGACTTCTTTGTTTGAATCACTTGGCATTGATGCATAAACAGGAACTATTGCTGAAGTCTGAGCACTGTTACCATCATGCACAACTCTATTGGATGTGGTTTCGTGAGTGGTGTCTTGCGGCGATTGTGGCTTTCTTTCTTTACTGCAACTTGTCTCGTCATTTTCCTTTTGCTTTGAGCGACCCTCATGTAAGCATGTGGGGTGGCGCTTTGAGCAGGTGTCGCAGACCATCCGGTTGCTGCAATGCTTGGATTGATGGCCAGGACTCAAACAGCCAAAGCACAGTTTCTCACCTTGTATGAACTTCACTCTGTCAGCAACTGGCCTTGCAGTTAGTCTACGGCACTTGTGCAAGACATGCCCTGTTTTCTTACAAAACATACATGTGCTTATGCTCTTCTCAGTGGTGTTAGTTGTAAAAATCCTTGCATTTGCTGCTTGGTTCTTAGAGGTCACTACATTCTGAGGTTTAGATCTTGTCCTTTCTGGCTCCCCTTGCCGCAAAGCATAGTAAGATGTAACAGGGTTACAAGCAATACTAGCCTCCAAAGTCAGGAAAGTTACGAAATACTTGAAATCTGGGAACCTTCCATGCTCCAGCTGATACTGTGTGGCTTTTCGGTTCCATCTGCTGCTTAACCAATCAGGCAACTTGGCTGTCAGTTTTTGGTTTTCAATGCCATCATCAAGAATACGCAGACTCTCATTGTGAGCCATGGCACATTCACAACTGCGTAAAAAGTCCACAAATTTCCTTAAGTCAGCGCTCTCTCTTGATGCTATCTTTGGCCAGGCATGTAATTTGTCTCGGCAGGCTTTGGCAATCATAAAAGGCTGGCCGTATCGCTCATTGAGGAGTTCCCATGCAGCAACATATGCAGTATCTGAACCAATCAGAAAATAACCTTCTAATGCCTCTCTAGCTGCTCCTCCAACATATTTCTGGAGGAAGAATATTTTCTCCGAGCTTGGAATGTTTTTCTTTTCAATAAGAGTTTGGAAGGATGACTTCCAATGATTAAACTTGAGTGGATCACCACTAAAAACTGTGGGCTGTGGAATGGGTAGCCTATTTGCTGATATAGCCTCAGCTAAGACCTTCACGAGCTCTCCTGTGCTATCGTGGAGCACATGTGTTAGCACTGCATCCTTTGGTGGTTGTGAGTGCTGGTCCTCAGGCTTCACCTGATTGAGTGGCTGCATAACCTTATGTAGATCCAGGCTCTGTGCAGCATTCCCTTGGGCTGGACTGAGCTCACTCTCATCATATACTTGAAGCCTTGCTTTGGCTGCATTCAGCCTTTTCAAATTTTCCAAACGCTCAAGTTCTCTCTTTAGGTTTTCTACAGACCTTCTTCTTGCAGCATTCTCTTCTTGCTGTTTCTTTAAGAGAGCAGCCTCTTGTTTCTCTCTTTCTAGCCTACGTTCAGTTTCTTCCCTTTCTCCTTCAAGACGACGAGCTAATGCTGCTGCTTCTTGGTCTGCAATGATCAACCTCTCTTCAGCTTCAAGGTTTTGCAGTTTCTCTTCGTGGCCCTCTTGTTCAGCCATAATCTGCAGTACAGCCTGTGTAGCTGCATACTCGGCAGCAGCTTCTTGTCTTCTAAGTGAAGATACGTTTGAGTGAATAGAAGAAGCTTTAGAACCATTAGAGGCAGGAAGTGAAACACTGGAGGCTGACGATGAGAATACAGAACTATTATCTGGCCAAATCAACTCCTCCGCTGTTCCCTGCATTTCAGATTGAGCATTTTGTACTACAGTCTTTGTGATCGAGATGCAGTTATCCATCTTGCGACGCATGTCATGGGCTGGTTGATCAATTCTTCTGTAATCATCATAAGCAATGTTCAACTCAGATAATTCCCTTTGAATACTGGTGATGTGTTCTTGTAGGATGTCACTAGGATCCTGTTTTAATACAGATCTTTTAGCTACCTTAATCAGAGCTTTCCATCGTTCATATTTGCTGTCAAAGCGAAGCAATAGCCCTTTGATTTGCTCTTTCTGAAACTCTTTTCCTTTTTCTGTTAATGTTCGGGCTCTTTCACTTCTACGAGGCTCTTCAGGTGGTGCTATATTTTGCCCGATATTTGATTCACCTGTCTGTTCTAACTCAGTCTCTTCTTCCGGAGCAGCTACTGCACCCTGAGCTTCTTTACTTGTATGTGACATTTTGATTATTTAGACACAGATATACACAGGCAGCATAGAAGAGCAAGCTGCAACAACATTTGTGAATACTGAAAGAATGAGCTTAACTAAATGAAGTCACTCTCATTCAAATTAGCCCATACATGTAGAATATTACAGAGTAAGTACACTTAACAGAGTTCTTAAAAGACACTGAACCATAAATACAAACTGAATTTCTGTTAAAATGTACAAAGTTTACTTCTGCCCTTTCAGAGCCAACTATAATTATTCAGCTGAACATGAATTTACATCTCTTACGTAAATGCACATTCATATACGTGAAACAGCGTGGCTGCCAGGCTATACACAGTTCCTTTTAGTTTCCAACTCTTGTGTTACTTTTCAGACCAAAAACTTTAGAGTCTGGCTTATAGACTTCTTCATGAAAACCTTATGAACCTGTGTGTCCTAAACAGTGGCTTATCTGTGTTCCCGTCTTGATGAGCTGTCGAATTTGCGCTGATAGGGCGAGTCTGGGCAGGTCCGAGTTTGACTATCACTCCCTCCAGTTAATACACGACACCACGGTTCTTCATTCACAGATGGATTTATTCTTCTGTCACACTTCTCCTCAGAAACACCATAAAATCCACCGTCAAACTGTTATTACATAAAAGTACAGAATGACCAACATAAATATTACAAATAAACATTTAAACCCAAGTTAACAAATACGCGATAAACAAACACAGTTAACGTACCTCGCTGGCTGCACGTAACCGTGAGGGAATGAGTCCGCTTCAGGAACAAAACTTAACAAAAATAATTCCCAATTTCTTCTTCTTTGCAGCTTTCTTTTACTTTAAACTGCTTATTTATTCCTTCTTCTGCCTTAGTTAACTTATTAACTTAGCTTCTTGCACATGCTTTTTACTTCCCTTTACGTCACTTAAAAAGGCCTGTGTGCAACACAGAATGAACCTTAGTTCCTACCCCAAAAGGAACAATAAATAAAGAAAATAAATAACATAAATGAACACAATAAATTAAACAAACTGACATAATTTACATTTATGGCAGTTAAACTGCTGTTGTGGTGTTTCAAAGCGGGCAAAGAAGCTGTTTATGTCCTCTGCTAGCTGCACACTCAGGTTTTCTGTTTTCACAGTTCTGCCTCTGTGGTTTATGATGTCTATTATTCCATGCCATGTGTTGTTGCTGGACAGGTGGGACCCCTTTTCAGGTCAGCTCGAGCAGACCTGTACAGAGCTCTGTCAACAGACCTACAGGGAGTGCAGAATTATTAGGCAAGTTGTATTTTTGAGGAATCATTTTATTATTGAACAACAACCATGTTCTCAATGAACCCAAAAAACTCATTAATATCAAAGCTGAATGTTTTTGGAAGTAGTTTTTAGTTTGTTTTTAGTTTTAGTTATTTTAGAGGGATATCTGTGTGTGCAGGTGACTATTACTGTGCATAATTATTAGGCAACTTAACAAAAAACAAATATATACCCATTTCAATTATTTATTTTTACCAGTGAAACCAATATAACATCTCCACATTCACAAATATACATCTCAGAATCAGAATCAGAATCGTGTTTATTGGCCAAGTATATGTGCAGACACATACAGGGAATTTGGTTCTGGTAGATGGTGGCTCTCAAGCACAGCAATGTAAATCTCACACACACACACACACACACACACACACACACACACACACACACACACACACACACACACACACACACACATAAGTGTCTATATATACACATTACACATACATACACAAAGCTATGTAAACCAACTATAAATAACGAATCTAAACTTATATACATAAAATACAGAAATGAATGAGGTGGAATGAATACTACAAAATGTACATAAGGTGCAGTTGCAGTCTGGCAGTGGGAGCAGTGTGACAGGTCAACTGTTAAGAAGGGAGATGGCGAGGGGAAAGAAACTGTTCCTGTGTCGGGTGGTCCTGGTCTGCAGGCTTCTGTACCGTCTGCCAGAGGGCAGCAGATCAAAAAGTCTGTGTGCAGGGTGTGAGGGGTCTGCGATGATTTTCCCTGCCCGTTTCCTGGTTCTTGAGAGGTACAGATCCTGGATGGAGGGCAGGGGGGCGCTGATGATCCTTTCTGCTGCCCGTACAGTCCGCTGCAGTCTGCTCCTGTCCTGTTTAGTGGCTGCTCCATACCAGACTGTGATGGAGGAGCACAGGACAGACTCAATGACCAGTGTAGAACTGGATCAGCAGCTCCTGTGGAAGACTGTACTTCCCCAGTTGTCTCAGGAAGTACATCCTCTGCTGGGTCTTTTTGAGGATGGAGTTGATGTTGGTCTCCCACTTCAGGTCCTGGGAGATGGTTGTACCCAGGAACTTGAAGATCTTCACAGTCGACACAGGGCTGTCTGATATGGTGAGGGGGAGCAGAGTTGAGGGATGTCTCCTGAAGTCCACTGTCATCTCTACAGTCTTAAGAGTGTTCAGCTCCAGATTGTGCTGACTGCACCAGAGTACCAGCCGCTCAACTTCCTGCCGGTATGCAGACTCATCACCATCTTGAATGAGGCCAATGACAGTGGTGTCATCTGCAAACTTTAGGAGTTTGACAGCAGAGTTATTGGAGGTGCAGTCGTTAGTGTAGAGGGAGAACAGTAGTGGTGAGAGGACACATCCTTGAGGGGCACCAATACTGAGGGACCGGGTTTCAGAGGTGATCTCCCCCAGCCTCACTTGTTGCTTTCTGTCTGTCAGGAAGCTGGTGATCCACTGACAGGTAGCTGGTGACACGCTGAGCTGGGAGAGTTTGGAGGAAAGAAGTTCAGGCACAATGGTGTTAAAAGCCGAACTAAAGTCCACAAACAGGACCCTGGCATAAGTTCCCGGGCGGTCAAGGTGTTGCAGGATGTAATGCAGCCCCATGTTCACTGCATCATCCACTGACCTGTTTGCCCGGTAGGCAAACTGCAGAGGGTCCAGCTGGTGGCCTGTAATGTCTTTCAGATGGGCTAACACCAGTCGTTCGAAGAATTTCATGACCACAGACGTCAAGGCGACAGGTCTGTAGTCATCCAGTCCTGTGATGGTGGGTTTCTTGGGAACAGGGATGATGGTGGAGCGTTTGAAGCAGGAGGGAACTTCACACAGCTCCAGGGATCTGTTGAAGATGCGAGTAAAGATGGGAGCCAGCTGTTCAGCACAGGTTTTGAGGCAGGAGGGTGAGACGCCATCTGGTCCGGGGGCTTTCCTGGGCTTCTGTTTCTGGAATAGTCGGCTCACATCCTGAGTGTATATTCTTAGTTTCAGGGAGGAGGAAAGGGGGGTGAGAGGTGTGGTGGAGGTCGTTGAGTCTGGGATGGAGAGGGTGGTGGTGGTCGTTGAGTCTGGATTGGGGAGGGTGGGGGTGGTCGTTGAGTCTTGATTGGGGAGGGGCAGGGTGAAGGGGGGAGAGGTGGAAGGTGTGTTGGGGGTCAATGTCTGAAGCAATGTCCCTGGGGAGGGGAGGGTGGGGCGTGGGAGTCTGTCCGTCTCAAACCTGCAATAGAAAGTGTTTAACTCGTTGGCCAGGTCTTTGTTTGCTTCAATAGTGGGTGGGGGGCGTCTGTAGCTGGTGATTTCCTGCAGGCCCCTCCACACTGATGCAGGCTCGTTGGCTGAGAGCCTTTTCTGTCTAAAGTACTGGAACGAGCCGCCCTCACGCAGCTCCAGCTATTTCCTGACAATAACAATCTCTATGAGAAGTTCCAGTCTGGTTTTAGAGCTCGGCATAGCACAGAAACCGCCCTTCTGAGAGTTTTTAATGATTTGCTTTTAACTGTTGACTCTGGTTGTGCTGCTGTCTTAGTAACCCTGGACCTGACAGCAGCCTTCGACACTGTTGATCACAACATACTGCTATCCCGCCTTCAACATTGTGTCGGTTTAAAGGGCACTGTCTTAAAGTTTTTCCAGTCCTATTTGAATAATAGGAGTTTTTCTGTTCACCTTGGTGAACTGTCATCTCCCAGAGCTCCTTTAACCTGTGGCGTACCTCAGGGGTCCATACTAGGCCCCCTGTTGTTTATTCTGTACTTGCTCCCTCTGGGCGATGTGCTCCGTAAACATAATGTGTCCTTCCACATCTTTGCCGATGATATTCAGATCTACCTCCCTCTGAGGTTGAACTGCAATGTTTCTTTGCAGCCGCTACTCTCCTGCTTGTCTGACATTAAGACTTGGATGACTCTTAACTTCTTACACCTTAATGAAAGCAAAACTGAAGTCATTGTGTTTGGGCTTCCTAAAGATCCCAACTTCTCTCTTGACTTTTTGGGACCCCTAACCTCCGATTGCACTTCTTCCATTAAGAGTCTTGGTGTTATTTTTGACAATGCTTTTAAACTTGATAAACAAATCAGCTCTGTAGTTAAGGGATCTTTTTATCATTTGCGGATTTTAGCCAAAGTCAAGTCTTACCTTTGCAGGAACGATCTAGAAAGAGTGGTCCATGCTTTTATTACTTCACGGCTAGACTACTGCAATTCCCTCTATGCTGGCCTAGATCGTTCCTGTCTACATCGCCTTCAACTGGTGCAGAACGCTGCCGCTCGCCTGTTGACCGGTTCAAAAAAAAGAGACCACATCACTCCGGTTCTCTGCTCTCTCCACTGGCTCCCAGTTGCCTTTAGGATTGATTTTAAAATCTTATTGCTGGCTTTTAAGGTTTTAAATGGCACTGCACCTTCTTACCTGTCAGAACTCCTTAGAACTTATCGCCCCAGGAGATCTTTGAGGTCAGCCGACCTGATGCTTTTAGATGTTCCCAGGTATAAATTAAAGACAAAGGGAGAGAGGGCGTTTGCTGTGGCTGCACCCAGACTGTGGAACAGTTTACCTCCTCACGTCAGACTCTCCAAAAGCGTAGAAACTTTTAAAACCGCTCTTAAAACTCACCTCTTTTCATTGGCTTTTAGAAAGGTTTAATTTATTTGTTTTATATATTTTTATTTTATTTTTTATCAGCGAGGTGTTATTACGAAATTGTGTTCTATTGTATTTTTATCTGTATTTACTGTACAGCACTTTGGTCAGCCTTGGTTGTTTTTAAATGTGCTCTATAAATAAACTTGACTTGACTTGACTTGACTTCCAGCTTCTGGGAGTAGATCCTTTTAGCTGCTTTGATCTCCTTGGTCAGTGTGTTCCTGGCTTGCTTGTACAGGACCCTGTCACCACTTCTGTAGGCGTCCTCCTTGGCCTTGCGAAGATGTTGGAGTTTAGGAGTGAACCATGGTTTATTGTTGTTGTATGTGCAAAAGGTCTTTGTTGGCACACACACGTCTTCACAGAAACTGATGTATGATGTCACAGTGTCCGTGAGCTCATCTAGGTTCTCAGATGCAGCTTCAAAAACAGTCCAATCAGTGGAGTCAAAACAGTCCTGCAGTTCCTGCTTTGCTGCGTTAGTCCACTTCTTCACAGTTTTGACTACAGGCTTGGCACGTTTGAGTTTTTGCCTATAAACTGGAATAAGATGGACCATGCAGTGATCAGAATGTCCCAAAGCTGCCCGGGGCACAGAGCGATAGGCATCTTTTAGAGTGGTGTAGCAGTGATCCAGTATGATGTTGTCCCTGGTGGGGCAGTCTATATGCTGTCTGTATTTAGGGAGTTCGTAGTTTAGGTTTGCTCTGTTAAAATCCCCAAGAATAATTGTAAAGGAATCCGGGAATTTCCTCTCCAGGGTAGTAATCTGGTCAGCCAGCTCGCACAGTGCGTTGTTCGCGTTGGCCTGTGGAGGGATGTAAACTCCGACCAGCATGAAGGAAGAAAACTCCCGCGGTGAATAAAAAGGTTTACAGTTGATGAGAAAACTTTCCAAGTGTGGGCTGCAGTGTTTCTGTAACACTGTGACATCAGTACACCAACCTTCATTAATGTAGAAGCAGACTCCACCACCCTTTGTTTTCCCTGAGAGCTCTGTTTCGCGGTCCGCCCGGTGAAGTTGGAAGCCCAGCAGATTTAAGACAGCGTCTGGGACTCGCTCACTGAGCCAGGTTTCAGTGAAGCAGAGGGCAGCAGAGCGTGCAAAGTCCTTGTTAGTCCGGTTTAAGAGCAGTAATTCGTCGACTTTGTTTGGAAGAGAGCGGAGATTCGCGAGGTGAATGGAGGGGAGTGCCGTGCGGAATCCTCGCCGACATTCAAAAACAAAACAACAACAAATCAGCGACCAATATAGCCACCTTTCTTTGCAAGGGCACTCAAAAGCCTGCCATCCATGGATTCTGTCAGTGTTTTGATCTGTTCACCATCAACATTGCGTGCAGCAGCAACCACAGCCTCCCAGACACTGTTCAGAGAGGTGTACTGTTTTCCCTCCTTGTAAATCTCACATTTGATGATGGACCACAGGTTCTCAATGGGGTTCAGATCAGGTGAACAAGGAAGCCATGTCATTAGTTTTTCTTCTTTTATACCCTTTCTTGCCAGCCACGCTGTGGAGTACTTGGACGCGTGTGATGGAGCATTGTCCTGCATGAAAATCATATTTTTCTTGAAGGATGCAGACTTCTTCCTGTACCACTGCTTGAAGAAGGTGTCTTCCAGAAACTGGCAGTAGGACTGGGAGTTGAGCTTGACTCCATCCTCAACCCGAAAAGGCCCCACAAGCTCATCTTTAATGATACCAGCCCAAACCAGTACTCCACCTCCACCTTGCTGGCGTCTGAGTCAGACTGGAGCTATCTGCCCTTTACCAATCCAGCCACGGGCCCATCCATCTGGCCCATCAAGACTCACTCTCATTTCATCAGTCCATAAAACCTTAGAAAAATCAGTCTTGAGATATTTCTTGGCCCAGTCTTGACGTTTCAGCTTGTGTGTCTTGTTCAGTGGTGGTCGTCTTTCAGCCTTTCTTGCACTGAACATAAGTTCCCTGCAATTTCTGAAGAATATTACAGTAAATCTGGCTGAAACTTGGCCCAGACGTACAGCAGGTTTCCCGGAGGAGGGATGTGTTGAAAGTTGGACCTCAACTACTCAGGATGATTTTTAATGAATTTTTGAAATTTCCATAATTGTAGTGTATTGGCTGTATTGAATTGCATATAAATGTCCATTAATTTCTGAGTAATTTTACAGTGAATCTGGCTGAAACTTGGCACACAGGTACAGTAGGTGTCCCAGAGAAGGAATCTGTTGAAAGTTGGACATCAACTACTCAGGATGATTTTTAATGAATTTTTGAAAAATGACATAATTCTATTGTACTGACTGTATTAGATTGAATAAATGTCTCCATTAATTTCTGAGGAATTCTACAGTAAATCTGGATGAAACTTGGCACACAGGTACAGTAGGTGTCCTAGAGGAGGGATGTGTTGAAAGTTGGACATCAACTACTCAGGATGATTTTTAATGAATTTTTGAAAATTGACACAATTGTAGTGTATTGGCTGTATTAGATTGAATAAATGTCTCCATTAATTTCTGAGGAATTCTACAGTAAATCTGGATGAAACTTGGCACACAGGTACAGTAGGTGTCCTAGAGGAGGGATGTGTTGAAAGTTGGACCTCAACTACTCAGGATGATTTTTAATGAATTTTTGAAATTTCCATAATTGTAGTGTATTGGCTGTATTGAATTGCATATAAATGTCCATTAATTTCTGAGTAATTTTACAGTGAATCTGGCTGAAACTTGGCACACAGGTACAGTAGGTGTCCCAGAGAAGGAATCTGTTGAAAGTTGGACATCAACTACTCAGGATGATTTTTAATGAATTTTTGAAAAATGACATAATTCTATTGTACTGACTGTATTAGATTGAATAAATGTCTCCATTAATTTCTGAGGAATTCTACAGTAAATCTGGATGAAACTTGGCACACAGGTACAGTAGGTGTCCTAGAGGAGGGATGTGTTGAAAGTTGGACATCAACTACTCAGGATGATTTTTAATGAATTTTTGAAAATTGACACAATTGTAGTGTATTGGCTGTATTAGATTGAATAAATGTCTCCATTAATTTCTGAGGAATTCTACAGTAAATCTGGATGAAACTTGGCACACAGGTACAGTAGGTGTCCTAGAGGAGGGATGTGTTGAAAGTTGTACATCAACTACTCAGGATGATTTTTAATGAATTTTTGAAAATTGACACAATTGTAGTGTATTGGCTGTATTAGATTGAATAAATGTTTCCATTAATTTCTGAGGAAATCTACAGTAAATCTGGATGAAACTTGGCACACAGGTACAGTAGGTGTCCTAGAGGAGGGATGTGTTGAAAGTTGGACATCAACTACTCAGGATGATTTTTAAGGAATTTTTGAAAAATGACATAATTCTATTGTACTGACTGTATTAGATTGAATAAATGTCTCCATTAATTTCTGAGGAATTCTACAGTAAATCTGGATGAAACTTGGCACACGGGTACAGTAGGTGTCCTAGAGGAGGGATGTGTTGAAAGTTGGACATCAACTACTCAGGATGATTTTTAATGAATTTTTGAAAATTGACACAATTGTAGTGTATTGGCTGTATTAGATTGAATAAATGTCTCCATTAATTTCTGAGGAATTCTACAGTAAATCTGGATGAAACTTGGCACACAGGTACAGTAGGTGTCCTAGAGGAGGGATGTGTTGAAAGTTGGACATCAACTACTCAGGATGATTTTTAATGAATTTTTGAAAATTGACACAATTGTAGTGTATTGGCTGTATTAGATTGAATAAATGTTTCCATTAATTTCTGAGGAAATCTACAGTAAATCTGGATGAAACTTGGCACACAGGTACAGTAGGTGTCCTAGAGGAGGGATGTGTTGAAAGTTGGACATCAACTACTCAGGATGATTTTTAAGGAATTTTTGAAAAATGACATAATTCTATTGTACTGACTGTATTAGATTGAATAAATGTTTCCATTAATTTCTGAGGAATTCTACAGTAAATCTGGATGAAACTTGGCACACAGGTACAGTAGGTGTCCCAGAGGGGGGATGTGTTGAAAGTTGGACATCAACTACTCAGGATGATTTTTAATGAATTTTTGAAAATTGACATAATTATAGTGTATTGGCTGTATTGCATTGAATACAAGTACCCTTTAATTTCTGAGGAATTCTACAGTAAATCTGGCTGAAACCTGGCACACAGGTACAGTAGGTGTCCCAGAGAAGGAATCTGTTGAAAGTTGGACATCAACTACTCAGGATGATTTTTAATGAATTTTTGAAAATTGACACAATTGTAGTGCATTGGCTGTATTAGACTGAATAAATGTTTCCATTAATTTCTGAGGAATTCTACAGTAAATCTGGATGAAACTTGGCACACAGGTACAGTAGGTGTCCCAGAGGGGGGATGTGTTGAAAGTTGGACATCAACTACTCAGGATGATTTTTAATGAATTTTTGAAAATTGACACAATTGTAGTGCATTGGCTGTATTGCATTGAATACAAGTACCCTTTAATTTCTGAGGAATTCTACAGTAAATCTGGGTGAAACCTGGCACACAGGTACAGTAGGTGTCCCAGAGGGGGGATGTGTTGAAAGTTGGACCTCAACTACTCAGGATGATTTTTAATGAATTTCTGACATTTCCATAATTGTATTGACTGTATCGGGCTGCTACATTGTAATTTGTGCGCGCGCGGGTATAGTCTTTCAATCGGCACATAAAGCGAAAAGGCGCTACCGTAAAGACTGGTGTAAAAGCGCAAGGAAATTTATGCGGCGGATAGGAGGCGGCTGGCTTGACCGCGGCTCACAAATGACGGCTCACTTTACCGCGGTGGATGGTCTGGATATACCAAATATAACGTCTCACAACACTCCAGCTCACATGTTAGTCTGCTCCAAGCATTCCCACAAAGGTCAGAGTTTTGTAGTAGTTAATACGTCATTTTTCTTAACATAATTGGTGATATAGGTTACAAGCAAGTCTGGCGCTGAACAGAAATTGTTGCGCTATGCTCCTTTGTTTATTGTGTTTATTGTGCATAAATAGTGAATTGTCCTGACACAATATTGCGTTTCGCTTCTGTTATTACCATGGTACATTGACAAAAATATATACTTTTATTCACAGGATAAAACAGTTGTTTTGTATCACTAATTGTCCAGTGCGATTACAGCATACAATATTATTGTCACTGCTACATTTCTGTAATGCTACCAGAAATTATTTCCACTACTAATTAATTACCGTTGAGCTCAAAGGTTATGGTAATAAACGGTTAACGAATGTGTATCTATGAGACGATTTGTGAGACTGGTAAACTTACCTTTGTTCGTACGATGGTCTTTCGTTCTACACGGTGCATTTCAAGGTCCTGTACCCATCCGTCGGTAAACTGTACCTGGGCTTGTTGCAGTGACCTGAAGTTACTAAACTTCATGAGTGTATGCACTCACTCCAAGAACCGTATAATTATAAATATGAGCGTGGTGAAAGTTGGGCAGCACGCTAACGTCTTTTGTCCACTCTGTGTGCTCGTAAGGGTCTAACCCTTTCACTCCTTTGATTTTTTCCTCGTATCTTTTCTTTGTCCTTTCGTCGAGTCTGTCTTTGTACGGACCGGCATTGTTCTCCTTTTGTTTTTGTACATTCCTTTTTGTACGTCAAAGAAAAAACAAGAAGGCATTGGAACCGGAGAATGAACGTTTTGCGGTGCTGCAAATGCTTGGATTGTTTTGCCACGAGTTCCCGGCATGCAATGCGCGAAAATCACGTGATTGCTAAACAAGGGAGAGGGTGCATCCGGCCTCCTCGGCTGTAATTGGTCCAGCCCAGAGTCGATCATGACCAATTGGCCAATCCAACACCTTTCATTATATATACCCTTCCTAAAAAAAAATCGCCAGCGGCCCACCGGGCAAATGCCCGGTATGCCCGATGGCCAGTCCAGCTATAGTGCTCAATTGGATTGAGATCTAGTGTCTGTGGAGGGTTTCTTAGTGCAGTGAGCTCATTGTCATGCTCAAGAAACCAGTTTGAGATGATTTCAGCTTTGTGACATGGTGCATTACACTGTGGTCATAATGGGATGAACATGACACATCAACAACAATACTCAGGTAGGCGTGTGTTGTTAAAACAATGCTTAGCTGGTACTAACCTGCCCAAAGTGTGGTACGGAAATATATCTATCACACCACCAGCAGCCTGAACTTTGAACACAGTGAACCAACAATCGTTTTTGTGTTTCCATGCTTTTTAAGCCAAATTGTGACCCTCCAATCTGTTTGTCCAATTTTGGATGACCCAGTGTGAAATTTAGCCTCGGTTTTCTGTTCCTAGCTGACAAGAGTTGTTTTCTGCTCCTGTTGCCCATTTTTTCCACACACTTTGAGCCGCTTAGTACCATGTGAGCATCATTTAAACACCACAGTCTGACTGAGTACTGTTGCTCATTACATCCATCCCATTATGACCACAGTGTACAATCTTCTGATGGCAGTTTCCAGTAGGAGGAGTTCACCAGCTCTCAATCCAGTAGAACACCAGTGAGATGTGGTAAAACTGGAGAGTCGCGTTATGGATGTGCAGCTAACAAATCTGCATCAACTGTGTGATGCTATCACGTCAGTATAGACCAAAATCTGTGAGGAATTAAGAATTAAGGCAGTTCTGAAGGCAAAAGGGGACCAAACCAGTACTAGCAAGCTATACCTAATAAAGTGACCTGTGAGTGTATAAATTATTACTGTAATTTAACTCCCAAAATCAAGGCTGACAATAGCTGCTGTTGTTTGCTTGCTGGTTTCAGCACTTTGTTCTCATTGTACTTCTAGATGTTTCCAGTGTGCTTTCTTTTCTAACTGAGATTATGAACATTATGCCTTGCTGGATATGCTATGCATGGATACTCTAGGTGTGAAGAGAGTGCCTACAGTGATGTGATTGTCATTTTTCACTGTGATTATTTTTTTTGTTAATGATATTCTAAGTCAGATAATCTGCCTGAACTATATTTTTGCATAGCTCTACATTTGTAATGCTTTTGCTGAATTCCTGTAGGGAGGTCACTGGGGTTGGCGTTGAGCCACAGCCCCCTGTGTCTCTTATTGGGACTGCTGATGCTGCTGACCGTCCTGCTCTGCCCTGACACATGACCTCGTTCACCCCAGCCGAATCAGGAGACCCCCTCATCCACATGATGATTGTCTTTCTGCGCAATGCTGTATTTCTTTGAAATAAACAGCATTTAAAGCTTTCCGTACTCTTTTTACCAACACTGTAATTGATCTTGCATAACTATTACTTTACCATCAACATTTAGCACTGAAAGAACAAAGTTAACAGTTTGAGAGAGTAGGAGCTGTTTGTTTTAATCAGCAAGTCTATCTAATACCCACAGATCCTAGACTATTTATTTATTTTTGTACAAACCTATCTAAACACTGTCCCATATATATCCTTCTCAGGGATGCCATACCTAGAAATAATACTTAAAAATGATAAAGGTTAGAATATAATTGTTGTGCAGTTATTATGAGAGAAATCTGTTGTACAAAGTTATTTATTTTTGGGGAACTATAGGTTTATGTGAGTAATAGTGATAACACTTTCTATATATCTGTCTATTTTGAGTTATCTTGATTACAAAACAATACTTAGTAGGGCCTGATTGTATTAGTATTGATCAACTTTGATCTGTTGTTGCTGTGAGTTTTGTACTGTTGTGCACAATTGGTGGTGTGATTAAAATGAATCTAAATGATCAATAAACTGAACCAATCTACCTCTGATTGACTCTTTTTATTGCTTTATTGCTTGTTAACAGAGCTGAGTCTTACCCACAGTTCTGTTCACCATTCAAAAAGCATTTGACACTAGAGATGACAGATTACTAAAGATAAAACCGGAGATAACGGTATCAACGGGATGGCACATTGGTTAAATAGCTACCACATTGATAGATACCACTGTGTGCAAATAAATAATAACTCCGGTTTCATTGTGAGGTTCAACAAGGAGGGCTCTAAACTGTTTATACCGTAGAAAAAGTTTGGAATAGCTTCTGAATACAGTTGAAATGAGCAATAAATCAGATCAAAACAAAGCTTATCATATTTAGTAACAGACAAATAAGGAATGAAGTCAAAATCATGATCACTGATGATGAAACAGAAAGAGTGTATGAAACTAGATTTTTTGCAATAGGTAATTGGATATTATAGGTAATGGACCATTACGGCAAGGCTGGGATGGTCAGTTTGGTAAAGTAAATCCGTTGGGCATCTTTCTTTGCCTTTAGACAACAATTCTGATGGCAAAAGAGCCAAACGGGACAGGCCAAAAAAAAAAAAGAAAAAAAAGAAAAAAAAGAAAGAGTGTATGAAACTAGATTTTTTGCAATAGGTAATTGGATATTAATCACATTTGCAAGGGTCGTATAAAGAATTCCTTTTCTTCTTTCAGTTGCTTCATTTAGGGGTCGTACATCACTCTTATTTTTAAAAATGGGTGCTAGTACAATTCTTCTCCATCCCCTAGGCATCCTCTCACACTCTAATCTGGTCCACTGCCCCCTCTCCTGGATGTCTCCTCCACAGTTATGTCATCTGGACCAACTGCCTTTTCACTCTTCATCCTATTTATAGTTTTCCTTGCTTCCTCTTTACTAATCCTCTGCACTTCCTCATTCACTGTCCTCCATCTATCCTCAACTTTCTCTCATTTTCGTCATTCATGAGCTCCTCAAAGTAGCCTTTCCACTTTCTCAGCAAACTTTATTCATTACTACATTTCCATCTCTATCTCAATCACCCTAACCTGCTGCACATCCTTTCCAGCTCAACCTTGCTCCTTCAAAAATATTATTTATTTTAATATATCGCTGAGGAATTATTGATCACCATTTCCATTTCAATTCCCATCAATATCATACATCTGAGGCACTGCGCTTTCTCCACAAGAATGATTAAAAACTATTTTTAATGTATATACTTTATTATACTCCCTTATGAGATTCAGTTAAAATTAAGGCTTATTATTAATTATTTTTCTTCGATTAAAATAATATGTAGTGTATCCAAATGTATCCAAAAGAGATTAAGAATAGGTTTTGACTCTTTATGTAAGAATTATGTAAAATGTACTTTTAACACATTTATTTTACAATGCTCGACTTAAAAATGTGTGGAACTTGGCTTCAGCTAGCTTGTAGCGTCTCATGTTTACAATTGAAATAAATAAAGGCGTGATGAGATTAGTTATATCGGGGTCGTTGTGCTGAAAGTGCTCCGTGGACATTAGATAAGGCCGGAGTGCCGCCCAGAAGGTGGGAGCTGTTTCTGAACGTGGCCAACGGGCTGCTGCACTGACTGTACAGCGAGCCTGTCAAACACAAGCAACACAGCCAACATGGCGGACTGGGGTGAGAAACTAAGTTGGGAAGGATGGCTATCTGTACAACATTTACTTGTCGCACTCGGTGTTTTAAGGGCCTAATACACCTCTCATTGTTAACTCCGGGTGTCAGATGTGGACTGACCTAACGACTCTCATGTTGTTGTTTTTACAGACGCTGACAACTTCGAGCCGGAGGAACCGATTAAAAAGGCGGCAGCGCTGGACAAATGGGAAGGCGAGGACGAAGATGAAGATGTTAAGGTACAATATCGTGACGAACACTCGGTACAGTCTGAGCCGCTTTTTAAAATCGGCCACCGGTTGTTTGCGAGCTGTTAGCTGACCGAGAAAGCGATAGGATGTAATGCCACGCTTCGTCGTGGTTTCTCGTCGCCTGTCAGTCCGAACCTCCGAACCCCTGTTAGCTTTATGCTAACTCATGTGGCTCCAACAGGCAGCCTCTGGAAACTCTAGCTCAGCTAACGGTATGCTGGTATTCGAGTTTCAGTCATTCAAACGTATTGTTAACAAACTGAATAATGGCGTGCCAGTTCATACTTATGGGTTTAATCAAATTTTGGACGTTAGTAGTGTTTTCTACTTCTCTTGGTGTCATGAATTTTGATAGCGGTGCTTGAAGCAAATCTCTCACCGGACGGGCCACTTGAGCTAGCTAGTCTGCTAGCTCTCGTGTATTGTTGCGTCTGTAAATAAGCTTTAATGTTGGGTAACCTCAGTATTGAGTGATTTGGTCATGTGTTCCTAATATACAGGTCCATCCCATTATTACACAGATTTAGTTACATTAAACGATTATTGGAGATTAGCATAATTATGTCTACTCTGGCAAACCCACAGCTTGAGTCACGTTGAGTATGAGGCGGCGTTAGCGTGCTAACCAACTTTAGCCCCATTCAGATGAAATCATCCATTGGGTTGATGACTCAACTCAGCCAAGAACTAGGCCTGGAACTTTCCGACTTTACAGCAGGCAGTAGGAAGCCGCTGTTCAGCTGATACCGTAATACAGGTGGCTGCTACGTGAAAGCTGGCACAGTCTCTGTCCAGAAGCCTCAGATAATTGATCCTGTGGAAAGTGCTGGCAGAGGCCTCTTCAGTTCTCCCGTTTTCTGTCGCATATGGCGTCCAGACTGAAGAGCCTGGTGGTTTTATGTCCACTGTAGTACAAAATGGTCATTGTTTAGGAAGAAGGGTTAAGATTTTTGTGGAAATAAGACAATAGCACAAAGTTAATTTTTACTCAAGATAATTACATTTATTCCCAGGCGACTTTCATCCTGCTGCTGCTGTTGTTGTTGTTCATAACCTGCTGGAAATGCAACAGGCCGGTTGTCAAATGTTTATTGTGTAGTAATTCACAGTTTAAAGTATTGGATATTTCAGTTAGAAATTAGTGTCTTCTTGGATAGGATTACATTTATTTGTAGTGACACTTAAGGTGGATCTTAATATAAGACAGCAATCTACAGGATCACAACCCAAGTGATGTCTGAAGAGTCATCACCTATAAATTAATAATTTATAGGTGAACGGGCGGGGAAGAGGGATGGTGATAAGGGGCAAAAACCAACAAAACAAACAGACAAATGCATATATCAATCACCTGGATCACCTGTTGAGAAAGAAAAAAGAGAAAACAAGTAAAGAAAAAGAGAGCAATATAATAAACGACATCATCACAATGATCTATGTGAATATAACAGTAAATACTAAATATTATACATTATTGTGCAGCACATAAGATCGACAGCGCACAGTGTGCTTTGAGGTAGGAGCCAAAAAGGATAAAATTAATAAATTAACACTGATGTCATAACTCGTAACTCATTGTCATGAATTACAGAATCTTAAGCTTTAATGTTGTTATATTTTTTTGATTCTTAACCACTGTTTAATATATACAAGTTCTGCATTATCACACAGTATTAAGCACTCACTGTGTGCATGTGGTACTTTAAGTTGACTGTAGACTGTACTATTTTTATTCTTTATCCTGGTACTGTAACACAGTTATTACCCTTGTTGGATCAGTAACATTGATCGATCCAGCTTATATACATCTGCACCAGTGTAATCAGGACTAGAATATTTTGAACAAGAGGTAGAACAAAAGTTATTCATCTTCAGAAAATGAAGTGGCAGCTGTTGCATGTCGATAACTGATCATTTTAGTTTTAAAAAGTTTAGATTTTTTGTTATTTTAAAATAAAAATTCTGACTGATTGCAGCCTTTGAACTAACTTACATTCGTAAAGTTGTCTAACTCTGTAGGTGTTAAGATGTTGCTCAGAAAAAAATTGTTATTGTTTGTTTTTTTGTTTTGTTTATTTTTGGTTATATTGTACATCTTTGGCTATATATTTATAACTTCTAGCATAGATATTAATAAAAAGGCAACAATTACACACATTACGTTCTGTGTTCACAGGACAACTGGGACGATGATGAAGAAGATGAAGAGAAAAAAACAGATGTGAAGAAACCAGGTTTGTACTCCAGTACCGCTTGCCTTTCACTAATGGATTATACTTGATTACTGAATGATTTTATGTTTCTTATGTCATTATTTTAATTTGCAGAACCAAAGGTTTCTGAAAAGAAAAAGCTTAGTGAAAAGATAAAAGAGAAAGAAAACCGGATGAAGAAGAAACAACAGGAGGCAGTGGAACAGCAAGAAGTAAGTCCCACTTTCTCATCTGTAAACCTTCTGACTCTATGCTCGTTTATCTCTAATAATATCTTAACTCTTACATTTTTATTTACAGGAAGACGAGCTCACTCTTGAAGAACAGCTGGCAGAAAAATTAAGAGTGAAGAAATTACAGGAAGACGCAGACTTGGAGCTAGCAAAAGATGCTTTTGGTAAGACCGGATCAGGTGTAGAAACTTTTTTTTTATCAAGAATATGAGGTCTTCCACAAAATCAGGTTGTATAACTGATGCAATACATTTAGTTTGCAATACATTAGTCGCTGTTGCTTGTAGTTAACATTTAACTAAGACTTAAAAGGCTTAAATACTTGTTTGGGTTTTACATTTTACACAGATGTCCCAGTAATCCTGCTGTAGATGCCACATACTATACCTCACCTCCAAAGGAACAATGCACCATTCTATTATCTGTAAAATGTTTAGAGTGGACTCTAAAAGCTGAAGCTTTAAGTAAGATCTTTACACATGCTTTGGGAAAGCTGTGATTTGAGGAAAATATTTGTGTTTTGTGGTCCTGATGCTGTAGACTCTGTGTTTTTTAAACTGCCGCATGTCTAACAAAAGTATATACTACAGATATGGGATTTTTGAGACCTGATATTGTTCATCTTGTTGTGATTAATGTATGTAATGGTGACCTTTAAATATTTTTCAGGTGTTGGCAGCACTTCAAACAGTGTCACTGGAATTGATGCCATGTGTCCATCTTCCAAAGAAGACTTCACAGAGTTTGAAAAAATGCTAAAAGAAAAGATAACCCAGTTTGAAAAATCTGTGCATTATTCAAGTTTCTTGGAGTCATTGTTTCGGGAACTTTGTATTTCATGTAAGTCTTTTTTTCCTGCTTTTACTGAACATTTTTTATTACACTTGTCTTAAATTAAAAATGCACTGGGCTTGTCCAATAACTACTTATTTTTCTTCCTCTTACAGTGGAAGTAGATGACTTGAAGAAAATCAGTAATTCCCTGTCAGTCCTACTTAGTGAAAAACAGAAACAAGAAAAAGTAAGTGACTGCATGCTTGCATTTATTAAGTTAATTAAGTTTCTATTCAGCAGGGGGTGCTACTCACCCAATACTTACTCGATGTCCAATCATAAAAAGTAAACTCTGGCAAAAGTTTGTAGTTATATAGTCGTTTTCAAATATATATGTATTTAGTTTAAGTCGCTTTTATTTGCCTTCTACAGCAAAACAAAGGAAAAAAGAAGAAGAAGGGGGTCTTAGCTGGAGGTGGTTTGAAAGCACAGCTCAAAGATGACCTTGACTATGCAGCGTTTGATGGAGGCTACGCCCAAGACTATGAGGACTTCATGTGACACTGGCTTCATCACTACTGCCCTTTCCCCTTCTCCCGACTGTCAGAAATGCAGCTGTACCTTCTCATGCTGTCCAGTGCCATCCTGGAAAATCTGAACTGTGTCTTGCCCCCTTCATTTTGCTTCAGTGACCAGAGGGACTATACCAGGGAGCATCCAGTCTCGCCACTCACGGTTTTTTTCTTCTTCTTCTTCTTTTCTCCTTCCATGCAAATGGAATTGCCTTTTCTCTCTCATTCAGCCTCAACTCACAAACAAATCACGCGGAATCTGTTGCTCGACCCTGCTACAACGGAGAATACTACCATAACTGCTGTTATCTGAGTTTTGCAGGGCTTGTTTTTTGTTTTTTTGTTTTTTTGTTTCTTTTTAAATTAAATGTTGCTCCTGTCAAAATGTCAGATACAGTATTGCAGTTATAAGTCTAGTGACATAGAAACACATGGTTCTATGCAAATCCTTTAAACAGAATGTCATGTATATATTATAGGTCTCACTTACCTGTGGATGATTTTCTTACAGGCAAGTGTATATAGTATCTATAACTTCAGTTGCCAAATGCAGACAATTATTCAGTCCATTATTCATCTTTATTTCTGGAAAGGTTGACTGACGCAATATGAACGTAGTAGTTGTAAGCTTGCAGAGAGCACACAACATTCACTGTAAGATAAAAGGGATAGAGAAGTATAATAAATGTGACTTTAAAACCTCACAGCCATTCTCTTGATATCTCTGGAATATCCTTGAAAATATGGAGCAAACAGTACTTAGTTTTTTTTGTTTTTGTTTGTTTGTTTGTTTTGTTTTTTGTGCATGACAGAAAATTACTAATTGATTTCTACTAATGCAAAAAAAGTATGGATCAGGCAAGTGGATTAACTTGCTACAACTGGTCTCCTAATTGTTGCTTCTGCAGGCTTGTATCAAGTGTGATGAGGAGCGGGGGCTTATGGGCTTCACCCCACCATGTCTTCATATGGGCTACAGTTGGCTGAAAGGAGAGTTTTTCTCCTGTCTTTTTTTTTTTTTTTTTTCTTTTTAAGCAGTTGACCAGTTTAAATGTTACATGGACAATTGGATACATACAATGTGGAAGATACAGCATCTGCAGTGTTTTATAAGCATCTAATTTAATAAATCACTGGTCAAAAAAATATTGTTTTTGTCCTTGTTTATAGTACAGTTGGAAAGATGATAATACTTGTGTAATAAATACTCTATTTACATTTTCAAGTAAATATTTGCCACAGTAATGTAAAGTGAGAGGAAGAAACATTACATATTCCTTGAGATGAAGATGCAAGAAATTAGCATAACAGTTTAGTTACTCTTCAAGTGGGGGTGGGGGATATTTATGGATGTATAAACAAAAACATGTTAACACCATCTGGTTTCATTTTAGCAAGTCATCGTCTGGTCTTCATGTTGTTCCTAGGTCTCCTCTTGTCTAGTTTCTGGCTTTTGTACGTTTTCCCTCAGGGTTTCTGGTGCTACGTCTACGACTGCTGCGTGGTGCGTTTGCCCTCTGCCGGCGCTGGTTCTGCCTGCTTTCCCCTCTCACGATGTTTGTTCCTACTGTCTGACCTTGAGAGCGCTGCATTGTTTGAAAGACGTTCTGGCGTGTAACCTCACGGTCTCCACAAATAAACGTTAGCGCTATGCCCTCATTGGTTTTCATGACCCGAGATGTGGCGTCAGAAGTACCGTCAAAGCAGCGGCCAAGTGCAATTTCTTTGGCTGTGCGGGGATCCTGGTCTGTCACCGTATAAATTCCGTAGTTATGGCCCAGAGGGTCAAGAGGCGCCAGCATGGTGAACTCATTGGTGTCATTGTTGACAGCTAGGGGCAGGTGGTTGACTAAATACTCCTGAAGCATTGAGTTGACATGATCTCTCTTGCAGCTTCCTTGTGGGATCACCTTCACCAGTGTACGATCTACACGTTCCTGATCGTACAGCATCCCACTGCACTTGAATTCCAGACACACTGCTGAAACAGATGTCTGGTCCATGTCGCGAATGCTGCGAGTGTCTCGAAGGCCGTACAACTGGCCTACGGTCTTGGGATGGGTACCGCCCATGTTGTGGGACCGCACATTGATCTCATGCGGGCTGTTGATTTTGACCTTGATGTAGCAGGCCCGGTATTCCATAGGCTTGGGCCACCAACTTAGGTAATCCTCCGTCCAGCTCATGGGGTCATCTTCATTAAAGGGCACTGTGTTGTAATCGTAGCGATCTCCTTCGACTCTTGAGAACCGGAAGTGTGCTGCACTAAATGGGGCCTCCTCACATTCTTTCAAGTTCTCAAATGGGTACACTGGTCCGTTACCTTCCTCGGCTGTGTTGGGGCTTGGTTTTGCTACATTGATGCTGAATGCTGTCTTCTTCACTCTGGGGTCCTCGTGGTCAGATCGCATGTAGTTTAGTTTACCAAGGTAAGGCTGAGGCACTCCAATGAGGTTGGGATTGAATTTGGGAGCAGACGGGACAGCCTCCAGTTCCTCTCCACCGAGGTTGGCCATGATATAGGCGGTATAGGCGTCAGCTTTCTGTTCATCGCAGAAAGCAGGAAGACAAGCTCCATTGGGACCAGTGACCACACTATCAAATCGGCCCCAGGCACGGGGATTGGTGGAGTAGCCAGCTTTGGGCTCCATATTTATGAGACTGATCACAACTCCTTCCACCTGCTCGCTGGGCATGAACCGTTCACTGCGGAAAGCCCGAACTTTCACATAACACCTACGGTTCTCTGGGACATCCAAGTTAAACAGTCGCCTTTCTCTGATCTCCATGTTACCAATCAAAAATGTTCTCTCCTCCCTTTTGCCTCTTTTCTTCTTCTCCACCTGCAGACTCCCCTCCTCCTCCCACAGACCAGTTTCAGGGTTCAGTGACCACAGCTTCATGGTGTTGAGGTGCTCTGACATCTGAACCTGAGTAGAGTCCAGTGAAACCTTTACTTCACCTGCATTCAGTGGCTCATTGTTTTCTTCACCTCTAAAGTCAACTGAAAACATGCCATAGGTCCTCAGTGGCATGGTATCACCTTCATCTCCGATAAAATTTAGATCACTTTGAGCTGCGGCAGCTGTGGAGATGTCTCTGGGGTCGAGAAATGTTACACTAGCACTGACGTTACCCGTGAAGACTTCGCCATTTTCCTTGTAGAAGGAATAGGGAGGAATCTGGATTTGAACCATTGGCTCCTGGCTCTCTACCTCCCCAAGCTCAAGAGTATTGGTTTCTGTGGAGCTGATTGTCACAGGGGCTTTTTTTCTGAGAAGTTTTATCTCATGGTAAACAGCCCCACCTTTGGTGTTAAATGGAAGCACTTTTGTGGTGTTGACAAATTTCTGCATGTTGTCCATGAAGGTTAATACTAGCCTCTCTGTATCTTGGGGGATTTGGATAGAGAAGGTTCCTTTGTAGCCTGTACGACTAATTCTGACTCCATTCATAAAAATATGACCAAACCGCATTGGTTCTCCATTGTCTGCAGCAATGGCCCTACCATGCACAATGGACTTAGTGTCCACACATTTCTGGCAGCCACACTTGGTCACCACCATGGTGGGCAGTTGGTAGCCCTGACATGTTAGCTGTCTTTCCTCCATTTTTGCCACACTGCAGCAATAAGCCACTTTGTCTTTGCACCTGATACCATTGTCGAGCTGTTCAGCACATGTACTTGGGGGACACTTGCCCACATCGTAGTAGAATGAGTTGGTACTGTTTTGGAAGCAGTCGTGTGGAAGGCGGATGAGGTGGGATTCAGGTTTAGGGTTGCATGAATGCTCATCTCTGCCTGTGTTTAGATGAAGAAATTAAAATGATTTAGTTTGCGTATACTAAAATTCTCACTTCTGTGTATTCAGCACGTGTTTTCACTTAATTAATACTGCACCTAAGATCCTGAGAGTAGCTGTTTTAGTCTTAATGGCTCCAGTTGGACCACTTGCTCTGCAGTAGTATTCTCCAGACTGCTCTGGATGCAGATCTCTTATGACCAAGGTGCTTTCTGACTCCTTCTCCATGAGAGTGTTATTGTGAAACCTGTTGGTTTACAAAACAAATGAAATAATTCAATAGGAGTTCAACATGTCTACTGTCTAAAATTCCAATATAATTAGTCCTACCATTGGTATGCATCCGGCTGTGGCGTTCCTGCAACTTTGCAGCAGAAGGCAGCACTTTGTCCTGCCCTCCTGACCTTGCTTTCAGGATTGCTCAACACATGAAGTTTCTCTAAAAAACAGAAATAAAATATTACCTCTACATGTTAAACAGATTGTACTTTAGTAAATATGCAGTTCAGAATTATTCTTTCATATTTGGATCCACAAGTAATTCTATAGACATCTACCGGCTCTTTTTAGCTGGACGCTGAGGACAGAGGTACGCTCACTGCTCTTGGGCACAACAACATCAAGGGGGGCATGGCCCTTGAGCCTGACAGTCAGGGTTGTGTTGCCATCAGGGCAGATATTGGGTATGCGGAAATGTCCATTGTGGTCTGTAAGGGTAAGGAATTTGCCAGAGCGAAGGATGGCGGCCCCTTTGGCGACAAGACCACCAGCGCTGCGTACAGAACCCAACATTGTGTGTTCTTCACACATGCATTCACAGTCAGAGTTTGCTTGCCCCATCACACACTGCAGGGAACAAGCTAAGGAGTAACATAAAAACAAGAAAAAGTTTATTAGTAACAAATTTGTAATTGCATATATGTGCTATGTTATTATCTGTGTAGCCTAATTAAGCCTTTTTTTTCACCTGTCTTTGGGCACTCAGGTCCATTACATGCTTTCCCATCTAATTTTGGCCCACTGCACAGCAGCGAGTCAGATTGACAATTTCGATGGCGAAGTTGCACCCCCACTTGGCCACAGAGGGCAGGACATGGGCTCCAGTCTGACCATGGTCCCCAGGTTCCCTGAATGTTAATACTGTTGTGTGCTGGGGGAAAGAAAAAAAAAATAGAAGTACTCTGAAAAGTAATTTTACTTAGATTATGAAAAAAAAAATTTAACAAACAAAAAAAAAATAGATCTTTTTTACTGCACAGAGGCAAACAGAAAAAAAATGTTCATGGCCAAACCTTTTGGACATAGGAAACGGACTGCATAGTTGGAGCAGTTGAGCTGGGGACCTTGCTCTTCATTCAGGCACCAGAAGCCCACAGTCGGGTCTGCATGGACCGTCTCCCCAGTTTCACGCGCTGGGATCCATTCAGTGGTTCTGGCTTCGATTGCCTTTGGAGTTTCGCATACACGGGTACGGTAATAGAAACGAATGGCATCCAGCTGTTCATAATCTCCACGGCCTCCAGGATGATCAACATTGAACCATGTCGACCACTGATAGTTATCTATGTGCAAAGAGAGTGCGGAAATAAATATGGTCCTAATAGCACCTCATTGTTACAGTGTTCAACATATCTCATAAAACTTAAGACGATAGAAAGAACACTTTATATCAGTCAGAAAATTTATTGGATTTTTAAGAAACAAAAGTTACCTTCTGTTTGGTAGACAGCAGAACTAGACTCTTTGCCACTTTGTCTCCATGATCCTGCAAAGGACATATCACAAACATTTGATTAGCTCATGTCACGTTTGTCATGGCGATGTAATGTTCCATATTGACAGAAGATGGCGCTAAACATATTTGAAAAACTTGAGCTTTTACGCATTAAATCTAGCTTTACAGACATAGAGTTACATCTATGTCAGTTTTTGAGAGCAGGGCTCAGTAGTGTCAATTTGCCTTTATACATGTAATGTTTCATTTCCACTTAAGTGGAAAACTGAAGTTTAAGTTAAAACTTAATTATTAACTGAATTAAAATGTATTTAAAAAATTAAAAACTTTATTAAACAGCCCATAAGAACGGGAAAGAAAGATTATTTAAGTGAGTTTGAGTGTGGATGTTGGTGCCAGAGTAAGAGACCATGCAGTGATTTTTACTGCGGAATCAGTTTTGTGTTCAGTACAGTGCCTGTTGAAATACTAAACATCACAGACATTTGAGCAGTGGTTTTGGCCAGAGATTTCTCCACATTCTGTCAATGTTCTTACAGACTCCAGATGAAACACCCAAATTCTTTGTAATTTTATGTTGAGAAACGTTATTCTGAACATGCAGTCTTTCACAGAGTTGTCAAGCCTTCCGGCCCCCCATCTTTAGTTGTGAAAGACTCTGCCTCTAGTTTTTTTTTTTTTTTAGTACCCAATCACTGACCAGTTGCAGTTTAAACTACACACCACATGTTTTTAGCATTACTGAACTTGGCAGTCACGTCCTTTTATCAAACATTTCGCTTTCATCAATGTTTTTTTCCCGCACAAAACTTTGAAAAACGTTTACGATTTGATACATTGTCATCAATCATGCTAATCAAATGGTTTGCAAATCACTGCACTCTATACTCTTTACACGGCATTACGATGCGCGAATGCGTGCTGGCTGTGATGCTTTGTAACTTTTCTTTAATCATCTTTTTACTCAAATGATGACAAAAGGAGCTTTTTGTGAGAGACCCACCTTGAGCTGTAACAACAGTGGCTGCAGTGATTCCCAAGAAAATGAACAGACACCTCAGCGACATTTTCACACTCTTCTGCCACGTTTGACACTTGAACTTTCACCCCTGGTATGTGTGCTTCTCACAAGGAACTTCAGTGGAGAAAAAAGTGTTTCATGTTAGCAGCGTTTGATAAAACCATCCAAATTTTAAAATATGTATTGACACTCAAACTGACTTATTGCATTAGCTGCCAAAAGTAATAAAATAATAGTTCATGTTTAGATTGAAAATTTGTCCTTAAGTATATTCACCATTATACATTTGATCTTTTTAGCTTTTGGGATGAAACACCCCCCCCCAAACATGGCTGGACAGAGCCCCCCTTCCCCCTCAGATTACACATCTGTGTTAGTCATCAGTATTTGTCAGGGGAACACTCAAACATTTGTGCATCCACTGTTGAAACACTGGCCTCACCGTCCAAATCTCCACACAGAAGGTTCAGATTAGCACACTTTAAAAATTGTACACTGCAGACTAATTTGTCACCTTTGCTTGTAAGATGAAAGAACAGAGAAAGTGTTAATGAAACAACACGTTAGTTAGGCTTGAGATGGATGGGTTGAAGGAAATGAAGAAAAAAAGACTAATAGTAAAACTCGTATCAGCAAGACTAACCCGGAATAAGGCTACAGGTAAGACACCTGATTCCAGTCACAAATGGCACTAGTTAAATTCCAAGCTCTGGAATTTGAATAAACCCTCCACTTTCTGTAACATAATCAACCAACATCGGCCATAAGTACAGCTGCTCACTTTGATGTAGTGTTGCCACATCTCTGTGCAGTCTCAGCAGTTAGTAACAGACTTGTGACACATGAATTTGTGTAGCCCAGTAAACTGATTTTTACTTACCTTTCTCTGTTCTGAGCTTAGTTTTTGTTTCTCTCTTAGAATATCCTTCTTTTCTCTCCCGTTATACTTCTGTTTCACATTTCTTTCCTCCTCTTCAGTTCTTCCCTCCTCTGGTTCAACACACTCCTTCATGTCTCCTTTATACCTCTTCCCTCTTTGCCTCAGCCAACACCCCCTCCCCTCCCTCTGTGGCAGCGTGCCACAGTATCTTTGCACTAATATCTTTATAATTCATCACATTTCTTATAAAAGCCATGACGCACAACAGCTATTATATAGTCTTACATATATAAGATGGGAAATTCAACACATGCTGGTGTTAATAAAATCGATCCCCGTGCCCAAGATCAGTGCTGTCAGGGTCAATCTGGGCATTTGTCCTCTGCTCTGCTCTCAGTCTGCATGCTTCCTTCTTAAGCTGGAAGAGCTGGGGATTCAGATATTCCACATCAACTTTATAATCTTGTGATAGGCACAAGAAATAAAAAAAAAAGCATTTGTAGCAATTAGAAATTCAGATTTTGACCATTCGAAGAAGACAAAATCTTCAGTTATACTTTTTTCTTTCTTTTTACTCTCAGATGTGAAGCAGATTTGAGCGAATTAATTGTTTGCATGTGCATTTATCTCCATTTTGTTGTGTAATCAGTGAGCAACCTCTGTGCAGTGCCCCTGGACCAGCTGCTAGATCAAGGACACAGTGAGAGGAGAATTATGCCGAAAGTTTTTGGTGGCAGAGGAAACCAAATGAAACCTAAACAGGTGCTGTCAAATGCAGGCTTGGATTACTTGTCTGTATGGATTGCGTACTACTAACTGAAGATTTGGTTATTTTGTACAAGATGATAATAATAACATTTAGAAATGCACATTTTTTAAAAAACGTCTTATGACTCAGCAACCAAACAGCTGCTTATAGACACACGTACCCAGGAAGCAGCAACATTTTACCATTCATTTATTTCCTGACCTAGTGAAAGTACAGTCTGGGGGCCCGATTTTGGTCTCTACAAAGTCCTGAGGGACAAGTCTAGCTCTTTAACTGCTAAATGCTCCACTATGTTCACCAGATAGCTGCTACCTTTGTCTGGTGTTTGGTATTTATAGCTTTTCCAGACAAAAGAGAAAACAGCTGCAGGTTGAAACAACAAAAAAGCTCTGCAGAGATGAGCTAGAGATAACGCTGAATTGTTATCTCCAGCTCATCTCTGCTGCGTAAATCTATGTTATTAAAAACATAGATTTACGCAAGTGTTTTTTTTCCCCTCAGTGATGTTAAACCAGACAAAGAGGCACAGAGTCACAGAGCGAGCTAGAGGAGCAAAGTCTGTCATGTCTGTTAGAAATCCTGTAAAATTGTCAGCATCTGTTGTTTTTCCACAGAACATTTATTAGCTGACGTCTTTTTGTCAATTACAAGGCAAAGAACAACCTGCAGCGGAAGAATTTAACCGGGTCCTGCACCACAGGCCTCAGGCCAGGTAAAAGGACAAATGCCAGTGGCAAAGTTTGGTCAACTGCTTATTACATAAAACACATACAGTCGCATGTCTGTGAGCACAGGGTTCTCCGGAGGTGAAAAACCCAACACAATCAGGTTCAACAACCTTGAAGCTTCATGTTTAGTTTCCACCAATTACTGACTTTCCTTTGCAGAGATGCTTTGGTTTGGGGAGAGAAAATAAGCGTCAGTGTGGTCAAGTTTGGAGGCAGATAAAGGGCCAAAGCAATGCTCTGCCTTTGTTTACGTGTAGAAAAGGCACTCATGGAAAAATAGCGTATTCATCGACACGGTCGAGTGAGCGTGAAAATCTGAAATTGATGTAACGAGGCTGTATTTGCAATACTTTTCACTAAAACAAATTTATACTCTGGTTAAGCGTAATAAATATCAATCACATATTCGCCAGAAACTTAGACACCAGCCACCACTTTCACTAAAGAGGTTTTTAGTGAAGACAACTTTATGGCACTTTATGACAAATGAACTTTGTGTCTTTATAAATGAAAGGACAGAAGAGGCGAGTAATGACTTCATGGGAGGAAAAGTGACTGAATAAGCAAACACACAAAGTCAGGTTTCCAGGCAACAGAAACATCTTGTTGGGCAGAGTTTGTGGAATTACATCAAATGAGACAGGTTGTTTTTATGAAGTGAGGATGAGGCTGATCCTCATCACACTTTATTCAAGCTGCACTGTGCCAAGGCAGACGGTTGTTTACCATCAGGATGGCATTAACTCAGCCTCTGGCAAGATCTCCCATCAACAGGCCATTAAATATCTGTTACAGTTTACATTTAGCAAACAAATGGAAATTTGTTTTATCCGCCAGTCGTTTTAGTAATTATTTAAAGTCATGTGAAAACGAAAGTTTGTGCAATACTGTGAGAAAAACCTTTTGTTAGGAATTAAGAGAGTATGTAGCAGCTGCTACCCAAATGCACTTTCATCAGCAAGTCTGAGCACCTCTACAAAAGCAAAAGTTTTAGTGGTTGGTCTGGAGGATTCAGCTGTGGGTTACCACAAAGGCACACTCTTCCCAGGATCAGCATCCCAGAAAAATCACCCCCAGGTCAGACTGTGCAATGTTCAGAGAAACTGCAAAGAAAGCCAGGAGCTACATCTCAGACTCTACACTGAAGCTAAAACACACTCTTAAAAAAGTTTTGCTGTGAGAAAGCCTCTTAAAAAAGCAACATGGTAGGACAGCATGTGTTTGCAAAGTTGGATCTGAAGAACCCACAAGACTTCTGGAACCACATGTTTAGGGATAACAAAACATTACAGCACATCAGCACAATCGCCTCATCGCCTCATCAAGCGTGGTGATGGAGGGGAGATGATTTGGGTTCGTTTTGCAACCACAGGACACGGGCACCTTGTAGTCATTGAGTCCACTGTGGACTCCTCCGTATATCAGAGTATTCTAGAGTCAAATATAAGGTCATCTGTCCAAAAAATAAACCAAACTGGGGTTACGTTACAGGACAAGGATCACAAGTAAAGCAAGCATCAAATCTATAACAGTGGTATAGAAAAGTCATACGGAAAACTATTATCTCAAGTTAATGCTGCTAAATTTGATTCTATAAGCTACTGAATCACAGGCTGTACTTGACTGTGACAACTTTCTTTTTCACATGACTGAAAAAACTGCACTTTTATTCTGTGATCATCATTGGTTTAATTTTGGTCTTTTATTGGTGACTCATCGTTTGTCTTTGGTCTGTGATGGAAAACAGATTGAAGCACTTTACTTAACTATATCCATTTCATATATAAGTATATATATGAAATCCATTTCATATATAAGTATATATATGAAATGGATACCTTCACATCAGACAACTATAGTCACTGGATTAATTTTAAATTGCATTTTTACACATAAGATAAATAAATCCCAAATGGTAAGCAGTCAAAGCATTTGACATTTGATACCAGAGGTATTAGTGTAGCAGTGGATACTACAGCAGCATAAATTCCTGCATTGTTTGTGGTTAATAGACTGTTTTAGCCCCCGTGGGATACATGCCAATCATCCAAATGGTGGGAGGCGGGTTGCATTCTTTCCTGATAATAAATATGTAGGTTCTTACTGGCAGCTCTACACCATTGTTATACAACCTTAGAACATCCTGAACTGACACACCATCAATTACAGGACTGAAGTCTCAGGAGATAGGGTTGTAAAGCCAGAAATATAGAGAGAACAACACTAAACTCCTTCCTCTACAGTCAAAATACGTGATCGCAACAAATTTGCGCTGCAACTGGAGCTATAGAACCCCAAAGCGCTCACAGGTCAGATAAGTTTCAGTTTAAAGTCTTCAATTTAGATGCTGATTCACCTGCAAAATTTAAGTGTAAAATTTAACATTACTAACAATTTGATGATCAGGCATCATCAGGACATGAAAATAATATTAATATGTATATATATTATTATAATTCCTACTGCACTTTATGTACATATAAAAAGGAAAACCTTGGTGTTATTTACTGAATATATTAACCATCTGAACATTTGGCTTTTAAAAAAATTGATTATTTATTATTATTATTATTACCAGTCTGCCCCCGTCCCTTTTTTATTGTTTTCTAATGCATCTCTAATTCCTCCTGTCTCCTGTGCTGCTGTAACAAGCGAATTTCCCCAGTGTTGGGTTAAATAAAGTTTATGTCTGGAAAATTCCACTAGTGGTGGAAAATAACCAGGTGAAGTAAAATGTAGCATTTGTATAGGAAGAGGTAAATGCAATTATTATCAAAGTGAAGCCCACACTGATGCATCAATTACAGATCAATAAAATAGTTTATATCGTTCTACACAATGCACAGATTTTCCTATTGTTTCCTTCTTCAGCCACACTCTAATTTATTCACTAAAGAATTGGTTAAATTTCAGAAGCAAGATAAGATAAAAAATAATCTAGGTGATGTGATTGGTTAATAATGGCACAGCATTAACATCCACACATCATTTTGAATCCTTGACCTGTGATGGAATATAAAGACTGAAGACCTTCCTTCTCCATCAACGCTGAAACTTTAGTTACTCTGGGCTTTAAACCTGGTGCTATATTCAGTAAATGATGAATGAAGGCATCAGTTATTTTAATCTAATCCCAAAACACAAAACCATCTTTTGTGAGAAACCCCTAAATCATTCTATCAGGAATTATTGGTTTTCATCAGAGATGTAGTTTTTGTGCTCTCTGATGATGCTGAGCTTTCTCCAAAGTCAAATGTATCTTCTAAAGGTTTTAAAATCTTGATTTTCTTGAGTTTCAACCACTTTTTCCCCCAGAAGGAAGTAGAGTGGGCTCTCTCTCCCTCTGTGTGATGCCGGGCCCCTAATGACAGAAGCAGAAGCTGCTCTGCATATTTTCACTGGTAGAGTCATTAAAGGGACCAGTAGCCACCCCCTCCCCCCAGTGCTCTCTGCTTAACCTCTGTTTCCTTGCTGTCCTGTCTGCTTTCGTAACGTACAGTCTGTCTACAAGACATACAAGTCTCTTCTGTTTCAGTACACTAAATTACTCACCGCTCTGCGGATTAAAGGAAAGTCCTGAAACAATACTCACATGCCTGTTTGCCCTTGGAATACAGTTATTCACACAGAATGCACAGATCTTGCTTTACGAAAGTTAAACAACACTTTGCATGGTGATTGCAAAGTGCAAACAGAATTCGGACAGAAGGTGCAACTACAGCACACGGTAGGGTTACAGGATACATGAAGACTATATTGTAAGATAAGAATGGGAGGAAATATGGTGGAAAACTGACTTGTTTAGATTATCGCATAATCTGGCAATTATCTCTTAATTAAAATGATATAATTTACAGTGTGTGTGCCATCAAACACATTCTTTGGCTCAAAAAACAGTCCAAAAGTGAGAGATAAACTGTGGCAGCTAAAGAAACTGAAGTGAGCAAGCGACAGAAATGATGTGTGATTTTATTGCTGTTTATAGAAATACAATCATATTACATCATCACAGAAGACTTTGTGTTTTCTTAAGCCATAATGACACGTGAACTCTAGTTTTATTGTTTCAAGCTGCAGCTTCTTTATCTGTAAGACACAACAGATGCATTAATACATCTGGAAATACTGCTGCCTGAGCAGAATGTGCAGCTTCCATGCATTTACCTATTAACTGCATTATTCTCACACTGGTTCAACTGGACAACACACAGATATTCTACTAGTGATCTTGGAAGTTAAAGACCGTTTTATGTCCGCATTTGTTTTCTCACACGTACCTCTGTGACAACAGCTCTGGTGTGTCATCTTCCTTTAATGATTGTGTCAAACTTACAACATCTGCACTAAAACGGTGTGGCCTGGATCACAGTAAGTCGTAAGTTGCAGAATGTAGCCTACCACACACAATATGTTTAGTTGTAATGTATTACTGTTGGATTGGCCCACATAACTCACGGTCAGGAAAGCAATAAAATAAAATTGGCTGTGTTAGTCTCAGCAGTGGAAATGTTATTGAAAATGTGCCGTGAAAGAGGTGCTTATTTAAGTATGAGTAAATAAACCACAAAGGAAGTCAGCAGCACGAACAGACTGAAGGCTGGCAGACCTCTCCTTCACATCTTATGATTACATTAATTCAGGCTGTTTTATCGAAGAAGGATTGTTTTTTTCTCCTTGAAGCAAGAAAAATAGAAACTATCATCAGAGATCAATTAAACAGTTTTTTTGCAAATTTTTTAAAACGTTGTGACTAAAGGTAAAATGCTGTTTTACAGCACTGAACACTGAAAACCTATTGATTATCATGGATCACAGTGTGTGTAATGAGTTACTGAGAAAATAAGGACATTTAAGAATATTTAGTTAATATTTTGATACTTATTGTATTATATTATAAGGCTGTAACTACTGATTGTTGTTAATAGCAAGATATATATTCATCCATCCATTCTTTTCTGCTTATCCAATTCAGGGGAGTCAGGAGCTGGACACTATCCGAGGTGTGATCGGGTGAGAGGCAGGAGACACCCTGCATGAGTCACCTGCCTATTTCAGGGCTAACACAGAGAGACAGACAACCACTCACATTCATACCTCTGGCAAATTAGAACCACCAATTAACCTATCGTTCTCTTTGGATTGTGGGTGAAAGCCAAAGCACCACGAGAGAACCCACACAGGCACAGGGAAAACATGTTACTCCACACAGAAGGGCCCCAGCTGGGAGTGGATTTGAACCCAGGACCTTTTTGCTGTTCTCACCACTGCACCACCACGCTGGCCCTGACTCACCACAGTAGGTAGCTCTGTATGTTTGATCTGGCAGTTTTCATGCCAGATGCCTTTCATAACCTTTCATGATGGAAACTGTCACGATCCTGGGTCTTATGACCCAGTGTTTTGAGTTTTAGTTCATTTTGATGTTTTAGTTTATGTAAGCCCTTCAGGTTCCTAAGTTCATTTGTTATCATGCTTAAGTGTTTCTAGTTCTTATTATTTCCCCCTCGTGTTTCCAACTATGGTAAATCTCCCCTGCTTTTCATGTGTTTCATGTCTGTGTCTTACATTGTGAAGTTTGGGTTGTCATGTCTACGTCTCATTATGTTTCCTGTTTTATTGTGAAGAGGTCTGGTGTTTCTGTGTTCATCGTGTTCAGTTTTACTCTTCCCCTGTGGCGTTGTTATGTTCATGTTGATCTACTGTGCCTTTCTGTTCCATGTTTCAGATCCCTATGTTCTGTCTCCCCCAGTCTGTTAAGTCCACATGTCTTGAGTTCCGTCAGTGTGTTTCCTGTTTTACTTTCACAGTCTGTTCTATGTTAATGTTTCTAGTTTTGCTTCCCTTGCCTCGTCCTGCTCAATTACTCTCAGCTGTGCTCTCCTCCTGTGGCTCATTCCCCCTCGTTATCCCTCAGTGTATTTAAGCCCCATGTTTCTCTTTGTCAGTGTTGCGTCCTCCATCATAGCTGTGTGATTTTTCCCTGTGGTTCTTTGTGCTTTAGTTTTCCCAGTTTAGTTTATTTTGTATTGTTTTTTCGTGTCCCACTTCACGCCAGCAATAAAGCTGTGTTTTTTGAGTTTACCTTTTGTCTCTGTGAGTTTGCGTTTGGGTCCTCTCCTGCCTGCCACACAGCCGAACTGTGACAGAAACCCAAAGGGATTTGTGTCTCTTTCTGTGATTGAACCGGGAAGCTTTCATGCTGTTCTGTAAATGTGTTAACAAGTTAATTAGACCACCTGTCATAAAAACAAGAAAACACAAATATTTAGAAATCTGGGAAACACTTGTTTCAAACTGGGTCCACATTGTTATACCCGGATCTGGTTCCAACATGTGGATTCACACTGAGAAGTCAGAAATGAATCAAGCATCACATCCAGTCACTGAAACGAATTCTTCTATTCATGAATGCCATTAAATAGCAATAATTTCTGCCTTTTCCTGCAAAACGGTACATTTGAAAATTTATGGATAACAACAATAGTTATATTTTAGCATAAAAAATACAATTTCAAAAAAAAAAAAAGACATGTATGTCTGAACCCTATAAATTTATGGCAACTGAGACATAAACCTCACATTAGGTAGCGGTTTGTTAAGTACGGTACATTTAATTGTTAGCTTAGCAAGGTGATCTTTAAACGGCATATCTGAAGGAAGAGAGGGTCATAAGTAAAAACTACAAACTAGCATGCTAACTTATAATCAGCCTGAGGGGTAATGAGTTAGCTTCCTATTTTCTTCAGTTCCTGTTTTCAACAACAAGCTGCAGCTACATTTAAAGCCAGAAATAAACATATAAGGGCCACATGGTGCTCTCTGGAGCCATACTGGTGTTCTGGGACATAAAATGCAACACTGAGGTCATTGAGCATTCAGGTCACCAGGCCAGTTACCAGATAATTTATAAGCATTATGCAGCTTTAATTTACACGCAAAATGATGACATGTTACAATAAATCATACAGCAATGTTCATCATTTAAAAAAAAACAAAGTTATCCAAGAAAAATATATCTAATCGATATATCTAATAAATATGTCAGACAAGTTGAAAGGTGCTAATATTAGAAACCTGATACTGTGCATGTTTATGAAATCTGCTTCATGCTACTCTTTACCCTCACTAATGACACACTTACATCAGTGTTTTAAATGGAGAAAGCATGTTTATATTACAAACAACTAACTTGGCATTTGTACAAGAATGTAAACACTGTTTGTCTAACATATCGCCAATGTTCTTAGCTTAATGACACCCAGTCACTGAAGTGGAGAGCGAACATCTGCGAGATGTTAGGACCAATCCATTACTGCACATGACCAAAGCGCAAACGCATTTCCTCTTAAATGACTGTAAAGACATTTTAACCTGGAAACAAGCAAAGGGAGAGGACATATGGTTTTCTCCCTGCCACGTTATAGAGAACACAAGTAAATGTTCAAGCATCGACTTCATGTTTTCTGGCTCTAGCTCACTTAAAGCATGAAGACATGCAGAAATAAGGGGTAGATTAGAAACATGTGGCCACTGACTTGGAAGACAGATGATATGTGCTCAACAAGGTCATCCATTTACCTCTTCAACCAGAGTTTGGAGACCCCTGGGGATCCTCAGTGCTAAAGGTCTGAGGAGATGGGGATATCTGGCTTAGCAGGAGAAAACAAAATAAAACAAAACTACACTTTTTTTTGTCTTCATCTTATTGTAGTTCTTGTTGTATTTAATAGCATCTTAGTTTTTTTTTATTTTTTATTTTTTTATCTCCAAACCAATGCTACTCTTTTCAAAAACTATCTAGACTGAAAATTGCACATTGTTGTAATTTCTGTCTTAGCGCTCTGGTCTGGTTTGGTAATAGACATTTAAAATCAAAAGAAGGACTCAGCAACATCGTAGGCCATAAATAAAAAATAAAACTGTAAGAAAAGTGTAAATGTCGTGGCTTTTTATTGGAACAACGGTGTGATGCAGTCTGACATTGCAGTATAGATAAAATACTAGTAGATATTGAAAGAGTCTGCCACAGAATTTGGTCAGTAAAATAAACAGGAAGGTGAGTCAGTCTTTGGGAAAGATTATGAGATGGAAGAAGATGTTAGGAGAATCTTTAACATTTGAGAAACTGAATCCTGGTCAGTCCAACATGACACCGCTGGCTTCAGAAGCCTCTAAGATGCCACATATCCACGCAGACATTTGTTCAGCTCTTCCACGTTTTATGTTGCTCTTCTTGAAGTGTTCATATTGTATTTTATTACTTGGAGTATCCTACAAAGAGTGCTGCTGCAGATGTTTGACACACTATATGGACAAAAATATTGGGTTACACTTCTTAGCCTGTGAATTTAGGTGTTTTCAGTCTTATGGCCTCAGCTGTATAAAGTAGTCTGACTTGATAAAGATTTGTGAAAGAATGTCTCGTTTTAAATAGCTGACTGAACTGAACTGAATTCCTTCGCTTCTAGATAGTCTATGATCAAGTGTTATTATTGCAAAGCTGAAGCATTGAGGAACACAAAGTAACAGAGGTGTAAAAGTCACCGACACTCAATGATTGCAGAGCTCTAAACCTCCACTGGCATTAACATCAGCTCAGAGCTTCATGGCATAGGTCTCTATAGACAGGCATCTCCTGTAGATGTAATGTGTCAGTGACCCAGTACTTTTGGCCAGGTGGTGTATTTATACAACTTATTATCAATAGAAGAGGATTATAAACTTTGCTCCTGTCCATGAAGAAAGACATTTATATGAAGGTTCCTCATTTATTCGTGCTTTTTTTCTCCCAACAAGAGTGAAAGACAGGAAACTCACACAGCTGTGTGAATCACATAAGATCACGAGTTTTCAGGAGGTTAAAGTAATTCAAAATCTGGCTTCATTCAATTTCACAGAAAAAAGGAAATGGTACAAAACCAGACCACACTTGGACAAGAGGCTATTCCCCAGTCACATGACTCACTTTTAGGATCCCATCCAGGCAAAAAAAGAAAGAAGAAGAGGTAGAAAATGGTCCCTGTGAAACCTGACTCACAATGTGAAAACTTTAAACATAACTACACTTTGGATCTTTATTTTCTAACCAGTTTTCTTTGTGAATTGCTGTCTATCATCACGGATACATCTTTTTGATACACTTGGGTATAGTCTGTCTGTAAGACGTGAAGAGACAGGAAATGCAGTTTTTTCTTCCCACTGTCACTAAAGTGCTTGCTCACAGGGTTTTTTTTTCCATTGTGGGGTTTTCTTTGTATCATTGTAGAATCTTGACTTTATAACATAACAAACACACCGTTATGTAATGTTGTTGTGATTTGGAGCTATAAAAAATGAATTGAATTGAATTATGTGTCGGTTAAGATTTAATTCTAACACTGACAATGAAACTTATCATTAGCTCATGAAAAGGCAAATTTAGCCCTTTAAACTTTACTTAAAAAACTTTGTTCTTTTACAATCCCTTTCTGATATGTAAAAAGCACAAAATCATGAGAAGCGGTTGTTTTGGGTTAATGTAAATTCCCTCAGGGATTTTAAGACAAGTTTCCCCAAACAAACAACAGCTTAAGAGTGCAGGAGTCACAGTTTATCATCTTGCAAACAATAACTGTACTGGACAGGACTTTAGTGTTGCATGATGTGGAAAACTGTTGCAGGGAGAGAAAAAAAAGTTTGTTCACCTTCCGGCCAAGAACAACAGAAGATGGGGAAAAACTTTCCTGGTCATGGTACTTCATTCAGAGCTAAAATTCAGTGGTGCCTCATTTTATGTCCATGTACCAACACTACTCAAACAGCAAAAATGTCTTGGAAGTCGAAACACCATAAGCACAAATAAGGACCATGTATTTGAACTACATGGTTCAAATATGGTGTGACAACCTTTATAAAAACAGTCAACTCACACATACATTTAGCTCTGGAGCAGGTTGGTGGACCACTTCATTAATCACTGCCAATGACTGCCAACCTCTGAATCTGTTTCTCTTGGAGTCAAATATGAGAAAAGTTCTCAGAATCAGCTGGTGCTCTTTTTGTACAATAAACACATCTAACATATCTAAAGAATCCATGCATAATTTTATTATTGGGAAAACTGTTTTAGTTACATTTAATGACTGTATAAAAGTAATTTGGCTGTAAAAGTAATTTGATGCTTTTTAAATTGCTATATATATTTTTTCCCCACAGTAAAGGAAATCTTCACCTATACCACGTGGTGATAGTGTCACACAGGCTGGACTCAAACTTCAGACACAGACGGGGGTTTAGTGACTTTCCCAAAAAGGAAAATGTTTATAAATAATACACAAAACTTGAAACTACGAGATGTAGCTGTACGTGATACAAGTGGTGATAACTAAGGCACAGCGCAGGAAAGGGATCAGGATACGAGGTGCTGGGGTCAGAAGCTTTGAGAGCAGGTCGGAGGAAGCGTGGGGGAGAAGACTGCCGACGGGTTTCCGGTGAATAATCGTTTGGCTGTGATCCAGAGAGTCCAGAGTTCCAAACCAGAGATGATGGCAGGAGGGAAGGCAGGTGCAGCAGGTAATCTGAGTGGTGTAGTGACCAGCGATGAAAAAGGTAGGCGAGAAACTGCACAAGGTGAGTGAATGGCCCTAGAGGTATAGGGTCAGCAGAAGATAGCATCCTACCCGTTGTTTCTGGAGTTGGACACCCCTGAGCTAGAAGCATACTCTAACGGGCAAAATTAAGGGGCAAACCGTCCTACTTATTTAAATTTATGCTGGAATTATTGTGTGACAGCAGAAAGGTGCATAAACTACAGAACACCGGTCTTAAATAAAGCCAGCTGAACAGTCAACAGGTGTGGAGAACAGGCTATGAGGCGTGGAGTGGAGTTCCAGGAGTGGAACCGTGACAAAATACAACACGTGGCATAAAACATTTTTTAAATTTAAAACTTAAAGACAACAAATTTTCTCTAAATTATTAGCAGAAAAGAGATAAAACATCCAGGGTATAAATGATTGTTACTTTCATTTTATGTCATCAGCATTAGACTTAATGATGCACAACGTTGGTCATAGAAAAAATAATTTTAACAAAGGGGGATTTGAGCTTTAGATTGTGACACTTGAGTTGGTTTAAGTTTTAACACACTTTAAGTATGTGTTGTCAGCCCTGAAAATGTCCTGTTATGAGTGGTGAAAAATGTTGGAAAAATAACAACATTATGCACTTCAAGAGGCTGCGACGCACAGTTTTCATAGTATGATGGTAAAATTTTACTTTTTTTATGAAATGTACCAAAGTAATTGTAGAAAAATCACAACTGATATTAAGGTTCAGGTGGCTGGATTTACTGATTTATTTCATAAACTGACTGGAAGGTTAACCGACAAGCAAGCAGTGTTGAAAATTACTCACTTATCAAACAGCTGATGATAAAGGGAAGAGCCAATAATTGTAGCTTTAGTTCATTCTGTAAATACTGGAACTCACTGAAGGGTGATGAGAAGTAATAATATATTAAAAGTAAATTAGTATATGCAAATGTGAAGGTAAATGTTAATCATTGTGGAAGATCATTATTATATAGCCACGAAATTAAAACTTGTTTGCAAGAAAATAAGCTGCCAGTGCCACACAGAGCTCTCAGCGACATCAGTGGGAACAAGTCTGTCCAGTCGCCTTCTGGTGCTGATGTTTTTTCTAAAACGTATGACATCACCGTCTAGGAGCTCCTTCAGTTCCTTCCTTCATCTGACTTATCAAACCAGCCACAGTCACAGCGGAAAACTGATATCTACCGTTAGGCTGTGTTTAATATTCACGCTCACAATACAAACAGGAGCTCAGTCTCGGGTGCTGGAGTTCTCAAACCTAAGCTTGAGATGTCCAGTCCTGGCAATGTTTAAGTCAAGCGCCTGGCTTTCATTTGTGGAAGTCAGGGCATATTTTGTTCTGATAAAACAGCTATGTCACATGATTATTTGGCTCATGATTACTGTGTGAAACCGGCCTTGAATTAAGGTACTTTGGAAAATTGTAGGCTATAATATTGGCACGCCGGTCTGCGTGACTATACATGAAGGATTATCCATACTGTGGTCCTGATGATCAAGCTAAAACATCAGGCTGTAGAGATACAGTCTATTGTTATGTCTTCTTTGAATCAACATCTGTTTCTAATCTTAGCTACTTAATCGGGAGTGTGTGTGTGTGTGTGTTTATTCAGACAGGAACTGTTCTAACAAAGTGTGACATGAATAAAGTTTATATGCCATGTCTTTGAGTTTAGGGAAGAAATATGTAAACATTTGCCAGATGTTCATAAAGCCCACAAGTGCTTAAACCTAAACTTGATAGTGTAATTATTCTGTCATCTGCAGGTGTTTGACATCTAATGCAATGAGCTGTAGTAATTTTCATCACTCACTTCCCTCCTTCCCTCCTAGGATCTCATCATTGACCCAAAACTCAAACACATGATTTTAATTTTTTTAGTCTTTTCAACTCCACTTATTCATTTATTCATACAAATACAATTTCTAAGTGTTCATTCATTCCTTAAGGTATGAAATACAACTTCGTTCTCAGTCAGCTATGTTTACTTTAAATTGAAACGATTCAAAATTGAAATCGATTCAAATTATAGTGTTTTAAATTTTTAAAGCAATCTTCAGTCAAAGTCCCTAATGTTTAGATGGCTGTCAGACAGCAGTGAGGGTTGATGTTCATGTGAAATACACTTACAGTAGAGACTCATCCATCCATGTCTTCTTGTTTATAATTTGAACTTTCATAAGTCATAAAGTTAAAGACATGTTTGTCTGGAGCCAAACAGAGCAAAAATAAATAAAAAATAAATAAAGTTTCCCTTTAGAGCCATTTATAATCTGCAAACAGGAAACCTTCATGCTGGGAAAGACATCAAGCCTAAACTGCTCCAAGACAGATGTGATTGTGTTCCCATCACTGCAGAGGGCATTTCATTTACTTACATTCATGTTGCAGCGACTTACCCTATGTAAACCTAAATTTAAATCAGCCTCTCTTAAATTAAACCCTTTACCTGACATCAACAACCTCAGACGGTATGTCTTGGTCCACTAACAAAACGAATTAGCCAAGGTCACCGTAAGTGCTTGTCTTCAGGAAGCTTCTTTTCCTTGGAAAGCCAGATCTTTCCTGGTTTTCTCTTTTCCCCACAATTTTTGTCCAAATATAATCTGGATGCCATACTGTCTGAAGGTTTTCTTCAAGGTCATATATCACAGTGCTGCTCTCTAGTGTTGGTTTTTATCACCGCCTGCCAAAAACCTCTGAGAAGAAATCAAGAACTAATGAGACATTATTGATGCTCATTTACTCTGTGATAACAAGAGAGTGAACACTGGTGTTGACCTCTCTTCACCGAGGAATTTAGCAACCTGAAAGGTGGGAATTATTGCTTTTGAAATTAGAGAGCATAATCAATTTCTACACTCATGTATTCAACTGCTCAATCAGCCAATCACATGGCAGCAACTCCAAGCATTTAGGCATGCAGACTTTAGTCAAGACAACCTGCTTAGGTTCAAGCTGAACATCAGAAAAAAGGCGATTTAAGTGACTGAACCCAGCATGGTTGTTAGTCCCAGAAAGGCATCCCTGTGTCTCAGAAGCTGCTGATCTACTGGGATTTTCCCACACAGCCTGTAGGCCTTACAGAGAATAGTCTGAAAAAGAGAAAATAACCAGTGAGTGGCAGTTTTCTGTTGATGTCAGAGGTCAGAGAAGAATTGCTAGATTGTTAGAATCGAAGTAAGCAGAAGAGCATCTCTGAACACACAGCACGTCAACCCTTAAAGCACATAGGTTACAGCATGGATCCAATCTGCCTTGCATCACCAGCTGAGGCTGTTTTAGTTGAGGATATATTTGTGGCTCAGTTTTTGAATCTTGACACGAATTAAGCATTGTGAATGCCACAGCCCATCTGAGTATTGTTGACTATGCTCATCCGTTTATCCATGTTCTGCTTCAAGCAGGCTAACAGACCACGTCACAAAGCTCAAATCACCAAACTGGTTTCTTGGTCATGACAGTGAGTTCACTGTTCTCAAATAACCTCCGTAGTCACTAAATCTCAATCCTATACAGCGTGTTTGGGGTGTTGTTGTTGGGATGGGAGAGTCACATCATAGATGTTCAACCAACGAATCTGCAGCATCCATGTGATGCTATCATAATTTTACCGTGTTAAATCTGTGCCATGAAGAATGAATGTACTGTTAGTTCCAAAGGTAAAAGTGCATCCAACCCAGTGCTAGCAAGGCATCCCAAAAGAAGTAGCCTGTGAGTATAACTTAGCATGTCAGGAGCTCAGTCTATTGATTTTTGTTTGATTGTTTGTTTTTGTAATACATTAAAGTTGTTTAACTAAATAAGTCTATATTTATGGATTTCTAAATTATCAGTTTGGCTACAGCATCTGTGAGGTTGATTTACTTTAAGTTTGCATAAAAATTAAAAGGGGATCATATTAGGTGGTAAATATATCTTTAACTTGTGGTAAATGTGATAAAAATGGTAAGAAGGAAGGAATCCTGATCTAAATATTGTTTCGACCAAGGTCATTCAGAACTGTCAGTGTACACGCTTTCTTCTCCCAGCAGGTGCCACTATTTGGCAGCTGATTTTCACCAGAAGACTCGCACTATCACAGCAATACTACAGGATATGACATATGACAAATTCAGCATGAGATCCATCACTCCGAGAAAATTCACTCCCAGCAGACCCCGAATATGGAGCTGTGGTGAAAACAAAAGGTTGTGGTGAGTGAATGCACACGGCCAGCCAGCTGTTCTGTTATGATTCACATTAAACATGATGGCTTTTAAAGGTTAGCGCAGATGGCTTTAAAGGTCAAAACTGGCATAACCTATCAGTAAGAATGTTTTCTGAGAAAGAAGTAGGCGCTTCTTTAAAATTTCAACAAGACGGTGTTTCTCTGTGAGCTCGTGGAATCAATCTTCCTTTTCTAAAATGGGCTTTAAGCTCTGGAAAATGAGAAACAACCCAGAGCAGCCACAGCTTTTAGTCTAAACACATCTAGATTATGTGTGTGTTCAGGTGAGTAGGAACGTGACAGCGTGTTCTTCTGTGTGTGTGTTTCCCCAGGTGTGAAGTTGCCACCCAATCCTGAGTAATGGATGTAATTAACTGGGCATGGTAGCATTGAGCCTTTACATAGCACAAGTAATAGTCATGCTCGAGAAAATCACTGGGTAATGGGCAATTCCCCTCCCAGCTGGGAAGCTAAATCTCTGATCTCCTTTTTCTAAATTACCCAATTAAAGCTTATGCAGCAGATTTGTTTTTCTTTATAATCTTCTGTTTTAGCTGGATGGCATGAAGTTACAGGATTTATTTTTTAACAGCACAGAATCAAGAAAACAGCAGCAAAATTGTGCAGAACACAAGCCAACATGTTATGTGGGTTCAGTAAAGGTTTTCTTACATCTGTTCAGACAAGAAAGCAATGCAATATAGATTAAAAGGTTGTCTGTACACTAAGAAGTGAGAATTTATGTCAGACAGGTGGGGGTTAAAATTTGGTAAACACAACCTCAGATGAACTGCAGAAATGCAGAAACAGTGAATGAAAAACTAAGTGAAGGTTTTCTGCTTCCATAAGAATTATTGCACTTCATTTGTTGATCACCAATAAGTTTTGTGAGTTTGCTCATCTGGAAGATTCTCTATGCCACGGAGAAAAAACATCAGCAATGATCTTACAGAAGAAATTGTTGCTGCCTTTTGATCTGGGAAGGGTTAAACAAACATTTCCAAACAATGTGAAATCCATCACTCTGCAGTGAGACAGATTCATTGGAAATAATTATTCATTATTGAAAAACATTCAAGGAGCGCAAGGAGTGTACATCCTAACAAATTCACCCCAAGGTCGGACCATGCAAACTGCAAAAAAGAGCTACAGCTCAGACTCTACAGGTCTGTGCTTTGGAAAGACGACACCAAAGTGGAGATTTTCAGCCAAAACGTTTGGTGACTATCAGCACAAACACCTCATACCAACTGTCAAACATGGTGGTTGGGATGATTTGGGTTTGTTATAGCAAATCTATGACAGAATGACTGAAAAAAGACAAGAAAAGAATGAAGGTCCAGAACTTAACCTGACTGAAATGCTGTGGTGGGGACTTGCATAAACTAATACCTGCAAATGAACTGAAGCATTCTTGTAAAGTAGTTTTGTAGCGTAGGCCAAAATGAAATAATGTTCCTAATTTTTCCATACGCTGCTTCTGCATTTTGGGTCAGTTTCTGTTAAATAAATAACAACAGTGTGTAATATCTCATTGTAATTCATCTCAGGTTGGATTTACCTAAATTTAGAACTTGGTAAAAACTAGATCTTGATATGCAAAACCTCAGAATTCACAAAGGGTGTACTTTTGTTTTACCATGACTCATGTAGCATAGACGAATATCATTCACTGAAGTATTTTACAGCCTAAGCTAGTTTGCCTAGACAAAATATAAAATGCCATCTTCAAACATTATATATACATTAGATAAAAAAAAAAAGCTGGAGATAGACAAAAAGACAAACAGATACTTTACTGATCAGAGGTTTTTCACTGAACACAGCTGACTGTTGTAGAGGCATTTGATAATTTTCTATATATTTATAACTACCTGCACCCTGTTTCACAGAGTCTTCATGTTGCCTTTGATATACTGCTGTGATAAAAACACTGATCAAAGCTGCTTTAATATCAGACACAGTGTTGCTAAGCTGCTAACGGACTGTCACTGCTGTGGAAGCTGCAGATAAAAGATGACATGTGGCAGCAGTCAACACCGGTAGAGACTGAAGACAGGAAGGAGCTTAGCAGGGAAATCCGTTTAAAGGCTGTAGAAAAATATGAGTACTACAGATCCATTTACTAAGGCTCACATAGCTTTAACTGTTAATGTCTTACCATGATCAGCTCATATACACACAGTAGTGGTAGAATGGGGAGTACTGCATACTCACATGGTAAAGCTTGACTTTAAAGGTGACGTCAGAGCACGAGGCTGTCAGAGGAACTGAGGACCCATATGTTGTTGAGAACTTGTTACAGGTGTTGAACTGAAGTGTGGTGCTTGTCTGTCAGTGATAATAGATGAGCTGGGACTCACAGGTTGGTCTGCGGCAGGGGCAAGGTGGTTACACAGATGGGTACACTGGCGGAGCTGTGAGAAAGGGAGCAGGTGGCAGACAGCAGCTCTAGGCCAGTCGATAAGGGACTGTTATGATGAAGCTCCGTGTGTTAGTTTGATGATTCGAGCAACGGCGAGATTTGGGTGGTAACCACAGTGCAGACAAATCAGCTAATGAAGGAGCTGCGGGTGGTAACCGGTATAATTAGCCCTTAATTGTCGCACATCCAGACATGTTTGATCATTTGGGTTTGTTTCATTTTTTAAGGCAACAAATTACACTTGGCTCCACTTTCCATTGATTCTACAGAAATTAATAGAATAGAATAGAATAGAATAATCCTTAATTGTCCCACAAGGGGAAATTTACTTGTAACAGCAGCCAGAAAGACACATATACAAACAAACAGTACACAGGACACAGAACAGAAAATACACAATTTTTCTTACATATTTACATATGGACAATGGTTACTTTAAACAGAGTACTGTACAGTTATTAAATTAAATAAAAATAACTACAGATAAGAGGCAAACCAGGTTGTAGTGCGGCTCGGTTGATTAAATTATTGCAGTTACAGCGCAGATGTAAACATCTATGTTTGTTGGGAGCAGTTTTTTATTGTACAGTCTGACAGCTGCAGGGAGGAAGGTCCTGCGGAAACGCTCCTTCATGCAGCTTGGGGCGATCGTGCCTCAAGAGTTGGGTGTTCGCCTTGTAATCGGAAGGTTGCCGGTTCGAGCCCCGGCTTGAACAGTCTCAGTCGTTGTGTCCTTGGGCGAGACACTTCACCCGTTGCCTACTGGTGGTGGTCAGAGGGCCCGGTGGCACCAGTGTCCGGCAGCCTCGCCTCTGTTAGTGCGCCCCAGGGTGGCTGTGGCTACAATGTAACTGCCATCACCAGTGTGTGAATGGGTGGATGACTGGATATGTAAAGCGCTTTGGGGTCCTTAGGGACTAGTAAAGCGCTATATAAATACAGGCCTTTTACCATTTATCTAGGATGCAGCAGTCTGTCACTGAAGGAGCTCTGCAGTTCAGCAACATTTACATGCATGGGGTGGGAGACTCTGTCCATCAGAGATGTTATTTTGGCCAGAGTCCTAATCCCGTAAGGCATAAACACCATGCCTCTGAATGCTCTTTAACAACATATTGATGCCACATTTTAAACATTTAAAATTAAATGCCTATTGATTTTAAGTGCCATAGGTGGAACGGATGTTGCTTTTGAGCTAATGTTCTAGTGTTTGCAACAGTTTATACAGCTATGCAGTAATGGCTGAGGGTTGTCACAGTACTAGAATTGCAAGCTTGATGCTAATACCCAGGAAAATACTCATTTTCATTTTCAATGCCACAGGGGGAAAAAATGATCCGAAATTAAGAGGAATTATTTGTTTCATTAAAAAAATAAAGATTGGAACAATACAAATAATAACAACAGTGCCAATGCAATTAAATTAAATTTGTCTTATGCCATGTGGAGAAAAAACAAACCTACTTTAGAATAATGGTAAGGTGTATATAAGCTACATTTTTTAATTTTCCCTTTTTAAGTTATCTGAGGTTTGGCTGTTCTGGTAATTTTCATTTATAATCAAATAAAGTTATTAAGGTAGGCTGCAATGTTTTCTGTCCAGACACAAGTAATTGTCCTAGCCTGTTAATTTAACACTGTCTATTAACAGTACAGACAGGCAGGACTGGTGCAGTTTGCTGTGTAGCTCCAGCATTGTTAGTTTTATTTTTTGCCATAGCCCCTACACTAATGATGCTAGTGTGGCTATGGAATACCAGTTAAATGGCTCGTTAGCATGTGTGTAGCTCTGGTTATCATTAACAACACTCCAGGAGCTTTACTAAACTCATGAAATGCCTCAAAGTGTTGCTCAGGTTTGTGAACATCAGCTTCTGTATGACGTCAAATCTCGCAAACGAGTATCTAATCCAATAGTGATTTTAGTGTTAATTATAATCCGAGTACTGATTTTTTGACAACCATAGCATTGGCTGCAGTTCTTTATTGCTTCTTTATTTTACTAATATGTGTGCTTCACATAAACCATGCAACTTTTAGCATGAACCTTCCCTGCCTCTGTTACATATCATTGACAATAACTTTTTAAACCATAAACCAAAAGTCTCGCACCTTTGCTTTGGCCTTTGACCTAGCTATCATTCTCGGGAATGCTATGTCCTTTGGACTATTTGATGGAATTTGACAAAAACAATGACAGACTTATAATCACTGGGCTGTCAGAAGTCAAAGGTCACTGTGACCTCTCAAAGCACCTGTATGGCCATAATGTTTTTGGCCATACACATGAACAGAAGGGGAAATTGTGGGTATATTTGACATTTGATCAGATACTGAACGGTTAATGCTACACTTTGGTGCTCATCTTTTAAATTCATTGAAATACTTCAGTACATATTGTGATGTGTTGGGTTTGGCTACATGTGCTCTTACATCACACCCCTGGGACCTAAATTTAAGGGAATTGTGTTTATTGTATCTGTTATGGTTGTGTAGATGTTACAGTTTTGTTACTACTGAAGCTACAGTGTTCTTTTATAGCAGACAGTTGCTGTTGTGGACAAATATAGATGTAAACTGTGATCTGACTAGTTGGTGAAGGCAAGATGTAGAGAGGAAACGTGGGAAAAGTGATAATGCGGTCCCAAAAACACGAGGTGATACGGTGATTATTTGTTGTTACGGGCACTTAGTTTAGATAAAACACTGCGTAAACGACATAGAGGCAACAGATCCAGTGGACTTCTGGATTTGTTCTCACTGAGAGAAGACATAAAACAAATGTATAAAAGTGAATTCATGTGAAGTCAGTCGTCCTTGATATAGGTGAAATGTCTGAAACTCTGTTGTGGATGTGAAAAACTTTTTTGTGTGGTTTAGCATATTTGTCTAAAAATCTCTGCAGGTTTTAAGTTAGGTTGACGTCTGGTGAGTTTGAAGACCATAGCGTGACTCACATCATTTTTGTCTTCAGGTCATTCGCTCTTGTTGTCCGCGAACAGATCGGCAATAGTCATGTTTCTCCTCTTATTTGTTCAGTCGTCAGTCATCTGTAAATGTGTCAGTTTCTGTTTGTTGGTGTGAAACCTCTCTTGACTGTCTTTCTATCCTCCCTGTGGGCCGTTAGCTGCGCTGTGCACGTCTGTTACTGTCCCAGTAGTGTGCTGCACACACAGAAGGGAAAGAGAAGAGGCCATCTGGACTGGGTCACACTGTAGCAGCGACCACACGGGACGCAGCCAGAACTCCTCTCCAAACCATAATAACCGCCCGGGTGAGAAGAATAATGACAGCAGCTATGGGAACATTTCCCCTCTCTCCTTACAGTCGTGGTCTTTCTTCCCATACACCCCCTACCCCTCTCTGGATCTCACTCTTTCTTAACACCTCTTGAGATAGTTCTGCTTACATGAGTTGATAAATCCTTTTTTGTGCTCCCTCGTTTATCCATGCTTTGTCTCTGCACTACTGGCTTTGCTTCATTCAAGAGGAAAGCAGTGTATCTGCAGAGAGGGAACATTTGGGAAAGAGCCTTTTGTTGCTGATTTGAATGAGCAGCTTCCAGTCTGACAATTGGTGGCACACCGATAGGGGACAAACTGTGGTCCGCACGCATTCCCCGACACACTATTTCCTAGCAGTTACACACACACACACACTGAGAGAAAGATCAGCTTTGTTCCTGCTTAGTTTAAGTGAATGTCAGGAAGGATAACAAAGCGCCACCACGAGTGACACAAAACCTACAATTCACCTTTTTAATCATGCATTTCCATAACATTGGAACAGTTGCTGGTACAATAAAGTACACTTCTCTTTCCTCTCTGGCATTGTGGAGATGTCTATGCGCAATGAATGCCATGTTGTGTTTTGTGTCTGACACTCTTGACCTGCATTTTTTTAGACCAGCATCCCTCCTGCCCCTCTTTAGAGCTCTGAGAAATTCCCCACTGTGTACGGGATCCCCAGTGAACACCTCTCTGTGTCTTTTCCTCCCTCCCTGTGTAAGATAATGAACTCACATGAGGGAGTGGGTGACCCTCTTTCATACTGTTCCCATCTATCTTTGCTGTGTGACAGAGAGAAGCAGTGTGGAGTAAAGAAAAAGGATGAAGTGCAGACTGGCAGTAATATCACAGAGACAGAGATTGAAGTCCTCTGGACTGCCGTGTGCTGGTCTTGATAATAAATGAGGTTAAGTTGAAAGTGGCCTCATCTCTAGCAGATGAAGAAGGAAAATGTCTCTCTTTTGGCCTGCCCACTTCAGCACAGCATTGATTCACTTCTGGACGGAGCAGAAGTCTATTATCTTGGAGATTACTTTCAAAGCTTTTCGTTTTGTCCTTGTGCCCGTGGATCGGCCAGGCACTACTGGGACTGATTGAGTGCCCTGCGGCCACAGGTTTGGCCTGAATGCAGGCGTGGACATCGGGCTCAGTGTGGACAATGGACACCGTCTAACTCTCACTCACTGTCACTCCTCTGGCCTCCATCCTGTCCTCACTTCAGCTCTTTTACAGATGCTTCTTCTTTCCTGTGTTCACCTCCTCACACTGCTGTTACCCTTTGGCTCCTTTTTTAACAAACAGCATTCATTAGAAGTCAAAAGCTTTCAGATCACTGTTCAGAAAGAGGAAAAAGCTGTTTCTGTAAAGAAAAACTAGAGTTACTGCCTCATTAATGCCTCAATGGGCCCATTAATTGTTGCTTAGAGTGGGGATGTCAAACTCATTTTAGCTCATGGACCGCATACAGCCCAATTTGTTCTCAAGTGGAGAGACCACTCAGTCCAGCCCATAATTAAAGAAAGTTAGTTGTAGAATATTAATTGTTGTGTTGTATGCTTGGTGATATAAGTAGAACCATGAGTAAAAGGGGGAAGTAGTTAATAGGGGTCTCCTCATTCAGAATTCGAAAATGGTCAGCCATCCAGCAGCCCGAGGCATGCCTTCAGTTTAAAATTGCTGTATTATGGCCTTCCTCCCTGCAGTAATTACACTTTGCAAAGCTGGCTGGATTGGACTTTCTGTCGGCTTTAGCCCATGGGCTTATTTAGAGTCACATCAATACTTCTCTAATGCTTCATGGCAGACACTGATGTTATTCTGCTCTCACATTTTGCAGTCACAGATTACTGTAATGTTTTTGTTCATGTACATTTCATGTCACATATACAGAATAAATTTTATTGTAAAAAATATTGATATACAACATTTATTATTTTTAAAGCTTTATTCGGCTTATTCTCAGATTGTTTTTGTAACCTCAACTGTTTTTTCAAACTTTAATCTAAATGAAAAATCTCACTGCTGTATTTTTACCTGATAAAGTGATCATCTCTTTCCCTTTTATTCTGAAATATAACTGCGAGGTCTCAACCGAAATTGCATAATAAAAGAGGCCCTTGCAAGTCTTCATATCGCTCAGGGAGACTTCTGATTGGAAGCCTTGACGTCAGGTACAGGGTCAAGCCATCATGTTCCAAAAAGAGGTTCAGTTTGCAGGCCTTTTCAGATGTAACCTTACAAAGATCCTTCAAAGTTCAAAAAGTTAATCGTACATAATGTTAATAAGATAGCAGCTAAGCGTCTGACTCTGTGGAGGGTCTTTACCTTGCAATATAAAGCAACTTGAAGCAACTTGTGATTTAGCACTATATAATTCAAACTGAATTGAATTGAACTGAATGGAGTTTGGAAACATTCTAGTAAAGAATCCCCAGCTAGCTAACAGAGGTACCTGTTAATGCTATTTCTGTGCATAAAAGCATCTCCCTGTTGCAAAATCATGCCCTCTGCAGCACCAGTCCAATGAAAGACTATTTGGACCATCAGGAAACACACTTCTTTTTGTGCGTTTCTATTTTCACTGGTTTAGTACACTGAAAGCAGTCTCTTCACTGTTGATCTAGTTGGTTCTCTGGTTCTCACTGCAAACCCACATTTCAAGCTTCAGCCTAACCTATATTTGTGGGAAATGCTCGACACCAGAAAGGGTTCTGTGCTGATCCAAAAACCCACTTCTAACAGCAACACCAGCTACCAGTAATTAGCGATACTGATATAGGTGTTTGTGTTTCCATCTGTTGTGGGTGATCTGTGATACTCACAGTTTGTGGTAACAGAGTGGGATTGGCAGGCGGTGTGAGTGGTTTGTTTACAAAAGCAAAATCAAGCCTGCAGGGTGGATGGTTGGCGGATAAGCATTGTGATTGGCAGAAAATTAGTAAAGACGAAACTGAGACGGCAGACAGAGTTTAACAGTCTGTCAAGAGAGGGATAAATAACATGGGGAGCCGAGGACAGGTGAGATGGGTGTGGCGGACGGATAACTGACAGCAGAAAGTTCGAGGACATCTGGTGAGTGAGTGGGGTGTAAAAGGGAGGCACAAAGAGGCAGGGGAAAACAAAACAGGGAACACAACACAAGGCTTCAAACGGTGACACCTTAAGTGCTTTCTGTTTTCTCAGTCTTATAATATATAATCGTGTTCCTGTGCCTCTGTACACAGGGCTGAGTGCATTTTAATGTACGACACATTAAGGTTCCAGTAATGAAATGGGCTACAGATAAAATTGCCTTGCATAATGTAAATGTCTCTTCTTATTATATTCACCTGGCAATGGTCTTTTGACTGTCAGGCAGTGGGTGTCAACGTTTGCAGTTTTTCCTTATTAAATTGGTTGTCAGCTGTAAGTAGAACAGCAGTGAATCTGTTGATTATGTCTGTTTGCTTTAATATTATCTGATTGCCACCGATCTACAGTTTTTTCTCGTTGGAACTGCAGTTAAGACATTTTATTTACTGTAAATTTTGTGTATTTGTATGCAAACACGGCCTATAAGGTCAGCAAATTGTTCCTTTCCTTTCCTTTCCTTTCAATTCCTTTCCTTTCCTAATCCTTTTGCCCCCATTAGCTGGACCATCTGTCCATCCATCAGCAGGGCACCTCAGATGGGTCCACCTTTCATGAAGCACATTAAGTATTCCCTCCAGCTGTGTTGGTGGATGAATCAGTCAGTCATCACAGGTGCATGTGTCAAGCAGTCAAGTACCATGATTACTTAAAGAGCATCCCAGCCAACCTGTCATTATAGACAGTTATGCAAATTAAAAGCGAGATAAATCTTTGCCTCTGTTTTTTTGGCTTTTAATTTTTCTAATTGATTTTCAGCGGGTTTCACTACTCAGCTGACGAGGAGCCAAAATTAGTTGCTCAATTCTTGTCCTTTGCAAATGATTTTATGGCAGCGTTTCTACTATATTCCCTGGACCATCCTGATCAATTAATCATGATAGATTTCCAATTTTCAGAGGCCAGAGTTTGTAAGATCCACCTTTATTACCTTTGGGACTAATAGAGTAACCTTTGCTGGCCTTGAAGACACCATCTAGACTAATGATTTCTTTTTTCACTGTACATATGCAGTGGGGACTATTAAATAAAAGCACACTATGAGTTTTATCAGTTTTATTGATTAAAAGATTTTACTGGAAAATGGATGAGACTGTAAAATGACACTGATAGCCATTTTTATTGAGATCCTGCGAGAGTAACAGCAAATTTGATGCGACTGAAAAATAATGACTGACTGATTGGTTGTGACTAGAGATGGCACGATACCACTTTTTTATGTCCGATACCGATATCATAAATTTGGATATCTGCCGATACCGATATGAATCCGATATAGTGTTTTTTAATCAACAAAACTGTTTTTTTAAAAATATCTTGCTGCATTTTGTATAAGTTCATACTCAAGTTTAAAACAACAACTACACTAAAGCTATTCTGTTATACCTGTATGCAAAAAAAAAAAATATTTCATAGTTCAGCAATACTGATCAATCTAATAAACTCAAACCTACACCATCCTCCCTATTCTGGTATTTTAAAGAGTACTTAGCATAAATATTAAGCAACCTAACTAATAGGGTTCCAACTCCCAGCAACAACAAAAATAAATAAAAAATAGGGAACCACCCCTCACGCTCCACCTCATGATGCTTAATCAACGTAATCAACCTTAATTTGATGCAGTGTGAAAAAAAAATGCACAGAAATCAATTATTTTTCAAGAAATATTAAATAGATTCAACATCTTTCTTCAACAAAATTGCAGACTGCACAGATGGTACCTTCCCAAAGGAAAAAGTACTATAGCTTACTAGGGTATATATATTAGACTTAATAGTTACTATATACAGTAATTGACTTCTATTCATTTTACATCAAATTAAAACTTTGGGTGAAAGATTCGGATAATTATTTATTAAAAGCTCGACATTTTAAATGAGAATAAGAAAGAAAAGTATGTCTTTGTGCCCCCTTTTCCCTGTTAATGCCCTATCGGCCCCCCTGGCTAAACTTTGCTAGATCCGCCCCTGCACAGTTACCAGCCGTCAGCTACGTAGAAAAAGATCCTCGAGTAGAAAGTAATAATAAATAAATTCTAACAACAGCTGATCAAGCTTAAACGTGCTGCTGTTGTTCAGCCGCTGGTTTCCTCTTTCTGGTGCAAAGTGGGCCAAAAACAAACCAGAGACACGGACTCGCAACAGAAAAGCCGATCAGCTGATCATTAAGCAGTTTCATGATTGAAGTAGCAGCCGGAGAGCGAGAGGCAGTCGCTTGTTAAGCTTAATGCAGGAATGCTTTACAAACATTCAGAGATGGACTTACACACTTGCTTTACTTCTCTCGGGGATAACTTTGTCGGAGATGAAATGCCAGGTTGCTAGCGAAGCTCCAAATGCTATCCAGACCACCGACAGGTCCCGCATGCCACAGCCGCTCTATCACGTGATGCATACTGCTCCGACGTGCTAACGTTCTGAGGTGAGTTACGGCGCGTTGCAAGTTTTGTGAGGTGCTTTCGTGATATTTAATGGATCGGATTACATTTTTTATTTTTCTCCGATATCCGATCCAGTAATTTAGGTCAGTATCGGACCGATACCGATACGTAATATCGGATCGGTCCATCTCTAGTTGTGACAGTTAAAGCATAATTGGTCTCAGTGCGCCAATGGTGGCGCATTCATTAAAGACTATTATTGACACCTCATTAAAGAGGGGCTGCGATATTTGTGTTTCCTATATTGAGAAGTCAAATTACATTCTGCAGTACTTTTATTCAATAATAGCACTTGGTGAGCTGAGCGCCTCATAAATATACCAGATTGTGTACAGTGCTTGATGATGGGGCTCCTCCCCTTCTTTGATTGGTGTCTAAGTGGTTCAGATGAAGGGCAGAAGGTGAATTGATCCAAGTGGTGTCCGGTTCATAGGCGGTGACTTGCCCATTTCGTGGAAGTCAGAGGGTGACAGCTAGTCCGCCGGCAGGGACGCGGCAGACCGAATGGCATCACTCTGAGTTGGGAAAGATGGAAAGGGAGAACGCAGTAGAACAGATCTGTTGCTAAGTCTGGAGATGACCTTGAGCACATCATCCACAGACAATAATAATGTGACTGCTACGCCTCCCTGCTCTTACAACAAAGTGTGCTTGACTGTTGCTTTATTCACATCTTGAGCCTTGACAAACACTTATTTTTGACCTTGTGAGAATGTACAAATAACTGCCACTTTCTGTCTGCGTACGCCTTGTATGGGATCCCTGTTTCCTGCAACCTGCATTCATGTACTCATATACTGCTCACAAAAAAACTTAGAAACACATAAAATCTCAATGGGGGACAAAAAAATCATGCTTGAAATCTATACCAATATTTAATGTGTGTTAGGAGCAAAAGGATGGTACATTGTTTGATGGAAATGAAAATGACCAACTTACAGAGGGAAAATCAAATAACATTTGCTGAAATTTCACTGCAGCAACTCAAAGTGGTATTCAATAGTTTGTATGGCCACCACGTGCGAGTATACAAGCCTGTCAACATTGGGAAGACTATGGATGGTTTCGTGGGGGGATCTCGCAGATCTGGACCAGAGCAACGCTTAACTCCTGAAGAGTCTCAGGTGCAACTTGGGGCCTAACACCTGGCACAGGGCACCAGTGGTAAACTTGTCAATTCTGGTATTCAATGGCAAATTCCAGTCTGACTCCAATGTGCTGGGCAGTGAGCACAGGGCTCACTAGAGGCCCTCAAGCCACCCTTTATGCTGTATGTTTCCAGCATCTAGCTCTCCTAATGTAACTGCTGGTCTCCTGGAATCTCCTTCATCCTCTTGATACTGTGCTTCGCATTAGTAGCAGTGACACTGACCACAGCCAAATGTGAAACTAATGAAAAAACAGTCACAAAAGAATATAGGAGGGAAAAAATTTAAGTGACCTCCACCTGTAAAACCCAGGTGGATGTTGCCCCTCTAGTGCACCTGCTGTCAATTTCATTTTCAAAAAGAAGGTGAACCTGATTAACAAACCCCTCTGCTCAACTGATCGGATCAATATCCAAGTTTAACTGACTTGAGGCTTTGCTCTGATGAAAACATTTTCCTGTGATTTTTTTTTTTTTGTCGTGTAGTTTGCAACAGCCAAATTTTCATCTTACTGTTTTGTTTTTTTTTTAAGTTCAAAACTGTGGAAAGCATGCTTATTTATTCTTTGGGTGGTGGAGGAAAAGAAAATCTATTGTTCTTGTGTGTTTGTGCTGAGTATGAACCCAACTCCCCAGGCAGTAAGTTTTGCATAGTATCTAATGGTAACAAGGGAATAGCTATTTTAATCCCGCTCCAACAAGAAGCTTTATCTGTGTTGTGTTTATACTTCACTATCGCTGCTACAGCTGGTGGCCTGACCACCTTACTATGATTATATGACAAAATTGTATATTGTATTATTGTCACATCTCTTAACAACTTTATCGGCTTTTCCAGATTATTCATTCACTCACCCTCTGTTTATGGATATTGATGTCATTTTTTTCAATATGCTAATTAATGCTAAGTACATGCAAACAACAGTACACTGTTTGGACACAGACTTATTGGTGTACTACGTACAGTATGTGGCTGGGCTCCATCACTGTATTCAAGATGGCAGATCAATGTGGTGGTTTCCTCAAGTGTATGAGAGTGCATCATATTGTCTGAAGACATAATTACACAGTAATCAGTGTATATTTATGAGTATAATATTCTTTTTGCTATTAAATCTCAAACAAACAAACAACTGCACCTATAAGTTAATTTAATAATTTCAGTAATACTCTTTTTTTAGAAAGAAGGAAATTCCAGGCAATGCTTACTGACTGATGACTTGTCAGTCATAAGTGAGCAAACAGGTCAGTTAAATCCGTCCCTTGCTCGTTTTAAGCCTAAGAAGGATGTAAACATATCTTATTTTGTCGTAAATTTAGTCATTTTAACATGGGAACAAAGCAGGATTGACTCACGTTGGTAACAGCCTCAAGTGGCCATTTGAGGAACTGCATTTTTGTGTTTGTTTTTCGTTTTGTTGTATACCTCCTCTGATCATGAAATTTACTCAGACCCTAGCAGTGCCTTGCAGATCTTTGTCACATTGTTGAAATGTTTGGAAAACTATAAAAATAAGCATTTAAAAAAGGTAGCAAAACATTTCCATTTCCAACAGTACAGCAATCACATTTATGCTTCGCTTGTGTTTCCTATCAGGCAAGACAAATTAGCTGTGCATAAACATAATTTCCAGGAGAATGTATGCCTCGCTGTCAAAGATGGAGATTTAGGATGCAGGAATGAAACAAAAGAGCACCTGAAAGAAAACAGGGGAATTCTCTTCAAAGCACACACATGCTTGTTTTGTTCCCAGGGCATATTCATGTCATTGTTCAAGCCGACCGTGAAGCATTAGTGACAAATTGATGACTTTATAATTATGAATCCTCATACATACTGAGCAGCAGCAGGCAATCCACGAATGTGTCTCCAGCTGCAGAATCTTCTCTGGTAGTCAAACGACTCTTTTAACAACCTGGGTGGAAAAAAACAAGAAGAAGAAGAAGAAGAATCCCCCGTTCAGTGTTATTGCCATGTGCTTGACAGGCATTATCGCTACCAAAACTACATGTGGCTCACCAGCTATTGAAATGCAAATGTGAAAAACACAACAGGGGTGTCAAACATCAACATATTCTCATATTAGAGCTGGAAGGCTGGTGGGCTGTTTAGTGTCTAACTGTGCTCAGCCCTGAGGAGGAGAGATGTGATTTAAAACAACGGAGAGCAAACCCACTTCTGTAGTGGCTCTAAAAGCCATATGCTACTGCACACTGCATGCTTGCTTCCATCAGAATTTACTTTGTATTTTCATTGACTGCATTTAATGAAAATGAAAATGAGCACGAGAGATGAGGCAAAGGGAAAAAAGAGCATTTAAGGTAATTGCAGTATCCATATACTGTTTGAAGTCCTGTTTTTTGTGTTCAGATGGCTTCAGTCACTCACTATATATTCATAGAAATCTCAGGGAATTTGAATGTGAATTTGTGAACTTCTGCTCTTTGTTCTTTGTTGCAAAAGCATCTGCGATTCACGCTGAGAATTAACAAGTAGATTTGGCTACCTTTGAATTCCTTTTTTGCTTCCTTCCCATCTCCATATGAACTGGCTGCCAGTGTGATGCATAATGAATTATTCAAGATTTGCCTTGTGTTTGTGTATGTATGTAAATTATTGGAGATAGTTACAATAATTGAATAAAGGTGAGGCTTCAGTCTGATTGAAAGTGATGTGAGGAAACTCACAAAAGCTTTACCTTGGTACAGTTCAGTGTATTGATTTGCTCATTATTGACATCTACTTTTTTCAATGCACATATCAACCCTATAAACAGCACGCATGCATACTTAATTGCGTTCTCGCATAAATATTTGTTTATGCCGCGAATCATTTAGTCATTACGGATGAATTTTTCAGTGCCAACAGAAGAACTGAGGAGGCATCTTGTGTGACTGTGATGTTAAACAGAACTGAGTGACAGAAAGAGGAGGCAAATGTGTGTGTGTGGAAAAGGCTGCTTGTTATTGTGACACATATGCTGACCTTAATGTGCCCCACAGTGAGTGCTAACTAGGGCGGAGACGGGGCAAAGGCTAACGGATTAAAACATATATATCCTTCCACATTTTATTTATCTCTTTCTCCATGAGAGACAGTTTTACTTTGTTAAAATATTGACATTTTGGCCTCATGGTTGCTATTAAGCTTCAGCTACTGATAATACAAACACGTACATATATTTAAATGTGAAATAAGAGTAGATTGCTAAACCATTTATAGATTTGCTACTGATTCTTGCCTAAAATATTCTCATGGCCTTTTAGCAAAATGCACATATACTGTAACATACTCTACAAAAGTCTTGAAAATGCGAAATAGTTGCAGGGATTTATTGAAACATGCACAGCCATAAATGTATAGCCACAAAAACAAATTTTTGCACATTTATAACAAGCTTGAAAGTGAATATTTGGTATTACAATTTTTTTTTTCTTCATTTTCTAGTGATCCACTCTGTGTTTATCAATCCAAGTATGCTTTCACTGCATTGGTAGTGTGTCTGGGATCATTGCCATGCTGAAATTAAGCCTTTGCTTTCTATATATTATTGCATGGTGGTTTAAAATCAAATGGTAGTTTTCTATGTTCATAATTTCAACAAGATCCCCAACACAACACAGCTCCAAGCCATGACAGAGCCTCCACCACGTTTTACAGATGTCTTCAGATACTGTTGTACCTCTCTCCGTCCCCTCATATTGACGACAATTTGATTCATCCATCCATTCGCTTCCGCTTATCCTTTTCAGGGTCGCAGGGCGCCTATCCCAGCTGTCATAGGGCGAGAGGCGGGGTACACCCTGGACAGGTTGCCAGTCTATCGCAGGGCTAACACACAGGGACAGACAACCATTCGCGCTCGCATTCACTCCTGCGTTCACACCTATGGGCAATTTGGTTTAACCAGTTAACCTATCCCCACTAACTACATGTCTTTGGATGGTGGGAGGAAGCCGGAGGGAACCCACGCAAACACGGGGAGAACACAGAAAGACCCCGGCCTGATGGTGGAAGTGAACTCAGGACCTTCTTGCTGTGCGGCAACAGTGCTAACCACCGTGCCACCGTGCTGCCCTAACCACCGTGCTGCCAAAATTTGAATCAAAACTGTCAAATTTGAATTCATCACTTCATAAGAGCTGTTGCCACTGATTTTGAGTCCAGTTCTTGTATTATCTGGCAACCATTTCTCCCTATTTCCTACCTTCCACCATTTCTGATGAGGCTTGAGTGAACAGCAGATGGATCAGCTTAAGGGTCAGGTCTTTGGTGGATTATTTTTTTAAATATTTTTTACGATATGACTTTCAGATACTGTTTATCTCCTATAGATAGTTTTTCAGACTACGAATTCTACTTTTGGTCTCGACACACATGGCACACCATGCCAAGATAAACCAAGGTTTTGGCTTTTTGGGAATCACCTTCCTGGTGATTTTCACAAATTCAACTAAAAACATGAGAACATATGATATGTTTTTGTTGAAGTTTGTGTTATTTTGTCTCCATGTCTAAGGATACAGTTTAAATTGGTTGTTTGCTTAAGTGTCACAACACAACACTGGTTCATCCCTTGAGTTAGGCACCTTTTATGTTATTTATATAATATTTCAAAGGTCACTGTTAAGTAGCCTTAGAAACCAAGAAACCTTCTCCTGAAAAAAAAAAGTACTTTGAAAGACTGTTTTGTAAAAGCCTTAGAGAACTGTTACTCAAGACGGTTATAAAAAAGTCTGGCTCCTTTGAAAAAAAAATCCAGAGAAATGAGGGGCGGGTCAACAGTTTTGCTCAGTATCTTGCACACAATGCATAACATTCATTAACTTGCAAACTATAAAAGTCTTTCCACCAGTTCCTCTGGGCTGTGTGTAAGGCATCCACCATACAGTAAAGCAAGTTGTGTGTGAAAATGAAGAGGCTTAAACAGGATTACAAGGAAATAATGGGCTGCGGGAAGAAGCTGATGCTGTATTACTAATGAGTGGCCTTCTTTTACATCATTTGAGAGTTCAGATTAGTGCTGCAACTGCAAACAGGAAAAAAGACTTAGATCCTATGTAGTTCCCAGGGGGCTCCCCAGTGGGCATTTACTCACAAGTAGAGCCGAAAACTTTTCGGTCTGAAAATTGCTTACGTGAAAACATTTCATACAGTCTATTAGAGCTCCTCATCTCTGCCTCAAGCTTCACTTTGAATTATTCTTTTTAAAATCTGTGTCTAAGTAGTTCAGATTCTGTTTCAATGCAATCTTAATAAATTATGTTTCGAGGCGCACTGTGACCCCTTTGTGAGAAAAGACGTTACAGGGTGAGTTGGGGTCATCCAGGGTCTTCCGTCCAAAATACTACAACTAAAATATACTTCTTTTATTTCTGTGGTTGTCTGGATATTGTTGTAAGCTATTGTGAAAACATAATTACCGGTAAAGCATGTTAATGAAGGAGAGCGTGACATAATTTCTAAGAGACAAGGTTACGTGCTATGAAAGCAAACAATATTCAATTTTTTTTCATCTGATATGAGCTCAGGCAATCTGGCAAAACATATAACTCAGTCCCTGCTGAGTGAAAAGAGATGATTTCAATAACTATAAAGCTGCTAAATGGGGAACAAAAATGAAAAACCGTTATATAATTGATGACATTCATCAATAAGAGAAGCCTGCGAGGCTGAAAATATTTATTACTAGTAATTCATGAGCAAAATGAATTAAAAACATATTTTTTTCTGTCACTTGGCTCATTTCACAAAAAGACACATATCAAATGCAAGGCAGTAAATCCCAAGTTGAAATCTCTTTGTGTTACTTTAATTAAAGCACTGAAAACCACCACACCAAAGTAATGTTACAGTACTTTTCTAAACTGCATTTGCACCGAATCGATAACAGCGTGCGATGGATTTATGAGGTAGCTCTGAAGAGGCGTGTCAGGCACAAGTGTGAAGTCAGCTGATGCAGATGTGTATGCGGGTTTGGGGGGGAGGGTGATGCCAGGCAACTTCTCATGGGAGTGTTGACAAATCCCCAGATATTGATTGGATGCAGGAGCTTCTGGACACGTATGTCCAAACTGATCCCCTCAAAGCCCAGGTGAGAAACCAGAAAGTACATGTAGAAGACGACGCTGGAAAGGTAGTAAATGTGACAAAGACATATGCACTGCCAAGAGAAAGACTGTATCTCCCTGACAGTCTTATTGCTACTTGGTTTACTGTACATAGCAATATCCAGCACTGGATGACTGATTGCCCTGCAAGGGTTTATGGTTGTTGCAGAGGCACGTTGTGCATGCGTGTGTGTGTGTGCTTCAGAGAAAGAGAGAGATGCGGGTCTGCTTGTATTGACATAGCAAAGTAACTGCACCCTCGTCAGCAATACTCAGCAGGACAGTCAATCACTGAACCGACGACCTGGATGCTCCCGTTCTCTGGGGTGCAAAACATGCACATGAATGGAGACACACTCTGACATACACGCTGCACCCAGATGATCACATGTTTGACAGTGTGAAGAATTTCTTTATTTTTTCAGTTAAATGCTACCAAAAAAAAACCCGAACACAAAAAGGAACAATAAATATTTCCAAACTAATTCTCTGATTGTGGAAACAGTCTTGGAGTTTAACTTATGTTTATATATCTTTACAATGAATTACTGTTGGTCACTTGTGAGCTGAAATTTGCAGCCGCTGTCATCAAGCGTTTGCTCACAGGGGTCATGTCATTGTTGGTGTTTCTTTGTATTATTGTTGTAGTCCCATGAGGTGGCTGTTGTTGTGATTTGGCGCTATATAAAGAAAACTGAGTTGAACTGAATTTTCCAGACCAAAGATTTATTGCTTCAAATCACTCTCACCACTCACTGTCAGTTTCAGCTGCAAGCTCCACTAACTCACCGTCCACATCAACGTATGAATTTACCTGAAAAATGCAAATTCATGTGGCTTATCTAACATGTTACCAGCTCTAAATCCTGTTTATAAGGAAAATTTTTAATATTAAATAATTTTGTCATTGAAGGGTTATTACAACACTAGTAAGTATGGTTATGATAATCCATAACAACTCGACATTGAGCTGTAATAGGTTTGAGTTTATAATGTGCTGCATTCACAGAGTCTGTGATCTCTTGTGCACACTGTCACAGGTCCACTGATGATGTCATCACAGATAACATGTTGTTTTCGCCCAGGGGAGGCAACGTCTAGCCATAAGTATGATGACTACCTATCGAAACAGCTTCACACTTGACATTGCATCCCCTTTAGTTCCTTTAGGTCAACAACTGTACACCCACCAAGAGTGAAGCAGTGTGAAAGCTTATATAATAATACACACAGGAAACACAGTATTCTACTTTTTCTACTTATTAAATGCTTAAATAGTCAGTCTGTAAGTTTGTTAAGAATTTAGATGCCCTATAATGAAACAAATGAATGCGGCTGCAGCTAAATAAAGCAAATGCCTATTAAATCAAACCCTCCTGAATGTGGTGATGCTTATTTGAAGCACCTCTGAACTGCTTCGTTCCACTGTCATGTCAAACCGACTATGTAACAGTATTTTATTTATGTGTGTGTGTGTGTGTGTGTGTGTGTGTGTGTGTGTGTATGTGTGTGTGTGTGTGTGTGTGTGTGTGTGTGTGTGTGTATGTGTGTGTGTGTGTGTGTGTGTGTGTGTGTGTGTGTGTGTGCGTGCATAAACTTGAACTTAAACTGATCAGGGTTTGAGTACATGCATGGGTAGCTTTAAGCTGTAGTTACTCCCTCTGCCCATCAGGTGGCAATGCTTTTCTTTGCTTTGCATTCTTAGACCTTTCTTATTGAGCTTTATTGTGTTGCCATCCATACATTACCAAGCATGCAGTGTCTATAGGCTGAAACAACAAAGGAAAGCCCAGTCTCTGTGATGGTTATAATAACAAGACAAATCGAGTCAAATGCGATGTTTTCCTGTGAGACTGAGCCAGAAAACGATTCTGAAGTTTTAGTCTTGGTACATTTTGCTTGAAAATGATCATAAAGTACATCTGAATCTCATCTTATTCTCCTGTCTTAATATGATTATACTGCTGTGATTAATGAGTCTTCCACTCTTTAAACAAATAGATCCCTCAGGTGAGCTCACTGGTATGTTATGGTCAAGTATTGATCTGGGATTAATGGCCCTGCAGACTCCACCCACTTCTTGTCCAGCTGAGAGTAATGGTTATTGAGTGAGCTGTCGATGGTAAAGAAGGACACTGGCCAGAGGACCGTGGAGGTGGTGTTAGTGGCCGGAGGGGGGGGGGGGGGTTGAGATAGAAGCAGCAGCCACCCTGACCTTCACCTTGCCTCCACACCAGCCCACAGATTTGATAAAAACAAACCAGCAGCCACAGTGACCTCCACCTGTGATCATTCATCCACTCATCTCTCCACCTTAACCTCACTCTTGATCACACAAAGCTTGGCAATGGGTCCCGTGTTTCAATACATCCATTATTATGACCATCTTTACTCCTGCGGGCAGTGATGCAATATGAGAGCAATGCAGTCATTGCACGTGATTCTGTCTTGGTGAAGCATAGGATTAAAGTGGACCCTCGGGCTAGTCCTTGTGTTATATGTTTGTGCTGTCAATAAGACAAGCTCAGCAGCTTCATATTACATTTGTTGTCCTAAAGCTTTAATCAAAGACCTTGTATACATGAAATGTTATTGTTGTTTGCCTACTGTTTCTCTCATGAATGAACCTTGAAGGAGGAGGATTAAAAAGAATAATGAGTTCAGACACTGCTCCACAGTTCAATAGTGGATACTATACAAGCATATATAAAAAGGAAGTTTGAAGCTGTTGATGGTATATGTCGCCCGTTTGCTCGAAAATCTCACAAATCTATTAAATGGGTCTGTTTTGTACCGGATTATGGATTTGCATGTTACATGCGCATTTCAAAGGATTTGGAAAGGCAGAGGAAATAAATTCTCGTGGGACTACTGAGCAGCAGAGAGGCCAGGTGAATAATGGAGTTCAGCGTATAAGGATGTGAGTGCAAATGTTTGCGAGACGAACATCAGAGGAAGCCGAGGCATAAGTGATAAGCAGCACCTGGCTTGTTAAGATTATTCTACCACTGGTAACTAAAAATAAAATATACAACAAACAGCAAAGAATCCATTAACTGCAGCTAAATGTGTCAACTATTAAACTCTCTACAATGCATGGACAGAAACTTTAAAGGTACAGTGTGGAAAATCTCACTGTTATAGATGTCAGTAGATGTGTTGCGAAAAAACAACGTGAAATTCAACATTTTTGGATCCAAAGTTCTTGTGTACAAACACCAAACGCGTTGCATTTTTGCAGAATTCGTCCTCAGAAAACAAACTGTGAAAGAAGTGAAGTCAACATGAAATGATGATGAGCTGATCCTGATGCTTCTAGACAAGAAAAAGAAGAAAAAGAAATTCTGGGTTCTCAGGAGAAGGCAGCAGCAGGGAGAATTTAATGGTATGATCCAGGATTTAAAGCTGTATCACAAATGCTGTCTTACATATTTCAGGAAAGGGATCCCATCACTCTCAAATGGTCACAACAAAAGGCTGCCCCTCGCTGAGCCTGGGTCTGCCTGAGGTTTCTTCCTGTTTCCTTTCCACTGTCGCCAAGTGCTTTCTTAAAGGAAGTGGTTTGATTGTTGGGGTTTTCTCTGTGTTACTGTACGGGCTTTACCGCGCAATATAAAGCATATAAAGTCAGATCTGTTTACTCTGATCCAAAAATCAAACTTGGTTTGAAAAATAAATACAATAAATTTGTCCAGTGAATTAAATGGACATTGTAAACGGCTGCATTAAGAATAACAGAGTCCGAAAAATAGTTTTACAGCAGAAAATATTTGCATAGATTTTATGTATCTGGTGTAAAACTAGGTGTAAAATTATTCCCATTACTGTCAGCAACGAAACAAGAAGATTAAATTTACACTGCTAGGTTGAATTACTATGGAGCTAAATGTTTTCTTAATTTGAAAAAGTGATTTGAAACTGAAATTCTACCATTTGAATCGTGTCTCATCCTTTGATACATGACCACATGCAAAATCGGGGTCAAAAGTCTGAACCTAAAAAAATGAGATTTGAAGCTGAAAAATAAATTTAAGCTGTAAAAAAAATATTTGCATTAAAAAAAATATTTTCAAGTAAAAATTCCTTTTTTAATATCAAAAGTTAGAATTTCAGTTTTAAATCACTTTTCAAATGAATAAAACTTTTGATCCTGATTTAGCTCCATAAATAACCTGCTGAGCAGAGAGCAGGTGACTTCTGCATCATCCCTTCCATCTGGGAACCGTGCCGTTATTTACTCTCATTTTATCCCGACGCCGTCATGTTGCCTCTTCTTGTTTTCAGTTCTCCTGTGAAGGGAACGCTGCTCAAACAAAGGTGTGATCCTTCATCCTTCATTTGATCTTGACTCCAAAGGTGCAGACACAATTAAAAATCGCCTCAACAGCATGCGGACGCCTATAAAGTCTCTTCTTTGCTTATGATGCTTTGCTAAGTACTCTAGCCACATACGTAAAACACAATGAAGCGAAACAGCGATGTCCATCTCAGCCACTGTTTTCAAGATGGCGGAGGAACATGGTGGCTTCCACACATCTGTGTCTGCTCCTATGTGTTTTTAATGGATTAATTCCAAATTTACAAGAATACACCAAACAGCTGGAAGATGTAACACCCTAATATATATTTATAAGTACAGTGGTCCCTCGTTTATCGAGTTATGTTCTAAAAATAACCTGCGATAGGTGAAATCCACGAGGTAGCCAACTTTATTTTTTACAGTTATTATAGATGTTTTAAGGCTGTAAAACCCGTCACTACACACTTTATGCACTTTTCTCAGACAGGCATGAACATTTTCACACTTTTCTCTCTTGTTTAAACTCTCAAAGTTCAAACAAACAAGTCCAGTATCATAGAATGAATAGAGCAGCTGCGAGAGAATTCAACATTAATGAATCAATCGGACAGAGAGGAGGCTAGAAGAATGATCTGAGCAAAGTTTGACTTATCAGACTGTTTTGTTTCGCTTAATGCGCCTTATAATCCGAAAAATACTGTAACTTCAGCATGTCCAGAAATCCAACTTTTTGTGCGATGGTTAGCATCTTCCTCTTGGATGCTACCACAGCTGGCTTTGACGGTGCAAAACGTTTCATCGACATTGTTGTGTTTGTTGGGGAGAAAACTTACAAACATACAGTACAGCACTTCAGAGTCACACTGCTAGCGATAGAAGATTTATGTAAATTTGACAAGCTGAATGCATTCTGTACTGTACAGGAGACACGGCATTAGATTGATTGACAATGGTCTACAGCCAATCAGGACACAGAACCAGTGCACTGTAAAAAAAAAAAAAAGCATGCAAAATTGTACAGAAAAAAAACCCCGCGAATTAGCGAGGGACCACTGTATAGCATTCTTTTTTTTTTATTAAATAACCTAAACAAAATGACTGGCTGCACCTTGCTACTAAATCTGCAGTCTATATTCCTGCATCTTCATGCATGATAATGATCTGGGGTAAACCCAGGCTGGTGTGTAAATTATAAATCAACTCATTAGTGATTCATCACTGCTTCAATCAGATAAAAAAAAAAAGTAGCAGCTGAGTTTTCTTTATCATCTTTGTAAAACAGAGAACTCAACCACGGCACTAAGTGGAGCAGACAGATGCACAACAGCAGCTATTTATATCTGTTTTCTCATTGTTTTTATTTATATTCTTACTACTAAGCATAAATATTTATTAAAAGTTGAACTGTTGCTTTCTAAACGTAGAATCTGTCTTTCTAACCATGAAAGTGAACAAAAAATGAGCTCCCCACACATGCCAGTGTGAACTCATTTAACTTTGTTTACTACATCATCTGATTTAAGCTTAAAATGTCAGACCAATTAGTCCTGGTTATTGATCAGCGCATCAGACTGAAGGTCTGAGGTCTAATACGGGCAGAGATTGCATTGTGTTTTTTCTGTAAGAGAGACAGTCAGTCCTCCTTAATTAAGGGAAGTATACCACAGCTGTGCTTCAGTCCTCAGCAGTTATTGTGGTCACTATGTTCTCCCTGACAATCCAACAATTCCAAGAAAAAAAATGAAAAATACAACAAACATGATCTTTTTATATGACAAATCTTTTTAAAAAATAATTATAAGAACTTAAAATGAATATTTGCATGGCTGATCTTTAATTCCATAGATATAAACTCAGTACTTAAAGATACTAAATATCCTATACTAATACTTAAAGATATTAGTATGCTAATGCCCCCACCCATGGCCCCAACTCAAAAGCAAAACAAAGACTAAACAAACACGCACATCGCCCTCAGATAAATAATAGTCCCGAATGGCACGTGACTTCCAACATCTCCTCTGACCCAGCTGTTTCTATCCAGTAACCTTCTTTACAACAAGAGGACAGCTGGGCAAACACTGACCCCCATCTGCCCCTTTCGCTACAACCCCTTGAGATGACCTCACCCTCAGCAGCTCCCCAAATGGCCCCCCCTTTGGACCTTTAGTTCAAGCAGGCCGCCTCAGCAGCCAAGCAACTCGCCCTGATGCCCACCCAGGTCTGGGGTCCCTTAGTAGGAGCGATGAGCAAGACTCAAACACAGACCTTCTGCAAATACAGAAGGTCGTTTCACACAAGGAGCAGGGTCAGCGCCTTTAGACAACAGCAGCTAACCACACACTGCTTTCTTTCTTTCGTTCTACATATCCTCACATAGAAACTGTTAGTTGCTCAATGAGGAATGAGTGAACCATTCTATTTTTTTCCTCCTCCACACACACACCACGCACACACACACACGAACGCACGCACACACACACACACACTGAACAACCCACTGCTTATTTGTTCCCTGGTGAGTTCACTCCTCAACTCCTCCAAGTCTCAGGCTGCCAGCCTTATATAATCGACACAGTACAACAAGTTCAACTCTCATTCTAAACAAAAGAAATCTTGGCATTTCTGGACCAGACAGACCGAATGTCTAGGATAGTTTTATGTAAGTAAGTGATGTATTTAATGTACATGTACGTAAAAGCAGATCAGAACATGTGGCTGAAAATACAAGATGTGATTCTCTTTGTTTAATATTACTGTTGGTTGGATGGGGGGATGGATGGATGCTAAAGCTGTTGCTCTTTCTGATTTGTGTATTTGAGATACTAGAGAAATATTTTGGTGCACCTGACACACTCTACTCAACCAGGTTGCAATTCTCCTAGTTTATGTTGGGATGATGATTCCTTCTCTCAGATTTGCAACTGCTGGAGTCCCTCATGTCCCCAGTGTGTGGCCACGCCCTGGAGTCTAATTAATACAACATACTGTGCATCCATATGGCTCTGTGTGATTAAACAGATAGGAGAAGGACGGGAGAAAAAAGGGGAGAAACACAGGAGATGATGCAGATGGGGTCCACTCTTCCATATTTCCATCACTGATATGGACGTAATGCTGTGTTAGTTGTTTCTGCTGCCAGTGGCAACGAAACAGGAAGCCAGCCTTGGCAGAAAACAGCATAAATAAATGCTGAAAAAATCTATTTGCAAAATCTTTGAAAGGTACCTTTTTTCATTTCCTTTGCTGTGAAACAACACACTTCGAAGGTCAGATATAAGTGCTGGAACAAAGCAAATCTTCAGTGGGTATGTATGCATTAGGTACCAGGAGAGGGCTGATGGTGATGGACAGAGACAGGCTGGGTGAGAGTCAGTAGGTTACCGTGTAGAAGAGCAGAAAATGAAAACACTGCAAGAGACTGAATGAGAAGAACTGAGAGTGGAGAGATGAAACACAAGTGTCATCCCTCGCCGACAGCCATCTTGGTAGTGTCTCAGTGCCAGGGCGGGGTGTAACACTTCCAAAGTAATATGTTACCGTAATCAAGTTAAAACAACACATTCAATAACTCACTAATGTCAGGAAATGTCAGCAACTGGGAAATGAATTGGTGGAGTGATCTACAGCTGGTTAGGAAAGGAGTTGTGGACATTACTTTCACTGTTGCTGCATGAAACGACAAGCGTGATGGTGAAGAGCAAACTGCCTCCAGGGGTGAATAGGTAGCAAAGGCAGTGATGAGCAGTCAGGTTTGCAGGCTTGTAGTGTAGAATCGCTTTAAAGTTTCTTTGGACTGAGTTTCATCTTTGCTTCAGGTTGTAGGTTTTATCTGTAAAACCTAAAAGAAACATTTTATGTTGCCCTCATTAGGATCGGGATCTGTGTTGGTGTGTGGGACGGTAGCTTCAAATCAAGTATGGAGTGATTCTTATATAGCACTATTCTACTCTTCTTAAGCACTCATAGCACTTTATACAACATGTGCCATACTCCCATTCACACTCACAGATTTGCACAAGTTCTTTTTTCTACGTCTAAGTGCTCTCTGTGTGACACTAACAGTCTGATGAACGCATCAGGAGCAACTCAGTGGCCATTTCTCAGTACGCATACTTGCGTGTTCTTGTGTAACGTCATCAGTTGCAACCCAAATAATGTATGCATCGAGTCAAGTACGGGAAAAATGCAATAAATGAAATAAGACACAAAATAAACTTTTATGATGTTTTTAGGTGAGAATGTGTAAACTTCAAACATCTGCCCAGTTGATCAAGTCAATTTTCAAAAGGTCTTCAAAGTTTTCGGAGATGCCCGTTCCCGCTGGTCTAACAGCCAGCTCGCCCCACCAGCTGTCAGCTGACCGGGAGGTCGAGGCTCACGATCACTATCGTTTTCAAAACACCAACTGGCTTTTGCCACTCACTGGAGTTAAACACGAGAAATAATTCACTTAAATGGTTTCTAACAGTTAATATTTGGCATATTTCAGGGTTTAATTTGTTCCTGAGCAAATTCGTTTAACTGACATTAAAGATGAGCTTCATACCTGGATTGTTTCATTTAATTTTAGTGTGTCAATGTAGAGCCGTGAGTATATTTGGGGATAAATTAAATGCACTATACTTATTTTAACCAATAATCCTGAATTAAAACTGACATTAAAAAAATTTTAATTTCGGAAGAAAGTGCAAGAGTTTTCAAGAACAGACTTACATACTCAGGTATTGAGAAACAGCCAGTATCTTGCCCCAGGTTTCAAATTGGAGCAGCCTGGGATCAACCCACCAATCTTCTGATTAGTAGATACCCTGCTCCAACTCCTGAGGCACAGCCACCCTACAATGTGACAGTGCGCTTCAGGTCCATTTACACAGTAACACAAGCAGTGAAACAAATGCATGCATTTGCATGCAATAATGACTAATGTGTAGTACATAACTACAGGCCTTTACAAACTGAATGGGTTGCAGAAAAAATGACACGATATTTCAAATTTTCTGATCTGAACTTGTTGTGTAACATACACCGTTCAGCGTTTTTGCTGAAAATTCATCCTCAAAAAACACACTGTAAAAAGTGTAGATGAAGGGATGATGAGCTGGTCCTGATGATTATAAACAAAAAAAGGAAGAAATGGAGATTCTGAGTTGATCCAGTTCTCATGAGAAGGCAGCTGCAGAGTGAATTTCATGGTTTGATCCAGGAGTTGAAGCTGTATCATAACCGCTTTCGTATGTATTTCAGGATGTCTGTGAGGCAGTTTGAATTTGTGTTAGCAGAGTTCGGACCACGTCTCAGCAGGCAAAGAAATCATTTTAGAGAGCCAGTTGACCTGAAACAGCATCTACTGTAGCTGTGTGTCTGAAGTAAATTAGTATTTAATTATTTTTATCGTATTTGTATTTAGTACCAGTGTGTGATTTGAGTTACGAGCGCCAAATGCAGTGGTCTGATTGGTCAGATCTGAAAAATTTGGCTTGGTTTGAAAAAAAAACAAAAAACTAAATGCCCCAGTTTCATCTAATGAAATTACACCACTGGTATAAATGGCTGCATTAAGAATAGGTGTGTCTGACAAATATTTTAGATGGATGTCCAGTGTTTAAACGCATTAGTAGTGGGGATGATTTGTGGCCAGTCTTAGATTTCACACAAAACCACAAATGTCAGCTTCAGTAGGTGAAAAGGACAATGAATGCCATAAAAAAATTCACTGAACTCTTTCCACTTGTTCACATTTCACTAAAAATGTACTCAGCATGTGCTCATAGAAACAGTGTTACTGTTAAGGTGGATAAACCACAGGCTGCTGCAGACTGACCAGTTTTTCATGGGAACTGCCTCTACACAGGCTGTTCGGGACTGTTACACTGTAAAGTGCTTCAAGGCTCTCTCAAGCCTCTTTGGGGCATTTCTTTACACTTTCCCTAAGTGTTCAATGCATCAAACATTCCCGAGGGAATATCGACAATTCAGGGTGTTCTAATGTTGCAAATGATGGCAGGAGAAACTCATATTATGCCTGCAATCTCTGAGCAATGAATAGTGGCTAAAATATCAAATCCACACATTTATGTGCACCACTAGATGCAACTAAAGCTTGCAAAATTCACATTTTGTGATTTGCATGTTAAAGCGGTATATGCCATCTTCTTTTCCCTTCACGGCTTTGCATCCTCACACCTATTGCCACCTCCAGAATCATTTAATCTTCTTTCTTAGAGCCACCTCACACCTCCATCCCTTGCTTGCTTTGTCCCACCCTCCATCCTTTCTTTGTCCTGCTCTTCACTGCCACTGTGCACACAGGGGATGTGATATCTCTGCCACTTCCCCTCCCCCACACTTTACCCACCTCCCTCCTTTGCCTTTCTTGAGGGCGCTTGGGTGCACTGTACCCGTTAACCGGTGAGTAGTCATTCAAGCCCTTAGTGTGTGCATGGATGTGTGTTTGAGTGATAAATGAAGCAAAATCTTTCTTAGATGATGAGTGCCTACGTCTGTATGTGAGCCCTACACTTACTGCCAAAAGAAAAGGCCTCAAAATTTGTTTCTCAAACACATCTCAATGTGTTATGAGGTCAGGAGTAAGGTCTGCATGGTCACTCTGCAGAACAATTCCCCCTGCACACATTGCAATCACATCAGCCCACCGTCTCTCAGAACCAGTCACTCCATTAATGCTTTCAGTGCCACGTCTCCTGTGGCCTCAGCACGTTAATGCCCACATTCTCCATCACTCACCATCCACCACATGGCACTCCATCTCAAACCGGAGCCACAGGCAACAGCGTGGGGAGAAGTGGCAAAAATTATATCCTCTCTTTCAAGCACACAATCCTTTGCCGAAGCACACCCACACAAACATTTACAGCAGGCGATTTATCTGCAGATGTTCCATACATGAATATCTCCATTATTATCACAGTTTTAGCACTTAACAATCTTTCCCTCATTTACACTGCTGGTGGCATAAAAGTACCACTTATGCATACTAAAATATTTCATTTTGAAATGGTCTAAAACATAGACCGTATTCAAAGAGTGGATGTGAATTTTGTATCTGAAAAGTAAAGACAAGTGCTTTAAACCTGTGTTGATGTTTAAAAATTGGCCTCACACTGGTGACATCACAGTGGCTGCTTTCTGCTTTTACGTCTACTTCCAAGTGGGGAGGGTGTCCTATTTTGCATTAGCATTTTTTCACCCAATTGGAATTGTTAGTCTGCTTGCCTATCGATGACTCTTATCGGTTCCACTTCAACTTGCGTTACAATCTGCTGATTTCAGTTCATGTGCCGGAGAACCAAAACAGCGGCACTGTCTGCAGCGTGGATATGGACATTACTTTTACTTTGATTGCACCGAAGGACGACAGCGAGATGGTAAAGTACAATTTGTATCTAGGACAGAAACGGCTACATTACACTGCTATCACAACTTTGGCTCTTTGCAAGCATCTGTACAGACAGCATGATAGCGCAAGCCAAGAACCCACAGTGACGTTAACTGAGTGAATGTTGAATCCAGCCCAGCAGCCAGACCCTGAACTTCAACAGGTAACAAAAGCAGTCAGGCTGCAGCCTCCATTTCTACATATTCAAAAGTATGTTTCAAAAGTAGAATTACCGTGGCGATCGCTTTAAACCCTCTTTGTGCCACAGATAAGGGAATCGATAAGGAATAACGATAATGTAATGGGAATCACTAAATTCTTATCATTCCCATCCCAGTTTATCAGGCCATCTACACAGGTATTTTGCAATTTGCCTTTCCTTGATAACTATAACTAAGTGGCATTTTTGGTCACTGTAAATTGAGGTTTTGAAAAACTCCCTTCAAGGTGAAGTATTTCCTAAACTCAGTTTCTGCATTTGCATGTGGGGGCAGAAACCAGAGATTTTGTCTTGCAACATCAGCAGTGCGAACCTCTATCTTCTTTTTTGAGGTTGGACTATTAGGCTTCTGATTGGCCAACATTTCTATACAGTAAGGTGTATATGAGCATCGGTTGTTTGAGCATGCTCATGATAGCATTAAACAATGTTTTATGCATTTTCGTGTTGACCGAGATGTTCTTCTAAACAAAAGCGGAAAAATACCCATGTATGTGAATGTAGCCGTGGTGTACACTTCAACTTGCTCTATGACAGTTTAAGTAAGCGCCACCACCTCTATAACTATAAAAGTTAAGAAAACTGGAAAAAAAGCCTATAAATATGAAAAATAACCAGACTTGTGCCACAATAAGGAGGTTAAAAGCTAAAGGTTTGACATTAAAGTGGATTTTTAGATCATTAGTGACATACGGGTAAAAAAAAAAATGCTCAAAGTGCCGACTCTGACTACTCTGTACCTGAAAGTCTGATGAGATGATGAGAGATGAGATAGCCTTTATTTGTCAGTTGCAGGTCTTTTGCCCACAACCGAGGTGACAGACCTTGCCGACCGTACATACAATACACAAACATCACATTGGGGAGACAGGTCAGGCTAGGTAGCAAGGAAAAAAACATTGAAATGTGTAACACAAAAGGATACTACAGGAATACACAGATATCAACACACCATAGCACAATAAACACAGACAAGCAACATGGGAAAGTGTTCCAGTGTGTACATCTGATCTGGGACCGCTGCAATCTTCGACTGCGCCTCCAACTGACCCGATGTCCACATCAGAGGGGAGGTAAGCGTTGGAGGTGGCGTTGGATCCGGGGTAGGGAGGGTGACGCGTCGGTGAGTATCAGTATATGTATGTGTGTGCGTGTCCATAGTTCAGCTGAGACAGTGTCCTTCGCCCTGCCGGGCTAAGTAAACAGTCTTCCAGCCAACCCAGGTGGCCTTGCATGGAATGGGAAGGAACAGACTCAACACAGTCGTTATCAGGGTGTTTTGTTCAGCTCCATCAGCTGGCCCCGAAGGGGTATCCGCATAAGTGATGTTATTTTTTACTTTAGTGCGAACAGCTCATATGAATTTCAAAGCAGTTCTACAGTCCAACACTGGTCTCTCAATCTCCCGTTGGTGAGCCGTGAGCTTCGCCATACTTTCGTTCTGTGATGTTATCATTTCTTGTGCTCAAGGAGCCAATTTCTGAGAACTCACGGCAGTGTGCCTCCCCGAGATGTCATCCAATTTTGTGCCCAGAGATGTTATTCCAGGCTAGCCCTTCCGAGATGTATCCAGTCTGCAGTCAGAGATCTTATTCTGAGTATTCACAGCAGCCGTAGCCTCTCCAAGATCTTATCCGTGCTGACTCAATGGGCCCATTTTGAGAAACTCACGCCTCTCCCATCGCTCCAATCCCAGCGGGCAGCCTTGTGGGGGTTTGAACAGCCGGTTCCGCTTTCTTAATTCTTCGATAAGTCAGGGCCAAGCCAGCTCCGATCAGCCAGAACCCTGTTACCATGGTTCCGAATAGGTAGATATCTTCAGCACTCAGGCTCACCCAAGCCCAAACTTCCCGTTGAGAAAGGGGTGTCAATTGCATTTAGGGACCAGTTGATCCAATCCATAATTCCTCTTTTAGGTTTTAGAGAACAGACTGTGAGAGAGTGTTCCAGGGAAAATACAAAAAAAACCCCCACAAGACTAGACAAGGACATAAGCAGGGAAGATAAGGGAGAGGAGAAAAAGTGCGTCCGCCTCCTCCGAGAGCCAAAGACTGTCACTGATGAAATTTGATCAGGTTATATTGAACTCATGATTAACTGTGGTCTCCCTTTGTTGTTTTGTTTAGATTGTTTTGTATTATTCTGGAAATGAATCCATTAATAATGCATTAATATGAAAACACAATGTTATGAAAGTAAAAGTAAAATAGTTATAATTTAATTGTCTTTGCTATAAAGTTTAATTGTGATGCTTAGCTTCGCTTTGAGTGTGAAACATTCATTTTTTATTGGAGCAATTTAACTAAAGGGCACACACACAAAAAATGAGAGCCTGTTAAATACACACACTCACGCACACACACACACACACACACACACAGAGTGACAAACACGGAGGATAGCGTTTTAAAACGAAACAGGAGCTGACAAGATGGTTTTGATTATTTGTGACTTGAGAGGAGGGATGTCACCTGGGAAGTGTGTTACGGCTGGGAAATCTGGACACAGTAAAAAAAGAAGAGGGAAAAACAGGAGAAAAAAACCCTGGTAACATCAGAAGTAGGCGGGTGTAAAAGTTGGCTGGTGTGACCTTTGGCCTCCCTCTCTCTCGACTACTCCCTTTGAGTCGCTAAAAGGCGTGCGGTGTGAGTAGCCAGAAGACAGCTGCGCCGCCACCCAGCTCTCTCTGGGAAACCGAGGTCCTCTTTCTCAACGCGTTTTAAATGCAGTGGGGTCAGGAGCAGCCGGGGCCCAGTTGAGGTGGTCCAGCCACGGATAAAGTTTCACTGCTTTACATGGCCAGTCTGGACTGTGTGTGTGTGTGTGTGTGTGTGTGTGTGTGTGTGTACATTACAGAGACGGAAAGAGAGGCTACTTGTGGAAAACTACTCTACTGTTATCTCTCCATAAAAGGAGAAAAGAAACTCGCTACTGTGATTAAAAACATCCTCTCTTTCTCACATGGCAATCTTCCACACAGCTATTAAAAATCTATTCACATCCACACATGCTGCAGCTCATGTATGCAGAGAGACAATGATTTAAATTAAATCCAGTAACTGTATGCTCACTTTAAATTGTTAAATTGTTGATATACAATAAAACAAAAGAAATGCTTGAATCTCCAGGTTTAACAGCCAAACATGAATTAAGGCCTGGGTGACCTCTGATTTCCTATTTGTAAAACTGAGGTTATTGTACGTGTCCCTAAAAATCTTAGAAATATGGTGTTTAACCAGGTGCTTAGTCTGGATGGCATTTCAAACTCCAGTAACACTGTGGGGAATCTTGGAGTCGCATTTTATTTGAATATGTCCTTCAATGTGTGTATTAAGCAGATATATACGACTATGTAGGATTACTTCTTTGTATTTGTGCAATAACCTTAAAATGGGAAACATCCAGTCTCAGAACGAAGCTGAAAAACTAGTTCATTACTTTTAGGCTGGATTCCTGTAATTCGTTATTACATCAAAAACTCCCTGCAAAGACTTCACTTGATCCAAAATGCTGTAGCGAGAGTGCTGACAGGGACTAAAAAGAAAGAACATATCTGTCCCATACAGAGATGGGCAGTAACGCGTTACTTGTAACGCGTTACTGTAATCTGATTACTTTTTTCAAGTAACGAGTAAAGTAAGGGATTACTATTGCAAAATCAGTAATTAGATTACCGTTACTTTCCCGTAGGAACGCTGCGTTACTGCGTTACTAAAACCGTGATTTTTTTTGCGAGAATGTCTCATGACAGTGAAGTAAGCAAGTGCGACGTTGGTGACAGCAGCTGTGTGCAGATCAACAATGGATAATATATCGAGTGCGGGAGAGAGTATGAGCGTGCAGCGTTTAAAGTGTGGAAGTACTGACCTTACTTTGAGTTTGATTCCATAAAAAGTGACAAAAACATTAGCGTCCATCGTGCGTGGGAAGAAAACTTCTTTTTACAGAGAAAAAAACCCCTAAACTTCCGAGCAAGCACCGAGTAGCTACGACGTGATGGGAAACTCACAGAGACACTCGCGCGGATTCTTCAACTGACCGCAGCACACCTGCACCAGGGTAACCCTCCGCCTACCCTGCTCCTGCTTTACAGGTGAAAATAGAGCAAAAGGACCGCTGAGTCTTTGACTTTATTTATTTTCTGCTGTGTTTTACTTGCATCTGTTTGAAAGAGTGAGTGAAAACACAAAAAATATTTTATTTTATGTGCTGGAATGTGTAGAAAATAGGTTTAAATGTTAAACTAATTTATTCAATTCAGAGAATGTTGCATATAATTAAATGTTTTGCTTGATGCATAAAGTTAAAAGATTAAAACTGATAAAACAAGTTAAAAAAAGAGACTTTTCCATTTGATTACATTTTGTATGATGGATTATGTAGAAAAAGTAGAATTGGGCTGAAAGATCTATCACTTTATCACCTCTTCAGGTTGTAAATCGTGTTTTCAAAAAGTAACTAAGTAACTAAGTAACTAAGTAATTAATTACTCTTGAAAATAAGTAATCAGTAAAGTAACGGGATTACTTTTTTGGGGGAGTAATCAGTAATTAGTTACTGATTACTTTTTTCAAGTAACTTGACCAACACTGGTCCCATATTAGTGTCTCTTCCTTGGCTCCCTGTTAAAATCCAGAATCAAATTTTCTCCTCACATACTTGAATAATTAGACCTTGTATTTAAAGACTTCAAGTCAAGTCAAGTCAAAGTTTATTTATATGGCACATTTAAAAGACTAGTGTACATCAAAGTGCTTCACAATAAAACCGCAGAGCGGGCAGAACAAAGAACAAATAGTACAATTATACTTAAAATTGAATTTACATGGTGTAGTGCAGGCCGACAAAAGCTAAGTTAAACAAGTGTGTTTTTAAACAGGATTTGAACGATTGAACTGATTCCGAAGTACGGATTTCGACTGGGAGATTATTCAAGTGTCTAGGAGCAGCAAAGGCAAATGCACCGTCACCTCTGGTTTTTAAACGAAACCTTGGTTGCATTAGGAGCAGTTGGCTGGAGGATCTTAGTGATCTCTTTGGGTTGTACGGATAGAGGAGATCAGTTAAGTAGCTAGGGGCCAGGTTATTTAGAATTTTGAAATCAATGTGATATTTGATGGGAAACCAGTGTAGGTTGGCGAGGACAGGGGTGGTGTGCTCATGCCTTCTAGTTCAAGTTCAAAGTTGATTCTAGTTCTGGTTAAGAGGCGTGCTGCTGCATTTTGGACTAATTGCAGGCGCTGAAGGAGGGAGAGTTGGAGGCCCAGGTAAAGAGAGTTGCAATAGTCCAATCTAGAAGTGATGAAAGCATGGATACATTTTTCGCATTCTTTATGTGGTAAATAAGGCTTAGCTTTGGAAATTTGGTGTAATTGATAAAAGCTGTTTTTTAGCACAGTGGATACTTTCTTGTTTAATTTAAAAGAACTATCGATGAGCACTCCGAGGTTTCTGGCAGAATGAGAAAGGTGGTTGGCCAAAGTCCCATTGTATCAGTTAGCTGGCCCAGGGGAACGTGGCTATCAAAAACGATAATTTCTGTTTTGCTTTCATTTAAGATAAGCGAGTTCTGGGATAGCCAGTCTTTAACCTCCTGCAGACATTCGAACAAAGGCGAGAGTGGGGACAAGGCATCCAAATTTGTGATAGCAGATGTTATGTTTTTTAAAGATGAGTCCCAAGGGCAGCATGTACAGGGAGAACAGCGTGAGGCTTAATACGGACCCCTGAGGCACACCACAATTAACAGGGGCAGAAGAGGAAGAGTATTTCCCAAAGGTGACAGAGAAGGATCTGTCTGATAGATACGATTTAAACCATGAAAAAACATTACCTTTAAGGCCAACTACATGTTCTAGCCTTGTTAGGAGAATATTATGGTCTATCGTATCGAAAGCAGAAGTTTGATCTAATAAGACTAGAGCCACAGGGTGCCCAGAGATAATTAAAAAACTCAATAAGGCTGTCTCGGTACTATGACGGGGTTTGAATCCAATTTGTCACTGACACCACATGTCTCTAAGAAGGACTGAAGTTGCTGGTGAACCATTTTTTTCTAAAAATTTTAGACATGAAAGGAAGTTTAGAGATTGGCCTGTAGTTTGAAGGGGTGTTGGGGTCAGCATTGCTTTTCTTGATTACAGGTTGTACGGCTGCGTGTTTGAAGGTAGTCGGAACACAGCCTGATGACTGTGAAGAGTTCATTAGAAGTAAGATAGAGGGACCAATAGTAGTCAGAGCTTCCTAAATAATGTGGGAAGGAAGAATGTCATGCAGCGTATGATTAATTATTTCTTTCAGAGTTGAAAAAGATACAGGCTCAAACGTTTGAAAAACCATAGCGCATTCAGAAACTGGGGTTTGGTTAACTGCCGGTAGATATGGTGCCCTTAGTGCTGAAATTTTACCTATAAAGCAATGTAAGAATTCATAGTATTGTATCATGCCAATACTTACCTTCAGCTTTCGGGCCTCTCTTCTGTACAACCAGCTCCCAGTTTGGATTTGAGAGACAGACACCCTCTCTTCTTTAAAGATTAGGCTTAAAACTTTCCTTTTTGGTAAGCATATAGTTAGGGCTGGTATAGAGGTGAATTGAATTACAAAGAGTAGTGAAATGTGGCTGTCTTTTTAAGTTCCTGCGTGGGTGTCTTGTGTTTGTGTGCTGCAACCATGGTAAAAAGTAGATTGAATAGTTATACAGCTATTCATCCGTCTTCAAATGACTCAGAATGTGCAATGACTAATTTTCTGAGAATTTCACCATCACTCCTATTCATTATCTCAGGTGATTTATTTAAATGATTTGCTGGGATCAGGAAAGCTAAATAGAAATACTTGGCAGTTATAAAAGGGTCATTTTATGTTGACTTAAGTGGAATGTAAAACTGAAAAGTGAGCACCCCCCCCCCCCCCCCAAAAAAAACAAACAAAAACAAAACAAAACAAAACAAAACAAAAAACAGAAAAGACAGCAGGACTGTAAACACAATAGGTCAAATATAGCTGAGGAATTAATTGAACCAAGGTCAAGAGCAAACTTAAAAAATGAGAATTGGATGCAAAAATGCATAAAATGTCCTTTGACTGCTCAGAAATTCAGATTGAATAATCAGTCTTCTAGAATTTAATAATAAACGTCCCGTGTAAGCTTTCCACGTTGCTCTGCAGGACTTATTTATTATTATGTTGCTGAATTCACGATGCATCCATGAGTACAATATATAACAATATTACTACCAACAGGTATGCTAGGAAAAAAAAAAGCAGCAAAAACAAGCAGACAAAAAAAAATGGAATCATATTAAAGAGAGAGTGAGAAAGAGAGAGGACGTTGATTCATATTGGACTCTTCCTTTGTCTGCAGTCATGCACTGGGATTTACAGTGATTAGAAGTCCGGCACCACCCTTTATTGACCAGGAGCTCTGGGCCTGGTGCTCAATACTCTTTGTCTGGCCACGGAGGCCATGAGTTAATGTGCTGAACACGAGAACAGGATGGTGATGTGGGGAGGGAGAGAAGCAGCCTGCACCAGATTGATCTGCTGCATCTCAGCGGACTGCAGGAAGCAAGCGAGCAAACTCACGACTGTGCTGTAAATTACACTATTTTGCACCAGGTGCACACACTCACTCATGCACACTCACACACACACACACACACAGAATAAAGACAGACTCTGGATTCATTATCACTAGAGCTAGTTTATTATCACTGTTATTGTTTTTTTTTCTCCTATCAGTGTTGCACAATGAACCCTAAAACAATACAAACCACTAAAAATGGTCTATTTTTCCTTTAAAGCATATACATACACACATACAGTATATACACTATATGTGGATATGTATGCAGATTACAATTTATAGTTGCACCAACATGGTCTCTAGAGAGAGCATAGAAACAAAACCTTTTTATACAGCAGTGATCCATGACAGCTCTCTGAGAACACTTTTAAAACTATCTAGTGTTGACCTGAAGTAAACTGTGGGAGAGAAGCAGATATCGGCAGTGACCTCAGCAGACAGACGGACAGACAGACATGATTATGCATGATCATGAGCTAAATGTAAAATATTGTGCTCCTTTATTCCTTTGCAACTTTTTTTTTCTTTAACAAAATCTGAGTAACACAGGCTACACCATATAGTTGCTCTTTTTAAACTTCTGGCACCTCATTTGAACCCTGCTGGGAATAAATGGTTATAGAATAGAACAGAAATTTTGCACATTTTAATACAGCATGTAAAGCCAGTAGAAACAAATCTACAGGGCAGATTTTTCCTACGGTGCCCTTTATCGTAGTTCAGACTTGGACCATAAAGACACTGCTTTTAGAACCAACATTAAAATATAATAAGACATTTATATAATGATGCATTTCTTAAAAGATGTTGATTTAAAAAAAGCATCATGAGCCAAATGTGCTTAAAAGTAATGCCTCCTCTGATTAGAGATTACAGTGAGCCCCAAGTCAATGTTTGACGCAATATATTGACAATATATCAGCATGTAAAAGAAGATGCATTTTTACCAGACAGCAAATTGAATGTTTTTGGATGAAGCAGATTAAAACTGAATAATCAGGGAGGTTTCTTTTCTGAACTGTTTGCTTCTTATTTATTCGTGAATATTTAATGTACTAAGGAAATGTGTTTCGTGGGCTTTAAACCCAGTAATTAAACTTCACCGATGGAGCAGTCTCGAGCTCTGCAATCACTTCTCAGCTCTGGAGGTGGTGACAAGGTGTGGGAGGTTTAAATCCTTGGCGTGGAAACATAGTTCATTTAAGAGGTTTAATGATTAAAAATAATCCCATCAGCATTTTTTTCTACTTTTATACAAAATTCTTGGTGAAACCAGAAACTCTGGGTAAGAACAGGTCACACATTCATACGCCTACATGGTTTAGTATGTCAACATCATATTGACATAACTTTCTAAATTTCGTTTTGCCTGCAGTGCTGCAAGTTGAAGTTGCTGTGCATGTGGAAATTTAGCAATGCATCTCTCGTACGAAGCTGTTGCTCACTACAGTGCTTGGCACTGGGGTTTATACCTGCAGTGTAGATCCTACTCAGGAGCTCTTTTTTCCATTTAAGCAGCTGATTAAATGATGACTGAGCGGCTTTAGCTCATGCTGACAACATCAATATAAAACACACATTGTCCTCAACCGCAGATGCTTTGTGAAGGAAAACAAAGACACCTTTTTCACTTTAACTGTGACAGCACTGGCAGGACCTCAGCCTGAGTCACTCATGTGAGGATGACTGGTGGGAACAGGATGAGAATGAGGTGATCATCAGGCATCAGCGAGGACAAGAGAGACTTAGATTTGTCAACAGAAAAAAAGGTCACTCAGCCTATTTCATCAATATACACCAGCAAAACAGACTGACAATCAATAGTACCATATTGAGAATACAAGATTTTTTTTTTGTATTTTTTTGTCATGATTTGGCTAAATATCACAGTGTTGCCAATAAGGATTAACTAAAACTTTTCAATTAGGGCTAAAAAAACACATCAGCTTTTTGTTTCTCATGCAGACTCACTGTAGGGTTTTTTTCTGCCTTCTACTTTTAAACATACTGAATTCAATCTGCTTTCTCAACAGGAGGGTGTAAAATATAATACTGATATCAAACATTAAAGTACAGTTACAATAAACCACCATTTGACAACAGTATAAATCACTCAAAAAATCCTGAAACTCAGCATTATTTGACACATACAGTCATCAGTGTATCAGAGCAAAACACCATAGAGATAAATGTACTGGAAATGTAATCAATTTACAGTCAGCTCAGATAGTCATTTGGTGCCACAACAATCAGTACCACATAATGTAAAGGACTTTTAAAAAAGGGCAAAGTTTAATTAGAAAAAGAAAAAAGTTAATATTTCGGGTGTGCTAAACGTCTTTGTCACTGAGATCAACCACAGAGTCACTAACACTCATAACAGACATCATAGAACAATACAGTGCCAATCTAGCCAGACTAAGCCTATCTTACCCCCCTGACTTGATCTGGTTACCTGTGTTTAGTCAATGTATTATAAGAGCATGAAGAGTTGGAGTCATATTGGCACCATATGTGAAAGAAACCCTGCACATTCCCAGTCCAGGATGTTTTATTTTTAAGAACCTGAGGGTATAAGTATGAAGAAATGACAGGTTTTTTTTGTTCTAAACACTTTCTTAGTCAATTTGATCAAATATTTGGTCCATCTAAATTTAAGATAATGGTGCTTTTACTAATTTTTCTAAAGCTCAGTTAACTTATTTAAAATGTTTTTTGTATTTTTGTTTTTTCTTGCCTGACCCAGAGTCGAACCCCCAAATTAATCCATTTAATATACAAAGTAAAGAAAAGCAGCATATTCTTATAAAAATCTAGATTGTCCTTGTGAATGTTACTGTTGTCACATGATTTCTTCTGCCGAAATTGTAACATGATGCTAATGTGCCTCCCTGTTTTCATCACCCCTCAGTACGCTTAAGAGGCGGATGAACTGTTTTATGACAAATGTTCCCTTTCCTATCAGAGGAGCCAAACAAAGGCAAAATGACAGTTAAATAACCATTATCCTGCCAACACCTGTGGACCTATTATGCTCATTTATAATTGAATATGTTTGATGAGGATAGCTTTGTACGATTCACAGTTCAGAGTAAACCTTACCTATCTTATGCTGGGCTTTGATGAAGCTCTTAATTTTATCTTGTCTGAAACAAGTAGTACAAACTTCAATTACCAACTTTCTTCTGATTGGCTGCCCTTTGCAAACACGACGTTTAAACATAGCCGGAGAGACCTGGTATGGTACCTGAAGTGACCATACCAGGTATATCCCTCTTTTTTTTCTCTTCTTTTTAGAGTAGAACGATCTGTCTGAAATTGAGAAATTAGAGCAGAGCCTGAGATTTTGGGCTTACTTGCAGATATTTTGAAACCACTGTTTGAATCTTTGGTCATGACCATTGCGACAGCCATTCATATCACAGAAAGCAGTAAAAGCATAACAATTCCAGTTTTAATGACAGACAACGATGGCATTCCTTGCAGCAAATCTGTCTGAACTGGGCACAAAGCAGAAATTGAGGAAATTCAAGTTCAGTAGGCCAACTGTATGGCCGGCTGAGATGCATATAACACAGGATCAGAGAGTCCCTGAGCACACGCCCTCCCTGACCAAAGGTCAGGATTCTTGAACAAGGAACAAAGGAGGCTGTCTCATTGACAAGAGCAGCGTTTAGTGATGAAACACTTCTCAAAACTGCAGAATATGTAAGACAAAGGCCTCAGTTTGACTAACCATATCAGCAAAGAAATCATCTGCTCCCCACAGCTGATGGATTACAGCACCAGTCAGTCAGTGAGTACAGCTTTAAGCACCCCAATAAATCACACAGGTTCTAATATTATACAGCTATATGACAACCTGACCTATCAAAGTCTAATCAAGTAAACATGATGATCACCGCACCGCATCCACGGTGAATCAGGTTAAACGTCCGTATGACACTAACGCCTGTCAAATCCACAGTGGTGTACAATTTCCTGCAAGAGGACATTAACCTTAAATGACACCAAGGGACTGAGGAACAAAGTAAGGAGGAAAAAAATACCCATTGTGTCCTTTGTGAAAGTTCTCTCCACAGAGGTGAAAACACTGATTAAAGCTGCAGGAGCCCCGGAGAGAAACTAATCTGCAGTTAGTGAATATACACAGAGGAGACATTTAGGTCAAGCATTTGTTCTACTGTTTTGACAGTTGCCATTTCTTTTTTCCCCCAGCGCTGGTAATGATATCAACAACATAGTGTACAATTAAATGCAGGAAATAGATACCAGAGAAATGCAAAGAAATACGCATATGCAAACAAATTAAAAAGGCATAAAACATAGTACCTAGGATGATCACTAAAGTGAGATTGACTCTAATGCTGGTTTGCATAACACAATAAAATGACAGGTGAGTTACTGTTTTTGTGGGGACACGTACAGCTCTCAGTTTGGATGTGGTGGAGGACCAGACGGTGCATGCTTTTCAAAAGTACTCCTACACTGTATGTATGATGCATAAGTAGAACACAGGTCATTTTGCATTAGTTGGCTCCACTGGACTCAAAAATGCTGTGACCTTTAAACCATTGCATGCCCTGCCACCTGTCAGAAATGAAGCTGTTAATATGCTTCTTACTATTAAGGCTGATGAATGGATAACACAAAGCTGCCTGAGGAGTAGCACCAGGAAGCATTTTGCATTCAACACCATGGATTCAATCAAAGGTGTTTGCTGATATTAAATGCACTCATCTTACACTAATGTTAGTTACTTAGGGCAGCAGAGACATGACAAGCTCATTTTCATAAAAAAAGTGCTAGTGTCAGCATTTTACTGTTTACAGTATCCCATACCTGGATGCACCAAAGAGGTCTGAAAGTGTTTTTTTTTGTGTGTACATGATGTCGAGTTGTACGTGCCACCCACTTTTGATTCAGTTAAACTTATTTATGTCTAGAGAAGACATAAAGTAAATCACTACCGAAAAAAATTGATGTGCTAGTAATAAAAGTAACAATCACTACAAATTAAGCATGAACTTGAACTGCTTAAATAATTAGTGCTCAACATAAAGGTCCTAAAATGTTCCCCCTCCTATTGTGTCTGTTTCTATTGACTCTGTCTGTCCAGCATATTTTGCCAATTGCAATTTTTTATGTATTTATATTATACAGTCGTGTGAATTTATTGATCTTTTGACATATTGGGGGAAACATTTGGTCCCTTAGGAAACAATGCCTGTAGATAAAGGTGATATCTATAAGGGGGGCGTACCAGTTGAAAAATCCACCTGGGAATTCAACTAAGACGCACCACAAGTAGCCACAGACACACAGCTCACAAGCCGCAATACAAAAAGGCTCTCTGGCACTAGAGCGCTCCTCTCTCTGGCTTTAAGCACTCGCCACAGAAATAGCTGCACAAAGATTTGTTACTCCAGGCTGGAGAATGAGCCAGATACATCCTCTGGAGCAAAATCACAGCAGGCCCTGCTAGGGTGCCGATAACAGGCAGCTTTTCAGGTGAAGAGCCTCGTTAAAACTGAGCAGGTGGCTTACATGATGTAATTACTGCTATATTGGGCAACACTAGCTTCTGATGTATTTGATTTTAAGCTTAACTTCTTTTGCTATTTTTGTTCAGCAAAAAGTTGAGCGATTATCTTCAGGCATTATTTCAAAGATGACCTGGTTTTTGCTTGCTCCAGTATGTAATAAAAGCTAGCAATTTCCATGAGATATACTTACTGTGTCACACGACTGTAGATATATATATACATTAAGTTCATTGTTTATACTCTGTACGTGTCCTTCATTAAGACCTGAGAGAAAGGCCAACAACAAGATTGAGGTAGGTAACCATAATGCATCAAATCAGTACTTGTGCAGCAAGTGACAACACTGAGCAGAGAGCCGGCGAGAGAAAAGCCCTGTAATTGTTTAGCTACCCAACAACCGTCCATCTCCCTCAGCCAGCTCTCTGTCTGTGCTCGTCAGCATTCAAAGATATTATAAGCACCTGAAGCACATAGTCAGCGTTGACAGGAGGGAGAAGGCCGAGCAGCAAGTATAGTTTTGAGAAGAGTAACAGTAAACGAGCTTAACCGGCAACTGTTACGTCTACTGGGCACCAGAAGAGAAATAAAAGGCTACTGCTGCGTTCGTGAAGGAGGCTGGAAATGTGATGTGAAAACAAAATAAGAAAGTGATGCTGACACAAATATTCAGAAAAAGTTTAGAGATACACTGCTGTCAAAAAAAAAAATTAGAGCTTTTTTTGCTTTCTTTCCAGAGGTCAAATACCGCTCTCATATCTCTGTTGTCAAAACTACAGTTAAATATTAGATAACAGGACAAAATAAAAGCAATAGCACATACGTGCATTTAATACATAAATCTCTTCCAAATAGTTGTTTTTAAGCTTTGGCTTTTTTACATATTAAAAAAAGATATATTTAATAGCATGTGTTAGAGAATTTAGATTTTTAATAGCTCATCTAAGCGTCTAAGAGACCGGGGATGGTTAACAACAATTTTGGAATTAGGGCTAGGCTACTTGCCAAACAGCTATGACCTTAAAACTGAGAAAGATCAAATGAGAGCGGTTTCATCTGCCAACAAGAAAGCCAATAAGCAGATTTTCCAGAAATATGATCCAAACTATTCGCAGACACGGGCCATTTTCTGTTAACATTTGTGCTCAATTTAGCTTTATCTTTTTAAAAACACATGACATCTCATCTCATGCACAGTTAGTCTTTAAGATGTCATTGACAATGCAGTGTATCTCTAACAGCCTTGTCATTCAACTGAAGCAACTACGGTGGAAAAAAGAAATTACAATCTTTAAAATAAAGTCAAATCTATCAAAAGGCTTACAATAGATTAGCATAATTCATACATATTTCCAACACACCGTAACCGTACAACATGTTATCAGTCTGTCAGCTTGCATGAGGTACTGATGCTGTATCTACAAACACCATATTCACCAACAGAGGGAAGCCAGGACTTCACAAAGGGCCAAAAGAGGGTTTTTCATTATGCAATAAACAGACAAACAACAACAACAGCGACAACATTAACATTGTTATCTTGAGGTAGAACATTAATTTCAGCATTTGGAAGTGCTTTATGTTGGATACTTTTTTTTTGTTTTCTTTATTTTTCTGTTTTACTTCGACAAGCAGGAGAAGAGAGATGATTCTTGACATCTGAGGTAGAGCGGCACCTGATTTTGTCACTTCCAAACCAATTCCTCTGCATGTAAAGTAACTGTGAGCTCAGGGGAAGGTAAAGTCCCTAAAAGCTTCCCACTACACATTCATTCCGGCTGAGGTAGGTTTCTTTCTTTTCTTTCTATCGCAAGGTTCACGCAGCCAAGTCTAACGCCTGCATGAAGGCCGAAAACTCATAAAAAAAAAAATTCGAAATCACTGAAACAAAGTCCTGAGGCAGAATATATCGAATCCCTGGAAGAAGGCTGAGATCTTCTGTGAACAAGAAGGTGGAATCATTGGTAGGTGAGAGTAGGCAGCAGGAGTCTTTGACATCCACAGAAAAGTAGAGATAAGACCAATAACTTATAACTGCTTTGACATATAAGTGATAAAGATATAGTGTATATATTTATATATATACATATATTTATAAACTTAAAAATAAAACCATTGTATAACAAGGACATTCTGGGGCCTCTGTCTTAGGTGCTGCCCAACACCAGCAAATTAACCAAAGACCAAAACAAAAACTAAAAATTCATCGGGCTTCAGATATACAGTCCTAGATCCTCCAGAACTCCTTTATAAAAGAAAAAAGTCTTTGCACAAAAGGAATGACGACTTTGAAAAAACAACAACAATCTGTCAACCTGAGTGAGAGAAAAGTCTGCGTGGACACTGGACAGTGTCGTGTGAATTGGCCTTCATACATTATTAGCCTTGGTCCTGCTGAGCTGCTCCTGCTACAGGAGTCTCTCGGAATTGGGTTTCCCTCTCCACGGCAAACTCATCCAGCGGTATCGTAGACAGCTGGGTGTTATTCAGCATGTAGGAATCAGACTGAAAACACGTGCAAACAATCAGACTGAGTATATTTCATTTAGTTTCAGCTTAGATAGAATATACTTTTTTTCCTTTAATTAACATAGCTTTCCTCACTCTTTTCACTCTGAGGACCTACCATGCACATTTCTCTTGTGTTTGGCTGCATGAAAAGGCTCTCGAGCTCATTGCTGTCAACCGCTTTCTTCCTCGCCGCGCTGCCATTGACCTCCATCTCTCTTCTGGCAGCCCCGTTAAGCCCAGAGGCTCCCTGGGAAGACGAAGAAGAGTCCACAGCAGCACCGTTCCCTGCCTGGGGGGTGGCCTGAACTGTCTTACACATCATTAATCTGGGGATTACACGAACATGCACACATTAAACGTTTGCCTGATTCTATACACACGATAGAAATAGACCCTTTAACAGCAACTATTGGCAAGTTATTTCACTGGCACCATTAACTGCCGCATGAATGTGCACGTCGTGCTAGTTCTGACCTGCCACGGTAGCTGAAGACGAGGAAAAGCACGCAGAAGATGATGCAGGTAATGCCGATGTGAATGCCGATTATGATGCCCGTGGTGGATGTTTTGCCCTGCTCATCTTTCACACAGTCGCACGGGCCGTCCAACACTGAGGAGATATTGCACACAACACGGTCACATCACAGCTGGGTGAGCTTGGACTGTTTATGTGGCATGAAGGTCAACTTGACTGATACAAAAGATGCTATGTGAGACTAATCTACTTTCATGCTCCGTATTGATGTGGGCAGTGTGTAGCGGTGTGAAAATATTTCCATATTTGGTGGGTCACTGCAGCGGTATAAGGGGTAGTGGCAACAAGTAAAGACATCTCTTCTGTGAGATCGATATACGGTCATATTTAGCTCAAATCCACACTGTACTCCAACCACGTTTAGCCCTTATTTTGAGTGATGATTCTTGTGATTTATTGGGTTTTTCGAGCTGTCATCTCAGCTAAACCATGCCTCAAGTCCTGGACCAGTCTGATAAAGATTAAACTTGGAATCCAAGTAACAGAGAAACAACTTTGTGGAGGATGGCTTTGGTGATGTACACCCACAGCATGCTAGATGATGCAGACTGCTCGTAGAATCTTGCAGCCCACACTGGGCAGACCTTTTGTGTTAAAGGTCCACTTCTTCCAAGATAAAGTGGAACGATAGAAATGCAGCAGCAATACTTGAAAAAAAAAACCCAGCGAATCATTTTTAGTGAGGATGAAGTGAGTCAGGTATGTCAGCTCATATGCGCCATACTGAGGATCAGAGGGCAGAAATCATTTGATGAGCCTGTGTAGGCCAAAGACTACACTTTCAGACAGATACGAGATTGGGAGAAAGAGAAAGAGGCGAGAGCCCCAGTAAAGATACTCTTTTTATAGCAAGATCAAAGGAAGGCGTGATATAACTGTATTTCTCTTTATCTTTGTAGTACATTAGTCTCTTGTATTCAAAAAGCACACCTCGAGAGATCCAAATTGCAGGATTGGCCAGGACTTTTCAATTTTCTACATTAATATTGGGCAAACACTTTTTCTAAATAAATATACTAGACAAACAGACCCTCTGTGATCTAGTTTTTCTCGCTGGCATCACTGAAAGATTAAATCCTGTAGTTCAAAATGCATTAACTCAAAATGCAGATCCAATAAAGAAAACATTTAAGTTTTTCAGAGACACTTCGCTTCTCTCAAATGACCTTTAACCATTTATTTCCACAGTTCATTCTGGGATTCAGATCATGAGTCCTGGTTTTGGATTTGTCTTATTTGCTGACCCATCTTGGAATGACACGCCATTCATTACTTTTTTCTTACATTTCCAGGCAAACATTTATTTTTCTTGAAATATTTTTCATCCTACCTAAATACCGTCAGAAAGACTTATCACATCAGGCTCACAAAATCAATCAATATAAAAAGGATTAAACCCGTGGACACGTAGTCTATGATATATAGAGATGATGCATATGGGAAGCCTCTCCACCTCTGGAAATAGACATCGGTGAGATAATCAGATGACCTGTGGGACAGCGCCATCTCACTAATCCATACATCATCATGTGCATGATGATAATATTTGATTTATTTTTTAATTCACATCATAGTATTTGATTCAAACTTCAGTTTTGTTTTTCCAATGAAACAATAAATGCATTTCTATTATTCTCAGTTTATTATTTTCCTTTTTGTTAGGTGTATTGTTATAATCTTTTTTCTCCACTGTCTGTCTTCCTGAGATTTTTTTGTCCTTGGACAACGTGATATGGAAATGTGGGCAGACTGTACATTTCCATATATCCACATTTCAAGATGACTGTATTTTAAATGATGGAAAAATGATAAAGAAAAATTCACCTGATTTGGCCACTGCCTCCCGAAGTGAAGCAAATCGTATGGTGGCATTCCCGTCTCCATGCTGGTTGTGAGCAATCAACTTTATCTCATAGACCAGTGAGGAGTCTGAACAAAAGGAAACAAAGAAAGCAATCAAAACTAAGCACCACGAGCTGTTAGTGACACATATTTTTAGCTCTTGGCAAAAACAACTATGTAAACCCACTAAAGTGCATTAACAAACCATTCTGCATCACAGGCCCGCTCATCAGCGCTTACGATGCGTGACGCTAATTACCAATAAAAGCAATGATACAGTCAGCTGTCATGTCTCACCCAGATGAGTGATGTTGTACTGGGTGACGTTGCGAGGGAAGGCGATGGGCCCAGTGAACAGTGGTGTGTGCGCTCTCCTGTAATACAGTCTGAAGCCCTGAGGCTGGCCCATCTTGGAGGAAGACTCCCATGTTGCTTGTACAACACTACCGTTCACCACCTTTGTGTAGAGGGAAGGAGGAGCTGGCACTGCAACACAAAACAAAATGTAAGCCAAAGTAGTTAAACAACTATCAGAAATTTGATCAGGTGTGGGAAAAATAAAATGTGAGCAATAATATTTTTACTTTTTTCCTCAGGATGAACAAGCTCTAAAATATAAAGCAATGAGAGCAGCCCAATTTGTCTTATGTTTTATGGATGTTCTGCAATAATTAAGGTGAAATCGTGTGTTTTACCTGTGCTACAAATCTTGTGGGAGTCTTGATATTTCAATTTTTTTTTTTTTCCGCCAACTCACCCTCTCCGTGAGTGCTCTCTGTGACACTGTCCGAAGGTTTGCTGGCCCCATGGGATGTGTAGGCCTTCACATAGAAGGTATAATTGGTGGAGGGCTCCAGGTCCCGGATGATCTGCTGCAGCGTGACCTTACTGACAGCCTCCTCGTATTCCATCTCCGCCGGGTCTGAAGGAAGAAGGGTGGAGGGAGAAGAGGGGGAATAAAAGAAAGGAGGAGCCAAATTTTGAAACGATTTGTAAGAAAAATAGGAAAGACATAATTGGGAAAAGGAAGAAAAATGGAAAATAATATGTTTCTATTAGCACTTGTGCTTACTGCCCACTTCAGTGGGTTTTATCAAAGCATTTACAGTATTTAATAGCTAATTTAGTATCGCTCTGGGCCTCAGGGTGAATTGCAGGGGCGGCATAAGAAGATGGAGGGAGGAATCGGGAGAGTTGTTCAGGATGGGTTAAAGCATTTTATTGCTTTTAATTCAGCAATTCATCCAACCATAACCACTATCTACATCTAGCCCTCAATCCATTGGGCCACGCCACGCTGGAGAGGAAATTACAGGAAATACTATTAGTCGTCTCCCAGGTCCCTTAATGATCAGTTAATAGATCAACTGAGGGGAACATCAGCAGGTGCTACAATGGTCTCCCCATAAAAACAAGTAAAAACATACACAGTTAATTGTACCATACCCACAAGGTAAAGAAAATAAATAAATGACACATGCATTTATCAAGTAGGCATGTAGGGACTTTTCTAGACACCAACTGACAGCGGAGAACAAATGTAAACATCCAAAACAGTTGGGGATCAGAGATCAGTCAGTCTGTAACCCCCTGACACAGAGTGTTAAGTTGATTCTGTTCATCTGGACGTAGCATTTTCAATAGGAGACACTTTTCATCATCCAAGTGACTTCTTCAGTGCAGGTTTCCCCACCTTATAAACAGTACATGTGCATAACAGCCGACACTGGCACCATTTGAGGCAAAGTCGGTTTCATGACCTTTAATAAGTAAATTGTCATGATTATTGACCAATGACCATGATCTATTTGACTATTTGCAGAGAACAGTCACAACATTGTAGGATGGTGAACCTACAATGTTCCTACAATGGTGGATTCTGAGTTGGTCTTTCCCTTCTCACGTAAATGGCATCCTGGACTCAAAGCTCAAACTAGCCTTCCTCTCTGTCCCGGATGTGTACATCACAAATAAAATGCAGATATAGCAAATATGCTATAAATTAAAACTCATATATGGAAATTTTTTGTGAAAAGGTTTAATAAATACTCCGGCACTTATTTCATGGTTCAGGCTTTAAAGGGCTAATCTACAATTTTGCAAAGTTGATTTCTCCCTGGAGGTTTGAGGTCACGTTGTTGAATTTTGCAAACAGTTTGATTCAAGGTGTGTGTTGGTTGCATCTTGTGAGAAAGGAAAACTGAAAATCACCACAAAAACAAATTATCCTTAAATATTATGAAGCTGACATGTGAAAACAGCTTCTTGTTGTTTTTTGATTTCTTTCCTTTCTGTAGACCTTGGATCCACCTCTTTGTTTATCTTTAAACAAAAGTATGTGTCAAGGTAATTCAGTGTAAAATACTAAAACATGAATTTTCCATAGGCACCATATCACCTTGGTCGTTGTTTCTTGTTTCTCATTTAATATTGACGCGATAACTCTTCCAAAGTCTGACACACCAAACTACACATGAGATTTGACATCCCTCATACTCTACTACTAGAAACCTGCGCTTACCACTAATGAAGGGTTTTACCTTACCAATAATTTGTATGACTGTTACAACGATGGCTGCTAGTTTGAAGTGGCGTGATAAATAAATGAAATAAACTGAAGTAAAGCATTAGCCTGAAGTGATGTGTGCGTGCGTGTGTGTGCTTACAAATCGCTTTTGTGCCTCAGAACCACCTTTGCCTGTGTCAGTGCCGTTCCTCATCATTTCATTACTGTAGCAGCTTATTTACATAATTGAATTATAATGAAAGTGTGGCAGCGTTCTCTTGTTTGCTGCCATTTGTAGTTATGCGAATGAATTTAGCCGCATCCATTCCTAATTCTTCAGTGAAAATGTCATGGGGCTCCTCAAACACTTATTTACTTTCAGAGCTGATTTATTCCACATTAACAGGCCTGTGTTTTTTCTGCCTCCTCTCATCTCACCTGGCATGCCTTTTGACACTGACATCATGTCACACTTGTTTTAACTAAAGCTTTGCTTTAAACTGTATCTGGATCTTCAAGAAGCCCCACCTGAGGTCCGGCGGATGTGGAGCACATAACCGATGATGTCCTGAGTGTTTTTATCAGGTTCCCTCCAGGACACCTGTATGGTGGTGGGGGAGAGGGCCTCTGCTTCCACGTGGGTGGGAACGCCAGGCAGTCCATCAGCCCAGAGCACCGTGAGGCGGGCACTGGCCTGCGTAGAGCCCGCGCTGTTCTCAGCGATGCATTGGTAGATAGCCTCGTCATTCTGACTGATGCCATATATTGTCAGTGTGCTGTGGAAGCAGCAGAGGAGAGAAGCAGGAAGCAGAGAGTGTGGGAAAGAAGAAAGGAAACAAGGAAGTTTAGTTTCTCTGGTGCAAATGTGGAACATAAGATTCTTACTATTGCTTTACTAGCAGTGCAATAGCTGCACCTCGTGTTTGAGCAGGTGAATTCGCTGCCTTAAATTCTAACTATGAGGAATTTAGGTGCCTTCTTTAGCCTTTAAACCTATCACGTTGATTCAGTGCCAGTGATAGCAGTAATGCTTCTTACAAACTGTAAGAAAGAAACTGTTCTGTATTATGTGACTCACATATTTGAAGTTTAGATGAAATGCTACAAAAACTGTTAAAATCTGGGGAAAGTAACTGCCCATGTTGGCTTAAAAAAACAAAAAAAAAAACAGGAGTTGCAAACATTTTTAAGTTTAGATTTTGAAATTTTCTGCTCACAGCGTCAACAACATATCCTCTTTAATTATAGCATCGGGGGCAGACCCATGAGGTGGCCATGGCAACCAGACTATAAAGTCTGACCTCCACACAAGACCAGTGGTAATGACTGGTTTTCTCCTTGGAACTTTCTGTTTACAGAACTGTTTCTCTACAGCTACTTTTCCTTCATGTACTCATTTAAACAGTGAACCTTTTAAAATTGTAAATATCTTATGAGCTTTACAGTATCAGCAACGGTTCACAATTAAAAAGGAAAAAAATGTAAATCGTGTATATTAAATAAGAGCGAGTGTTAACAAACAAAACCCCAAAATACAAAAACTGTTTTTCCTGTAGCGTTTTACCTCATCTCTATGCAAGAAATGAGCTCAACCTCCCCACCATTATAAAAATTGTCTTGCTCCAACACTGTGTAGTATTCTCTGTACTGCTGTCCAAACATTACTACTTATTTTCACAATTTAAATTTTCAAAACCAACGTTTGACAGTTTACACACATAAATTGCAAGAATAACGTTGGAACATTTTTTTTAAAGTTGTCATTACACAAGTGTAGCACACCGTAATGTCTTTGTCCAAGAGAGCTGGTAGATTAAAGAGTGCTTAAGCTGCTAGCTGAAAACATCAGCCATCTATACAGTAACATGCATCTCTGATGGGCAATGTCTAGACAAGGCTAGGCTCCAGCGCACCTCGAGACTGAAGTCTTTATATGTCATAAACTAAAAAGTAGTGTTTTTAAATAAAGTCTCAAGAGGTATTCATGCTTGAATAAATCCATTTAATGTAGTATATCTTTCTCCTGGTAAGGACCACACAGAACAAAAGATGACTGCGACATAAAGTCAAGAGCACGAGTTACTGTGTTCAGCTGGGTGAGAGAAAAGGTGATTTGTGGCACAGACAGCAGGCAGCAGCAGTAAGAACAGAAGGTCCTCAATCATGCGGAGCACATCCTAGATTCATCATGAACTGAATCTCCCATGGCAGTAGATAAATTTATATCAGTGCTTCAAAAAAATCAAATTTGCCCACATCGGTATAAACTGTGACATTTCCATACACACATGTGAACTCTACCTATGGACACACACAAACACGCACACACTTTTCTATCAAACCTCTGACACGCTGCTCTTTGTCCTCATTTTTCTCTACTTCTATCGCTTCCCTCCTACCTGGGTTGTCCTCAGTTATAGAATAAATATAGGGGAGCACTGTGTGTGTGTGCATGTGTTTACCTTATGTATGTACATGTGTAGGTTGTGTAGGTGTTTTTAGACAAGAATACATAATCCACTTTTCACATTCTGCCTGTCTTCAAGCAAAAGAAATAAATAGTAAAACATTTAACATACTACGGAAATGAGGCACTGCAGTGTAAAGCATTTCTTCATGTCATTGTTATGTCAAGGCCATTTCTGCTGTATTTAAAGTATAATATATGCTGAACAAAACATGAATATGAAATGGACTGAGCTATACCTTGAAGATGGTGCACCCCTTGGTCATATTATTTCTCGAGTTCAGAAGCATTTGCCAGATAAAGGGAAGTAAACTGTCGGGTTTGTGGCTCTCACGCTGTGTTTTAACTTTAAGCGAGGAAACTGAATGCAAACTGCAATATCCCGCTACTCCAGTTTGTATGAGTTGGTACAGCAGAATGTGACTTTTCTTTGATGAACAGGAAGCATTATATTAAATAACCTTTCCTCACAATGCTGCTATGAGGAAAAGAAATCAAAATATAGATGGGCTATTAGAAAGTAATGTGTCAATCTTGAACTATCCCTCTTCTCTTTATATTTTGCAGGAAAAATGGGAAATAGATGTAGTGATTTAACAGTTCTAACAACTCTATATATTTTTATGTGATCACCTTTATTATTCAATGAACTCGCTTAGGCAAGCTTTCCTGTAACTTATTGGTTGGTCTTTAGGAATAACTCCTGACATTCAAAGTTTCAAATTTCATCACTCCATCAGACCTCATCCATTTGCTTCTGCTTATCCTTTTTTAGGGTCGCGGGGGGCGCTGGAGCCTATCCCAGTTGACATAGGGCGAAAGGCAGGGTAGACCCTGGACAGGTCGCCAGTCTGTGGCAGGGCTAACACACAGAGACAAACAACCATTCACTCCCACATTCACACGTATGGGCAATTTAGACTGATCAATTAACCTATCCCTACTAACTGCATGTCTTTTGCCTGTGGGAGGAAGCTGGAGTACCCGGGGAGAACCCTGGCAAACACAAGGAGAACATGGAAACTCCACACAGAAAGATGGTGGATGGATTCCTGATGGTGGAATTTAGGCCCTTCTTGCTGTGCGGCAACACTGCTAACCACCATGCCACCGTCCTGCCACGGTGCTGCCATCACACCTATTGCCACTAATTTTCTGTCCAGTTCTTGTGTAATTTGGCAAAACTCAGCCTTTTATTCCTGTTTCCCTTCCTTAAGAATGGCTTCTTGACAGCCAGCACTAGATGGATCAACTGAAGAGCCAGATGCATCTGTTAGGTCCTGTGTCAGGTCTTTGCTGCTTATTCAGATACCCTTCATCAGTTTTTTAGGCCACTTCTTCTTTTGTTTTCCACTTGTCTGGTTTTATCAGATTTTTAAAGGACATGCTGCACACCATGTCTGACAAACTGTGTTACTGTTCACAATTTTCATAGAGTCGCATAGATGGGAACAAATTATGTGTTTTGTGACAGGCTCGTCCTGTGCTTTGTGCTTTAAGATAGAATTTGTTTTGGTTGTTATGTGTAGACACAACGCAGGTTCATCCTTTGAGTAAGGTGCCCTTTTTAGGGTGACTTATGGTTTAGGGGTCAGTGTTAAATGGCTTAACAAACAACAAGAAATTCCTCTAAAAATTGTATAAGGAATGGACTGAAAACGAGTGAAATAGCAGATATTGTCCAAAGACCCCGGTAACATTACAGGGAGTGCAGAATTATTAGGCAAATGAGTATTTTGTCCACATCATCCTCTTCATGCATGTTGTCTTACTCCAAGCTGTATAGGCTCGAAAGCCTACTACCAATTAAGCATATTAGGTGATGTGCATCTCTGTAATGAGAAGGGGTGTGGTCTAATGACATCAACACCCTATATCAGGTGTGCATAATTATAAGGCAACGTCCTTTCCTTTGGCAAAATGGGTCAAAAGAAGGACTTGACAGGCTCAGAAAAGTCAAAAATAGTGAGATATCTTGCAGAGGGATGCAGCAGTCTCAAAATTGCAAAGCTTCTGAAGCGTGATCATCGAACAATCAAGCGTTTCATTCAAAATAGTCAACAGGGTCGCAAGAAGCGTGTGGAAAAACCAAGGCGCAAAATAACTGCCCATGAACTGAGAAAAGTCAAGCGTGCAGCTGCCAAGATGCCACTTGCCACCAGTTTGGCCATATTTCAGAGCTGCAACATCACTGGAGTGCCCAAAAGCACAAGGTGTGCAGTACTCAGAGACATGGCCAAGGTAAGAAAGGCTGAAAGACGACCACCACTGAACAAGACACACAAGCTGAAACGTCAAGACTGGGCCAAGAAATATCTCAAGACTGGTTTTTCTAAGGTTTTATGGACTGATGAAATGAGAGTGAGTCTTGATGGGCCAGATGGATGGGCCCGTGGCTGGATTGGTAAAGGGCAGAGAGCTCCAGTCCGACTCAGACGCCAGCAAGGTGGAGGTGGAGTACTGGTTTGGGCTGGTATCATCAAAGATGAGCTTGTGGGGCCTTTTCGGGTTGAGGATGGAGTCAAGCTCAACTCCCAGTCCTACTGCCAGTTTCTGGAAGACACCTTCTTCAAGCAGTGGTACAGGAAGAAGTCTGCCTCCTTCAAGAAAAACATGATTTTCATGCAGGACAATGCTCCATCACACGCGTCCAAGTACTCCACAGCGTGGCTGGCAAGAAAGGGTATAAAAGAAGAAAAACTAATGACATGGCCACCTTGTTCACCTGATCCGAACCCCATTGAGAACCTGTGGTCCATCATCAAATGTGAGATTTACAAGGAGGGAAAACAGTACACCTCTCTGAACAGTGTCTGGGAGGCTGTGGTTGCTGCTGCACGCAATGTTGATGGTGAACAGATCAAAACACTGACAGAATCCATGGATGGCAGGCTCTTGAGTGTCCTTGCAAAGAAAGGTGGCTATATTGGTCGCTGATTTGTTTTTGTTTTGTTTTTGAATGTCAGAAATGTATATTTGTGAATGTGGAGATGTTATATTGGTTTCACTGGTAAAAATAAATAATTGAAATGGGTATATATTTGTTTTTTGTTAAGTTGCCTAATAATTATGCACAGTAATAGTCACCTGCAGACACAGATATCCCCCTAAAATAGCTAAAACTAAAAACAAACTAAAAACTACTTCCAAAAACATTCAGCTTTGATATTAATGAGTTTTTTGGGTTCATTGAGAACATGGTTGTTGTTCAATAATAACATTATTCCTCAAAAATACAACTTGCCTAATAATTCTGCACTCCCTATATTACTAAGAATTTTACACAGTACTGCAGGTATCCTCCTAGATTGGTGAAAGGGAACATGAGCAAAGTGGCATTTCAGTTCTCAGCAACACTGACATCACGCCAGCCTCAGTGCGTTTCATGCAGATGGATTTTTAAGGTCAGGCGAGCCTCTTCTGGGTCAGCAGGTAGGACAAAGAACTGAATTATTCCATTTCCTTTTCAAAATTGAAGTGTTGTTACTGGAGATTTCTAATCTGGGTCAGAGAAAGCCGCGAGATGGAAGAGTCATTATTCGCTCCAGGCTGCCAGGTGGACTCAATCTGTATAATTATCAGGTCAAAGAGGTGTTCTGCATTGCAGCCTCTCTGAGCCAATCTCACCTCTGACCCCTGAGGTGGCAGCAGTCACCAGCCCTCAGCTCGCTACTCAACCATCACGTTTCTGACAGCCTTTCATATCAGCGATGGATGGAGTGTTTGCAGACAAGCAGCCTGACCAGACGCAGCAAAGAGGCCCCCAGGGATGCCCTACTCAATGCCACCGCGGCCGGATGCGCCCCATGAGTGTGAGAACGGAAGGCAGCGAAATTTCACAAGAAGTCGCTTGTTTGAGGAGGTACAGTAGCGTCCAGCTGCATGTATGCTAATTCACACACACCCACGCACTCACACATACATTTCATGAACACATGGATGGACGCTGTTAGCTGGTCACTTGTGAAATTCCACAACTGCTGTCAAAACCTGCTTTATAACTTCCAGGAGGAAAGCTCTAGATGTTTTAGACATTTTAGAGCAGGGATGTTAGTTAATGGGGCACAGTCAGTCGACTTTGATCCTATATGTGTTGTACTCCCCCCCCCCCCCCCCCCCCCCCAAAAAAAAGGTGAAACATCTTCAAGAAACTTGATGATTTATATGATTATAAAAAAGCCGCAAAATTTCCGCTTTTTGTTACTTGATGCAGAAAATGGTCAAATTTAACTATTTGTCTGTATTTTACTTCTTTAAAAACAAACCAAATAATTGCAGGAATTTGAATCACTTTCACTTCACTTCACTTTCCAGATGTTCCAGCTATTAATAAGAACCAACTACTAATAACTTATATGTAATTTTCATTTCACATCTTGTACTGTTTGACGCTTCTGATTTAGAGTTTCATTATCAAGTTCCTGTTTGATCTTGTAATCATATTCATGAAGATTTGCTTTTTTATCTCTGTTAATTATCACTGCACAGTGATGACTGCATTAATTTAGGTATAATGATTTCAGTGCTGATGCACGTAATGTCTTGCATTTAATTTTGGCTTAATGTCTTTAGTTCAGCCTCAGTGTCATTTGACAGTTTAGTGACACGATGTTTCGTTTCTGAGGTCTTTTTTTCTCTCTGTTGCTTCAGCTGGAAATCTAAATCACATTGCTTTTTGTATCAGATCACTGCTGAGGAATGATGTGACAGATGGCGGATGTTTAGATAACTACGTCACAAGTATTTGTAAAGACCAAGAGGAACAAAACATTCCAGGAAACTGTATTAGTTATTGAAGAAATTCTCTGCAAGGTTTGATGCTGCTTATATGAACTCATATATGGACAACTCTCCTATCTCTACACATTAAAAGAAACTTTTTCCCATTTTCAAATCAAATCAAATCAAATCACTTTTTATTGTCACATCACATGTGCAGGCACACTGGCACAGCACATGCGAGTGAAATTCTTGTGTGCGAGCCCCACAAGCAACAGAGATGTGCAAACACAACAACACAAACGAGCAAAATACAAGAATGGCCAACCTGAAACTAATAAATATATGTACAATATATAATAGTGTATGCATTTCTGGATGTGTATACTAAATATTTTCCTACGTGTGTGTGTGTGTGTGTGTGTGTGTGTGTGTGTGTGTGTGTGTGTGTGTGTGTGTATACACATTTTTACAAATTAAATAGTAAAAAAAAATAAATAAATAAATAAATAAATAAATAAAAATAATAATAATAATAATAATAAAATATATAAAATATACAGAGTTGAATATGTGCAAAACAAGTGGCATTTATATACAGTGTGGAGTGCATAATGTTGAAGTTCCAGTAGTGAAGCTGAGGTGTCTATGACGTGTTCAGCAGTCTGATGGCCTGATGGAAAAAGCTGTCTCTCAGTCTGCTGGTACGGGACCGGATGCTGCAGAACCTCCTTCCTGATGGAAGCAGTCTGAACAGTTTATGGCTGGGGTGACTGGAGTCCTTGATGATCCACCCCGCTTTCCTCAGGCAGCGCTTCCTGTAGATGTCTTGGAGGGAGGGAAGCTCACCTCCAATTATCCGTTCAGAGCACCGCACTACTCGCTGGAGAGCTTTGCAGTTGTAGGCGGTGCTGTTGCCATACCAGGTGGTGATGCATCCAGTGAGGATGCTCTCAATGGCACAGTGATAGAAGGTCCTGAGGATGCGGGGGCTCATGCCGAATCTTTTCAGTCTCCTGAGAAAGAAGAGGCGCTGCTGCGCCTTCTTCACTGTTTTGTTTGTGTGTACTGACCACGTAAGATCCTCAGCCAGATGTACGCCAAGGAACCGGAAGCTGCTCACTCTCTCCACAGCAGCGCCGTTGATGGTGATGGGGGTGTGTACTTCTCTGCACCTCCGGAAGTCCACTATCAACTCCTTTGTCTTTGCGACGTTGAGGGTGAGATGGTTGTCTTGACACCAGTGGGTCAGGGCGCTGACCTCCTCCCTGTAAGCCGTCTCATCACCGTTGGTGATAAGACCCACCACTGTAGTGTCGTCCGCAAATTTCACAATGATGTTGGAGCTGTTAGTGGCTGTGCAGTCGTAGGTGTAGAGTGAGTACAGGAGAGGGCTCAGTACACACCCCTGTGGAGCACCAGTGTTCAGTGTGATGGGGGATGAGGTGATGCTGCCCAGTCTGACCACCTGGCGTCTGTCAGACAGGAAGCTTAGGATCCAGCTGCAGAGGGAGCTGCTCAGTCCTAGATCCTGCAGTTTCCTGTCCAGCTTCGAGGGAACGATGGTATTGAATGCTGAGCTGTAATCTACAAACAGCATCCTCACATACGCGTCTCTCTTCTCCAGGTGTGACAGGGCAGTGTGTAGTGTCAGGGCTATGGCATCATCAGTGGACCTGTTGTGGCGGTATGCAAACTGTAGAGGGTCCAGTGAGTCGGGTAGTGCAGAGCAGATGAAGTCCCTGACCAGCTTCTCGAAGCATTTGCTTACGATGGGGGTCAGGGCTACAGGTCGCCAGTCGTTCAGTGAGGAGATGGTGGAGGATTTGGGTACAGGGACGATGGTGGCCATTTTGAAGCAGGCTGGGACTACAGACAGAGAGAGGGAAAGGTTGAAGATGTGCGTGAACACTCCAGCCAGCTGAGCCGCGCATGACCTGAGGACGCGGCCGGGAATCCCGTCCGGACCAGTAGCTTTGCGTGCGTTCACCTTCCTGAAGCACTTCCGCACATCCTCCTCAGACACAGTGTGCGCACTGACGTCATCCGCGGTGCGCACACTGTCCGGTCTCATGGTGTTCGCTGTGTCGAATCTAGCGTAGAATACGTTTAGATCCTCACACAGAGAGGCCGTGGTCTGCGGTGTGCTGGTTTTCCCTCTAAAGTCTGTGATCGTGTTTAGTCCCTGCCACATACTCCGAGGGTTGTCAAACTGTTGCTCCACCCTGTCCCTGTACTCACGTTTGGCTGCTTTGATCGTCTTCCGGAGCTGGTAATGTGCGTGTTTGTAGTCCGATGTGTTCGCGGAGGCAAAGGCGGTGTTCCGTGCCGCCAGTGCCGCGCGAACATCTCCGTTAATCCAGGGTTTTTGATTTGGGAAGGATTTGACTGTTCTGGATGGGACGACATCTTCCACGCATTTCCTGATAAATCCACAGACTGAGTCTGTGTACTCATCAATGTCTCTGGCGGCCACGTGAAACATTTCCCAGTCCGCGTGATCAAAACAGTCCCGCAGCGCAGACTCCGATTGGTCCGTCCAACAGTGCACCGCCCTCCGGGTTGGAGCTTCCTGTTTCAGCTTCTGCCTGTAGGCGGGCAGGAGCAGGATGGAGCGGTGATCTGATTGGCCGAATGGGGCGCGGGGGAGGGCTTTGTACGCATCCCGGAAAGAGGTGTAACAGTGGTCGAGTTGCCGGTTTCCACGTGTGTTGAAAAGGATGTGTTGATGGAGTTTTGGTGAGACTTTCTTCAGGTTTCCCTTATTAAAGTCTCCGGCTGTGATAAACGCTGCCTCTGGGTGTGCGGTTTCCTCGCTGCTGATCGCGCTGTACAGTTCCCTGAGTGCACGGTCAGTGTCGGCTTGTGGGGGAATGTAAACAGCCGTAATAATCACTGCTGTAAATTCCCTCGGTAGCCAGAATGGCCGGCACTTAATCATCAGGTACTCCAGGTCCGGTGAGCAGAAGGATTTGACCGGGTGCACGTTCGCATAATCACACCAGCTGTTGTTGATCATGAAACACACACCACCGCCTCTGCTTTTCCCAGTAAGATCCTGTGACCTGTCCGCGCGGTGCACAGAGAACCCCGGCAGTTGTATTGCGGAGTCCGGTACTTTGTCCGATAGCCAGGTTTCTGTGAGGCAGATCACGCAGCAGTCCCGCATCTCTCGCTGGAATGAGATCCGTGCCCGAAGCTCGCACAGCTTGTTCTCCAGAGACTGCATATTAGCCAGTAATAAACTGGGTAACGGTGGTCTGTAAGTGCGCCGTCTCAGTCGAACCAGAACGCCAGATCTTCTCCCTCTGCGTCGGCGTTTGCGGCCTCCAGGGCCAGAGAACAAAGGCGTCTCAGGTGAGATGAATGGGGGGTCTGCAAACGGAGCGTCCGTGTTGCAAAACTTGAACTCCGGAAAGTTATAAGAAAGACCGTCTTTTATGTCCAGTAAGGTTTGTCGGTCGTACACAAGGAGACAAGTGCTGCTCGTGAAAAAATAAAGGAAAAGTAAAATTAAACACAGAAGAAAGCCGTTGCTTGGGGGAGCTCGCGACGAGGCTGCCATACTCGGCGCCATCTTGATCAAGTGCACACAAGTTGCACACAAGTTGATGAAAGGTTTTACAAGTGGCATGCCCTCTTTATTAATGATGTCAAGGTTTTCAGCACCGACTGATTTTCTAACAGCAAATGTGGTTCAGTAGCACAGAAAACTGAATGCAGCAAAAGGAAACTTTTAATTAACGGAAAAGTTTGTGTGGTCGTTTTTTAAGCAGCTGTGATCGGACTTTGGAGGTGTGCAGCCTCACGCCTGTAACTCTTCATCTAATAGCTCACTGTGGCTGCTCCGTCTTTTTGATCCATTACTCCCTGCAGTGTTACAAATTGATCCACTGTCGAGAAATATTAAAAATGACTTGTTTTATAGATGCACTGTTGATGAATGGCAGCGGTAAATGCTAAGCTTACTCAAATCAAAACCTTTGAAACCTTCGCCATGTTCAAATACTTTCTGTCTCAGTTTCTTTTCAAATAGATCGGTCTGTATTTATAAGCAACACCTCACCAACGATCCAAACATATGTGAAGGGGAAAAGCGAGTGACAGAGTTGAAAACACACGGGAGGTGTATGGCCTAAATTTGGACTGTTTGCTTGTCTCATTGGCGCTCCTGAACTGAGCTGTCCCGTCCTGACAGGTTGACACCATCATTTACTCATCAGTTCAAGGTCACTTCACAGATTGACAGATAAGGCTGTGGACCGGGGGGGATAGCTGACAGTGGGGCTTTGGGTCTGTTGTTCAGCTGCTAAGGCTGTGTTTACTCTCCGTTGTCTCCGAGCAGCACCCCATCAAAAGCCAGCTTTGCCATTCTGGATTCAGTGAGAGTGAAAGGAAGAAGAAGAAGAAAAAAGTCTGGGGACAAAGAGAGAACAGGAGGAAGAGGCGGGGAAGGGTGGAGGGGAGGAGTGATGAGCTGTCTGTGGCCTGAGAGGAGGGAAGGGCCCAGGGATATGACTGATT